>NC_080019.1:125249501-126499501 GCF_030020395.1 Manis pentadactyla | reverse complement strand
TCCTGATGTTTACATCCACCTGGCTAAATAGTATAATAATAATATGTTGTTATTACTTTTGTGTGATCAGTCATCTTTTACTGCCTTCTATCCTCCTATTCTAAAAACAGCTATATAACTTTTTTAGATATTTGAGAAGTTATTATTATATAAACAATGGACAGAATCTAGAGCATTAGATTTCTAAGATGAGAATAGCAGGTCCCTTACTTCTGCTTTTAATTCTTCCCACATTTTATTCTAACTTCTGTCAAGCAGCCATTTCATTGTTGTGATATTGGAATTATAAGAAATAAATATTTGGTTAGCTAAATATGCTGAAACAGGGATTCCAGAGACCCCTCAAATTTGGATATAGTTGGGCCTGAAAGTGGCATTTCACTCTTTATCCCAGCACTAGATGAACATGGCTTAAAATTTCCAATAGTCCCACAAAACTGATAATACTAACAACTGGCCAAATATAGTCAACAATATTGTAAGTACTTTATACGGTGACAGATGGTAACTACACTTACTGTGGTGAGCATTTTATAATGGATACAAATGTCAAATCACTAAGTTATAATCTGAAATTAATTTTATATGTAAAATATATTTTAATTAAAAATTTCAAATAATAAGTAAATAAAGGAAAAGAATTAAAAAGTACATTAGCATAATGTTGGAATAGTTAAGGAAAAAAGGAAAGTTGCATTTGGAAACTGCTGAAAATAAAAAACTTATATTTCAACTCTTTATGATCTTTATATTGACTTTTCAAAAGGGCAATGAAGATCTGTTGAAAAGCATTACAAAAGAACAGCAGGTTTTATATGATATATTGAAAATACTTTAATAAAATCCATTATTTTTTTTGACACTAACTAATTTGGTGGGTTTCTGCAGTTACACTATCCATTACTCTGTGGAAAGGTTACAGAACAACACTACGAAGTGCCACATTTCCCACTGGTGAAGAATTAAGCAATGATATGAAATCTCTATTACAAAATATATGTTGGACATCTCACCTTTATCTCTTATACCAAACATCACTTTGGGAAATAATGATCGATAAATTTAACTGGGCACACTACTGAGGAATCTCAATATATCCTTGCATTTGAAAAAGGTAAAATGTATGAGATATATTATTTATTCCAGGAACAAGGCCCATAATTATTTGTAGCTTAATAGATAGCTTTATAGTGTCTTAATCCCTTTACTTTAAAAAAAGGAATTATAGTAGACACTGGCTGCATATTCCATAAAATTTCAAGGAAAAAATTACTATTCTGATCAATGTCCATGTGTAGAGCATGGGTTTAAAAATCAACACTTTATTTTATCCTGGTAGTTACATCTTAATCTTCTTGTTTAGATTCTGAACCCACTTCAAATGCTGAAGAAAAATAATTTAAGGCAACTTGCACTGGTTGGTCATCCCTGACTCCAGTTTCACTGAGAGAACCGCCACCGACTTTCAGTGACTTCTTCTGGAATGGAACTCTTTGCTTGTAAATAACAGGCATACAGGGCTACTTCCTGATCTGACCATTGAGCCCAGTAAATCTTGTGGTCAGCAGAATAATGTCCCCCAAAAAGGTCCATGTTCTAGTCCCTGGAACCTGAGAGCATGCCGCCTTTCATTGTAAAAGGAACTTTGTAGGGTGATTAAGTTAAGGATCCTGAGTAGGGGTCATCCAGGCTGGTCCAATAAAATCACAAGGGCCCTTAAAAAGGGAGGGAATATGAATTGTCAAAAAAAAGACATGTGACCATAGAAGCAGAGAGTGGAGCAATGCACCTTGATAATGGAGAAAGGGGCACAAGCTAAGGAGGGCAAGCAGCTACTAGACACTGGAAAAGGCCGGGACGCAGATTCCCCTGGAGCCTCTAGTGGAAGACAGCCCACCACACACCCTGATTTTAGCCCAGTAAGAACCATTTCAGACTTAAGTCCAGAGCTGCAGGACAATACACTTATGTTGTGTGAAGCTGCTATGTTTATAGTGATTAGCTGCAGAAGCAACAGGAATGGAGTACAGCTCTCTGATGTCCCCTCAAACTGCCACCCTTCACCCCCAACAAACAAAAACAGCCCTTTTCCTAGTTTTGCAAGATAGGGAATAGGGCAGGGAAACTTCCTTCCAGATTTTTCTGGAACCCTCTATATTCATGTCACTTTACATCTTACTATTCAGTCAATAACGTATCTTGGTCTTTACAGAGAATTAGTTTTAACTGTTTTGTCTTTTCAGGGTTGGTTGGTGTTTGGGAGAAAATTTTTATTCCTTCAAACCATTTTTTTCCTTTTTAAAAACCAACCACTTGGCAGTAGCAGAGTAGGCTCCTGCTGCCCTGAAAGGCATCTGACTTGCTGTGGGAGAGGCCACTGCCTCCATGCTACCAACAGGTTCCACAGGCCTCTCGAACTCTGGCCCCCTGCAAAGCCTTCAGAGTAGGCTGAGGTGACAATTCACTCGTTTCCCTCTAGACTAAAGGGCCTGGAGACGTGCCTCTCATGGAAGAGTCCCAGGGGTTGACTAGGGGGCTCTGCACCTGTCTCTGCCAGATACCAAGAAAGTGAGATGTGGTTTAATGAAGTAAAAGGTAGACAATTAAGCCAAAGGAAGGACCTGCCCCCAGTGGGCTACTTCTCAAGATGACTCCGTGGTTTGGAGATCTTTCCAGGGTCTCCGGGAGGCACAGACTAAAGATGGTGAGGGCAAAAGAGAGGGACTCACTGTGTCACCCCCAGGGCAGAATCTTTCCCTTCCAGGAACACGTGGATTAAGCAGGAGCATGCTGGCTACACCAAATTCACGAAATTATTAGATGCTGCCAGTTCCAAATAATTCCTCCTGAGTTAGGGTTGAAATTTTGGTCTCCTAGTTAATTCATTTGGTGACACTCTTCAGTCATGGGCGCCTGCCTGCCCCAGTGACCAAACACAAGGAGGGAGGGAGCCTCAGAGGGGAGAGATCCCTGGGGCACTTATAGGTGGACCAGACATCCCTGCAGCAGAAGAAAACTTTGAATTAGGAGAATGGGCCTCATTGGTTATGCCCCCTACCACCCACTTGGCCCTGACTTGCTTTTATTCACAGTAAGAGACATGGCTTGGCCCCACTTTGACCAAATAGGTTTGCTGTTAAGGCCAGGTGGGTCTAGAATGTCAGAGCTCCAGGCTGTGATCAGCTCTTCCCACCTCCCCCAGTGCCTGTATAGGTGAGATCTCTGTCTGTTTCATAGCACAGTTAGGGAGAGCTGTTTTCTAGATGGCTGGCCTGCTCTCCCCTAGCAGAATTGACCTACCCTGGTCATCAGGCACCTGCCTACTTTAGAGACTGAATACTTGCCGGGTTCTAAATGGTCAGTTGTGGCCACAGGACACTGGCACTCAGAGGCAGAGCTGTGGAGCCCACAAAGCCATGGAGGACTTGCTATCTGCTGCCCGGTGCACTTCCCAGCTGATCCTGGAGAACCTGTGGGGTGCTCTGCTGGTCATTTCAGAGATTTGGAGATGCTTTCCCTGTCTCCATTCTTTTCCCTGGGGGATCCTGGTAGGCACTGCAGTGTTGGTATTGATGGTAAAGAGGACAGATTTGGGGAGGTGTGAAGGGACTACTAGGAAGGTACCCTGCCTGTGGTGCAGTCTGTGGGAGGTGTAGCCAGAATACTGGGCCAATGACACATGCTGATGATGCCCCAAAACCACTTGGGATGGAGTCCTCCCACCTTACAAAGCTTGTGATTGTTAGCAATTAATGCAAACCTGAACAGGTCACCCCTTCAGGACACTGTTGGCCTTTTGGAAAAGGTACAGCAGAGCCAGCCTCCTAAACTTCCCCAGTCAGAGATGAAAATCATCTTAAGAGCATCAGAGAACAGTAAACAAGGACTGGGGAGGCTCACAACGCGAGGGCTCAGGCACCAGGGGTCACCTGCAGGCTTCACTGTCCCATAGCAGCAGGGCCCTGAACATCCACAACCAGTGCACAGCTGATGCAGTTCTGACCCATCCCTTTAGTTAAGCTGCTGTGACTAAACTGAACCGACTATTTTTGTCATACAGCATTCTAACTTTACTGTTGCATTATATAAGTCCATTCACATAATTCACATGAATATATAATTTCTTCTCACACCCTCTAGAATTATATACCCTAACTACTACATTTCAATTTAAATGAAATGCCCCAAATTAAAGGCCCACTGACTTAAATCTGTCTACTAAGTGTGACATGATAGAGATGTTTAAAACAATGAAAATCATTTCCGTATACTATGGCTACTATTAAACATTTGTAGAAATAACTTACTATTTACCCGAGTGAATTTTTGTTGATTTTTAAAATATTGTAAACAAAACAAAACAACACCCCATTCAAACTAGATTAACTTTTTTACAACTTTAGTCCTAAATTCAAATTGAAAAAACTATGAATTTGCAACCATTTCTTATTTCTTTTTTTCTTAACCTTTGTTATTTTCTTTACTGTTTATTGTTTAACATTTTCAAATTTCATGCAAACTGAAACCATCTTCTATTGTGAGGAAACACATATGCATACACATATATGTACTCCACAATGCAGGAAGTAGGCCCTAAGTTATTTTGTGATTGCCTGAAAAATGTGAAAGTAAAGTTTCAAATTTAAAAAAAAGTCTTTAATAAGTAAATGAAAAGAAAAAATTATGTGCATAATTTGTATATAGAGAAAAGATTCCTAACTCCCATGACTAGAAAAGATTCCTAAATCACATAATTTATCAGACAAAATCCTACTAGAAGCACTTCCTTCAAATGGTGAAGATGAAGAGACTGAGACAAGGCAGGCTCAGAGCTCTGGGGCAAGGAAAGGACAGGAATGGGGCTCCCAGGTGCCAGCAGCAGGGGAAGCTGTCACCCACTCTGGGCCTAGATGGAGGAGGGCAAGCCATGTCATCTGAACCCAGTGAGGAGCTGTTCTGGAAACAGGGACACCTGTACCCATCCGCTGTCATCCTGTCCTCCCATTTACTGCTGGAGCAAAAGGTGGTCACCCAGGGAGCACAGAGAGGGGAGGCAGTCTCAGTGACCAGCACACTTGATCCTGCTTGATCCTTGGTATATATGTGTGCATGTTATTGGGTTGATTCACATTCATGTGTTTAATCAATCAACATGTATGGAGCATCTATGATGTCTTCTGCATTGTTCTTGGTGTTTGGAAGGTAGTGATGGACAAAACAATCCCATGAGAGCCATGAACCCTAGAGTATGCATGTTAGAAAGGGGCATAAAGAACAATGCTAGTAACAACTGCTTTGCAGATAATTCCAGTAAGGTGACAAGTAACTGGGTGGCAAGGTGATACCCAGAAAGTGACATTTAAGCCAAGATTCCCAGTAAGAGAAGTTAGCCTGGGAGGTCAGGGGGCAGAATGTTCCGGGCAGTGAGAATAGGATGTGTGAAAACCTAAGAAAGGAGCTCCTGGGGCAGGAGAAATGGGGCAAGGTGATGGGGGAGTGGGGGACAGGAAGCAGGCCTACTGCACAGACATCTCTCAGTGCAGGTAGCGACCCCAAGAGTCCATATCTGGAGGGAGAGGCTTGGAAGTTAGGGTCTTGGAGTGATATGTATTCCACACAGATTGCTGGCTGTGAAGAGTGTGGAATTAGGGCAGGAGGACTGGGGAGGGGCTCACAGGGATTTACATGGAACACTGGGGGCACCAAGAGATGAAGAAGAAGACAGATTGGGTCTGTGTTTTGATGGTTGGGAGTCAGAAAAGAGGAATGAAGAATGTCTTATAGGCCTTTTCTAATAACCCTGTGTGCTGCTGGCATGACTCCAGTAAACTTGAGGGAATCTCTGCAGGGGACCTTGAAAAAAGTCAACAAGACAGAGATGCCTTAATTATTCCACACTGCAGAATCCCGATATTCCAAGTCACAGAGTGTGGAGTAGGCACGTACATTTGGAATCCTGTATGGTTTCCAGCACACCCGATGGCCCTGGGGATCAGGTGGTCTCACCCCTCAGGTGCTCCCACCACAGGGTTTCCAAGGGTGGACACAGGAGGGGATCGAGCACAGGGTGAGATTCCCATGCGTGATGCACCTCCTGTGGGGAGACCAAGATGAATAATTTTGCTCCCCCACAGTGCCCAGCCAGTGGAAGACAAAGGCTCATGGGCTAGAAGGGCCCATGAATGTGGCCTGTACACTATTTGCTGGCCCTTTGCGTGGCTCTCTAACTGTCCCTGTAGCAAGGGTGGAAGGTCAGGAAGGGCTCTCTGGAGAAGGTAGCCCCTGAGCTGAACCCTAAAGGATGATAGTAGTTGTTAGGCTGCAGGAAGGAAAAATACGGACAAGTTTGTGGTTTACTCCTAGTTGCCCCTGTGTGCTCAGGTTCCTCGAACAGCAGCTAATCCAGATGACCCGGGTCGCCACCAACCAGATCTTACTTCACCGTTACACACCTCTTCCCACTGAACCCCCTCCTTCGGCCTAATACCAGCCTCAAACCCCCACGACGCCCCTTGTCAGCTGGAAGTAGCAAGATGGAGTCATCACCCATTATGACCAAAAGGCTGGAATGTTAGGCTGGAGGAAGGAAAAACAAGGACATGAAACAGAAAAGAGAGATGCCATAGGGGGAGAACAGACCAGACCCCAAGGTCCATGCCTTATATGGAAAGGGGACAGCTCTCCCTGAATTCCATCCTTCTGCTGTGCCAACTAAGACCCCGATGTCAGCCTCCTCCCTCTTGGAAGGAAAAAAGTTTCTAGCTGTCTATTATGTCACCTTTAGCCAATCATACCTCTCCACACCCCCTAGGATAGCTTGCCCACTCCTCCCCCTCCTAATCCCTTATAAGCCCCCACCTCCCTGGCCAGGTGTGACTTCCCCCGGCCTGTAGTACCCAGACCGCGGAACATCACCCGGGAGTTGCACTCAAATAAACTCCTGACCCTTTGTTGCCTCTCTTCGCCTGCTTATTTCAGCTAAAATTTATCTTACATTTGGTGCCAAAATCCCAGGAAGGAGCATGAGTGCAGGGGCCCGACCAGCCACCGGTGGCCCCACCCCCTCCTTCCCTGACCCAGGACCTCAGCCTGCTCTCCACTGCATGGACTATTTTCCAGTGAGTCCCTCAGTTTCCTCTGGTCTGTTTCCCTTCCTAACTCCATTTCACCTGGTCCATTAGAAATCATACATATGTCCAGGTGGGGCATACGGCCCCTGGGCATTCGGCCCACCCTCTGCGGGCATCTGGCCTATCCCTGGCCCTTCAGTATGGGAGACATCCCTACCCCAGGCCCCAGGACATCTCCCCTGACTTGGTGTGCTTGGGGCGCTGGGCGCTCCTCTCAGCAGGATTAGTTGGGAAGTGGCGCAGACATGGGGAACCAGCCCTCGAAAGCAGAGGCTCAGACCCCACTGTGGTGTCTCATTTATAATTTGGCTACTCTGTATTTGTCCTGGGAAGTTCACAAATAGAAGCCAGTCTTTCTTTGCTCTGAGGCCGGGCCTCAGTATCCCTTGGACAATCAATCTCGCTGGGCCCCTGAGGGAACTTTCAATTTTAGCCTTCTCACCAACTTGATTAATTATTGCCACTGGAGTGGAAAGTAGAGTGAAATCTCATATGTGCAGGCTTTTGGGACTTTGCACTCCCGCCCAGACCTTTATGTTAAGTGTTCAATGACTCAGGTTCTCCTGGCCCGATCTCCAGTTAAAGATTGTCAGCCTCTTACTCTGCTCAGTCCTTCTTCCTTTTCAGATCCACCAGAAGACCTCAGTCGCCCACCTCCCTCAGCTCGCTATCCCCTCCCCGTCTCTCCACCACCATCTTTAAGTCCTTTGTCTTCACACGTGTCCCCTCCATCTTAAAGTCCTACATTCTCAACCATGCCGTCGTCCTGCTCTCCTCTTCTGGTGGCTGCACCACCCCCTCCCCCTCTCTTTCCACCTTCACCACCCTCTTCCCCCACCAGAATATACCCCTCCCACCCTCTGGTTCCAGAAGCCATGGACAAGAAGCTGAAGAAAAAGAAAGCAATTGCATATCAGTGACTCAAGTCTTTATATCAGCTTGTTTGTTTGTGTGTATGTTTTTGTGTGGGGAGTGTTGCTGACTGTAGTCATTGTATCTCAGTTTGTATGTTTGTGTGTCTAGGTGTATGGATGAAAAATATTTTCCTACCTCTGGATAGTATTAATAAAAATTGATTTAAAAACAAGCACTTGTGAAAATTGGGCATTCTAAAACTTCCAGAAAATCTGATAAAAAATGTTAAGCATTAATGCTAATTTAGGTTTGGCTGAGGTGGGCATGTCCTTGTGGTTATCAGCTGCCTAAGTTTACCTAAGGTCATTTAAGTCGTGTTATCTGCTAAATCTTTTAAGAATAAAATGTTTAAAGGCTTGGCTTTGTTTAGTATTCAGTGAAGGTCTTGTAAGTAATCTAGCATAGTTATTACAAATGAGTGAACTAGATAGGTGTGGCAAGTGAACACCTTTTTAATTGTGTGTTGCACTGTGTATACCTACCTGCAGCCTGAGAATCTTTGTGGTAACCTAAAACCTTAAAGTTTTGCTGAGTTGAGAAGATATGCTTTGTGGTTGGTGAGGGATTGTGCTGTGGAGCTCATGGTTGCAGAAGTTGTAGAACGTTCATAGATTTGTCAATCTAAGGAATGCTAGTGTAACAGTTTGTAATAGCCTGCTTCTCAGTGTTCACTAAAAATTAAGGTACCTAATGGTTTAAGTTCTAATTAAAACTACTTAAAGTAATAAGGAAAACATTTCTGCATGCTAAAGAATGTGTCTTTTGATAAAGGAAAGTAACTTTATTGGAAAGTACAGCTGTTTATTTGGAAAGAGAAATCTAAATGTAAAAGGTTGTAGAAAGTTTGTGGAAGAATTTAATATGGTCATGCTATATAAAATTAAAGCAAATGAGTTTCGGTATCAAGTACACAGCAAAATTAGAATTTTGTTTTCAGTTAAAAAGACAAAGTTTTCTTAACTGTTAGTCTGTTCCTAATATTGAAAGATTGCAAAAAGTTCTCTAATTGTTTTATCAAAGCAGTTTCTCATACTTAAAGTCTCAATGAGTTGTCGGAGTATTTAAGAAAATAAGATCTTAATATTAAAAAGACTAAAAGCTAAAGTTTGCTAACAACTGTGTAACCTTCTTTATTTGCCTTTGAAGTATTTTGTTTTCATTCTAGTTAAATAGATAAGTATTGTTTCATGGCAACCTATAATCCTATTTAAGCAAGTGCCAAAGAAACTTTCATCTGACAACTTCCCAAAATCAAATTCAAAAAGGTACGTTTACCTCTAGTTAACTCTGATATTTTCCAGAGGGACCCTGGAACATGTCAGAGGAACTTTTTCTTATTGGAGAAAGTATTTGGCTAATTTAGTTTATTTATCTGATATATAATTACCTGCTTAATTACCTAGAAAGCACTGTCAAAAAGAATAATGCTAAACTTTGTTACTAAATGTTTTAAATGTTTTGTGTTACAGAAATATCAGAATTTCCTTATGTCAACTGTCTTACAGTAAGCTCTCATCATATCTTTAACCATTGTCATTTGTAAGTCTGTTATTATTTATAGTCACTGTTTTATTACTCTTGAGCTAGTAAAGAACTAGATTTCAGCAGAACAGGTATTAGTTATATAGGATTAAGTAAACTAAGGAAGATGATTTTGTGGCTTTTTGTTTCAAATGCTGTTGATACAGTGTTTCAAAATTTTTCTCTTAAGCTGACAACAGTTTAGTAAATGACTGTCTTAATAAGCAGAACTGAAACTTTATCTTTCTCTCTACCTGATCCCTTCAGGATTTAAAAACTCTCAGTGACTATTTTTATATTTCATGGCAGTATGTTTATTTGCACAAGTTCAATAAGAATCTGCTTTCCTTGTAAGAGGACCAATTAAAAACACTGGTTATATTACCAAGGCTTTGACTGGAAGGTCATACCTGAAAGACACATGTGTAAACTCAGATATGAACAGACAGCTTTAAGGAACTAAGATTGACTTTATAAAGTCAACAAAGCCCCTTAAAAGAACTGGCCTGGTACCTTGCTTACAGAGTTCCCAGCAGCCTTACCAGGTGAGTAAGGAAGGTCACAGCCTGGCAGGTGCAGGAACCTCAAGAATGTCTTGAGAACCTCAGAGAAGAGAGGAATTCACCCAAATGTACAGGTACTGCAGGCACAACCTGTTGGCAAGTCTGGCTTGGCTTTCTGGCCACAAGAAGACTTTAAAAGTCCAACCTGTCCAACCTGAAATTCCTCATAAAAAGTTGCAGCAGAGCATATTTAAAAGAGCCTATGTAATCAATTGCTCTTCTTGCTGCACTTATGCAAATAATCAAGTCAACTGTTAATTATTTTCTTAATCTGGCTACTTCTAATAAAAATGAGGGTGATTTTAGAGAAAAGTATTGTTTCAATAATGCAGTCTTATCTATACTAAATCCCAATACTAGTCATTAGGATGTAAACTCGATCCAGAATTCCAGTCCCCCATAATGTCCTGGCTAATGCCCCTACTGGGCCCCTTAATAACAGTTTGTGGTTTACTCCTAGTTGCCCCTGTGTGCTCAGGTTCCTTGAACAGCAGCTAACCCAGATGACCCGGGTCGCCACCAACCAGATGTTACTTCACCATTACACACCTCTTCCCACTGAACCCCCTCCTTCGGCCTAATACCAGCCTCAAACCCCCACGACGCCCCTTGTCAGCTGGAAGTAGCAAGATGGAGTCATCACCCATTATGACCAAAAGGCTGGAATGTTAGGCTGGAGGAAGGAAAAACAAGGACATGAAACAGAAAAGAGAGATGCCATAGGGGGAGAACAGACCAGACCCCAAGGTCCGTGCCTTATATGGAAAGGGGACAGCTCTTCCTGAATTCCATCCTTCTGCTGTGCCAACTAAGACCCCGATGTCAGCCTCCTCCCTCTTGGAAGGAAAAAAGTTTCTAGTTGTCTATTATGTCACCTTTAACCAATCATACCTCTCCACACCCCCTAGGATAGCTTGCCCACTCCTCCCCCTCCTAATCCCTTATAAGCCCCAACCTCCCTGGCCAGGTGTGACTTCCCCGGCCTGTAATATCCAGACCTTGGAACATCACCTGGGAGTTGCACTCAAATAAACTCCTGACCCTTTGTTGCCTCTCTTCGCCTGTTTATTTCAGCTAAAATTTATCTTACAGTAGTTACCTACCATGCTTTCACACTTAATAGGACAGAGGAACCATTTTTAGCAGATTCTGATCCATCAGATCTTGAGTGGACCTGAGAGCCTGTAATGCTCCCAAGTGAAATCCACTCTGGGACCAGACATGGAATGGAATGATCTTTATATGATCATGGGGGAAAGAATGGGAAAGAGAATGATTGTAAGTCCGGGGAAAGGAAATCCTGGGGCAAAATACCCCTAAAAACCAAAATCAGTCCAAGGGAGAAATAAAGTTTAAAACCCATTTATTGCTCACAAACTGCAGTCCCAGGCCGTCTTTCTTCTCTGCTCAAACAGCAACCACACAGGCCCTCCCCCTCACCTCAGGTATGCATAAGCCCTCTGTTGCCCAGGTAATTACCCATTGATATGGAGATGAACATCTCCATCCCTGAGGAAAGATGCAAATGCACTAAAGCCATACTTCTTTCCACCTCTTAACATCTGTTGATATGCAGATGTACTAAAGCCAGGTGAAATATTCTGGAAATGTTTCAATTTTACCCCTTCAGAAATCTTGCCTTACAGTTTACTCAATCAGCCTATGCAGATTAAGCAAATGTACTTTACAGCACAATCTCTCACTAAGCACAAAATACATTTCTACACTTGTTTACTCATTCCTAACAACCATGCTAGATTACTCACAAAACTTTTACAAAACATTAGACAAAGTCAAGCCTTTCTTTAAACATTATTTTCTTGACAACAGCAACACAATCATAATTCTCAAGCCAGAGGATTCAGCTAGGTTCAAAGTCCCATGCAGATTAAGTCCAAAGCTCGTCCATTCCAGCCATCAGGCAGCAGCTGCAGCCGGGGCACATCCAGGACACAAAGACCGTAGAAGCAAATAACCATGATTGTCGGGGGCCAATTTGCTGTTATTACAGGAATACACAGAAGGCCAGCTATCAGAATTTTTCCCCAAAGTGTCAGAAGACCCAGCCATCGCCGATCCATGTGTTGAAATGTCCAGGGCCACATCCATTTTATTCCTAATTGCTGCACCCATCCTTGCAACACATGTCTAATAAAGTGGGTACCTTGATTGGTCTCAGTAACCGGCAACTGACCATAGGCTGCAGAGAGATGCTCTAGGACCCTCTTGGTGGTTTGCTGATCTGCACAACGTGCAGGGCACTCCTTCTGGGATTGGCTGACTTCTTCAAAGGTGAAAGACAAGCCACACCGATGGACCCACATTGTCTTTTGAGGTGTCTGTGCCACACCACTCCATGGCCTTTGGGTCCAGTCTTGCACCCACCCCGCAATGGGATAGGAAGTTATTACCTTGGTCAGAGCTGTTCTGGCTATGGGCTCTGTAGCCAGCAAGACGTGGTACACAGCAGCCAGTTGCTTCAAGGTGACCTGGACCTCTGCTCCCTTCCATGGTTGTGCCCAGGCTCCGAATGGCAGCAAGAGCAGCAGCAGTGGCAGAAGCAGTAGCCTTAGGCTTGGGCCATGGGCCAGGGTCGGTGTGGCCAGCAGTGGTGGTGGTGCCTCCACAACCACACGAGTGTAGACACATGTCCCTTGGCGCGAGCACCGCTTCTCCCCATCATTTCTAGGGGCAGCCCTCCCAAAGTCGCACCTATTATTACAGATTTTGGGTTCACAGGAACCCTGCCAACTGCGCCAACTATAAGTCCAGGCAAAGGAAATCCTGGGCAAAATACCCCTAAAAAGCAAAATCAGTCCAAGAGAGAAATAAAGTTTAAAACCCACTTATTGCTCACAAACTGCAGTCCCAGGCTCTCTTTCTTCTCTGCTCAAGCAGCAACCACACCTGCCCTCCCCCTCACCTCTCAGGTTGCCCAGGTAATCACCCATAGATACAGAGATGAACTTCTCCACGCCTGAGGAAAGATGCAAATGCACTAAAGCCATACTTCTTTCCACCTCTGAACGCCTATTGATATGCAGATATACTAAAACCAGGCGAGCTGTTCTGGCAATGTTTCAATTTTACCCACAATGGGGCAGTGCTTTTCTGTCCAAGGTTCACCCCAGGAAAACACACAAAGGCAGAAATAGCCTGGCAGGACTGATGGGTAACTTGTACAGGAGACCCATTCCCAGAAGTCCCTCCAAACAATCCTATCTACCATGTATGTATCATGTCCTGGGGCTTTAAATGATTAACTTATTAATTCCAAGTCTTTTCTGGCTCTCTAGTTCTAACTGGTTAATTCTTTGTGTCCCTTTTAGTGGGCTTTACTGGCCTTATTCTTTCTCTCTCCACCCCACTCATATCTATTTTCCTGCCTAACATTATCATACACAGCATCACACCAATGGAGTGCACATTCGTAGAAACAGAATCGCTCTAGGATATAGGCTGCATACATAGAATTCTACCACAGACCCTGAAAAATTTTCATCAGTCTAAGGGCATCATCCTACTCAAGAAGCAACCTGATTGGATATGTCCCATCAAGCTTTCCTTAGGGCCTCTTTTTTGCATCATCTTTGGCTATGCTTAGGACCTTGCTGTACTGTAATACACTCTGCTGCCAGATTATAAAGTTTCTGCCACTTGTCAGTCGGTATTTTGAGACTATGACCAAAAATACCATGTTCATTTAAATAATCTGGTTTGGCTATGAACAGGGATTGCTTACCTGACTAGGATTTCCAATACTGACTGGATGAACAGGGAGTCATTTAAAAAAAACCTTCAAAGGTTAAGGATTTTTTTTTTTCTGTTCTATATCAGAGGGCTCAGAAGACTGTTGATTCTCTCTTTGGCCTTCAGGATGTTTTAATAACCAGAAAACTTAAAGTAGTGTTAGGCAGAAAGATAGATATGAGCAGGTGGAGGCATAATAAGGCAAATCAAGCCTACTATATGAAACTCAGAGAATTGGCCAGGTACAACCAGAGAGCCAAAAAGGAATCAGAGTCCATACCCTTTGCAATGTGAGTTCAATCCACATGCTCTGAATCTGGGCTGACCTTGAGACTTGCCCTTAATGCAGGTGTTAATGCAGGTGAGATAGGGCAGAGATAGGAGACAAGCATCATGATTAATTTTTGTAAAAATGCCAAGATTAGCATAATAAGAATAGGAGGGACTTACCTTAAGACTAAGATTCCTCTTTTGAAAGGGAATTGGGAAGTTAAATTCCTAACATTCTTTGGTAATCAGCCAAGGACTTACCCTAAGGCAAGGCAAGCAGTCTTAACTGGTGTGTTCCCAATACTTAGGAGTGGCCACTGTCTTAGAAAGGAACAAAGGGTTTGTCTTACAGAATTACCTAGAGGACTGGCTATAGACAATGACATTGTCTTTCACTAGAAATATACAACATGAGATCACCTGACAAGCCTATGACCCAAACCCTTTGTCTTTATCCCATTCTTGAAACTCCTTAAAAGACAGAATCCCCGCTTTTTAGTGCACTCTTCTCTGAGGTAGTCCACACTTACTCTTCTTTGATTGTGCACCTTTTTACTTTAAATAAACCTCTCACTGCTCAACTACTCTGTTTTGCCTCTGTACTCTTCCAGTGGTAAGTGTCTTTGTTATTTTGCTATTTCATTCTATTCTCTAAACTTAAGCACAAGCTTTCACTCTGTCTCTTTCCCACCTCAGATTAGTAGAGGTGCTGCTTAGAGCTCTGATTTGGGCTTGCAAGTTCCTGTCACCTGAGTGACTGTGGGTAAAATTGTAATATTTCCAGAATATCTTGCCTGGCTTTAGTACATCTGCATATCAATAGTCATTCAGAGGTGGAAAGAATTATGGATTTAGTGCATTTGCATCATTCCTCAGGGGTGGAGAGAAGTTCATCTCCATATCAGTGGGTAATTATCAGGGCAAGGAGGGCCTATCTGTACCTGAGAGGTGACGGGGAGAGTTGGTTTTGCTTCTGCTGGAGCAGAAGAGAGAAATGGCCCTGGACTGCAGTTTGTAAGCAATAAATGGGTTTTAAACTTTACTTCTCCCTTTGACTGATTTTGGTTTTTAGAGGTATTTTGCCCCAGGATTTCCTCTCCCTGTACTTAGTTGGCAGGATTCCTCTGAACCTGAAATCTGTCATAATAAGTGTGACCTTTAGTAAGCTGACCCTAGAAATAATTTGGAGAAGTGGTGCTCACGTGGAGGGCTCGTGTGGTTGTGGAGGCACTACTACCACTGCTGGGTGCACTGACCCTGGCCCGTGACCCGAGCCTAAAGCTACTGCTTCTGCCACTGCTGCTGCTCCTGCTGCCAGCGGGAGCCTGGTCACAACTATGGAAAGAAGAGGTTTGGGTCATCTTGATAGAGAAGCAACTGGCTGCTGTGTACCATGTCTGGCTGGCTATGAAGCCAATCACCAAAATAGCTCTGACCAAGGTAATAACCACCTATTCCACCATGGGGTGGGTGAGAGACTGGACCCAAAGGCCATAGAGTGGTTTGGCACAGACTTCTACCATATATCATGTGACTGGCCATTTTCCTTTGACATCCCTAGAGAATGATGAAGCAGATGCACTGGCCCAGGTGCACTGGCTAGAAGGAAAGTCTGCCTCTGATGTGGCCCAATGGCTACATCAGTGTTTTTTGCACGTGGGGAAAAGACAATGTGGGCTGTAGCCCATTGGTGGGACTTGCCATTGACCTCTGAAGAAGTCAGCCAAGCCTGGAAGGAGTGCCCTGCATGTTGTGCAGATCAGCAAACCACCAAGAGGGGCTTAGAGTATCTCTCTGTAGCCTATGGCCTGTTGCCAGTGATTGAGAGTTACCAAGGCACCTATTTTATTGGACATGCATTGCAAGGATGGGTGCAGCAATTAGGAATAAAATGGATGTAGCCCTGGACATTTTGACACATGGACTGGCAATGACTGGCTCTTCTGGCACCTTGGGGAAAAGGCCTGGAAGCTGGCCTCCTGTGTATTCCTGACATAACAGCAAAGTAGCCCCCCCCAAATCACCGTTATTTGGTTCTACAGTCCTTGTGGCCTGGATGAGCCCCTTGGCTGCCATTGCCCCTTGATGGCTGGAATGGAAGAGCTTTGGGCTTAATCTGCATGGCACTTTGAACTTAGCTGAAACCTCTGGCTTGAGAATTATCATGTTTGTATTGCTGTTGTCAAGAAAAAAATGCTTAAATAGAGGCTTGACTTTGTCTAATGTTAGGTAAAAGTTTTGTAAGTAATCTAGCATGGTTGTTAGGAATGAGTAAACAAGTGTAGAAACATATTTTGTGCTTAATGACAGATTGCGCTGTAAAGTACATTTACTTAATCTGCATAGGCTGAATCTTCTGGCTTGAGAATTATCATGATTTTATTGCTGCTGTTATTGTATGTCATTAGTTTGGTCAGAAGAAGGAGAACAAGTAAATTGTAAGGCGAGATTTCTGGAGGCGTAGCCTGTGGGTAAAATTTCCATAGTATCTCACCTGGCTTTTGTACATCTGCATATCAATAGGCATTCAGAGGTGGAAAGAAGTATGGCTTTAGTGCATTTGCATCATTCCTTAGGGGTGGAGAGAAGTTTATCTCCATATCAGTGGGTAATTACCTGGGCAACGGAGGGCTTATCTGTACCCAAGACATAAGGGGAGGACTGGTTTTGCTTCTGCCAGAGCAGAAGAGAGAAATGGCCCCAGACTGCAGTTTGTAAGGAATAAACTGGTTTTAAACTTTATTTCTCCCTTTGATTGATTTTGATTTTTAGAGGTATTTTGCCCCGGGATTTCCTCTCCCTGGACTTACAGTGACCCAGATGGAACTGCAGCTATACAATCATGCTCCTTAGTAGCCTGCCTGAAAATCTCCTTTCTTTGCCTTTGAGAAGTTTCCGGAACATAATCTCACTTGAGTGTTCTGTGGCTCACCCAAATCCTAGGGCAGTAGGGACTTAGTTGCCATGCTATGCAGATCCAAGAAGACCCTGGGTTCTAGGTGACACTGACTTCAGGAGTTAGCAAAGGAGGTGCCCTGCCTAGAAGTCAGCTGCCATTCCTTGCTACTCTCACTTTAATGAATTCTTTCCTCACCTTGTACTCTGACTTCCCTGCCTCTCTGAACCGACTTCCTCCCCAACAGTAGGATTACTAAATTTAAGACCAATGTATAAATGTCCATCCATAGTAGATGGGTGGCTTGGGAATATAGATTACAATTCATCATCCCAAATTAATGGGAAACTGGAAATAGCTCCCTCTGCCATTCCTGACAGCTAATAATAGTTATAATGATTTCTCTTGTCTAAGTTTTGGGAGAGACACAATGATTTCTTGTAACTCCCTGTATCATTTTATCAATTCAACCCATTTAACCTATCAATTGTTAGCATAACAACTTACATGTTACCCCACTTTTCATGTTCATTTCCTTGCCCAGAGTTAAAACAGCAGACTTGGACTTTGACCCTAAGTTTTTCTAATTTGAAAGCCTATGTTTTTTTCTTTTACAATTAACTTTTAAAAGAGATAATTATAGATATTTTATGGTGATATTATTGCTCTTTCTGTGACTCAGATGATCTATAAGAATGTTGCAATACTCTCTCCATCATCAAATGGGTTTAGCAGCTTCTCCCAGGGAATCTGGCACTTGTATATATTTCAGTGAACATCTGTGTGCATGTGACTGTGCATCCAAGTCACAGGTGGACAGAGTCAGTGGGCTTCCATCTAGACGTCCGTCATCAACTGTTTCTCCAACTCATCTGTCCACATATGTGATCAATTAGTGCAGCTCATTTGAAATTTGCCTTCAGTCTTTTCAAGTCTTCATTTCCTGAAGGTTCTAGGGTTCTGGGAGGAATATCACAGGGGCAAAGTATTATTTTCATCAAACACATGAAGGGTACATATTAGCAACATGATTTTTTATTTTGCTCTTGATCACCTAGCTAACACAGGGTTTGCCATGTTTTTCCACTGTAAAGTTGCTCTTTCCCCTTTCCATACTGAACTCTTTGGAAGGAAGTCACTGTGCACAGCCCACATATAAGAAGTGGGGAATTATTCCAAATATTTGGGAGTCTTCTAGAAATCAGATTTGTCTCTGCTCTACCACTCATTAATTTTTCAATCGTATGTTGGTATCCATATGGACTGAGATATTTATTTTATAGCTTGGACTGTAGTCCTCTACTACTCACTTTATGGCCCAAATTGTTCCATCTTTGGACACTGAAAACTCAAACTCTTTCAGTAGGTTCCTCTGTCCCTTTGCCATATCCCCATCAATGTAAACCTTCTTTTCTTCTTCTTCTTCTTCAGCACTTCCTGGCACTATAAGATATGACTCCAGAGTCATATACTTTTCCTATTTTAAAATTACATTATTAGAGTTCACTCTGTGATGCTGTTATTTCTAATTAATGTAATTTATATCTCTATATAGTTAAAATATTATACATCAAATATTAATAGTAGTTTTGCTATTTCTGGGTAATGGTGATGTCAGTAATTGTCTTTTTCTCTTTGTGCATATGTTTATTTTTATTATCACATATTACTTACCTTTAAAAGTCAGTAATATTGGATGATTACAAAGCAAATATAAAGCAGGTTGTGGCAATAATAACTTTTTTTTTAGTGAAGCATGTATCTCTTGGTGGACAGGACGTGGACCCAATTTGAAGAGTTGCATCTGCCCTCTACTGGCCAACACTTCAGGCCCTCTTGGAGACAACAGCCAGCGTCCTTTCAGAAAGCAAGCCTGCCCCTTCCCGGACAATGGCAATTCTGATAGCTCAGGAATTTAAAAATATTTGGACTTCTGCTACAGATCTATAGACAGATTGAGCTTAGTGCTATATTTGAAGGTTCACAATGTGAGCTTAAAAAAAAATACCTCCCATAAAAGTAAAGTTCATGCTGTGGATTATCAACAGAAATGGATATGTGTGAGAACAGGCCCAGAAAAATATGGCACATCCTGACTTGCCAATATTGTACCTCTTGAGTCTGATCTAAAGAAAACATCTTCTTGGATGAGAGTATTTGGTCCATGACCTCTGCTAAGAATGTGACTATGTCTGATACAAGCTTAAGTAAATAACGCTAAGACATTTCACTGGAAAAACACAAAGATTAAAAAAAAAACCTTATTTTATCCACTATTCAATTAAGTTTAAACTGTTAGTGTGAATTTATGATGAAGGTCAAAAGTTTAATAAGTGACTGCCACAAGGCCTCTCAAGGAAATGCCTCTAAATATGAGAAACAACAATGATTTAGATCACAGAGAAATCATAAACAGGTTTCTTCCTCTTATCCAAGACTGGATTTCTTTAAGGCTGGAGGATCCACTCATTATGTTAAGGGTATATTCATTTTGATAGTGAAATGTTAAAATAAACCAGAATTTGGAGAAGAGGCTAATGGTACTTTGAATTCTAGAGAAAATTATTTTCTCCTTCAAAGAGACACCTTTTAAATATTGCTAAAAGCAATGTAAGATGGCCCATTTTTTGAGTATCTAAGAATCAGAGTTTATATCAGGTTTTCTTTCAGGTGCTTCAACTTTGATCAAAAACCTTGACCTATGAAGGTTTCTGGTAATTAGTAGTTAGAAAAAGATTGGAGTATTGCACCAATTTAAGGCCATCACTAGAATTCAGTCTTGTCTAATTCTATGTGAAAGACTAGTTTCCCCTCTTTGTGTTTTGAGTTTGGGGTTCCTAAGATCATCAGGGTTTCTCAGACTTGATGATTCACTAGAAAGACTCACAGGACTCAGAAACTGTTATACTCACAGTTATGATTTATTATAATGAAGAATAAAATCAACAAATGGAAAAGTCACAGGAAAAGTTAGAAGAACCATGTGTAAGCTTTTATGTGGAATTTCAGGAGATGTGTTTTATGCTCCCAGCAATGATGGGTGCCTTGTGCAAAATGTTGGTAATCAGGACATCTTACCTGAGTTTTTTATTCAGGTTTTTTATTAGGGATTGGTTATGCAGGCATGTAGCTTCCACATTAAGCTTCAAACCCCCAAAGAAAAAGCAGTTATTGACCTTAAATCACATTGATAGAGTGTGCTATCTAGTTAAACAGGTACAGTATGGCACAAGGCCTCAGGAATGCGAAAACACCTTTATCAGGCAGATCATTCCATGAGCTTAATGCTCAGGTTCCAGGATCCTCCTCAGGGTCAGTCCTGAAAACAGGCCTTTATTTGAACGTGCAGGGATTGACCAATCAAGATCCAATCCACATTACCATAGGTTTCTGAAGTGCATGTCCTGGCTGTCTTAGCTGGTAAAGATACCAGCTGTTGAAGAAGCATGTAGAAGGCTCTTGTTATTAATAGAAGCTGTAATAAACCTGGAAAGGATGGCAATTTATACTTTATAAAATTTTTGGATAAAACATGGGAAGTTGAAAGTCAAATATACTCTCATCATGAAAATTATTTTCCCTGTTTTTTCAGAAGCCCTTTAACTCTCAGAATAAATATGACACAAGGCACAGACCTATGCAGCAGGTGTATTTTCTAGTTGTACTCCCAAACTGATGCAGCTTTTTTAGCTAAGGAAAACATCATTTGTTCTGATGATGATCTTCAATATATTTTCACAATAGGACTCTTATAGCTGAAATTCCCAAGACCCCATAAGTATCATGGCTCACGTCTCATATAACAAAATGATCAAGAAGACAGATGGGTGCTGAACTTCAGAAAACCTGGAATCAGATATTTATAATCTGATCTCTATGCCATTTCTACCTCCCAATGACTGTTAGTTGATTCTTTACTCCATAAGCTTTCTTCATTGAGCAGGTAATATGGGAAGCCAAGAAAAGGATTCTGATTGGTTCATATGCTTAACCTTGGGCCAATCATTGTCATTAGAGGGCACCACTTTATTTTTAAGAGAAGTTTAATTGACATGCAACATTATATTAGTTTTAGATATATAATATAATGATTCAATATTTGTATATATTGCAAAATGACTACCACAATAAGTCTAGTTAACATCTGTCACCATACATAGTTACAATTTTTTTTTATGATGAGGACTTTTAAGATCTACTCTTTTAGCAACTTTCAAATATGCACTATAGCATTATATTAACTATAATTGCCAAATTGTAACTTACATTCCCATGACTTATTTATTTTATAACTGAAAGCTTGTATAGTTTGACTCCTGTCATCCATTTTGCCCACTCCACAAAGCTCTGGTGACCACTAATCTGTTTGTATCTAGAAGCTTGGATTTTTGTTTTTGTTTTTTTTTCTTTTAGATTCCACGTATAAGTGAGATCATACAATATTTATCTTTCTCTCTCTGACTTATTTCACTTAACATAATGCCCTCAAGGTCCGTCCATGTGTCACAAAAGGTAAGACTTTATTCTTTTTTATGCCTGAATAATGTTCTAGTGTGTGTGTATATATATATATATATATAATATTATCTATATCTATTTATCCATCAATGGTTGTTTCCAAACCTTTGCTATTATAAATAATGCTGCAATGAACATGAAAGCATATGGGTCTTTTCAAGTTAGAGTTTCATTTTCTTCAGACAAATACCCAGAAGTGGAATTCCTGAGTCATATAGTAATTCTGTTGTTAATTTTTTGAGGAACCTGCATATTGCTTTCCTTAGTGGATATAACAATTTATATTCCCACCAACACTGCACCAGGGTTCCCTTTTCTCCACAATCTCACCAACACTTATTAATTATCATCTCTTTAATAACAGCCATTCTAACAGGTATGAGGTGATATCTCATTGTGATTTTGATTTCATATATCTGTTGAGTGTCATTTACCTGTTGGAAAAATGGATGACACCACTTTTTAGAAGATGGCTGTAACATTGATTTATTTAGCTCTGGTCACATTTGGGTCGGGAGTTGCAGAGGGTTGAATGGTGACCCCCTAAAAGATAAGTCCACATTAAATCCCTGGAACTTGTAAATGCTACTTTATTTGAAGAAATTGTTTTTACATCTGTAATCAAGTTAAGGATCTTGAGATAAGGGGATCATCTTGGATTATATACATGGGACCTAAATCCAATGGCAAATGTCTTTATAGGGGAAACACATAGGAGAGACACACATAGACTTTGAGAAGACAACATGAAGGGACCAGTGCAGACTGGAGTGATGCGGACACAAAGCAAGGAACCACCGGAAACTACAAGTGGCAAAGAAGAGATTCTCCCCTAGAACCTCCAAAGGTAATACAGTCCACATAGCACCTTGATTTCAGACTTCTCTCTCCCTGTCATGTGAGGATACAGGTAGTCATCTGTGTGACCCATGAAGAGCGCCTTTCCCAAGCTCTCAACCATGTTAGCACCCTCATCTTAGATATCCAGTCTCCAGAATCATGTGAAATAAATGTTTGTTGTTTAAGCCTCCCATTCAACAGCAATTTGTTATAGATACCCAAACTGAATAAGACAGATTCTGTCTGATTAAAGGAGCCCTTTGCTGTATTATAAAGAAGAGGTTTCTTGTTGGATAAGGTACTGTAGTATCAAGATCTAGTAAGCAAAGTCCATATTCATTCAAAGTAATCACTTGGGTTAAGTTTGTAACTAGACCTGCTGAACTAATTCTGGGCCATAGAACATGAATCTAGAGTTATTGTCCATATGAGAAGCTCTGGTTATTTCTATAAGGATTGAGCTATTGACCAAGAGTTGTCCCTTATTTATTACCATTGAGCTGTGGTATTTTCTATGGGATTAGCACAGTCCTACCTGTTCTTCCCAGGCCTCTGCTGCTTGTTCAGTGTAGAGTCTCAGCACTACATTGGTGTCCATGCCTCATCTCATAACACCACTGTTTTCCTGTGTACAACAACACAGCCTTGTTCTTACCTGCTGTGGTGGAAGCTGTGGCAACTCCAGTGCCCAGATCAAAGATCCCTGAGCCCAGGGAGAGCCAGCCTCCCCACTTGAGTAGGTGACACAGTGTACGAGCATGGGGGATTTCAGACATTTGGGGTAAACTTTGGTCACTAAGAGTCAGAAAAAGGGTCAACATATTCTTTCTTCACATTTACTCACCATCTGAAACCTCCACCCCCGCACAAAGAATCATCTTGAGAGAACTATTACCATTAGCCTCTCCACAGACATCCTGCATCACCCAGGAGCCAGCTGTTCTTCTGCGGCCAACTCAGTTACATGCCACCTTGAATGCAATTCTTTTACCTCAAACTTGATGACCTGGTATTGCATCCCTTCCTAATGTGTTACCACATACACTTTGCTTTAGACCTTATTTTCCAGGGCTGCTTTGACTCATGACCCTTCTACCCCCACACAGGCACAGATATCCTGCCAAGTAGCATGTTCATGTTACTGCTGTCAGCAAAATCAGATGTTTGTGTCCAGCTATGTTGATTCTTCCCTTTAGTCTATCTTGGAAGAAGTTAAGAATTTCTGTTTTTGAGCTTCTCTTTCAAGGGGGACACACATCAAGAGACAGCTGTTGCACTAGGAACTGAATTCTGCAGGTCCGCCAACTGGTACATTCCATCATACAATAAGCATTCTTAGGGTGTGGAATCCAAACATCAGCCAAAGGCATCGCTTAATATCCCCACAAATGGAGTGAAGTGGCATAAATGTATTTATTTTATGTTTTCTGATAAATGGAAAATTGGAAATGATACCTTAGTATAGTCCCTTGCCAAGGTGGACATTGGCTGTCTTCAAAGACTTGGAACTACTCAAGAAAGCCAGAGGATTATGCTGCATTAATATAACTGAGAAGAGAAGGATCAAGACCCCAAAATTTAAGTCCACTGGAACCTCACATAACCTTATTTGGAAAAAAAATTTCAAGTGTAATTAGTTAAGGATCTTAAAATAATACCATTCTAGTCTTAGCATGAGCCCTAAACCCCAAAACTAGTGTCTTATAATAAGAGGGGAGATCACAGAGACATAGAATAAAGTCATGTAAAGATAGAAGAAGTGATTGAATTTATGTTGCCACAAGCCAAGGAATGCCAGGAGTGACCAGAAGCTGAAAGAGGCAAGGAAAGAGACTCCCTTAGAGCCTTAGGAAGGAATGTGGCCCTGCCCACACCTTGATTTCAGACTTCTGACCTCTTGAACTGTGAGAGAATATATTTCTGGTCTTTTAAACCACTCACTTGATGGTACTTTGTTATAGCATATCTAAGAAACTAATACAGGACACAATGGGAGATCCCAGAGCAGCTGACAAAAGCATCTATTAGTTAAGGGAAATGAGGAGTAGAAATGGTATGGGGATGTACACAAAGAGCAAGAAGCTCGATGCCCAGTCATGTCTTTGCCTCACTCCACAGCTTTTACCTGCTTAATAGGAAGCTAGTAGTAAGTAGACTCTCCATCTGGGTTTTTAGGTCACACCTGTTCAATGTACTCTCAAAAAGCAGAGTATTTCTTGGCAAGTTGTGTAAATAGGTCAAATTGTGTAAAATAGGGGAAGTAATATATTCTTCCTTGGTCACATGCACCAGTCTTAAAACTATTGCTGTAAATAATGATTTCCTATCAATCTACTAGAATTCTAATTCTGTGTATTGCTTATCAACTGGTTAAAATAAATTTATTAGGATTCTAGAGTTATCATAAAATTTTTGATGACTACATTTGATTACTTGACATCATTAAGTTATGAACAAATTTAAATTTCTTATGTGATAAGTTAAAAAAGGCTTACCATAAAGATATGAGAGACATACATATAGGAATTAAAGTTTGAAACCAGTACTTCAGGCTGAAACTAATATACTAGTCACAGTTTGCCTAAGAACACAGCCAGGCAGTCTTCTTAGCTCTAAAATCTTCTTTTCTTTAACTGCTTCTCTTTTATGACTTCTCACTTCTTTTCTAAATTCTTCTTTTCTAAATTCTATAATCCCTGTGTAAGAAAAACAATAAATATTAAATGAATTTATCAATTGGAAATCTTATAATTCTATTTCTGATTCACCCTATAGCCTAACATCTCATCCAGTTTAACTTTTTCCAGCTGTGGACAATTATGCAGTACCCCTTAAAGCTCTTCAAGTTTTTTGGATATTACACCAGATACAATGAGCCACCATCAACCCAACAATGAACTTGGTATCATTGAATGACCTCAGCTTCTTTTATTTGGATATACTAAGTTCCCCCACTCTATACAAAGAAGGCTCTGCATAGCTAGAATATTTCATCAGTGAGTCAAATTGTCTCCTGGATAAAAACACCAACAAACCATAACAAGCTTACACAAGTGGAAAACGACATTGTTGAATAATGAATGACAGAACCTCAAATGTGTGAATAATGTTTCATCCACAGCTGTTGTGGTTTCTGTATAGTTAGCAAAATGTCTGTCTAGCCTTTACTGATCTATTCTAGTTGAGAAAATTTTTTTTAACATCTAATGGTCCTCACTGTATAACTCTTCAGAAAAGTTGTTCATTTTTCAGTTGATTTTACCCTCTATCCCACAGTTATAAAGAAGATGAGGTAGGCAATTAACTAAAGCCTACAGATCTTTAATTAAGAATCTCCCTAGAGCTTTAATGTAGAATTACTTTTCATAACAAAAGGCTACTTACATACTTTTTAATTATTATAATACATTTTCTGATACTGACTAAGGACCATTTCTTTATAGTAGGGCATTTTGAAATACGTACTTCTCAGAACTTGCATTCTAATATTCTTATATACAAATGAACTTCTGGAAGATTCAAGCTGGCAGCATGAGAGGTGAGGCAGAGAACTCCTTCCAAAACCACATATAATACAAAAATATAGTTAATACAACTAATTCTCAAAGAGTAACAGGAAAGAAGGCTGCACCAGACTGCATACACCTGGAGAACAGAGCAGACCTCACGAAACAGGGTAACATACCAAAGCCTTGATCTGGCTGGACCCAAGCCCTTCACACATCCCAGTTCACCGTGGGAGGAAGAGAAATGAGCAGGGAGGAGGCGGAAGCCTTGGACTGCTGAACACCCAGCCCTGGAGATCTGCTATGGGAGCACAAACCTACATTGTATCATACTCTGGAGACTAGTGGGGTTGGGAAGCTAAGATAGGTGGAATACTTGGAGAGACTGAAATTCCAGCCATTTGTGGAGGACAGGGATCCACATCCAGCTGCTCTGAGGCAAAGGAAAGGTGTGCAGCCTGAGAGGCTTCCTAGCAATGAGAGGGCTGCTGAAGGGGTGAGGTTTGCATGGAGCTTGCTGTGCAGGAGAAGGTATAGGTGGACCAGGCTGTTTGGGCATGCTCTGCCCAGCAGGTTGGGAACTTTCAGGAGCTTCAGATGCTCCATTCCCCTGGCTGGCTACTCAACAGCGAGGTACATATACAAAATGTTATGTTATTCAGCCATAAGAAAGAAACAAATCCTACCATTTGCAACAACATGGATGGAGCTAAAGGGTATTATGATCAGTGAAATAAGCCAGGTGGAGAAAGACAAGCACCAAATGAATTCACTCATCTGTGGAGTATAAGAACAAAGCAAAAACTGAAGGAACAAAACAGCAGTAGACTCACAGAACCTAAGAATGGACTAACAGTTACCAAAGGGAAAGGGACTGAGGAGGATGGGTGGGGAGGGAGGGATAAGGGGACTAAGGGGCATTACGATTAGTACCCATAATGAAAGTCAGGCAAGGGGGCACCGGGAAGGCAGTATAGCACAGAGAAGACAAGTAGTGACTCTATAACACCTTACTATAGTAATGGACAGTGACTGTAATTGGGTATGTGGTGGGAACTTGGTAATGAGAGGAGTCTCATAACCACAATTTGCTCATGTGATTGTATATTGATGATACCAAAAAAAAAAAGAAATAAACTGTGCAAATAGGTTTCCCCACAGAATGAAAGGGGTCACTCAAACACATTCCAAACCAACTGAAATTTGCAGTAATTTACTGATCAAATGTTGACTTTATAATTTTAACCTGGTTTTAATGGCAAATTTCAACTTCTGCAGAATGGGTTGACCATTACTTGGGTGGAGTTTTCTGACCATAGGACATAACGGTAACTATTTTGAATCTCATTATGTCCTTTTCTTTTGCAGTTAGTTTATGCACACCTGTAGGAAAAGGTACTAGTTCCTCCATATGGCTCACTGAAAAATAAAATTTAAAAATGTGTATGTGTGTATTTTCCAAGGATTGAGTAGAAATGCAATGTTCTAACACCTGAAATAAACAAGTGACCATAAGCACAGGACACCATCCAACAAAACAGCTGTTCAGTGGTGTGACAATATTTCTCTTTTCCCTGGAGAATTCTTTCTCTCCAAGCCATTCCTATCTCATTTTTCTTTCCACCTCTCCCTCCTAGAATCATGGATGTCTTCAGTCACAGATCACTATTTCAAACATGAGACAATTCTTCAGGAATGATTTTTAAAGGGTTTTACCCCAAATGAATACTCTGTTGAATCATTAATAAAAGACTAAGCATTTAAAATTTTATGTCTCATGGTTTCCACACTAAGAGTCAATGAGAAATTATCTATTGTCAAAAGGAATATGATTTTGACTATAACAACATTCATTTGAAGAAAAGAGAATAAAGTTACTATAAGAATTGCATATAGAATATAAATAAGTGTTCTTTAAAAAAGATTTCAACCAGTTCATACTTGATCAAATTTTTAAGAGAAAGGTAAAATGAAATAACTGGCTATTGTAAATTTGTCTCTCAAATCAGAATTCCCCATTTTTTAAATCCAAACATCAATGCCAAATGTATGCATACAATTTTAATTTGTATTTTATAGGTAATCATAAAATTTAAACTTTTTGCTATAACTTGAAAGGTAAAAATTAAAACAGACATTTGAACCAATTATCTTAATGAAATTACTCTTACCTGAATCTAATTACATTGAAGATTTTGAAAGTCACCACATACATTGAGATTGTTCTGAATCTAAAACCCACTAAGTAAACAAATATAATCTCTCAGTCCTCTAAGAAAGATCATTCATGGTGTAAGAGAGACAAGGGAGAGTTAAAAATAAGTGTAAAGTGTGACAGAGGATGTGGGTGCAAGAAGAAAAATAAATGGGAGGCTGCTAGGTAGAGAAAGGAAGAAAGAGAGGTTGAAATAAAGAATAAAATGTGCAAAGGCTTGGAATCATGGAACAATACAAACCATCTGAGAAGGCAATGAGGAGAGAGGGATAGAAATAGAGATAGCCATAGAGACAGGAGGGAGATAAGGAGAGAGACCGTGTGTGCATGCATATGTGTTTGATGGTCTTTTCAGCATGTTAAGGAAGGGACAGAGAGTTAGTGGTGAGGATCTTTAAATGGAAGTCATATAATGATTAGAAAGTCAATCCATTTTTAGAAAGATAAATTTTGGCAGTAAAACCTGTTTAAGTCAGATTTTTTTTTTTTTCTAGAATGTGGGTTTACTAGGTTCAACCTATTCCCTAAGAGAAGCAGAGGAAACTACTTGGTGACAAAAGAGACTTCCAAGAGATTATAGATGCTACATTACTAGATAGTGTATGGTGACCATAAAATTTATCATCCATCTGGGATACTTGTGAGAGTACACCAAGCTCTATTATTTTAGGAACACTAAATACTATTTTAGGTGCTGTTCAGCAAGCATTTTTAAAGACAACACATCATATAAGTTAGCTTTATATTGTCTTTCTTAGATGCTGAAAAATGACAGGACTTCTCAATTTCACTCAAAGAAAGTATAGAATATATATATGTACTCAATTAAAAATAAGAACCTTACTATCAAAAGTTCTTCCTGTGAATTGTTTCCCTAAGGTGAAATAACAGAATTAAAAATGAATCTAGTTGACAAATTAATTTCCAGTTTCCTTTCTCAATGCACATTTATTCTCCTTTATTTTATTCAATTCTTCTCTTGTGATTTTAGAAATGAATTTCAATATCTCCCAGCTTGCCAGCTTTTTTTTTATTAATAACTTCAATTTGCTAGAAGATGAAATATTTGGGTACTCAATTTATTGAATATTTTGATTAAAATTTCCATATGATGTGAATCACATTGCAACTAACATTGAGAAGACTTGTTTATAAAAATACATACTTGATTTCAGTTCATATCAAATTAACCCAATGACAGAAAGAAAATGCATTCTTTCTTTTCAACATCAATTCTTTGTTTTAACATCAATATTTTCACCAAGCTTTGTAATTCAGTTACATTAAGTAAGTATAAAATGTTTGTAAGTTTTGCATAAAACTTGTACATTTGGACCATGTCAAAGAAAAGTTCAAAGTATAATTTCACAACTTATTAGGATATGAATATAATTATTTATATATTATAACCAACTTCAAATAGATTTCTCCTTTTACATTTAATGAGAATATTTGGTTTTACTGTGACAGTACCTTCAAATTTATATTTGTGTTATCAGTGTAAAATTACCATCAATATTAAGCTTTCACAGTTTATGATTTGTAAATTGGCAATAACATTCAGAATGCCATGTGTTTTGCTTTCAACAGAAATAATCTTCAAATTTTTGCTTTGATTGCCTGAACTGTTGAAATAATAGCCCATTATTGGAATTTACTTACCTGATTCTCTGAAGTATCTGATACCCTCGACACAAACTGGAGCCCTGAAGGTCTTCCTCTGTTAAGGACACCAACCACTAGTGTTTGTTTTTGTACAACTTTTCTTACAGTCCCTGCCAAAGGGAATGTGAAGTTGAAAATGAGCAAAACTATTCATTCACCTTTATAATGTTATTATAAATGAACAGTCATTCAGTCCAAGTGAAAGTCCATACTTTAAAGAGTGATGGGAAAGTGTACCTGCATATGTATGTTTTAAATGACCATCTTGGACCTAAACATAACATAACAAGTAACTTTTGCAGTAGTTGCTGATGGCTCTGCTCAGTGTCTTTTATTTTAGGTTTCAAATGGCCAGTGAAATTTCTTGAAAAATAGTGACAGTCTTTAACTTTAATTGTATTTGTACTTTTTTACTTCACTGATGCCTAAAAGGTTATTACAAAGTGTAAGAACCAGACAATATTATTACAATAAATTCTACACTTCCAACCACTTTCTATGAGGAGAACTGAAGTGGCAACATTCATATTTGGTATGGAGGAAACAGTGCTCCTCAGATGAACTATTATGCCAGACTGTGAAGGGTCTCAGATTTTACCCACATTTCAAGTTAATGAGTTTAGCCTACTTATGTGTACAAGTTCACATACATATACTGACAGAAGATATCAGACCCCTGTGCAAGGCACAAATGGTGCATTACAGCAGGAACAGCAGCTAGAGTAGCATCTTGCTGCACTTGCTAACACCCAAGTCCCCCACAGAGTGACACACTTGAGGGCTGCATGTTCACCTGTGGATGGAGTGGGTTGGGTTCCATTGTTATATTGGAACTCCCAGATTAGGGAATTTGACCTTTTATCAGAGCTGTGGGTCACCTGCCAAACTTGTCCTCCAAAAAGCGATTACTCATTACCCTTAGAAATAAGCTGCTGGCCTCCAGGAAGAGTAGGGGTGATTTATTATCCTGACATAGCTCCGGAGATGGATGTTCTCATCTTCCATGTATAGTCAATCATCCTTGAACAAATTTCTCAGTACCCTTTGCTTAGAAGATTGAGGGATGGTTTCCTTTTTCCTCATCAGCCCCTTGTCACTAAGGGTGCTCCAGGGGTGGAACATCTCCAGCTTTTCATGACCTTCTAGTCATTTTTCTCCAGATAGGGTTATTTGGCAAGTTTGTTATCAGGGTTAGCATGCTTTGCTCTATCTGCCTCCTTCTTTCTGTTTGAGAGCCAGTCTGTCCACAGATAACACAGTTAGTGGTTGTTCAAGGCCATGGGATAAAATCCATAGTCTAAGGTAGTTGCTATAGGTTGAGGCCAATATTGCCTTGGACCAGCTGTGTAAGTCTGATGCTGGATTCCTTCAAGAAATTTGATTGTGAAGGAAAGAAATGAGGAAGGAAAGATGGTAATATGAAGTAGATGTTACGTTAGTGAGTTATTTATTAGATCTTTATTTTCCAGGAAATGTTTTGAGCAGCATGTTTATTGCTTGAAATAAGTCACAGGGAAGAAAAGGATAAAAAAACCAAACATAATACAAGTTAGATTAAAAGGCAAAAAGTGAATGAATGCAGGTGCACATATGAAAGAACATCTCTTCTTCTAAGGCAGTAAGTATAGTTGCTGCTGAGGGAACTATAGAAGCAGGAGAAATGGAAATGGAGGAAGTTGTAGTTTATAACATCTGTTTTTACCTTGGAATATAAAGTGAAGTTATTTCCTGAGACACAAAAGGTGTGAAAATAGACTTGAGACCTAAAAAGTAAGTAGTAAAAACTGACGTAGTGGCCAAAAGTGGCATCGTAAAATGGGGGATTTCTCTATTACCATCATTACTTGTAAGGTGAGTAGTTGCTTTTCTGTGAGTAGTTATATTTTCTTAAAGGAATATGTACTAATTTTCCTAATGTAACATGTACTAATGCAACATTAGTTGTGCTAACACATTAGCTCATTAGCACATTAGATTCACTGATTAACTATAATCAATCTAAATAGGCCATTTGTTACTTTTGTTAATAGAATTCTGTTTCTATATATTCCACCTATTTTGTTTCCTCCAGATTTCATTTGCACCTTTAATTACTTCATCAAGATGACTTACTGGAGCATTTAAATTATTGAGAAGATAAAATATCCAGCTGACAATTTGGATCTACTTCAATGAAGATGTGTATACATACACACACACATATATATATATACACACAAATATGTATTTCAAGAAACATTTTAAGATCCTATACTAATATTTTAATGAAATTAGACTAAATATTTCAGGTATGATTCACACAGGATTTCTCTGATATTAAAAGTTTACAACACCCATTGGGGAAATAAGACCTATTCTTTGTCTGAGTATGCCATTCTTAGTTTATAAAGGAAATTTCACATATGAAAGTTTCACCTCCTGATTCACACTGCTTGACTTATTAGTGGTATTTTACCTCACAGTGTTAGTTATGAGTCACTTATATCAAAGAACTATTAGTTATAAGGTGTTTTATACATTCTTATTTCATATAAAAAGTAGAGGTGGAGTTAAAATACATTCACTGAGTATGTTCTCCTCTTTAAAGTATGTAATGGTGTGTTACTCATCAGTGAAACTCGTCTATGACACATCTTTAATGATACACCTTCAGAGCAGGGCAGAATGCAAGATTTGGAAAAGCAATATTTCCAATGAAGTTAGTTCTATGAGATTTTTCTTTACCATATATTTTTCATAGCAGCCTATCTTTTAAACATAACTTAGATGCTATACACACACACACACACACACACACACATATATATATATATATAAATTGTAAAAATCAGAATGTACACTTAAACTGTATAAGTGCATTTAGGTTTGAGGGTCTCAAAACCTCAAAACCAAATTGTTTTTAAGCATCATATATGAGATTATCTCTCTTTATTTGTATATGTATATATGTGTACATTAACATATATACATATCTATACCATTTCCTTTAAGTTTCCTTCAAAAAAAGTCCTAGAAATGTGTATTTAAATATCAGAGCATAAAGAATGCCATTCTTTCATAATTTAAAATATTAAAAATAAACAGCACATCTGTAGTTGTGCTAGATAAGTCTAAAGATTTTAGTATTTATTTTTGCATGAATCTATAATGAATACATTTATTTTCCCATATTGAATATATTTGTAGGCTCATTTTGGGTATGCTTGCTTTTAATTGATTTCTTATGAAGGATGTTTTAATAGAGAGTGTTATTTGGACCACTTAACGTCCATTCTCCCTTCAGGTAGTAACATTCAGTTTTACCTCACAGGGCTCATGATTTGGTAGACTTGATTGCTACCCAGGTTTAAGAGTGGACTGATTACTCAGGCCTGGACAGTCAGAAGATTGCATCTCCCTTACCTAAGCCAGATAAATCAGAGCCAATCAGAGAGGATCTTGAGGGTACCAAACACAGACTTATACTGAAGTTTTACACTTATGGTAGTTATCTTCAAATGCATACTCCAGCTAAGCTAAAATGTATTTTTATCGTTGACATTTCCTTCTTTATTTTGTTAATTCAGATTCTTTGATCTTATTTTAACTGAGATACCCATACATTATGCATACTATTAACAGAGTTTCTTCATTTCCTAAGCTTCATGCTTATAAGATGGAAAGGTCTTCAGTTTGAATAACATTCCTCGCTTCTTTTTCTAATTGTCACTTCTCTCAAAAAAAAAAAAAAAGAAGGCAATTAGTAAGTTTGCGGAAAGAAACTGAACTTACCTGGACCAACATCTTTTCTTTCCTTATTTCATAACCAGCTTAATATCTGCAGGACACAAGTCCACATTTACTCTCTTGTCATGCATTAATCTTAGTGAGAAGAACTCTGTCCCTGTGGTAGAGACCCATAGTTGCCTTACTTTTGCCTATGGCTGGAGTAGAACCTGTGTAATATAGCAGAAAGCTTAAACATTTAGTCAGCTTTTAAGTCACATGACCAATCATCAGTATTAAACTTTTTTGAACTATATCATCTGATATCTGTCATTTCATGTGTCCTGGTTAGGGAGGGGAAGAAAGAATAGTATAAATTTACCCTATTGAATCCTGCACAATTATGACTATGCTAGCCATTTAATATGAACATTGTAATACCAACAAGCAATTATATAAAAAAGCGCAGAACAAATACATGAGAAATGCATTTAGTAAAGAATTACTGAAATGATAGGTTGATGAATAGATGAATATATGTGTGATCTACAAAGCACTTTTCCATACGTTATCATTTTGCATCTTTATAATAGTTCTTTTCAAATGTGTGAGATCCCCTTTTAAGCATAAGAATACCAAGCTTGTCTAATTTTTATTTAAGGAACCACATATTTTGGTAACAGTGAACATTTTAAGTGTATTCCAGTTAGCTTTTGGTGTATAGGAGAATACTCTTAATTTTTCAGTGGCTTTAAAAAAAAGTGTATGCATTGATGATTCTCTAGGTCTGTAGTTAGGGCAGGGTTTAGCGGAGACATATCGCTGCATCATGCAGAGTCGGCTTGGATCATTCGTGCATTTGTGGTTAGGGGCCAAGGGGCTGGGGGCTAGTCGGTCCAGGATCGAAAGAGTTGCGTGTCTGTAAGTTTCCCCAGGCTGTCAGCAAAGCAATGCCGGTCTCCCTCAAAACTAGCTCAGACTGGTGACTGGTTTCTAAGAGTATGAGAATGTTAATTGCAAGGTTTTTTGAAGCTTGTCACTGAAATTCTACAACATCATTTCTCCCATGTCTATTTGTCAAAAGGTCTGACCAATTCAAGAGAATGAAGGACAGACTATCTTTTTATGGGTGGAGAAGCAAAGTCATAGTGTAAAGGTTTACACATACTGAGAAAAAAATTTACAGCCAACTTTTTTTGCAGTCTACCATAAAATATTAATTTAAGATTGTAAGTACAAAGCATATTAATATTTACTGACTGCCCACCATATTTCAGGTATTTCACATAACTTTATTTATTAATCATCATATAAACTCTATGTGGTATGGATTACCTCTATTTTACTGTTAAAGAATTTGAAAATCCAGGAGTTAAGATGTCCCAGGGTCCATAGATGATTACTGATACAACCAGCCTTTGAAAACTCAAATCTGTATGATTTCAAAGACTATGTCATGCCACATAAAAGAAAGCATAAGTAAAATTAATAAACAATGCTTCAGAATTAGAAAGACTGGCATGTGGAACAATAAGAATAGTTTACTTAGGATAATACTTTTATTGATTATCTATTGTTATGTAACAAATACCACCAAAAACTTAATACTTAAACCAATTATTTAGTTATTTCACAAATTTATGTACCTGCAGTTTGGACTGGGCTCAGCTATGTAGTTCTTCCTGCTCTTCTTAGCTGGGTTCCCTCACAGGTCTGCAGATAGGTAACATTAGCCAAGTTGATTTGCTTCTGGTGATTGACTAACTATTGGCTGAGGTCTGGAAAATGGCAGAAAAGAAATTATTAGTAAAGCAGAAAAAAAAACTACTATAGGAGAATATGATACTAAAACTAATGCAAACAGAAAAAATTAGACTAAAAGCAAAATTTTTTCTTATCCCTAATCTCAAAAGTAGATAAAACGTTCTCAAAATAAAATGAGATTTGGGAGCAAAAGTCATTCAATTGGCTCCATGACTCTCTTTAAAGCCTGCCATAGACTGAATGTTTTTGTCTCCCTGAAATTCATATGTTGAAACCTAATTCCCAAAGTGATGGTATTTGGAAGTAAGATCTTTGAAAGTGATTAGATTATGAGGTTGGAGCCCTCATTGAAAAATGCCTTTGCAAAAGAAATCCTGGGAAGGCATCTCACCCCTTTTGCCATGTAAGAACACAAGGACAGCCATCTAGGAATGAGGTAGTGGGCCCTCTTCAGAGAGCATCTTAATCTTGGACTTCCAGCCTCAAAACAATGAGAAATAAACTTATATTGTCTATAAGCCATCCTGTCTGTCGTACTTAAGCAGCCTGAACTAAAACAAGGCTTCTGAAAATTTTACAGCATAGTAGGTCTTCTCAACCAGAAAAATGGGTTCCAGTACTCTCAAAGACCTGTTCCCACAGCAGCCCAATACTCTGCACAAAGTAAGGAGCAAACTTTTTTGAAAACAAATGTAGACAGAACTTTAGTTTCTTTCTTTCTTTCTTTATTTTCAATGGGATAGAGTACAGCCCAGTGCTTAAAAGTTCTATAAAATCTTTAAGGAAACTTTTCAGAAAATGACCACCAGTTTGTACTAAGGGAAGCAAGAATTGCTCAAATTGCAGGTAGGTTTTAGGGCCTTTATATTTCTTGAAAAAGAAATGAATGCTGTTGAACTCCCAGCATAAATTATTCCATTGGGAAAAAAAATAGACAGTTCAGTGGGCAGAGCCCAAATTCCAGACAGTTTAGTTAAGATCTACGAAATACCAAGAACTAAGGAGCTACTTCCAGGAAGCAGTAGAAAACAATGGAATGGAGAGTAATTCCCAGGGAATAAAACCAGGCTTTAACCCAGGAACATGATCTGTACCCAGATTGAGTCGGCAACATTTATCCACCTAGACTGCTTTGTACTAGTGATTTTATGCTTTCCATTCTCCCCCTTTTTAAATAGGATTTATTGTGATCATCTTGTCCCTGCTTCTCCATTGTATGTTGGGTAAGCAGATAATTTGTTGTTTTATTTCATACATTTTTGGATGAGTCGCATATAAGGGCTACATCTGAAGTGGAAGTGGACCATGAGATAGTGCACGCTGAGCCTGATGCTATAACTGGGTAACATTTTTGAGGGGCGTAGGTTAGGGGTGATCATACCTAGCATTTAAATAATATGTGAACATTTATGGCAAAAGAGAGAGTTTGGTGATACTGTGAAATGGCAAAAATCATTCTTTTCTGGATCTTTTTCTTTGAAATGTGGTAATTGCAGATCATTCAAACAAGTGGTAGAATTTATTTCCCCAGTCCTATAATCAAGACTGTGCGCATGACCTGTTTTGGCAAAGGGGAATTTTTCAAATGTAGTGCAAGTAGAGTATTTAATTGTACTTGTACATTGTGTTTACCCTCTTGTTGCTTGGGAACTTATTTACCATATAATAAAGGCTGACCTGGCTCCTGGTTGATGAGAGACCTATGGCACAACTTCTCTAATTCTGCTGGACAACTACTAGTGCCCAGAATCACTGCTAACTGAGCACAGATGAATGAGTCTCATTGAGATCAACAGACCCTGAAAAACACAAAAACAAGAAGCAGAGAACTGCCCAGTAGAGTCTTTACCTAAATACATGGCTTTTGTTTAAAGCCAATAATCCTGGTATGATTTGTTATGAAGCAAATCTACATGATGAACTATGTAACTGTTCTTGTTTTTGATGTTACTTATATTTTTCAAAAATTGTTCAAAGCTTAATGATTAGTCTTCAGTCTTCAAATTCACATCTAAATATCTTTTTCCTAGCCAGCATTATGGTAGCAAAAGGCTTGGTTTTGTACCTCCTTCAACAACAAAAATCCAGCTTCCATCCATAGACATCCATGCCTTGGGGTATTTTTGAGACCAGCAGCATACGCCAAAGGAACCAGGAGGAGTGCTGCCCTCCTGTGAGTCAGTTATGGGCAGACAGACCTTGGTCCTGGCAGACCTGAAGACTCTGCAGAGGACCATGAATCAGCTCTAGGTCCTTTTGGCTGTGTCCCAGGAACCCCTGGAGAACACTGACTCAGACAATCACTAATAGACAATAGAGCCTTTTTGGAAGTTCAAGTTTCCAAAGAAGTTGCAGCACTCTGTTAGAGCAAAAAATTGTGAGTTGACACAATGGAGTGGGTAAGAATAATAGTTTGACTTTACCTGCATTGCACATCCCCCAAAGTGGCTCATCTTGGGGGCAGAGAAGATCTACTTTAGCCCTGGATTTCTCCTATGGGGGAAAAGGAGAGTATGTGTGTGAGCATCCAGCTTTCCCATTTGTGTGGGATATTACCAAAGGAGCTCCTTTCTCTTATCCCACCTAGAGTATAAGATAAGGAGCTCCATAACTGGCATTGAAGAAAGAGTCTGGGAGAGTAACAGAAAGGACTCTCAGAGGACATTAAAGGAATGAAAATCCCAGTTGTGTTGTGGATCCTCCACCTGGCTCACAGACAATCCCAGTGCTCCACATGCCGTATTGACACCCCACTCCAGACAGTACCACCCTGTAGCCAGCTCCTTGTATGTAGTGCAAGTGAGTTTTGGGAGGTAATGAGTGAGCTCACAATATTGGTAGAATCTGCAGGTCAGAGAGAGACCACAAACTGCATAACCTTTAAGAAAACAAAAGAAAGGCTGTCAGCACTCAGGCTAGTGTGTTGTACGATCCAAAAAAAAAAAAAGAATAAAACCTTAAGAATTCTGCCAAAAGAAGGACCAAGAAACAAAGAGCAGGTGTATCCATAGAATGTCTGAGAAAGTTTCAGAATCTCTAGTAGGTCTGATGGAAAGTATTTCTCCCCTGAAAACAGTTAGTAAAGATTGGAGGAGGTGACTGCTACTTCAAATGTGAAATACAAATGCAAAACAACAAATATGAAAAATCAAGGAAACATGACACCACTAAAGTACCATAACAATCTTCCTATAACCAAAACCAAAGATGTGGTGATCTCTGATTTACCAGATAAATAAAAAATAAATGCTTTAAAGAAATTCAATGAGCTACAAGTAAAAACAGGAAGTCAACTCAACAAAATCAGGAAAAGCATACAAGAGATAACTGAGAATTTTAAAAAAGAGATTAAAATACCTTATAAAAGGACCAAACAGGATATCTGGAGCTGAAGAATACAATAAATTAAATGAAAAATGAAATAGCATCAACAGTACACTTAAAGCAGAAGAAACAATCAGTGAGATTGAAGAGAAGAGCTTTAAAAATTTTCAATCGGAGAAGAATAAGCTAAAAAGAACGAAAAAGAGCAAAGAAATCCTATTTGATCTCTGAGATAACATCAAAAGGACTAGTTTGCAAATAATTAGAGTTATAGAAGGAGTGAGAGTGAGACAATGGAGCAGGAAGCTTTATAAAGAAGTAATGGTGAAAATTTCCCAAATCTATAAAAAGATTTGTATATCCAAGTTCATGAACCTCTTACATCACCAAAAATATCTATTTAAAGAGTTCTTCTCCAAAGACATATTATGATAAAACTGTCAAAAGTCAAATACAAAGAAAGACCTTAAATATGACAAAAGGAAAAAGAAATACTTATAACTTACAAGGAGACTCCCATAAGTCAACATACTCTTCACTAGAACCTTTATAGGCCAGGAGAGAGTAGGATAATGTATTAAATATGCTGAAAGAAAAAAAACTGCCAACCAAGAATAGTTTACCCAACAAGGTTGTCCTTCAGCAATGAAAAGAGGTAAAAATTTTCCCAAAGAAAAGCTGGGAGAATATATGACCACTAGACCTGTCTCACAAAAAGTACTGAAAGGACTTCTTCAAGATGAAATGGAAAGATTCTAATTACTAACCTGAAAATGTGAATATATACAACACTGGTAAAGGTAAATATACAGTCATCTAATAGTGTAATACTATACTATCATAGAGTGTTAACCACTTAATTCTAGTATAATGGTTAAATGAAAGAATATAAAGAATTATATAGCTACAGTAATTTGGTAATGAACACATAATATAAAAAGGGCCAAATTGTGACATCAAAAACATGGTGTGGAGTTGGGAGTAAAATATTAGTTTTATATGTGATCAGAGCTAAGTTGTTATCAGTTTAAATAAGACTATTATGTCTATAAGATGTTTCATGTAAACCTAACAGTAACCATAAGGCAAAAACTTACAGTGGATTCACAAAAGATAAAGAAAAGGGAATCAAAGCATATCAAAGCCTATTATTTTACCACAGATAAAAAAGTCAACTCACAAAAGAAGGCAGCAAGACAGAAATGATAAGGAAAGTACATAACAATCAGAAAACAATGAGATAGCATTCAGAAATCATTATATATATATTATAAATATATATATATTATATATATTATAAATATATATATTATATATATATGTGTGTGTATATATATATTATGTATATATGCATATATATATAGAGAGAGAGAGAGACAGACAGACAGACAGACAGACAGAGACAGAGAAAATACTAAAAACTCCACCAAAAATCTCTTAGAAGTAATCAATGATCTCATAGGGTAGCAGGGTACAAAATCAACATATAAAAATGAGTTACACCCCTCAACAAACAAAAAGCAAATAATCCAATTAAAAAATGGGCAGAGGAGCTGAGCAGACAGTTCTCCAAAGAAGAAATTCAGATGGCCAACAGACACATGAAAAGATGCTCCACATTGCTAGTTATCAGAGAAATGCAAATTAAAACCACATTACCTCACAACAGTAAGGATGGCCACCATCCAAAAGACAAACAACAACAAATGTTGGCGAGGTTGTGGAGAAAGGGGAACCCTCCTACATTGCTGGTGGGAATGTAAATTAGTTCAACCATTGTGGAAAGCAATATGGAGGTTCCTCAAAATGCTCAAAATAGACTTACCATTTGACCCAGGAATTCCACTTCTAGGAATTTACCCTAAGGATGCAGCACTCCAGTTTGAAAAAGACAGCTGCACCCCTATGTTTATCGCAGCACTATTTACAATAGCCAAGAAATGGAAGCAACCTAATTGTCCATCAGTAGATGAATGGATAAAGAAGATGTGGTACATATACACAATGGCATATTATTCAGCCATAAGAAGAAAACAAATCCTACCATTTGCAACAACATGGATGGAGCTAGAGGGTATTATGCTCAGTGAAATAAGCCAAAAAGACAAATACCAAATGATTTCACTCATCTGTGGAGTATAAAAACAAAAGAAAAACTGAAGGAACAAAACAGCAGCAGAAACACAGAACCCAAGAATGGACTAACAGTTACCAAAGGGAAAGGGACTGGGGAGAATGGGAGGGTAGGGAGGGATAAGGGTGGGGAAGAAGAAAGGAGGTATTATGATTAGCATGTATAATGTGGGGGGTGGGGGAAAGGAGAGGGCTTTGCAACCCAGAGAAGACAAGCAGTGATTCTACAACATCTTACTATGCTAATGGACGTGACTGTAATGGTGTTTGTGGGGGGAATTTGGGGTAGGGGAGAGCCTAGTAAACATAATGTTCTTCAAAAAAATAAAAATAAATAAATTATAAAAAAATGAGTTGCAAAAAGTACCGAGCACAAGAATTAAAGATGGTGGGGTTAGAGGAGAGACAGAGGCTTCCTCCTAAAACTGGATACAATTAGAAAATATAGTTGGTGCAACTAATCCTCACAGAGCAACAGGAAAGAGGATGGTGTCAGACTGCACACACCTGGAGAAAAGAGCAGACCTCACTGAATGGGGTAATGTACCAGAGCTGTGGTTCCGTGGGACCCGAGCCCTTCCTCCACCCGAGCTCACCGGCTGGAGGAAAAGAAATGGAGCAGGGAGGGAGTAGAAGGCTTAGGACTACTGAATACCTAGCTCTGGAGATCTGCCCTGGGAGCACAAACCTACATTTCATGGTGCTTTCATGAGACTTGCATGATTACCGGGTTGGAAAGTTACTACAGGCAGAGTTTCTGGGGAGTCTGGGATTCTGGCTGCTTGTGGAAAGCAGGGATCCATATCCAGCTGCTCTGGGACAAAAACTTATACCAGTGTGGAGACAGGCACAGCAGCTGGGAGGCGGGGAACAGCTCTTTCCTCCCCCCAGGCATCAGTACCGCTCCCTTGGGACCCCCAACATTGCTTCAGGGGCTGAGCAGCTCCAGAGATTACAGCTTCTGGACACAAGAGGGCGCTATATACAAACATGAAACGCCAAAGAAACCTTGTCCAGAGTAATATTGTTAATACAACTCCTGAGAAAGATTTAAATGATATAGACCACATGATTCTTCCTGAAAGGGAGTTCAAAATAGAAATCATCAACATTCTAATGGAGGTACGGAAAGACATCCAAGAACTGAGGAATGAATTCAGGTCGAAGATCCAATCATTGTAGAGCACGATCGAGGGTATTAAAAGCAGATTGGATACAGTGGAGGAGACAATAAATGAAATAGAAACTAGAGAAGAGGAATACAAAGAAGCTGAGGCACAGAGAGAAAAAAGGATCTCTAAGAATGAAAGAATATTGAGAGAACTGTGTGACCAATCCAAAAGGAAAAATATTCACACAATAGGGATACCAGAAGAAGAAGAGAGAGAGAAAGGGATGGAGAGTGTCTTTGAGGAGGTAGTTGCTGAAAACTTCCCCAATCTGGGGAAGGACATTGTCTCTCAGGCCATGGAGATACACAGATCTCCCAACACAAGGGACCCAAGGAAGACAACACCAAGACACATAGCAAGTAAAATGGGAAAGATCAAGGATAAGGACAGACTGTTAAAAGCAGCCAGAGAGAGAAATAAGATCACATACAAAGGAAAGCCCATCAGGCTAACATCAGACTTCTCAGCAGAAACCTTACAGGCCAGAAGGGAGTGGCATGATGTATTTAATGCCAGGAAGCAGAAGAGCCTAGAACTAAGATTACTTTATCCGGCAAGATTATCATTTAAATTTGAAGGAGGGATTAAAAAATTTCCAGATAAGCAAAAGCTGAGAGAATTTACCTCCTACAAACCATCTCTATACTCTATTTTGGAGGGACTGCTATAGATGGAAATGTTCCTAAGGTTGAATAGCTGTCACCAGAGGTAATAAAACCACAGTAAAGAAAGTAGAACAGCTAATTATGAAGCAAATGCAAAATTAAATTAACTGTCCTGAAAGTCAATGAAGGGATAGACAAAAAGTACAGAATTTGATACCTAATATATAAACAATGAAGGAGGAAGAAAAAGGAGGAGAAATAGAAAAGAACCTTTAGATTGTGTTTGTAACAACATACTAAGTGAGTTAAGTTAGACTCTTAGATAGTAAGGAAATTAACCTGGAATCTTTGGTAACCACGAATCTAAAGCCTGAAATGGCAATAAGTACATACCTATTGATAATCACCTTGAATGTAAATGGACTGAATGCACCAATCAAAAGACATAGAGTCACTGAATGAATAAAAAATCAAGGCCCATCTATATGCTGCTTACAAGAGACTCACCTCAAACCCAAAGACATGCACAGACTAGAAGTCAATGGATGGAAAAAGATATTTCATGCAAACAATAGGGAGAAAAAAGCAGCTGTTGCACTACTAGTATCAGACAAAATAGACTTCAAAACAAAGAAAGTAACAAGAGATAAAGAAGGACACTACATAATGATAAAGGGCTCAGTCCAACAAGAGGATATAACCATTCTAAATATATATGCACCCAACACAGGAGCACCAGCATATGTGAAACAAATACTAACAGAACTAAAGGGGGAAATAGACTGCAATGCATTCATTTTAGGAGACTTCTACACACCATTCACTCCAAAGGACAGATCCACCAGACAGAAAATAAGTAAGGACACAGAGGCAATGAACAACACAATAGAACAGATGGACCTAATAGACATCTACAGAACTTTATACCCAAAAGCAACAGGATACACATTCTTCTCAAGTGCACATGGAACCTTCTCCAGAATAGACCACATACTAGGCCACAAAAACAACCTCAGTAAATTCAAAAACATTGAAATTCTACCAACCAACTTTTCAGACCACAAAGGTATAAAACTAGAAATAAATTGTACAAAGAAAGCAAAAAGGCTCACAATCACATGGAGGCTTAACAACATGCTCCTAAATAGTCAATGGATCAATGATCAAATTAAAATGGAAATCCAGCAATATATGGAAATAAATGACAACAACAACACAAAGCCCCAACTTCTGTGGGACACAGCAAAAGCAGTCTAAAGAGGAAAGTATATAGCAATCCACGCATATTTAAAGGAGGAAGAACAAACCCAAATGAATAGTCTAATGTCACAGTTATCAAAATTGGAAAAAGAATAATAAATGAGGCCTAAAGTTAGCAGAAGGAGGGACATCACAAAGATAAGAGAAGAAATAAACAAAATTGAGAAGAATAAAACAATAGAAAAAAACAATGAAACCAAGAGCTGGTTCTTCGAGAAAATTAACAAAATAGATAAGCCTCTAGCCAGACTTATTAAGAGGAAAAGAGAATCAATACACATCAACAGAATCAGAAACGAGAAAGGAAACATCACGATGGACCCAACAGAAATACAAAGAATTATTAGAGACTACTATGAAAACCTATATGCTAACAAGCTGGAAAACCTAGAAGAAATGGACAACTTCCTAGAAAAATACAACCTTCCAAGACTGACCAAAGAAGAAACACAAAAGTTAAACAAACCAATTACCAGCAACGAAATTGAAGCAGTAATCAAAAAACTACCCAAGAACAAAACACCTGGGCTAGACGGATTTACCTCAGAATTTTATCAGACATACAGACAAGATATAATACCCATTCTCCTTAAAGTTTTCCAAAAAATAGAAGAGGAGGAAATACTTCCAAACTCATTCTATGAAGCCAACATCACCCTAATACCAAAACCAGGCAAAGACCCCACCAAAAAAAGAAAATTACAGACCAATATCCCTGATGAACTTAGATGCAAAAATACTCAACAAAATATCAGCAAACCGAATTCAAAAATACATCAAAAGGATCATACACCATGATCAAGTGGGATTCATCCCAGGGATGCAAGGATGGTACAACATTTGAAAATCCATCAACATCATCCACCACATCAACAAAAAGGAAGACAAAAACCACATGATCATCTCCATAGATGTTGAAAAAGCATTCGACAAAATACAACATCCATTCATGATAAAAACTCTCAACAAAATGGGTATAGAGAGCAGATACTTCAACATAATAAAGGCCATTTATGATAAGCCCACAGCCAACATTGTATTGAACAGCGAGAAGCTGAAAGCTTTTCCTCTGAGGTTGGGAACTAGACAGGGATGCCCACTCTCCCCACTGTTATTTAACATAGTACTGGAGGTCCTAGCCACGGCAATCAGACAAAACAAAAAAATACAAGGAATCCAGATTGGTAAAGAAGAAGTCAAACTGTCACTATTTGCAGATGACATGATATTGTACATAAAAAACCCTAAAGACTCCACTCCAAAACTACTAGAACTGATATCAGCAAAGTTGCAGGATACAAAATTAACACACTGAAATCTGTGGCCTTCCTATACACTCACAATGAACTAATAGAAAGAGAAATCAGGAAAACAATTCCATTCACAATAGCATCAAAAAGAATAAAATACCTAGGAATAAACTTAACCAAGGAAGTGAAAGACCTATACCCTGAAAACTACAAGACACTCTTGAGAGAAATTAAAGAGGTCATGAACAAATGGAAACTCAGCCCATGCTCTTGTCTAGGAAGAATTAATATCATCAAAATGGCCATGCTGCTCAAAGCAATATACAGATTCAATGCAATCACTATCAAATTACCAACAACATTCTTCAATGAACTGGAACAAATAATTCAAAAATTCATATGGAAACACCAAAGACCCCGAATAGCCAAAGCAATCCTGAAAAGGACGAATAAAGTTGAGGGGATCTCACTCCCCAACTTCAAGCTCTACTACAAAGCCACAGTAATCAAGACAGTTTGGTACTGGCACAAGAACAGAGCCACAGACCAGTGGAACAGAATAGAGACCCCAGATATTAACCCAAACATTTATGGTCAATTAATATATGATAAAGGAGCCATGGACATACAATGGGGAAATGACAGTCTCTTCAACAGATGGTGCTGGCAAAACTGGACAGCTACATGTAAGAGAATGAAACTGGATCACTGTCTAACCCCATCGACAAAAGTAAATTAGAAATGGATCAAAGACCTGAATGTAATTCATGAAACCATAAAACTCATAGAAAAAAACATATTCAAAAATCTCTTGGACATAAACATGAGCGACTTCTTCATGAACATATTTCCCTGGGCAAGGGAAACAAAAGCAAAAATGAACAAGTGGGACTATATCAAGCTAAAAGCTTCTGTACAGCAAAGAACACCATCAATAGAACAAAAAGGTACCCTACAGTATAGGAGAATATATTCATAAATGACTGATCCGATAAAGGGTTGACATCCAAAATATATAAAGAGTTCACACACCTCAACAAACAAAAAGCAAATAATCCAATTAAAAAATGGGCAGAGGAGCTGAACAGACAGTTCTCCAAAGAAGAAATTCAGATGGCCAACAGGCACATGAAAAGATACTCCACATCGCTTCTCGTCAGAGAAATGCAAATTAAGACCACAATGAGATATCACCTCACACCAGTAAGGATCGCCACCATCCAAAAGACAAACAACAACAAATGTTGGCGAGGTTGCGGAGAAAGGGGAACCCTCCTACACTCCTGGTGGGAATGCAAATTAGTTCAACCATTGTGGAAAGCAGTATGGAGGTTCCTGAAAAAGCTCAAAATAGAAATACCATTTGACCCAAGAATTCCACTTCTAGGAATTTACCCTAAGAATGCAGCACTCCAGTTTGAAAATGACAGATGCACCCCTATGTTTATTGTAGCACTATTTACAGTAGCCAAGAAATGGAGGCCACCTAAATGTCCATCAGTAGATGAATGGATAAAGAAGATGTGGTACATATACAAAATGGAATATTACTCAGCCATAAGAAAAAACAGATCCTACCATTTGCAACAACATGGATGGAGCTAGAGGGTATTATGCTCAGTGAAATAAGACAGGTGGAGAGAGACAGGTACCAAATGATTTCACTCATATGTGGATTATAAGAACAATGAAAAACTGAAGGAACAAAACAGCAACAGAATCACAGAACCCAAGAATTGACTAACAGTTACCGGAGGGAAAGGGACTGGGCAGGAGGGGTGGGAAGGGAGGGATAAGGGCAGGAAAAGAGAAAGGGGGCCTTACGATTAGCATGTATAATGTAGGGGGGGCATAGGGAGGGATGTGCAACACAGAGAAGACAAGTAGTGAGTCTACAGTATCTTACTACGCTGATGGACAGTGACTGTAATGGGTTTTGTGGGGGGCACTTGGTGAAGGGGGAATCTAGTAACCATAATATTCTTCATGTAATTGTAGATTAATTATAATAAAATGAATTTTAAAAAATGAGTTGCATTTCCATATGCTAACAATGAAACAACTGGGGAAACAAAATAAAGAAAATAATTTCATTCATAACAGCAGCAAAAACAACAATATACGTAGGAATAAATTTAACTAAGCTGGTGAAGTATATGTATACTGAAAACTATAAAGGCTTTGTTGAAAAAAATAAAAGACACAAATAAATGGAAAGATATCCCATGTTCATAGAACTGAAGAATTGCTATTGTTAAAGCATTCACATTACCCAAGGCCATGTATAGATCAATGTAATTCCCATGATAATGCCAAAAACATTTTTTCAAAGAAATAGAAAAAAAAATCTTAAAATTTGTGTGGAACCAAAAAAAGACCCTGAATAGTCAAAGCAATCCTGAGAAAGAAGAATAAAGCTGGAGACAGCATATACTCTGATTTAAAACTACACCATAAAACTTTAGTAATCAAAAGAATATGATATTGACATAAAAATAGAACACAGATCAATGGAATAGAACTGAGAGCCCAGATGAAGATGCATAAATAATGGAATACTATTCAGGCATGAGAAAGGAATAAATCCTGCCATTTGTGGCAGCATGGATGGAACTTGAGAACATTATGCTAAATGAAATATGTCATGCAGAGAAAGCTAAATATTGTATAATATCACTTATACGTAGAATCTTAAAAAAAAAACTCAGAGAGTAGAATGTTGACAACCAAGAACTGGGGGGTGGGGGAATGAGATGTTAGTCAAAGAGTACAAATTTCCAATTATAAAATGAATAAGGCTTGGACATCTAATGCACCACATGGTGATTAAAATAAATAATATTGTATTATGTACTTGAAAATTGCTAAGAGATCTTAAACATTCTGACTACAAAATGAAATGGTAATTATGTGATATGATGGAGATGTTGGATCAAGCTATGGTGGTAATCATTTTGAAATAGATAAGTATTAAATCAATACATTGTACACCTCGGACTTTATACAAAATTACATGCCAATTATAACTCAATAAATATGAAAAAAATATTTGTTTACCATAGAAAAGGGCGCCTATAATTAAAATAAAGACACTTGGAATATGAAGAGAAGAAAAATGCCAACCTGGATGCTTCAATAGTCAACATACAATTTTCTCGACATGTTTCAGTCATTTCAGCTTTCTTGAGTTTCAGCTATGGATAATAATAGGAAGTCTAGAACTCTGACAACCAACTCCAACTTCTAATTCAAAGATCCCATGTCATTCTATTTTACATTCACATATTTTGAAAAGCTTGTAAAGTTCCTGAATGGTTCATTTTCAATGTACTAATGGGAAGAAAAAGCACTAGCTCTTGACTTTGGATCATTGTTCCCTGAAGATGTACCAATTACCTGGCTCTGGTGGAAATCTCAGTCATTGGCAACTCTTTGGAGTTGGGCTATTCTATCTTATTATATTCCTGGTGCTCTTAGCTGAACAGTTATCAACTTCTGATGTGAAGCTCTTTCAGGTCTCTGTTGGTTATTTCCAGTAGACACTTGGCCATCTCAGAGATTTTTGGATATGCTGGTATCTGGTATCTGTCATTTCACAGTGTGAGGAGGGGAGATTCAGCAAGAATGTGCTGGGCTTCTGAGTGCCATCATGAGGCCATAGCCATGAAGCAGGGCGGTCAAAGTACAAGGCAGGGGTTGGGTCCCTCCAGTGGCAGGAGCAGATAATCAGATGTGAGTCTGTTTGAAAGAAGAAGAAATCCAAGTAGAAGTGAAATTCTGGTGTTGATGGCAAAGCTGATTCCAAGTTAGAAGGGAGTACGCAGTGATGGCTCCATCTTCCTCTGCAGCTACTGTCATCAAAGCTAAGGAAGCCCCTTCAATAGGAAAGCTTAAAGTAAACGGCTGTATTTAAATAGGTCCAAAAGAATTAAACCTACAGGAGTCATCATTTCTTAATATTTTTTCAAGAAGATTAAGGACGAGGCTAATGCAGTACAATCCTAACATTAATGGACAATAATGCTCATTTGTAAGAGCAGGTCTTCAATTGCTGCCTGAAATTTGGTCGTGATACATGAACACAGCCCATCACCTCAAGCAAAAAAGTCTCGAATGTCACAACCCCTCTAAAAGTCTCAAATGTCACAACCCCTCTAAAATATAACATGCTTTTACATATTGAAAAGAAGAAATTCTTGTATCTTTAAAAGCAGTAATGTTTTTGAGTGTATCTATTTTTAGAAATTCTGAAATTATCCTCTAAGCATCAACAAAATAAGGATTAAGATGTGAACTGAAAGAATTAGACAGGATACTTTACATTTCTCAATATGGCTTAAAAAAAGCTATTCACCAAAAATACAATATAAAAACATCCACTTATATATCTTTAAAATTACTTATTAGTGAGTAATTAAAGGTGAAAGTACTCCATGATAAAATCATCATATTATTAGAAAGATTTATTTTTAAAGTTTAAATAACTCAAGGCAGGATATTTATCAACACATTCCTTTTAGATCAAAATATTGCTTCCTATGTTTTCATTTTAACTTCAGTGAAAAAGCAAATAACTCCTAAATATTTTTACCATTTAAGGTAAAATATTGATTCTTATTTTGCTTTCTGCATGAAACTTATTGCAATTGACATATGAATAAGAGCATAAGTGATTCAAAAGAAATCACATGCAAACCATACTGTTGAAGTTTCTATGAGTTAATTTTTTTTTCAAGTTGGCTGTAGAAATTTGTGGTTTGACAACTATTCAGTAAATATTCCCAGTGTTTATATACTGACAAGTGAAAGAAAGTAGAAGTTTGCTAGAAAAATTGAAAACTTAGGCTAAATCCTTCAGTCTGAATGGAAACTTGAAATATATATATTTTTTAAAAATTAGTGCTTAAAATATGTGAAATATAATCAGATACATACATTTTTCATCCAATAGAGCTTTCTTTTTTACTTAAGGGTATATGCAAAAATGAAAACTATTGAAAGAACAAGTTTTTATTTTCAAATCTGGAATAATAACTAATTATTTATGAAATTTGTGATTAACAAATATATGTTGACTTTCACAACTATAATCATAATGGATTCTATAATGAATACTATATCACCATTTTTTTTCAAGTTTACTTTTTTATTTTCTTCTGGAAACTATTTTACAATCATTATGGGTTTTTGGAATTTTTGGAGGTATTGTGTCTCCAATATTCGGTAATTCTCAAAAATAAAAATACCGACATTAAGAAATATTTACTGACATACGGTAGATTCCTGAATATGCAATGGTCCACAAAACATGGAAAGTCTGCCATTGTATTGCATGCCACATCCTGTCAGAGCTAGAGCCATGTTAAAAACCACTGAAAAAAAGTTGAAAACCTTCCCAGATACGAGAATATGTAGCTCTTCAAATTTGAACCAGGTCCCAGGAGTTTCTGGACTACTCTTTGGTCACCAAAAATTGAAGCAACATTTTGTGTTTGGTGATGAAGACCACATTAATTTTAAGTAATCGAAGCATATAGTAACAAAGAGAAAATACAGTTTAGCTGCACAAGAACTTCTCTTTTCAAAACTGTATTTTCAAAAGGGCATTTAGTGAAAAAATTTCCTCCCATCCTGCTCCAATTCCCTTCTTTAGTGGCAACTGGCTTATCAATTTCTTATATGCTCTTCCAGAAGATATGTATGGATATACAAGTACATTTAAATATACCCTCTTTGCTTCTCGCAAATTGCAGTGTATATGTAATCTGGCACTTTGCTTTTTTTTTAAATTTTGCAATCAATTTACCTTGGATATTGTTCCACTTTAATACATAAATATATTCTTATTATTTTCTTAACTGATAGATCTTAATCTTGTTTTAAAAATAATCTTATTCAATTATTTAAACAAATACATCATATTTATCTACTCAGCTAGCATTGCATGTGTGAAATTCATTAATTTGAAGTTTCTTGATGAATACTTGTTGTCTAAACCTTTGGTATGGAAAAAAAAAAGAACAAAAGAAAACCCTTAAAATTAATAACCATTATATCCATTAATGCACATGTGTGAGTCTACCTTTGTAAGATAAATTCCTAAAAAGTGGCACAGTTTTTTCACCAGCCATGGGCACCTTCATTCTCAGTAGTTAATACTAAATTGCCATCTACATGGGTTGTACCAATGAGCACTAATTGTCATCTGGTTATGTAAGTGCCCATTTCCCACACTCTCAACTGAGAGTGTTATCAAAGTTTTTGACCTTTGCCAAACAAAAAAGGTAAAAACTGGTAGTATTAATTTTATTTTTTCTCTACTCAGTGTGGTTGATGTTAAGACTATTTTAAGTGACTTGGTATTGAGGTGGGCCTCCAGGAAAACAAGGAAGGGAGGGAGAAGGGGAGCAGGAAGAGGAAAAGAAGGTAGGGAGTGAGCAAGGGAGGGAGCAAGAGAGAAGGGAGGGAGGGGGGAGAAAACAGGGATTAGAACACATTTCAAGTGGGTGTGAAAGAAGGAGCAAGGATCAGCTGAAGCAGTGGGTGCCCCGAGCAAGGAGCAGCGTGTGTGTAGTTGATTTGTACTGGAGAGCAGAATTTAAATCCAAAGTGTTAGATAATCACTACTGAAGTTTTCCAAGCAGAAACATTTTCCAAATGTTAAGATTAACAATTAAGACCGAATGTAAAATAAGATGATATGTAGTGAAAAGGGCCTGGAATCAGAGAGATGGGTCAGGTACTATTTGCTGTCATTTCTCTTAAGGGGGTATGTGTGGTGAGAGCTGAGAAAGCAAGCAGCTGACAATTGTATGATTGATGATTGTATATAGGAGACAAATGAACAATGACTTCAACATTCTTATGTATATTTAACTCACCTAGAAAATATTATCTCTCCTTTTATGAAAGCAAACGGAGTGAGTGATAAACTGGCCAAAGGATGTTTTTCTCTCTGTCAAGATGACTGACAGAGGGAACATTTACACATACTAAGTTATGGTCTGAAATACTCAATGTACTCAGCCAAGGGAATGACTGGGTATAATCAGTGATAAAGTCAGGACCACTCAGGGGTCTTTAACCCCTCCACCCAGATAATAATCTCCAGTAACTTCATCCCACACTATCCAAACTAAACTTACAATCTATGTGAAACAGTGAAGTCACTGCACACATACAGCTTCCAGATAACCTCCACTCTTCTTGTAACTGAATCACCGACCATGAGTCTCTGAGACAGAAATTCTGGAGACATTATTGACCTGACTATTTTTATAGATATGATCATCATATTTATATCTATGCATCATCTTATCTAATCCCCATTTATATGTGTAATTTATATGTAAGCTCCATGAGGGAAAATATGTTTTCTTCCTCCTTCGTGCATTGCAGTTTTCTCAGTACCTAAAATAGTGCTGCACATCCAAGATACATATTAAATTTAAAAATAAACATTAAATATCTGTTAAAACAGATCTCTGTATGTTAGACCTCTCATTACTCAGTAGGGCCAGGTAGGGAGCTAGTGCCAACTAAGAACCTTATTTCTCCCCAGAAAAGAATGTTGCTCTATTTCTCTTACGGCTACTGCAGCAGCCATGTGATCTCATTGGTGAGTCTGTTGGACCTGCAGATCAAGTCCTCTAAGTATGGGCTTTATGTTTTTGTTTTGTATTTTTTATGTTTTGTTGTGTTTTCCCTTTTCTTTCTTTTTTTTTATAGCATCATATGGTATCTTTATTGTCATGTATTAAATGTTAGCAATCTGGCGGTTTGAATCAATTTAAAAGTATTTAATTTTGTTTTTCTCTCACAGCTTCTGAGCCCACCCAAGTGCACAGCAATCTATTAAGGCAGGAAACCTTGCATTCTGTGAACCAGAGAATTTGGAATGATTTAGCTGTACCTGAATCCAAGTTGATTTTTCTTTAAACTCCCAGGCTTAACTGTTTAAGTCTACAACACACTAACCACTTAGCTCTACAGAATCATAGCCATTCACTGGCCTGCCTCTAATTTTAACTTGGAGTTAGTACTTTCTCATTTGGGATTAATGAAATAGCAAAAATATTTGTCAGAAAACTGCCAAGAATGCTAAATTTAATTTCAGGACTTCTATAGCAGAAAAAAGTTAATTTTCCCAGGCTTTTCAATCTCTGAATTCTCATCCATGGATATTAGGCTATGATATTTCCTCCAGAATTATCTTTCTTACTTTTCTTCTTTTGGCACCATTTACCTTGCTGTGAGTTTCCTCAATGTGGGCAGAAAGGTTAAAGCAATAACAACTTGGCAGTTGTTGACCCTCTTCGTGGCCTGATTTCTGCAGTCACTTAAGTTAATGTGGCAGCCTAACTCTCTAGGGCTTACAGGAAAACTCCGGTCTGTTCTGGAAGCTGCTGTGAGCCAGTGGCTATGAACTTGTGGCCCAACCGCAGAGAATCGGGAACATCTGAGTTAGAGCCCAGACTCAACTGAGTCTCACTGAGTGACCTCAGGCAAGTTACTTAACATTGCCTGTCCCTCATTTTCCAGCTGTAAGATGGGGAAAAGCAATATTTGCTCATGCAAGTTAAGCAGTTTGCAAGTTGTTCCTACTATACTCTGGGTTAGTTTTCATGTATATTTGCTTGTTTGCTTATATTCTTTGATTTTTAATAACAATTTTGAAAGGAGAATGAGATTAAGATTTCATTTTTTAAAAATTGGCATACAAAGATTGCAATAATTTGAATTGAACTTAATTAAGTCAAATATATAAAAATATATGTGTATGATACACATTTTTTTTTTTTTGAGCAACACTCTAAAACTCAGATATTCCTCTGCCAGTTAAGACTCTAATGAAGGCAGGGTTTTTTTGGTCATTTTTTCTTCTTAGTTTATCACCACAATTTAGAGAGTACTAACCATATAATAAACACTGTATAAATATTTGCTCAATAAATGCATGAACAAGTGAGTGAATGAAAATTAATGATTCAAACATTTATATACAAAATAAGAGTTTCTGAATTTACTACTTTTTAAATTAAGCAAAGAATTTTTTTAATGAAACAAGAATTATAACCATATCAGAAAACAAAAGATAAGCATAGAAATAACAGTTATCAATTTACAATACCATATAGTTATTTACTCTTTGGCTACATATAATTCAAATCTATCTTGCAATAATCTAAGGAGCCTGAAGGATTTAAATTACAAGATTCTGTTCTGTATACTTTCAAATTCTAAAGAATCATAAAGCATTTTGAATGACATGTGTTGATTCAGGACATTACAAGAGCCAAAAATGTTATTTGACAAAAATGCATAAAGGAGTTATTATTGAATTGTAATAGATATTTTTGAAATGTAAGGGAATAGGAAATTTTGCATAAAGGTATATTAGGCATTGACATAAAGCCAAAAATTTTTTTCAAATCATTTTATTTTGGTAAAAAACCCATTCTTTCTTGTATCTTTAAATGTTGCCTTAACAGTCATAACTTACATAACTAAGTGTCCAACAAAGAAATACAGAATGACTTTTGTAGACTCTTGGGTAAGAATTTGCCCAACCACCTTAATGTCCAAAAGGTCCTCTTTGGGTATTTAAAATTCTATGGATACCTTGGGAGGTGAACATTGCCTTGGTCGTCAAGGAAGCACTTCTGAATGCACATCATATTTAGAGAGATTTCTTTAAGGATACCCTTCTAATCTTACTCCATCTTTATGATGCTTTCCTGGTTTCCCAATGGCCTTCATAATCTTGTGTGCTAAAAGATGATTTGTAAGCATGGTTCAAATAATCCACCCCTCCGGTATCTGCTCACCCCTAAATGAACTGAAAATTTTAGCAACTGAGCCTGTAAAGCTGAGGTTCAGACTCAAGTCTTGTTCTGCTTCACTTCTGCAAAATGCTGATATTTATCTGAGCTCATCCTAATATATCAGACCTTTTTTTTTAATCCTCTTTGAACTAAATAAAAATCTTGACAATTAGACAGGGTAGGATGGTTCTTCAGTAAAAATTCTGACCAGCCCAGATGATAGTTTAGGTTATTTGAGTGGATTCTAATCTTCCTTCACCAAAGAATTATTTATTTTCTTTCTTTTTTTCCCCTGTTCATTGCTTGAACCCAACTCATTAGTTTCGGTTATTCTTGGTGGTGGCGGTAGTGGGTTGGTTGATTTTTAAATGCATCACTGTGAGAAACCTGCCCATTTTACATGAATATTTTAAATGAACACTTTCACGTTTTTCCTTGGCATTTCTCTCCTTTCCACAAACCTTCTTACTTCCTGAATAAACCATGCTCATTCCAGCTTTGAGATCTCATGTCCTCCTTTCGGAAATAATATGCACTCCATGATTATCACGTGACTGCCCTGCTGTCCCTTATATTCAGTTTAGCTGTCACCTTCTAGGACTTCTATTTTGTTTAGCTATTATAAGGGATATTCCCATCTATTCAATGTCACTTCACTTTAGCTTAATTTTTTTTCATAGAGCCAGTCACTCTCTGACACTTTTCTCACCACTTTAAAAAAAATTTCCTATGTATTTTCTATCTCCTTTTTTAGTAATATTAATGAATGTGTAAATAAATAGATGGGAATATATAATGGAGCCTTCCATTTCTAAACTATCTTGAAGGCAACATGATCTGGCTAAGCTATAATTGCACTTTTCTACCTATCAGTTCATTAGTACACAAGCTCAGAATAAAATATTTCTGGCTCAACTTTATGAATATGATGCAAGCAGTATCTTAAGAGAGCAATTTTCTGGCTCCTTCCAAAACCCACTGCTGTTTTCTGCCCATTGAATTCTTCAGTTGCCCATATAGGACCCTTTTTTAGATCCATTCTCCCATTCCCTTTGCTAGAGGCTTATTTTTGTCCTGTTACCCTCTCAGCAACAGTTCACATTGGAAGGAGTTGATGTTTCTATGCTGATGTATCAGTGAGTCCCTAGCACAGAGTGTTAAACCTCCTATAGTGTTTCAAATATCATGCTTTTCATGGAAATTATTCAGTAGACTCTCATGACTTCCATGAAATTATTCTAAGGTGGCTACATTTCAAGCCCAAGTTGATGTGAGAGAAATTTTCAAAAAGAGGGTCCATTTAAAAAATTTTTCACAAACACCAATCTGAAAACAGTTACAGAAGCCCTGGGAATAAACAGGCTTACTCTTTTCCATTGCTCATCCCCTCACATAGCTCTAGCATACACCCACTCAATAAGTCACAGGCATGAGTTTTCTGTGGTCACTGCTAGAGCATCATCTTCCTGGAGTCTTCTGTTGTTTTTATGACTCTTGCATATTTTTTATTGATATTTTATAACTTTTGTTATATTGTTTATTGATATGTAGGAAATGGAGTCATCTTCAATGCTCTACTCTTGTTTAGTAGGTACACTGTACATCCCTAGAAAGTTAGAGCTTCCTTTAGAGTTTTTTTTAAGTAGAGACCCAATATTAGGAGCCCTGGAATCCATTTCCAAAGCCTCAGAGAGCAGGGGGAAAGGGTGTAGCCATTGGCTACAATATAGTTTCTGTTAGGGTGTGTGAGCTAATATGGTAAGGTTGATTTTGTTTCAGAACTGAAAACTTTTTTTCAAAAATCCTTTGAAGTTTCCAGAGATATTTTCATCCTAAATGATTATTCCATGGAGGTAAGGGAATAATTCAGCCAAATCTACAATTTTTCACTTGGATAACTTTTGCTGGCCTCTACTGAGGGATTTCAGTTTCCAACTTTTTTTGCACATTTCAGTAGTACAAAGAGGGAAGATCTTTATTGTCTCCAAATTGTAATTTTTTTCTAAAATAAATTTGAACTTCAGATGTATTTTCTTATGAGTATAATGGGGTTAATATTTTTCCCTTTTGTGGTAAAGAATACTTGAACATTACCAATAATTATTTTTTCTCAAAGGAAGTACATTCTAACTCTTGCCTAATATCTGGCAGTTAATTAAGCAAAAGAAAGAAACACTTAATATTCTTTGCATAATTTTCCATCCAAATAGAAATATTAAAATGCCCAGACAGTGGTTATGAAAATATAGAAATTGTAGTTCCCAGAATGTCTTACAGTTTCATAAAATTTTCCATAATAATCATGCATTGGAAAATCTCTGATCCAAATAAGAGTCATAGTCAGGCCAATAGGTCAAATCAACCTAAACTCTCCTCCTACTTCCAAGAAATTAAGTACAAAGTCTGAAACAGAATTCACGGAACAAGGACAACAAGAGCAATAAAAATCAGTATATGTTCAATGCACAATAACTATGGTATAGGGACACTATTACACTTAGGTTTACATTACAGAATTGTTGAATGCCCCAAAGAGCTCAGCATTCACTGTATGTCTGGCTTGAAGTAAGACACACAGTGAAGGGAATTCAGACTGTGTTCCAGATTGTTTCAGTGCAGGCATCCAGTTGCCTCCAAGATAGAACTGTGGTCTGTGTCATGCCCAGAAAATGAACAGTCCTCTGCAACACTCCTTCCTCCTCATTATGCTGTGGAGAAGGAGAGAAACGGCATATTTTAAGAATGAGAAACTGATCTGTTTCACAGGCTTCCTTTTTAGAGCAATTTTAAGGCATTACATAAGCACCTTGTAAATTTAAATAATATGTGTTCTACCTCCAGAATAGTCTGTTAATATGTTATATTAATTTTAATGGCTAGATATATATTTTTCAGTAGTTGTATTTCTAAATTCCAATAATGAGACCCAATCATAACTCCCTTCTCATATGATTAGTGATAGTCATCACTTTCAAAATGACTTTTCATGATGACATCCTCCTTGATCAATTTATACCTAATATTTTGGGTCTCAGTCCTTGGTCAAGCTTTCCGTTAATTAAGTGTGAATAAAATAAGAAGCTGTTTTAAGATCCTGCTAAGTTGGATCCAGTTTAACTCCTCTCTTTCTCATCCCCTCTGCCTCATTCAAGACAAATTTATCATCTGGTTCCTACTGAGATCCTGACAAAGACATTGTTGCTACAAAAGCAGAATTGTGCTATGCATAATGATTTGCATGAATATTTTGTTCATTAAAATATTATTTATATTAAATAATGTAAATAGCTCTATTTTCATTTAAATGTAATTAGATCTTTTTTTTAATTGTACTCTTTATTCAAAGAAAATCTCAAAAAAAATGAAATACATGTCCCTACTAATTTTTAACTATACACTTCTCTGTGTTGCCAGATTATGTAGATGAGAAGCCCACTTACTAGAACAGATAAAACAGTCAGAGCATCCCAATTTGTATATGAGATCTGAAATAGTAGTCTGATTAGTCACCCAAAACCCAGACTCCTACCTACTGGAAAAAACTGGAAACAATTTATGTATTTGTCAAATTTCTAAACCTCTTGTCTTTCAAGCATATGAAAGGGTTGTGATATTTTGTCCCAAAAGAAGGTACATGTAGCTATTTGACCTGATTTGGTCAATGGTGTAAAAGCAGAAGTGACATGTTACAGACTCTGATGGTAGCAGTGAGCCTGTGTGCCATTCATTAAGCTGAATGATGTCATTCATCAATCCCTTCGCCAGAGCTCCAGAGTATAGAAGTACAAGTCAAAAGGAAGCGCCCATCATCCTGGGGTCTTGAATAACTAACGAAGAGAGTCCCTGTGTCAAAGCAGTGTGACTATTTAGGATTTGCAAAGAATACACTTCGCTGTGTTAATATGCTGAGACTGGGGAATGTTTTCATTATTTCAGCATAATCTTGCCTATCCTGACCAAATACCCACCAGTTCTTCCCTCCTTCTTACAATCTCATTATCCCTCTGGCCAAGAAACTGTTACAAATGCCACCACCTATTGTGAGATCAACTTTATTCTCCAAGTGTAGCACAAATATCCAATACCGTACACTGCTGCTAGCTTCTGCACAAAGGAAGAGGAGACAGCCTTCTTCCAAATGTTGTGCCACTTGGACAGCCAAAGAACACTGCTCATTTTGTAGTTTTGTGTCATCTTTCCTTAGCAGCTTTCTTAGCTCTTGTCATTGTCCTTGTTCTGGATATTTCTGATATTTTTACTTGTATCTTCAAGAAGCTAAATTCCAAGCTAAGAGACTAAGTAAGGTAAATCTGTTATATAATCTCTTACTCTCCTGTGCTATCTCTTGTCGCACATACACACAACAACAAAAATCTCTTGTTTGTTCACTTATAGAACAAATATTCCCATGCTAGTCAACAAATGTGAACAGTGGGGGGTGGGTAAGAGAGGGCAGACGGGTTATTTAGGCTAGTAGAGTCTGAGCTATACCTCACCCATCCAAAATGTCTTGTTCTGACAAAATAACAGATAACATGGGGCTTGGGGCTTTTCCCTTCTTTCTGCTTTGCCAGAGACTTCACAGAGTTTTAAAAACTATAAAACCTTTTAATCTGGATGAGTAATCTCTCATGGGAACTATTATTTAGTTTTATCACTCCTTACTGTTAGATCGTTTACAATATATTGTCTTTTTACATAATGTTAATGCATTTTATGGGGTACCCCAGCTAAATGTTAACATACCAGCTCACACACAGGTATAATTTCCATTACAACCATTAACATGCAATTCTGAGTGGAATGAAAATTCTGATTCTCTGTCAATAATTTGTTTAGAGTTTGAAATTTTAAATAAAGTTTGCACAATAAAATATATTTTATAATATATTTAATTCATTAAAAAACAAACAGGATCCCAATGAAATAGCATAATTTTACCATCTTATTTCTTAAGTAATTATATAAGCCACAGATTAGTCAACATGGCTGTCTGAGGATAGTAATGTAAATCTGTAATATCAAAGGGGCTCTGATCTAATTCACCTGATAGTCTGGGTAAAGTAAAAGCACGTATCTTTTATCTTAGTGAAATATTCTAATATGTTTTCATACACTATTAGGTGTATATGTGTCTATGTGGATGCATGGGACACTTTCAGAGAAGATAGTAATCAACATGGGTAAACAGATGACTTATTCTTTATAGTAATCTGTAAATTCCTACGGAGGGGTGTGAAGGAGGTGGAGGGGATTAGGCTAAATAAAAGGAAAGCACTGGCTGAACTGCTTTCCCTGAAAATGGCTCCAGGACCCCTTCTACACCTAACATTTTTGGCAGCTTATGTTTCTCTCCATCTGCTCTTACCTCCTCAGTAACTCTTCCCTACAAGGGTTTCAGAGTGCAGTTTCTTTGCACTTTGCTCCTCTGCTTTGTATGTTCCAGAAACATTTTAGCATTTATTTGTTCATGGCACAGTTTTTCAATTTAGTATTACTGTTGAGTAATTTAGGGTATAACTTTTTTCTGGCATTTCAAGGCTTTGATGCACAAGTGTGTGTTCAATTTGCCATCCAAATCCAGACCAAAGCCCAATTTGAGATTCTTTAAACCTTTTAGCAAAACAGTTATACTTTAAATCCAAAGAACACCTACCTACTAAATATGAGAAATGTGCTTACTGGTCTGAACTTAATAAGTGGACATGGAGTCGTAGAGAAGAGCACAGTGAGGCTTTAATGGAAGTCTTGCAAGATCAGGTGTCTGGTGAGTGGGCACAACCCTGGGTCAGGGGGTTACAACAAGCAATTCATTCCTTAGCGCGTGAGTCCCTCCCCTGGTTCCTCATTGGCTGAGTACAACAGGTTCACATTCTTTCCCAGAGGTCACCTAAGCCAGGATTTCTTTACATTTTTCTTAATTTTATTGGCTGATTCAAAACTTTTTCTGCAGTTCTCTGAAGTGACACATAGCCAGCTCTTTCTCTTTCCCTCCGCCTCCCAGCCAGAATGACTCTTGGCACGTGCTCTGATGTGTAGGCTTCTTGTCAATACCATTTTGTTTAAATGTTAACTCCTCTGAGAATAAATCACATTTAGTTTTGTACCATTTCTGACACTAATTTCATGAAAATGCATTTGGGATCAATGACACTAATACAAAATATTTAAAATAGCCATTTGATTTTTTAAATATTGTATTGTTACAAATTAAGTTTTTTAAATCATGGAATGCATCCAGACACTTTAATTTTTACAAAATGTGCTGTATAGGGTATTTTATTAATTAAATTAATATTTCTATATTTTGCTTATTCAATTACTTGTGAAGGTTGTACAAAGTAACACACTGTGCTATGCATGGGAGACTCAATATGTGTAATTGACACATAATACTGCTAGCTAATATTTATTGAACACTTGACATTTAAAAGCATTATGCTAAACAGTTTGTAAGCTCTTTTTCATTTAATATTCATAACTTTTTGAGATCGTATTTATTATTACTTTCATTTTACATGTGGAAAATGGTGACATTTTAGTGTTACAAGTCTTGAAATGCCTCTGCACAAAGGACAATAATAATAAAAAAATAGGGAAGCAAATTGTCAGACAGAAATACACAAGACCTGGGCCTTATAGAATAAGAATTTGCCATACAAAAGATGAATGGGAATAAAAGTTATCTAAGAGGAAAAGGAAAGGCGATCATCTTTCTAGAAGCCCAAATGCTTATCAACATTACATTTAATGGATTAAAAGGTGCCAACAAATTAATAGAGGTGAAACTGGTCATCTTTAGAGCACAGATTCAGAATATACCTAAAAATCAGGAAGAAGCCATACAAAGGTATTTACCATGATAACAACATTATCAGACTTGAAGTTTAGAATAAATACCTTAGTGATTAATACACAACTTAATGCAGTTTATTTTTAAATTTCTTTTGCTTTCTTTTTGGTGAAGGGTTAGGCATTTTTAAAATGCATAGCAAGCTCCACATTTGTTAACAGTTTCCTTAGTTATATCATGTGATTCCCAACAAGTTGATAGAGTAAGTAGCAATAGGCTCATTTCACAGTTAGGAAAGGGAGGCACACAAAAGATAAACACATTGCCCAAAACTACATGGCTTGTAAGTGGCAGGTCCAGGATACAAAACTTCCAGACTCCAAAACTTGGCCACTACTTATTAGAAGCTATTAGCAGCAGTCAGAGCCTTTTACAATGTATTTCTGGAATGTAGTTACATATAGTTAAATTTTTTATTTATTTGATAAGTAATTAAAATTTGATAAGTAAATAAATAAATTTTTGATTTATTTGATAAGTAAATAAAATGTAGTATAATGTACAAAATGTACTTTATTTGATAGCAAATAAGTTCTTAACAAGAATCAGCTGCAACCAACTAGCTGTTATTTCTAGTTTACTTTCAATCATAAGATCCTATAAATAGGCAGAAAACATTCTCAAATATGTTCACAGTTTATCCATATCTGAGAGTAAGTAATTTTATTGTCAGAACAAGGAAGACTCAGCATTTATGTGTTTAAATCATGTTTTGGTTGTTATAAGTTTAGGTCCTGAATTTTGGTCCTATCATTTGTTTTCATTTTCACTTCCCTTTTTCATTGGTTTTATCATTTAAATCTCATACTTTATGGTGACCTTCTCCCCAATAGATTACCACCTTCCCTATATTTGTTTAACTAAATGTTTGTGAATTTTGTAGTACTGCACACCTTTAAGTTAATGATAATTGCAGAAATACTTTAGATTGAAAGGAATTCCATTTTCGACAACCATCTGAGTGGTCTGTTTCTCTTTCCTCTAAGATACACATGCTGAGCTTAAAAATGTACCTGTAAATATATTTAAAGGAAACTGTATAGAAAACTTTATTTGTATCCCTCGTGTCTGGTACCAGAGTAGAAAGCCAAAGACCAGAATGGTACTAGGGAATCCCTGCAAATGTGGACACTGTGTGAACCTTGTATTGATAGACATGTTGGCCATGTCGGTTTTTAGACTGCACTATATAAGAAATTACAGTAATTTTGCTTGTTTTGTTGTATATTTTTAATTACACCATCAACTCTGGAACAGCAATACTAGCATCATCCACCAATAACCACCACACAGTCACTGAACCCACCACAATCATCTCCAAAACAATGGTGACACCCTCTCTTCTGCTCTACCACCACCAAATGCAAGGAATTTAGTCTTTGCTTCATTAAACCAGTAAAATATCAAATAATGCTGTCAGATACAAGGAGAATCATTGAAAAACATGCATTGCTTTATTAAACAGAGCTGCTTTCCATTACCACTGGTCTGATTTTTTAGAAAAACTACATCAACTCTATGTCAGACCAAGAGGTTTAAGCGGGAAGATACAAAAACAGCATTCGGCCTAACTTTCAAGCACAGAAAGAAACATTAGATATATTCATGTGTTCAGAAAGCAATGTAAGAATTTGATTTATTCTAACAATAGAATTACTCAGGTTCATTTAGAGAAACTTAGTGACATATAGGGGAGGATTATTAGCATGCTGAAGGCACTTGTCAATATCATTAACGAGCATTTTGAACATTTGGTTCAAGTTGTTCTAGTTTTGGCCATTAGGGGCTCTTTCAGTTGGTTCCAGTATGTTTCTTTAACATACTCATATCATTGTTGGGTGTATGAATATGAGTACTTTCTTACTTTCTGGACCTACAAAATACTCCAAGCTGATTTTGTATGTTGTCTGCTCCAGACCTAAAATTATCCTTTTATCTAAGGAGCCCTGATTTCACTGGAGATTAGTATGAGAAGGAAGTTCTTGGGACCATGTGAGTTTGCTTCTAGGTCCTCTCAGCTGACAGAGTAGGCATATATGTGTATATATAAAATAGCCATTGTATATAAACATATCTCAGTACTTCTACAAGTAAGCCTCTATATTTTATTAAGCTGAACATAAGTTCATCCTGAAGTATTCAAATGCAATCCATTGCCAGATGGATCATTCTAGCCTTCTCCCCTGGGTTATCTATAACTTCCTGCTTCAACAAACAGAAATTTGTATTCTACTATCCCCATACATTTACTTAATTGTTCAATGCTAGTATACATGTGTAGCGGTTTCATAATATCAAATGAATATCACATTGGGAGAAAGCTTTATCAACTAGCTTATAGTGCATATACAGAATTCCTTTTGCCTTTAGTTTTATAGACTCCATTCATTTTCAAAGATAGGTACTTGGTCAACACCTTTCCCCCACCCCATTCAGTGACATTGTTTCAAAGATTTGTAATACAATCAGATTATTTTCTCACTGTTTGCATTCCATCCTAGAGTCTCATCATCTTCTAAGTCATTTTTGAAGTTTGTAAACATTACAGTTGACTCTAGTTCTGTAACATTTTATTAGTCTTCACAATGCTGTAGATCCACCATTACAATATTACACAGAATAGTTACACTGCCCTAAAAACTTGACCTAAACTTCACTCCCTCCTACTTCTCAAGCCCCTTAAAAACTTATTTTACTCTTTTATTCATTTTCTGACACTCTTCCTTTATTTACATTTGAGTACCTGAACTACATGCTTTTTACTCCCCCTGAAGAATTTTGTTTTGATGTTTCTCTTAGGAAAGGCCTATTGACAATGAATTCCTGAAGTTATTATTTACCTGCATAAGTCCTTATTTCTTCTTTATTTCTAAAGTGTAATTTTACTGGATTGGTAACTTCTAGGTTGGTAGCTTCTTTCTTTAAATACATTAAATTTTCCATTAAATTTCCATTCTCTTCTTTTATGCTTTCTGATGAGAAGTCCAGTATATTTCTTATCTTTGTTCCTCTATAGATAAGGTGTTATTTTTCCCTGGCTTTTCCCAAGATTCCAGCTGTGTCTTGATTTTCTGCAGCTTGAATATATTATATCTAGTGTAGATTTCTCAGTATTTAGCCTGCTTGTTATTCTCTGAGCTTCCTGGATTTATTTATTGTTTAGTGTTTGTCATTAATTTTGGAAAATTTTTAGTTCAATTATTTCTCCTGCTCCTTCCGTTTCTTCTCCTTTTGGAACTGAATTGCACACTGTAACCCCAGGGGGAATATCCTGGGGCAAAATACCTTTGAAACTGACATCAGTCAAAGGGAGAAATAAAGAGGGAGAAACCCATTTATTTCTTACATGCAGTCCACTTCTGCTCCCCCATGTTTCTTGTGCCCAATCTGCAGAAGAAGAGGCCCCACCCAACCTCCTCAGTCCAGATAAGCCCTTGCTCGCTATTGTAATTACCTATTCATATGGAAATGGACTACTTCTCTCCACCCCTTGGAAACACCTATTTTGTGAAGATGCACTAAGGCTAGGCAAGAGATTCTGGAAATATTGCAATTTTACCCCCCCACCCCAACACACACACAAATTGTCTTTTGAAATTGTCCCATGGCTTATATTTTTTCTCTTTTCCCTCCTTTTTTTTTCTCTGCATTTCAGTTTGGGAAGTTTCTATTGTCATCTTCCAGCTCACTGATTCTTTCCTCAGCTGTGTTCAGTCTATAGATGAGATGATCAAAGGCATTCTTCATACCTGTTGCAGTTTTTTTATTTCTAGCATTTCTCTTAATCCTTTTTAGTGTTGCAATCTACTTTGCTTATGTTATCCACCTGTTCTTTCATGTTGTCAATTTTTTTCCATTAGTGTTTGTATTGTATGAATCATAGCTATTTTAAATTCCCTATCTGTTCATTTCAACATCTGTTTCATATTTGTCTGTTTTTGATGTCTACCTTATCTCTTTAGACTGTTTTTTTGCATTTTAGCAAGCTTTGTAATCTCTGTTGAAATCTGGACATGAGTTATTGAGTAAATAGGCCTTTAGTGTAATGTTTTATGTTAATCTGCTAGGAGTTCTGCTTGTTTAAGTTTGCCGTAGGTATAGCCACCAGAAGTTTCAAATTCTTCTAGTGTCAGATTTTGTGTCCCCTGTGTCCCTGGGATTTGCTAAGAGCTCTTTCTTAAAATCTTTGTCTTGCACCTGCTTCATCTCTGATCCCCTGTTATTAACGTGGACCCTGTTGGTGTTCAGTAGGCTGTGGAGGAAGGAAAGTATTCTATAATCTTATGGTTAAATCTCAGTATTTCAGTTGGCCTGTAACCTTGAACTGTGGCTTTCACAAGTGTTTCTTAGTTACTCCCCTCAACCCCAAGGTGAATCAGGGAGGCCAGAATGTTCTGGAGACAGGCAAGCACCCTTTCCTAGGTAGCTAAGGCTCTGGTACAATGCCTTTACATGGAGAGTAGGCCTTTGTCATGAAGATCATTCTAGGTGCAATTCTAATGGCTTTTATCTCTCCCTGTCAAAGCCATATTCAATCTTTCTAGACTCTTTACCATAAGAACCTGGTGAGGTTTCTGGAAGTAGAACCATGAAAGCTCACAGGTCCCCCAAGACTGTGGCCCACAGGAGTGTGTCATTCTCCTGCTAGTATATAGTTAACCTCCAGCAATTCATCAAAATTCCTGTTCAAGCTTTCCTACCAGTTTATGGCTTGATTAGTGTTTACGCCAGATTGGAACTCTGCTGTGACTCTTGAATTTGTTGTCTGTTCCACACAACGGGATGGTGTTTTGCCCTGTAATCTTAAATCTCTGTTAAATCCAAGAAAAGTTATTAGTTTTCAGTTCATTCAGCTTTTTCTTATTGTAAATATGGAGCAATAATTACACTTATTAGGGCATACACTGGAACATCCTTCCTTTTTAATATTATTGGTTTTAATAAGAAATGTGATAGAGAAGATAATAAGGTATTACATCCTTTAAGCATATTTCTATTATATTAGTTCTTATACAAGCTGACATTAATAATAACATTGATTAAACACTGAAGTTAAAATTTCATGATAGGTGAATGACATAAGACTTTTTACAGGGAAACCTAAAATATATTCACAGTTGTTGCATTAACATTTATTATGCTACTATGTGCAATCCTGGAATTGTTCAAAATATCAAGTGAAATGTCATACAAAAATTTATTATAAGTAGAATTCTTGCAAAAATGTGAAATATTACTAAGATGGATTTCATGAATCAACTAAAATATTTTTTTCCTTTTTTATATGTCTTGTCTTAAACAAGTGACATGCTTAACTTTATTTGATGATAATGGAGTCATTTTGATTAACCTTTGTAGTACTACTTTTTTTGAGAAATATTAGAAAATCACATTCATATGTATAGATTATTAGAATAAGTAATAAATAATTATATTGTACTAAAAGCAGACTGAATATATTTGTCCAATTAGGAACTTAGAAAATAATATATTTTATATATCTAGATTAGGTGTCAGCAAAACAATAGCTTATGAACAAAATCTAGCCCAGAGACTGTTTTTATAGATAAAACTTTGTCAGAACACAGCCACCCATTTATTTACATATTGTATATGCCTGCTTTGAAGCAGCTTAGTTGCAATAGCAGAACCACAAAGCTAGAATATTTATTATCTTTCCCTTTGCAGAAAAAAAATCTGCCAATCATTACACTAGATGCATCATGATTTGATACAATATGACATCCAAACTTTACATTTTATACATATTTACAAATTTTACATATTCTGATCAATTAATCATGGAAGTTTAAAACAATTAAAATTTCCACTGACATTTATTTTATCAAAGAATGTGAAATTTTATTTATATCCTATTTAAATAACTCATGTTTTCACCAATTTAGGAAATGATGTTTTTATGATATGTTAATTTTTTAAATCATTGCACATAAATAATCACAATAGATGTAACAAAAGCAAAGAAAAAGTACTAATGTGAATTATTTAAAAACACTTGGTGGGGGATGGGGGAATAGGTGAATCAAGTGAAGGGGAAAAAATTAATGATAAAGTTTGCTAACTTGCTCTGGGTGGTGGTTACATAAGTATATGTCAAAATCCACCAAACTGTACACTAAGATTTATGCATTTTATTGTATGTACTTCAATATAAATTTTTTTTAATAAACAATATTGTCTTCCAATACTTGAAAAAAATTAATTCTTAAAATAGGTACCTGCTATTTAGTTTTAAAAAATCCATAAAAAGCAAACATTTAAACACCTTCCTTAATGTTAAACATGCATTAAATAGAACATATATGTGTTTTATCAGTGTGCTGTAACAGAAGAGTTGGATTTAAAACCATTGGTTTCTTCTATTACATATCTGTTTCTCACTACATTTAATAGATAGAAAACAATTTTATTGGTAAGTTCATTTTTTAATTTTTTTATAAGCACCAGCATGATAAATAACCAGATTAAAAAGGAATTTCTGAATACTGCTTTCCATATAAAATTTAAAAATTGAGTGTGACTCAGATTCTGTGCTCATGGGTCATTTAGTGTTTATCTTGATTTGTAATAAGCTTGCATGTGACATTAACAACCTGCACTTGTCATGAAGTTTTAACTTTCATTTGGGTTGGTGGATACTGTGAAAATTTATTCGTTGAAATAGAGATGCAGTTAATAGGGAGGACATGATCAAGTTACAAACAACACTCTTTTATGGAGACAAAAGTTCACTGACCTTACCCTAAATTATATTCAAACGACTCAAGGGACTTAAAAAAAGAGCAATTTCCAAGCCTGACTCAGTCTCCATTGGGAATTCATAACAGTCTTCCTGGAATTCATAATTATAACTAATAGTAACAACTTTCACATAAGGTAGGCAAGGATTTGGGGAGGTTTATTCTATTATAACCTGCTTCAATCATTTTTTTTAATGTTGTTAAAACCAAGTATGTGTTCTGTTTTACAAGATGCAAAGATACAAATTTATCTTTAAAAATTCCATGATCTAAAAGAGTTATAAGCACTCCAAAAAATTGCTTTAGTGCAAGCATTTCACAATGTCAAATTCTGTTTCTGTTTTCCACTTACCTGCACCAACTTTAAGCATACATATTGGTTTATGGACTGCTTTTGAGGTAACACAATCTGTGTTAATTAGAATCTGTACCTCCTTCTCATCCAGACCTCTTGGAGGTTACACCAGCAACCTTTCCCAGCCACCACCCAGATCCCTGTTCAAACTTGTGTGGAATTTGGTGAAACCAAATTTTTTTTAGATTTCATATCCCACCCACCAAAACATAACAGTCTTTTGTTCTCTTTCTCTGAGGATTGCTCCCTGTGTTCACCTCAGGACTCATCAGAACAGTTAATGCCTTTATAGAGTATTTTGATCAAAGAAGGGAAGCCTATTTTTGGTAGTGTTCTTCATAGCTACTCCCAACACACCATAGAAGAAACTGTCTACAGAAAGCAACAACCTTGCTGTGGCAATGTATGAGAACGCTCTCTAATACTTAGGATTCTTAATTTTAAGATAATGGAAAATGTAACTCAAATTAGCTTAAGCAGTAAAATGGATTTACTTGCATACCTACCAGGAGAGTTCAAAGGCTCTTGTTTGATTCTGTGGCTTTTTTACCTCAGCAGGAAGCAGAATTCTTTAGTCTGTCTTCCACAATGAGCCTGCCCTAAGTCTGGGCTTTCTTCCAAGAGACAAAATAACCACGCAGGTTCACATTTCCACCTTATATTGCTTCAAAAGTTACCTCAAAATGGTACTCAAAAGAGAGTGCATGCTATTCTAGATGTGTTTTCTTCATTGTCATTTACCGAGATTTGATAAACTGCAGATTGATATGATGCCAGCTGGCTCAGCTCTGGCGCTCATATTCCACCATAAAAACAGGGCATAGAAAGGACATGTGGAAACCTAAATAAAAGTGTGGTTATCAGGAAACAATGTTGTGGATGTTAAGGAAGTAACGAGAATGTCCCTGGTACTCTAAATCATCAAATGACACTCTTAACCTAATATAAACTCTAACTATATATCTTAATCTTGTGAATGCCCAGTTAAAGGCATCACTGCTAGAAGATGAAAAGCTTGCACCTTCAGTTACCAAGGACACTATACAACAATTCAAAGGAACGTTACTTCAGTTCATGCGTTTATCTGTATGTCTTACCGGTAAACTGGTAAGAGGTTTTCCAATTTCATTATGCAAAACAAATGGTTTTAGGAATCATCCTCATATATGCAGAAGGTAAACCTCCCAATCCACAAAGGAAGACAGCAACAGCTCTACCCGCTGTACGTATTAGGATCTGCTTCTCCTTAATACCAATATTGAATTAACAGAAATGTTAAAGAAGAATCAATCAAGAGAAAACTGATTGTCAAAGAAAAAACAATCTCCAACAGTAGAAACAAATCTTCCTTCCATGCTGGTGACAGTAAAGGTGGAATCAATTAAAATGTTCTGCCACTATGGGGTGACATTTATCTCCATTTTAAAAACAGACTTTTTCAGTTTAACCTGAAAAACAAAGCTTATTAGAAGTCTTTAACCAATTATTTTTTTATTTTTCCCTTACTCACATATTTCCTTCTGAAAAAATAAAAACTTATTTTTGAGTCAAGTCCATGGTGATGTTTAAAGTTATCTTGTTCTTTGTGTAAATTACTTACTTACATATTTACTAAAAAGCTTCTACTAGACAAGCATTGCTTTTTGAACTAGGAGATAAAAGAAAAAAAAAAAACTTTCCTAAAGGAGCATACCGCCTAATGGAGCTACGCTAATGGAAAATTAGAAGAAATAATTCCTGTCCTGGAGCATCACTGGGGGGAGCAGTGAGGGCAACTAAGTCAGCTTTGGATAATTAGGGATGACCATATAGAGAAGATATCCCTTTCTGGAGAACAGAGGTATGAATCAGATGTGTTTCATAAGGGAATGGAGAGAAGGAATTGCAAAAAACATGAGATATGTATGCATGTGGTTTAAAGGAAAACCACAGAAAGTGAGAAATTTAAAATGGTTAAAAGAGAAAGATTGGGGAGCAGAGAACATCATGCTAAGGACCCCAAGGAAGATCAAGCCAAGGAGGCCATTAGAAGATTCTAGGCTAATAGGAGAGCTACATGGAATAGGATGGAAATGCTTGAATGAACGCAAAATATTTTTAGAAGGAAGTTGTTTTAATGTGAAGGAAGGAGGAGAAGTTTATAAAGACATTAGGTTGTGTTTTGAACTATTAGAAAGCTACTTGCAGGAATGGCAAGAAGGAGGGTGGTTTTATTCCTCTGTGTGTTTGTGTGTGTGTTATGTGTGTCTTTAGCATTGATATAATTGGATAGGATGACAGAGCTCTGGTATTTTTAGAGTAATATCCCACTACTCCTTACCTCCAAACAAACAGCCTCATTACCACAATCTCTCTAAAATTATAAAAATTAATTCCACCATGCCTTAATTTTCTATTTATATCAGTGTCACCTGAAGCACCTCATTACCTGGAACCTTATCACTTGCACATGGGTATACACATCTTTGAATACGTATCACCAGGTCCTCCTGATGTCCAGGCTAAACAAAGTCCTCTACCTCTTCAAAGTTTTATTTGATACTCTCTTCACCTTCTTGCTATAATTGAAATCCTTCTCCTTCCTGTGGAAATGTTTTCCTTGCAGTTGTTTCTTTTTCCTCTCATCCTCTTTATAGACTGGGCATAGATGCTAAGTGAATGTCCTATTTGCTCTTGATAATACCTTCCACTCTTTTGTCACTCCCTTCTTCCAAAATTTCCACCTTTGAAACTTACACACTGCCTATTCTCACACCACTTTATATCACCTGCAATAACTATCTGTGTAATTGTTTATAGATTTGGGTACACATTACCCCTCATACCATGAAGATTTCTCCATATGCTTTATTTTCAAGCTCTTTAACATGGTTTATTATATAATTCTTTTTGCTATCAATATCCACTTAGAATATCTGTTTTTTCTCTGAGCCTCTCAGTTCTTTGACTTCCTCTTCTTTGATCACTTTATCTTCCATCCCAAACCCTACTGTCACATCTTTCAATAGACCCAGAAGATATCATTACCAAAACTTCACTGCAACATGCAATTCAGTAGTCTACACTCCAGCTGCCACCTCCTGTGTTATACCCCAGGTTACCTCATCTCTAATGGTCTTTTAGTGACAATTCTCAAATCTTTGTCCAACCCTCATACCCTCATTTCATTTCCCTTCTTAGTAAGCTCAGATTTTATTATAACTACCTCCTTCAAAACACGCTCAACTTATTCACCCAACTTCTTAATTATGTTGTCTTGGGGTAAAAAGTAAACAAATCTCTTCCCTGTTTTCCATTAACATGCTCAGATGATAACATTACATCTAGTCTCTTGATGACATAGGTAAACTCTCTTATCTCTCTTTGACTTTTGCCATTCCATCCCCATCTCTTTAACAACCAAATGTGCAAGAACTCAGAATGACCTCTGATATTCCTTACATAAATCACTTATTTGATGCTCTTATTCAGTAACATGAATCTTAACATCTAAGTGCTAACTTTTCTCTTATTATATACAACTAAGATCTCTTGCCAGAACTCCAAACTCATATTTAACTACCTATGGACTCCTCTATTTGGTTCTGCAATCAATATTTCAAGTTTCTCCTATAGGAAATCAAACTTCAAATATTCCCGTTTTATGGTACATCCTACAGTCTTCCCATTTTCCTACTGTTCTCCCAGTTACTCAGGTAATCTTCTGTCTCACTTCTATTAGAACTTGGACTTTGACTTTTATGCTCATGGTTCTTTGCATAATACCTAAAATAATACCTGACATATAGATGATGTTAAATAAATAATTGTTGAATGAATGTATGAATGAATGAAAATAGGAGGAGGGAGGTGAATTTGGCTCTGGATAATCTGATTAGAACATATCATAAATAAAATCTAAAAATGTTATAGGCAATTCAGTATTATAGTTATTGTGCTGCAGATAGCAACACAAACAGCTAACATGGAAAAATGAAAAATTGAGAAGAGGAAATCTAATGACAAAGTTCTAGGGAATAACAACTTTCAAGCTGTGGGGAGAGATAAAAGTGCATGGAAAAAGAGAAGGAACAGAAATGATTAGAGATACAAAATCAAAGCAAGTGTGATTAAAATAAAAAAAGAAAACTAAGAAAAGGATGGCAAAAGAGTCAGTATTGTTAAATGTCCAAGAGACCAAGTTAGATAAGAATTTAGATTGGAAAAAAGGGGATTCTTAGGAGGATAACAAAGGCAGGTTTAGAGAAATTATTAGAGTGGAAGCCAGGTTACAACTCATGGAGGATCCAGTGAGAGGAAAGAAAATGGAAATCATGGGCACAGATTGTAGATGTGTTGTTCGTGGCTGTTAGAGGAAGAAGACATAAAAATGTAGCAGAATGTGGGGCACAGAGTAAGGCATTGCTGCTTTCTCTATTAATATGGGAGAAGAAATCTACATATATCATGGAAAAAGAGTCAATAATAAGGAAGTATTTGAATATCTTCAAGGGGATACTTCATGGTATGAAGTCCTGGGAGAGAGAATGTGCCTATAATTCTAGTAGGATGGGTATTGACAAAACTATTCCTTTAATAACATGGCAAAATGTTCTCTTATCAGTCTTCTTTATGAAATTCTTTGTTCTGAGAATTATTATAGAGTAAATTACTTCCTTAAAAAAACTTCTCTAAGATAAGGATTTAAATAAAATGAATGTGCAAAGAATGTATAATGATATTGAAAATACATTTCTTTGCAGTGAGAGATAATTAGTAAAAAAAAAAAAAAGATTTTCCATTGGCTCATGTTGTTTGCACATTCTCTGACTGTGGGGAATCTAAAAGGGAAGACAAGCATCAAAAGTCTTGTATGATGTAAGGATACATTCTTGGTAAAAGCAAAGGTGAAATCTTTGGTTCTCATCTCCATTAGCTTTCTATGACTAAGAAAAGATAGCCCAATGGAATGCAAACTTTAGAACTTGCTGAGAACACAACTTCATCAGAGTGATAGTTACCAGAGTGTATCATTGAGAACACACAGAACTTAATTCAACCCATAAAGACTAATGATATAAAACAGAAAAGGGTGGAATGTTTTACTAGCAGACACTAAGTAGTCTCTTGGCAAAAAAGAGCAAAGAGACCTAAGAATTTAGAGACCTAAATGAGAGGAAGGGCAGACCTCCCCCTAACATTTATGGGGTCTGGACAGTACTAAAAATGGTGATCCACATTATCATATGCATAATATTTAAAATATTTACTAAGTAGTCATTCCCTAGGTCAATTAATCTTAACCCTGGCCACACATTTGAATCATTTGAAGAGTACTTAAAAATATCTGTGCCTGCATGAAACATTTTCCAAAATAGATCATATACTAGGCCACAAAAGCAGCCTCAGTAAATTCAGAAAGACTGAAATTTTGCCAACCAGCTTCTTAGACCATAAAGGTGTGTAACTAGAAATAAATTATGCAAAGAAAACAAAAAAGCCCACAAACACATGGTGGCTTAACTACATGTTCCTAAATAATCAATGACTCAATGACTAAATAAAAACAGAGATCAAGCAATGTATGGAGACAAATGAACACAGCAACTAAACACCCCAAAACCTGTGGGATGCAGTGAAGGCCATTCTAAGAGGAAAGTATATTGCAATATAGGCCTACCTCAGGAAAGAACAATCCCAAATGAACAGTCTAAACTCACAATTAATGAAACTGGAAAAATAGAACAAATGAGGCCCAAAGTCAGTAGAAGGAGGAACATAGTAAAGATCAGAACAGAAATAAACAAAATTGAGAAGAATAAAACAATAGAAAGAATCAGTGAAACCAGGAGCTGGTTCTTTGAGAAAATAAACAAAGTAGATAACCCCCTAGCCAGATTTATCAAGAAAAAAAGAGAAGGTACACAAACAGACTCAGAAATGAAAAAGGAATAATCACTATGGACACCATGGAAATATAAATAATTATTAGAGGATACTATAAAAAATTATATGCCCACAAATTGGGTACCTAGAAGAAATGAACTTTCTAGAAAAATAAAACCTTCCAAGACTGACCCAGGAAGAAACAGAAAATCTGAACAGACAAATTACTAGCAATGAAATCAAATTATTTATCAAAAAACTACCCAAGAACAAAATCCATTACCAGATGGCTTCACTGCTGAATTTTATCAAACATTTAGGGAAGACCTAATACCCATCCTCCTTTAGTTTTCCAAAAAGTAGAAAAGGAGGGAATACTTCCAAACTCATTCTATGAGGCCAGCATCACTCTAATACCAAAGCCAGGCAAAGACACCACAAAAAATGAAAATTACAGACCAATATCCCTGAAAAACATAGATACAAATATCCTCAACAACATATTAGTAATCTGAATTCAAAAATTCAAAAAGATCATCCATCAAGACCAAGTGGAATTTATTCCAGAGATGCAAGGATGGTATAATATGTGAGAATCAATTAACATCATACATCACATCAACAAAAAGAAGGACAAAAGCCACATGATCATCTCCGTAAATGTTGAAAAAGCATTTGACAAAATTCAACATTCATTCAGGATAAAAACTCTCAACACTATGGGTATAGAGGGCAAGTACCTCAACATAATAAAGGCCATATATGATAAACCCACAGCCAACATCATACTTAACAGCAAAAAGATGAAAGCTTATCCTCTAAGATTGGGAATAGACAAGGATGTCCACTCTCCCCACTTTTATTCAACATAGTTCTGGAGGTCCTAGCCATGGCAATCAGACAACACACAGAAATAAAAGGCATCCAGATTGGTAAGGAAGAAGATAAAACTATCACTGTGTGCAGATAACATGATATTGTATATAAAAAACCCTTAAGAATCCTCTCAGATAATGTAATGCACACCTAAGATGACAAAATTCTGGTATAATAGAAAAATCCTCTGCCTCAGGCGATTTTGGTGGAATGAAACTCATCTAAATTCAGATTGTGGGATATTGGAGCACCCAGAACCTCCTTTCATGCTTCCATCTTTGGCCAGAGGGTTACATTTGGTCACTTTTTAAAATTTTCTAAAAATGAGTCATATAACAATGATGTAGTTTTTTGGAACATCAAGAGGCTCATTAAAACTTTTTGAAACATATCTGCAAATTTTCTTGTCTTCCAACCAATCTTAGTCCAAGTTGGTTCATGTAAATTTGGGATCACAAAGTTATATACTTCCTAGTACTAAATTTTCCTGGTCAGCTAACTAAGTAAGCCACCAACATAAAATGAATGTTTTGAATAGATTGTTTCATGATCACATTTAAGATTATTTTTCCTAACATAGGAAATAATTTATATTTCTTATTCCAGGATAAGCTTTCAACAATGTGTTATATGGAAAATACTGGAAAACCTGGACTGGATCACTGAGAGAAGAACCAAGTGGCACTTGGAGGTCTTGGAGTTTTGAGGTTTATTTTACACAGGTGGGCCCAGAGGGGAGTACTCTGCCAAGGTCTGAGCCCTGAGCACAAGCAAGGGGAGCAATTTATATTATTTTGATATGTGGCATTTTGGCATGTGCAGGGCAAAAGAGGAGCCTGGAGAAGCTGAGGAGGGAGCTCGGAGTGCTTTGCCAACTGGAGGAAAAAGTGGTGTGCTGACCTTGTGGGCTACGTTGAATATTTTCCTTATCACTCCCCGCTCGGATGCCCTTTTAAACACTTCATTTTAGGGGGCATCATCTTTTTGGTTTATAATAGGGTTATAATGGCTTGTATTTATACTTTTAATTGCTTTGAGCTAGGATTTCTTCCTTGTGACTTTTTCATTTAAGACCTGAGTACTTTGTGAAGAACACAAGTGATTATGTTTTTATGCATTTGTCTGTAGGGGCCTTATGTGTACAGGTTGAAATGAGTCCTTCAGACTCTTGATAAGCCTGTGCTTAACAAAAAATACTCAGTTTTTTTTCAGTCCTAATTTATTTTTATGCAGCTGAGCATTACACTCAGGCTGGTTTATTTGAGTGTGAGAGGATAGGTGCTAAAGGTGTTAGGGACACTGAGGGCAGCTCCCTTGGGTGATGACCATGCACTTTATAACTTTTGTACAGTTAAACATTATAGAGAGGTACTTTGGAAATGCAGACTGAGACTTGAGTTCAGCTAGGAGAGATAGGGAAGCACAGTAAAACAACTTAATAATTACCCAATAGACAATAGAAAGGGCAACTTTTTGAGGAACAGTTTAGTCAGAGGGGGCAGCAGCAGAGAGTTTAATGCCCAGGATGAGAGATTCCATTCTGGCGAGGGCCAGGATGCACAGGGGGCAGGTGTTCATTAGTCAGAGGATGATCGTCAGATGCAGAGGTGGAGAGGATCTGGAGGTCTGACTGGGCCTTCCACTGATGTATTCCTTTGTCCGGAGTATGGGCTCTTCTCACTCTGGAATGATGGATCCCCGAAGTGATGCCTATAACTTTGAGGGCAGTAGGAGTAGTTAGAACAACAATGTGGGGCCCAATCCATTGAGGTTTGGGGGGTGCCTTTTTCAATTTTTGACTCAGACTGAGTGCTCAGCCTGGAAGAAATGTACTGGCATCCCTAAGGAGATCAGGGCTCTTTCTATGGTATATTACTGCAGCTTATTTAGGATGGCTCTTAAGTCCTGGAGCTGTTCTCCTGCTCTTTTTTTTCCTATCTGGTGTAGGTTCCCTGGGAGACTTCCTAGACATGGGGGAAGGTGTCCGTACACTAATTCAAAAGGCTAAAAACCTTGAGTCCCAGGTGTGCAATGAGCATGCGGGACTGCGAGGGGCAGTAGGTCTGGCCATGGGAGACCAGTTTCTTGGTAAAACTTAGGGTTCCTTTGAGGGTGCGATTTATTTGCTCCACTTTTCCTGAACTTTGTGACCTGTATGCAGTGTGGAGTTCCCAGGTAATGTTGAGAGATTAGTTAAAATCTGTACTACATCTGCTGCAAAGGCAGGTTAGTATTACTTTTTGAGGAGGGCTTCTAGTGCAGTTTTTCTTAGGTGGGTGGGTGAGCTGATGGTATTTGTGGACTAGATGCCTTCGGTTGCAGTTGGGACAAACATGTGTCTGTCAGGCAGCAACCATCATTTTTTTTTTTTTTTTGAGTTAGGATGGCTCCTTCAGCCATGGCCCAGTCCTTCTCTTTTTCAGTATACTGGGTGGAGGGCCTCCACTGGGGGCATTAGGGCCATCGTTAGGGAAGGAGCTTTATCTGTTTTTATTGGCTGCTATTTCAGCTGCCTTATCTGCCCACTGTTTCCCCTGTGTTATGGGTTGTTTTCCTTTTGGTGTTCTTTGCAGTGCAGAATTGCTACCTTTTCTGGGAACCAGACAGCCTTGAGGAGTTGTAATATTGTGCCAGCTGAGAGTTGGAGAGGAGTCAGTGCCCTGTGTGTTTAAGAGGGACACAACAGTATGGGGGACCTTGACAGAGTAAGTTTATATGCTTTTTTAATTAATAGAACTGTGGCTGCCAGTGTCCTGAGGCAGGGTGGCCATCCTGTCTCAATCAGGTTTACTTTTTTTTTTTTCTGAAAGGGATGCAACCGGTTGCTGCCAGGGCCTAAGTTTATGTGAGAATTTGAGAACTATCTTTTTTTCATGTATGAAGAGACTGAAGGGCTTTTTTGTATCTGGCAGGCCTAGCGCTGGTGCCTGTACTGAAGCAGCCTTTATTTCCAGGAAGGTGGCTCTTGCCTCTTTTGTCTAGACAGGGGGTTCTCAGTATGGCCGCCCCACCCCCAGGAGGCTTTCGAGGGGTTTTGCCATTGCTGAGAATCCGGGAATCCATATTTTGCAGAACCCAGTGGCCCCTAGGAACTTTCATATGCCTTTCTTTATCTGGAGCTGGGCTACGGAAATAATGACCTTTTTCCTCTATGGCCCTAGTGCCCTTTTTCTCTGGGTGAGGAGGAAGCCCAAGTATCGGACTTGATGCTGGAAGATTTCTGCCTTTTTTCCATGAGGCTTGGTATCCTGAGTCTGACAGGAGTTATAGGAGGGTCTCTGTGCCTTTTGCACAATTTTCCTGGGTGTCACTGGTAAGGAGGAGGTCATCTACATACTGCAGGAGGGTACAGTACATTAGATCCCTAGGAAGTCTGGCAAGGTCTGTGGCCAATGCCTCTCCAAAGAGAGTGGTGAGTTCTTGAACCCTTGCGGAAGCCGTGTCCATGTTAACTGCATCTGCCACCATATCCGGTTTAGTCCATACAAAGGCAAACAAGAGCTGGCTTTGGGGGGCCAGCCGGAGGCAGAAGAAGGCATATTTTAAGTCTAGGCAAGTGAACCATTTGACAGACCCCAGGATCTGGCTGAGGAGGGTATACAGATTTGAGATCACCGGATGTAAAGAAATAGTCACTCTATTAATGGCTCACAGGTCTGGAACAGGCTGGTGCCCTCCTCCTAGATTTTTCACTGGTACAAGCATGGTGTTCCAGGGTGACTGACACTCGGTTAGAATGCCTGCTTCTTTGAGTCTGACCAGCTGTTCCTGGATGCCTGCCCTTGCCTCTTGTGAGAGGGGATACTGCTGCTCTCATTGTGGCTGGGATCCCAGAGTCAATTCTACAATGACAGGGGCTTGGTTGTCTTCAGTCCATATTGAGGGGAAGTCAGCTCTGAAGTTAGGTGGGCTACTTGAGAGGGTCTGGGCACAGAATAGCCTCCACTCCTCTTCCCTGGGTGTGGTTATTGCCAGTACAAGGGACCCTGGACCTTAGCCTGGGTTCAGTTTGAGGCTGGTGCATACAGTTGGTTCAAAAGTTATTTGGGCTCTGAGCTTTGAGAGTATATCTTGGCTGAAGAGGGGAATGGGGCACTTGGGCAGGCAGAGAAACTTATGTCAGGCTTTGTGGCTTCCAAGTTCACATTGGTGGGCTTGGCAAAAGTGTTGCTGGACTGCTAATGTCCCAGTGGATCTGAGAATCATTGCAGTCTTTTAACTGAAGGGGGTTACAAGGAGAGTGACCACAGAGTGTTCTGCCACTGTGTCAACCATAAAAGTCATGTGTTGTCCCCCCACTTTCATTTTAACCATGGGCTCATGGGGCCTGAGCATGAGAGAGCCTGGTCCTTGTCAATCCGAGTCTGCTCCTGCCAGACTAGTGAGCCTTTCCCTGTGAGGCTCCTCCTGGCAGTGATGGGGCTTTGGGGCTTTGCCTCGGTTGGGGCATTTGTTCTTCCAATGCCCCTTCTCTTCACAGTAAGCACACTGGTCCCTGGCTATGGGGGTCCTAGGCTTCCCCCCTCTTGGTGGCTGGCTTTTCTCTGCCTTTTGGTCATCTCTCTTTCTTTTAGGGCAGCTGCCAGGAAGCTAGCCTTTTTCTTCATTTTTCTTTCAGCCTCTCTGTCAGCCTGAACTTCTCTGTTTAAACATACTTTGTTGGCAATTTTAATCAGTTGAATGATATTTATCCCAGCCAAGCCTTCAAGTTTTTGGAGCTTCTGTCTGATGTCTGGGGCTGCTTGAGCTACGAATGAGGTGTTGACCATTTGTTGGCTCCCTGGTAACTCAGGATTGAAGGGGCTGTAGATGCGATAAGCTTCACACAGTCTTTCTAATAGTCCCCAGGAGACTCTCCTAGTTGTTGAGTGACTGAAGATACTTTGGTCATGTTCACAGGCTTTTTGGACCTGGCTTTGATCCCCTGGAGGAGGGCATCCTGATATCGGCAGATCTGGTGCTGTCCCTCAGGGGTGGTGTTGTCCCAATCAGGGCACTCCTCGAGGACAGCAATTTCAGCCCATGCACCCCAATCAAGGACCCCTGCTGCCTCCTCTCTTCCATTGTGAACAGGGTGTAGAGAAGCTGTTGGCAGTCTTTCCAAGTCAGCTGATGGGTTTGGAAGAGGGATTTCATGAGATCAACCAGGGCTTGTGGCTTTTCCAATGGGGTGTTGTGTTTTTAATTGAGGAGGTTAGTCGTGGAGAAGGCTTGATAGTAAAACATGGACCAGCCGGGCTGGATGGTCTCATCTTTATTATGCCTTTCTGACTCCTGTATCTCTTGCACTGGCATATGAAGGGTGCCTACTCCCAATGAGGGCACGGTCTGGCTGCTAGTCCATGGTAGAGTGGATCCACTGGTTCTGGAGTTGGTGGGGAGGCTGACGACGGCAGGGTGTCTGGAACCGAGGGGCTAGGTGCTGCTGACCTTGGGGGCACATAAGGTAGGGGCAATATTGGCTCTTCCTCTGGGTCGCCAGCAAGAATTTGCCGAGTCTCAGGCTTCTGTTGATTCTTTGTGGGCTGTTTTGTTGAGGTGACTAAGACCCTACCTTGTCCCTACTTGTTGGAAGTGAATCACACCCAAGGGGGAAGGGTCTGGGCAACTTCTAACCATGAGTTAAAGTATGGGAACTGATTAAGATGACCTGGATCTCTAGGAATAACCTGCCATGCTCAGCAGATTGTTGGGACATCTAGGGTTCCTTCTGAAGACCACCCTAAAGTAAAGGTGGGCAATACAGATTCACACAGGGTTTTCAACCTGCCAGGAGTTAATTTTACTCTGTAGTTTTCTGAAAATCCCTTCCTGAAATTCTTGATCATAGTGTCAAGGACTGTGGGTTTACTGTGCCCTGACCCCATGACATGTCTGTGGACAGTGCCACAACAACAGACAAGGGAAGGGTGCCTCCTCCAGAAAGGAGACCAGTCAGATGCCTTCTCAGATACTTTGGTCAGCCTTGACTAAGGTGCACCCGTATAAGTCCTGGGCCAGGTCAGCTGAAGCTGAGTCACCGTTATGTTGTGGCAGCCGACCGTGAATGCGGATGAGGGCCCACTCAAATTCCACAGCACAGGCTGTGGAACCACAGGTTAAGTGCAGACTGAATGACTTCAGCCACCCTGCACACTCACTCACACACACTCAGCCCAGAGTTTAAACATTTCCCCCCACCAGGAATGTCTACCTGTGAGACTTCTAAGAAGTCTCTGTGAGGTGATCAGGCTCCCCTTCCACCCTTACAGGTGGGACTGGCTGGGTCATGGGCCCCGGGGCCTTACCAGATTCGATGTCGGAACCAGGTCCTCACCTGCCAACCCTCGTTGAGTCTGGCAGAAACAGTGGAGCGGCTGACCCAGGATGACCAGGTGGGAGACTGCTGAGAGATCAGGCAGGGCGCACCTTCTCTGTTGCTATCTCCTGTTCCATTACCGCCCTGCCGTTGCCCCAAACCTGTGGCAACAAAGGGCCAGCGCGGTTGGGTTTCCCAGTCAGGGAACCAAATGTTATGGAAAATACTGGAAAACCTGGACTGGATCACAAGGCACTCAGAGGTCTTGGAGTGTTGAGATTTATTTTATACCGACAGGCTCAGAGGGGAGTAATCTCCCAAGGTCTGAGCCCTAAGCACAAGCAAGGGGAGTAATTTATATTATTTTGATATGTGGCATTTTGGCATGTGCAGGGCAAAAGAGGAGCCCGGAGGAGGGGAGGCGGGAGCTCAGAGTGCTTTGCCCACTGGAGAAAAAAGCGGTTTGCTGACCTTGCTGGCTGTGTTGAATATTTTCTTTATCAAATGTAGTAAAAAAATGTAGTCTATAGATAATGCTTGCCACAGCCATTTTTAAAAATGCAGTAAATTCGTAATGTAATCATTTTTAAAAGATATATTTTATCGACCAATTAAATATTTTTCAAATAACTGGTGTACATATAAGGTGGAATGCTAGGGGATATGCTATGGCATAAATAATGCATGTTAAGGAACAATGCCGGAGTTAAACAATATAAAACAGTAATAAAAATTACTACAATGCACTTTATGACTAATTCATGTGTTCTAGAAGGTAGAATTATAAATGTAAATAAAGGAAAGATTGCTGTGGCCTTGGGTATAATAGAGATTTCAATAAATTTTTAATATGGATGTGATATTCCACGATGGAAGGAGAATGGCCAGTGGAGGGACCAAGTGAGCTTTGGAAGGGCAGTGGAAAAAATAAATCTGTGAATGATTTACTGGGGATTACAAAGATCAGTTGTCAGGAAATTAAGTTTTCCTGTAAAGAATGCTAGGTGGGGGAGAAAGAGAGGAATGGTCAGTGATAATGAAAGTCAGAGAAGATCATATAATACACTGGGTAGAAATGAATGTGTGACTTAAACTGCAGAAAGCTATTGAGACATTTTGACAAGGGAATAACCTCTCCAAGTGGTAGATTTAACAAATACTCTGAGCAGAGGAGACACTCAGATTTTGTTATGAAATTTTCTATGATTTTCCTGATGAACATTGTACTTTTTAACCTTAAGGTGAACTTGTTGGGAGTTAGCAAATGCACATTTTCTGAAGAGAAATTCGCTGAATCCTGTGTTACAATGTCCTCAATTCCTTCTTTGGGTCGAAACTCAGATGAAGCACTCCTAAAAAATACAAAGACATCGTTTTCATCTGGTCCTAAAATAATTCCCTAATGTCAACATTACAAATTTATATCAAAATGGAGTGATTTATTAAAAACATTACATTTTATTACAGTATTTTTATCACTTTATTCTGAAATCTAGGACAATATTTTCTTGGTATATTCATTTTTTTTCTAGCACAATTTTCAAACAAATGAAAGTAAGAAATAATGTGAGGACTGTGTTTAAAATCTCTTTCCTCAAAGCTCTTATAAAAAATGCTCTGGTGTAATAGTACTTGGCCTAATGGCAACTTTGTAAAGTTCTTCCTCAAAGTTTCAAAAGGTGATGAAGAGCCAGAACAGAATTGAAAGCTAACTTCTTTCTTTGAAGCAAGTAAGGTCATTTTGTTCTGGAATAGTTAATCATAAGCTGTATCCTAAAAGTGAGAATATATGAGGGACACTTATCATTTGAAAGACTTAAGGACCAGTAGCATTGATGTTGCATAGGAGCTTGTTTAAAATGTACATTATATTTGACTTTGACCTAGACCTACTGAATAAGAATCTACAGCTTGACAGGGTCCACAGGTGATTGGTATGTGTATCTATGTTTACATGAATGTTCAAGAAGGCTGTCCTCTGCTAGTCAATGTGGGAGCGTATGAACTCAGTTATTCTTTTTGCAAGATAATGAGGAAGAAATTTTGTTCTTTGAGATAGCATTTATATCTTTTTTTTCTCTCTTCTCTCTCTCTCATTCTTTCTCTGTACACAGTGAAGCATATACAAACCCCCTCAAGATTACTGGCCATCGTCTTGGAAGCACACTGGGGAGGTTGCCTTAGAATAAAGCTCACACTGGAATCTAGAATGCAGAGAGAAAAGCAGGAATGCAGTAACATCTTTGCATTGCCAAATTCCTCAGATGGTGGAACCACCTCTGGGTGTTTAAGTTGGTAAGTTTCCCTGGTTGTTACAGCCAAATTGATTTCTTCCAACTCAAAGCACAAACTTATTATCTGATATAATGTCACTGAAGCATTTACTTAAAAAATAGATAATTTCTAGATATTAGGCTCTGAATTTTTAATAAAAAATTTTAAAGAAAAGACACATAAATGACTTGGTAATTTGTGCCAGAACATTTGAGTAATTATTTCTCTTTCATGCAGGGCAGAATAATATCTTGAACTATTTATTAATATATAACTGTTTTCTATTCCTCATGCTCATATTTTCTTATACTTGCAGTCTTCGCCAGTTCAGACAGCTAGGGCAACCTGTCTTATTCACTAACCTAAGGGAAAGTTTATTACTTACTAGAGAAATACAAATTTCAGAAATGCCTTCTTTGGGAAAAATCTTGGCCTCAAATAAAACATTATTTTCTGATTCAGAACACATTTTGACTGCTAATAGATAGCAATATCTCCAACCTGGTAGACACTAGTAGTCATGTGACCTGGAAGAAAAGGGATTTTATATATTCATAAAATTTACACTGAGCTTTATTTTCATATTTGTATGCTATTCATTTACTTTTTTAAAAATATTGTTTTCACCTCTATGTTTACATCAGGAAGAAAAATAGTGTGCTCAAAATATTAAGGAAACACTACAGTGCCTTTAGAGATAAATCTTGTACAATTCCATCTTCTCAATACTTGTAAAAATTGGTACTTTTTCAGACACAGCATGTAAGACAATCAAAGAAAAATAATATCATTCAAATACATTAAGATACTTGCCACTATATAATACACACTAAAATGTATAGAAAAGTCACAGCTAGTTCAAATGTTCAGAGTTGAAATAAACTGAAATATAATTTGAATTAGCTTAAAGCAGAAAAGAGGAATGAATTTTAATGATAATGAGATATTTTCACAAACGAAGAATAAGGAGGTGAATAATAATTAGGTGGGGAGAAATAACCAGTAAACCTCATTTTTACTAAACATCTCTCCAGAACAGCATTTCTGAAACTTGGCATTAGGGGCATTGGGAACTGGATAATTCTTTGCGGGGAAGCTGTCCTGTACATGGATGTTTAGAGGCATCTCTGACCTCTACCCAGTAGATGCCATTAATGCATCCCTCGGCATTATAGCCAAATGTCCCCTGAGGTCAGAATTATTCCTAATTACTCCTGTATCCCACAGATATAAAAGTTAATCTATCTTTCATATTGGTATTGATTAGATATAGATAGAGATGAAGATGGAGATTCAGGTCTAAGTATTAGTATGAAGTATAACCCACTTCAAATCATGACTTTCTCTGCACTGGGATGAATGTGAATACTCAGTTTTACAACCTAAAATTCAGCTTCTGGAGAAAAAAGAGCTTTAGACTTCTTTCTAGTGCCATGTTAAAAAAAAAAATCCCAAGAATTTACTAACACTCCTTAGTTCACATCCTCCTCAGACTGTCAACTGCCCTCAGGAAACAACTCATGTCATGATACAATAACTCTTAAAATACAGAAGAATGGTGTCGGGAGAATAATAATCTAGAAAAGATCAATGCTCCCAGAAAACCAGGAGATTACAAAGCACCTTCATGGAAAAGGAGAGGGAATATTATTAAAACACTCAATATAGGAGATTTTCCAAAACAGAAAACAGAAGTCATCAAAGTGAAAGAGTTTAATCAACCTTTTGGAAAAATTAACTAAAATGGATACATAGACTGCCATCTAGCATGTCACTCTGAAGTAGCAACTCATAACTTTCAGAAGATGAAAACTAGTTTACTGACAAAAGAATGAGAATCAATGTAGCATTAGCCATCTCATTTGTAATGCCTGAAATTAAAAGGAAATGAGAGTCTTAAGTATCTGTGGGAAATTATATTCAGCCTATAATTTTAAATCTATCAACCAAAATACAGTGAAAAATAAAGATATTTTAAGGGCTCAGAAATTTTAGCTACCATGTATCCATTTTTAGGAAATCAATAGTGAACTTAGAATGAAAATATTAAAGTAAACCATAAAAAGGAAAGCCTGAGAAAGAGATAATGAATCCAGCAAAACAGAGAAGGGAAGAAAGGGCCCAAAAAGAGTAGTCCAGACTTGATCAGGACTGGAGTCAAAAACAAAGCCTTTGAGAGAAGGTTATTTCATGGGAGAGTAGAACTAAAGCCTTAGAAAACATTGAAGATGTGGTAATAACAAAATTTAAGAAAAAAGAAAGTAATCATTAACTCTAGAGAAAACAAACTGGGAGAACATGAAGCCAATATGAAATATATTAAATTGAGTAATAGTTCTGAGCAATCGCTGGAGAATCTATAGGGATGTATGTTAAGGATATTCTCCTTTAAGTGGGAAAAAGACTTATAAATCTGGAAACAGAGTAAACAAAATATAATTATAGCAAATTCCCTGATTCTGTAATGAATAGTATTTATCTGACAGTAGTATTCTTTAAAAATATGTTATCTTTTAGCTCAGGCTTATTGAGATATACTTCATGTAATTAAAATTCACTTTCTTTAGGTATACAGTTCTTTGAGGTTGACAAATGTATGCAGTCCTAAAACCTCTACCACAAACAAGATATGGAATATTTCCTTCATCTCCAAACTTACCCTCAGGTGGCTATGTAATGATTGCTCCCAATAACATCTGTTACATTTTTCAGAATGTCATTTTCAATTGTACAATAAGTAGTCTTTTTTTTTTTTGGCTTTCTCTTACAATAAAATTTTGGTACTTACCAATATGATTGCATATACCAGAAGTGTGTTTTGTTTTATTGTTGATAAATATTCCATTGTTTTGGGTTATTTTCAGTTTTTTGGTAATGTATCCATCAGGGTTCAAGCAGGACACAGAAATCATACAATTCAAACAGAAGAATTTTAATATAAAAATTGTTAACATGGGAACTGAAGTAATGCAGGAATTAATAACAGGCAAATAGAAATCCAAAGAACATTGCTTTAGCAGATATAAAAAGCAGCCTCAGGTCTAGGACTTAAATAAAACACCTGTGGGAGAGGCTACCCCCATGTAGTGCCAGAGTCAGATCTTCCTGGAGAGGGTATACTTATAGCTCACAGGATAGCAGAGAAGTTTGCTGAGACACTCACAGTACTTTCTAGAAATCCACCTTCTGCGATGTTAGGGGAAGCTGGAATTTCTTAAAAGTTCCTTCAACTTTGTTCTTACTCAAAATTGTTGAGATTATTCTAAGTCCTTTATTTTCTATATAAATTTTAGATCTGGCTTATCAACTGGGATTTTGATTGGAATATTGTAGAATCTACAGATGAATATATGGAGCATTACAACTTTAACCATATTGTTTTTTTAACTTTTAGAAACATCTACATTCCAATCATTCCAATTAAAATGACAAAAAAAACCCCTCAAAATCAGTGGCCATATAGACATCATTTGATATCTATTTGGCAGCATTAGAAAAAAAGAATTTTCTGTTTCTAAGTAGAAAATAGTGAATGTCATTTTATTCCCTTCTTTGAAACATAAACCTCATAAAATCTAGCATATCACATTTACTAGTAACTATAACTAATTCTGGAAAATATCAACTATTAGAGATACCAGATGCTTCTAAACAACAAGGACGCAAGGGGATTATCTGGAATTCAAATGAGGTCTATGGTTGAAAGTATATATATCAGGAATCTCTATCCCCAATATGTTTCCAATCTCTTGCATAACTAATTAAAATAACTCCATTTTCAGGGGAGGAAAATGGGAAGTTTACTTTGTGGGGAGACTGGCCCACTGAATCTCTCATTATCAGGAGCATGAAGCATTTTGGAGGTTGTAATTTAGGTGCTGTGATGGCATAGGGATAAACAAGCATGATAGTCAAAGTACCATTCTCTTTCTTGCCTACCAACAGCAGATTAGAACATTCTTCTTTGGGGATTATAAATGGCTCAAATAGTAGGAAATATGATATTAATATTTTGGAGGTATCATGATAAAATGGCTGGACCTTACCTGATGACTGTAGTGGAGATTACTGATCGACAAGTGCCACTCATATACACAGGTCATCCAAAGAGTATTTTTAATGCCACATTTTAAATTAGGAGTAGGCAGTTAAGGATCACTAGTAATTTTCAGAAACCTTCTAAATGAAAGGTATCAAATCAAACAAAAACCTAGATTAAAGAAAATCATACAAAGCACACTGGAAAGAAAATTAAAATTCCAAAAATTATATAAATAATACCTGAGAGAAAAATAGATTGTAAGAAAACAAACAACAGAATAAAATTTTTAAGTTAAAAAATAGTGATAAGTGAAGGTGCTTGAAATATGAAAAAAATAATTACAGAAGAAAACAAATAGAACAAAAAAGTGCAAACAAAAGAAAAAATTGAAATTACAAATTTAACTCAGGCAGCTCAATAAATGAAGAATGGGTTTCAGATGTAAAAGAGTTTCAGAAGAAAATGATATATACAAACAGATTAATGTAAGAAAAATTTCCATAATTCAGGAATATGGGTTTTCTGTTCAAAAGGACCTAATATCTCAATTATATTAAAAAGTAAATAAGTAGACATAGCAACAGCTTCCAGAGAGCAGGTCACATGAAAAAACTAAGAATCAGAATAGCAGAATGGTATGACAATTCTCACATTCCTATGTAAAAATATTTCTCAGCTAATCTATGTTTATTCATTTTAGAAAGCATCTAAAGCAACAGAAATGGAATCCTGGTAGAAATATGAACATAGAGGCACTAATAGTGAGAGCCCAGAAGGAACATGTTGTTGGAAACTGGAGAAAAAGGGATCCTTATTATATAATAGCAGGAAGCTTAGTGGAATTATATCCTACAGTTATGTGGAAAGCAGAATTTATAAACAATGAATTTGAATACCCAAGTGAGGAGATTTCTAAGCAATACGCTGCAAACATAACCTAGTCCCTTCCTTCTTCTTGTAAAGTGTGGGAGGAAAGATGGAGTGAAGGAAGCTCTATCAAACAAAAATAAAACAGGGCTTGATGATGTGAGAGATTCTCAGCCTCTCCAGAGTGCAGACACTGACGTTGGAGATTCAGTCAGGAGAGCCTGCTCTGAAGAGAAAGCCAAGGGCACATGGTTGGACAACCTTTTGTTAGTGCTTTGGAAGGCTGAAAAGATCAGAATATTCAATTACACATGTGGCTCTTTGAGAGATTAGACAAGTGACTCAACAGATCCTCTCAGCCATCTAAGCAGAAGCCAGGATACCAATGGGATCATCCAGGAAAGATCTGTGGATGAGCCTCTTGTCTAACAGAGTGAGTCCCTGAAACCTACAAGGGAGATTTACAAGGTTCTTGAGAGACTATTATGCCAACAGTCACATTGTCAGCTTGGATTGAAAGAGAATAAAATGAAGGAAGACTGTTGGCCTCCCCAAATTCTGCAGGTAGGAAGCAAGCCAATAAAACTACTTGGCAGCAGACACATACTGCCCTTCACGAAAAAGGAAGGCATTTCCAAGTGTGAGGGCTTGAGCCAGAGCATATTGCCTGCAGCTCAGACAGAGCCAGAACCACAGAGGATTGCTGTGAGAGCCTTGGAACCTAATGTTGCTTGTCCACTTGGATTTTGAAATTGTTTAAGACTGATAACCCCTTTTGACTTTCCATTTTCTCCCTTTTTGAATCAGGTCATTGATAACTGTTATTTTGGGGAGCGGTTAACTTTTCTTTTTCCCAGATCCACAGATGGAGAAGAATTGTGCCCTAGGATAGATTATACTAAGGACTTCACTCATACCTAATTTAGATAATTTAGATAATGAGATTTGTGCCTTTTGTGATATGAGACTTAGATGAGATTTTGGATTTGAGATGATGCTAATGCAGCTTGAGACTCAGAGAGCTTGGAGTGGGATGAACGTATTTAGTATGTGAGATGGATATAAATTTGGCTGACTGCAGCAGACAGACTAATGGCCCTCTGAGATGCTTACACCCCAATTTATGGAACCTGTGAATACATGACTTTACTTAGCAAAAGGAAATTGGAGTTGGTAGTTTAAGGATCTTGAGATAGGGAATAACAATATAAGGATGGTCCTAATAATAAAAGGGTCAGAATCAGAAAAAGGCAATATGATGATGGCTGCTGACAGAGAGTAAAAGATGTGTGGTGCTGGCTCTGAGGATGTAGAATGGGGTCAGAAACCAAGAAATGCAGTTTCCAGAAACCAAAAGAGGCAAGAAAATAGATTTTCCTCTAGAACCTTTAGAAGGAATGCAGACAGACTTGCTGACCTTTACAGACTTCTGATCTCTAGAACTGAATGAAAATACATTTATAATGATTTGAGCCACTAAGTTTGTGGCTTCCTCTCCCTAACCTAGCCCTTATCTCTCAGCCACTTCCTCCCTCCCTACCTCCCTCTGGCCTGGGGTGAACAAATAGGAAAGAAAGAAACAGAAATCAGCAATTTATTTCAGTACAGCAAATTTTATTATGTGGATTTCATGCAAACTTTCAGCAAATAATTCCTGTGATTCAATAGAGGGGTTTATGGGAGAAGGAGTGGATTTGTTTCCCACAAGAACCTCTCATCTTTCATTGGGAAGAAGTAATTAAGATGTGCCTTGGACCACACAGGCAGCAGATTTCATTGATGAGGGTCATTCTGGGGCTTGACTTCCGGTTCTGCAGTATTTGTAACATCCCTGCAACTTTAGGCTTGAATAAATCTCTCTCTCAGACTTATCAGTCTCCCCAAAGGTCACAGTTGGAGGTCCAGTGACAGATACCTTTCTGAAAAATACTTGAGAAAGAGGCTTTTCAAAAGCAAAGTGCCCAAGTCAATATAAATAAATTTGTATTATTTTAAGTCATTCATTGTGCAATAATGTATTACAATGGCATTAGGGAACTAACACACCATCCAAACTACCAATCCAGCATGAAAGCAAAATAGAGAGATTTCATACACAAATATATATGGGTTCAAAAATTAATTTCATGTGCTTTTTCCCAGGAGCATCCTGAAGGATACGTCTTTCAAACAGAAGGAATAAACTCTAAATGAGGAAGACATTGTATCATAGAAACCAGAGATACAGCACAGAAAACACTTGAATTTCTTCACCCCATGGACTACTGTTTCCTTTGGTTTATTATGAGACAACAGGATACTACAGCTTCATTAAAATCTTCTTACTTATCCACTAAGAGAATATCTGAAAACTGGTGGATGGGATTCCAGCTAAGTTCAAAGCAAAAACAGTTTCCATGAAGAGTCAAACAATTTGACTTTGAATCATGCTTCTTTCCTATACAGAAATCGTAGGAAGAGTAGAAGCAGCTATAACAAATGCAGTGAGCTTAGTCTCGGATTGTCACTAAGGTTAAATTCTTTAATACATACACAGTAATGTGGTGAGTTTGTAATTGTTCATACTTAGAGATGATGAAATTGAAGTTTAGAGAGGAGAAGGTGTCACATTAGTATTGAATAAAGAGATTAAATGAAAATCGACAAATTTCTACTTAGACTATGGGCTACCCAGCTTCATACTGGATAACATCAATTCTTATCATAGAGAACAGGATCAAAATAGCATCAGCTATGAAGTCAAAAGATATTCCCATTTGGGTAGCTGAACTCTTGTTAGTGCCACAACCACTTGAAGAGTGATTTGAACTAAGACCACTCACCTGGAGGAGTTAAGAGCCATGGTGTATATATATATATATATATATTTACCTGCCATGAGAAATGTTTTCCTGATATATAGTGCCCAAAAAGCGTGGGATTTTATTTCCTTTTTCACAGCTGGAAAAGCTCAGTAACCAATTTGTTTTTCATGGTGTAATATCATCCAGTTTTAGACAGTGCCAGAAAAGAAATGAAAAAAGAATTGAATAAAATACACACTTTTAAAATGAATGTGAACCATGTACACTGGTTTCATATCAGATTCCTAAGTGTTTTTTCAAATAAGTGTGAAAATACCCAATAAACAAAATGCTCCAACTAGAAATACATAAGTTGTTTGTGAAGTGGATTTTTATTTAAAATGTCAGCAAATATGGATTCGGTAACTATTATGTGCTTCTTGCAGTTTTTGTATTTCTAGGGCTAGCAACAATCCTATGAAGTGATTCTATAAATGAGCTCCCTTTGACAGAGAGGTCAATTTACCCACTGACTTGTAGCTAATTATTATCAGTGCATTATTTGAAGACAGCATTTTGACTTATATTGTAGCTGAGCTGAAGATATTTTTCTTAAAAGGTTTAAAAGAAAACTGAGTTAGAGAGATGTGTTTAATGCATAATTTTATAAGCAAACTACTCAGTAAGAGGATAAATGGATGGATGGATTCTTTTTTCAAAAAGATGAATTTTTAAAAAATTATGTACTCCTGATGCAGAAGCAAAAGTGTTGTTTTTAAGGAAAACTAAGACTATCAGTGTTACAGTAAGTAGGTTGATTATAATGAAGGCTTTCTGGAAAGTTATAAATGAACTATTCTTGCTTCAAAATCTTTGAAAAATTTAATAAATTAGAAAGAAAACACATAAATTAAGTGTTAATTTTACTCAGTTACTTATCCTCAATCTTAATTTCCAAGGGAAAATTATTACTTAGCTTACACAGCAGGATTTTTTAAATATATAGAACTTTCAGGAAATTATTTTATGGAAGTAACTTTAGGACTACTAGTAGAAGGTGGCAGATTGGAGAAAGGCATTTACCTCCTTCCCTCCCAATATCCTGTAGAAGTGGAGGAAAACTTATTTTTAAAATGTGTAAATCCATAACATGGTTCTGGAAATGATGGAAGTGTGTCGTTAATGCATTTCACTAACTTGAGGAATTTCTGGAGTGTCTTACTGGTTCTGGAATGGAAGAGCAACTGACTAGACCAAATATAATCTAAAACATGCTCAAGATGATTACATAGGAGAGAATTCTTTCCAACTGTATCCCAGAAAAACTAAGCTCTCAGTGAGCACACATAAAGAACAAGAGGCAAACAGGGACAGTGCATATCTATCTATGGAAGAGCTAAGCCTGTTGTATGAAAGAGCATACTGCTTCTTTCCAAACTGTTCCATTGGCTTCTTACTATCTAACCTAACCTCTGAATTGAAGTTCCACAGGACTAGATCATATGCTATATTCTCTGCTGTATGTATTTTCCTACTTTATTTAAACTTTTCTCATTTCTTGTATATCATCTATATGTTGATGACCGCCATTTTTTGTTTGTTTGTTTTTAAATCTTAAACACATATTCACACACTAGAGCTCCAGATTGCCTACTGACATGCCCATTTTCATATTTTAAGACTTCTGCAGAGCTTACTCATTGATTAGTGTCCATTCACCCATTTTATAGTAACAACACCTTAATTATCTCTTAGGGTACTACTTTTTCCCCATCCATCCCATGTAATTCAGATTGGATTTATTCCTTTATCTGCTTCTACTATCAGCCTGTATCTCAGGTTTAACCCATCATGTGAGTCAATTCTGACCAATTAGAGATAGACTGGTGCTTTTATTTAAGCTATTAGGAAAATGAAAACCTTATTCTACTGTGCCGAACAAGGTGAAAAGATGTAGGCACAGAGCATTATGAGGTCACCATGAAAAGAGAGAGAGCTGGTTAAATACACATACACACACGCACACACAAATGGTCCAGAGCAGAGAAACAGACAATATTTTCAAAATGTAATTTTAACCTCAGACTTCTGTTCTGTTCCTCAGAACATCATAAACCACCTTGGAGATGTTCTAAGGAGTTGCAACTCCCTTTGACAGGAGTGCTCTAAGACTCTAGATTTTTGCTATCTGCTTTGTTCTCAATCTTTAGGTCTCAGTACAAGCATTACCCCTTAAGAAAGATCTGGTTCAACTCTTCACTCAAAATGACACCATCAAATTCTCTTTAATAAAGTCAAGGAAAGATGTGTCCATCATAAAGCTTTATAGTTACTTCATTTACTTTTTATTATCTATCTTTTCCCTTGAAATTCAAGTTCCATGTGGGCACCAAGTCTGTGTTCACTGTTCCATTTCTAGGCCCTGGAATAGTGGCTGATACATAATATGTGCTCACTAAATATTTTTGAAGAAATGAATGAATTGAAAATAAAATGTATACAACTATTCAAATTTAAGAAGTTGAGGGAAGGTTAATGGAATTATAAGTATACTAAATACCTTATTTTATATGATAAGGACTTAAAATAAATGCTGAATAAAATATTGAGTAAAGTTGATGAATTTTAAGAAAGGCATAATTACACTAATATTATGATGGTAAAAAGTAGAATAATTAATATAGAAAATGTTAAGCCCTCCTTTCAAACGTAGAATTTGTTTAACCATAGTCTGCCAGTCTGTGTCATGTGCTATTTTTCATGTGCATGACTCAGAGTTAAGATAAAGGAAGTTTTTAAATTTAATTAGGTATGCTTCTGATTTATTTGCTTTTTCATATATATTACTCCTTCACAACTTTTATAACTCTATAATAATATTAATGTAGTTCAATTTTTAGAATATATTTGACTCAATAACACTACACTAACAAGTTAGGGATTCTCTATATTATGAAGTTATGAGTTACTTTTTAAAAATGTAAGTGGCAATTATTCAAAATAACTAATTCTATAATAATTGAATAATAAGTTGACATAATTTGTAAACATTTACTTCATGTCTACTGTTTTCAAGATGCTAGAGTGTATGACTAAGACTTTGATCCTTCTTCAAGAGAGGGAAAAAGAGAAAAAGGCTAATATTTATATAGTAGTTACTTATGTTCTTCATAAATCTTCAAAACAACCTCAGAAATAATAGAACCATTTTGTAGTAGAAAGGACACTCAAAATACTGGAGAGCTTTTCCAAGTTCCTAATGATAAGCATGATGAAAACAATATTAAAAATAAGTGTGTGGGTTTTTTAGCCTGTTCTATTTCCCTATAAAATATTGTCTTTCCTACAAAAATATGAATGTTTTAGCAATTACGTTTAAAAACATAACATGGCAGTCATTTGTAGGTTAATTTTCCCTTGATGTCATTGTGTTTAGAGATATGATGCTGCTTTATATTTAAGATAGCCTGATTGCAATGGGTATTTTGGGGAAAACTTATATATGTGTACATGTAGGTAGGTGGTGCATATTTATTCAATTTATATGGAGTGGAGTTGGGCTAATATAACTTGGCACAACTAAAACATCCATTAGGATTATTTTCTTCAGTGGCATGGTAGCACTGTCGTCAGTGGGAAAAAGGTGAAGAAAGAAAATAATGGTATTTAAAACACAATGTTCCAACAAACTAATATGAAATGTACCCTGGACAATGAGACTTATTAATTGTGAGTTATAGACAGTTATTTGTGAATGTGGTTTTGGCTTCAGGTAAGTGAAGTCAATTTATAATAAATACAATTGAGTTTTTAAATTGATTATTCCAAAAGAATTTGACTTGCTATTTAAGCCAACACTTGGATTCTGAAGAAGACTCAACATTGTGCAATTCCAATTTTTTCTTACTCTGAATAAATAGCATTACTCCCATCTGAGCATGATTTCCAAACGCAAGAATACTCAGACTTTGCTGAAGACAATTTTATGTGTTGATAAAGACCATTGCAACTCCTAGATTGGAATATGGGTGTTGACAAACAAGTCAGAAAGTCAAATCTAAGTCATTTTGAAAGACATTCTTTGGATAGTTTGCCAAAAGCAAAAGAGATAAAAATTAAACCTATTTCTCTTCCTGCATGTGAGGGTCCTCAAAGGGAGATGTTGCCTTGGAAAGATTTTCTCAGGATAACATCAATGTCACTAATAATTAAAGGTTTTTATATCTAGTAAGTTTAAATTATTATGGTTACTTAAATGTTCATATAAGGTCACATTTATATAATTAGTTAATATATAGTTTATTGATAATTAATTTCATTTGGGATTGCCTTTAATAATATGAAATGACCTTACTGACATTCTTTAAACCTTAAATTAAGAGACAATCAAATCCATGTGTATATATGTGTATGTGACTATAAAAAAATTATTGGAAAGCCAGCATATGTATATGCTTGAATTATGACAAGGAGCTTAATTTTATTTTTCTTATAACAAATATACTTATATTTTGTTTATCTATATATATGTATGTATATATTTGTACATTTCGTTTTCTTTAGATTCTGGGATGATGTAATATTTCAAAATTCTTCCCATTTTATATGCCTCGTGATGATAATTTATGTTAGAGATATGGGCTAGAAGTCAGACAAAAAACGGAGAATAGAAGATAGAAAGTTTATCAGGTTTAGCTTTTCCTTTCATATAAAATAACTGAATATTAAATACCTTATGAAATACTTCTATTCTTTGGGCATTTAAAGTGAATCCTGAGAAACTCAAATAAAACAATGGATTGGCACTAAATATTTATTATTAAAACAAAATACACAACTATCCTTTCATTTTAAATAAAAATTTACCTCTCCATCTATGTAGAAATATATACTACTGTAAGTGTAGGTGAGAGAAAATTTTGTTCTTTAATTATTCAAGTTATAAATATTATACCTGAAATTTCCAACTGTAACTTCAAAGCTGAAATAGACAAATGGATGCTGGACTTTACTGTGTTGATTTATGCAATGTTTTCCAGTTACATGTATTGCATGCAAAATCAAACCAAACTGGATTGTGTAAAAGAAAGAACATTTTATTATGCTCACAATATTGTAGGTCAGCAATTTGGACAATGTGCCAGCAGAAATGGCTTATTGTCTTTGATTTATGATATCTGGAGACTTAACTGGGAAGACTTCAATAAGTAGAAGTAACTGAGGCCTAAACCATCTGAAGCTTTTTCATATGCATGTCTGGAAAAATTGGGAGAACTGAAAGGTCAGGTTCAGTTGGGGCTGTCAACTGAAGTTCCTATGTTGCCACAGACACTAGAACAGACAATTCTATTAGAGAAGTGAGGAAACAGAAACTCCCTGATAGACCAAGAGAGTCGCCCTGAGAAGAACCAGGGTAGCTCCTATTATGGGGAGTGAAAATGTTTATTCGTTAGTTCTTAGGTCACCTGGCATGAATAGGGAGAGTTTCAATTAACACATGTGTAGTTGGATTACATACATATATGCATGTTGCAACATCATCTCATGTAGCATTAGCATATAAAATCACCACCCACGGGTGGGAAATTTAGTATTATAATGAGGAAAAGGCAATTACTGGACAGCAAATTTACCTTTTGTACATGTCAAAAGTTGTTTGTGTCTTGATCCATTAATTATCTGTCCAAAGGTGTTTCTAAATCTAGAACATGGTAGTTATAAAATTATTAAAACAATAGGTTGACATGAAAAACAATATGTATTGGAGCTTTACAGAGCTAGTGGTCTGAGTCATAAGGCACTTACTTTGTCAGGACTTCAGTATGTGGGGTTGGACTGGTCTCTCCATTTTTTTCTACCTGTCTCACTTACACTGGGGCTGCTGTCATAAACTCCTTGTGGCTTGGTGTGGGTAAAATTGCAGTATTTGCAGAATCTCTCTCCAGGCCTTAGTGTATCTCCCTTTCAATAGGTGTTTCCAAGGGGTGGAGATAAATAGCCATCTACATATCAATAGTTGATTACATAGGGGAGGAGAGCATATCTGGCCCAGAGCGGGAGGGCGGGGTCCCTTTTCTGGCAGCTGGATTGCGAGAGACATGGGAGAGCAGAAGTGGAAAACTGCTGCTTGTAAGAAATAAACGGGTTTCTCCCACTTTATTTCTCCCTTTGACTGATTTCAGTTCCAAAAGTAATTTGCCCCGGGCTGGGAATATATTTTCCTCCCAGAGTTACACCTGGGCTCCCCTGCAGTGTGGTCACATGAGGTTAGCTGATGCTACCCACATGGAAGCTTAAAGCTCTAGATACAGTGTTTCAATTAATAAGGCAAAAGCTACATGGTATTTTATGATATAGCCTAAGAAGTCATATAGCATCCTCTGCTATTTTTTATTGGTCATGGCAATCATACTGCTCAAGTTCCAGGGAAGAAGACATATTCACACCTCTTGTTGGAAGAGTATCAAAGAATTTGTGGCCTTGGTTTAAAAACCAGCAAAGTCTGGCCTCTTTCCACAAGCTATTTACATTTCTTCCACATGCATAATATCTTCACCTCTTCCCAAAGCCATACATCTTATCTTAAAGCATCATCAGGCTGAGGCTCATGATTCAGAATCTCAATCTAAATGAAGCCCAGGGACAGATAAGACTTCTCAGAAATGATTGCATTTGGTGCACAAAAGAAACAAGTTATCTCTCCCCCACCACACCCAATATACAATGGTGGGAGAGTTAAGGAAAATGCAACGCTACCATTGCATCAGAATTTCTAATGCCTTATTAAAATCATTGTATTAAATGAAAGGTCATTTAGTTATTCCCATTGAATGTAAATTCTAATGATTGCATTTTAAAATGTAATTTTAAATATTTCTTACCTATAATTTATAGCTACACATCATCAACATATTAACAATGAGATCTTAGTACTACAGATCAGTGAAGGAAGGTATTCTAAAATAAGATTTAATTTCCCAGAAACAAGAAGAGAAAGCACACAAGCTATATGATCAAATATTTAGAGAAATTGCCAAGAGAATAAATGATATTACAATAAATGTGGGGAGGATGAAAACTTGCTGAGGCTTGAATTGTGTCTTCTAGGCATTTGTAATAGCAGTGACTAATTGCTACTGGATATTGGAATTTGTAGGTGCCAGTGTGCTTTACAGGAAATATCAGCGGGGTGGAAACTGCCAATCTCAGACACTCTATTTTATAAAATTGAAAGCAAATTCCTCTGATCTCAACTATTGTAGCTATCACAAGGCATCCCAAAACATAAAGAAAATAGTAAGTAATGCTTATGGGAACGTTAGAAGATTGTTAGTTATATGTTGTGATACAAAGCCTATGGCAGAAAATGTTCTAATCTGGAAACTAATAAAGCCATGGCAAAACATTACAACTCTAAAGAATAAATATAGAAATATGTTTACTGTTCCTATCTCCAAAAACTACAACAGATAGGGATGGTGTGATTATGTGGATTAGGTTAAATTTTTTCCCTAGTCTAGTTGTGTGTTTTGAATATACAGGAAATAAAATAGAGATACTACTCCATACCCTGGAGCCTATGGCATTCTCTCCTGTATGCTTTAGAGACAGGTGTTTGAATGAAACCACTTCCTAATCCTTATACTGATCTACAGTCTGGAAATCAATAAATTTTTATTTTAAATTTTAAAGCTATGATGTCATTAGAAGACTCCATTTGAACTCACTAGGGTTCTGGTTTTGGTTCAATTCCAACATTTTATATAATTTCAGTGCTAGGCATGCAACATCTCCCTGAGACTTGAATATAACCACCTGTCTCAGATTGGTATTTATTTCTCTAACTCATACCACCTGTTCCCATGCTGATTCTAAGAGCAGAGTCATCAAGGAATGGATAGAATTCCTGGGATTCCACATTCACACCTAAAACTTGAGAAGAGGTTTCTTTCAGGTATTTTCCTAGCAAAAGGAGGTGGAGAGGAGATTCCTCAAGAGTATTACAGGAATTTCTACTACCTTCTCCCATAAGAGCAGAGAAATAACAAACAAACTAGTATTTTGAGTAGTTATAACCACAGAGAATATATAACCTCTTTATTAAAAAAAAAGACATACATTTTTGTATGACCCATCTGTAATGAGGACAGACAATATTTTTTAATGACTTGAATATATCTACTTGTATATTAGTTATCTATCATCTATCTACCTACCTACCTATCACCTACCCATGTAATATTACACTCCTGGAGAAAAGAGACAGATGTTTTATTTTCCCCTTGGAAGTATGAATAGCATTTTCAAATGTACTAAAATTTAGGTAACTAAGGTATTCTTGAAAAAAAATCAGTTAAGTGAAAGTAGGCCATATTTGAGTGTTACATATTTTCAGACAGAATTATCTGAGGAATAATCATAATTCTAACAGGATTGTGTTATGTAAACACTTAAGTTAATAAAATGACAAGTACTGTGATTAATGAAATACTTTACAAAATCTGCTTTATTAGATATGGTAAATATCCAGTGCTGCAACTTATTAAATGATAACTTACATACAACCACATTAAAATAAGTTTCTTGAGACAGTCTCAAACAAATTCCTAACAAGCAATATTTACACACTAGGGTTCAGGGAATAGATATTAACAAAAATTATCTTCCCTTGGGCTACTGTCTAGACCACAGGAAACCTACTCAACAGCATATGGGACATTACAAGGAGCAGACTCAGAAGTTTCCATCATGCTGTGGCCAACAGCTAGACAAGTGAGTCATGGCCACTGCAGTAACCACACTCACAATACACAGGCTGCTAAGACAGTGATGGACTCAACTTCAAACAAAACTAGGTCAAACTAACACCTTTCAGATCTAAAGAAGAACTTGTCTTTGATCTGTAAATCAGTGACATCTAGAAAACTTTGCCAGAGCAAGAAAAGTATGGAAAATAAGAAACAAAAAAAAAACCTTTTCACAATTTAGCTTGCTTTGAGAAGAAAATTGTTCAGTTAATAGACTTAATCTAGATAGTTATAGATAGATTCATGCACAGATTTATGACTCCCTATGTCTGGTATCTGTCTAGAATAATAGTAACTAGCTCAAATGGAATTAGGTGAGAAATAAATGAGATACTGCATCTAAATTTGATTAGCACTGTGTAGATAGGTGCACAAGTGTGTGTACACATGCACTCATGCCCCTAACACACAACTTTTCATGTGATGCCTGTGTTTCTTAGAAAAAAAATACACATTTATTTTTCCCAGAGGAGTAGAGTTATAAAACACAACAATAAGCTATTCTTTCCACAAAAATAAGCATGTGTAGTGAAGGGAAGCCATATTAAAAGCTGATGTCTTAGAGATTTGAAATCATCCGTAAATTATATCCCTTGACCATTTCATGTATTACAGGGAAAACTATTATCTTCCAGTTTTGTTTATATGGTTTGATTTATCTTAAAATAATGTTATGTTCCTTTCTAGTGATTAGTTCTCATTGAAATCAGGCTGAAATCAATCATCACATGGCAAGTAGCCTGGTCACAGGAATTGGTTCAGGCAGGAAGGCGTGTGACACTGCAGCTAAGGACATGTGAGAGAGGTGTGTTGGGAGTATGGGGGAGATACGTTTTGTTGTTGTGCTGTTCTTGCTGTTTTTAGTTTTTTTTCTCTCTTTCATGAGAATCACTGGGAAGTAAGTCCTCTCTTCTGTACAGTGCAGTTTCCTAAATACAGGCCTAGAGCAAGTGCCAGCATGAGAAAGAAGCTGCCATATGGAGAAGGGTAGTGAAGAGAGTGTTTCGGAGGAGAGCCGGGGTCCGTGGATTAAATCAGTCCTAGACTTTTATTTGTGAGAATTGACCAGTATCCCTGCTGCATAAGCCTTTTTTTGTATTGGGCTGTTCTTTACTTAAACCAAATGCTACTCTAATAGAGAGCTCTATTCCCCTCAGCCTAAACACATCTAATTAAACATCTATATAAAAACTCAAAATGTCACCTAACTTTATTCTGTTCGATTATGTCCTTTTGTACTTCAAATATTTCTTATCTTTGCTGTTTTTTACTCACTTTTATTGGAATATAGTTTATGTACAATATTTTACTGATGAACAACTTAGTGATTTGTCAATTATATACATTACTAAATGCTCACCATGATAAATGTAGTTTCCACTTGCCACCATACAAAGATATTACAATCCTGTGAGCCATATTCCCTATGCTATCCCCTCATCCCTAGGACTAAATTATTATATATTTTGAAATTTGTACCTGTTTGGATGTAGAAGATAAATAGGCACCTTTGCTGTTTTTGCTCAAACATCCCAAATATCCCACCTGGATATAGCAATTGATCCAGTCGTGAAAGCGAAAGTGCAAGTTTACTTCAAATCATATTGAGAATGAACATGTTCAGTATTCAAAAGATAAAAGAATGATACATAAATACTATTTTATCATTTTACATTTTTTTCACATATTATATACAATGACAGAAAGAAATAATAAAGGGGGGTTCTGCATGTAATTAGTCATTAAATCTATGTAATAAGATTGGATTAAGGACTATTTTTAAACAAACTATTGATTAGTAGTTATTGTGCTTATCTCCAAATGACCAAGAGGCAAATATCAAAATACAATACTCTCATGATCGTGCCTTCAAACTGAGGAAATCTATTAAATTTTATATTCTTCAATAGTTTCTCATCCAGAGGTTGTGAAGGTAGAAAATAAATGAAACCCCACCCATAAACCCCGTCAGAGCAGGTTCTGTGGACTCAGTGGGAAGCCGGAAGGGCCAAAGGGCAAGAGGCGGGCTGCGCGCCGTTGGCCGTCGGGACCGAGGGGCGGCGGCGGAGCCCCGGGCAGCCCCCGGGCGCCCTAGGTAAGGCCGCCGCGGGGACAGCAGACGCAAACTCTTTTCTTCAAAGACTCCCCTTGTTCTTTCTGCTGCTAGTGACCAGAGTAGTTAGACTGATGTTTAGCCGAATTTCATGATTTGCTTATTTGTTGTGTCATACGAAAGTAAACTAAGAACTTGATTGTAGAGAAGGCAGGAAAACGAGTGTAATGGTCCGAAGCTGATGGGAAGCCAGAGGACGGAGGTCCGAGCGGATGTGGACGTACTGCGGCCTGAGGAACGGCAGGCGGGAGGAGGTGGGCAAAGAAGGGGCGCCCAGCGGTGGGGAGCAGAAAAGGAGCACTAGGACTGATCCCTTAACTACCCATATTTTCAGATTTTTTTCTTTCAAATAATTTACCTTTGTTACTCAAAGTTTTGGTAAAACTCTGCCTTACACATCAGCTATGTGTTCAAGGTATTTTGTAGACAAAACCCTTTTCAGACAGAGTTCAGAAGGGGAAGAATATGCAGGCCCTAAACCTAGATTCAAAATAAATAAACCTGGAATGGAGACTGCCTTTGAGAAAACAGGCCGGGAATACATGGAAAGAATGGCGGACTCCTCCCATGTGGGACGGGGACAGAATGTGGGACAGTGACAGAAGTCCCATCAGTTGGATGCCCCTGTAGAGTGACCACAGAACATCACAGACATTGGGGACACACTGGTCGTTATGCACATATTGCATGGATGTGAAATACAACCCATCCAGTGAGAAATAGCCTTTTTTAATGTAAATATTCCAAAAGGTGCATTGTTTACCTAAATTTTCCTACCTTAGGCGTTTATGTTCTTGATTACAAGTATCAGTTGACTTAATGTATTTCATCAGTTCAACTATCTGTGTGTGTGTGTGTGTGTGTGTGTGTGCGAACGCGCGCGTGTGTGCACAGGGGGTTTAAATTGAAGACAAAATGAAAATTTTTCTGATATGTGAACTGCCGTGATGCAAGTAAATATATTTTATTATGCAATTCTTACATACACACACCTGACAAAAATGGTATGACAATGATAGTCTTGTATAGTCTGTTTACTACTCACCAAATAAATGATGGAAATCTTAATCTAGCAGAGCAAAAGCAAAAAATAAATTGCTAGTCCATTATGGAGTCTTTTCTTCTTTGTATCATTTATTCTGGTAACTCTTGTGCTAAATAGCAGTATCCTTCCACGCAATCTGCTTAGTTTGTAGTTTGTACTATTACTATAGTTCAAAGTGCAGAGAAATCATTTTACTAGAGTGTTTATACAGGTTTGATTCTTCTCCAATATGACTTGCAAAATGCCAATACCATTCTTTATTGAATAACCTGCAGGAGGCTGTATATTGGAAGGGCCATGGTTCAAAATTCCACCCAGAACATAAGCAAACTTCCCTAGATCCTTCATTTGTTAAAGAAGTAAAAGGTAGAGTAGTGAGAAAGGAGAATGATGTCATTAACACACTATAGATATATAGCTGACCATCCTCTACTGATACTTGCAGAAATCAGCTATGCTTATGTAGTTAGAGGTTCTGTCTTTGGACAGGATACATAATTTAGCCAGCCACACTCACTCTGAGCAATCAGGCCTACAACTTAGAAAAACGTGACAACAAAAGGGACTGCACAGCAAGCAAGGAAAGTAAATTATGATTTCAAACCTCTCCATTCTTTCCTGTTGGAAATTTTTTTAAAAAATCATAATCAATAATTCTAAATCTGGATTAGGGATGGAATGTTAATATGAATTCACCTAAATTTGTAAGGCTCTCAACACTGCAGCCTCATTTGGGAACTTTTTCTGAAGCACCTCCTCTTTGTCACTAAAGCAGATGGCCAGTTTACACATGCAAATAAAAAACAGACTGGTTATAAAGCAGAAGAATGGGATTCAACAAGCTAAATTTAAATTACTAGTTTACCACAAGCAAGCCCAATGGTAGCTATCATCAAATGCAGACCAGCCCACCCTTGTGAGAAAGACTATCATAGTTTTGCAATATCTGTACAAGGCATTTAAAATCCATTACATAAAAATGTGTGCTTGGCATATCATGGTATAGAAGGCATTATGACATTATGCCAACTTCACTTACCCTGAGGAGTGTAATTAAGGGCAGAGCTCAAATAAATAGTTTGCAGCAACATGTATTATCCTCATATTCTGGCTCAAAGGCAGCTCAGTCTCTGCTCCAAATATTCAATTCAATCTATCTTCAACATGTGTTAAGTAATTTAAGCATACCAAGAAAATTCAGTGGAAGATATTTCCATCCAGTGTTACACTTGCCTCAATCAGCATTCTCTTGTGATTGTCACAGACCTTAGAAAAATTCTTTTACACAAACTCACTTTTCCTAGTAGATACACAAAATTGTTAAAAATGAGAAGAAACATCCAGTTGAATATTGTGGATCATTTTTAGTTCTTGATATTGCATCAATTTGATGTTTACATAGCTACTACTTTGAGGAGGAAGTAGGGAACATGAAATTGCATGTCTTCAAACAGTATGATGACATCTGCAATTCCTTAATAGTTTGGCTCAAACATTAAGCTCAAAGCAGTGCTGGATGTATAATACAAAATTAACCTCATGCATTGAAGGCACATTGACATTTTCAGATAACAGGAGACTAGTGACTTTCTTGTATTATTGGATGTGGGGTTACCATTGAATTATAGACAATATAATTCCTTGTATGAATAACATAATCACTCATTCTATAAATATGAAGAACAAAACTTTCATTAAAACTTCAAGGATTTTTTTTTAAAAAAGTAAGCACATATTAGACCTACTCAGGAAACTAGTTAACTTATATAAGAATGCATAAATCCCAGTGCGGATGTTAAATGTTATAGGCAACCAGCATCATCAATAAAATATATCATAATTTAAAATTCTAAGTTTTTACAGTGTCCAGCTGATATTTATGGAGCTCACAAATAATGCAACATATTTGTGAAAAGTTATTTCTGATTTATTTCTATGAAAAATATTTCTTCTTTTACCAATTGAATATTTTGAGTTTAGGAAAATAAAATATGGGTGAGAAATAAACATGTAATAAAAACTTGGACTGTTAATAAGAAAAATTCACTGTGCTAAATTTTTTTTCTGGTATAAATAATTTCACTGTAAATCATTTCCTTTACAATAAAATGACAAAAAAGAGATAAAGCTTCATTTTTGAAATTAAAGTAACTTTATTTCAAATGTATTAAAATTTCTTTTATGCTATAGAGAGATTTTTCATCCTCCACAATTTATTATATCTAAAAATAATCTTGTGGTTAAATTTTATTATTGTTCCACCATTAGCTTTTTCCTGATTTTTTTTGCTAACCATCTATCAATTTTCATAAATATTCAGAACCCCCTCCTGCTGGAGGGTTATGTATCTCATGCAACTGAACTCAAGTGTGGCCATATGGTAAACTTTGTACAATAAAATGTGAGTGGGGGGTGACATGCTCCCCTTTTTCCTGTGACATGACACATGTCATGTTCCAGATAGCGAATATTCCACCCAGCTCTACTCAAGAGTGAAGTTGATGTGAATCAGAGTCACACCTGAGCTACAGTGGGCATGAAAAGTGAGAGGAAAAGATACACTTTTGTTGTGAGCCACTCATTTGTAGATAATCTTTAAATGATTGTTCTGCCCTTTTCTCTGTAATTTTCAATCCCAGCTGCTATTTTCCAGATATTTCTCAAATAATTTGGTCCCACTGATGTCATGTTTTCCCCAGAAACCTAATCTGAGCCACTGGCTTGTTTATGGAAAGTTCATTTCTGTTTCTAATGCCAGGAAACTGGAATGGGGGACTAGGAGGAGTAAGAAGGAGAGGGAGGCAATACCAGTATCAGTTCCTGATCAGCTGTGAGTGTTTAGGATTTGATTCCTCCCTGACCCACTGAGGTATCTGAGAATTTGTGTAGAGTGCCTCCTACCGTCGTCTACTCTTTATGCTGAAAAGAATGAACACAATACTCATCTATTGGCTCTTGTTCTTCATTTCCCACTGTGGGGAGTTGTCTTAATGGGTGTTAACACACTTGCATTTTCTGGTTTTCAAGAGTATGGGAGCCAAAATATCCAAAAAAAAAAGCTCTGGGGCAGAAAGCAAGCTGAGGCAAGATGTAAGGTAATACACCTGCATGAAGCTGGCTTTCACACAGAAATGGTTGCTGAATGAATTGTTCATTTCATCTAAGTTGCCATATTTATCAACATAAAGTTGTTAATAATGTTCTTTTAGAAATCTTTTAAAAAATATATACAGAATCTCTGTTTATGTAAACTCTAGCATGGCTAAAATTGGAAGTATGACTTTCCTGTTTTTCTTGATCAACTTGCTAGGGATGATCAATTTTATTGAACTTTTCAAACAGTACACTTTTTATTATACTAATTTCTTTATTGTATGTCCATTTTCTATTTCATTGATATCTTTTATCCTTACATTGTTCTTTCTAATTACTTTGGGTTTAATTTGCTCTTTTTCTCTAACCTTTTATTGGGGAAGATTAGATTATTGATTTTCAGCAATTGTTTCATAGAATTATCTATACAAAAGAATTATAGAGCTCTAAATATCCATCTAAACATTTCTTTAGCTGTATCCCACAAAACTGATATGCTATGTTGCCATTAACAGTCACTTTGAAATATATTCTGACTTCCCCAATGATTTCTTCTTTGACCCATGGGTTGATTATAAATGTGTTGCTTACATTTCATATATTTGGGGTTTTCCTAGTTATGTTATTTTAATTTATTTCTAATTCAATCCCATCATGATTAAACACCTTTTAGGTTCAATAAAATATTCTATATGATTCAATATTTTTAAATGTATTAAGAATTGTTTCATGTTCCAGAATAGGTCTACCTTGGTGAATGTATCATTTGAATTTGAAAATAATGCATATTGTGCCGTTATTAACTTCAGTGGTCTCTAAACATCAATTAAATTACAGAGGTTGACAGTGTCGAAAATATTTGGATCTTTTTCACTTTGATGAATATTTTCTAATTGTTCCCTCAGTTGTTGAAAGAAGGGTACTAATTTGTCTAACTATGATTATCAAACTATTTATCCCTTTAATTATCTCAATTTTTCCTCATGCATTTGAAAGCTCTGTTATTGAGAGTTCAGAGACCATTTATGATTGTTATGTCTTCCTGGTGAATTTTTATTACTCATGAAATTTCCCTGTTTGTATCTGGTAATATGTTTTTGTCTTAACAACTTTCATTTAAAATTATTGTAACTATTTTGGTCTTCTTTTCCTTAAAGCTTACATTATACATTTTTGTGTTCATTTACTTTCAAACTCTGCCTTTAAAAAGAATATGTCTCTTATAGATAGCACATTTTTGGTTTGTTTTGTATCCATTCTGAAAATATGATTTTTACTTAGATTGTTTAATATATTTTAATTATATTTTAATTAATGTATTTACTTGGATTTTAATAATGTAATTATTAATGTGGTTTTTGTGATTAATACTTGTTTCTGCTTTTCTCCTGTTTTCATTCTCTTACTCTCTTTTACTGTCATTTTTAATTATTTGAAAATTTTTCAGAAGTTTTGTGATTTTTCAAGTTTTCTTGATTTTTTTCCAACTACATTGTTCTCATGATTGGCATAAGGATAGTACTGCACAACCCTAATTATTCATTGTTTATTCAGTAATGTGCTAATTTGTCTAAAACATCAAAATCTTATAAATATATATGTCATATGTCATATCCCCCTATTTTTGTTAGTTTTCATTGCATTTACATACTTATAAACCTATGAGACAATTTTTAAAATGTATACATACATATAAATAATCCTACAAAACAATGTTGTATATATGTGTGTATATACTCACACACATGGCTTATAAAAATTTTAAATATAGCAAAAATTTTAAAATATTCTTTTTTTATCTACTCATCTGTTTCAGATGTTCTTTCTTTTCTGAGTATACAGTCTTTCTTCTGCTATCATGTTCTTTCAGCCTGAAAAACTTCCCTCAAGGATTGTTTCAAGACAGACCTGTTGGTGATGAATTCCTCTGATAGTATTCTTTTACTTGAAAATATCCTCATGTCAGCTTCACAACTGAAGAATGCTTTCGATGGATACAAAGTTCTAGATTGCTAAAAATATTACTAAAGAATGTTTTTGATAGATATAGAGTTTGTTTGTTTTATTTTCTTTCAGCACTTTAAAGCCTCTTTCTGTCTTTCCTTATCTCCAAGGATTTTGGTGAGAAGTCAGCCATTAATTGGAATTTTATCTCCTTGTATGTAATATGTTAATTTTCTCTAGTTACTTCCAAGATCTCTTTATCTTTAGCTTTCAACCATTTGAATACGATGCACCTTACTTTACATTTACTTTCCTTTTTTCTACTTGCTGTCCACAGACCATTTTATCTTTGCACTTACATATCTTTCATCAAATTTTAAAAATATTAAACATTTTTTCTTAACAATTTTTATCCTCAATTCTCTTTCTCCTTCTACCATTTCAGTTACACATGTTGTAATGTGGAATCATCAAACAAGTTCTCAAGTCTCTATTCACTTTTATTTCAATTTTTTTCTTACTTTACATCTTAAATAATTTTCATTGAGTATCATGAAGTTCATTATTCTTTCCCCTGTCATGTCTATTCAGCTATTAAGTTCATCCATGGAAATCTCTTTATATCAGAAATTTCATTCTTCAGTTCTAGAATTATCAGTTGATTCTTTTTTATTGTTTCTATATTCGCCATTTCTACTTGGCACAAAGCACATCTCTAGGATGAATATGAAAGTGGAATAATAACAAAAGGAACACTAAGTCAAAAGACAAAATGCATTTTTCACAAGGGTGTTTATGTAATATGTGCATTTTGGTTATGAGAACTTTGAGACAATTTGAATGCATATTAAAATGTTATGAAAATGTTATTGTTGCCTTTGTCACTAGGTAACATAGTTCACTAATATAACTATTGTTAATGCTTGGCAGGTGTCCATATGATGAGCTTATGTTCAATTATCTAATTCCTAAAGAATCTTAATTAAAAACAAACTTTGAGGAGTGTTCGTTCTACAGATGTATTTAGTGCCAACATGGAACTACTGAAATATTTTACTACTATCATAACATTAAGATAGAGAAGTATAACTACGATAACCTACAAGAAATAATGTAAGTGGTTAATAAAATTGAATCTCATATACTAGAAGTATTTTAAAGCAAAAAAAATTAAGTCTAATTGAGGAGTTTTAATTATTGAAATAATTTAATAATAAGAATAAAATTGTTATCTGGTTTTATATAAAGACATTTTTATCTTATGTTAGATATACTGATAATGTTATAGAATAATTCATGCAAATATACAAACACATTCTTGTGTATGTATAGAACCATACACACAAACAGTGTTTTACCTATAGGGTGATCTCAATTTTCTTCAACCTGGAAGTGAGCCACAACATCTCTGTCCAGCCTCATGGGGTATATCAAAGTTTATGGGCTAAAGCTCTTGCATATTGCTCACAGAATAGCTCTAATGTATATGCAGTATCTTACTACTCAGGATTCTAGACCATTCACAATAGAGTAAAAATACAATATTTGAAGGAAATTCTAATGTGAATTTGTTCATCTTTTAAATTAATATCAGTTCAAATTATCAGAGTATAAGCATATATACTATAACAAAATCATATCTGAACAACAAAGAAAAAGAGAAAACCATTCTAGGCAGGAAAGAATATTTTGTGAAACTAATTCCCTATTATTTTCTACTGAAACTTTATTTCCTTAGGCCATTGAGCTTTTACTCTTACATTCTTCATTTCACCCAATTTTCAAGGATCTAATACATTCCTTCCTTGACCTCTGTCTTCTGGTACAATGAAGAATGGTTCCCACTTTTCCAATTTGTACAAAATAAAGATGAACTAAATAATCAAGATGGTAGTAATTATATTAGTCCTCTTCCACTGCAAAGAATTAAAATTCATCTCAATTCGTTTATGACCCCATTGCTAAAAACATTTCTTTGTGTTTCTGAGGCTGTTTGTTCTATTAAGTTAGAGAGTCAGATAGAGAGGATATGGCTGTTGAAAACTGTATGAATTCAAAGTTTTACAGCCAGACCCAAGATATTTGTTGCAAGGTGCTTAGCCTCTTAAAGAATGAACAAGTGAAGAGGTAATGATATATTTTAAAAGAAAATCAGATCATATACAAGAGTAAAACATCTATTTCAGAGTCAAACAGAAAGTTGGAAGTTCCAAATAGTCTGGACACGGCCTGAGGGAAATTCCTTTTGTGGCTTAAATCAAATATGCTTAGAACTCAAGAGGCCTCAAGAAAATCAGAGTGGAGGGCTAAACCTCACCCCTGCAGAAGTAGAAGCAGAGAAGCCAGGCAAGGTTGATCTCCCTGATCTTAGTCCAACCCTCTCCCACTCCTAAAATCTAACTTGGATCAAACTGACCCATAGATATCACTATGGATTTTAAAGACATAAATAAATGCCATATTTGGTTAATAACTATAGTCTTTTAATCTCAAAGGCCTGTTACAGAGGAAAGCAAAAAAACATTAGGATATTCAGAGATTTAGACTTATACTCATGAACATTTATTATTTGAATATGTTTAAATCATTTACCAGTAACAGCATCAACTTGGCACCACATGGAGATTTGAAGAAAAGGCAAAGCTGGATGGCTAATGGTAGGGAGGGAGAATGAGGATGATAAGGATAGAAAGAGCAGATAGTGATGGAAACTTCCATAACCCTGAAGCAAGTCCAGACTGTAGGCAGGACTAGGCTCTAGTACTCACTCTCCTTTCATACCTCAAAAATATTGGAAAATCATTGATCCAGTCTCTAGCTTCAGTTTGCTCATCTCAGAGAAAAGAGGCAATATTTTGAGACAATGTATATAGATGTGCTTTGTAAAATTATAAGTCCTTCATAAATGCAAGCTTGAGGTTAATGTTATTATCAAATGTTTATTGAAGTCAACTAAAATTGGCTTATAGTATCATAATGACTATCACTAAACACTAGCCAAACTAGAATTATTTATAAGCTGTGAATTCCTAATAGTAAAGGGTCAAACCCTAATGAAAACATTGCTGTGATTATTTCAGCCAAACAAGTTAAAACATTTCAAGTTTTCTTAAATGACTATAATGGGAGATTAGGAATGACAGATCAAAAAAAAAAGCCAAAAAGTCCCCCTAATACCATTGGAAGTATATAAAAGTCACTACCCTAGAGCCACCTAAAACAAGCATTTAACTTTACTCTTGGCAATACAAATTAAAAACTTGTGAGTTCTATTTCTAGAGTCCTCGTCTACTTTTTTCTCACTGTCTGGGTGACTTTAGGTTAAGGTTTTTAGGGACTGTTAACTTCAGCTTCTTTGTCTATACTTTGATTCTGTTGGCTAAAATGTCCTCCTGTTTTAACACTTCGTGATTCTCCCACTCATGCATTTTGCATGGCTTATTTTGCAAAACTAAAAACTAATCACACAAGGAAACATATAGCACAAGTCTTTTCAATAGATCTAATCTCCCAAAAGAAGCCACTGACTACCCTTTGTGATGGTAATGCTGCTTATGATGAAACCATGTCATAAGAAATTTGGCATTCTTAATCAGACTTTAAAAATAACATCAATATTCTGGTGTCTTGTCTTTTGCTAATACATATGCAATAAATAATTCCCCATGCTATAAAGGCAAGTCTGATCTATAGAGACAAAGAGCAGATTGTTTGTCTGGAGCAGAACATAGGGAGAACAGATTGACTGAAAATGGGCCAAGTAAACATTTTGAAAATGATGGAAATAGTCTACATCTTGATTATATTTGTGGTAACACAGATGTATCCATTTCTCAAATCTTATTAAACTATACACTTAAAATAATTGCATTTTATTGTTTGTTATTTATACCTCAGTCAAGTTGAATAAAAGAAATAATTACCTAGGGTAACTTTTATTGTTGTCTTTGCATTATCTTATCTTTATACTTCTTCTTTAGTCAGGATAGTTCATAAAAATAAAAAAATGCAGGTCAACATCCTCAACCATGCTTGTTAAAGTATAATGTATCTCCAGTATACTTACCAATTCCCCCAACTTTTAATTAAAAATATGTTTTGATATGTAGTTTTCAGGTCAAAATCACTTAATAAGTAGTTTCTATGAAAGAATATGAGTGTCATTCCCATCTTTGCTCAGCCAATATGTCTGTTAAAAAAAAAAAACTTAATGTATGAAACCATTATAGTTGCCTAGGAGAAGACCTGGTGTGTTTCCAGTGTTCAAAAAGTATTTGTTGAATGAATGAACAAACACTGCCTTCCCTGTAGCCACATCCTTGCTTTCATTGGCAATAGGAAGGAGCAAAATTTTACATTTTGCATCTAATGATGATGGAGCAAAAATTCCCATTAGGAAAAGAGGGTATGATCTATGAGAAAAATTTTATAGTCACCACAATTGAAGGAATTTTTATAATAATCAACCAATTGATAAAATGTTAGCATTCCAGCTCATCCTATCTAAAATAGTAGCAAGCCATGAACAGAAAGTGAATGGCCACTTGAAAATTGTGTTTACCAAACTGTGTATACTTAACATAAAGAAATAACCATCCTAATACTAAGAGCTAACATTTGTTGAATGCTTATTATTTCAGACACTATTTTTAATGTTTTACATTCAAGCTTTCCATAATCCCACAAATTAGATGTTATTACAAACTCCACTTTACTTCAGTGGAAATTGAAGCCCTAGGTGAACTTACCTTTAAGTCAAGGTAAGTTGTTCATTATGTAACTAGAAGTGATAGAGCTGAGATTTTTAACCCTAGACAACCTGGGATCAGAGCTCTAACTTCTAATCCTTATATTATATGGCCTCAAAAATAATACAAGACAATAAATTGTGTGTTTGAGATTACCATTTCCTCTCTCTACTCCATATAATCTTGTGGTCTATGAAGTGCTTTAAGAAAAAAAAAATCTGAGAAAGCTGGAAGTGATTTTCCCAGCAGAAAAAGTTAAAAAGAAAGATGATACTGTTATTTCTCATTGAAAAGTGTATGATTAAGTCACACCAATCTCCCTTTTCCATATGTTAAGCAGATAATAAGGGCTTGGGACTCTTATCCCTAAAGGAAGACTTAAAACAGTCTGGAGAAGGTGAATGTATCAGGTCTCACAATAAAATATCATTTTCAGATACACTGAGGCAATCCACACAAAGACACAAGGATGTAGGTGCCGTAACGGTGCCGATATCCAGCTGCCTCCTTTGTTACTTCCTTTATCCTTCAGGGACCCCAGCAGTGGTTTCTCTTTGACTGTTCATCAGCCTCTTGGGCCTAGCAGCAGCTTGCTCTGGAAAGTTTTCTAGCATCCTCGAATCCCAGTGATGACTTTGATGGTGGCTCGGACATTCTTGTGACCAGTCATTACATTACTGGGATGCCATATCCAGTCTAAGGGCAAAATTAGTCAGAACTGAACCATCACACCTAGCCTCTGGTTCCAATATTGGAGAACTTATATGTGGAAATACTAAGTTCAGCTGGCCCCAAGAAAATAGAATTTCTCTTCTGAATCCATAAACCTGTCACAGTAGAAGTGGCGGAGAAGAAAGCTTCCGTAGAAAGTCATGCAACACCATCAAAACAATCAATGGGCGCACAAAGCCATCTATACAGCTGAGGTCTCTGGGTGTCATCGTCCAAGACTTTGCCTTCAACCCAGTCTGAAGTGACCTGACTTAACCCGTGTCTCTTCAGCTCTGATCTGGGTTAAACAATCATGTCCATGGTTGGCTTAGCCCTCTATCTCTAGTATTTTCTCAGTGTGTTAGGGAGTCTGTATGTCCATGTGTTTGCCTATCTGGCCCGTCTCAGGGCAGCCATCTGCTATAGACTGTGTACTGAAAAGTGCCTGGTAGGCCTCACTGTTGCTCACTCATTATCACATTATCACTCATAGAAAGTACCCCTCCCTATGTTTTGTGGTTTCAATGCTCCACATCTAAAATCTTAATCTCGAGCATACACTATTGGAATAAATCTCCCTGTACTTTCTAGTTCATTCTTATTTCCATGGCACTCCTCCTTGCTGTTATCTACATATCAGTGTCTCTGCTCCCCCACATTCCCACAATTAATTGCCCATTCTCTTTCAGCTTTGCTCTGAACCATGTGTTTCTTGGCCACGCTTTATATCTTTTCACTACAGTGACTCTCACTAATGTTGGTCATTTGCTTCTGCGTATCTAACCTGTCCTTAAATCCTCTATGGTTGGATAATGGCAATTCTTTTTCTTTGTTCCAACATCTGGCTACTTAGGGTGGGTTTACAATATCACAAAATGTTGGAGGTTGACAACACTGCAATTCATGGTCTCGAATGTTAGGCTTTTGGCTTAATACTCCCTAGAAATATATCTACAAGTGCATTCAGCTTTCTCTGTTATACCTTTATCTAAGAATTCAATGCCTACTATAAAGATGGTTTATATAACCATCTTCTTGATGTCTACCAAAGGGAATATCAGTCATCTCCTACTCAACATGTCTAAATCCATAATCAACTACTTTGCATCAAAACTGGCTTCCCCTTCCATGGTCCCCATTTTAATGAAAGACAGTACTAACCATTTAGTAGCCCTTGTGAGAAATCCAGTACTAGTTTTCTCTTTTTATCCTATTTTTCAGTCACTAAGTCTACAGATTTCACTTTATTATTACTCTTCTCAGTCCCTTCCCCCTACCTTCTGCCCATAATATTTTCAGGTATAAATTACAGAAATTCCTCCACATGATCAAAGGGACCTTGGCCATCCTCACATTGCTGAGAAATCCTTCTAAAATGAAACCAGGTCCTATTACTGGACTGCACACAATCATCATCGTCCATCCCTACTCACCATTTCTCTGTAAGAAGAACAAGCTTAGATCCCTGTCTCATGGACACTTCGTTTGAGGCAGCCTGATTTCCTCATTGCTGCCAAAGGCAAAGTGCTATTCTATTTACTTATTTCTGATGTTAAAGAGACTTTAGTTGTTGCAATTATGCAGATATTTTTTTCTCAATAACCAAAGTGGCCATGTTAGAGTCTTCTTGTTAAAGAAGTAGACATGTTAAAATCTTTCTATATAACATACTATTTATGTGTACTTGCTAGAAAACATACATAGGTGCCCATCACAGACAACTGAATTTAGTTATTACTATAAAGAATCCCACTTGATATAATTTGAAAAATAAACAATTACAATTGCAAATGAAAATAAAATGCTTTGAAATATTTGACAGTGAAAGTTTTTGACAGTGAAAAATTACAGTGAAACCATTGTAGCATTCAGTGTTCCAAATAATATTAAAATACATAGCATTTATTCTGTGCCAAGAGGACTGCTAAATGTTTTATGTATATTATACTCTTTTAATCATCCCAACAGTAGTGTGAGTTCTACCATTTTATTTTATACAGAAGGCAACTTGGCTATTTGGAGACAAAGTAGCCTGCCCAAAATTTCACAGCCAGAAATCCAAAGAGCCAGAATTTAAACCTTAAGATAAGAATCTGGTTTCTTTCTATGTGTTTAATCATTAGCAACATTGCCTTTTCAATGGTGAATATGATGTATAGAATACTCTAAAAGCAATGTCCTTATTGGACCTTCAGCTAGCAAAGGAAATTTCCCAGAATACTAATCTTTTCAATATCAGTAACAGATTTAATACAACCACCAGAAAAGCCAAACCAAGAAAGTCAGCTCTGGAGGTCAGGCCAGGTTAGTGGCAAGCCAAGAAAAGGACAAAGGAATGTTCAGGGGCAGAGTGTAGAGGGGGTGGAGCTTGTGTTCAGAGGGCCAAAGGGAGTAGGAGTGAAGTATGGCCAAGGTTTACAGGTTGGGACATGGATCACAGAGGGCAGAACAGGGCAGGGAGCACGGGAAAGAATTCCAAGCAAGTGAGGAATCATGAAATGCACTGTTCCATTTTTAAGCTGCCAAAATTAAGAAAGTAGACAGTTTAGACAGGACTGTGGAAAACAGAGGCTTCTGGGTCCAGAAAAATCCTGTGGGTTTATACAGCTAATGTTGGGGTATCACCATTTGATTTGTAAGCAAAGACTGTCTTGGTTTCCTAGACCAGGGAAATTGCCAAAAGTGCAGCTCTCCAAAATGAGGCAGGGAAAACTGTGATAAAAACAGAGAATTCATCTTTCATTCGTGGGGCAACCCAGAGTTTTTATTGTGAGTCTAGAGGAAAATGCACATAGTTCAAGTCAAAGCTCTTCTTAAAAGCTGTAAGACCTTAAGCAAGTTAATTGCCACTGGAAAGTGGGGATAATAAAAGTATCTATCATAGGAATGGATGGAATGATAGAAATCTTTTGGAATACAGCTTTAACACTGAGCTTTTTCATGTAGTTATAATCACTATTTTGTTTAGCAAAAATTTAGCTAAATATCCACCTTCTTTTCTTTGCCCTTTTATAAGAACTCAAGCTAGAAAAACTTATATTGATGGTTTTAGAGAAAAATTAAGAGTCAGTTTCCTGCTGAATCATCTCCACCTTTGTTCTTATTTATCTTTAGAGTTAACTCTTAATAAGTAGAATAGGTTGAATTATCCACTAGCTGACTTAAATCCACTTTACTAGTAGAGGAGTAGACTAAAACTGACATTCTTTAATTAGGAAAAATATGGTTAGTTTGAAAATCACTTTCTTTAAAACATGAATAGTCTATTGATTCATAGACACATCCGTCAGTCTCCATCTGTATGGGTTTATCTAGAGCTTGATCCAAAATCTCTAGTTAGCAAGTTTCTTTGTTTGGAAATGTACCAGAGAAGACCATAGTGGCTGGGGGATTTGCTACATTGTAATGAACAGTAGAACTCTGGAGACAAGTCCCAATGCAGACATAATTTACTCAATGGCTTAAATTATAAAGACAATGTTGGAATTGTTTGTAAATGTTAGTAACTAATCTAGGGCAGTTCTGTGGAAAATCTGTTAGGTATTTTTAATTATAGGCCTTTTTTAAATTATAGAATTTTTGAGTAATTCTGCCTCGTTTCTGATCCTCGACCACAGGAAGAAGATAAGGGGAGTGGAAGGCTTTAACAGTTATGTATGATTGCGGGGTGGTCAATTACACCAGACACATTGGATTCTAGTGAAACTATCCTAATTAGTGCCACTATTTAAAGCAATGCATTAATATTTATATTATTATTGCTTTATAGTATTTTAGAAAGGATTGAGATGACATAAAAATATAATCATCTAAAACAGAGTTTCTCAAAATAGTTAGCTTCAGACAAGTTGAATCAGAATCAATGTGGGAAACTAGATTTATGTACACTGAACAAAATCCCTGGTAACATAGTCCCTAATCTTAATGTTTGATTCTGTGGGTTTTGTCAATGCTTTCTGAGCATCTTTGCAAGAGTCGTCCTTTTTGTAGCTGCACATACAGGACATCCTGGGTGTCAGCTCCCCTTCTTTCTCCCAACCTTTCCAACCGGGGTTGTTCTAATTTCCTGTAGTGTATCTCTTCTGACTAAAATGTATAGAGTGGCTTCTGCTTTGCTGACCAAATATGACCTGATATGGTCCCAGAAGAGAGAAAGGAATTGAAATAAAAATTTTCTTCTCTTTTATTTTTGCCAATAACTAAACCATTTTTTATTCTTTTATAGCAGGTGGTCTCCTAAATGTATCAATGTATTGATTGATCCAGATAAACCACTGAGGTGTGCAAGAAAGTACTGGAACATCTTTTTATAATTATCCTCAAATTTTATTAAATTCTGAAGACAAATGGATGCCAATATTTATATATGTAACTCATTAAAAAATATAACACACACTTCAACACCCATTGACAAGCCCAAGAATTCAAATTAAATGATCCTACTGAAATTCCTATGTCCATCCTTGATTTTATCCCCTCCTCCTACACTCTCTTCCTTTCTCCCAAAACAGCAAGCAGTAACACAACTGGAATTTTTGTTTTCATTTCTTTGCTCCTTTTGCAACTTGCTTTGTAATAACCAATATAATGTTTGTGAGATTTACATATGACAATACTGGTAACTATAGTTTATCCTTTTTTATTACAGAACATTTTTGCATTATGAGAAAGTAACTGTCTACTAAATTTATTTCCTCTCAATGTGTATTGTAGTTCAGGTGTTTTGTTAATTTGTTCATTTGTTTATATCACTTTATTTTGCCAATACAAACAATTCTACTGCTATGAACATTCCGTATTCACTTACATGATTTCTAATGAACATAAATCAAAGATTTTCTAGGATATATTCCCAGGAGTGGGAGTATGAATTCACACTTCAGATTCTTAATTTCATTAGATAATTCCAATTGCTTTCAAAAATGTTTGGACTAATGTACAGCCTACCTGCTTGGTATTAGTTCCCGTTATTCTCCTTCCTTGCCAAAACTTCATGTTCTTGGCCTTGTTAATTTTTGCCAATCTAGTGGGAGTGCAATGGCATCTCATTGTGGCTTAACTGGAATTTCCCTGGTTACAAAAGAGGTTGAAATTCTTTCATACAATTATAAGCCACTCATTGAAATGTCTGTTTATGTCTATTACCAATTACTATGTTGAGTTATTTGTCTTTTTCTTATTAACTTGTGGAAGTTCTTTATAGATTATCTATAATAATTCTTTGTTGATCATATATTTGTTGGTCTATGCAATGACTCTTTCACATTATTTATATTTATTGATATACAGAAATTACTTTTTCCCTTTTTTGTTCCTTTTAGAAAGAAATCCTTTAATACTACAAGACACAAACTTTTCTCCTGATTTAATTAAAAATATTTTGTAGCTTTGTCTTTCACATACAGATCTTGAATCCAAACTGTAAATGTCAAATAAGTAGTGGATGTAAAATGTACTTAAAAACTCTTCAAGTGCTTATATAAGTCAAAAAACCACAATGAAATTAAGAATCATGTGGTTAGACTTCCCATGTTACTGCTTGTATTGAGGTTATTAAAAGAAGAAATTCAAAATGAAATGGAAATAATTTCAAATTGTTTCAAATTATTTCCCATGTTGCAAATCCTAAATTTATTTTAGAGTGTGACTGACCCACAAATAAGAAAGCATTTTCCTCAACCTCCTCTATGGTAATAATGTTAGAATATAGAATTCTTGGAGGTCATTTTGACACTTCAAAAAACTAAATTCTGAGTTGTACAATAATAGAACACAGTTCTACTTAGAAACTTAGGGATTATGTCATAGCTATAGCAGCAAATCAAACCAAACCTGCTAAGGAGGAATAGCTTTTTTTTTTTTTTGGTATCGTTAATGTACAATTACATGAGCAACATTATGGTTACTAGATTCCCCCCATTATCAAGTCCCCACCACATACCCCATTACAGTCACTGTCCATCAGCATAGTAAGATGCTATAGAATCACTACTTGTCTTCTCTGTGTTATACTGCCTTCCCCATGCCCCCCACCCACATGTGTGTGCTAATCATAATGCCCCTTTTTTCCCCTTATCCCTCCCTTCCCACCCATCTTCCCCAGTCCCTTTCCCTTATATCTATCATATACTAACCCTTATGAAATACATCCAAATAGAGGTAATAGGAAAGTCTACATTTACAGACTCAGGTTTTCCTTTATTATAATATCTGGTCTTCTTACATTGATTCATTCAAAAGTATCTACTGGGAGTCTACTGTTTCTTGTACACCATTCAATTAGATCTTTTATTAGTATATAGACCTGTATTTCACTTTCAGACTTGCAACTCATGAAACATTCCTGTGCAAATGATCCAATCACTACAGTCTGAAACAATAAAGAATTAAAAACTTAACTCTAAATTTCTAATAACTCAAAACTTTTATGTGTTCTAATATGCATATATCATTATCTAAATAAATGCTAAAGTAAGGCAGTTAAGGATCTTTTTTCCTCATACAGACAAATTATACTATAAAGCAGAATCATAACAAGATACTATTTCAATAGTCCATAAATACAAATTAGGATAATTCTACATTTCTTATTGGAATTGAAAGTTCACAAAGAACATCAAGGATTTAAAAAAATGAAGAAAGCAAATGTCTTTCTTTTAAAGTTTATATTCTCATGGCAAGCATTTGGATTTGTTTTTATAAGCAAGGATTAAAAAAAAATCTTTCAAATTTCTGTCTGTGCAACTTACATAAAATTTAATATTGATGCTTCGGAATAAACAAAGATCTGAATTCTAAACCTTGTTAACTCACAATTGTCTACTGGATGTCCTTGCAAATTAACTTCTCAACCATTGTATATCACACAGTTTTATGAGGATCAAATGGAAAAATGCTTTTAAACCTTAAGATATTTACATTCCTGTAATTTGTGTATGAAAATCAGACAAAGCAACATTAGTATTATTTAGAAGTCCCAGAAAAGCTTCTACTGAATTCATTAGATTTATGATACATCTGTTTTGAAATCAAATGTTCTTTATTTGTTTTAAACTGTGTATCATAAAATTAATAAATTTTCCCAGGCAAAATTATGGACAAGATTATAGATTTAACATTAGTTGGCCAACCACTTCATCTTGTTTTAATATTGTAGGCTTTGGGCCAAGATTATATCTCATACACTTCTTAAATATTTTCCTGAAATAATTCAATACTTATATTCTCTGTATATGCCAGCCTTCAAGCCTCAACTAAGTTTAACTTGAAAAACAATGCAGTACACAATACCCTAGCACAAACTTTTCTCATATTACTTAAAGGAATCTGATTGGATCCTAGCAATCAACCCATATGGTATGATATAATTTGGCATTATTTTCCAAGTAAGCCATGTTATTTATTATTCATAGTCTGGCAGCTATGTCTTCAGGTTTTGTAGGTGGTTCAAATGGAAATAGACCACATGCTCTGAACTTTCTCTCTTTCTTGATTACCTATTTTTTTTCTAGCATTGTGGTTTCATTTATAGCACTAGTTTCCTAATACTGTCTCCTTAAGAAAACGTGAGTAGCAGAAAAACCAGAAATGTGACTGAAAAGAAATCCAGAAATCTCTCTTGAACAGTGGAAATTTAGTAGTTAGTGATTATGTCCAATTAAAATTATAGACTTTGTTACTCCCTCTTCTAAAGGAATCTTTGCTTAGATTTATTTGGCTTCTAAGATAGCTTTAGATACCAAGAAAGGTATATCAAGATGTTCAAGAATAATAATTATTGAAATAATGTCTAAAATGTAAGCACTAAAATATTATCAAATTATGATAATTTGATAACAGCATTAATTGCTTTTGTACTCACAAGGACTTATGTGAAATGAAAATATATAGTCTTTCTTTTCTTTTCATTTGATTAAGGAATTTTCCTAGATTGTGGTCAGTCAAAATTAAACCCATAGATTATTATTACATAAAAGAAATTTTAAAGAGTAAATATGAAAAGAAGTAATCTGAAAAGAGAAATATTATACTTAAGAGATTTAAGGAAAAACCTATCATACGGTTTGTTTATATTAGAGCTTTCACTGTCTTTTTCCTATTTCTCTATTTATTAGAATCTCATCCATGTTGAACATACAGACTTAGAGACTGCAAATTTGTAGCCAAAATTTCCTTCTCTGCCTTCATACAGATCCCTCCCACACTGATTTTTGCTTGGCCATGTGACTTTCCCTGGGCACTGACACAAAACACATGAAAAAGTGCTTGTGCATGGAGCTCACCCTCTCTTACTGCTGGGAACCTTTCTCCAACCATGCAGACAAGTCCAGGCAAGAATCCTTGAGGATGAGAGAACAGTGGGAAAGAGGCCTCAGGTATCCAGCCACTGCAGCCCTACAACTGACTGCAAAGATCAGCCAAGTGAATTTAGACCTGAAACACCACCTAGCTGAACCACAGAAGCAGACCTTGAACAAGAAATCCAGAAATGTCAATGCATGGTACATTAGATGGCAATGACTGTCAGGAAGACAATTAGAGTAGACAGATGGGGACAGGGATTCCCAGGGCAGGGTGCTGTTCCATGGCAGGAGAATACCGTCTAAGGTGACATTTTAGTAAGAACTTAAAATTGTGAGTACCAAAACATGAGAATATTTGGGAGAAGAATATTCTGGGGAGAATGAACATCTTTTGCAAAGGTTCTGAGTAACAGCAGGCTTAGCATATTCAGTGATGAACCAGGAGGCCAATCTGGTGCCAGCAAAGATGTAAGCATTGCGCAGGCTGAGGCAGAGGTAGCTGGGCCAGATTAAGAACATGCAGGTATAGAAAGGTTATAGAATTGTTTTGAGTGGGTAGGAAACCACTGGAGGGTTTTAAGTAAAGGAGTGCTAAAAATTTACTTCAGTTTAAAAAGATCACTCAGCTTCTATGTTGTAAGTACCTTAGAGGGAAGTGCTGCAGTCAGATAACTTTATAATTATTTATTTATTGCAATAATTGGCAAGCAATGATGACTATTTGAGGTAGAGAGGTAGCAGGGATATTTAGGAGGAATATTTTGATTTTGGATATTCAATGTCCACTGATTGGATATGGGTGTAAGGGATAGAGAGAATGACTCCAAGAATTCAATGTTGGCATCTAGAAAGATATTATCTAAATGGCACTAAATGTGAGATTGGGAAGACTGGAGGAATGTGTTTGGTGGGGAAAATTGAGAATGCAAATAGAGAAGCCAAACTTTACTAGTTCTACATAAGGATTCGACCTTCAGTTAACTTGCAGGCTCTAGTCCCATGGTAACATGATAAGAGTTAAATGCCATCTCCAGGCAATATTACTTAAGACAAAAATTACCCCTAGTTTGTAAATTGCACCTGGACAAGGAACTATGAATATGCAATAGGCTTATCCGTTGGGCTTTCCTGAGAGCAATAGCTCTTGTAACTATGTCTGCTGGGACCCTGGTAGCTAAGCCTGTAGACATTGGCTCCTGTGTAACATGAGGCTTACTAGACAGAGAGGTCCCCCATCTGCCCAGTAGGTCTCACCTCCTTTAGTCTGAATTGCCATCTAATCTGGTATCTTCTCTGTGGCTTTCGACTGTTCCATGGACTGCTGCAAGAACTACTCTTGCGAGGTATGTCTGATGAGCTGCCGGCCTGCTGGGATCCTGTCTGATGCCAGACTGATAGTGATGACGGGGTTCTTGTTCATGGAGCTGAAGAATGAACTTCGCAAGCAGTCAAGGTAGGAGAGCAAGGCAGAGGCTTTTATTTAGAGAGAAAGCAAGAAGACAGGGCTCCTGGCTCAGGCCAGGAGGAGACAAGAGAGCCCCTGGGTGATGCATTGTTTAGGGATTTTTATAGGCAGTTGAGAGAGAAAGGGCTAAGAATGTAAACCTGCTAAGTGGTCCCAAATACCTTCAAAGAAACACTAAGTTTCTTATTAGTCTTCCTGGTTATTTACAAGAATTTTACTGCTCTGATTTCCTCCCAGGATAGCAGCTTCCTAGTCTGGGAGCATTTCACTCAAGACTGCCTGCTTTGCTCCCAAGGTGGGCTGAGTTATTGTCTGTTTGTTTAGAAAATTTTTTTTCACTAATTAGGTTTTAAAATGGAATCCTTCCTGTTTTTACTATGTTATTTTGGGTTTGCTTGCTACATTGCCTAAGTTGCAACAAATCATTTGTTTAGGGCTGGAGGAAGAAAAGCAGCACTTGGGTAAAGTTAGAATAGTAAACTAGGCCCCCCAGCAGGTCAAAGCAAATCCCAGAATGGATTACCTTGCTTTTGATTTTGTCCAGGGGCCTTCACCCTACTCTCTCTAAGCCCATGGCTCCTGTCTCAGTATCAAATGTGGTTTGTGATAGTGTCTGGGCCTGAATGTGTACTTGAGCCTAAAAAGACCCTTGATGAGCATTGCAGGAGTGTTTAGCATATGAGTGATATCTAAAGACATAAGGCTAGATGACACCTCCTAAAGAGAATACACAGAGCAGAGAAGAATTTTGAAGACCATGTCTTGAGGTGGTCCAGAAGCAAAGAGGTCAGGGAGAAGAGGAGGAACAAAAATAGGAAACTGAAAAGGAACACATACTGAGGTAGAAATATAACCGAAAGAACGTGGTGACCTGGAAACTAAGGGAAAAGCGTATTTCAAGAAGGCTGGGGGAGTCACATGTGTCATATGTCATCGGTGCCATTATAAAATTGAATGTTCCAGAAAGAGCACACTGGGGAACAGTTAATTTTAGCTGATCTCTGTTATGGTTGACTGGTGTTCATGCCTCACTGAAGAGGCAAGCTTGTCTACCTCTTCTGGGGTTGCGGTTGGAAGTATGTGAGAGTTTGAGCAGGTTAAAGGCCCTGTAACTTGTCCCAGAGATATGAGGTAGACCAGATATTCAATGGGTCGAGAGCATGTGGAAATGGGGGAAGAATGACTAGAAGAGGAGAAAGAGGGAACAGAGTGGGGGAATGTTTGGTTTATAACTCTTATCACTATTTCATTCCTTCCTGGGAAGTGACTGAAGGAAACGGTATTGAAGTTTTTCTTTCTTTTTGCCGCTTCCAAAGACTAATAATAAAAATTCACATGAAAGTTAAAATACACTAAGTCAAAAATATAAAGCATTAAATACTTGGTAAATTCGTTAATCTTAGGACCTATTAGTCACCCTAAATATCAAAGCAACATACACAATGGTATGCTTATTGTTGGTTAAGTTTCAGAATGACTACTTCAAAATAGTTTTTAAATTACATGCTACATTTGGTGCACAGTCATTTCCCATTCTTCGTGTGGTATGTGGCACTCTGTGATTACACATGCAGGCTGGAGAATGAATGTCTCAAAGAATAAAAGCTGCAATGCCAGGTATTTAATATACCAGCCATCAGTCAGTGCATATGCTGTTTTTTGCTACTGGCTTATGAATTCCCTTTCACTTTATCAACCGCCTCACCTTCACTAAAAGTCAGTTGCTGGGGATGACTGTATCCGGCATGTTACTCATCAGGAAATTTCACATTACATCATAATACTTAGAAAGAGAATATGGAAAGTTGACATTCTCTCAAATTCATGTTCTTTACTTCATGTTTTACATGAAAGATAATATTAATAAATATTACAGCAGTCATGCTGTAAGAAGCTGTGTAGCCATTCTTTAAATTGTCCAGAATTTAAAAAAGAGAGAGAGAGAGAGAGAGAGAGAGAGAGAGAGAAAGGAAGGAAGGAAGGAAGGAAGGATGGAAGGAAGGAAGGAAGGAAGGAAGGAAGGAAGGAAGGAAGGAAGGAAGGAAGGATGGAAGGAAGGAAGGAAGGAAGGGAGGAAGGACGAGGGAGGAAACAGTTTGGTAATATGGTGTTATCTTCATGGCCAAACTAATTCCAGGTGACATACTGTGTTATTTCCTATCTGTCATAAAGTTGTGTGATGGAAATCAGGTTATTCTTTTAGATATATATATAGTTCAGATGTAACCCACTTGCAATTAGTAGAACTCAGATAAGAGTTAGGAAGATGTTTGTATAATCAACTAGAAAAAATAGATTTCCCAATTAATAATGTAAACAAAATTTCAGAGGTGAGATATCTCTGTCTCTGTATCTATCTCTATATCTACCTTTCTATCATCTATATATGTATCTGTATATAACTCTGTGGGCAAAACTGCAATATTACCAGAATCTCTCACCTGGCCATGGTGCATCTCCATATCAATAGCTGATCACAAGGTGGGTGGAGAGCGAGTAGTGTGCACCTGGACCAGAGAGGTTTGGTGGGGCTTCTGCAGCCGGTCACGAGACACATGGGTGGACGGGAGTAGACATCTTCTTGTAAGCAATAAACAGTTTTCTCCCACTTTATTTTTCCCTTTGACTGATTTCAGCTTGAAAGGTTTATTTGCCCTGGGCTGGGAACATATTTTCCTGGCAGAGTTACAAATACAAAGCCCACCTGGTCAAGCAGGAATATGTATGTGGGACCAAAAGCAAGATGTACAAAGCTTCCAGCAAACAGCAGCTGCAAAATGATCTTGAAAAAAAAAATTTTAAGACCAAACTGAAACAAAACAGTGTGATTCTATAGGTAAGAATGGGGACCATTCCCAGTGCCTAGTTTTTACAAAGAAAGCAAGCAGAAAAAAATAATTTTGCATAATTTTAATTTAAATTGTTCCAAATAATTTGAACATGCATTTTTAAACTGCTGAATAGCAAGAATCATTGGTAGCAGGAACAAGACCGGAAGGCAGGAAACCTTGCTTCAAAACACAAGGTTTTCTGGATTACTTTGTTAACCTTGATTAAGCTTCTTAACAACTCTATGCCTTCCTTGAGACAATCGTGATCATTAAGTGTTTTGGATTGTGGAAGCCTCTGAGACTAGAATGTTAAAAGGCTCCTTTACCCAGGAAGATACACTTAAGGCTCATGGCTTAAAGGTAGTAAGAACCCCAACACAGCCCTGCCAGTGTTCCTTTTCTGCATGTACCTTCATTTGTATATTTTCTGCAAGAGATATTATACATCTACAGTTCTATACCTAAACTATTTTTGCTTTATAGGTCATTTAGTAGGAATTTCCAGTGTTATTAAATATTCTTTAAGGCTTAATTTTTACTGGATGCCATTATCAATGATATTTAATAATTCTTCCATAATTAAATAGTAACTTTATAAATTTTTTAACACCTGCTAATTTAATGCCTTATAGGGACCCTGTTAATCTGTTAATTTATATCACATGCTTATCTGAATAAGCCAAAATTGCTTGATAGCTCATTTCATTTTATTGCTGAATAATAATAATCCATTGTATAATTGTTCTACCAGTTCTGTATCCATTCACCTACATCTTGGTTACTACCAGAATCTGTGATTATGAAGAAAACTGCTATAAAAGACCAAACGTGACACGCGTTTTCAAATCAATTGGGTAAAAACTGCAGTTATTTGTAATAAAAAGAAGCTTCGCTGTGAATTCAGGGGACATAAATTTTAGGTTTATCTATGTCACATAATGAATGCATAGCCTTAGGCACAAAATTTCAATTTCATTTTTCTTAAAATGGGAAGAAAAATACCCATCTACCCATCACATGAGATTAGAATGAATACACATGGTTTAAGGTATATGAACATATTTAAAGTATTTTCTTTGTTATTTATTTCAAGTTGGGTATTTGCGCCATGATTTTGTTACAGGTAGAGTTCATTCTCCTTGGTTCTTGTCCCCGCTGCAACACAGAATTGAAAGGCAGAGACACAGTAGCAAAGCAGAGTGAACGATTTATTTGAATACACTCCAAGGGAGGAGCAGGACAGAGTAAAGGTACACAAAGGCCTGGATCTGTTAGGCAGGAGGCCTCTGTATTACATTCTGTCTAGGAGGTGTCTCTTTGACTGACAAGGTGGGGTTATTTGATTGACAGATCCATCTACACAGCCGTCCCTCTCAGAGAGCGTGTCCTCTCCCATGCTGAGGTGTGATTTGGGAAGCTCTTAGTTCTATTTGCTGTGCCCACATTGGAATCTGGTTGGGAAGGAAGTTACCACCCTGCAGTCTTTGTTGTCTTCACATGGGACCCCCTCCCTGGGCAGAGTGTGGGTGTCTTTTTCTTTGGACCTTATCTTCCTCTTTCCCAGTTGCTCATGTCTGTCTTTCTACCTAACATACCTAACAATTTTTCTGAAAAATGTTATGTGAAAGCAGAAAAATTTATTAATTTCCAAGCTTTGGTTTGTTAAAATTATGATTCCATTGTTAATGTAATGAACTTTTATTTTGGAATTACGTAATGAGGATCAAGGAAACCCACATGACTTATCAATGATGAGGGTTTTATAATTTTTAATCACCAACCTTCTTAATTACCATTTTAAATTAAAAATGAAATATATGTTTAGTACATGGAGGTTAAATGCATTTTGTTGATTTCCGTTGCTGCAATCGCATCTGCTGCCAAAGTTCAGAGATTGATGACAAATATAATTCATATAAATTATGTACCTCTTGGAAATTCCACAATGAGTAGTTTACACACTATTTTTACATATTGGTATTAAAATATCTCCAAGCATTTTATATTTTCTTAGTTAAAAGAACAGAGGTTAGAGCAAAGCAAGTAAAACTGTGAAAAATGCCCCACATGTATTTTCTATTGATTTCAAAGACTACAGGATTTTCATGGACACAAAATAATTCACAAAGTTCCATTAGTTGTATAAAAACATTCAAAGTCTATATACTTTATTTTCTTTTGTCAACATCAGTGTCTTTCTGTTTCTGCTTATCTTTATTCACAAGATAAAATCCAATGAGTTATGAGGAAGCAATCATTTTAAGAACATGTCTAAGCATATATTTTACATTTTAAAATGTGAGAATCAAATATTCCAAATTGTTTAAAGCAATACTTGGAAATTTGATGAACATGATAAAATAGGGTTTTCACAGACAATAAGAGTATATATTTTCAGCTCGAGAGGGTAAATAGCATAAGCAAAATACAGTGTAATATCAATGTATTATGTGTATAAACTGTGTAGTATCTGGGTATATTCACATAGCACAGAGATTTTAGATAGTCTTTTCTTTGGAAAAAAATTACTGTTTGATCATTTTGTGCTGCTAATTACTTCTGGAGATAATAGATGGAGGCAATATGACTTTTATAGAAGTAAATGTGATACTTTGTTACTCTTCCATGTGTTGTTTTAGTTTTTCATTAGTGTTTGTCATTGTCTAAAATGCCCAGGCCCTAGGACATCCTTAATAAGCATATCTGTTCATTGAGTAAATATTACAGAAAATAGTCAAGTATAAAGTTATGAAAATGGCTGCATTTTCTTAGTGTTTGTTAAGAACACTATTAATTCCTTTAATTAGTGTTTGTTGTTTACTAAAGAAATGTTATTAAACACCAAATCTGATTTTGTGATAAATGGTCTTTCTTTACAATATGACATGGAAGAAAATCCTTAAGGTGTAGCCCTTGATACTTGTAATGTGCACTTACACTTAATTTAAGACAAATAAATAAGTCAGTAATTGCAGTTCTATGGCTCATACTAATAAGAGCTCAAACACTGTTCGATGATGTATGAAATGCAAATCAATTCAGTGTCTGTCCTAGTGATTTATATTAGTATTACAGTAGTAATTCACAAAAATTCGAGACTCCTTTGAACTTTCAATGTCTTCTGAGCCTCAGGACTGAACCCCAGTTAGAATCCCAACTGCAGCACATATCAAACCTGTTAGAAAGTAGATAAATTCAGCACACAGAGAATATAACATTGAATGGAATTAAAAGGTGAGATAATACTTTTTTAAAGGGTACTTTTATGCCATGACTTCATATTTTATGTTATTATGGAGACTCCCAGTGAAATCCATTCTGATAAATTCATTTGGCAGCTTTAGACTTACTATTTGATCATAGGCTCATAAAAATTATTTTCTCATACATTATTTGATGATATACTCTCAGTTTCTAGAATTAAGGTGTGCACATGCATGAAAAGGCAGGTAAATTCTCTTGGAAAGCAAATTCAGAAAATAAAGAGTAGTTACAAATGGATTGATTGGCATCTATCTTGGGAATTTCTTTTAGAATATTTTTCTTATTCAAGTTAATGGATGGAATTTCCCTCCAGTGTGGAAAATCTGAAAAATGGGAGGGAGAACTGTGATTTTCAGAATAACTGGGTAGTAAGTGTGTAGGTGGTAATTAATAATTTCTACACCTAGTGACTCACATCTTATTCATTAAAAAAATCATACAACTTTCTCATCAGTACTATTTTATTACCAATAAACAAATTAATGTGAAGTAGACAAATATGATTTATATTTCATTATGTCCAACCTACAATATAATAAAACTGGTGGTTTCCTTTTACATTTGGCTATTTTAAAATTTCTTCAAAACTGTTCTTAATAAATAAATACATGTTTTAAATTCCAACTGTTTTTAAAATTCAACCCAAAAGAAGTGTAGACTGTCTCCATTTCATGTAGATCATTCTCATCCCACCAACTACAAGTATAATACTAAGACCTAATTTTTAATATTAACTTTAGACCACTGCTCTTTGACAGGGGTGATATTTACCCTTACAAGCACATCAGTTAGACATGTAGAAAAGTTCTGATAATAAACAACTCTTCACTGTTAATACCTTTTTTTCTGACATACATTTCCAGAATCCTCCAGAAATGCAATTTCTCATGGAGTAATCATATTTAGTTCCATGCCCATTTCACCAGCTCTAGTGAGTTTATGCTGGAGCCTTGGTTTGCTTTACCGGATGTTCCCTTTAGGCATAAACTATCTGAGTACAGAATGGAGGCAGAAAAAGGTCCTGATTTTGGCAGTACCTCTGCCTCTTGTCTTCTCTGTACGAAGACTCTCTTCTGTCTCATTGTTTCAGCACACTTGTAACTTCCGGTCCTACTACCTCACTCAAGCTTCATCACTTGAGTGAGTGAGTATGTATGAGAGTCTGAGAGTGAATATGTGTGATGAAGCTGAGGGAAGTGGAGATGTATATGATCCCAGAGATGATGTTTCAGTAGAAAGAAGTAATCCTGAAAGGATGGATTCAGATCCGTGAGCCAGGGCGGCTAGCTATAAAAAGATGACAGTTTTGATTCCCTTCAAAAGTCAGGAGATCAGGAATCTACCATTTGGAGGTCTGGCTTCAAGCCACTCCCTTTTAGATAAGTATATCTCAAAATCATAAAAATCAATAATAGATACAAGCATACAATTTTCATATACATATCCCTCCCCTAAACAAATGTAATAATCTTTTTAGCTTTCCTTCTTCTTTGATTGGCCATCGGGAGGTAAGGATATTTTGTCTTGTTATCTACTAGCAGTCAAACATTTCTATTACACTGTAGTTCCTCTACCCCCCTTGCCTCCTGTTCCTTTGTACCATCATAGCCTACATCTCTTCAAGTCCTCCTCTGCCCAAAGCACCCTTTGGGATTTTTAGTGGTCTCTGAATGCTCTTCACTGGTTCCAGAGTTCCTCAGCCAGTTTTCCTTATTAGGAGAGTGAGGCAGACCTTGTAGGTAGCTAGAACAGCACAGAGAACTCATTTAGAATAAAATAAGACAATTGTTTCTCCTGCAAGGTTCATCTAGCTTCCATTGTTTTCTTCTTTCTTCTTCAGACAACTAGAAAAAAAGGGAAAGCCCGAAAAAAATCTCTGGTTAACTGGAGAACACAGGAAATCTGTGTCATTTCAAAATTGAATTTTACATCAGACCAAGGGTTATTAGTGACACATCCTATTAATAAAACCATTCAGACAGGTCCCCACATGTTTGGAATGTTTGCAGTGTATTTTTTAACTTTCTGGTGACCTCACTTAGAGGATGCCCTTGTTTTGACAGATATTTCTGAAAACGAACTAGAGATATTTATGAACCTAAGAAGTGGAAAAAAATCTTTCTGATGGAACTTTAATATTTGTGCTTCCATTCCAATGTGTTTCTTTAATGAACAACTTGAGGAATTCTGTTCTTTTTATATCTGTCAGTATTATAAGGCACCAATGCACTGAGATGGGGAGATTGTCATTATTTGTGTGTGTTGAAGCAGGAGGTTGAAATGCTGCCAGGGAAGACACGGGAGTTGAAAAATAGTGTTAAAAGCAGAGATTATATTTAATAAAAACATCATTCTTCAGAACAAAAAATAAAAATTTCCTATACTTCTATTATTTTTATTTGCATATTATAAAATAGCATGGTAGAAGTTGTTTTTGACAACCTATTAAACATACAACCATGGAATAATTTAATTGCTTTAATAATTCCCATCTCATCCCATGCTTACATATCTGTATTTATATAACAATCATATTTATTGTTATTTCTTCATTGTTCTTAATAGAATATTTGTATAAATTTTATTAGGAGGGAATTATAAAGATACCACTGTTATCAGCTGTTTCTCAAAATTGGGCATATGTTTAATAAAAATGACTCATTAAAAATCTTTTCTTCTACATAGAGAATATAAATAACAAAATAGGCAAATTAAAAAAAAAACTTCTCAGTTGTTTCCCTACTTAGAAGTCTGCTACTCTGAATAGTTAAAATAAAAGCAACAACTTTATATGGTTGGAACCTCTTCCCTTAGGCCTAAAATGTGTTAAGATGTTATTGAATACAAAGAACCAAGCTAACAGATCACATCTTTTGATTTATAGCTATATACCAACAACTCCTTACCTTCATAGGTTTCAAATAAAGCTCCTTTGAGTCCTGGTGACAGAATGATAAAATCTCACATCTGTATGGCATTCCCATTTATGGTGATTCTGCACCAAGGAAAATTGATGAATTTCAAAGTTCCCAGGATTATCCTAGAACTTAAAGATACTTAAAGACAAAGAATTTAAGATAGAACTGAAAGATGTTTTCATTGCAGAAGAGGAGTGGACTGTGAGTGCAGCTGAGGCAGCGGATGGACGCAGGGGTTGGGCAGACCTAAGGACCACAGATGCCATGCAAAGAAGTCTGTCTTATAGATGCTGAGAAGCAAGAAAGGATTTTACTCAGGAAAGAAACACAATGATAGTTACGCTTTATAAGCCTCATTCTAAGCAAAAAATGGCATTTATTAATATCTCTATTATAACAGATGTTTATAAAACTTTTAAAAAAAAATTGTTCAGTGAAGATAAACCATCTTGAAATTTTCAGGAAATTGTTATGAAGCTTTTTTTACCAAAGGCTACAATTGTGGCTGTGGGTATTCTTAGAATTTCCCAATGAAAAGCATGTATTTTATCATTTAGTTAGTTTTGAAAGCCATAAAGGAATATCCTTTCTAGCAATTTATTGAATATATATTGACACAGTGGTAATATATCTTTGCTCTACTGATCTTTAAATGTATAATCACACTTTATCATCTGTATGAATGTTTTTTGTGTCTGACCTCTCAAAATACCCCAATCACTGTGTGTATCTGTGAGTTCAAAATGGAAATGGAAAAACAAAAAATCTGTAATTCTCTGCTTACTATCCTTGAAGCAAATAGATAAATGTGGGAAAGTTGTTCTAACTAAGTACATATTATTTTAAATCTATGTTGACTTTGGTGGCATGAATTAGTTCTGAATTTAAAAAATAATTTTTATTTATTAACTTATTCATTCAATAAATATTCATTGAGTGTCTACACTCTCACAGTCATTGCTCCAGTAATTTGGCATACAAAGTGAACAAAACAAAGTGGCATACAAAGTTCTGAAAACTAGAAATGAGGAACCTCTTGTGGAGGTTACATTTAACAATAAAAAATAAGGGTTTTATAAGTTGGTCACCGGGATAGTACTACAGCATGGAGAATATAGTCAATGATTCTGTAGTTTCTTTCTGTATTGACAGATAGTAACTGCACTAGTGGGGGTGAGGATTTAATAATATGGTAACTGTTGAGCTACTGTATTATATACTTGAAACCAACATAAAATTGTAATCAATAATACTTCTATTAAAGACAAGAAATAAGTATATTTTATCTTAATAGAAGGAAAAAATGGAATAAAAACAAAAGTTTAAGGAGGATTGAGGGAAGTTGGAGAAAGGTAACTACTGTAACTTTAGAGCCATTAGAAGAAGTTTCATAAGAAGGTTAAATCTGAACAGAGTAAGTCATCAAGGGGATGGAGTATCCATGGGCATATCTAAGAGAAGTATATTCCTGGAAGGGTGATTGCAATGCTCCTGGCATGTCCCAGAAACAACATGATGAGACCAGCATGGCTATTTGTTTTCATTCAGTCACATTCAGTTGCCCTGAGACATGGAGTGTCTTGTTGGGAACTGTATTAAACAGTGGCTTTGCAAGTAAGCTCAATGAAAGGAGAAAAGGACAAGGGAACACAAGACAGTTGTCATAATAATTATCCATTGAGCTTAGGCTGGATAAGAAGACAAAAAGAGGATACTAAAGTGATGAATGAAAGTGAAAAGATCATAAGAATCAATAGGGTGGAGATCAAAGTAAAGCTGAATAAGTCTTGAAGTTTGGAAATAGACTGAAAAATACAGGAAGCAAATTAAACTGAAGTAATGAAGAAATCAAGGTTATAGTAATGCCAAAGCCTAAGGCAGACCCTTCAATAGAAATAAAATGTGAGCCAGAAATACAAACCACATATGTGTTTAAATTTTTCTAGAAGCTTCATTTTTAAAAAGTAAAAAGAAGAGCTAAATGTATCAGTAAGATATTTTATTTAATCTAATAGAGACAAAGTATTATCATTGCAATATGCAGTTACTATAAAATTAGTGAGATATTTCACATAATTGTTTTATTAACCTAGTGTGTATTTAAACTTACAGCACATCTCAGTTCAGACTAGCCACATTTGAGGTGATTGGTAGTCAAATGTGACTGGTGGCTGTCATATTGGACAGTAGGATCTGGAGAGGCTCATGGGTATAGGTGGCTAGGGAAGGGTAGTGAAGAAGAAAAAGTAAAACCTAGAAGCCAATGTATTGGAAGGTATATTTTGTAGCTGTCCAAGCCATCAAGACTTAAGGTAGAAGTCAGGGTCAGGGATGACTGTCAGTGAGCCATGAACTAAAATTGTTGAGAAGTTCAGAAAAACATTGTGGAACATGATGGTATAAGAGAGAGAATTAATATAATTTGATGGCATAAGATTCAAGGTTGGAATTGCTTTTTAGGAAACATGAGAAAGTTCTGAAAACTAGAAATGAGGAACATTTACCATCACATTCAGACCTACTAGAATGAGGTGTCTGGGAGAAAAAAAACCAAAGCACTTGTTGAGAGTTTTAGGGGAGAACCAGGTGAGGGGTACTGAGATGGGCAGGAGAATGGGAGGTAAAGGAATAGGACACATGCAGAGCCCTATAGTGATTACAGTGGGGAACTAAAGGATGAGTGGGATTCTGGGAGTTTGGGGGTTACCTGAAATAACAGGGAAAATGGACTTAAATCAGTTTGGTCCAGAGAAATAGTGCAAGAAAGTTTTAGTGAAACCCTGAGGCAGGGCAAGTAAGGGAGGGCTGGCTAACTCAATCATCTTCTTAAAAAAAATCCTTACTGAGATATAATCAGTATATCATATAATTCACCCATTTAATGTCCAAGATTCAACGGTTTTCAGTATATTCACCAAATTGTGCAACCATTACTGTAATCTAATTTTAGGACATTTCATCCCTTTTAAAAGAAAACCTGAATCCATTAGCATTCACTCTCCATTTTCCTTCTCCACCTCCCCATCCCCAGCCATAGGCAATCCTAATCTACTTTTTTTGTCTATGGATTTCCCTATTCTGGACTTGTCATAAGTATAGAATCATAAAATATCTGGTGTTTTATATTGGCTTCTCTTACTTTGTATAACATTTTCAAGGTTCATCCACATTATAGCATATATCACTAGTCCATCCCTTTCTATTGTAAAATAAGATTTCATTTTGTGGAAACAAATTTTCATTACCCATTCATCAGCTGATAGATTTATTTCTGCTTTTGTGCTATTATGAATCATGGTGCTATGGACATTCATATTTAAATTTTTGTGTGGATGTATGTGGTTATTTTTCTTGGGCATATACCTAGGAGTGGAATTGCTGAGCCATGTAGTAAATCTATGTTTATAATTCTGTGGAACTGTCAAACTGTAGTGTGACTGCCCCAATTTTACATCCCACCAGCAATAAATGAGGGTGTGATGCTCTTTCTTAACCACTGTTAATGGAGGCAAAGAGGTTTGGGAAGGAAGGACTTAAATTTAGTGTGTGGATGCCTCCTGACCACTGAGGTTGAGTTTGAAAATCCAGAAGAGACATGACCTTAGACCCAATGCCTGGGTTTACTCTTGATCCTGATGGGGAAGGTAGAGATTTATATCAAGGGTAAAGCTCAGCTTGCCTGCTGATAATGAGTGTAAGACTTTGGAGCTGTTGAATGTGACATAGCATGATGCCCTTTCACACTTCCAATGTCTGTCAATGGGGCCAGGCACTGCAGGTTCATTATACACAAACACTTCTGATACAATAACCTGGCAGAGATAATTCTGGCCAATCTTACTTTACAAAAGAGGAATCTGGAGTGTAAAGATGTTTTAAACAACTTGCCCAAGATCACACTGATTGCCATCACTGATTGTATAATTCCATTATTATTCACACAACCCATAGCAGCACAAACAACTTGAAAGTCGAGTTGTAATTTCCAAGACCAGAACAGTCCTCAATAGTTTTATTTTGTGAAGGACTTATTATAAGCACTGCAGCTTTCTTTGGCACTAATAAATACAGGCATCAAGGCAGAAACATCCCCTGAAGTGAGGAAAAACATTCCATTAATGTGCTGTTAAATGGAATTAAGTAAGTATGACTTAAATAATAGGAACAAGGTAAATTTATCATACTGTTAGTCACTGTAAGGAACCACAATATAAAAGGACTTCTTGTGGCAAGTGATTATTAAATGAGGTTTGACGTAATGTAGAGAAGAAAATTAGATGATTAATACCTAAAATAAGCGTGAATAATGCCCTCTAAATTGTGATTCACCTTTAAGGAGCTGTAAATTAGTGCACTATCCTTCTCTGAAAGTCATCTTTAACTCTGAAGATAAACTATATTATTCTTCTCAATGTGTAAAAGATATTCTGAGTATGAAAAATAATATGCATTATAGTCCATCTGTTTGAGAAACTGAACTATTTGCCTTATTTTCATTTTAAAAGAATTTATAGAAGATTGTAAATAATCTAATAGCTTAAAATAAGGTATCGAGCATATAAATTACGCACATTGATTCAATATAACACTATGAAGTGGTTACACATCACAATGTGCAAGAATTTTCAATGACGGGAAAATCATCAACAATAAGTTATTAAGGGAAAAATAGTAGCAGAGTAGGATGGATAGAAACATCCTGATTGAAAAATACACCTTAGAAAAAGTATGTCAAATGGAACAGTGGGTTCTCTTTGGGTGTTGGGATGAAGGCTGCTTATTTTTTTTTTTCCATTTTGCACATCAACAAATTTTAAATTTTTCTTAGTAAAATAGAGAAAATTGAATATTTCAAACAATCTTAGATTCCAAATTATTTTTCCAATATCCTCTTGTTTTCCATTTATTCTTCCAGCTTACACAAAATTTTTGCTAAATAATGTTTAGAAAGCAGTTCTGTCTGTAAAAAATCTTCATCTGTACCAATATAGGATGAGTAAAATTAAATAGAAAATCGAAATTGAGAGCGTTTATTTTATAAAAATATAAAGTGTACATTTTTATGAATTAAAACCTCTTAAATTTATGGAAACGATGCAAAATGGCTTATTATCAGAGATCTAATTTGTCAAAAATTGATTGCCCCACTGTTTTAGGTAGAGCCATGTTCTTTCTCGCAAAGGAAAGCAAATGCTGACCAACTTTTGTAATCCAAGCCTGCCCCCTGGTGCTTGATCTGAACAGGCTGGTGAAAATGCTACGACTAGGCAGCGCCCTCTTCAAAACCCGTTCAGAAGTACCTTGCAGTTTTCTCTGTCGTCTCTTGCTCCCTTTGTGAGTGAAAGGGAGAAAGAAGAAAAAACTTCTAGTTATAGCTATATAAGCTACTGGGGTCAAAAATACAGCAAAGGGAATACAGTCAATATTACAGTTGCTGTAATTACAGTTATTGTAATAACTGTACAGTTCTTACTTATTGTAATAACCTTTTATGATGACAGGTGGTAACTACACTTACTGTGGTGAGCATTTCATTATGCATACAGTCAAACCACTGCGTTGCACACCTGAAACTAATCGAATATTGTATGGCAACTGTACTTCAATAATAGTCATTCTAATGGTGTCACAGGTGTGTGCATATGCCCAAACTCATCAAGTTATGTATGTTAAAGATGTGCAGTAAAGTTTTCAAAAATTTATTTGAGAGAAGCAAGGTCTGAAACTCCAGCCTCAGAGAAGTGCTATTAGAACCAAAATGAAAGGTCCTCTAAACCTTCCTTTCATTTTTTTTGAGAGCTTTAGCCCTTGTAGTTACAGAAATACCACAAGAAACTACTGCTCACATTAGCAAATACAATCTTGAGAAAGGAAATAAACAAAAATGTTAGTAGCTCACCACAGCTCACAGATAGGATCTTTATGAATTATACCCTTTGCCAAAAGGACTATACCCACTGTTCACATCAAACCTAGTGGTATGCAGAATGTGAAACTTTAATGGCATTGGCTGAATTAAAAATAAGAAACAATTTAATGAATTTAAGGACTGAAAGAAATTTGTGTTGTTATCCAACCTTATGTCTTTGATTTACATATAAGGAATCAGGCCGTGAATATGTTGGCAATTTCTGAAGTGATGTAGACAAAGGCAGAGCCAGAAATGAGAAGAGCATTTAACCATAAACCTCCCTGTATCTGCTCACAGCCTTTTCTGATTCCCTTTTATTTAAAAAAAAATTTCCACTATGTAAGACTATCCTTTCAGCTTGGACAGAACCTATCCTGCCTCTGGGTCTTAGATGCCATATTGTTCTTTCTCTCTCCACCTTTTTACCTAGATCCTTGTCCAGCAGCATGCAAATAAATATGAGTCTTTAATATTTAAGATAAAAATGAAATTATTCCTCCCTCCAACAAACCCCATGTGCCAGGGGCCCTGCCTGCCTGCCTGACATCTTCCAGCCAATGTCCCATGAGAACTGTCTCCTGACAGTCTTGTTTTTTTTGAGTTGCTTTGCCTTGTTTTTTTATCTCCTATTGTCTTCTTCCATCATATCCAATATAATATAATATTATTATTATATTATAAGAAATATTATTAGATTATTAGAGTATTAAAATTTTACTAGATTATTAGAAATACTCCATTCTTTTTACTTTCAACCTCCACCTTTTCCTGGGTTTATCTTTATTTTTGTTTTTGTTTGTTTTGTCAGACTGTTTGTTTTACTGTTAGCTTACTTTCTCTCCCATTCTCCTAATCTACAACGTTAATGGTTACAGTTTTTTGAGGTTTGGGCTCTGCCTCTCCTTTCTTCCTATTCTAAGTTTGCTCCCTGGAAATCTCATACATACAACTGTCTTTAATTACAAACCAAATGCTGATATTCTCAAGTACACACTCACCTTTCAGACCTCTCCTCTGAGTACCTGACAGGTTGTTTCAACTACCTAATTAACATCTCCACTTTAACAATTAAAAGACATTGCTTGCTTAAAACCCTTCAATAAATACTCATGGTTTTATAGTTAAAGAGCAAAACCTTTCTGTGTGGCCTGCAAAGTTTTGCACAATTTGGCCTTTTCTGACCTCAGAGGGCGTATTTGTACTAAGCGCCCACTTGCTCTTCACTCAAATTAGCTTTTTTCCACCATGTTCCCTCCATTCCCTATCTGTCACCTTTTCCTAGCAATCCCTTTTCCTTAGATCCCATTCTCTCTTGTCCAGGGTGAATTTCTGCTTGTCTTTCTGATCTCAGTTCAAATGTCATTTTTTAGGAAAGCTTTATTAGAACTGAGCTGATGTTGAAAGGACACACATTTTACTTGTGGATTTTACTAATTATTTTGGAAGCATTATTATCCCAACACAAAGCAACTTTTTTTTCTCAGTAAAACAAATGTAGATATTCTGTGTGTATTGAATAGTAAATAGGGAAATTTTATTTTTTATTTCCACTTGACGAATTATGTTTTGTATAGAAGTTTACAAATAGCAGCTTTATTTTTAATTCTTTGATGGGATATTATTATGTATGTTAATTCCTTGTAGAATAGTTCACTGTCAGTGTTGAAAACTTATCTTTAGCTGCTGTCTGGCAGATGTGGAGTGATGTTTACCAAACATGTATTTTGTATTTTGTCACATCGTACATTACAACTAATAAGCCAAGGCATCAACATAAATTAGGTGCGTGTACTGTTTCTAAAAAAGCAGACTAAGAAACATAAACTGTCAATGTAGTTTGAATTTGCTAATTTTAATACACTCTTTTGGTATGCCTATATAGGGAAGTCACACAGATTATAAATTCAATTTGGGTATAGTTTAAAACAGTATGTTTTATGATAAAGGGCCTTTAACTTAAGGTGGTCAAAACACTGGTATCATGTATTACTTGCTGTAAAGAGAATTATAAGCTTTATTTTCCTGATATTAAAAGTAACTTAATAAAGATGTGTTTCTATTAACTTGAAAGAAAACAAAACTTTCAGACTAGGTTATGAGTTATTGGGTGACTATTCCTTATAGCACCTGTTGCAGTTATTCTTTCACATTGGTTTGTGCCATTGCTCAGTGAGTGTCCCCATTAGTCTATAACTGCTATGATGGCAGACTATTTTCTTGGTACTTACCATTTGCCTCAAGACCAAAGAGAGTGTCCGACACTCAAGAAATATTTATTGAATGAATCAAAACTCAGTGTTGTTAATCAGAAGTAGACTTTTGCCGTTCTATTGGTTGCACACTTGACACTGATAGTTAGATCCTCGTAAAGAGTCATTAGTGATGATGTAGATTCTCATGAGCTTCAAGTCAATTAGTTCTTTTCACAACAGACAGAAGTGCTCAGCCCGCAGCATGTGTCCAATAAATTGTTAAGTGATAACAAGAGAAGGTAGTAATCAAAGAGGAAATGCACTATGTAATGTCTTTTGTTTGGTAAAGAATGTTTCTGTTTTAGAGATTATAAAACAGTAAAAAAGTGAGTATAGCTCTCCAAAGGGAAAAAAATGTGCTGCTGAGGATGTAGAGAAGTTGGAACCCTTGAGTATTGCTGGTGGTAATAAAAAGTGGTGCAGCCGCCTTGAGAATAGTCTGATGATCCCTTGATGACTTAAACATAGAATTACCATATGATACAGCAATTTCACTTCTAGACATATACACAAAAGAATTGAAAGCAGACGCTGGAACAGATATTTTTGCACTTGTGTTCATCGTAATATTATTCACAATGGTATAAAGGTGGAACAAACCAAGTGCCCATTGACAAATGAATAAATAAACGAAATGCAGTATATACATACAGTAGAATATAATTCAGCACTAGAGGCATGCTGCAACATAGATGAATCTAAAAGAAATTATGTAAGTGAAGTAAGCTGTGAGTATTGTCATATCGGGATATCCAAATTCCATCAATTCCTTTGATGTGTATCACTGCTCTTTCTACTTTAAGTAAGAACTGACTCTTCCTTCACTTGCCCATTTATTTATTTACTATTTATTTATTTGTGTGCTTGTAGATTTATATTTCATTCATGGGACTATAATACAATACCATACATTTTTCCAGTTTTGGACAGTAGTACTTTGAAGCTGGATTCTGTTTTTTTTTTAACATGTTCCCACATTCTTTTAATCCTTCATTATTTTCATAGCAAACAAGATGTTCCTTATACTTTTCCTTACTTAACCCTAAGATCAGCAATTTCTCCAAGAAGCTCTGGTTCCTCTTAGTGAAGATCAGTGTTTAGAAACCAAGATCGTGGTTCTAGACTTGCTTGTTGCTTCTGGAGCCACACTGCCCAAGCACTCTTCGTGAACAGAGCTAGGAAACCACACACACACACACACACACACACACACACACACTTTTACATCTACATTTATTTCTATGTCTGTCTTATTTTCTATCTAAAACTATGAGTTCACACCAGTACTTCCAATCCCAATCCAGCACCACGACATTCAGTGTAGCTTCCCCTTTTCCATTTTTAGCCTGACTTGTCTGATTGTGAGAAATCTGGCTTCTGTTATCCTCAGAATATTTATTCACTGCTCAGCCTTCCTGTGTGACCTATCTTGAACCTGGTGGACTCCCCTTGACTCAGTCACTTTCTTCTCTTGAGTTCCAGCGCATCTTTTTTTTACTTTGGGGTACCTAAAAGCTTTTGGCTAAACTATTCAGAAAGGAAGTAAAGAAAAAAGGGAGTAAGGAAGGAAAAGAGGGAGAAACAGAGAGGAATAGAGGGGAGTAAGAGAGCAGGAGAGAAAGAAATAGGGAAGTCAATAAGGTATTAGAATCCAAGAGTGTCTGACTTCAAATTCTGAGCACTTTCTTCTACATAGGGTTATATCTGAGTGCAGGTTGCATCTGAGTGTGCTCTGTGTGTGTGTGTGTGTGTGTGTGTGTGTGTGTGTGTGTGTGTTTCTTTTTCATCAGCACCAACACAGAAATGTGATTCCTATCTAAGACAAATGGTTGTCTTTGGAAATTTCTCATTAAACCATGTCAATGTGTTTCTGTGGGTTTATGTGTGTGTGTGAGTTTATGTGTGCGCTTAATTTACCAATATAGAGAGTATAAGAGACCATCGTGATGTAAATAATTCTAAAGATTCATGTTAACTAATGTAATATTTTCGAATTAAGATGCATTTTCACAAAGGGGTAAATTTGAAGATGGGGGCGATGATGATATGGTGAAAGAGAAATCACTAGTAGTTATTAAGCCTTAGCTCTATTGCTTACCTACTACAGCTGTGTGACTTGTAGCATGCTTCCAAGATTAGGTGAGTGTGAGTTTTGTTCACCCTTTTTAAAAAAGCCCCAGAGATGATCTCTGTCCCTAACATATTGAAAATGTTATATCACTCAAGAGGAGATATTTTCAAAGATGTATACAACACAAGTATTCGACACCTCTCATATGAAATTTTGCCATGAGAACATGTGGACTTGCACAGCAAAAGTAAAGACCTGACAGGAAAAAACGTGTAACTTCAACTGAGAGCATGGAAAATGACCAAAATTACTTTATATAAGATCTTAATATAACTCAATAGCTTTCCTACACTTACAATTAAAAACAGGAAAATAACACCTAGATGATATGCTAAGCTTTTTGAGATACTGTGTTATATATCTCCTCCACATTATTTATCTGTCTTAATTGGCTTTGTCAATTTGTCATAAGAGATAAAATAAGAACAAAGGAAGGAATAAAAAAATTTTTAATTATTCTCTTACAAAATTGTTGATGTTAATACAATTCTTGAACTATATTTCATAGGTTTACAAATTTTCTAATTGTTAAAATTGTTTTTTAAATTAGATATCACTTTATATTAAATTTTTAAAAGCCAAGTTAATTAAAAGTTCAAATTATGCTTTTTTTGGCAAATAAAAACTTTACTCTCACAAACATCTTAAAGGTTTATGGTCTAATAATTGTGAACAAACACTTGGTTCCTCCTTTTTTGCAGTCTCTCAAGCACACACATACCGATAGTGTCTGTCACACATGGGATCCCACTAAACCTACTCTTTTTAAAGAAGTGTAAATGCAACTATATGTCAATTTAAAAAGAGAGAAAGAAAAGATGTATTAAATAAAAGGATTATGTTAATATTCCTGACCTTTTCACTGATTGCTTTGTTTTTTAAACTCAGCCTGATATTAAAGATAAAAGAGTATAGGAAAGGAGATACACTTGTGTGAAGTATCATAAGAAATCAAGGAACTCATTTTGGCCTTTTCATTGCTGCACTTCTGTATATATTCCAAACACTCCAAGTTCAAAATGAAATCACACAGGATCTGACCCACCTCTTGAACAAGCTGGTATATTTTCTGCTGCATCTAGCATTCTCTTTATCTAGATTAACTATGCTCACAAAATCAACCCTGTTGGTGTTATTTTTAGATTCCATATTACACATCCAAAAATATACATTAGATACATTTTCAACTCATCAAAATATTTTTAACAGACACTTGAGGACTACTGAAAGTGCTCCATATTTGACAAAGTATTTTGAGACAAATTTAAAATAGAACAGTGAATAATCTATGACAAAATTTTATTTCCTCTTAAAGCCTTCTTAACATGCTACAATCACATTTGGACACTTGATGATAATCTTCAGAATCCCCATTTTGGCTCTCTTGCATTTCCTTTAAGTACAAGAAAGTCATAATCTCAAAATCCCCAAATTTTCTCCTTTTTCTCTCTTGAGATCTTAGATGACCAAGAAAAGGGTGCTTTTCGATGGTTTCTCTTCAGTAAAAGAGGTAAAATTGGATGATGTTGTTTTTGAAATGTGGATATCAATTTCACAACTCAAGTGTCACATGTAGGGAGCAGAGTATGACTATTTATTTGTCCTCCTCTTCTAAGCAAGCAGTGCTGACAGCTTCTTTTCTGAAGTCACCAGAGTGAACACCTACATGGATTCCTAGAGGGATGTAGTTGGCAGGGACATTGTTCAGACATTGACATGAATGCTACAACATGAGCATTTCAACTCATGATGGCATTAACCTTCAAGGTTGCCTGGAAATACAAATTTCTCAATTATGCTGTAATAAGCACTTTATGTTCTCTTTTTTACTTAGCTTGTGAAACTCAAAAATGCTTGAGCTGCTTAATATTTTAGATTATACTGATGACAGAATGATAAATAGGCTAAATTTTGCCAACATAGCATATGGCTGTTGAGATTGTTTCATGTGTATGTTCTTAATTTTCTTAATGAGTCCCAATGCCTCATGGGAGAAAACTGACAATTATTTATATTGTTTTTGGATGCCCTGAGGCTTAAATGTGATTCATCTGGAGAAGAAGAGCTTGCTCTTTTTTTGTGTTTTCCAAACAGCATAAAAGAGGTGAGGTAAAATGTAGGTCAATGAATTGAAAATAGGATTAATGTTAATGACTCCACATCTCAGAAAGCAGGGCATCATGATCTCCAAAGAATGGGTTTGTATCAATGACCTAGTGAGGTCAGGCTGCTATAACAAAGTACCATAGCATGGGTAGCTTATAAACAACAGAGGTTTATTTCTTATAGATCCAGAGGCTGCGAGCAAGATCAAAAAGCCAGCATGCTTCCACTGTGGTGAGGACATTTCCTGGTGTGCAGCTGGTGCCTTTTCTCCATGTGCCCACCTAGAGGAAGGGGCCAGGGCTCTGGAGCCTCTTAGAAGGTGTTCATCTGTCCATGAAGGTAGAGCCTCCCAGCGGTTCCTTCTAATACCATCACACTGAGCATCAGGACTTCAACATTTAAACTTTAGGACACAAATTTTCAGATCATATCCGTCAATACGTCAACATTTAAGAAACTCTGCCTTCCATACCATTACAGGAATGTTTGTCCTCCTGTCAGTGCTCTGACTGAACAATGCCCAGAAAGAGAATGCATCTCAAGAAAGAAAACAGAAAAATCCCTGCATAGCTGTGACTTCTAAAGCCATAGATTTACCTAGAAGGAATATGGTCATGGACCAGATCAGGCTGAACTTGCTGGCGGACACAGAAACAAGCTGTATAAACTGCTACCACTGGTATCCAGTAAGTTAGGCCATGATAAGTAAGTGATATTGGGAAAGCCTTTCTTTGGGATATCAAAAGACTGTGGGGTTTGAGATATTAGTAATTTTCTTAAAAATTGTACTGGGTGTGTGACTCATAGTTTACTATTTGGGTGTGTCAAAGTAATATATTTTTCTCATTTCTAGGTCTGCCTTTAATTTCTGACTTGAGGCCTCTGCTTGCTTAATATGAACTCCTAAAACCAGCTTATGAAGGTTCTTCCATTTGTCCTTTTCTGAGAATTTCTAGATCAAATCAGAATTAGTCAGCGGCAGCCTGGCTCACAACTCCATGTGGGTCTGTCCTCCCTGTCCCCAGTCTGGTCCTAGCCCTCAAGGGTCCCAAATCTCCAGTCTGCCAAGTAAAAGGACAAGTTCTTCTAGGTGACTGGTCATCCATTGGTGATGGGAAGGGAGAGGCATGCTTCTCGTTCTCTTTGGCTTTTTTGGCAGGAACAGCAATGGAACTGGATTGTTAGTATACATTGGCTCCCTGGCAACTCCTTGGCATTGCCTCTGAGGTTCCAGGCTCTTTGTAGGAATTTTAATTGCATCATAAACAACCTTATGCTCTTAATGACTTAAAACACAAACATTTATTTTCCTTATGAATGTGCAGGGTCAGCTAGGACAGCCCAGCTAAGCAAGTATGGTGAGTTCAGGTCTGCTCCATGGCGAGCAGAGCCCAGTAGCTAACTGGGATTTGCTCTTCTCATGGTGGATGGCAGAAATGCAGAGAATAAGAAACACATGACAGCCTTACCATCTTCTCACTGATCCTCTATCCCTCCCACTCATATTACATTCACAGCAACCTATGGCCAAGACAAGCTTAAATGGGTGGTAAGTGTATTTTATCCCCTGTGAAACAAGGCAAAGATGTGGTTGATAAAGCAAACAAATAGTACAATACAAGGGTGATATTTAATCAACCTCTATGTAAACCCCACTTTTCAATCCAAATCTAAGTGAGAAGTAAAATCAAGAGTCAAACAGACAGCAGATCAAAATAACATCTTTTCTTAAGATAAGACTTATTGAAGAAATCAGTGTGCCTCTTTAGGCAAAATTGGACTTCCAGACACCCAACTCCATGAATAATACTTACCCAAACATTCAAAGCCAGCAGCTGTAGTGTTGTAATGAGGAAGAAGGTACTAGACAGGCATCGCTAAAACACAGGGAACCTAGAATGGGGTGATTCATGCTCATAGATAATTTCTAATTCCCAGTCCCACCACCAGAAGGAGGAATGAGATGTAAGGAAAGCCTATGTTTATTCAGTCCATGCTCTTCTCCCCTGGAGAGGACAGAAGTTTCCAATCTGCTTGCGAATCACGAGTAGGGGACACAGACTCTGTTCTAACATACGTCACTTCCAGTTTCCACCATGGCTCTCATCTGGCCCCTCTGGATCCAAGGCCTTTGCACCTGCCGTGGAGATCCCCCCACTGCGGCCTCTGCTTACTTCGTGCCCTTCCTGGATACTCTCAGCTCTCAATTTGCCAACATGAATGAGGTGGAGAAGATTCTCCACTCCCCGTGAACCGTGTGGTTTAGGATGTATCTAGTATACTGTTGATCAGAACCGTGTCAAAATGGTTTGAACACTGGTTAAACATAGATTCAGTCTTTATCTAATACCCCTCCAACAACAGCATGGGTTCATGTATTTGCTTCCCTCTCCTTCGGCAGGGTTTATTTCAGGGTTGGGAAATGAAACGTGGTTCCATCTCTTTTCTCTCTCATTTTCCTTATCTTTTGGGGTACAGGAAATACATACACAGTTGTGTCTGTACCACTATGCAAATCCATATAAGTTCATCTCTAGATGGCTGTGTTTTCAATTTAGGATTTAATATTTGGCAGCTTTGCTTTTTGGGAAATATTCATAGTTTCTTTGTTGCTGACATAGAGAATGAGTAGAAATATATAGGGAAATAGGTAAAATTGATTTTCTATCAATATAACAGTTACAATTCTGCTACATAGAAGCCATTCATACTTCATTCATTCATTTTTTTTCATTTGGAAAATATTCCTTGACCTTCAGCCCTCTGGCAAAGATTGAATATTCCACAGCAATCAAGATAGGAATGTACCTCATTCTCAACTTAGAATTTATTGGGGTACTGATTTTATTGATTTTTCCTTCTTTTCAACTAAACAGTTTTTTCCAATATTGTAATAATGTTTTTAAATAGAGAATAGCAGGCTTTTCCTAATTTGGGGATGTTTCAAACCAAGAAGTATAAGCCAAATTCCTTTTAAGATAACATAGAATTTTTATCTTTGGTATATTTAAGTGGTTGCTATAATTTAAACACCACCAACAAACACAAGATCCACAAGTGTCATTGTTGTACTCTATTTAAACAAGTGAATATGAAACATTTATAAAATAAACTTACTGCCCCTAGTAAATTTAGCAAAAATTTCTATAGTTTTGGATTGTTGTTTTATTCTAGAGTTTTCTGAAGATTCAGCTTTATTTTGTCTTCCACAGCTGTATCACATCCTAAGTGACTCTCATATCCAGACTTTTTTTCTTACTAGATTTTACTTTTCCATCAAAAAAGAAACAATGGGGTTCCTTTAGGATATAGCTTTAGTAATATTCATGCACAAATAATGCCATGTGAAGACTAATTTTGAAAGCATTTTCACCAACTTTCCTCTTCAGTTAAAAATCCCATTGTTTAAGATCACCCTAAATTAGGATTTCTAACAAAAATGTATGATAAGCTATATGTTTATTACATCTTGAATAATTTTCAATATCCATTATCTGCCCAGGTTTTCTTTAGCCAGCTCCTTCTCCCTGTCAAGTAGCAGACGTGGACGCCCTGCCTAGTGCTTGATGACCTCCCAGGCTGGGAGTTGGACTTTGTTTCCTGCTTCCTCAGCAATTGGCTGACACTCAGATATGGGATTAATCCCTGCCCTCCGCAACCCCACTTTCTAAAGCATTCATCATCAAGACTAGCAAATGTACTTAGGTAGTATACTGCTTGACAAGCTTTTTTGAAATTAATGATATAAATCAAAAAATAAAGTTAATTCTTTGCACGTCTTAAGGGAGGCTCAGAAGAGGATCTTATTGCAGATTTTGGCCATAGAAACATTTTCAATTACACTGGGCCAGTTATATTCTAGGATTGAATCTTCCCTTAAAAACTATCATGACTATTATTTTTCCTGTTTTTACATGATGAATGTAAAGCTCAAAGAGTTTTTAAAAGTTTCCTGAGACTGCAGCACTAGCAATCAATAGATTTTTCATTCAGATTCTGTATGTCTGATTCAAAGTCAGTTCCCTATAGCACAAGTTTTTCCTTTCTGAACCTATATCACTTTACATGCTGAAATACTTTATCAGCCAAAGGTAGCAAAGTTGGTAGTTTTTAATAAAAACAGGAAAATATTTTAAGTTCTGTGACAGATGGTAAACCCAGCAGCAGAGCTATAAAATATGTGCCAGCAATCTCTCTCATAACTTCTACAAAACATATATTAGAAGTTCTGACTCACAATATTTTATTCCCTTGTAAAAACTCCTTGTATTTGTTACTAAAAACCCCTATAACTAAACTAATTGTTCACACTTTCATCATATATTACAATGTTTTTAGGAAATATTCCTGAATATCATTGAAAAAACAACCAAATGGTAGTTTTAATTCCAAAAATTGCAGAGTAACTTGTATCAAATTACACCTTAAACACATAGTTTAAAAGTTCTTGACAAATGTAACAAAAACAGATATTTGAAGACCCTGGAGGCTAAAGAAGAGCTGCAAAAACTGGATGGGGTTTAGCCCTTGAAAAAAGAGAATGGCAGTGGTGAGATCCTTATTGATACATACTTTCCCCCTGAGGGCATCCCAGAGTCCACACAGCACCAGCCACTGTGACTTTGTATCAAGGTATCAGCAGACAGATGTAGGGCTACAATGACTTCAAATCAAGGGAAGAAATCCCAGAAATAAAGTTAGTCACAGAAAAAGTCTAAAAATCAATGTATAAACTCTTTTCAACTTCTTGACTGACTCAGGACTGAGTATGTACAGAGGAATACAACAAAAATTAATGAGCAATAACCAAAACTAGAAAGTGAACATGCAGTACAAAAATTCCTTTTATTGCCCACTGAAGAAAGATGAAGTTTTAAGTTTGAATCCTGCTAAGTAAGAGGATCCTGGTAAAACCTAAGCCTTTTCATTGAAACCTCAGAAGGGTCATGTGGTAGAAAAAGACTATGTGCCAGAATTAAGAGCTTTGTAGTAAACCTGAAAGAGTTATACCCTAACAAAATATAAAACCAAGCCTCAAAGGAAAGGTGGCCAGTCCAGTCTCTTATTAACCAGTCAGTAGTTTAAATGGCAAACTACAACAAAAATTAACACTCTTCAGAGGTAAATAACAGAATCCAGAGTATCTATAAAATGTTGCTGGCAACATCATTTATATGATTTTAGAAATTTGAATATTTAAAAAATGAGGACAAAGTGACACATAATCTAGACACAAATCAGTCAACATAAAAGTACACTGAAATGATGCAGATGTTCAAATTAGATGAGAAGCAATTTACAGCAACTATTTTATAAATATGTTAAGACATAAAGGAAATAATGGTCAAAATTATTAAACTCAGAGGGAATCCCAAATGAGAATAAAAAAACTTCATAGAACAGGAAAGGGCAATATGCACAATGAAAAAATAAGCACATTGAATAATCAACTGAAAGAGCTTTCACTGTCTACAGCTAGAAAAATTTGGGCAACAAAATAAACTATTAATTAGATTATAACCAAAAGTCTGAAATATATATCCATGTTTCATACTGATATCAATAAATGATTGGATAATTTAGCACATGAGAGAAAAGTGACAAATCTCCCATGTAAAAGAATTTCAAATACTTTATGTAGATACTCCCCCTGAAGGAGGAGCATAACTGTCTTTGTGTACTATATGGAGATTTCCTTCAAAGAATGCAAATGGATGAAAAGTAACTTAATGGAGAAATCTGGCAAATGCTACTTTAGGCAAGCACCAGGTGATCAAGATCAGCTTCAACACTCATAGATCATGTTCATGAAGTCTTGATATGATACGATGAAAATAGCATTTCTATAATCTTCCTTCTCAAAATTCATAACCTCAAATTAATCATTAGAAAAGCATCAGATAAATTCCACTAGTGAGGTAACCTTCCATATACCTACCAGTACTCCTCAAAACTGCCAAGGACAAAAAAAAAAAAACAAGGAAAATCTGAGACACTGTCACAGCCCAGCCAAAAAAGTCTTAGGAGACATGACAAGTATATGTATTATAGTGTCCTAGAAGGGATGCTGGAACTCAAAATGGACATTAGGAGGAAGCTAAGGAAATCTGAATAAAGTATTGATTTTAGGTGATAATAATATATTGATATTGGTTCATTAATTATAACATGTACTATACTGGTATAATATGTAAATAATAGAAGAAGGTATGTGGGAACTCTCTGTACTATATTCTCAATTTGTAATTTAAGACTAGTTAAAAAAAACAAAGTCCATTAAAAATATATTGGATGAGCTTTACAGCAGACTGGAGATGGCAGAAGAAAGGATTAATGAATAAAGAAGATCAATAGAAATTGCTCAATCTTAAAAACCAAGAAAAAAATGTCTTAAATTATAGCCTCAGGAAGATGTCAGACAATATCAGAATGTCTGGCATATGGACTTGTAACTAGATTCCCAGAAAGAGAGAAGAAAATATTTAAAGATGTAGTAGCCAAAAATACCCCAGGTTTGAGGTAAAAGAATAGCCTAGAGATACAAGAAGGTTAGTAAACCCCAAACAATACAAGAACAATGTAAACTACACATAGATACATTTCAGTCAAACTTATAAATATCTAAGATAAAAATTTGTATATTGAATAGCCAGGGGAAAAAGACGGCATTTACAAGGGAACAGTGATACAAATAATGGCTGATTTCAAATAGAAAGAGTGAAGGTAAGAGGACAAAATTTTAATTATCTTTAAATTAAAATAAAAACAAAATTTTCAGCTCGAAATTATACATTCATTCAAAATAACTTACAACAGCCAAATAAATAAACTTTTAGGTAAATAAAAGATGAGAAGATACATTTCTCAAATAGTGTGCAATAAGAAATGCTAAAATGAATCATTCAGATTGAGGTGAAATGACACAAGATGGAAATACAGATCTCCAGGAAGTAATGAAGACCATCAGAAATGAGCAGACTAGTTTTCCTCTTAATTTCATTGGAAGGAAATTGATGGTTTATTGCTATAATTATAGCATTTAATTTGAGATTTATAGTAGAAATAGATTTAAAATATATGATATAATGCATAGGATAAGGATGTATATATCACATTACTTCATGATTCTCACATTTCACATTAAATGGCGTAATATTAACTACAGGAAGTTTCTGGAAAGTAATAGTTCCAATGCAATACTTACAGTAAAACACTGAAATCCTACAGAGTATTTTTTGACAACCATGGAATTAAATTTGATATCTATTACAAGGTTAGCCAGAAAAGTCCAAAATTTTGGAAATTAAACTGCACACCTCTAAATAACTAATGCAGTAAAAAAGAAATAATAAGAAAATAATGAACTGTTTTGAATTTAATTAAAATCATAACACAACTTACCAAATTAGTGGAATGCAACTAAAATTATGCTAAGAGGGAAATTAATAGCTGTAAATATTTGAAGAAAAGAAGGAAGGTTTCAAATCAATGATATAAATTTCTATTTAATGCAGCTAGAAAAAGATGAGGAATTTATACACAAATTAAGTAAATGGAAGAAAATGATAAAAATAGAAGACATTAAAAGTAGATTTATTTTATAAATAAGTAGAAAATAGACAAACAATTGAGTAAATTAACAAACAAAAGTTTTTTTTAAGGTCAGTGAATTGATAAACCACTAGCAAGACTAGTCAAGAAAAAAGCAAGTTAGAAAATGGAAAATTATGAATATTAGGGATGATACGAGGTATATCATTACAAATCCTATTGAGAGCATGTGTATAATAGAAGAGTATTTATGAACAACTTTATTCCAACAAACCTGAAGGCCTTGATGGTATTGGCAATTCTTTGAGAAATAAAACATACCAATACTGATGGAATTAAAAATAGAAAATCTGAGTAGTCTTATCTGTATCTGAATCTATTAACTCAGTTGAATTTGTTATCAAGAAAACTTCCTCCAAAGGAAAGTTCAAGCCCATATATCACTAAAGTATATAAATTATTTAAATATTAAGTTATACTAATACTAAGCGAATATCTGGTAGTAACATTATTTTGTAGTTCTTACAAAAAAAAAAGATGAAAAGGAAAAAGAACAAGAGATGGAAGAAAAGAAAAATCAACATATTACTATCATACAAAGTTACGGTTCCATTTCTATCATTTTATTAACATTAAGCTCATCTCTAGGCTCTTTCAATTTATACTCCCCTCTGATGATACAATCAAACTAACTTCTTGGAAGTGCACAAATTTACCTTCTTTCTCATCTCATCATATTTGCAAGTTTTCCCTTGCCCAAGAATTCTACTCCATCTCTACAAGGCCTAGATTATATCTAAGTTATTTTAGCTACAGATTTCTATGATTATACTGTTGTCACAAAATTTAAGTGAAGAAGATACTTGGATAAAGCTTGGGGGAGAAGTTTGGCTTGGAAAAGCTTTGTAATTGGTATTAAGGAAAAGATGGAGTAGTAATGCTCTGCTATGTTCGAGTGAAGATTTGGGCTTTACATTATTACCTCCCATGCCACAGCAAGAAAAAAACATCTGCTTTTAAAAATGGAATTTTATACAGAAGTATTATAATGAATCCATCAAATTAAATGATTATTTTGAACTTTTACTTAAACCAAGAGAATCATTACTAGATTATAACAGCAGTGTTTAAAAAAAAGTATCATCTTATATTTAAATTAATGTGAAGATTGAATTACTTTTTAGATTTTTGTTGCAATATCATTGCCAACTATCTGTAATTTTCTGCCAATATGAAGTTCATTGTGAAAAATTATATTTCATACCATGTAATGGAAGTGGAAACCTCTTTACACTAAGGAATATGGTGGTACATAGACAACCTGTAGCTTTTAGGCTTGGTTCTCGATATTTCCAAATAATTAAGAAAAGCCTTTTATCTACCATAGATTTTTTTAAGCCTGATTGTTTTCAATTGTTTGTTTGTCAAAGGGATCCACTACTTGCTGCCTGCTATCCTGGGATATTTAGGACTCATGGCTCAGCTTTACATGTGGGAGGCATAAGGGAAACGGGGCTGGGAGAAAACAAAATAATAATTTAATATTTATAACCCATTATTTTTGTAAAAATTATTTTTTCTTAGAGCTGCACAAAGACTCAATATATTTTCCCCCTTCTTTACCTTATTATTTATGTATATGATTTGTAATAAAAACCACCATTAAAAGCATTCTACAAACATATATTTTACAAAAGTCAGTTTTATGTTGCTTTCTTTGAACTTAGCATAAGAATTGCCTTATCACCAGTTAAATCAGTATCTTCAGATTTAATAAAAGCATGTTCCCGAGATTACAGCAATTATGAAAAGGGGCATTCATTTAATTATTAAAAATTTTATTTTGGCGCTATTTCTATATTTTAAAATGTTGCAGTAAATAAAATACTTCCTGTTATTTTCCATGAAACCATAGTAAGAAACAGCTGAATTATCTGAGGATGAACTGAGAATCAATGAACTGCAGATCTCAGTAGCCATTTATCGTGATTTTAGCCAATGCTATGGACTAAATCTTCTAAAATATCTCTGAAGGACTATGGTACAGATAAAACTGAATTCATCTAGTGGCAGGTGTTTCCTTATATTATGAAGAAGTCTACATTCTGTTATTTTAAAATCTCTCATTTTAGAAAGATCATCTTATATAGAACCAATTCCTACCTTCCTTTAAGTTTTACTGATGGTGTGTAGTACAATTTGTAGCAGTTATGCAGTCATTTAGCATACGCTTGATCTTCCTTCTAAATGACAACCCCTCTAATATTTAAGACCATCACCTCCTTCCACAACTCTATTGTCTCCACCAACACTTTTATACATTTCCTGCAGCCTCCAGCCCCTGAAACACATCTTTTTTTTTTCCCTTCAATATATATATTCTTACTGCCTTTAGCTAATTTTGTATGATGTTTCCCTTGCCCTGATACTATATAGCCATGATTATCCTGTAAAGGACCTTTCTCGAGCCAGTGGTAGAGTAGGGCCCACCATCATTTAAGAGGATGTTAATAAAGCAAGTCCATTCCTCTGTCCTTCTTAAAAGAAATGTTGAGTTCCCAGATATAAGAACTCCTGATAAAAGAAATATAAAAAATCTCTGATATAAAGTGAGGGAAAAAATTAAGATGATCAAATTGTGTTGTCTACTAAAATAAATAAAGCAAAGCAGTTGGAGAAAGACTTAACTGTCCTGAACTTCGTGTTCATTTTATGTACACATACACAAACTAGTATATGGACTCCGCCAAGTTAGGTAATTCTTTTCTTTTACAGAACATGTCAAAAATTCCATAATGTAGTTTCCTGTAAGATAAAATATGGATAACTCAAGTAGGCAAATTTCCATTACTGAAATGGAAGTGTGGACAAGCCACTATAATCCATTTTCAAACTGACCTTTATAGTAATTTTGTCCAGCTTAGTTACATAAATACAAATACATCAATAGAAAAGTTGACAAAGGATACATATAGAGAAAAATCTAAAATAAATGATTAAATATTACCAATTTTAATGAAGAAATGCAATTAGAACTGTAAATACTCACTTTGGCATATCATTTTGAAAAATATTTATGCTATTTATTTTTCGTACTGGTGATTTACTGTCATGTGATCTATATAATAACTTCTTTTGAAAAGCAATTTGGAGGAATATATTAAATGCCTTAGAAATATTTGCATGCTCAGAAATAATAATTTGCCTTTCTAGGAATTTATAGAATAATTATATGTACCCACAAATATTTCTGTGTAAGTGTATTCATTATGTTACTATTTGTGATAGCAGAAAATGCTATGTACATCCTGGATAGTCAAGTAAAGGGATAATAAAAATGTTCAATTCATTTTTTTCATGAAGTGGATTATATATATTCTTTATAGCCCAATTTTCTAAGAAATATTTCCTGACATTTAATATTCTCATAATTCATTGTTGAGAGAAAAGACCATAGAATACAAAATAGATTATAGAATATCATATGGAGTTTTAAGTGTTATAAATGGGAGAAGACACATGGCAATATTAATTTTGATACCTGCATTGATTTGGTTAAGAGAGAGCAGACATTTCTAGAGAAATTAAAAGGATAAAAGACAAACTAAAACAGGGAACATACTATGAATTGAATCATGTCCCCCAGGCCAACCAAATACTTCAAAGTGACTGTATTTGGGACAGTATTTGAAGAGGTAATTAAATTAAAATAATGAAATTAGGGTGGGGCCTAATCCAATATGACTAGTGTTCTTATAAAAAGGAGATTAGGACACAGACACTTACACAAAGGAAAAACCATGTGAAGTCTGAGAGAGCCAGTCATCTGCAAGTCAAGGAGAGTGGCCTCAGAAGGAATCAACTCTGCTGACACCTCGATATCAGACTTCCAGCCTCCAGAACTGTGAGGAAAATATATTTATGTTGTGTAAGCCACCTGCTCTTGATACGTTGTTATGGCAGCCCTAGCAGACTAATACAAGACATAATCACTAAATGAGAAGATAAGAACGATTGAAATTTGCTGATTATACAAACCACAGACTCTTTATGAAAACTGAACTATGATTTAAAAAATTGCAAGGACTTAACCAGCACCAGGTTAGTGCATTTTATTTTTGCTTTCTTAGTCTTGTGGTTGATCCTTTCCCCTTTGGGTGGTTGTTCTTTTGCAAAATCTCACCTTTTCCAAAAGATTAAGGTTTCTACATGCAGCAGCTGATTCTGTACACCAATCATTTTTTTTAAATGTCGATGATTAGAAAGCAGAAAACCTTAACACTTGGAAACTATAAACTAGGTTTATGACTTCTGAGTTGGAGGTTTGAATTTGCCTTTAGAACAGGAACATTTATTGTCTGCAGATAATCAGTTTAATGGGCCTTCAGTTATGCAATATTTAAGCAAAGTTTCCATTCTGTGATGTTGACTCTCCAGACATCCTGGCTCCAAGAAACTAAACTATACTACTAAATAAAAGACTTTTCATTCATTATATCTGTAGATTAGGCTCCCACTTACAAATGTTTCATTTATAAATACATATGGATTTAGACTGCACTTTCCCTAATTATATTTATTGTTTCTTGGCAACTGCATTGTGTGCATGGTCTTATTCCGGAATGTGCTCAAGATATTGAAAGCAAGGCTCTTGTGATATATATGGATTTCACACTAACTGAGAGACAATGAAGATGACTCGATTGGGATTGCTGACGTCTACTGCAGCATCTATGATTAAAGATCCAAATATGGAGTGATTCTGATTTGAAATAACTCAGATATGGATAATGTAGTGATAAATAGGATTCATATATTCTGATGGACTACATTCATAAGTCCTTACATTCTTGTAAGTCCTAAGACAGGGTCAACCTCTGTAAAGAGGGCTGTTTTTCATGAATAAAGTTGAAATTCTCAAGCCCATTCATCTGGGAAAACTGCCAGTCCTGGAACAGGAAATGAGCACTACAGAAGTATTCTCTAGACTTAGTAAGGCAGAAGAACAGCCATGAAATTATTTTCCTTCGCCAGTGGGGAAGCGCAGGTGCTGAGCTCCAGGTAAGTCAAGACGATGCCCACTGGGGAACACTAGATGGCTCCTGTAACTTAGAGGTGAGCCAAGTCCAGCTGCAGAAGGGGTTGTGCAGTACAAGGGTAGCCATGGTTTGTTCTTATTTCAAGTCATCTTTACTTACCTTTTCCTAACCTCACATTTACTTGTTCTCCGAACGCTAGAAAGGTGACCCATCTCCAAATAGGATTCTAAGCCCCTAATTACCTAGGCTCATTAATGAAAGAAGTTTTCTAATTAAACAAAGTCCCCTGACCATATGACACAATGTGACTAATAGAACAAATAAGATGAAATTGATATTTTAATTTGGTCTTGGAATCTAAATAGGTCTCTGGCCTCGACCAAGGCTCTTAGAGTCTTTATGCTTCTGTTTTTAAATAAGAGACTTGAACAAGATGATCGCCATGGTCAACCAACAGCACTGGCATTTTCTAGTGTATTGCATATTATTAACATATAAAAATAATTTTTAACATAAATATTATCTGTGCTTAGTTGTATAGTGAACAGAGGGTCATGTAGATTTCATGAGACCCAGAACTGAATTGGGACGATGCCACAGAGGTCTTTCTTGTTTTTCCTTAAAAGAAAAACACATGTAGCAGTGTATTAAGTTCCTCTTCTACCCACTTTCCTTTCCTTTCTCCCATAGGAAGATTGTGGAATCCCATGACCTTCTTAGGGAAATCTTGATAATTTTTTGGAAAGTGACTTGATACAAAAATACCTTTTAAAAACCTCTAAAAATGTCTCTAGAATTTTTTTTAATTTCCTGCTTTCCATCATTGTTCTCAACTCATCATCATTTTCAGCGCTTTATCGATGACTTTCACAACTGAAAATGGTCCCCAGGCAAATGCTTTTAGCTCATATCAATCTTTAATATCACTCAGAAATCCGTTAGTTCAATAAGGTGTAGAGAATATATTTATATATCAGTAAGGGTTCAGTTTTAGAAAACACAAACCATTTTAGACATTTTAATAAAAAAGGGACATTTAATGTAGGTGTAAGTGTAATGTAAATGTATAATAAATTGAAAGGGTTGAAGGAACAAGTTCTAAAAAGGAGAGCTATTTGTTTGTGACCACTGTTGAAAGTGTACTAGTTTCAACACCAGGAACCTAAAAAACATGGATTTCCAAAGCCTCATTCTAAAAGTAAGGGATCCAGGTCAAATAAGTCTCTTTTTCTTGAGCCCCAGGGTTGCTGAGGAATGAACCCTCTTACCTCTTGGACCATCCTAAGCAGCAACAACAGTAAGAATTTGGAGGGAGACTGTCCACACCTCATATCTATCTTTTGATCTTGCTTGAGTGCCTTGCTTAGATGACCTTAATTCACGTTCTGTACCCAAACTTCAAGAAGTCTTAGAAACCTGGTTTAATCTTTCTAGCCTCTTCAAAAAGACAGAAGATGAAGTAGGGATTGAAGGCCAATCCAAATATCAGTGACAAATGTTTAAAAAGTCAAAACACTCATAAATCAGCATTATTTTAATAAAAAAAAACATTTTAGGAAGGAGATAACAACTTTCTTCAAATCAAAATATTTGATTTGATGAAAATATTAGTAACAAGAAACACTAAAGAAACATGAATTTCACTCAATTGAAGTAGTTTAGGATGTCTTCTGACTTTTCTATTAGCTTTGGAAGGTCTATATTCTTTTCATTGAAAATCATTCTAAGAAACTATCTTGATTTCTTATTTTAGCCACTTGTTCCTTGATTCAAAATCTGTAGATATTGAGGAGCTCCCTTTTTGAATATTAAAAATATTCTATGAGAATTTTTATTTTTTCATTTAACATTTATACAAATGTTATTTTTTCTTGAAAATATTAAAATCATTGTCATAATTCATTTGCTTTGTAAAAATGTTAAAATTTTTAAGTGTTTTCAATATTTTTCACAAATCTAGAAGATGAGTAATCACAGTTTCATTGCTGAATATTCTTCCTGCCCCCTGTTATGCTACATTTTAAGAGCCACTTATTATCTAAGCATTATTATTCTTGGAGATACTTTGAAATATCATACATACACATATTTAAAAATACCCACATCTCAAATCAAATTATCAATGTATGTTGTAAAATGTTGACAGAATTTTGTTTAGCTGTTCTTTTGAAATTACTATTTGAAATACAAATGAGTTATATTTAATTTATGCTTAGTTTTTATTTCTTGAAAATTATCATACAGTCTTGGGAGTTCATGTCAATCAAACATAACCTAACCTTTAAACACTCTTTAAATATTATAAACTTCTTTTGATTATTAACTTGATAATTAATCAAGTTCACATGTTAATGTGTAGATACTTAATTAAAATTTTATTCACTTCAGTTTTGTGATGGAGCTTATATAGATTGAAGATGATTTATTTTATTTTATTTTTTACCAGCCCGAGCATTCCTTTGGACCCCTGAAAAGCTCTTTGGCCCTGTTAACTAAGGTTATATTGTCTAAAACCAAAACAGCTGGCTCATTAAAGTGACTGGGGGTACCTGTGTCCAGAATGCACAGCTGCTGGCTTCTCTGTTTTTCTCTCTAGCTTGCTTCTCTCTTTCTCATTGAGGAAGAAAATATGTTGGTTACACCTGCACTGTGGTCTGTTGTTTACAGGTATTAATCATCATGTAACTATCTCCCCCAAGGAATAGAATGTTACACACTGTATTTGTTTGCTACCATACAAAGCACCACAGACTGGGTGGCTGAGACAACAGAAATTTATTGTCTCACAGTTCTGGAGGCTAGAAGTTCAAGATCAAGATGTCCCCAGACTTGGTTCTTTCTGAGAGCTGTGAGGAAGAATCTGTTCCATGCCTTTCTCCAGCTTCTGAAGGTTTCCTGACCATCTTTGGCATTCACTGGTTTCTGCTATATCATTCTGATCTCTGCCTTCATCTTCACATGGTGTTCACCCTGTGTGTCTGTCTCCAAATTTCTCTTTTTTACAAGATACCAGTCATATTAGATTATGGGCCTGCCCTACCTCAGTATGACCTCAACCCACTTAATTAATTACATCTGCAATGACTCTATTACCAAATAAAGTCACCTTGTGAAAATACCAAGAATTTGGACTTCACACACGTTGGTGGGGGGCAAGGAACACGATTCAACTGATAACACTACAATAAAACAAAATATAAGATACAAGATATAATTTTACATATATATAATATATAATAAATATAATCAACAATAAACTTTTATGGGTTTGTTTTTCTTTTTTTAATGAATGGTCTGTGTACAATGAACATTTACATAACTAAATGAACATTTACTTAATCGCAATCTTATAATTCAGGAAAAGGACCTCATTTATGTCCATGTGAGCAGTAGGCAACCCATGACAACAAGCAAACTCTTACATCCTATGTTAAGACATTCTCCCCAAGCTAATGTGTTATTATCTGGTGGATTTGGGAAAAGGAATGCAATATCTCTTCTTATTTTGCACCAAAGTATATGCATATATATGCTTATATTATTCTATATTTTTCATGCTCTTTGGCATTAAAAAAAAGAAGAAATGTTTTGTTTCATTTATCTTTTTCTCTCGGTTTTTCTTTGAAGATTTTCCAACCACTAAGAATGTTGTGCATTAACAAGGGAAAGCCCAAATTAAAGGAAGCTAGTGGTTTGGCAGTTGGAAATAGTTAGAAATAGTTTTGCTAAAATATCTTTCCACTGCCATGTTTTAACTTGTTTTAGTAGTACTGAATATATCCTTTTATTAGTTGTAGAGAAGCCTATGAATATTAACCTGTCTGTTAGATACATCCATTATAGAGAACACAGAGGGGAAATTCTTTCACTTTACAACACTGTTCATTTGCTGACTGTGGGTTAGTTAAAAACCAGTTTTGGCTCATGTTAGTGGAAAGTCACTCAGTGGGGAGAGAAGAAGAAAGTGTTCTTATTCCCTTATCTGTATAATGAGTATTTAGTTTCCATGGCCATTGCAAGTTCACAGCAACAGCAACCGTGTTGTAACAGAGTTCTACTTTTTATTCAAACTCCTGGCAAGCTGTTCATCCATTTCATTTTCTTAAATGGGACAACTGAAAACATGCCAATTTTGTTTTTGGGTGGGCCTAGGTTTAAATGGAAGCTTGGCAGTTCTGTCAGTTGTGTTGTTTAAATCCTTTGCAGCTTCACTCTCCTCAAGCACCAACTGGAGATCATAGGACTTATCTCAGTTTTATAATAGTGAGGATTGAAAGATCATGAATGGAAAATATACAGTATAATGCCTAATTTCAACTCAGGGAACAATTTCTTCTTGAGATATTTGCTAATTTATTTCTCATTGAGATTTAACAATTTCACCATACTGTATCTTATGTTAGTTTCTGCTTTCCAAACTAAGTTTTCTTTCTAATGTAAAGATTTCTTTCTAATCCTTCCATTATGCTATTGATCACCATTTTTGTTTTGTGTACTTTGTTTTCGAATTTGCAGATTGTCTCTTTGTGATCTGTTTTCCTAGGTACCAAGTACTTACTTGTGTCCAGTTAGTTCCTTCTGCTCTCTGGGTGAGTTTCCCTAGTCTTTTTCTCTTTATTTTGTGTTTTCCATAAGGTTGCTTTGTTAGTTTTTGCTTCTAAATGGTAATTTCACTGGGCATGGTTGGCTGACATGCAGCCATCCATTCCACCAACCCCCACTGTGTAAGATCCATGAGCTTTTTGTGTTTGACTCTTTTCTGAGCACCAGGGATGGAACCTGAGTGGTCCAAGACAACCTATAAAATATTATCCCCTTGGAATAACTGGTATAAGGGAATAATACTCAAACTGACTTTCTTCAATCAGACTTAAGCCAAGTTGTTAAAAAGGAACTCTTTTTTCTTCTAGACAATGTTTAGGGTTTATAGATGTAAATTATGCAATTGCTTCAACTATTTTCCTACCTTAAGAGAATCTAAGCTGAGACCAAATTCAAACTAACAAGGATAGAAGTACTGAGAGAAAAATGAGAAAACAGAGTTTTGATCAAGCCCTGCCTGAAGCCTGACCTAACTGAAATTTCAACTTACGTGAGACAATACACTTTTTTTAAAGGTTATTTTGAACTGCATTTTCCTATACTTGAGATTTTCAACATTTTAACCTTTTACTTTGCTATATTATCACTTCCATTTTTATTCCACTGACTTATTAATTTTATCTGTTAACATTTAAGAATTATAGTGTGTTATTTTATTGAAATAAGAATATACGAACCATTTTCTTAAGTTCTATTTTTCCCTAGAGTTCCAAACCTCTATTTTCTGTTAAAAAAAAATCTTTGGTATAAAATTACATCTTTCCCTTTACTGCCTTCTGGCACTTTTATTATTTGTAATATATAAACAAATCAGATTTTTTTCCTTTTATCTATATTTTCAGAAGGATAATTTATAAATTCTTATATTCTTGCTAAAATTTTTGTTATTATGTCAGGCAGCCCACTTATTTTGAGTGTTTTCAAGCAAACAGTTTCTTGAAATGTACATTCACTTAACTGTTATTAAGAAAGTACCCATCATCTTAATTTTAACTGGCCTGTGGTAACTGCAGGCTTTCTTTTTGTATTTTTATTGATCAAGCTTTGCATTGTCTAGTTCTCCTATTTTAAAATCTGATAGGTCCCTATCCCTATAGAGGAATATGATATAAAATGAATCCTTAGCATAGCATTCAAAACAGCAACTTACCTCTGCATCAACTCCACAATCCTTTTATGCTGCTCCATTTCCTTTCCACAGACGTATCACTTTCAATGTGCTCTACATTTTACTTTCAGTATTTTTATTGTTATTGTTTGTCTCTACCAATTTGAATGCAATCTTTTTGCATTCAGGGTTTTTTCTCTTTTGTTTTACTGATGTATTCCAATATCACCTGGAACATATGAGGCCCTGAATGACCATAGGATGAATATGCACACAAGAACATACATACATACTTGTATAAATTTTTTCATTTGTTTGTTTTGTGTTAAGTTTTACAAAGACAGGATTATATTATGCACTTTTCTTTGTATATTTATTTTTATATACTTAATATAAATTATGACTATGACTCTGCATTATATATGAAAGCTCTGTATTGTTATTAAGCTACACAGTATTATGTAATAAAGATATGCCATAATTTGCTCAATCTCTGCTCCACTGATGGGCATTAGGGATGTTTGCATTTTTACCAATAAGTATTCATCATGATAAATCATTAAGTACTGGTACCATTTTATTTAAAGGGTAGCATTTTGGCACTGAGAATGCTGAGGGAACAAAACTAGAATGACTTTAACAGGTAGTTGATGGGCTGAAAATATTTCATTTTTCTCTTAATTCTTTGACTATTTTGAAATTTTGTTTTCCTACATATGAGGTCTTTTGCTTTTCATTTGCTATGTCATGGTAAACATCCTTTGCTGTTTTCCTATTCATTATTTGTGTCTCAATCATTTTCAGAAAGCTTCTGTTGATGATATTATTTATCTTTCACATATTGCAAATTTTTTCTTAGTCTAAACTTGTCTTTTGATATTGTTAATTAACAAATTTTTGCATGCTGTAATTTTTTAAATTGTTTACTTCAAAAATATTGCTTACTTGGTAATTAAGAATTTATAGCTTGTTTATTCCATATAACAGATGACTTCCCTCCTGTATTATATTCAAAAGCCACTTCAAATTATAAAGAGGAATTTTTTCTCATTAAAGTTATTTATAGATAGTATGCTCACTTTGGATGAGAATTTAGATGTAATAAAGATTTTAGATTCAATCACTCACAATATTTTGCTTCTGTTCTGTACACCAAGCTCAGTTTTTAGACATTTAAATATAGACCACTAAAGTACTATAAGACTTGCTTGCTTTTACATCTTCTAGCATCACTGGGGTTTTTTTTGTTTTTTTTTTCAATAGATTGGGCCTCTGCCCTTATGAAGTTCATTGGGGAGGGCAGACAATAAACAAGCATTTTATACAATTATTACAGAGTGTGCCAAATACCAGGAAAGAAATGAACAATGAGCTGACATAGACAATAATGGGAGGGGGGCCCTCTCTGAGCAGGTGACAATTAAGCTGAGACTTGAAGGAGGAGAGGGGTCCTCTCATGCAGAGAGTTGGAGGAGCATCCCAGACACAGCACAGCATGTGCAAAACTCCTGTGGTAGGAACAAGGAGGAGAGGGGTAAGCTCTAGGTTATTTTGAGCAGGGGAGTGGTGAAATGGTGAAACCCAATTTAAGTTTTAAGAAATTCCTCTGGCCTCTGTACAGAGAGTGGACTAGATATGCTCTTCACAAATACCTGAGCACTTCCTCCCTGTAGTGCCCAGGCTGAACACTCAGTATATAGAGATGAATAATTCACTCTCTATGAATATAAATGAATAAAGATGAGTAATTCACATATAGAGATGAGTTAGTCCATTCCCTTAACAAGTTCAACTCTTTACTCAACAAAAGATAATTTGGATTTATAAAAGGAAGACATTTCTCCCTAGAAGTTTGTTTTCTGTTCTAGTATAGTAGTTGAGATGCCTGGACTATGAGACAGACTACCTAGGTTCAGATCCCTCCTCCACCACTTACTAGTCACAGGACCTTGGACAAATTGCTTAACTTGTCTCTGTGAGCCTCAGTTTCCCCATCTATAATAATAGCTTGTAACTTGTAGCTGCTATGAAGATCAAATGAATTAATACATGCAAAGCACTTAGACAAGTGCCTGGCCGATGGTAAGTGCTTTTTTTTTTGAGAGGGCATCTCTCATATTTATTGATCAAATGGTTGTTAACAACAATAAAATTCTGTATAGGGGATTCAATGCACAATCCTTAATCAACCCCAAGCCTAATTCTCAACAGTCTCCAATCTTCTGAAGCATAACGAACAAGTTCTTACATGGTGAACAAATTCTTACATAGTGAATAAGTTCTTAAATGGTGAATAGTGCAAGGGCAGTCATCACAGAAACTTTTGGTTTTGATCACACAGTATGAACTATAAACAATCAGGTCAAATATGAATATTCGTTTGATTTTTATACTTGATTTATATGTGAATCCCACATTTCTCCCTTATTATTATTATTATTATTATTTTTAATAAAATGCTGAAGTGGTAGGTAGATGCAAGATAAAGGTAGAAAACAGTTTAGTGCTGTAAGAGGGCAAATGTAGATGATCAGGTGTGTGCCTATAGACTAAGTATTAATCCAAGCTAGACAAGGGCAACAAAACATCCACGGATGCAGAAGATTTCTCTCAAAACAGGGGGGGTGAGGTTCTAAGCCTCCCCTCTGTTGGTCCCCAATTTCTCTCCTGATGCCCCCCCTGCGACTGTGCCTGTCTTAGGTTGTTCCTCCCTTGAGGAATCTTACCCGTCTCTGGCTAACCAGTCATCTTCCGGGGCCATACAGGGAAATGTAAAGTTGGTAAGTGAGAGAGAAGCAATATTGTTTGAAAAGGTAAGCTTTTTACTTTGCAGATTTATGCCCTGCGTCACTGGGGTTTTTAAAAGAACATTTAAAATACTTTGCCTACTGGGCTTTAGATGATTTTTTTTTTAATAAGACTTTTAGAAGTAAGGATTGAGTGAGCAACCTTGAAATTTCAATGGTTTAACAAGACAAAAGATTATTTCTTGCTTACACAATAGTTCAGCACAGATCTGATCCTTGAGTTTAGATGGCTCTCTTGGGAATCTCCTCTCCGAGTGGCAATTTAAGGTTTGAAGTTCCTTTTATCCTTTTGTTCTGCCTTACTCTATGTCCTTGCAGTCCTTCCATTCAGCTGGCAGGTAGAAATACAAATGTAGGATCACTTGGGAATATTTATAGTCTTGTAAGTATTATACTTGATTTGTAGCGGTATTTTGGTCATTCATTTGGCCACTACCAAGTCAAAAGACCACCCAGCTGAAAAGATATCTGGGATGGGTTTAATGAACATGGATTCTCTGACATAAAAATGAAGATAAAAATTGATAGAAGTGATTTATTTTCCTTAAAATGTGATGATTATTTACAAAAATACATTCAAAACTATTCAGAACATAAGTCTTGGTCATGGTCATGATGCATGATTTTATTTTGCATTCCCTGCACGATGTTCCCATTACATCCCATTCAAAGACACTCTCACTACCTAGTGATACTGACTGGGATTCTAATCATGGGCCCAATTTTAATGGAACCCTGGCCGCAAGGCTGGTACGGAAGAAAACATGGCTCATGACCATTGAAAATTAGTGTTAGAGACATTTTAAATACTGTTAGTTACATAAAAATAACAGTTAATATTTGAAAGACCGTGATGAATGCTTTACGTTTTGTAAAATAGCTTAAGATATAAAATAATGTATCTGTATATCTATTTGGTATCCATATGCATATCTATTTCTGTCTATATCCTATGAAGATCAATTAATGAATAAAAAGATCAAATCCTTTTGTTTTAGTTTCTGGACACTCTAATACATGCCAGTTAGACCCAGACTTATATCCAATATCTACAGACTTCTTTATCCACAGCTAAACCACTGGATACTCATTTACAGTCTTGGTTCTCTCCTTTCCTTATGATGAATGCTATGGCCATTCAGGAGTAAGCTAAAGAACTTGAATTGATCCCTCAGTTTTGGCTACATGGTTGCCTTAACTTTTTGCTCTATTCTATACTCGCAATGTGTATTTCCAGAGATGGGATCTGCACCTCACACCTTCTTCTCACTGGTCTTCTGTTGTATACTTTGAGTCTGAATCAAAGCATCTTACTCTTCCTGGTTTCCTCCTAGCACCAAAGTAATCCTATGCTACTGTCTGGTGGCTGGCACTTGCTACTTTATGATAATGATCCCTGGTGCAGTCTGCCTGTGATGGAATCCCAACTAAGAGATGTCACTGTCTGTTTGAATAACCTTTCCCTAAATTGGATCTTCCTCATGCCTGCCAAAGTCAGCTAAAAGTGCCAAAAGCACTACTGTTTGCTGTATTAAACTCCAAACTAATAACCCCCATTAGGCTCTGGTTCCTTAGACCTTGACCCAATCCATGATCCAGTCTGATTTTAACATCTTCCATCTTCCAATCTTCCAATTCTCCTCTCCTTGAGAGCTCCATCAGGTCTTCTCAATCCTGGGTACGGCTGCTCCAAGTCCAACTCCATTTAGCTAAAAATGCTGTCTGTGCATGTGTCTATGCCTATGAGTGTATGTGTGTGTATGTGTTTACTGTATTTGATAGTAAGTCATTATAAAAGACATTAATTTGGCTGCTTTAGTTCACTTATCTTCATTTGTTTATTTTCACTACATATTCACTTGAAACAGTTTAACTTTCTTTGGTAATTTTTAAATTAATTTCTATTTTATTGGTTGCACCCACTGATAGCTTCCCTTGTTTGTTTATTTTATTCAAGTCAGGGCTTCAAAGAACTCTGGGGATATTAATTCCAGTTTGAACATGCGGATCGGGCCACCCATGCAATTGTTTATTTCCTCAGACATAATAGTTTGCTACTGTGTAGCGAGGTGCCAAACACTTCTAAATCCAGACTAAAGGGTTGCATAGCATCATGTGCACTTGGCTTTGAAAAGCATAGCAGGATCAAAGACACCAAGATATCTGATTTGTGATGCATTGTAGCTCATCTCAAACGATGAAATTACAACAATACTTCTATTGTGCATGGTGATTGGACTGACCAAACTTTTCAGGATTTACTCTTGGAATGATAGAAGAATAAACATTAAGCTCTTTGAAAGTTTTACAACTGTTTTGTCAAAGATTTTGTGCTAAAAGTTAAAATACACATGCTTGTTCTTGATATGTTGCTTAATAGAATTATTTTTTGTAATTTGTATGTCCATACTCCCCTCTCATTTAAAACTTTAGGCCTGTGTATCCAACTTTTGTTGTATTCAACAGAACTCCTATTTTTCCCACATTGACCCACCAAAATACATCTACATAATCTCCTCTCTCTCTTCTCTCTGTCAGTCTTTAACCTCAGCACCTACTATAGTATTTCCCTTCATCTCTGTTTGTTGACTCTCTTGAACGCTGTCCCTCCTACTCGTTGTTAGCATTGTAGTTGCCTCAGAATAAATGACACTTAACTAAGAAAATGCCTGCCCTGGACACCCCCCACCTTTTTATTGATATACAGTCTTATTTTAGTTCTAAGTATACAACAGAGTGGTTCAACAGTTGCCCATATTTTTAAATCCTCATACCCACTAGTACAGCTATGATTTGTCAACAATGAAAGATGTTACAGAATCATTGGCTATATTCTCCATGCTGTGCTACTATCCCCATGAAAAATCTACATTATGACTGAGTTTTTGTACCCCTTTATTCTCCTCACCCTCACCCATGGTAACCATCAGTCCTTTCTCAGTGTCTATGAGTCTATTGCTGTTTTGTTCCTTCTGTTGTGCTTTGTTTTTATATGCCACAAAAAAAGTGAAATCATATGGTATTTATCTTTCTCCACCTGGCTTATTTCACTGAACATAATACCCTCTATATCCATCCATGTTATTGCAAATGGCAGGATTTCTTTCTTTTTATGGCTGATTAATATTTCCTTTGTATATGTACAACATCTTTATCCATTCATCTATTGATGGCTGCTTCCATGTCTTGGCTATTGTAAATAATGCAGCAGTAAACATAGGGGTGCATGTATCTTTTTGGATTAGGGATTTGGTTTTTTTCAGGTAAATTCCTGGAAGAGGAAGTTCTGAATTGAATGGTATTTCTATTTTTAGTTTTTTGAGGAACTTCATACTGCTTTCCACAATTGCTGTACCAATTCACATTCTCACCAACAGTGTAGGAGGGTTCCCTTTTCTCCACATCCTCACCAACACTCATTTTTTCTTGTATTTTGGATAATGGCTATTCTGACTGGTATGAGGTGATACCTCATTGTGGTTTTGATTTACATTTCCCTGATGATTAGCAATGTGGAACATGTTTTCATGTGCCTATTGACCTTCTGCATTTCTTCTTTGGAACAATGTCTGTTTGGGTACTCTGTCCATTTTTCAATTAGATTATTTGTTTTTTTGGTGTTGAGGCATATGAGGTCCTTATATATTTTGGATGTTAACCATTTACCAGATAAATCATTTACAAATATATTCTTCCATACTGTACAATCCCTTTTTGTTCTGCTGATGGTGTCCTCTGCTGTGCAGAAGCTTTTAAGTTTGATGTAGTCCCACTTATTCATTTAGGATTTTGTTTCCCCTGCCCAAGATGATGTGTCCAGGAAAAAACTGCTCATATTTATGTTCAAGAGATTTTTGTCTATGTTTCCTTCTAAGAGTTTTATGGTTTCATATATTACATTCAGGTCTTTGATCCATTTCTAATTTACTTTTGGGTATGGATTTAGGCAGTAATCCAATTTCATTCGCTTGCATGCAGCTGTCCAGTTTTCCCAACACCAGTTATTGAAGAGGCTCTATTTTCCTCATTGTGTATTCATGTCTCCTTTATTGTATATTAATTAACCATATATGCATGGGTTTATACCTGGGCTTTCTATCCTGTTCCATTGATCTATGGTTCTATTCTTGTGCCTGTACCATACTGTTTTGATTAGTGTAGCTTTGTAGTAGAGCTTGAAGTCTGGGACTGTAATCCCCCTTGCTCTGTTCTTTCTCAGGATTGCCTTGGCTATTCGGGGTCTTTTGTTGTTCCATAGGAATTTTAGAATTATTTGTTTTAGTTCATTGAAAAATGTTGTTGGAATTTTGATAAGGATTTCACTGAATCTATAAACTGCTTTGAGCAGGATGGTTACTTTGACAATATTAATTCTTCCTATCCATGAGCACAGGATGGATTTCCACTTATTTGTGCCTTTTTAAATTTTCTTCATGAGTGTCTTATAATTTTCAGAATATAGGTTTTCACTTCCTTGGTTAGATTTATTCTTAGGTATTTTATTCTTTTTTAAGCAAATGTAAATGGAATTGTTTTCCTGATTTCTCTTTCTGCTATTTCATTACCATTATATAGGAATGCAACTGATTTCTGAGTATTAATTTTATATCCTGCAACTTTGCTGAATCTAGTTATTAGTTCTAATAGTTTTTTGGCTGAACACCCTCTTCTAAATAAAATCCTTATGTTTTAATTGCTCATTTCATTCACATCTTTTCTTCACTGCATTTATCAAAATTTGTAATCACATTTTTTACTGTTCACAAAAATCTATTCTGCATTTCATGCTAATGAGAGTTAGTTCATTTGTCTTTAATAACATCATTCTATCATGTATATGAGTACACAATTATTTATCAATGTGTTAAATGACAGTATTTCTGAGAAACCTTTTGATATAATAACCTAACCCGCATCCAGTATCAACAAAAAGACAAGTATACCCTCATTCTTTCCTGGTCTCCACAGTGTACTCGTATCCCTGCAGTTTTCCCTATCCTAAAAGGATTGTCCCTGGTAAATTATTACACATGAGGTCAATCTCCCTAATCACCTGTTGGTGACTCCCCCTAGCTGAACCCCATCATATGCCAAAGAAAAGGGAGTCCCTAAATTCCTTTCACAAATTCCAGGCTCCTGTGGACATAGGATAGTAGCAAAGAAGAATAAGTAGAACTCAAAGGGCAGTGGCTAATTCCCTTTTCAGAAATCAAAAGAGTTTGGAGTCCAATAGAGTTGGGAGCAAATGCCAAGTTCACCACTTTCTCTTTGCAAATTTCAGGTAATTAACATAAATATATGATTAAATTTTCTTATATATGTATAAACTAAGGATACCAATGCCTATTGCATAAGGGTATCAGGGTAGAAACATCATGTTGCACATACAACAAAGCCTGGAATATAACTTTTAATAAATGATAATACACTTCCTTTCCCCTTTGAACTAATGCATTTTAATCTAGAAAATGAAGCAATTGGCTAGGTCACACTGACTAATCAAAATGGTTAAACTGATTAAGGCATCTGTACTAAGGGTTGCCAGATAACATACAAAAAAATACAATGTATTTGATTGATCTGGCTAGCCTAGTTGTACTCCTATTTATTCCTTCAAGTGAGTCATAATTATTTAACATCATTTATACAATTGGGCTTATATTTGAAAATCACAATATATTTTTCTTATTTCTTCAGAACTTTTACAGTGGCAAAATGGACTGATTTAAACCAGAAACTTTTATTAAATATTTTTAGAAAGAAGGAATAATTTCCACGTTATTAAATCTATACATGTGACAGTAGGTACTGGTTAATTGTCCTCCACCACAGTATGTAAAATACATTATCACATAACCAGAGTCCTGTTCTATAAGAATGATATAGAATTAAAACCTTCTTTTAAATCAATCTGAAAATTCTGAAGGAATAAGAATTCACTAAATTTATATCACTGCTATGGTATGAAAATCAATAGTTCTTAAACTATTAAAGCTTTTATTAGCTTATGCTTTAAAGCAAACATCTATATACTTTTGTCTAATTGATAAACAAGCTATGTTGCAACATGACCAAAATCAACACTGAGCCTATTCAGGGAAAAGGCACATTAAGATTAAAATTATCAAGAAAAATGGTTGCTTGTGCAATGTACTCTATAACTACATTGAGATTAGAAATTTTTATTTGTAAGAAGCAGCAGATATTTTCCCCAAGTTTATAGTATATAGTGATAATTTGAATATTTTACATTGCATCACTGAATTCTGGAATAAATATCACTCAAGATAATTCTATCTTCCATTAAGAATTGTTTTCTTAACTTTAACAATAAATTGAAGTGACCAAAAATAGTATAGTTGTATGTATAGCGAATAAAGACTTCTATCGTAAGTTGCAAGGAGGTACTAAAGATTTGTTTTCTTGAAGAAGAAGCTGATGGTTTACCCACTAGCTTCTTCTTCTTAATGTGTTCATAAATATTAATTAGTATTAGGTTTGGAAATCAAACATATCAAGCCCCAAATAATATGGCCTAATCAATCAGAATCATATTTTTATCATATAGGTGTAGTCAGTCCACAGCCTGTACAGAGGTTGCACATTAAGGGAAGTAGGAAATGTCTATCTTTTGCTTTGGAATCTTAAGCACATAACTTTTATCTCATGGTCTCAGATGGTTGCTCAAACTCCATCCATCATGTCACCATCCTCCAGAAAAAAGGAGGAAAAGAGTAGAAAGACAAATCACTTCCTTTAAGAAAAATTCCCAGAAGTTATGCATACCACTTCTACTTTTTTCACAAATTGGCCAGAATTTAATCACATTGCCACCAGACCCAGGTTGTGTGAGAGGCCGGTGAATGTTTAGGGAGACAGCCATAGTGGTCAGCTCTTTTTACCATAGAAAAGAATGAATATTGGGCTGAAACAATATTCATTCTTGGCCACCTACCTGTACACTGAAAAAGTTTTCAACTTGAGGTAGCAAGACATAATATTTGAATTGTCTTTCTTAGTTTCTCTCCTATGTATGCTTACAAATTAGACTGAAGTATGGAGGAAAGGCATAGAAGAGATCCTGATTTGGCTAAGTCAGTCATATAGCCAGGTTTCCTTTCTTGGTTCTCACTAATGAAATATGAATATATGCAAACTAGATTACATAAGAAAGGGCATTCCCTTTTCTTCCTCTGGGTATTGTATGTCTATCATTGAGGTTTGGGACAGGGGAAGCCACAGTGATGTCTTTCTAAGAGTAAAGACCACATATGGAGGAAGAAAAAGCAAAGCAAACCAGGGAAAAATTAAACTGGAACTTTCATCTACCATGGCTGCAACTTAGAGATGGTTGTATATGAGATAACTTCTTTTAATGTAATGCCAGTCCAGTTCAGTTGGGTTCTCTGTTTCTTGCATCTGAGGCAATCCATCTACTATAAAGCCAAGTTAATACATTTATGAATTCCTGATTTCCTACTCCCACTCCCTACTTTTTCAAGTTATTTTTCCTTCTGTTAAGCAAATAAATAAATAAATTTATATTTAATATCTAGAAACTCCATATGTACTAAGGCATGCAACTCCTAGGTGGGACAATGTTTACTAGAAACGCATTAAACCAGCCTAATTGGAATGTGAAAACCCCAAAGGCTCATCATACTCTGGTCAATATCTTTATAGTTAATGAAAATACTTCCTTGAGAAAACTATAGTGCCTGTCCCCACTGAAGGAGAAACTGTTAAAATTTAAGGTACAATAGAAGTCGTGGAGTTTAGAAGAGGTTTCGTTAGCTAATTAGTTTTTAAGAGACAATGATAAGAGAGGTCTATACTATCCAAAATAATGGTAATGTATCATCTGAAAAAATTCCTTAGATTTATACTCCAAGAGATAGTTCTTCCTTGCATCCTCCCTCCTTCTCTTATTTTTTCACGTTACCCATCACTCTTACTTTTCACCTTTTACTCATTCCTTCCTTCCTCTTCCTCTATAATTCTCCATTATATCTCTATTTTCTCCCTGTACAGAGGCACATATATTCATACTGTTTCCTTTTCCTGAATATTGTGTCTATTCAATCTACAAAATCAAATTCAAATAGTGCTATCTTTAATTCTTCCAAATTGAAACAATTTCCCGCATCTCTTTATTCCCTTTCTACACTATCATGCACCAGTCAGAGGCACATTTTATGCTCTACACTGACTCAGAATTTTGCCGTTAGTATGTAAAGACCGAAACATAACAGACTGTTGTAGTATTCTGCACATTTAAGCACCTACATAGATTAAAACAATTTTATATAAAGGCTTTTGTTCCAAACTACAGATCTGAAAATTTTATGATTTACAACTAGCTAATTTCATAATTATATTACTCTTGATTTTCATTTACCTTTTGCCTATTTTTTCCCCTGGAGATTTATGGGTCTTGACAGAAATTCACGCATAAATTTTGATAAACAGAGGATGAATGTTATGAGGACAAAGTCGTCTGGCCCAGAAGCTCTGAGTTTTTCCAGTTTTGCCCATTTATATCTTCATTTTCATGGGGTGTGCATAACCTATCAGTTTCCTCATCTGTAACTTGGGTATAACTGCTGTGACTATTTCTTGGAGAAATTTTTATGCCAAACACCGTTTAAACCTTTACAAACAGAATCTGGTTTCATCCTCTCAGCAACACTTGAGAAAAGTACTATTATTATCACATTACACATAAGAAGAATTAAGCCTCAGAAAAGATTAGTGACTTGCCCACAATCATAGGAAGGCAAATGGCAGACTGAGTTTCAAATTCACAGCATCACAGTTATATTCCTCACCAGAAGATCAAGTGTGTTTACTCATAAAAATACTTTGAAATATCATTGTACAAATATGAGAAACTCCTATTTTCCTATGGTCCTGTCAAGGCCATGGCTGGTGACAAAGTGCACATTAGGAGCCTCAAGTATATCATTGTGAAGCAGCTGGGGTATTTTCTTGAGTGATGAGGTGGGCTCTCCCTCATATTAATGGCATTGCCCCTTAACGTCTGGATCGCTCTTACCTGGTAGCATTGCCTGTAAGTAACCAAAGCTATATTTTTGTGAGGAATTAGTGAGACATAGAAGAGTTGTGCAACTCTTATTTTCTTCACTCATACTCATTCTTTACTCAAATATCCTACATAATGCTTGTTTCCTGGTTCAGTAATAAACCAAAGTTCAGGCACTCAAGTCTGATCATTATCTGTGCCAATTTGCAGGTTCAAACATCCATGATTGAATCCAGATGAGCCCCTTGCAATTCATTTCAGCTCCATCTGTGCCTAGAACTGCTTCATGTGGTCTGTTATAAATAAAAATTAATGGAATCCGTACTAATTGGCTTATAATTTTATTACAGAGAGTCTCACAATTAAGAAATAATTCGAGAAAAATGGCAAGCAACATATCTCCAAAACTTATATTTTGCCTAAGATCCAATCCCATTAAGTCCAATTGTTTACTGGACCTTCCTAGCATGTGCATCCCAATATAACTTTAAAAATACACCCATATTCAAAATTATGCTAAATATTTCTACTCCTTTCACCCCGTGTCCTCATTATTTTGTTTTAGTTTTTGGATATTTTTTTCCATTTAAAGGCTTAGTTGCATTCTCCCTCATCTTTGATCACAAAATCATAGAATTTTATAAAGTATAATGTGTCATAGAAGTTGTATCAGATCAAACTGAAGCTCAGGAAAACCAAGTTTTTAAATACCTAATTAATTATTAATTGTAAAACACCTACATCAATAAGATTTTATGTTTTTCTTTCCCATTCTATTTCTGCTGCTATTATCATAAGACCATTGCTTTATTTCTCACACAGATATTGTTTCAATGACCATATGACTAATCAAGCCTCTAGCTCCCCACCCTCAATTAGGAGAATTAAGTGACTAATATTTTTCTCCTGTTAGTAGATTATATGACTTATTGATGTTCACAAATGTTGAAAATCTCAAAAGTGTTGTTAATTTGCAATTTTCTTTCTTATATGGAAACATAAAGTGATACTCACAAAAAAGACCTAGCTGAGAACATCCATTAGTTGAGATTGAAATTGTGACTTGACTGGTTAGTGGAACAAGGTCTATAAAGTTATTATAAAATGACAGGTGGTAAGATGAATATGGATGCAAAATAAGGAAAAGTGGACAACCCCATTAAGGAAAACTGGGCAGTGAAAAGGCATGAAGAAAGTTCCTGGAGATGAAACATTTGGGTGAGCAGGGGGAGAGCCACCATAAGCGTCTCTGTCACCTGGTAGTGTCCCTGAGGAATGTCCCAACTCTAGCATGGCTCTTAAACCTCTAAATCTGAAATACAGTTGCTAAGGCCAGACATGGTGATTCTCTTCCTCTTGGTTTTGTGAGTAAATTTCTGTTCTCAAAATAAAGAAATAAATCTGTAATTGATAATTTGTATATGTTCTAATTGTACAGGCAGAAAAAATTTATAGCTGTTTGGCATCTTTATGTATGCACTATGTCTTGGGGCCTTTTTGTTTATTTAAATAACAAGATAATTTGATTACTTATATGTTTAATTTATTAAGATATGTGGTTAAGAGCTTAAAAGGATTTTACTTACTGGGTTTATAAGTATACTGTGCCAGGCATTTGAAGTGCTTGAGAAGATTAGTAATATCAGTTGAATGAATATAATTTAAAATTAATTAAAATATAATTTTAAATTAACCAATTTAAAAAATGGGATTGTTTTTCACCAAATTTAATCACTTAGCTATACTTAGTTGAATTTTAAGAAATGACCGGATATATTCTCTGATTTTTTTACAGTGTAAGAAAATAGGCTTAAAATTTCAGACAATGAAATATTTTTAATTTGTATGTTTTCAAAGTAGATACTACTTAAGCCAATGTTTTTTTTACAGTGTAAGAAAATAGGCTTAAAATTTCAAAGAAAATGAAATATTTTAAATTTGCATGTTTTCAAAGTAGATAGCACTTAAGCCAATAATGATTTGACATATTAAATATGCCAAACAAAATCTCTTTGGATATATATCTATTAAAAGTAAAATTGTCAACCAATTGAAAGCATGACTTTGATGCAAATATAAAAAGCCAGTATGTCAAAGATTTTATTCAACTCATAAAATGTTGGAATGAGTCAGATGTTATGATTGATTGAAAAGCATTTGAGAGTCTAAGTATATATAGACTATGTTAGAATAAGACTTATGGGTTAGATACAAAGCAAGTTAATGTCAACAGAGTCTTAAACTTTTGGGATTATCTGTTAACCCATAATAATTACATTTTCAGTGAACACAAATCTACAAGTTTATATAACTTCTCTAAGTTTAGATTATTGCTCAATAATAAATAGTGATCTAAACAAAGTATATTGCTCTAGTAAAACTCATGTGCCTTTCCTGTGTATGACATTGAAAACATCCCTACCCAAATTGTCACCTTATTTCCAAGATTCAGATAATTTTTCTGACAATCCCTGAAAACTCTGAAGATTATTCTTGATCACAAAGTGGCTGGTGTTTATTGAGGATGATTATAAACATAGGTACAGCAAGATTATTAATTAACCATATAGATTCCCTTGATTTTGCTGTGCAAATCAACGACAACTACTGAAACCACAAAAGGAAATTCCATCATGAAATTTTCATGAAGAATCCTGGCATTTTTAGCTATTATTATTTGCAAGTCTATCCCAAGACTAGCAAACTAAAACCCATGAAACTCCACCATATTTAACTTTTAGAACCTATAATCTGGGAGTAATTCCTGCAATACTGGAACCATATATGCCTGTACTAAGCTAGTTCTTGGTATGGCTCCCTAGGAATTGGCTTCACACAGAAATCATCCCTTATTCCTGAACAGTGTGAGCTTGTGCTATCTGATGAAATGAGAATCCTTCTCTAAAACAGCACTCTGTATGTAGCTTTGGTTGCACAATTAATTTGACCAATTACTTCTTAGAAGAAAAGAGGACAGATATTATTGGATTTGTGTAAAGGATTACATTGCCATGAAAACAAGGAGACTTAATAAAAGTATTTGTGTCTGAATTCATAGCAGGTCAGTGGGACTCAGATCATTAAAAACGGATCACTTAACTTTGCAAACACAGTCTGCTAAATAGAGCGTTAGAGATACATGAAGAAGAAAGGAAAGGGCTTTTTCAAATATCTATACATAATAGAATATTCTAAATAATGCCAACAGCATGACCAACGAATAACAGCAAACAAATCCCCCCACGTTAGTTCATTCAGTCCTACTTATCCCAAAGGATCTTGAGTCAGCAGTCTACTCTCATGAAGTACATCTGCTTCCAGATTGCAAACAGTCGTAGCAATCCTGAGGCAGTTACCTATGGCAGCCTGAAAGTCATCAAACTAGTATTAATAGGAAAGCCTGTGCCTGAGTCTATTTTACTTAGTTAAGCATCATCATTGGATACCTGGGTAATTTCTAAGTAGATTGAATACTGAAACATTGATTAATAAGCATAATTTTAAGTTTATGTATCTTTGCTCCTTCTTTTCCTAAACTACACAGTGATTCTATTTTATGATCATGTAAATAAGCATGTTAAGTTTTCTCATCTTAACAGAATATAAAATGGATGTATGTGGTTAAGTAACATTGTTTTACGTGTTTTTATGAAGACTATAAATTTTGGGGTTTTCTGTTCCATGTAATAGATTTGTTGACTGGACAAAATTCTATAATTAACATGCAACTTTATTAAGTCTGGACTTTTTACTAAATAGTAAATACTAAATTGGACTAAGTACTTTACCTTAAATCATTGGTTCTCAAACATATAGCATATATCAGATCAACCTGGAGAGTCTGCTAAAACACCAGTTCCTGAGACCCTTAGAGTTTCTGATTCAGTAGGTCTTGGATGAGCCTGAAAATGTGCATTTCTCTTAAGTTTCTGGGTCACATTGAAACTGTGAGTCCAAGGACCACACTTTTAGAACTATTGCCTACCGCGTTCGCCCCTTGTGGCGGTGACGACAGCGATACGTACACAAACGTGGTTCACTTCAGTTCTTTATTGTTGCTCGGAAGGCCGGGAGAAGGTGAGTGAGAAGAAGCAACAGCTGGGGGTAGCGAATGAGAAGAAGAATGAGGGGAGAGAGGGAGACAGAGATTGAGAGAGAGGGAGAGTGAGTGAGTGAGAGAGTGAGTGAGTGCTTCTCTTTCCTGCTTATGCCTTATATAAAGGAAGCTGGCCTATGGTGATCAAGATCATGCAAGCCTATAGGAGCAACTTCCTTATGCTAATGCCACCAAACCAGGAAGGGTGGCGCCCAGGAAGCGTGCGCCATCTTAAGGCATTGGTCAACTAGAGTGGAAGGGCGGTGTTCAGCCATAGTGGGACTCAGCCTCGGCCGTAGGCCGGCCCCTACAATTGCCCTTTATAAAGTCAGGGTGGCCTTGGCCTCCTTATGTCAATAAAAGGACATGCTGCTCACCTGTTAGTCTTACTTATAAGTTTTGCATAATTTCTCAAACACAGATAATTCCATACATCTCTGTAACTCTTATAAATTCTGATCCAGAAAACAACCAAGTAAATGGCAATTAAAAAAAAACCAATAATAAACACCTTTTCTTGGCAACATGTGGTTATGTCAGTTATCAGTTTATTATCTTCTGGCTCCAGACTCATTATTTATTGCCCACTCTCAGAAAAATGATCTGGGCCCCTTAACTATCTGCCAGAATGTAAAATTTGTCAGGAAAGAGGGATTGAGACCCTGGAAATGGGAGGATTTTCTTTCTTGGTATCAGCATCATCAGTCTCTGGGGCACAGATGTGACAATATCTGCTCCTACAGTGCATGAACGGAAGCACCCTGTAGCCATCAGGATCCCCGTGAATCCTTACTGCTGGTTTCATATGGAGGTGTCTCCAGAGAAAATGAATGACTTTCCATGATGCCCTAGGAAGTAGATTTCTTACCAACCTGGAGGACATATTTCCAGCAATTTCTGTCCATACAGCACCACAGGAACTCCTCTTAAACCCGGTGAGCCATATTCTTATCCTCTCCAACAGGGGCTTGGATCCCATCCTGGTGGGGAGGAGTCCTCTTCTTGGGGGCTCTATTATTTCAGCCCTGGGGGTCAGAGAGTACTCCCCAGCCCTTGCATCTGCCAATCTTGTACTCTGTAGAGTTCTTTCATGTCTTATTATACTGTTCCTCTTAACACCAGTTCCCTGTTATAGTTAATAATCCTTTATATTAAATTTTCTCTGTGCGAATTACTGTGTGGTTTTCTCTTCTTTAATTGGACAACAACTGAAACAGTGGTATTTAATAATTACTTGTAAAATTAATTTAAAAATCCATCCTTTAGTCTCTAGATATTTAGAGTTTTAAAATTGTTGAGATTTAATTACACCTTAAGTGAATCCACAATCCAGATGAAGAGACTCAAGAGACATTTAGGCTTTTTTCTCCCAAACTACCAAGTTAAGAAGTATAAAAAAGGAATTCAGTAACTGAGCCCTTACTAAGACAAAATAGTCACTGAAATCTTAACAGTCTCCATAGAACTTGCCTACACTGGCTAAATGGGGCGTATATTTACAACAGTGTAACACTCTTTCTAATAGCCCCTTAAGTGGAGAACTCCAGTGCTTATTGGGGCCAGTGATGTATACCAATGGAAAGCAGGAAGAACTTTTTGAGCCATTGGTAGCTGAGAGTTCTTATTAGGAGGGAAAAGCCCCTATACCTGAAGATGCTTGGTATACAGATGGCTCCAATTTGGGGCAGCTCCCAAAGTGGAGGGCTCTAGCTTTCCATCCTAAGACTGAGACAATATGGATGGAGGATTGAGAGGGGAAAAGCAGCCAATGGGTTGAGTAGCAGGCAGTATGGCTCATGATCACCCAGGAGTCCTCCTCTATAGTTGTTTGCACTGACATCTGAGCCATCTATCAGGGCTTGACCCTGTGGCTACCAACCTGGTACCATGTCAACTGGATGGTTGGTCACCGGCCCCTTTAGGGGCAAGAGTTGTGGCAAGACCTATGGGCCTCTGGTCAGACTAAGACAGTTACCATATATCATGTGACCAGCCATTTGCCTCTGGCATCCCCAGGGAATGATGAAGCAGACACATTGGCCCAGGTGCATTGGCTAGAAGGAAAGCCTGCTTCTGATGTAGCCCAATGGTTACATCAGCATTTGTTGCAGGTGGGGCAAAAGACAATGTGGGCTGTAGCCCATTGGTGAGGCTTGCCATTGACCTTTGAAGAAGTCAGCAGAGTCCAGAAGGAGTGCCTTGTGTGCTCTAAGAGGGACTTATACCGAGTCCCGCAGCAGCATAGGACAATAATAAAGGGGCTGATATCCCTTGTCAGGTGGCAGATAGACTATATTGGGCCTCTGCCCATATCAGAAGGGTATCAGTATGCCAAGACTTGTGCAGACACAGCTACTGGACTGTTGGTTGCTTTTCCTGCACATCATTTAGATCAGCAAATGACTAAAATGGGCCTAGAGCATCTCTGTAGCCTATGGCCAGTCACAGGTGATTGAGATCAATCAAGGCACCCACTTTACTGGACATGCTTTACAAGAATGGGTGCATCAATTAGAGATAAAGTGGAAGTTTCATGTACCATATAACCCTCCTGAGGCAGGCATGATGGAGAGGTACAATGGTTTGTTGAAATCTGGCCTGAAGTCAGACACCAATAGTTCATGGGGCTGGTCAGTTTGCTTATGGATAGTGCTACAGTGTTTGAATGAGAAGCCCCAAAAGGAGCCTTGAGCCCTGTGGACATGCAAACACACATTGCTGCCTCTCCTACACAACTGTATGTGCAAACCAAAGAGGAATTATTGAAGCCAGGATATGGCCAGCAGAGCAACATCTTGCTACCAGACCCAACTGCATTAAACCCTAAAGACTCTGTTGAGTGGCCCTGGACATTCCAACATATGGACCAGCAATGGCTGGCCCTTCTGGAACCTTGGAAAAAAAGCTGGCCTCCTGTGTATTCCTGGAATAACAGTAACATGGCACCCGAAGATCACAGTGGTGTACCCAAAATGTCCAGGAGGTAAGAGCATCTTACAGGGAAGTTTTGTTTTATCCTTATGGCCAGTGCATGTACCTCCCGTATCCCTATATATTGACCCATCTATAACTCCCTCAGGGAGGGGTGAAATTCCAGTATACTAGACAGGGACAAGATCCCCTTCCTTACACTATCCTATCACAGGACCACTCTCTTCCATGCATCCTACCTCATGGACAATATTTGCCTATGCTGGTGTCATTAACACATGTATCTTATCACCCTTAAAGTTATTTTCTTCTACAGTCCCTTTGGCCTGAACTCATCTTCTGGCTGCAGCTGCCACATGATGATTGCTCTGAACTCCGTACCTGTTCAGCGACTGACTGCCTGTATAATAGACAAGCTATGGACTAAATCTGCATAGGACTCTGAACCAAGCTGAATACTCTGGCTTGAGGATTATCTTGATTTTATTGCTGTTGCTATTATATGTTATTAGTCTGGTTACAATGCTCCAGTTTTCTCACACAGGGGCCATTGTGGAAGACGGGGAGCAAGTAGACTATGAGGTGAGATTTCTGGAGGGGTGGGCTGTGGGTCAAATTGCATTATTTCCAGAATCTCTCACCTGGTCTTAGTGCATCTTCATATCAATAAGTGTTTCCAAGGAGTGGAGAGAAGTAGTCCATCTGCATGTCAATAGGTGATTACAAGGGGCAGTGAGAGCATATCTGGACCAGTTGTGTAGGCTCCTTTTTTGCAGCTGGATTGTGAGAGACATGGGCAAGCAGAAGTGGACTACTGCTTGCAAGCAATAAATGGGTGTCTTCTACTTTATTTTTCCCTTTGACTGATTTTGGCTTCAAAGGTAATTTTCCCCAGGCTGGGAACATATTTTCCCCTGGCATTACAGATTGCTACTTCATTCACAGCAAATTTAAGAATTATAACTTGGTGAAAAATTGTCAATAGGAAGGACAGTCCAAGGGACAATTATCACTGAGGAAGGGTACACATCAGCTTAGCAGCAACAGGTGACATGGAGCCCACACAGCAGACAAAGAGCCACAGCAAAGGCCAAGGGCAAGGCAGAGACATTCTCATAAACTGGTGGAAGAAAAAGTTGAATTGTCACAATGTGATCAAGATATGTTCCTTACCAAGTGCGATGAACACAGGGATAAAGGATGTCAGTGAGCTTCAAGTGAAGGCTTAGCATTAGTTTTTCCCAATTTGACTGTCATCCCAGACTGACTAGTAGCTGATAAATAATGAGTCATCAAGTCAATGTTAGAAATGGAAGTAGGAAAACAGTGTCTTACATAAACTTCAGCAGCCATTATTCCATGAATGATATATCAGTATAGAAATGATTTATGACCATTAGGATTAACAAAGAAAGTGATCTCCATGTTCACTGCTGTTTCAACAATTCCTGATTTTAAAAGTTTGATTACACAACACCTCTTTGAGTAGCTTTTGGCAGCAACAAAGCTACTACTAAAGCTAACATGGGTCTGACTATATCTGTTTCATTTACAGAGTATTTTTAAAGATTTTCAATTAATTCAGTTGATTGCAGCCTATATTCTTAATAAAGCATTGTTAATAGCATTACTAAAATATATTTTTCTTGTATATTATTGTTATTTTACAGAAGAGAAAATATTAGCCTCCCTCCCAGATAGAGGTATATGTTTTGTTGGTTATTATTGAAAATTATTTCACTCTTTTATTAATCCACAATCACTTCATGCCCTGGACATTTTGCTAGTTTCTATCTGGAGGTGCAAAAAAAAATAAGTCTTAGTCATAGCTCTTGGAAAACCCACAATATAATGAGCAAAACAGACATGTTAAGAGGTAGGTATGATGTGTTGCTGTAGAAGCTAACTGAAATGTGGAGCAAAGGGTGATGGAAAACAAAGGAGGGAATTACTACCTGGGAGGGTCAGAAAATGCTGCTTAGAAGTCACCCTTGAACTAGGCATTGGTGGAACCATCCAAAGGTTCAGAAAAAGTAGAAGAAAACAGAACGGAGGCTGTGGACCCAGGTACAAAACTGGAAGGCTCCCAAGAGTGGGAAGTCGGACCAGGTAGGTTTCAGACAGCCTGAGAACTTACTATTTTATCCACAGAAAAGAAAGCTAGATTTCCAGTGAAAACACATGAACTTTCTTCTGATTTTTTTTTATTCAGATAAAAATTATAACTCTACACTGTACAAAGCAGTGACTTTTTATTTCTTTGAATCTTGTGACTGGAAAAGTTTAAAACAGGGTTGATACTGAGTGAAGATTTTACTGAAATGAAAAGAGTTCCAGTGTTGACACTGAACTGCTCTAGTCTGAATACTGTTTGAAACAAATCTTGATCTCTCCAAGATTGGATAATGTACATTTCACAGTGGGTGTAAACCTATACATGGAGGGTGATGTGTTTACCTGCGCTACCTTTCCTTGCAGTACAATAAATGGAGGCTATGTAATGATCAGACAAAGTAGAGATAAGAACAGGTAAAAATATGCCACCAGATGGCTTTGCATCCCAATTACTACAGAATACAATGATTTTCTTACCTTTTCCCCTAAGGCTATGCATATAACTAAAATTAATTCTGGTGTAATGAATGACAAAAAATACCAATAAAGCAATTTTTTATGTTATAGAACTAAAGAACTATGTTCACTGAAGGTTGTTTTTACCCATTACAATTCCTTCAAAATTATAGTTTTACTCTTTAAAATTCCTTCAGAAAGCAAGATGCTGACCCTCCCTGTCCCAATATTTTTCATAGTCTAATATTAGTATCTGCTGAAATTATGCAATTATGCTTTCTGTAACAATAAGTATTATAAAGAATAATATTCTCAAAATAATCTAGAATGCTTTGCAATTGCTATATCAAAAAAATAAATATAAATATAATTTCATTTCTCATATTACAAAGCAACCTTATTTTTTTTTTGTTCAGAGACTCAGTTGAGCCTCTATGTAAAAAATAACAAAATTTACTTCCCAAGATAAATGCATGTCCTTTACAAAGATAACCTTAAAAGCAGTAGGTGTAATGTGAAACTGAGAAGAAAACATTTCTAATCTGTTTCATGATATTAAGAGAATTTCTTATGGCTAAACTGTGCCCAAATTGTACCTGTTCGTATTTGTAACAAAGAACGCTCAGCAGCATTTACACATATTCACAAGTAAACAAGTGGTGTTTATCTAATCAAACATGTTTCCAGCTACAATCCCATTTTCATTGAAAGGGAAAAACTTCTTCCTGAATTTGAAATCTCCTTTTACTTAGCATTTCTTGGAAATTAGAACAGACAGTTTGAGATCATGAATAATGACCTAAGACAATAGAAATCCTATCACGTATAAATATAATTCAGGGGATGACAATGACTGAATGACTGAATAATGCTCTGGAGACTTGTTTCCTCATTAGAACCTGAGTTATTTTTATAATTTCCTACAGGAACCATTTAGGACAGCACAAGGTTCAAAAGGAAGGCCAGCTAGTAAAGATCCAGAAATTTTTTTAGTTTACTCCTATGAAAGGATCTCTCTGGCACCATTGTTAGTCTGAGAGACAAATGGTTACTGTAGAGAAGATGAGGTCATATTAAATGAAAGAAAATTATTCTAAAGATATTGCGTCATATACTAAGATGGTTTTGAAGAAATACACTTCTCTGTAGGTTAATGAAAAAATGTTAAAAAAATTAGATTCCACATTTTGTGAGCATGATTGTTCTATTGAGGAAAGAGAATTGACAGGTCTTATTAACTAGAAAATAATAACCCTGGTAATTAGTTTTTACACCCTCAAGCACTTTTCAAATATGAGCAAATAGTATTTGATGTAGGTAAGCAAAGACCACACAGGACAAAGTTGGGATTCAGAGTTCCTGCCTCTCCTGGTTCCAATGGACCACTTTCTGCCAGCTACTCCTCATTCAAGGACTGATTTCAGGGGCGGAAGTGAACACATACTCACGAAAACTGTCAAAAGGGACATGCCTTTATCTTAAACTATTCAGTATAAAAAGGCTTTGTGTGTGTGTTTTGAGAATAATGCTAGTCCAAAATAGGAAGGAACATATTGTTTCAAATAACAATAAGAATGGAAGTAGATTTGTTTCTCACTTCCTGAATTTCTCAAACCCAATTTTATCTTAGTTGTCTGATTCATTTCCTTTCTTAATTTAGAATAAGATTCAAAATTTATTTATAATTGTATTCAGCTAAAATTAAATCAGTAGATAGGTCAAGTTACCTATGACAATTTTTACTTTCCTTAGTGATAAATTGCTGTGTTCACATCATTTCAATGGGAGAAATTAGACCAAATTTCTATTTTTTTCTATGGAAATACTTAACATAGTTAAAAGAATCTTTTAGGAAGATATGAAGGAAGATGGCAAATTGTGAGGTCAGAATGGCATCCCAACAATTTGATAGGAAAAGCATAATATCCAATAGTCCAAAGGAAAGATTTCCTATTGGAAATCCTAATCATATTCAGAAGAGACATTAATATCTGTGCCACAGTAAGAGCAGACGTAAGGTTGTGGGGTAGAGAGAATGAATACTTATTGAAGGTCTCCTGCTAAAACTGTCCTGGTATCTAGAAACTGTTCTTCTCTTATTATTGCTATCTTGCAAAAACTGTAAGAAGCCCCTCCCTCAAATTTCATTATTTTATGTATAATGAGATACCAAAATGATCCAAGAATTTTGGATTGATGCCAGCACCTAGTGAGCTTGGCCTTGAAATATAAGGAAATTTGGATCAGTAAAGAGCTTCAGAATTGATGCTGAAAGTCATCTTGGCTTCTCTGTAGCAAGGAGGCCATTAATAGGCTATGCCATAGAAATAAAAATAAAACAAATAAATACTAATTCCAAATATGTAATTTACTATTTACCTGTCAGTATTTTCCAAATTCATTATGGAATGAAGAGGACATGGCCTTCACATCTGGAATATATGATATTGTCAGAGGATAAAGAGGGAAGATAAGGAGGCAAAAATGATGCCAAGGTTTTAAATGTGGATCTCAGAAAAATATCAGTAAATAATGGTTAAACTTGGAATATAAGTGGTTTGGAGGAGAAATGTATTCAATTTAGATTTTGTTAGATCAAGATAGTAAAGAGACTTATTTATTAACAGATAAGAAAAGAGATATTTACTAATATTTAAAAGGAATATTCCATAGATAGGTGAAAATAGGAAACTCTAGCTTCAGTTAATTTGAAGGTTGAGGTGTACATGTAATGTCCTGGAAACAGATGTGCTGAGTGTCACCATGCATTTCTTGAGGGGTAAAGAGTAAATCAGTGAAGGACTAGTCATCCCTTTGGAAGAAGCAGAATTATGAGCTCATAAATGAGTCAAATACAAACTGGACAGAGTAGGAATTGAATAAGCATACTGTGATTTTCTAGAGCCAAAGAAGTTCACAAATGTGTTCTTTAACTATATCTTCTGAGTTTGAAACAGATTTAAGTCAGTGGATTCAGGGGCCTCTGTTGAATTTCATTAGTCTGATTTCCACAAAATTATGTGGGTAGAAACCATTTTTTAAAAAGTTGAGGAGGGAATGCATTTTGCCAAAATATGAGTAGGAATAAGCCACTGATATAGTATATTTTACAAGAAAGAAATACAATAGAAGAATGAAAGGTGACTAAAAAAATACAACTCTGCTTTTAAAAAAACATTTCACAACTCATTGCTTTTGAATAGAAGAAAACTCAGCTTTTTTACAGACAAGGATGAAAAATGCACTTTCAGCACAGAAATTAGAGTGTGCTGGCCCAAGAGGCAATAAAAACAAACAAACAAACAAACAAACAAATAAAATATTAGACACACTTTTTTTCTTCTCCAGAGAAAGCTCTTCTTCCATTCCCCCATCTTGCAGGGATGGGGCCATCACACTCTTCACTCTGCTTAGCAGATGGTTATTCTTCCACCATTATTGATGATTTCCTTTACTCTAAACCACTCACAAATTACACATTATTACTCATCAGCCTCCAGATTTCCAGTGTGCCTTTCCGCTTTCCTCATGCAACTCCAGTTCCTCCATAAAGTCATGTTTGACCCACAGACATTCATTGTTTTCATTTTTCAAAGGACTTCAACTGTTACATTTTTTTTTCTGAAATTTACCTGTGAGATAGTTTCTTCCCTAAAAATTGTGCTTTATCCTTTCTGATAAAATTCTGCATCAGTCAACTTCTGCTACATTCTTCCACGGTTAAAAAACAATAGTATTGGCTTACAATAAAACAGAACATAACCTTTGCATACAAACTTTGTGAAGGCCATTATGGAGAGACAAGGCCAATGTGATAAAAATTCATGTTTACCTTAATACAAGAATAAAAATCAAAGAAGTCGTCAGTGAAGAATATTATGTCCTTTTTCTAGCATTTGATAGCAGCTCAAAGTTGTATTTTCTGACAAGAGTTTGACGTACTGAAAGAGCCAAAGGCAGGGTGCCCCAAAATGTGCCCCAATAGCATATTGATGACTGTGAATTAATGTGGCTGGAGAAAGAGCTGACGTGGGAGGGATACTTACTCTGACCCTCTTCTGCCCACAGCCCCCACCATAAACTAGGAGATAGCTCTCCCAGGGGAAAAGTACCCTCCCTGCACCTGGAGGGTGAAAGGCATCCTTACCTCCAGAGGTAGGGAACTTACAGCCCGGGAGGCTGCATAAACAAATTTTGTTGCTTTTTACTAATTTACTACCCCAGCCCAGATGTTCAAGATCTCTTACTGATTTAAGCCCCCAAACATAAATTTCCTTTGTTCTGTCAATTCCTCACAGATTTATTGTCTCTGTCTAAAAATGTATAAAAACTGTCTGCTTTGGTCATTTCTTTGAGTCTCAATTTTATTATTGGTCCTCTGTGTGCATGTAAATAACTTCATTTTTTCCTTCTTATCATTTTTTCCTTCATATCAATTTGATTCTTAGACCAGCCAGAAGAACCTTGAAGGGTAAGATTTCTTCCTCTGTAACAATCTATTCTCTGGTATTGTTTAAACCTGTGGCATTGGTTGAGACCACAGCCACAGGCTTTGAAATCAAATGATCAAGTGGCAGTGTTCAAATTCTTTTTTGAATGTTTAGTCACCTGTAGTGAAAGTTGAGTAACATTTTATACCTAGTTGGGCAGGAAAACAGATATGAGCGGGGTAGAAAGAGAATAAGGCCAGTAAAATCCACTAGAAGGGACTCAAAGAGTTAACCTGTTAAAAATAGAAAGGTCAAAAGGCCAGGAGCAATTTGGCCTAGAAGTTTGAATACTCCTCAAATAAAGAAGAGTATCTCAGCATAGCCTATGTTTTCACTTTGTCAATTAGAACACACCACTGTAAGATTTACTTTAGCACCTGCTAAAAGGCCCAGCTTATTAAGGAAGAATTCTATCTTAAAACTAAGACTGCATTTTAATCAGACAGTGGCTCAGCCCACATTGGAGGCAGGGTAGACAGTCTCAATTAGTATGCTTCCAGACAGAAGCTGATAACCTGGAAAGGATTCAAAGCAGTATATTTCTTGTGTTAAGTTAAAAAAAAAAAAAGAAACTTAATGTCTTATCAAAGATGAACATTCTGAGACCATTTGGCAGGTCCATACCCGGCCCTTTGTCATTTTCCTGAAAATCCTCAATCGCCTATAAAACTCCAGACCCTAAATGCTTCAGTGCACTCCTCTTTCTGAGGTCACCTGCACTTTCTAAGTGCATAGCCTTAAAACTTTATCTCAACCTTCAGCGTGCCTCTTCTATGAGGTCACTCACATTCCCCTTTCTCCAAGTGTGCACTTGCTCTCTTTAAATAAAACTTAAACCTTTCAGGGCGCCTCTCCTCCCTGAGGTGGTCCACACTTTTTCTCTTTAAGTAACTTTAAATAAAATATTTATACTGCTTCACCACTGTGTCTCTGCCCTTCAATTTTTTGTGGCGGTGGGGACAAGAACTGAGGAAAATACATAATGCTCCTCCAGCAGTTATAAAGCAAACCAAAGTTGATTCTAAAGGAAGTAAAAGACAGGTAATGGTAAAATATGCTAAAGGATGGCACACTAACAGGTTTAAAAATTTTTGTATATATCTAAGGTATGTAAATATATATCTACTGACTTGGAGAAAAACAAATTACGTTGTCAACATGATTATGTAACATACAGTTTTAATAATTGGATCAAATACTTGATCAAAGAGCACCGCCATAGCTCTGCAAGAGGAAAAAATGGAATTGTGTCAGGAATATTGTTTGTATACTAAGCAATGAGAAAATTTAACTAAAGTCCACATCTTTCATATTTTTATGGATGAACAGCCTAGGAAGTATGCTCTTAGAACAGAAGAAAACAGTCATGTTTGAGACACAAATGATCATTATATTTTCCATAATAAGTTACTTTTGTTATTAATCTTATTGTAGGGCTCAATTACCTCCAGGTAATGCTTTGATGTACTAGCATTTAAAATCAATATTTTTGTAGTTTAAACAAATAATTCCTTAGAAAAAATTTGAGGTCAAATGAGAGTATCTGTCAAGTGATAGATATCTTTCTTAGAAGCTTATTAAATTCTAAAACGATTAAGCTGAACATCTCTTACCTCTGTTATATTCTGTTGGTAAACGTACATCCGCATTTTCCAGTAACTAAAATTAATTCCTTCAGAGGGCTGTTCCTTAAGTATTTGATAAGAAATTTAAATTTCACAAAAAATTAAAGTTTAAAGTTTTGTTTAATAAAGTGATAGTAAAATATTTCCTAGATGCTTATAAGAGTGTTTACATTGTGTTTATTTTTATCTGATTATGTACATCAGATCATATACCTGCAAGCCATAGACTCGTCTGATGGCCTTTCATCAGGCCCTGAATACTACCCAAGGTCCTCATCCTGGTGTACAAGACTCAGTGCCTTAATCCCAGGCTATTGCTCAGACTTCATGAGCTCCCTCCCTAAACTCCTGCTACCCTGGTCTTCTGGCCACACAAGCTCCCCACTAAGGCCCACTATTGGTCTAAGTTCCTCAGCCAGAAAACCCATTCTCCGGAATCTGTCCACAGCTCCCTCTCTTTAAGGCTCTGCCTAATGTTAGCTCTTCACTGACCTTTGCTGACCACCCTCCCTAAAATTGCATCCCATCCTTCTCTATTCCTTGCTTTTTTTAGAATTGACTATCACAGTCAATATTGTATGTTTAATGTTTGTCTAGTCTTTATCTCCCTGCTACTCAAATGAAACACACACACACAATCTTTAAAATGTGACTCATCAGCTGCAAATTAGAGCTCTGTCCAGAAAGGACAACTAAATATACTGATCAGTATGGTCTTCTTAGCATCACTCTACGCTCTGATTACTCCAGGGTTTTTGTTTGGTTTTGTTTTATTTTGTTTTCTTCTGCAAGACACTGTCTTCCCTTAGCTTTGGTTTACAATTTGTTGAAGGCTTTCTTCCAAACTTCGTGATTGTTTGCAACCATCAAATCATTCCAACCTATTTTCAAAATCAATCCTGAATCTGATGACATTATACTATTTTCACTGATGCTGCCTGGTGAAAACCAACATCATCTCTCAGCTAAATTATATTATCTTTAGTATTCTTCCTTCTTTAATCCTTCTTTTCTACAGTATGCTCAACAGAAAAGGCAAACTATACTTTTAAAAATATAAAAGCTCAGTTAAGTCTTCTACACAAAGTGGTTTCCACCTCATTCAGTAAAGGCTCATTGCTCAAGTCGCAATGGCTGGTGCATGTGCCCACCTCTCCATTTGCTCCTAGCTGTCACCTCTCCTTTCCTCACTTTGCTCTTTCCATGGCAGACAAATCTCCAGGTATCCTTCAGTCTCAGGCCTCTGAATATACTGCTTTTCCTCCCTGGATGTTCACATGGCCAGATACTACATCTACTTCAGATCTTTTCTCAAATGTTACCTTCTTAATGAAGGTTTCCCTGATACTTATTTTAAAAGCTACAATCTCTTCCTCTACCACTGACATGCCTTATTCTACTCCCTGTCACTATTTCACTTTTCCATCTCACACTTACCACCTTCAACAGAATATATCTTAGATTTTTAGATTGTATTTTTAGATTGTAAGCTTCATTAGGACAAAGATTTTTGTCTGTGTTGTGTCCAGGTTAATTCCTCGGGTCTAGAACAGTGTCTAGAATATAGGAGGTGCTCAATAAATACTTGTTGAATAAGTAAATAAGCACACTAATACTCAGAAACAAGGAAATGTCAAAGAAAGAAAAAAACTTAGTAAATGAAATTTAGAAATATATTCAAAACACATTTATATGTGAACATACACAATTTCCAGAAATCAATTGTTTTATGAAACATTGTGTACATCTTAATTATAATTTTATTTGAAATACATACTCTAATTCAATGTGAAAGTAAGCTAAGTAATTTCACATGGTAAATGTGTCCTTCATTAGGATGTGAAATTTTGTCAACTTTCTCAAAAGTAATTCTTTCTTTACTTTATTTGCTGGTAATCACTAGGCAATGCAGATGATTAATTAGGAGTGAGTGGACAAAGATACTAAAGGTCATGATTTTTCTTGTGTTCTAGCCATGATCCACAACTGTGGTGATGATTAAGTGTACAAATATAAGAAAATAAGTGCATCAAAGTGACATATTAAGTGTCCTTTTAGTGTAGACAATTGTTTGCCCTCATACCCATTGTCTCCTTCATTCTCTTTGTTTGATCATTAATTTTATTAATGACCTAAGTTTTCCTGTCTTCCTTGCATTTAGATTTGCCAAGTAATGGGGTTTGGGCTTTTGGAATGTGAGTGAAGTTGATATTCAATTCCTGGGTCATCCTCTTAAAGGAAAATGCACATGACCTCCACTTCCCTCTTCTCCCATCCTGCAGTCTGTAATGTTGACTCCACAGATGGTGGGTGCATCACCCTGACTTTCCCAAAGAAAGAAGAGAACAGTGTAGGTGACAGAAGAACCTCATTGCTGACATCAAAAAGCCCTGGAAAATCAATCTGAACGTTTACATGACAGAAAACTGCAAGTCTGTCTATTTTAAGCCATTCTTTTACCATTTCATGGAATAAGCTAAATTTATCTAAACGTTTCTAATCCTGACTAAAAGTCATCACTCAGCATTCTAGTCCTGGCTCGTTACTAAGAAAGTGATCATAATCAGGTGAAGTGCCTGACTTCATTAGCTATTAATTGTTTAACCTGTCAATTATTGGATATGTATGTATTATATGTCAGTAAATGGACACTCCACTTTGGATTATATATTCTATAAGCAGAATTTAATTAAATGATGCCATTCTTCCAGAATTAGAGCAATGTCTGCATTCACTGTTTAGTTCTCTCTGGCAATGTGAACTGAAGGCATAGTAGGGAGAACCCACTGTGAAATGTGTATGGACTTTAGAGTCAGATAAGCCATGCTCATCAGCCCAGATCATTCACCTTTACTTGTGTAACATTAGGCAAGTTGATTTCTCTTTTTGCAGAAAATATTAATGTTTTTCATGTTTAAAGGCTGCTAAATATATCTATTTATAAGGTTGCTTCAGAGAATAAATAAGATAATATATGCAGAATTCTGATCATACTGCCTAGCAAAATTAGTGTTCATTATTATTATCATTATTTATTGTAACTCTCTAATCTTCAGGTAATTAAAGTTGGAAAGGGATTTAGATAGTGTAAATGTATACAATAGCACAAATATGACTCTTGAATTCTACTAAAATGTAGAATTTCTTGTCAATAATATTATCATTATCATCATAAGTCTCCAACACAACTGAATTGTTTTAATTCTGTAAATACCAGTAAATGTATGTTTAAAAAAATGAGTAAACATCCTATCTTAGAATCCCCAATTGCCTCCACAAACAGAGGATACATGATACATGATCTGGAGCAATTAGTCCATAAACTGTAGTCATTTATCACACTTAGATAGGAAAGTTCACTCCACTAGAGAATGATAAATGTGGAATCTTCTCGTTGGAAGTTCCGATTCAAGTTTGCACTAAGCTAGTTTTCTAGTATGTTATAAGAGTACTACATGAGTTATATAAGGTACCTTTAACTATTTGTTATTAGGAAAAAAAAATCCCTCAACACTTCATTCAAGCCAGGTCACAAGTTCCAGAAATCTGGCTAAATTCCAAGTTAAATAATGACGCTCTGCTCTATATACCAGCCTTTCCTTCACACAAAAGAGAAAAAACAGTGACTTCAATCCATAGTCTCATGGAAGTTTAGACAGCAATTATATGTCCAAAGACAAGGCAGAGATAGAAACTAGATTCACAACCCAAAAGCAGTCCACAAGGTGAGGGATAAGTATATGTGCCAAAGAATTGAGTAGTAAATCACATTCAGAACTTTAATGAACCGTATGGCCCAAGAGCTGCCATTTGGGCATTATGACATGAAAGGGTCCTAAAATATAAGGAGTTTCTGAAAGAGAGTCTTATGTCATGGAAAAGTGTTAAGACTCATTCAAAATATTTTTCCATTGGCTAAAGGGAAATATTTGCCCTGAGTAATGTGTTCATGATGAGAAATTTAATAACAAGGATGAAACCGTTTTACCAGGAATACTTCAAGAGTGCTGAGTCTTGAATACCCGAGGAGTTGTAACTGACACCACTAAGGAGAACTGCATTTCCTCACGTGTCTTCAGTTACATCCTGCGTTTCTGATGAAAACAAGGTTGCTAGCTGATCACTAAGAGTAGCTTTTCTGTGCCACTTACTCAATTTGTTTTTTATTAAATTCTAGTTCTAAATAATTATAGTAATCCCAGAATAGACTCAAGTAATGTTTCTAGTAAATAAAATGATTGCTAAGAAAGAATAAATAATGATAGGCAAGGAAAAGTTTGAACTGTTATAAAAACAAATCATCTGCTTAAATAAGTTCTTATCTATTGTCTTAGGGGACTACATGAAAAAATAAACAGAAACAATCTGGGTTTATATATTAAAATTACTCACATATTGGAGAAAACATTAGATTCCTTAGATTTTTATATTAAAATGTAACATTTGTTATCCCATTTATGCCCTTTACACATACAGGTGCATTAACCACAATTGGCTTTAACCATCAAAGAGTTTTGAAAATTTTATTCAGACATGAAATTACAATTCCCATCAAGGAATTTCAAGTTCTAGAGAACTTAAGCATCTGAAAGTAAAAAAATAAATAAATAAAGATAACTTCTAGTTTTAAAGTTTTAAAAGAACTTAGAACAATTCTAATACCTGGGACCTACTTCTGGAAAATATAAAATCAGAATACAAAGGCAGAAACCTGGCCATCAGCTATTTTTTAAAACTCCTCAAGTGTGCATCTTGGCATCTTAGTTTGAGGACTACTGTTCTAAAAAATGTTCTACATTTGAAATATTCATAGAGAGGCCAAGTTCCTGTTCTAACAATCTAATTAATTATTATGAATGGTGAGGGGTTCATGCTCTTGAAAACTACAGTGTGAACAAGGGTTTCTCCCACACCTTCCTAGCGACAGTTGCTAATAAACTCTTTGAAGTTAAGTCTCCATGAAAAAGCAATGCAAAAATCCTTTTTATAACTGGAAATGAATCAGACAAGCTTCTCAGCTACTCCCTAACCAAATTCCAGTAAATCTCATATTATTTGGCTTATTTTCCCTAACTCCTGTTGTGACTTAATTCTGCTTCAGTCCTATCCAAATTACCATTCTTCAAAGATTTTGCTTAGCAAATAACTTTTCAAGCTATATTATCAGTTCTTGTCAAAGTGGCATTTTGGAGTCTGGAAAAATATCATTTTAATACTGAAAATCCCTCTAGTAATTCAATTACTTTGGGATTTTGTCACATGTGTGAAAAGAGTAGTTAACTCCAAAAATAGGCAGACTTGTAAGGTAGGATAATTTTGCTAAGTTTTTTCTTTTTTCGAGGTTTTAATTTAAAGTTCAAAACAAGTTCAGCAGATTAGAACCTCAAACTAACAAGCATTTGTATAGTATCCTCATTTTTATTACTAAAACGTGAAATTAAGCCATCACGTTTCTTTTCAGGAGACCCCCTTTTAGCTAACGCAGCTAGATGCTGAGGACAAAATATTTTGACTGCTTATTTCCTTAACAGTAAATGATTCAGCTAAGACTTTATTCTTGCCTGTGTTTCTAGAATGCTTCTAACCTGAGGCAGTGTTTGAGGTGTTTCATCCCAGCATCTGGAAGTAATCATCTAAACACTCTTAAAAGTTAGCCCATGTCTAATCTTTTGCCCTGTTCTTTTGCCTTGCACTCATTCAAATAATGCTTTTTAAGTATTTCTATATGCAAAGTAAAGAGAATACAGCCAAAAACACAACAAGAAAAATAAATCTGTCTTCTCAGGACTTGCATTCTTATGGGATAGACTGAAAATAAACGCTGTAAGTTTGGGATAACAAATGGTAAGTGCTAAAAGGAAAAGAGAAGCAGACAAGGGTTTTAGGAGTATACATGGCATTCACACCATAGAGCTGAACTTCAGTGGGACTTCATTGAAAAGGTGAAATTACAGTAAAGAACTGAAAGAAAGAAGGGGGGGACATCCTGACTATCTGAGGACAGAGACTCCAGGCAATGGTGTAACATATGGGATTGAGGAATGGTTATGAGGTCAGGGGCGGAAGGGATGAGGACAGACAGCGTGAGAGCAGTGGTGGATCTTCTGGCTCCTAATGAGAAATTTGGTTTTCAGGTGACAAAGGAAATCACTACACAGTTTGAGCAACCTTGTTATTTGATCTGACTTGTGGTGTAACAGGATTACTCTGCCTAATATACTGAGACAAGAAAGTGGTGGCCATGGGCATAAGCAGAGAGATAAAAAAGTTAAGGATAGAAATACAAGGGCCCGTGTGTGTGTATGTGTGTGTGTGTGTGTGTGTGTGTGTCTGGAAATTTCTTTAAGAAAATTTTTATTTGAAGTTTAATGCAAACACAGAAAAGTACCCAAATCATAAACGCTCAACTGGGAAGATTTTCCAAAGTGAACATATAAGAGTGTCAATCACCCAGAACTCCAAAAAGAGTTACACCAACGGCTTGTGTGTCCCTCTGTCACTATCCCCTCTACTCCTGCCCAGATGGAGCCGCTGTCCTGACTTGTAACAACATACATTGATCTTGCATGTTTTCAAAACTTATGCAACTAAAATCACAGTATTAAACTGCATTCTGTATGGAACATTTTGCTCAAATTGTATGTATGAAATGTATCCTTCTTATTGTATGGAGTAAGTTTAATTGGTTGATGCAATTACAATAGTCCTTCAAGATATTCATGTAATCGATGTTTGCTTAATTAATCTTGTATCCAGAAGATGGCTAAACACACTAATTCTAATAATTAATAACTAGGTTCTTTGGGATTTTTTAGGTAAAACTAAAGTTTCATATAACTTTTGTTTATTTTTCTTTCTTCATGGCCATAATTATAGGCTACAAATGCATGTTGAAAACAAATGGACATAGAAGGAGCCCTTGGCTCATTCCTAATTACATAAAAATTTCAATATTTCAAAGTAAGTATATTTGTGTAGTGTATTTTTAAATGTCTGTTAGATTAAAGAAATTTTATTCCATTCCAATTTGATTACATAAATTTATGATACATGAGAGTAAACTTTTATCAAATGTTTTTCCTGACACATTGAAATAACCTTATGGTTCTTCTCTCATTCTGTTAATGCAGGAAATTGTATTGATTTTCAAACATTGAACACTTGAATAAATACCACTTAATACTGAAAGTTGTTGATGATTTTATATTGCTGCATTTTATTTGCATATATTTTGTTTAGCGTATTTGAATAGATGTTTATTAAAGAGGTTGGCTAGGAATTTTCCTTTCCTATAATGTCCTTGTCTGGTCTGAGGAAGCACAAGGACTCATAAAACAAAATGGGATGTATTTTCTTTTTTCTCTCCTCTAAAAAATTTTGATTTGTGTGGATTAGTGCTATATTTTCCTTAAATGAAAGAATTCACAAATATGACCATCTAAAGCTGGGATTCTCTTAGTACAAAGGTTTAAATTATGGACTCAATTTCTTCACTAGATCTAAGATTATTCAGATTTGTATTTATCCTTTGTCACTTTTAGTAAATTTTTTTCTGGTGATTTGCCTATTTCATCTAACATCTCTAATTTCTTGGCATAAAAGTATTAGCATTACTAACTATCAAATATTCAGTATTTTAAATAAACCTCTTTACATAGATTTGTGTTCTTGAGCAGGCTGCCTGGTTATTTTTACATAATTAGTATATGGTCTCAGACTACATATGGCCTCGCAGACTGAGAACTACCCAAATCAGGGGATGGTGCGAACTGTGGACTTAGTGTGTGTGGTGGCACTGGTATAGGGCCATGTTTCCCAATGGAAAGGATTAAGGCAATAAAGGTCATTGCTCATGCATAACACACTCATAGGGCAGTGTAGATGCTGGATCCTTTCCACAGCAGGCAGAATAAATAGGGTGTGTTTCAGCATGGCCACCATCTTCAGCTTTTCCACCATGATTGCATGGGAAAACCCATCACATTCTTCCACCTATTTGTTGTCAGAGAGACCAACATAACAGAAGCCATGGATACTATGAATTTTTCTTACACAATGACACCCACTTGGCATCCATTCTGTATTTGTAAATACCATTGTCCTACACCCTGGAGAGAAAGGCATATGAGTAGTAGGCTTTCCACTACGAAACTTCACCTGAAATTCCCCATGATAAATAGCTAGCATTGAAAAAACACATTGTTCTTTACTCGGCTCTAACTAGGATATTTGAAAATTGCCTATGAAGTAGTTGATTACTCTAAACATAGCATATTGACAATGACTGGAAACTAATATGTTAATAAATGTATCATAAGAAGGTGGTTAGGTAAATGGGAGGAAGAGATTGAAATAAGTTTTGCAAAATATGAGTATGTGAAGTAATCATTTTATATAGCAGAGGATTTACAAGCAACGGTGGTTGGGCAAGGATTGCAAAATGTTTCCACTTTATAACTGTCACCCAAAAGTGTGTGCGTGTGGGGGGACTCCTTTGAGAATTTGAGTAGCTTTTTGGCTTTAAAGTTAAGAAACCAAGGGAAGAGATGCTTATTTATTAAATCAACAAACATTTATTGATCATTAGCTGTGACAAAGAACACAACATTCAAAGTTTCTCACTCATCTACCATCTAGACACTCTCTTTGACTGCAAAAGCCAGTATAACAGCTGGTTTGTTTTTATTTCATTATTCATTGTGACCACTTCCAGAAATGTTAACATAGCCAAAATAAAACAGGAAAACCCCACTTTCAGAACATGAGACTGATGAAAAGGAGGCGAATGGTAAACCATTCTTTGGGACATCCATTTTTACACTTCAAAATGTAAAAGCTTATTCACATGACATTCAACAAAACACCTGACCAATACTCTCCAGAACTGTTCAGGTCATCAAAAACAAGGAAAATTTGAGGAACTGTCACAGCCGGGAGGAGTCCAATGAGACATGACTAAATATAAAATGCTATCCTGGATGAGATCCTAGAAAAGAAAAAAAATGACTTAGGTAAAAAGGTGAAGAAATTTATCTGAATCAATATTAGCTACAGTTAACAATATTGTATATTATCAGCTCATTAAGTATGACAGATGTATCATGCTAATGCAAGATGTTAATGAAGAGGGACACTGGGTGTGGGGTTTACCAGAACAGTCTGTACTATTTCACAATTTTTCTGTAAATCTAAATCAATTCTAGTATTTTTAAATTATTTAAAAATCATAGCTGAACAAGTATAGTCACTGAAAATAAAGCCAAATTAACACTCTCTCAACTTCAACAACATTATTGTGCATTCATTTAATGTATTATCTGGCTGTGGCAATATATTCACTGCATGGTCTCGCATTTTGGATATACTCATTATAGAGTAACTCATGGCTATATGAGCATATATATATGCTTAAATGTTTGGCTGGGCTGATGTTTAATATTAATTCAGTCATTTTCATTGAGTATCTGTCATGTGCAAGAAAGTATACTCTCAATGCTTTGGTAAATTCTGGTAAATCAGAAATGAATCTTTCTTTAATCTTCTAGAGGATAAGATACAGACTATTACATTGGAAGAAGTAAGACTGTATTAGATGCTCCAGTGTTTCACCCACAGCCCCCCTTTAGGAGAGAGACATTCATTCCTGCAGCCTGTCATATCAGCAAACTTCTTAGGGTCCATTGACTTGGGCACACCAAAATATGCCCTCCAACCATGAGAGCAAATTATTGCATCTTGTGCTTCTCAGCACTTAGAAAGAAGCACAAAAACTTTGCTAGGCACCTTTGAGTTCTGGAGGTACCATGTGCTGTGTTTGAAAATACTTCACTAGACCTTTATAGAAAGCGATGGAAGGCTGACAGTTTGAGTGGATTAGAGGAAAAGATTCTATGTGGGTTGCAAGCAAGCCACCCTGCCAATGAGTCATATGACCTGACAGTGTTGTTATTCTAGAAGTACCTTTGGTGGAGGTTATCTTGTGGAATTATGTTTAGTTTAAATAAGAAAATAAAAATATAGATCCTCCGCCACTGCTCAGCATTCTATAGGAAGGCCATATGTAGTAGAAAACTATGACTATTTGAATATAGCTTTTGTTACGCTACTGGAACATGTAGAGACCAAATGGCCATGGACAGCAAGTGACCGTGCTTGTCAGAAGATTGGATAGACCCAGCAGCAATCCATCATAAGATCAAAGTGACTCTGATGAGGCCAGGCAGAAGCAGAGCCAGAGGAGGCATTAAATAAGCTGTACAAGCAGGTAGTTCAGCCAAACAAAAGTGATTGGTCATCTAGTCCAGCTATATCACCACCTGCTTCTATACCAGTGCCTCCTCCTCATGCAGAACTAAATAATTAAAAATGAAAATAATTCAGGAAACACCAGAGTAGACTCCCTTCTCTTAACAAGGTATGCCTATGATTTTTAAGTGTAGGTATACTTGAATATTAGTTACACCCTGTTACATGTCTTTATGCTTAAGCTAACAACCATTATAATTAAATATATAGATCCTCTTGGCCCTCACATTGTGGGGTTTAAATATTTCAAAGTAATGGTTTCTTACATGATTTTTATTATTTTAATTTTTGATTTATTGAAGTATAGTTGATACACAATATTGTTTTGGTTTCAAGTATACAACATAGTGGCTCAATAGTTACACACATTATTAAATCCTCACCCCAACTAGTGTAGATACTATCTATATAAATAGGAAGATGTTATAGAACCCTTGACTATATTCTCCACACTGCATTTCCATATCCATGATCAACTTATATTTTGATTGTGATTTTTGTGCCCCTTAACCCCCTCACCCTTCCCACTCACCCCAAACCCCTTCCCCATGGTAACCACCAGTCACTTCTCAGAGTCTCTGAGTCTACTGCTATTTTGTTCATTTTGTTTCGTTTTGTTTTTTAGATTCCACAAATAAGTGAAACCATGTGGTATTTGTGTCTCTCCCCCTGACTTATGATCCACTTAGTGTAATACCCTCTGGGTCCATCCATATGGTTGAAAATGGCAGGATTTCTTTCTCTTTTATGGCTGAATGTAAGTGCAGCTTAAAGTAAAATAGCTCAGAAGAAATAGTATGAAGTCAGTGGCACTAGGCTGAATTTAATGGTCATTATGGTGAACATTCTGATGTTCTAGGAAAAGACTCCACATCCTCATTTTCCCATTCTCACAATAGTGCCAGACAACATCCTATGTGGGTGAACCACATATTACACCAAGTGAAAACAATGTACACTTTTAGAATGAAAGAGAAGTTTTTATCTTGTAAAGCATACATTGAAGAAAGAATAAATTTGTATCATGTAGGACAAAGAAGCTGCATCAGTTATTTTAACAAAGAAAAGTTAATGTACAGAGTGACATCAGCAAGATGGCAGAATAGGAGGTTTGAGTGCCGATTCTTACACAGGAACACAGATTTAAAGGCAACCCATGGATGAAAACACCTTCATGAGAGCTCCAGTGACTATTTGAAATCCAGAGATTTCAGCAACTGGTGGAGTACAAAATCTGAGAATAGACACACTGCAAAGAGCACGAAGGACACTTTCACTTTACCCCATGCTGGCACAGCTCAGGGCTGAGAGAGACATGCTTGGCTCACAATTTCTCCCACAGGGGAAACAGTGAGTAAGTGATCATCTGGTTTCCCCAGCCTTTCAGGCTGCTTGTCAAGAGGCCCACTTCTGTCTCAGCTAACTCAGAAAGCTGAGGAAAACAGCATGGCTGGGTCATCTGAGGGCAGTTAATCGAGGAAAAGGATCTGAGATCACATCAACTAGCACTCAATTATTAACTGTACCTTGCACCCTGTCACCCAGGTAGCCACTGTGGCCCCTGGCAAGCAGCCCCAGTATGTTCCTGCAGTCAGCACCTGGTGCATCTCTGCACATGGCACCCTGAGTTCAGCTTGACTCTGCAAGACTGGGGCCCCTTAGCACCCCACCTTCAGACTGCTCCTTCAGGAGGGAGAGTGAGAAGTGGAGCATGTGTTCATCATCTTAGCAGCTTAGCATACTGCATTAGAGAAAAGGGGCAGGTGCTCTCAGCATTCAGCATGGCTTTGCACGGTAGGGAGAAGGCACACAATCCTAAAACATCACTTTCAGGAAGGATGGAGGGAAGTTGAACTTGCACCCAGTGCCCTGGCAACTTCAGGGCATTTCCCTATGGAAATGGAATGGGCAGCTTTCAACACTTGGTACAGCTCTTTGCAACTTCACAATCCAAAAGCAGGAGGGAGCAAAAGCAGCAGAACAGGTGCATCTATAGAAAAGATTTGAGAGACCCCAAGAATTCTAGGTAGACTGACTGGTGAAGGTGTTTCCATCTCAAAGGAAATATCTAAAGACTAGAAGTGACTGCTTCTTCAACTGTGTAGACATCAATGTAAAACTAAAAGGAACATGGAGAGTCAGAGAAATACGACCTAAAGTGATATACAGATTCAATATAATCATGATCCAAATCCCAATGGCATGTTTTATGGAAATAGAAATAACATCTTAAAATGCATATGTAATCACAAAAAAGTTCAAATAGTCTAAGCAATCTTGAGCAGGAATAAAGCTAGAGGAATCCTGATTTGAAAACATATTACAAAGTTGTAGTAATCAAAGCAGTATATATCAGCATAAAAACAGACATGTAGACCAATGGAACAGAATAAAGAAGCCAGAAATAATCCTATACATACACTATACTGACATATATACACATATCAACTGATCTTCAACATTGGTGCCAAGAATACACAATGGGGAAATGAATGGTGTTGGAAAAATTGGATATCTCCATGTAAACTAATTAAATTGTACCCTATCATATACTATATACAAAAACAACTCAAAATGGATTAAAGACTTAAATATAAGGCCTGAAACTACAAAATTCCTAGAGGAAAACATAGAGAAAAGCTCTTTGACATTGGTCTTGGCAAGGGTTTTTTTGATATGACTCCAAAAGAATAGGCAGCAAAAGCAAAATTAGGCAAATGGGATTTCTTCAAACTAAAAACTTCTGCATAGCAAACAGAACTATCAACAAAATGGAGAGGCAACCTATAAAATAGGAGAAAATATGTGCAAACCACATATCTGATAAGAGGTTACTATCCAAAGTATACAAGGAACTCATACAAGTCAATGGTAAAGAAACCATTAACCCAATTAAAAAACGTCCAAAGGGCCTAAATAGACATTTTTCTATAGAAGACATATAAATGGCCAACAGGCAAGTGAAAGGTGTTCAACACCACAGCTCATCAGCAAATGCAAATCAAAATCACATAAGATTTTATCAAGAAAAGAAAGAACATGTATTGGTAAGGATGTGAAAGAAAAGGAACACTTGTACACTATTTGTGGGAATGTAAATTGGTTCAGTCACTATAGAAGAGTATGGAGATTCCTCAGAAAATGAAGATAGAACTACCACATGATTTAGCAATCCCATTTCTGGGTAGATATCCAAAGGAATTGAAATCAGGATTTTGAAGAGGTATCTGCCCTCCATGTTCACTGCAGCATTATTCACAATAGTCAAGACGTAGAAGCAACCTAAATGTCCAACAGTGGGTAAATAGGTTAAGAAAATGTGATATTTGCCTACAATGAAATATTATTTAGCCTTCGAAGAGAAGAAGGAAATCCTGCCATTTGTAACAACATAGACTGACCTTGAGGACATTATGGTCAGTGAAATAGATACAGAAGAACAAATAATATATGGTCCCATTTATGTGGGGAAACTAAAATAGCCAATTCATAGAATCATAGACTAAGAAGGTGGTTAGCAAGGCTGGAGGGAGGAGGAAATGGGGACGTGCCAGGCAAAGGTTACAAGGTTTCATTTATACAAGATGAGTAAGTCCTAGAGATCTAATGTACAACATAGACAACACGACAACACAATCCTAGAATTAACAATACTGACTGTATACTTAAAAGCTTGCTAAGATTTTTTGGGGTAGCTCTTATTACAAAAAAATTAAATGTAGGAGAAAACTTCTGGGGATGATAGATATGCTTATGGTATAGATTGTGGCTATATACTCATCTTCAATGTTATCCAATTGTATACACTAAATATGTACAGCTTTTTGTATGTTAATCACAACTCAATGAAGTGTGTGCACATGTGCATGCACGTGTGTGTGTGTTTAAGGAAATATTAAGAGCTACTATTGAGCATTGAAAGAATTGGAAAGGCAAAAAGTTAAAAAGTATTCCAGAGATGTCAACTGTAGAAAGAGGCTATCATTCCTAGGACTGGGAAGACAAACATTTAAAGTTATTAAACCTTAGAAGCTTGAGGAAGGAGCCCAGAGAGCTGGAACTCAGACCTCTGGATGTCTGATGGATGTCTTCTTTTTTCTGGCTTCTTTATTCTGTTCCATTGGTCTACATGTCTGTTTTTATGCTGATATATACTGCTTTGATTACTACAACTCAGACCTCTGGATGTCTGAAGGATGGAGCGTCCCCTGGCTGGTGGGCAGAAAGGAGGTTCACAGAGGCCCAGGCTCAGTACCACAGAGCCAGTATAGAAGGGTGGGTTTGTGTAGGTAAATGTTATCTAAATTGAAGAAAAATATCAAAAAAGGAGATACTACTTATATACATCTTAAAGCACATGCAAGATGTAAACAAAAAGAAACATCATGGTAACACTAGAAGCATAGCTGCTGGTCAAATAGGTTTTCAGAATTATTTTGAGAGTAAGAAGGAATAAAAAAAAAAACGTGGGAAAGAATATGAGATAATTCCAAGTGCTCATTCATAGGATAGAGAAACAAATGGTTTAGCAGAAGATGTAAAGGCTCAAGAAACAAAAGCAAGTTTAGGTTTTTGAAGAAGGAAGTATGTGTGTTATGACATTAGTTCTATTTTTCTGCAAGGCAAACTTGTCCCTGTCTGAACAACAACAGCTCTGAGTGGTGTTATCTGCTGCCCTTGGAATATGGGAGGCAAAATGCTCTACAAGTAATACCCAGAAAAAACTATGATACCTTAAGAAAGACAAAGCAAATATATCCCTGTCTTTAAAATTTTACAATAATCTTATTGTAAATATTGAGAAAAAGAGCAGAAATGGCAGTAAATTCTACAGGATTACTATTCTAGCTGTAATTAGATGATATGGGGATTATTTTAAAGAATTAATCTTAAATTTGCATTTTTATGGGAAATTAATACAGCTTATTGGATAAAATATACACTATTGAATGCATTAACTATAAAAAAAGGAGGTTACCCTTTCCTCAATCCAAGTGCAAATCCTGAAAACTTTCTTGTTTTTTGTCTATCTTTTCAGAAAGTTATACTAGACATACTGTTGGGAAACTTGCTTTATTGCATTATTCACAATAGTCAAGATGTAGAAGCAATATGACATTAACATACTAGCAAACTACTACTTTCATATACAGTTCATTCTTTATAGGAACAAGGTATGGATATCTCAGCTTCCTGATTAATTTCTGTTCATAGAGATTGGGGTAGTTGCAAATGCAATCTATGCTGTAGCGAACATCCCTATTCATATAATTTGGTGAATTTGTGTGGGTTCATCTTTAGCATAAATATCTTGAAGTGGCATTAAGAGTAGTCTACATATTACATTTTGATGAATAATGCAATTTTGCTTCTTCAGAAGCTTATGCAACTCTGTATGAAAGGGCCCATTTATCACACTCATGATTGGGAGACTAAAATATTTTAATCCTTGTCAGGTTTCATAGGTAATATATAGTATCTGTTTTATGTATATGTAATATAATTAAGTAATACATAAATTTGAGTAATTTGTGTAATTATTAGCCTTCTCAATTGCATGAATTTCCTGATCATATGTGTCAACTGTTGTCTTATTGGAAATGTTATTAAATGTCCATTTATCATTACCTTCTTGTGCTAATACTGGGACTTTACTTTTTGGATAATTACTGTTGGGGAATTGATTTGTAGGAGCTCTTTGAACATGAAGAAAATCAGTTCTTTGTCTGGATGTGTGTTATAGATACTGGATTGTAAATTGTCAGTTCATTTTTGGGGATTTGTTTATGGCATTGATGCTATTCCAAGTTAGTATGTTGTTATTTGTAGTAATCAAATTTGCCAATGTTTTCCTTGTTTTATTTATATAGTACTTATATTCATCTAATAATTGTATGGCTTCATATTTTATTGTAAATATTTGATCCATTTTGAAATTATTAAAGGGGGTAGCCATGTGTCCCAACATCTTTTATTTAATTATATGGTCTTTCTTCACTTATTGGAAATGTTATCTTATCACATACTAAATTTCCACATTTTTATTACTGGTCAAGCTATTCTTATTGCATTATCAGCTGGTTTATATCTACATACCTCATTAATCTCCTTCTAAAAATTTATTTTCTTATTTATCTTGCATGGTTTTTTTCTTAATAAATGTTAATATTAATATTATGTTCTCAAATTCCAAAAGCAAATATCTCTATTGGTAGTTTACCTGCAATTGTTCTGAATTCACAAAATAATTTACAAATTGTTGATTTAGTATAGTGAATGAGGTCTCCTTTTGGGTTCACTGAAGTTTTACTTTATAAATTTACCATGTTTAATAAGCATCTAATCTCTTTGGGTAGTATTGTAAATAAGATGCTTTTTTCCCCATTATGTTATATAGCCAATTACTATTTTCATACAAAATAGCTATCTTTCAATATTAGGTATTTTCCCTCTTTCAAAATACTTACTCAACCCCTTTGTTTCTTAAAATTTCAATCAAAATAAGCTTAACCACTAGTGAAATAAACATGCTACTGTGAAGAACAATCCCATTTCAATCTCTGCAGGTAGTTTCTTGCATTAGGGTTATCTGGCAGGCTTTGACCACCAATCTACTCTTGAATGTACATTTCTGTTCTGTGTGTACTGTATAAAATTATTCCACAAAATGATGTTTTTACTTTGTGGATAAAAATGAAGGTCCCTGTGGCCAGGATTCTCACCTGGCCCTACGGTTGGCTAGCTCACCACACACATGTGGGCAATACATTGTTATTGACTCTACATCAAGAGCTCCACCTAATGCTCTGGGTGACATGGTGGCACAGCTACAAGGCTTAGAAGAGCAGAGCAGAGGCTGGAGTGGTGGCAGCGCCGAGGACAGAGACCCAGAGGATGGTTGTGTGGGACAACTGGACAACTGTGTACACAGAGAGGCCCAGAGGCAGAGAGCAGCTTGCTGCATGCAGACTCACTCTGAGTGAATTGGATTTTAGTGATTATCCTGCCACCATGGAAATAAAGTTGGGTATAACCCTTTCACCCCAAGAATGTTCTACAGTCATTCCTTTGGTCATATTGAATCCATAGTGAACTTGCCTGGGGCTGAAACCCATTGGCAAGACAATTGGCAACATAGGCAGTGTTCATTGGTGACCAAGGAAAAGAACAGGCTGCCCTCATGGGAGGGGTATTTCAGCGGGCTGCACCTATGGACGGGGAGATATTCGAGTGTCCCCCAGTGGACGTGTAGTGCTAGGAAGGGGTGGAGGACTGGGGTCCGCCTCAGGAGAAATAAAATTTGTTTCTGACTGAAATGGCATCACTACAAAGTGCTGTGGAAATAGTAAAGGACATCATGGTGGCCTGAGAGGAAGCAGCACAAGAAGCAGCAGCCTGAGAGGAAAGAGCCTGAGGGCACAGGCTGCCAGGTGCCGTGGGGCGGGAGAAGGATGTAGTGGAGCCATCAGCCCCAGAAATGGAGGAGCGGAGGTTTGAGGAACAGGTGGGGGCGGAGGCCCTGCAGGTGTCCGAGGCATCAGCCCCTCCTCGGTGGAGACCCCACCTGGTTGAAAGCTGGTGGAAAGCCAGAGGGACTCGACAACTGCCGGTTCTTCCAGGAGAGGTGCAGCCCCCTCCTCAGGTCATGGAGCGCTCCATGCTCTGCTCCTATCCACAGGCTCAAGCACAAAAGGAAATACAGTTTGCTTCTTGAAGAAGGAATTTAAAGGGCTCCGTGAAGGTCATGGGGACCCAGATGTGGGTTGGTTTGGAAAGGCAGGAGCAGACAGAGGGAAATTGGATGACTGGAGCTGTGGCAACAACTGAGACTGGAGCAGGGGTTCCAGTTGCTGAGGCAAAGCAAAAGGCAGCGATAAAGCAACAAGATGGCCTGTGGGTCTGCAAGACTTTCTGCTGGAGAGGCTGAAGATGGTGGGTATTGTAAGGCCCACCCATGGTCCTTTTGGTTAACTTATTTGAGTAGAACTGGTTTGAATGTAGTCAGGATGACAACTTGGTAGCAATGGATCTCCCCAGGCTTGAGGGTTATTATAATTTGTTGTAATTTTTGTTATTTATATGTTGTCATAGATTATGGAATTTAGTTACAATGTTCCAGCTTCCTTGCACAAGGACTATTTCAGAGGACCGAGCGCACATAGATTGAGAGGCAAGAATCCTGGAAGGGTGGAGTGTGGATAAAATGAAGGTTCCTGTGGCCAGGATTCTCACCAAGCCTTGGTTGGCTAGCTCACTACACACATGTGGGCAATACAGTGTTATTGACTCTATATGAAGAGCCCTGCCCAGTGCTCTGGGAGACATGGTGGCATGACTGCAAAGCTTCAGGAGGGCAGAGCACAGGCTGGAGTGGTGGCAACACAGAGGACAGAGGCCAAGAGGATGGCTGGGTGGGCAGAGAGGCCCAGAGGCAGAGACCAGCTTGCTGCATGCAGACTCACTCTGAGTGAATGGGATTTTAGTGATTGACCTGCCACAGTGGAAATAAAGTTGAGTATAACTGTTTCACCCCAAGAATGTTCTACTGTCATTTCTTTGGTCACACTGAATCCATAGTGAACTTGCCCAGGGCTGAAACCCATTGGCAAGACATGCTTTTATAGCAATAGGATCTAATTTCTCATCTTTAACTTACTACTAACATTCTTCTTCCTTCTGAGCAAGTTTGTATGTTCATTTATCATTACCCTTATATGTTTGTCTTGCCAATGGGTTTCAGCCCTGGGCAAGTTCACTATGGATTCAATGTGACCAAAGAAATTGGCAGCAAAACGTTCTTGGGGTGAAAGGGTTATAAACAACTTTATTTCCAGGTGGCAGGTCAGTCACTAAAATCCCGTTCACTCAGAGCAAGTCTGCGTGCAGCAAGTCGGTCTCTGCTTCTGGGCCCCTCTGTCCACACAGCTGTCCCGCACAGCCATCCTCTGGACCTCTCTCTGTCTTTGGCACTGCCACCACTCCAGCCTCTGCTCTGCTCTCTTGCAGCCCTGCCACCATGTCGCACCCAGAGCACTGGGCGGAGCTCTTTATAGAGTCAACAACCATGTATTGCCCACAGGTGTGCAGTGAGCCAGTCATCCAGGGCCAGGTGAGAATTCTGGCCACAGGAACTCTCATTTTATCCACAGTGTTAATCCTGGGACTTCACATATGGAGCTCAAATTCTCTTTATTTCTTCCATTATAGATTATGCCCTTGAGTTGTGAGAAAGGCTGGACTCTCTGTACTATCCAACAGTACCTTGGGACCCATCAATCCAAAGAGCCTGTATGGCCGTTGTGCTTCACCCTCAGCAGCTTCAGCAGTACTCAGTTGGGACATCTCATGCTAATAAGGATGCAGAAAGATCTCCATCTACCCCATGCTGATTGGTGGTAAAGCAAACTCTTCTTTTATACCAAGAGAAGGAACAGGTAGCTGCCAAACTGTTGCTCTGTCCTCATTGACAACCCCATCCCAGGATGCTGATCAGGGCTGGCAGCTGCATATCACTGAGATGATCTGCCCATAAAGGTAAGCACACCTGGACCTCATCTCCCAATTATACAGCCCCAGATGGCTCTAAAGCCTTCTTGGGCTTTCTGCAGGTGTCTGCATAAGCCATTCCATTTCTATTCAGCTAACAACTATTTAGTACAACAACTCATCATAACTTTTGTGACTTCAAGATATCTGACTACTCCCCACCACAGACAACTCCTGAAATGTGAAGTCCATCCACTTGCTATACTCTTTACCAGTAGAAAACCCATCCCCAACCCCCAGCTACCCTCAAATTTTGGTGAATACAGTCTATCTAATTATTTTGCGATGGTGGTTTCAGGAAAAGGAAGTGGGGATTAAATATTATCTGAAGGAGAAATCTCATATAAACAGGAGTCACATATAGTAAAAGACTTTTGACTGAATACAAAGTATTTTGTTTTAAGAGCATGTGCACTAGTCAGGTTCTCCAGAGAAACAGAACGAACAGGGCACACACACACATGCACGAAGAAAGAAAGATTTTTAAGGAATTGGCTCACATTATTGTGTGAGCTGGCAAGTCCAAAATCCACAGCTCAGGCCAGCAGGTTGGAAATTCTGGCAGGAGTTTGTTGAGGTTTTGAATTTGAAGGCATTCTAAGTAGAACGTCTTCTTCTCCTGGAGACCTCAGTCTTTTAAGACTTTCAACTGATTGATGAAGCCCACTCATCTTATGGAGGATAATTTACTTTACTCAAATCTATTGATTTAAATAGTAATCACATCTTTAGAGATACCTTCATAGCAAGATCTACACTGAGGTTTGAATGAAGAACTGGGCACTGTAGCTTAGCCCAGTTGACACATAAAAGTAATAATCACAGCATGTAATGGTGTACCTTGTTAAGAAAACTGATGTAATTGACAAAGTAAAAGACCTATACTCTGAAAACTATGACACTGATGAAAGAAATCAAAGGCAACACAGATAAATGGAACTCTACACCATGCTCATGGATAGGAAGAATTAATATTGTCAAAATAGCCATCCTGCACAAAGCGATTTACAGCTTCAGTGCAATTCCTATCATAACCCAGTTTTAGGAAGAATCCTACTAAATCACTTTAGATAGCATTCCTATGCTTGGTAACTTATCACCCTACTCTGCCTTCAGCAAGAGTCATGGTAGGTCAGTTTAGCAAAAATTCCCCCTACTCTTGATGTCTTCTCCTAATAATTTGCCATCCACAGACTCTTAGCCTGCAATCTGCCCTGACCTACAAATCCCTGCTTGTTCTTACATTCAGAATTGGTATCAGCTTTGTACTGAGGTCACTTTTCCCTATTTCATTAGTTCCTGAGCATCTGTTTCTAAGGCTTTAACTACTGTCAGACTGGTTTTCTTTAACCTGTGGGTATTTAATGTACCAAGTGCCATCACCAGGGAAAAAAACTGTAGATGACAAATCTGACAGGGCCTTCTATTTGATGCATCAGAAAGGAATCAAGAACTATGAATCAGGATCCCTAATGCAGACAATTTTATATGATTCTGTAAACTCAACACTACTTCAAGTTTCTAGATGGTGCTAGTGCTTTAATCCCTTTTTCCCAGTTGGAGTTGACTTTAGTACAACCATTGAAACAGCCTGAGTTCTTGTGTATTTCTTTGGGACAGCAAAAAGAGAGGAAACTGAAGGCATAGCTGTCATTCCATAGCCAGTCTTTCTGTGAGGAATGCAGAGAGACAGGAGTAGGTAGAGGCAGGTAGAAGAGGAAGGAGGGCAGGCAGAAACCCTGGGGTCTGTGAATGGGAACCTCCCTTCAGTGTGGGAACCCTGGCTTAGAGCTCAGAGGTAAACCAGCAGCATAAGCACGTACAATTCCCAAAGAGATGCTATTATTACATGTTTATCAATATTCATACTTCTATTGCAAGTTTTAGCCAATGAATCAATCTATTTTCTTTCTCTGATCCTCCTAACCTTACAGAGCATAAATTATTTCCACCATTGTAGGGATTAAATTACTGAGTTTAATTAGATTCAATGGTTTTCTTTATGTATCTATGATACTGTGATTTATAATAAGAAATATATATTGGTATTCTTCCTTGTTCCTGTGTTCCTGGCAAAGAGCTCCAAAAACCCTTGGAATTTCCTGTGATGAGAGTGATAAAGGTGTCTTTTGTTCTTTGTATGAGGTGACTTTCAGAAAGCACCTAAGGGTGGGGGCTGGCTCCCAGTGGAACCAACCATGTGTAGAGAATTGCAACTTTCAGTCCCATCCCCCAGCTGACCTCCAGTGAGTGAAGAGGGCGGCTAGAGGCTGAATCATTCTCCAAAGGCCAGTGATTGAATCAGTCATGCCTATGTAATGAAGCCTTCATAATTCCCAAAAGAACTGGGTTTGGAATGCTTCCAGGTTGGTGAACCAGAACACTTCCACATGCCACCTTGCTGGACCCCAAACTCCATGAGGACAGAAGCTCCTTTGTTTGGGACCTCACCTTATGTATCTCTTTTCAGTTGGCTGTTGATTCATATTCTTTGATGTCCTTTGTAATAACCCAATAATATAGTAAGTAAACTTCCTGAGTTCTGTGACCCTCTCTAGCAAATAAATCAACCCAAGGAGGGAGTCATGGGAACCTCTGACTTATAACCAATTAGTCAGAAATATAGGTAACAGCAACTGGCATCTCAAGTGGAGGACGGCCTTGTGAGACTGAGCCCTTAACCTGTGGAATCTGATGCTACCTCCAGGTAGGTAGTGTCAGAACTGCACTGAACTGTAGGACACCAGCTGTGGCCAGAGACTTGCTTGGTGGTGTGAGGGAAAAACTCCTTTCTTAATGTCATGCTAAAATGATATCCTAATAGCCTAGAAGAGTTGATTGTATCCTGTGCTGTCCAGGGGTGTTGCACTGCTGGACCAGGAATGGAGGGAAGAATAAACTGGGCTCAGGGTCCTCTACCCACACCACCTGGAGGAACATCACTAATACTTGAGGTTTCTAAGTAAGAGGAAATATGTGTTTTTAAATCACTGGCCTCACTCACCAATAAAAAGGAATGAACTGTCGATATAGGTAGTTTCTTAGATGGATCTCAAGGGAATGAAACTGAGTGCAAAACCAACCTCAAGACGTTACATAGTGTGGAATTGCATTTGTATAACTTTCTCAAAATAACAAAATTATAGAAATGAACGAGGGATTCATGGTTTTCAGGATTAAAAAAATGAAGTGGATGTCGTAAGGGAAGTAAATGTTACTAGAAAATGTAACACAAGATGGGAAGTATTCTGAATCTTGACTATGAAAGTAATAGTGTGAACCTACAGATGTGGCAAAAGTACATAAAACCAAACACACACACACATGAATGCATATAAAACTGGTGAGGTCTGAATAAGTCTATGGAGGCCAATTTCCTGGTTGTGTTACTGCACCATACTTACTTAGCACTGTGTGAACTATACGTAGTTACCAATGGGTGATGACTAGCAGAGAGACCCCTCTTCATTATTTCTTACAGCTGTTTGTAAATGCACAATTATATCAAAATAAATGGTTAAAAAAATCACTGCCTAGAAGAAAGTAATAGTTGAAATGCCATAGGATTCTGCTCTTGGACCTCTTTCTTAGTGAACGTTTGTAACTAAATTGATTGAAAGTTTAGAAAACAAACTCATTCAGTTTGGCATCCAAAATTAACGGTTAGCATTCAAGATTGACTACGACTACACAGAAAAGTGCCTTAACATTTTAAGAGAGCTTCTCTTTATTGAGGCCCTCCTGGGGCCAGGCAGTAGTAGTTCTGCACATGTGGGCACCATCTTAATTGTTATTTTCCAAAATCATGCAAGGGAATTACTAATTTTATTCTCTTCATAAAGACTAGGAAACTGAGTTCTTAGAAACTAAGTATTTTTTTCCCTAAAGTCAAAATGCTAAGAGGCACAGTTAACCCTCATCCCCTGATTCACCATTTTTTTCTATTTAACTATGTTGCATATATTTAAAAATGAACTAATTCAGCAAACACAAGATAAAAGAGAACTGGCTTGAAGAGAATTTTGAACATGCACACATTTACTAATTGGTAATTTTTGCTGATCAAGGATTTAGGTGCAAGCTCAAGATGTAAAAATGATACATCCAAAGATGTCACCAAGAGAAGTGGCAAATCCATATCAGAATGAATATTTGTTTTCACACAGTGTTCTGTATTAGTAAAGATACTGTTATTGTACACTCATTAAATCTCACTTGAAGTTTAAATCCAGGCATCATATTTTAAGATGTTATTTACAAGTAATAGAAAAAAAGGAAGAATATGCTGTCTATGAACTTCTTGAAGACAAGCGTCTCTTCCCCTTTCTGAAACCCAGGTTCTAGCACAATGCCTGTCACACACCTTAATTTGGCAAATATTTGTTGTAAGAGAAATGGGAATGCTTAGTGTAAATCAGGGTTCAGATACCTTTCTTCTGTAAAGGTGCAGAGAGTAAATATTTTAGACATTGTGGACCCATACTGTCTCTGTGGCAACTTCTGGACTTTGCCATGGTAACGCAAAAGCAACCAAAGACAATGTCTAAACAAACAGGCATAGCTGTGTTTCCACGTAACTTCTTATCTACAAAAATAGGCAGCTAGCCAGATTTGGTCCATGGCAGGAACTCGCTCATCCCCAGTGCAAACTGAAAAGAACTAATTGGACAGGTGGGTTTTTTTCCCATTAAAATGCTTTAGTGGGATTGTAGAGACAATCTGTAACACAGACTGCTACTTGGAAATTAGGATACAATATAACTAAATTAGTAAACATTACAGAAGGGTAGACATTTTCATCTTTTTGACATAACTTGTTTTACAAACATGAAAGATATTTCCAATACTTAGATTATCCCCTCATGGTATGAGCTGAAAATCAAGACACAGTTTCTCCTCATGTGGTATATTCAAGCAATGCCGGATGACTAACTGCCAACAGATGTGATATTGTGCACATGGCTGATTGGTGAGCATGTGAGTCACCTGGATGACATGTTGACTGCGGAATCTGATGCCCAGGGCCCGATTTGGGCGAGAGATGCGGCATTTCTGCCAGGTGATGCCAATGTTGCTGATTCAGGAGTCACATTTTGAACATCAAGGATGTAGTAATATGAACCACATTCTAAGCACCTGAGATTTTTATATGAACTTCTCAATTGGAGAATCTATTTTCAAATTGTAGATATAAATCGCTCAGAGTTAGGGCCAAGAAAAATCTCTTAAGTCTTTTATTCTTCTTTTAATTTTAAGAAGTTATGTGATAGTTTATCTCTAAATTTAATCTGACTTAAAATAACATTTGATTCTCCAAGAACTGCTAAAATGTGTCCTCACTTAATATTTTAACATAACAAAATCAAGTAAATTTAGATAGGGTAAATATTTTTAAATAACTGCTAGGTTTTTCCACTCTTATCAAGCATACTGTGCAATTACTTTCATAATAACACAAATAATAATAAAGATATGTTGAGTGCCAAGTATAAGTTGGGCACTCTCCTACAAAATCTTTTATTTATGTCAATCCTGCCTTTTGCAGGCATGGCAAGAGTGGTACAGAAAAGTTTACAAGGTCCTTAAAGCAGCAGAGCCAAGAGTTATTTCAGAGCTTGACACTGCTGTAAAGACTTTTCTCACTAAATCTTATAGCTGATATTAATAATAAAAAATGCAGCAATAATAGATAAATAAAAGTTCTAAGCATGGTCTAAAAATCTGTGAATTTAAATATAATAATAACCTGTCTCATCTCTCTATATATACCCCATATGCATGGGATCTAATAAAAATGCAAAAAAACTTCCCTTTCCAACTGCAATGAGAAACCTTTGATAAATTTTGTGCAAAGCCTCTGATCAAGAGGGACAAAAGGAAAAGAGAGAAAGGAAGAGGAAGAAGAGAGGGAGATTCTGGAAAGCAGAGACTGTTAGCTCTAGGTTACTAAGCAAACAAACTGGTGGGCAGGCTTGGCCCCCTCTGCTCCTCAGCTGGTGCCGCACTCTTGGTGAAGCCATTAGAGCGGCAGCGCCTGGCAGCAAGCTGCTCCCGGCCTCCAGGCCGCTGTAAAACAGCAGTGCCTTTTTTCCACAAGAAGAAAAGGCCAGTGTCTGTGGCGCAAGCACTTTACCACATGCTTCTTTTGGTAGAGAAAGCAGGGCAGAAAATACAAAGCCAGAGTCATAGATTTTTCTTTACTTTCTTCTAAGGCGAACACTCCCCTCACTCTGAATAAGCCTTAAGAAATTACATGGCTGATTCATTTAAAACACATTTACTAAAAAGTTGTATGGACCCCAAAGTTATCTCAGTAGATAATAGTGATAGTTGAATAGCATCAGAGATGCAAACTCATCCAGCAGATGTTGCAAGAAAGCATGATAAATAGAGGGAGTGACTGGCTAGAGCAAATATGTATGTATATAAAAATACAACTGTTATGATTATTTACTTGATTCTGTGCCCGTGAATTTTTCTTACAAATTCAACTGGGTGGGTATCAGTTTATTCTAGGATTACGTATTTATTCCTAGGATCTGATGTGTTCCTTATTGTGGCCTATAGCCAAAGTTAAGCATGTTCCATAGAGAGGGGAGAGCGCTGAGGCCAAAACAGGGCTTCAGGAGCCCATGCATACCGTATTCAGCCACAGTCCAGTTGCTTTTGGGAAAAAACAGAGTAAAAGACCCTAAATCAAGAATGATTCAGTAAGAGAATATTTCTGGGATTGTGTTGAGGAGATGAAAATTTAATTCACTTAAAACCCTGAATACTTTGTTCCCTTAAATAGTATGGAACACAACTCAGTTTTTCTTTAGTGGTTCAACAGAGTTTCAAAACCATCTTTGTACCTTTATGAAGCTGGCTTATTATTGTACACACTGCAGAACAAGCAACTGGATCCATAAATGTCTGCCTCTCATTTTGGGGGCCCTCAAAAAAGTCCTTAAGGACTTTTTCTGTGAATATATACACACATGTACATACACACAAGCAAATATACAATCATTTCTATTTGACAATCCAAATATTACAAAGTTAAAACATGGGAGTTATCCACAGGCACTATGAAATATTTTTCTCTTTCAGCAAGTTTACAGATGTCCCTATATAGTCTTTATTAAGGATTTATCCAAATATGACTGGTAGCACCTCTAACAGAATTTTTATTGCTGCCTCTTGAGGAAGGTTTTAAAGCAGCCTCTTGTGGAAGTGTCTAATCAGAACAAGGGCTCAACATTTTCAGCGAAACTCTCAAAGCCACTTCTCAAGGTGGCCTCCTGCCGGTTGGGAGGTACTCCAAAGCACGGGTACCCCACTTTCCCTTGGCTAGTGAAGCAGGTGTGAACAACAAATAGCAGCTCTCAAAAACACACCTTGAGGATTTAGGAGACAGCTCCATAGGCTACTGCCTGTGCCTGGACTGGTTATAACCACTGTCTTACCATCAGGCAAATCTGATTGGGTGTGATTTGTTTTATGGGTCATCACAAAGTTTCTTCTTGACCCTACATTATTATGTGGAACCAGATGAGATTGCTGATGTCCAACCATTTTTGTCCTAAAAGTGGCCATTAACTATAGTTTAACCCAATATACCTCTATGTTTTAAACTTTGTATCTAAAGTTCTTTTTGTATCTGAAGAGCAACTGAAAGTTGATCAGTTAAAGATTAACTTAATAATTATTGCTCCTTTTGATAACACAAATACAAGCTTGAGCATAACTTTTCTTATTCAGGGTGAATTCATTTAAGCAGAATCCTTTTCCCTCTGCATCTGTGTTCTGCTTTACTGAGGGCATAGGGTTGTCTCATGCTTTGTTATTTCTGAAGAATGAAAACTAGAATAATGGAAACCTTTCCATGAGAGAATATTAGGGAATTCTGAGTAGACAAAAGGGCAGATTGAATACAGAAAGTGCCAGTGGGGACAGAGTGTGTGAGGAGGTGAGAGTACTACATTTCAGAGGTAGTAAGTTTCCATATGACACTGGGAATGCTTCCCACATGTCAGAGGAGGCTATTAACTATTGGGGATGAGAGCATAAACTCTGGAAGCAGCTGCCTGGCAGGAAATATCAGCTCTGCCATTTACTAATTGTCAGACCTCAAGCAAACTTCCCAACTTCTCTGTGTTTGCTCCTCTGTAAAATGGGGTCATTGTAAGGGATTAGGTGAGATAGTATACGTAAAGCATCCAGAAGAGAATCTGGCATGTAAAATGTGCTATACCAATGTTAACTCTCATCATTTCTCTGATCCCCATGCAATTCTTCAACAGAAGTGCCTGCTACCCAGGTCACCATAAAATCCCCAGGCCTCTCGGTAATATATAGGTCCTTTAAAGACTAGACTAAGTGCCAGAAAACTGAAGATGAATCATCAATAGAGAAAGTGTCCTTATTCCACCAAAGAAGTATGTCACTGACATCACAAAGTATGTCACTCAAAGTATGTTACTGCTAGGATGCCTTAAGGAACAAGACAATTTGAAAATTCCTAAGCTAAGATTCTTTGTCTCTTGAACATGGAGATTTCTTAGAGATCCATCCCCACTTATGACCTGAGTTTAGCAATAGCTGAGAATTCTTTTCCTAGTACTTTTTGAGTAGAATTTTTTTTTTTGCATGTATTTAGTAGGCTATACTGTTTCCTACCAGTGTGTTACCGCCAGGGGTCATCTATTGTGCTCCAAACCTACTTTGTAATACAGCACTACAAAATTCATCTTCTAATTATTACTCATTTAAACAATAGGAGGTCAAAAATGCAGTGCTTAGATTCATTATCTTTTTTTTAACCCAATGAACATGTAAACATTTGTCAAGCAAAACAAAACAAATGTATAGATCGACACAATGTTTTTCGTGTTCTTGAGTCTCACTTTGCCTACATTCTGTTCTGACAATCTCTCAATCCCCTATATGGACATCCTGGCTACTGCCTCCAAATACTAAAGTTTAGAATACTATTTAATAGACAAATAGGTCTTAGAGTCACACATTTTTAGAAATCGTTACACATTACTGCAAGTCCTTAGACAATTAAAGGGACCCAGATTATTTCCCCAGATCTTTCAGTGCTGCATTATCTTCTCCTTTTTTAGACTTCTGTTCACTCAACATTATAAATTTACTGAAACATCTAAGAAAATCTAGTACTCCAACTCAACTGTCAATGTTTATATACCTTGAGTGAAATATAAACCCCAGTGTTATTTCAAGTGGATTCTACTGAAAGGAAAAAGACTATTGGGAGTAGAGGATCTCTTAGAACTGACCACTATGAATCCTCTGGACACTGACAGGTTAGATTGCAGGGGGAAAGAGCCGCATGACTTTCATCTCTTGTGGAGCAAAACAAGCCAAGTTCTAGGCCAGAGGAAAACAAAACTAGATGTTAATCTTTGCTTGATGAATATGTTTTATTTTTTAAACTGAACACCTGGAACAAGTCCATCTCTGAGAACTGTCTGCTAGAACTTCCCAGACAAATCAACTAAATTGCTCCTTAAGAGAAAAAATACAGCATTATTATGTAGTAGTCAAAATAACTCTTCTACAGTCTAATATTTCTATGTGTCAAAGCACTGTTGTTTGTGTTTTTATGAGTTTGGTTTCTAAGCTTTTTGAAAGTACACATTCTAGGGCTTTGTAAACAGTCACATTTTCAGAAGGCGTAATCTTTTTTACTTTATTGCTATATATCCAAACACATAAAATTATTATTTATTTCTGTGGTAAGAACACCTTAATGTTTAACCAAGGGACTCTTAAAAAGTGTAACCAATGAAAAAAACCTGGGTTTGTTTTAATAAATTGATTTTTACTCAACCTGCTTTTCCTTGAGTCTTTGGCACAACAACATTCCTTTAGAATTATTTAGCCCAGCTGTGTAGTGGGTGAAGGAAAGGGCAGTGTTACCTAATAGGAAAAAACCATTGTACATACATTAAGGTGTTAGCACTCTCAAAATTCCTAATTCAAGAAAATAAAGCAAATGAAAAGCACTTGTCCAAAGGAAGAAAATTGACTTATACGTATGCCACAATGGTGCTTTCAAGAGGCCTAAATGGAAAGCATCAAGATGTGCTAGAAATAGTTCTAGATGAAACATTAGGAGCTCTGGGTTCTAATCTTGGTGGCTTACTTTTAGCCAAGTCGTTTGACCTTAATGGACCCCAGCTTACAATTTATAAAATGAGGAGTGTAATATTTGTCTTTCCCACTTTAAGAGTTATTGTGAGGATAAAATAGGAAAACAGATGTGAAACTTCCCCAGAGAAATATATAAAGTAGTACAGATTTAATACTGATTCGCCTTGGCCCTTAACATGGGTCAAAATTTCAGACCCCCTTTTATTATCCTTAGGAAGAAAAGATTCCTTCTTTGAAGGTTAGAAACCCTCCAAGTTAGTGATTCATCCTTAGGTATTTCATATAACATATACCCCGTGATCTGAGAGAAGAAAAAACCAAAACACCTTTTCTACTTTATCAAAATTTTAGAGGAAAATTTTCACTTTCCCTTCCTCTCTAATTTTTAAACTTACTTGTTGTTTTCAATCATTGTACAAATATATATACTTGAATGCCCCACACCCACATGCACACATCTGCCTCCACCCCTATAATGGTCTATCCTCAAAAATAAACTAGATTTATCATTTTCTACTACACTTGAATTTTTTCTGTCCCACAATTTCTCTCAACTCTACTATCCACTGTAACTCTCAACCAAAAATTCTTTGTTGCTATAGGGCTAATATATTTAATTTGTTTTTTCTGTTTTTTCTTGTCCACATCACAAAAAAGAAAGAACCCATGAAATTCACTTCCATGCACAATTTTAAATACACTTTAGCAGTTGGAATGGGTCTAATTGCCTAAACACTGTAATTTAATTAAAAATATTACTGTTGAACATCATTTGGTTAATTTTTCTAAGACATCCTGATCTAATGTTTGTACAAACTGTCAGAAAGAATTAATTCAAACAACTAGCTGCTGTCTGAGACAGTGATCAGAAGCCTGCTTAGCATTCAAAGGTCAGCATGGAGAAACTAACTGAAAAGAAGTATGATCTCAAAAGGGGTGGAATGATTTTGTGTACTCTTCTGTGGCTGTTCTCTGTGGCATATGGTATATATATATATATATATATACCATATATGTATACATACCACATGGAATGTATATACATAAATACCACTTCAAAGTCCTATTTAGGTTTTCTTGCTAGAATAGAAATGATGTCAAGATGTCAACATACCATAATGTGTACAAAAATATTTCTTCTTCTAAATTTAGAAATTCTATAATAGCATTGAATATGTCACTGTCTTACAAGCACATTGCAAATTTCCAATCACTTCTGAAGTAAACAGTCCAGAAAAGTAATCCTCCAAAATTACTTATATTCTGCCATACACACACATACACACACCTGCTAAGTGATTTTAATAAAATCATTTCAAAAATATATTTCAGTATAGACTAGGATGTTTGAATATTGACTATACAACTTGAGTTCACACTGACATGGAAAAAAGTTGTTTCTGAGTAAGTAATTTCCCCACCCATTCTGTTTAATTATTATGGTACACAAAGGCTTTTACTTTATATTAAAATGTTTTTATGTGTAATACATTTTTCTTATAACACTGTGAGATTCTTATTGCTCTGACTACTATATACTTACAAAATGTGATGTTGAACAAGCTGTAGAACTCCCTTGTGTTTGTGCTTCCTCTTTCATTGTTGTTTATTTTTTATTTTATTGTTATCTGGGGCATGGATATAATAAGATTACCTACCTCATAGAGTAGTTGTAAGGATGTCATAAAATACTATATATTCAATGTTTAAAGAAGTTCCAAGCACAAAATCTGTTTTCAATAAATGTTAGCTGATATTATTGAGTATTTACTCCCTATGAGACCTAGTAAAATGACAACAAATTACTATCCATAACAATAGTTCCTGAATAATTAGCAACTCAATGAGTTATAAAACCTAAAAATCTATGATTTTTGTATAAATAAGCTACTTCTTAGAACATTTCTCAAGAATGTATGGCTTCACAAATATCAAGATAGATGACAGATGTGTGTGTGTGTGTGTGTGTGTGTGTGTGTCTATGTGTTTTCACTGGCTGTGAGAAAAATTCTAGTTTATGCCACTAATAAAAATGTTATGAAAAGAGGCAAAAGGAGACATTTGAATCTTATAACTCAAGTCAGATGTAGCCAGTCTCTTATAAGACTGCATTTTTATAGCATTTCTTATATCACTCAAATTATCCTTATATGTTTTCAAGCATTCTATTTTTCCCCTTTGGGAACATATAGGTGGGAATACCTGATATTGCCTGTCACAAGCATGGAGTCCCCTTCTAACTTTTCTGTGCTCATCTCAGTATCACAAGGGATTAGAAACTTGAAAACTGCATTTCCAAAACTCTCTTGCAAAATATAAATTAGATAGAGTTAGCCATAGAAATACTTGTAATAAACTAGAAGTTGAAGAAAAAGATACTATTAAGCTTCTAGGTCTGGCAAGTGCAGAACTGGGGACTGTAGGAGCACTGCCAGCAGTTGTAGCAGTGACAGCTGGGTGGCTCTTGCTTGGCAGCAAAGGTGGTGCCATCAGCAGCTTCAGTAGCAGTGCTGTTAGCTCAGGGTCATGGCAGGCCATGGCCTCCTTCCACAGATGGGAGTATCTTTCTAATCTCAGAGTACTACTCCTACCCTGGTCCTCCACATTTTCTAATACCTTTGCAACCAGTCCCTAACACAAAAGGTTTTTCTATTTGAAATCTCCAGAATGACATCAATTAATCCAATTAGACAATGATTTCCTATTTATATAGCCTTCTTTAGGAAAAGAGTAGAGCTTTGCTTTTATTGGAAAAAAAAAAGAAAGCATTAAAAATCCTTTTGAACCTTAGTAGAAAACTAATCAATTTGACTTTTTTAAAAGAATAACTTCTCATCTTCCTTTCCAATGTATAGTTTTTGGTATTAGAATAGAAATGTTAAATGAATGCTAATTGTTACTTTTATCAACTTTCATGGTATGATGTGCTCGATATTTAAGTGTTTCCTTTAACAAAAGTTAAAAGTTTGTTTTCTAGTTTAAATGTCAATTACCTTTTCTCTCCCATGCCATTTCTAAGTACCCACTTCTTACTCCACCAAAGCCCCACTCCACTTATTTGTCCTCTTTTTCTTACACATCATTGGTCTTTTCCTCTTCTCTGATTTGCACACTCTTTTAATTGACATATTCAGTTCACTCCTAGCCTGAAAATATACTTTCTGAACCCACTTGCAATCAAAATTCTAATGCTTCTTTCCTTTATAGTTCCAGCCAAAGCGTAAGAGAAACCTAGACTCCTAACCTTGCAGTTACATATCCTATTTCCTGTTATTCCACAGTCCTTTTCCCCATGTTTCTAAAACAATGAGCTGCAGACTTCTTGCATAAATACACTTCTGGATCTGAGAGGGGAGCCTCAAAATCTGTGTTAACAAAGCTTCTCGGTGATTCCTATGATGACTACATTTTTGAGAAAATTTAAATGTACAATCTGTTCCAACCATCTGAATAACACTATGCCTTCAGATCACTATTCATCAAATCCTCTGGCAGATTCTTAGATTTCATCCTTGTCTCATCTACAGTATTTCATCGCAACTCCTACTTGCCCCCTACTAGACTTTTGACAATGCCATTTCATCTCCTTCTTCTCAAATGTCGTTAGTCATAAATTGCTCTGATTCCAGCCTTTGTTTTCCTATTTATAATTCTATATATTTTCTTAACAATATATTTTCTTGCTACAACTTCAACTACCAACTCACATAGATGATTTTACATTGTATGTGTGTGTCTAGTTGTGTATGTAATTCTAATTTCAAATTTCATAGTTCCAGCTTCCTGCTAGATTTCCTTTTGGAAGGCACACAAGTTAGTCACTTAACCAATATTAGAGGAATGTAGAACCAAGTATCAAGCAGAGTGCTGACCTCCGGAATCTCAGTCTGAGAGGCCCTTAGGAAAATTATCTGTTTCCCCTTTCTCCACCACAAAGTCATGCTTCTTTTACCTCACCTTTTTTTCATTCAAATTTCCTTCTCTTGGCTTACCTTCCTCAGTTCATGGGACTACCATCTTCCCAGATGCTTTGTTTTCATTTGAAAACTAAGAATCATATAATGTTGTGCTGGTATATGTTTAACAGCCAGTTTTCCACTTAAAAAAATCCTAATTTGTAATATTTGTCATTTTAATGTTGTGATTATTCACACCAAGGCTAAATCAATTAATTTGATATCATTGAACAGGAAGTTGTGGACAGATGTGCAAAATCAAATCTGCTTTTGGGAACCAGTGTAAACTGTTCCAGGATACCCTGGTAGCATCTTTTGTTCTCCATATTTATATCCCATAGTCACTCACTAACCTAACTTCAAAAGTGTTCTCTTCGTATTATGTCTAAAACTGATACACCCTCTCTATTTCCACCATCATGGCTCTCATACAGACATCACGGTCTCTTCACCTTACATGGCCCCTATCTGCCCTCCACATGTCATGACATTTATGTTCTCTGAGAAGAGATGTGACCATATCATTCCATGTTTCAAAATATTTAATCACTTCCATTAGCAAACACAATCAACTCTTCTGGGGCAACTCTGAAACAAAATTGAACCCAGGAATAAAAACAGGGATATTTTAATTGAACTTTTAAAACCTTGTGACACTTTCTTTTTGCTTTCATAAATGTTTTTATAATGGCAAGAGAGTATGCTTGGTTCTTCTGTCCTTCCAGCTTCTTATAAGTCTATTTGACATTTTATTCTTACTGTTATTAACAAAGGCTAACCCAGAACTTGCCTTTATCATCTCCTTCCTTCCAATGTATCCTCCATGCTATGGCCAGAGGTGCTATAGAAACAACCTCCTGTTCCTCTTTGTGCTGGGAAACCAGTAACTTTGTCATTGTATGAGCCACACAGAAGATATATCTCTTCTTTACCATTTCATAGATGAGAAGAGCAAGGCTTAGGGAAGTAATTGGTGTCAAGTCACAAAAGTAGTAAGTGGAAAACCATCTCAATTCCCTCCCGATTGATAACATCTTCAGTGATAACCCATACTAGGTACAACATCCAAACTACTTTCAACCTGAATCCTCGCTGTCCCCTTCGTATACTTTACATACTCATGTGAACAACTCACAGTTTTCATGCAGCTGCCAAGATGCCTCTTGTCCCTCCTATGTTCACCTAAAGGAACTGCTTCATTTAAATAAACACAGAACTCCCTTCTTTATGAGTGTCCCTGATTCCTTCAAAAAGATCTCACTTCTTTTTAAGAACTCCATCCATCTATTTTAATCTCTCCCATGAAGCCTTACATAATTTTACTTTGTATTGTGAATTTGTATATATTTCTCAATATCAGGGTTGTCAGTCCCTTTATTAGATCTTTATGTAGAGTATATTAATTTGTATGCTGCATAACAAATTACAACAAAGTTAGCAGCTTAAAACAGTTCCAATTTAGTATCTCACAGTTGCTACGGGTCAGGATTATCAAGTCATATTTTAGTTGGATTCTCTGCTAAGGAGCTTTAGTCAAGTCCTCAGTCAGGGTTAGGGTCTTTGATTAGGCTCTGGGTACTCATTAAAACTCACATGGTTATAGGAGTAATTTATTTACTGTGATTATAGGTCCCAAAGCCCTCAGATCCTAGAGGTTTCCTGTCATGTGGCCCTGACTTTAATTACTGCTTTCTTCTTTAAGATAGCAGAAAGTCTCTGACTTCTTTTGTTTCTAGTATCTATATAATACCCTCCAATAACAAATCAAGTGTTTATCTTGATATCAAGTGGCCCACTCTTAAAATCACTCTTTTGGTCAACATACAGTCAACTGATTAGGTAGATTAATTACATCTGCAGAATTTCTGCACCTTCACCATATAATGTAACATAATCCATTAATTATATCCCACTCTATTTGTCATATTCTAATAGTTAGAAACAAATTACAGGTTTTACTCACATTCAACAAAAGAGTATTACAAAAAAGTATGGGATCACTGGGGGCAATTTTAGGGTTATATATACCACAAAAGTCTACTTATCCTGATGCCTTACTAATAAATGTTATTAAATTATTGAATAATAAGTGTGAAATTATAAGTGGCTGAAAGTGACCAGAAGTGGCTTTACTGTGGTCAAATTGCATAGATAGAAAAGGCCCAGCAAATTTATAAAATTACAGACTCCTATATTTGTGAACAACAGAATCAATTATATAAAAGTAATAGCATATAAAATATATTCAATCAACCTTTATGCTTATTGAACCTTTATCCTTATGATATTTCTCCTTTGCAGTAAGTTAAGGCATTTTATGTGTGGCAAATAAAAGCTTTCAGTAGTTGACTATGTTTTAAAAATCAAACAAAAATTTGTGTGAGCATAGGTGGTTTCTGTCACTCAAGCACTACTCTATTAAATGAATGAAAGAATTGTAGCAAAAGTAAAAGGATTTTAAAGCAAAGATAATACCGAAAAAGACTATTCTGAATATGATGTAGGGTTATTTTACTTCATCTCCCAACTTACATTGCACAGATGGGAGCAGTAAAAGTGGCCCCACCTTCCCCTTTTTCTGTGTTAGAGAAGCTAACATCTCCAAGGAATACTACCTCGGGTCATTAAGTGCTTTAATTTGTTTTTATCCATATGGATACTTTTCAGTAAAGATTTCTAATTTTATACCATAAGGAAAAACACTAGATTTCTGAAAAGTTGACATGTTTCCAAATGGTAAGTCTGTTAGTCACAAGCACCATCTGCTACAGGACCAACCAAGAGAAGAGTCAGGTGCCTTTACAGGTGAAATGTTGAAATTCAAAACATTGTAAAAGTGAATTATGCTTCTTCTCACATTCTTTAAGAGATCCAAAACAGTCCACCTAATACTTTTGGTTGTTGTTCAGTTTGATAATTTTTAAGTCTGTGTAAGTTACGGTTATAGAACACAGACCCCTTCAGTTCTTCTAATGCTATGAATTCTGCCCTGGCATCTCATTCTTAATCAGAATTAAAACTTTAAGTGGCTGAAAGTGACAAGAAGTGGTTTTACTGTGGTTAAATGGCATAGATAGAAAAAGCCCAGCAAATTTATAACATTGCAGACTCCTATATTTGTGAATGACAGAACCAATTATATAAATGTAACAGCATATAAAATAGGTTCAATTAGCCTTTATGCTCAGATGAATTAAAGGCATTGCTGTTAGGTATAAAGCTGAAAGTCCAGAAATTGTACATAATAGCAGAAGTATGAAGACCTAAAGAGAGTTAGGGTCAGAATCCTATTGGATGTATTTATAAGACACTTTCAGATCAATCTGACCAGTAGTGTTGAATTGAGTTGTGTGGTCAGACTGCTTGAACCTCCATCTTCAGAAACCTGAGACACAGAGACACTTAAGACATAAGTAACTTCTGAAAATAACATGTGCTGGCAATTATTGGACCTCAAGCACCTAATGAAAATGTTGACTACTTGCCATGTACTTGAAAACTTTGATGAAATGCTCTCTCATCATTCTTTGTGAATTAAATGAGAAGGTAAATTGTAGAAAATATTACCATTTTATTCAACCCAAAATAACTCCTGCCAGTTTCTCTCACGAAGTTTACATTGTAGATATAATTATTAATAGCATGAGAGTAATGAGGATGCTCTATAACTCTACCTGTGGACCGTTCATTTCCTAAGCAGTGTTAGTCATTTGTGCTTTACCCCACATTTATCCATCTCCCTGCCTTCTTTACATATGACTTTGCTGTGGCTGGATGGGGATATGCTACTAGGTCTTGAAAATGAATTTTGGGCATGAGTGATACATGGCATGTCTAGGTCAGTGGAGACTCAGAGCTCTCTTTCATTCTAGCATGATAACCAGAAATTGGCAATGATGAATGTTTGAGACTAAGAGGCTGGAATGAGTACAGCCATGCTTCACCAACATTCATTGGACATTAGCTTGTGTTGGTGTTTTAAGCCACTTGAGATTTTAAGGTTATTTATTACTGCAGCATATTGAGGCAAACTAACCTAGCTGATATAATTATTCACAGAAGAAACTTAAAGACTGTCGTTAATAATTCTGATGGCTTAGAGAAATAGGGACATAAAATACATTATATCTCTAATACATGCACATATGCTATAGTAAAAAGAGCCTAGGTTTTCCTCAGGTATAAATATGACTGTAAAATTTGTACTGGCAAAATTCTAGTCTTAGCATAATAAATTGAAACTGAAAAACTCATGGATTAATTAACAATTTGGTTTTTTTCCTAATTTTTCTTTATTCTTTTTTACATTTAAAAAGTGTGGGTGGACATTGATTTCTCACACAGATTTAAATGGAACACACTGTTTAGTTAAACAAATTAAACAAATTAAAATAAAAAATATATTACATATAAACAGAGATTGAAGTACCATATATACATTTTTAGAATAGTATTATGTATATCAATTTTGACAAAACTCTCCTGTTATTTGGAGTGTTGTTAAAGACTCTGAATCATTTATATAGTGATTAAAGTTAAATACTACTAATGAATGGGTTAAGAAAGCTGTTTTAATAGGTCATACTACTTGAGTCATTTTTGGAGAAAGCAAACTCTCTTGAATGTTTCTTGAATGTCAGATCTTCTCTTCACTCACATGGAATTAGGCCTTCTTGAGTTTGTAGGAGTAGAATACACCTTATTAGTGAAATTCTTACAGAATGATATTGAAGTGATATTTTTGCTGAATTTTTTAAATTTTTAATTCAAATGTATCAGAGAATTTGCTGTATGTATTTTTGCTCCAACATTCCTGATTTTATTAATACAGTTTTCAGAATGCATATGAGAAGTATATAAATGTAAATGAAAATTATGCATTGGTCCTTTTAAAGTGAAAATCTTGGCTACTTGCTTATTAGGCTTAGGGAATTAAAGAGGAATATACACAAATTTTCTCACATCATGTGAAGTTTAACATCTGGAATATTGAAAATCAGAATGATACCATCTAAGCACTACTATTCAATGGAAGAGAAGCTTATGATAATATGTACAAATATTTTAAATGCTTTTATATCTATTTTTAAAATGATTATTTTTTAAGAAGCCAATCAAATAATCAACTAAACTTTATTTTGTGCATTTTACTTCTTTATACGTTATACACATGTCATATTTCATTTTATTTCATTATCTGAGTAGTTGGCAGTCTCTCTGCTAAAATACATGCTACTCTTTGGCAGTGACAATGATATTTTAATTTTTTATGCCTGGAATCCAGCAGTGTTGTAAAACACTTTCATTTATAAGCATTCAATGGAGTTTGTATAAAGAAATATAAACTATATTTCTTTTCTAGAATCCTTGACTTAAGTGTTAAATCTCTGTGGAAAGCATACCATGTAAAAATCATCTTGCTTCGAGGAAATGTGGAGAAGCTGCAATGGTCAGTAATACACGGTTTCTAATTTATTGGTATTTGAAATCTAGCAAGGAAGAAAATTTTTAATCATAAGTCTGTGAGCTAGTATGATTATCACTTTAATACAGTGGTGAACTTAAATCTTTGAAATACAGGGTAAAGAGCCAACTAATTATGTTTAAGCATTGAAAGAAGGCTTTACAGAACAAGGGGTTTTGCATAAGGCTTAAAGAATTTTGTAGAATTGGGCCATGTGTGAAAGGTTCAGAAAAAATAGTCAATTTAGACATAGGTAAGAACATATGCAAAGGCTTAGAGTTATGGGCATGCAAAGTCTCAAGATACTTGTTAACCACATGGCTCCATAGTTTGGTTGTATTTGTAAGGAATGAGAAAACAACAATTTGAATAGCAATGAGAAATGAGGCTTCGGCACTGGTTTGAAGTGGGACTGTGAAGGGCTTTATATGTCATTCTGCTCTGTGGACAGTTCTCTATTTTAAGAAGATTATCCTAGTAACAGGGTACTGAAGCCACTGAATGTGGAGAAGCTGGATGAAGAAAACACTAACTAAAAAACTACTGATACTGTTTAAGTTAGAATTGAGAATCTAAACTAAGGCAGAGAAAGCAAGAACTAATTGCATATGTGAAATAATACTCAACTATTGTATCAAGGAAACAAGAGGAACAGTCCAAAGGACTCAAAGGGAAAGTTTGGGCAACTTGTGCCACTAAGGAAAAGAAAACATTTTTGACTAGGAATAATGACTATAACTTTTCCAGATAAAGTTAAATTGTAGGAATCTTTAGAGGGTCAGAATAACAAAAGGTGAAGAAGAAATATGAGTGATGTTACTAATCTAATAATAAGTCTCATTGTCACATGAGAGTAGAAATGAAATTTTTAAGAAGCTCAAAGGATGTAGACATTTTCCAATTGACTACAGTAATCCTAAAGCTCATTTAAAGGTCTAGGTAAATAATTTTGTTCTAAGAAAACTATGTTGTTTGAGAAATATCTGAACAAATATCTGAACAAATTCAGTACAGATGATAAAGACAAAAAAAAAAATATCATGAGACACATTATCTGCTTGCTTCCCACCAAACAAATTTTGGGATTTTCAAGACTAGTGCAGGTTAAGGAAAGATAATGAGAGAAAAGAAAGATGTTAACAATGAAATCCAAAATGAGAAGAAAAATTTAACTTTATAAATCTTTCCATTCTCTTTCAAGATATTTTACATTATGTTTAAGATTTGGAAGAAAATAGATTTCATAAGAATTAATCTTATTGAGTTCATTGTATTAAGCATGAAAAAGTGTATGTCTTCTATACTAATTATAATGGGTTCCTTCATATGTCAAATTTAAGATGTAAAATGATATTAAAATAGTAAGTTTCTAATACTTTATAGGCTCTTTTTTAAACATAACATTTCTATACTCAAATATAGTTAAATCTTTTCCTCACAGAGAATTTTAGACCTGGGAAGACTTATTTACCTTAAAAATAGGAAGTATAATGTAAGGACATAGTAATTAATTGGTCATATCTCTTATTAGGTATTTCTTAGAACTATCATCCTATTTTGTTATGTTTACATAAATTATTCAGTCATCTATGGAAATATAAACAATCAAATACTACAGAAGATAAAGAGCTGACCATCGTTCCTCTCCTCAAGGATTATATTCGCAAGGTTTCTGTGCCCATGTGACCACCATTCTCCGGAAATTCTCAGATGCTTTTGCCAAAGGTACTGACAACTCCATTGAGACTTCATCTACAATAAATGTATAATCTCTAATAATTAAATCCTATAGAGTTTAGTGGATATATTTTAGCATTTAATACAATGAGAAAACCTGACAATAAACTTAAAAAAAAATTTTTTTTAACTTGGAAGATAACTCTTGGAACACCCTTAAGTGCATAAACTGAAGTTAAATGGGGCTCTGATAAAGTGAATGACTACATTGGCCATGAGGTTTGACCTTTGGGAGCTAAGGCCAAAACAGTCAGCTCAGCTTGGATGACCTGGATCATCGACTCATGCAGACATTAGAATGTTAACAGATGTCATTTTCTTCTTTTTTTGAAACTTAGAAAATATTTTCCTTATAAAGTTAATAAGACATGTTATATATTTTTCAGAATCTATTGAGGCAAAAAAGTGAAAGCAATAATATTAAAATGTTTTGAAAAATGATTAGAAATCAGCAAAAGAATATTTACATAAGAGACTCTACTCATGGATCAGAGATAATAAAAGTAGAAAATATTTGAAGCACTTTATATATTATATTGTGTGATATATAGTTGGACCATAGAAATTAAATGACACTCTGTGAGATTAGTATTTTCACAGGTGGCTTCATCTTTTCACATCTTGACATTACATAACATGGAATGTATGCAGATTTTTGCAGATAACTGCAAGCTACAAAATTTGTTTTGCATATCCAATCTCAATCAAAAACTACATTTTTACCCAAATGTTCAAAAATATTACTTGCAGTTGAAAGCAATTTTGTTAAATTAATAAGTGCCATATTTCCATATTCAAACTAAGTTTGTAATTGTATAGATAATACATGAAATAAATACAGTTTTGTTATTCATAGCTATTCTGTTTAGGCTATTGCATTTTATTTTATGGACTAAGGCATTGTCACATATTAATCTTTTCTATGACTGATTGGTTTGGTTATTTATTGGCAATTTTTTTTAATATGAAGCCTGTCTCAAAGCAGAATTTTTAAAAGAATGAGAATAGTTGAAGGTCATATTCCTGGTCAATTTGATTTCAACATAATATTTGATCTGTAATTTTGGATATGAATCAATTTCTAACCTAATTTATTATTTTAGATTAATCTATAATTATAATTTATATTTTACTATAATTAATTTATGATTAATTTTTAGTCTAATGAGATAACTTCGAAGTTCTAAAAATATTCCTTTAAGCCTGTGTACTATATATTTCTTCTTTTTCCCAAGAGTTATTGAAATCATTTTGTTGAAATGTTGTTTCAGTGTGAATGGAAAGATGGTTTTCACATAAGACTACAGGATGTCTTTTGCCTGTAAAAAGTATTTTAATATAAATTTGCTAATCTAAAATTAGAGAAGTACATATAAATAATAATGGAATTGGTTGCCTAGATCTACCTATCTACATAACATTATGTTCTGATGTTTAAATTCAGACTGTGCTTATGTACTTTATTTAGTATTGAAACCAGTAATTTCAAATATTTTTTACAGAAAAAAACATAAGTGGTCTGATTTGATGCAGTATTTCAGAAAAGAGTAACTATCCTTAATGTTTGTCCAAAGCTGAACTTACTGAATTTAATCTTAACTGCTATCATTATCTACCTAATGACAACTAATCTTACAAACACAGTAAAATACAACCAAGTTAACCCACTTATTACAAAACATTCCATAAATGACTATTTACATACTAAGATTTTCACTAACCTCTGGTAATATAGGCTTGAATAAGACATAATTTCTACTCTGAAGACATTTATTAGACATGTGAGGAGATCTTTATGTGGGTAAATTCATGTTTGTCACATTATATTAGTGATGTCAGTTGTCACAGCAGGTATCTGTCAAAGCCACAGGAAGATTAATAGTCTGATAATAGTGAGCTTCCACCTGACAAGGTGGTTCAGTGTCTCTAAGCAAAAAGTTATGGGGTGGTGCAAATCTATATAACTGTCTTAACTTGGCTTCCTTAGAACTTGTAGGAGGAACAAGGCACCGATATTTTATTTAGGTATTCTAAGAAGCAGAAATAGAATGGGAAGGGTGCACAGGGAAGGGAGAAAAGCCAAAAAGGGTGAATTATTGAATTTGTTACTACTATTGACAAATGGGGTCAGTCCTGCTACTGACTCTTTGAAGAACTCTGTAGAACACACCTCAGAATTGTTCCTCTGAAGAAGGGGAAAGATGGGCTTTAATTTCCTGATTTTTTTGTCCCACCTTAGTTCAGTTTTGCTTCTAGGGGCTTTATCTTCCTAGCATTTCTTGGCTGTGCCATTACAGACTGAGCAGCCTTTTTGAGCTTCCAAGAGAATTGCACTGCGATCACTGGAAAGGGATCATGGGGTAAATGAATGCAAATAAAGCACATGGCTTCACTGAAACTGATGGTCCAAGGGTGTGTGACCCCAGTAATCAGGAGAGGTCTGCTAATATAATAGAGTTTAATGATTGCATGTATGTGGTCACCAACGTCATTTCACTTGTTATACAAAGCAGACATTACTTTATGAAATAAATAAAACTCTTTTTTTAAAAAAATTAGATATTTTACATATATGAGTTTTTTAATATTATATATTCAAGTTTCATTTTCACCATATGTGATCCATATTATATAAACACTTGATTAACAAAGGAGTAACATTCCAATGACAAATAGATTTTTCAAACATAATAGTCAAAGGATATTTAATTTAGTGTTCTAAGAATGCATTACAGAGTATGAGATAGTGGAAACAGGGAAACAAAATAATGTTTAAAAATATATCATAAATACACATTATAATTTTTGGCCACACAAAAGTGTACCCCCTCAAAATCAACAATAGTGTTTTCAAAATATAAGAAGGGGGATTTGCATTAGAAAAGTAGAGAGAAAACCTGAGAATGATCAGTGCTTCTTCTGGTAAGGTCAAGGTTAGGGGGGTGTCTCAAGTATTAAAGAAATTCAAAACAGAAATCTAAATCCAGCTCCTATCAGTTTTCACCAACCTCCCAGGACACACTGACCTGCCTAGGGAGTGGAGAGGAAAGGCTTCTGGAATGGAAGAACCATACCTTCATATTTATACCACCCCTAAAATTAAATTAAACTTACTTTGAATTTAGCCATGTTAACAATCCTTGATTTCAGTGGATTTTATTTCTTCAAAATATCTCCAAATTGGTTTGAAAGTTCTGCACAAATGTAAAGTAGCTGTCATTCTATCAAATTTATAGGAACAGGGAAAGGACCGAGCAGAGAGCACGCAGGGGGCAAGGGGACAGCCGCATTTACACCCTCAGAAGCAGAAGAGGCTACTTAAAAGACGAACACCATGCACACATTTGGGTGAGTGGACTACAAATAAAGTATAATTGGTTGCCTAGATCAACCTTCTCTAGATGTGAAAAGGTGAAAAGAGTCTAAAGAATCCTAGGATTACATCTAAAAGGAAGATTCAGAAAGAAGAGGTTGAAAACCAAAGGCTAACATTACATATTTCTTACGTTTGACCAAAGTTGACTCTAGCGTCATTGATGATTTCAACCAAAAACTTCATTTGAAAGACAGTAAGAAAGAGAAACATTGGGGGAAAAAGATGACCAAGATCTTACACGTTAGCATTAACTAGGACCAAACAGACTCCCAAATCCATTTTTGTCAACAGTGTTCTGCCCTCAGTTTTACTAGGAGTAATAGACGTTTTTCTGGGTGCATAATTAGCTACCCTCTACCTCTCACCCCATGTTACTGCTAACTGCTCTTCTCTGAGTTAAATAAAACAATATATTTTTTTCTAAAATCCGTATTTTGATTCATATACTACCATCATTTTATATGTGATTTCCATATAGGGTTGATATCCCTGCAAATTATTATAAATAAAGGATTCCTCTCCTCACGGTTTGAAGGGTGTACAGCAAGTGAGCAGCAGATAGGGGCTAGGTCCAAAGCTTTGTAACTCCTAAGGCAGATCTTTTTTCTCCTTTCAACTTCACAATGATAAAAGGTTTTCCAGCATCTTTTACTTTCTCCTGTCCCTTTGACCCTCAGACACATTATTTGAAGAACTATTTTTTCATGTTTCCTAATAAGAAGTTATTTATAATATCAACACCTGTGTTTTTAAGCTCGAGGTTAAATCAGAACTTAGGGTTAAATTGGAGCACTTCTTGTCATCTTAGTGGTGGTGTGCCTTTCTTGAAGGCAGAAAAAAGCAACTTCTGGTTCCAGCCTGGCATACTGGGTAGTAACTAATGATTTATTTCTGTGTCCCTAGTCCCAAAGGGAGGCTGGAAAACAGTCGAGCTGTTGTTCCTGACATCAGTGGTTTTGGCAAGTCTAGCATAAGAGAGAGAAATGGTCACAAGTTGAAAACACAAGTCAGTTTACTCTTTTAAATTCAGTCACAATAAAATAATTCACCTATTAATAATAAAGTGGACCTAAAGTTAAATTTAATTTTTTAGCTTCATCTTGATATTGGTATTTTCAAAAGGAATGTTTTCCACATATTTCATTGAGGTGTTTTCTTTTAAAGCATACTGAAAGTACTTTATAAATTATGTATCTACATAATATATACAATATGTATTTCCCTACTGAAGTTGAGGGGCTCCTGCTCAAAAATGGAGATTGGTGAGTACATTGTATTGGTGAAAACATAGTTTCAGGATTAAAAAAAAAATTTCAGAGACTACCTGTGGAAATTAGATTAAAACTTGGTATAAAAAATACCATTAAATTTGTTTGCTGGTTAATTTAAAAATAATACTTAAAAATTAAAATGAAAGTATGCTGTGTGAGCTTACTCTTGACCTAGAAGCTAGTAAATGCTAGTGAAATATAAAAATCATGTCTTGTTCTGTTGAGTTAGCCTTGGCTTCAAAAGAGTGGTTTGCATAAGTAGTTGGAAGTGTACAGCTTGTTTTCCCCTAAATCTGAAGTCACTACTCAGCCCAACTAACTAAATTTAATGTACAAACCTGTATTTAACTGTTAATACCTAAATATACAACAGGGTTTTCAGTCATCTAACGGTAAATATTAACTTCCCAAACAGTTGGCCTTAACTTCATAGTTTGAACCCAGAAAAAATAAAAACAGGTTTTTACTTAAGATCTTTTAATCAATACCAAGAGATACCTTATTCGAAAGTACCTGTGTTTTGACATTTCTTACTACCATGTTCCATGTCTGACTGAAAAATCTCATATTAATTGACAGGAATATGTAATATTCAAATAGACCTAATGAACAAACCATGATAATTTAATGCCTTAACTGACACTTTAACTTTATTTCACTGAACTATGAGGCTTAGAAAAGTCTGCACTACAAATAAAGAAAAGCCTAGGTTGTTTTCTGATTTATTCTAGTCGGGTAATAAATTGAATAGATATTCCTCTATTCAACACTGGATCTATAGAGGGCCAACAGAATTCCTCTAAGTAAGGTTAACTTACTTCAAATAACCTAATCCTAAGTGGATACAATCCATACACACATGACTTGTAAACTTTGTAGTGATGTTAGACAGTAAAGTAAAGTAGTATATTATGAACTAACTACCTGTCCAATGTCAACGCCTTCACTGAAGAACTTGCCTGAAGCAATGACTGAATCCAGGATTATCTCTGAACCATCTGAGATGATAGGAAGTTCCTGAGAGATTGCTGCCTTCTGTGTTGTTTGGGATGGGCTCTTGTATCTCATGATGGGTAACAAAACTCATTGCTGGTTCTGCAAGCTAGAGAGCACATAAGAATCAAGTTTCACGGGGGAGAACTGTTATTTTAAATGAGATATGTGCCACGTGGTGAGCCAAATTAAATCATGATAAATTCATTATTGAAGGAAAAGTATTCTGTGAATCGTTTATACCTTGAATCTTGGGATTCTACCCTCTGATATACTTTTTTTTTTTTTAACAGTCCAAGCAGGTTTATTGCTAAACTTTAGAGGGACCTCTCTGTTCTGGCCAACAGAACAAAGAAGGCGTCTCTTGTAGGCTAAGAGGCTTTTTTTTTTTATATTGTTAATGTACAATTACTTGAACAACATTATGGTTACTAGATTCCCCCTATTATCAAGTCCCCCTGACATACCCCATTACAGTCACTGTCCATCAGCATAGTAGGCTAAGAGGCTTTTTTTTTTTTTCATTTTGAATAATTTTATTTTGTGGAGAATTTTATACTTTTAAGCATAAAAAACGCATAAGCTTTTTCCTAATACATTTTTTGTCTCTTCCATGTTTGAGTTCAACCCTTCTTATTAATTAAATGATTAATGTCATTGCCATTATTGAAAATGTTTATTTTTTCTCCATGTTTCTTGGCCATTCTTGCCTAAGTTTTGTCTATTATTTTTTTTTTTGTAGATAATTATTTTTGATTGAAGGGTAGTTGACACACAGTATTACATTACATTAGTTTCAGGTGTACAACATAGTGATTCAACATTTATATACATGACAATTCTAGGTACCAGCTATCACCATACCAAGCTGTTACAATATCTTGACTGTATTCATTACATCCCGGTTACTTATTATTTTACCATTGGAAGTGTGTACTTTTTTGTGTGTGTGTGTGAGGGCATCTCTCATATTTATTGATCAAATGGTTGTTAACAACAATAAAATTCTGTATAGGGGAGTCAATGCTCAATGCACAATCATTAATCCACCCCAAGCCTAATTTTCGTCAGTCTCCAATCTTCTGAGGCATAACAAACAAGTTCTTACATGGAGAACAAATTCTTACATAGTGAATAAGTTCTTACATGGTGAACAGTACAAGGGCAGCCATCACCGAAACCTTCGGTCTTGCTCATGCATTATGAACTATAAACAGTTCAAATATGAATACTCATTTGATTTTTATACTTGATTTATATGTGGATACCACATTTCTCTCTTTATTATTATTATTTTTAACAAAATGCTGAAGTGGTAGGTAGATACAAGATAAAGGTAGAAAACATAGTTTAGTGTTGTAAGAGAGCAAATGTAGATGATCAGGTGTGTGCCTGTAGCCTATGTGTTAATCCAAGCAAGACAAGGGCAATAAAACATCCACGTATGCAGAAGATTTCCCTCAGAACAGGGGGGGTGAGGTTTTAAGCCTCACCTCTGTTGATCCCCAATTTCTCACCGGATGACCCCCCTGCGACTGTGCCTGTCTTAGGTTGTTCCTCCCTTGAGGAATCTTACCCGACTCTGGCTAACCAGTCATCTTCCGGGGCCATACAGGAAAATGTAAAGTTGGTAAGAGAGAGAGAAGCCTTATTGTTTGAAATGGTTAGCTTTTTACATCTTTGCATATTTATGCCCTGTGGCTTCTATGCCCAGCATTTGTCTTGAGGTATCTTTACCACTTGGAAGAATTATGATACTCGGTAAATTTGATATGAGGCACGAATTCTATTTAAGGGTTGTAATTAGGAAGGAAGAAGAAAACCTATACAAGTAGCAGGCGGCAGAAAACATGGGAAGACTGATTATTTCTTTGACATATCTTCTAGTACAGTAACTTCAGCATGTATAGGTTTTAAGCTACTACTTAAATTGTGCACCCACATTAACATAATAGGAGTATAGTTACATAACCAAAGCATACCTATAATTACCAGCCATCTCCAGTGAAACCAAGAAAACTAGTTAGGCACCTTAGGCATTTGTGAAAACTTATCTATGATATAGTGAATATTGTCCAACTGAACTTGAACAGTCTGAGAGAAATCAGACAAATTAAAACAACCCATTCCTGGGGAATGTTCACATCCCTTATGTTCTTTTAACAGTAAATAGTCTGTAGTTGTAAGATTTTGGAGTGCTACAATTTGCACTTCTCCTAATTCTTGCTTGAGTTCCAACAGTATAGATCCAGTCAAATTTGTTGTTTTACTGTATGCACAGGCCAGCTTAGATATCTCCTTCCTCATTCCCATGGCAAGTCCAGAAACTGGTGGGATGAGTGCATCTACAGCTGTAGCAGTGCGTGGATCTTTGTTGGGGTTTTTTGATGATCATATTCTGTCATGAGTCTTCCAGAGAGTGCAGATGTTGGAAGTTCTTTTTCATATCGTATCTTAGTTCATTTTCGGGGTAGCCCAATTAGGCTTTGATCCTCTGTATAAACACAAACAGACCCTTTGCCAACACTTTTATATGCCCTTTATACTCTTGTGTAGAACGTATTGGATGTTACGACACAGGAACTGCCCTTTTTTTTTTTGGTATCACTAATCTACACTTACATGATGAATATTATGTTTACTAGGCCCTCCCCTATACCAGGTCCCCCCTATAAACCCCTTTACAGTCACTGTCCATCAACATAGCAAAATGTTGTAGAATCACTACTTGCCTTCTCTGGGTTGTACAGCCCTATCTTTTCTCCTACCCCCCCATGCATGCTAATCTTAACACCCCCCTACTTCTCCCCCCCCTTATCCCTCCCTACCCACCCATCCTCCCCAGTCCCTTTCCCTTTGGTACCTGTTAGTCCATTCTTGAGTTCTGTGATTCTGCTGCTGTTTTGTTCCTTCAGTTTTTCCTTTGTTCTTATATTCCACAGATAAGTGAAATCATTTGGTATTTCTCTTTCTCCGCTTGGCTTGTTTCACTGAGCATAATACCCTCCAGCTCCATCCATGTTGCTGCAAATGATTGGATTTTCCCTTTTCTTATGGCTGAGTAGTATTCCATTGTGTATATGTACCACCTCTTCTTTATCCATTCATCTATCGATGGACATTTAGGTTGCTTCCAATTCTTGGCTATTGTAAATAGTGCAGTGATAAACATAGGGGTGCACTGATCTTTCTCATACTTGATTGCTGCATTCTTAGGGTAAATTCCTAGGAGTGGAATTCCTGGGTCAAATGGTAGGTCTGTTTTGAGCATTTTGATGTACCTCCATACTGCTTTCCACAATGGTTGAACTAACTTACATTCCCACCAGCAGTGTAGGAGGGTTCCCCTTTCTCCACAGCCTCACCAACATTTGTTGTTGTTTGTCTTTTGGATGGCAGCCATCCTTACTGGTGTGAGGTGATACCTCATTGTAGTTTTAATTTGCATTTCTCTGATAATTAGCGATGTGGAGCATCTTTTCATGTGTCTGTTGGCCATCTGTATTTCTTTTTTGGAGAACCGTCTGTTCAGTTCCTTTGCCCATTTTTTAATTGGGTTATTTGTTTTTTGTTTGTTGAGGCATGTGAGCTCTTTATATATTCTGGACGTCAAGCCTTTATCAGATGTGTCATTTTCAAAGATATTCTCCCATACTGTAGGGTTCCTTTTTGTTCTATTGATGGTGTCTTTTGCTGTACAGAAGCTTTTCAGCTTAATATAGTCCCACTTATTCATTTTTGCTGTTGTTTTCCTTGCCCGGGGAGATATGTTCAAGAAGAGGTCACTCATGTTTATGTCTAAGAGGTTTTTGCCTATGTTTTCTTCCAAGAGTTTAATGGTTTCATGACTTACATTCAGATCTTTGATCCATTTTGAGTTTACTTTTGTATATGGGGTTAGACAATGGTCCAGTTTCATTCTCCTACATGTAGCTGTCCAGTTTTGCCAGCACCATCTGTTGAAGAGACTGTCATTTCGCCATTGTATGTCCATGGCTCCTTTATCAATTATTAATTGACCATATATATCTGGGTTAATGTCTGGATTCTCTAGTCTGTTCCATTGGTCTGTGGCTCTGCTCTTGTGCCAGTACCAAATTGTCTTGATTACTATGGCTTTATAGTAGAGATTGAAGTTGGGGAGTGAGATCCCCCCTACTTTATTCTTCTTTCTCAGGATTGCTTTGGCTATTCGGGGTCTTTGGTGGTTCCATATGAATTTTTGAATTATTTGTTCCAGTTCATTGAAGAATGTTGCTGGTAGTTTCATAGGGATTGCATCAAATCTGTATATTGCTTTGGGCAAGATGGTCATTTTGATGATATTAATTCTTACGAGCCACGAGCATGGGATGAGTTTCCATCTGTTAGTGTCCCCTTTAATTTCTCTTAAGAGTGACTTGTAGTTTTCAGAGTATAAGTCTTTCACTTCTTTGGTTAGGTTTGTTCCTAGGTATTTTATTTTTTTTGATGCAATTGTGAATGGAGTTGTTTTCCTGATTTCTCTTTCTGTTGGTTCATTGTTAGTGTAAAGGAAAGCCACAGATTTCTGTGTGTTGATTTTGTATCCTGCAACTTTGCTGTATTTTGATATCAGTTCTAGTAATTTTGGGGTGGAGTCTTTAGGGATTTTTATGTACAGTAGCATGTCATCTGCAAATAGTGACAGTTTAACTTCTTCTTTACCAATCTGGATTCCTTGTATTTCTTTGTTTTGTCTGATTGCCATGGCTAGTACCTCCAGTAATATGTTAAGTAACAGTGGAGAGAGTGGGCATCCCTGTCTAGTTCCCAATCTCAGAGGAAATGCTTTCAGCTTCTTGCTGTTCAATATAATGTTGGCTGTGGGTTTATCATAGATGGCCTTTATTATGTTGAGGTACTTGCCCTCTATTCCCATTTTGCTGAGAGTTTTTATCATGAATGGACGTTGAACTTTGTCAAATGCTTTTTCAGCATCTATGGAGATGATCATGTGGGTTTTGTCTTTCTTTTTGTTGATGTGGAGGGTGATGTTGATGGACTTTCGAATGTTATACCATCCTTGCATCCCTGGGATGAATCCCACTTGGTCATGGTGTATGATCCTTTTGATGTATTTTTGAATTCGGTTTGCTAATATTTTGTGGAGTATTTTTGCATCTACGTTCATCAAGGATATTGGTCTGTAGTTTTCTTTTTTGGTGGGGTCTTTGCCTGGTTTTGGTATTAGGGTGATATTAGCTTCATAGAATGAGTTTGGGAGTATTCCCTCCTCTTCTATTTTTTGGAAAACTTTAAGGAGAATGGGTATTATGTCTTCTCTGTATGTCTGATAAAATTCTGAGGTAAATCCGTCTGGCCCGGGGGTTTTGTTCTTTGGTAGTTTTTTGATTACCGCTTCAATTTCGTTGCTAGTAATTGGTCTGTTTAGATTTTCTGTTTCTTTCTGGGTCAATCTTGGAAGGTTGTATTTTTCTAGGAAGTTGTCCATTTCTCCTAGGTTTCCCAGCTTGTTAACATATAGGTTTTCATAGTAGTCTCTAATAATTCTTTGTATTTCTGTGGGGTCCATCGTGATTTTTCCTTTCTCGTTTCTGATACTGTTGATTTGTGTTGACTCTCGTTTCCTCTTAATAAGTCTGGCTAGAGGCTTATCTATTTTGTTAATTTTCTCGAAGAACCAGCTCTTGGTTTCATTGATTTTTGCTATTGTTTTATTCTTCTCAATTTTATTTATTTCTTCTCTGATCTTTATTATGTCCCTCCTTCTGCTGACCTTAGGCCTCATTTGTTCTTCTTTTTCCAATTTCGATAATTGTGACATTAGACCATTCATTTGGGATTGTTCTTCCTTTTTTAAATATGCTTGGATTGCTTTATACTTTCCTCTTAAGACTGCTTTTGCTGCGTCCCACAGAAGTTGGGGCTTAGTGTTGTTGTTGTCATTTGTTTCCATATATTGCTGGATCTCCATTTTGATTTGGTCATTGATCCATTGATTATTTAGGAGCGTGTTGTTAAGCCTCCATGGGTTTGTGAGCCTCTTTGCTTTCTTTGTACAGTTTATTTCTAGTTTAATGCCTTTGTGGTCTGAAAAGTTGGTTGGTAGGATTTCAATCTTTTGGAATTTTCTGAGGCTCTTTTTGTGGCCTAGTATGTGGTCTATTCTGGAGAATGTTCCATGTGCACTTGAGAAGAATGTATATCCTGTTGCTTTTGGATGTAGAGTTCTATAGATGTCTATTAGGTCCATCTGCTCTACTATGTTGTTCAGTGCTTCCGTGTCCTTACTTATTTTCTTCCCAGTGGATCTATCCTTTGGGGTGAGTGGTGTGTTAAAGTCTCCTAGAATGAATGCATTGCACTCTATTTCCCCCTTTAGTTCTGTTAATATTTGTTTCACATACGCTGGTGCTCCTATGTTGGGTGCATATATATTTAGAATGGTTATATCCTCTTGTTTGACTGAGCCCTTTATCATTATGTAGTGTCCTTCTTTATCTCTTGTTACTTTCTTTGTTTTGAAGTCTATTTTGTCTGATATTAGTACTGCAACCCCTGCTTTCTTCTCGCTGTTGTTTGCTTGAAATATGTTTTTCCATCCCTTGACTTTTAGTCTGTACATGTCTTTGGTTTGAGGTGAGTTTCTTGTAAGCAGCATATAGATGGATGTTGCTTTTTTATCCATTCTATTACTGTGTGTCTTTTGATCTGTGCATTCAGCCCATTAACATTTAGGGTGACTATTGAAAGATATGTACTTATTGCCATTGCAGGCTTTAAATTCGAGGTTACCAAAGGCTCAAGGTTAGCCTCTTTAGTATCTTACTGCCTAACTTAGCTCGCTTATTGAGCTGTTAGATACAGTGTCTGGAAATTCTTTTCTTCTCTCCCTTCTTATTCCTCCTCCTCGATTCTTCATATGTTGGTGTTTTGTGCTGTGCTCTTTCTAGGAGTGCCCCCATCTAGAGCAGTCCCTGTAAGATGTTCTGTAGAGGTGGTTTGTGGAAAGCAAATTCCCTCAGCTTTTGTCTATCTGGGAATTGTTTAATCCCACCATCATATTTGAATGAGAGTCGTGCTGGATACAGAATCCTTGGTTCAAGGCCCTTCTGTTTCATTGTATTAAATATATCATGCCATTCTCTTCTGGCCTGTAGGGTTTCTGTTGAGAAGTCTGATGTTAGCCTGATGAGTTTCCCTTTATAGGTGACCCTTTTCTCTCTAGCTGCCTTTAAAACTCTTTCCTTGTCCTTGATCTTTGCCATTTTAATTATTATGTGTCTTGGTGTTGTCCTCCTTGGATCCTTTCTGTTGGGGGTTCTGTGTATTTCCGTGGTCTGTTCGATTATTTCCTCCCCCAGTTTGGGGAAGTTTTCAGCAATTATTTCTTCTAAGATACTTTCCATCTCTTTTCCTCTCTCTTCTTCTTCTGGAACCCCTATAATATGGATATTGTTCCTTTTGGATTGGTCACACAGTTCTCTTAAAGTTGTTTCATTCCTGGAGATCCTTTTATCTCTCTCTATGTCAGCTTCTATGCGTTCCTGTTCTCTGGTTTCAATTCCATCAATGGCCTCTTGCATCCTATCCATTCTGCTTATAAACCCTTCCAGAGTTTGTTTCATCTCTGCAATCTCCTTTCTGGCATCTGTGATCTCCCTCCAGACTTCATCCCATTTCTCTTGCATATTTCTCTGCATCTCTGTCAGCATGTTTATGATTCTTATTTTGAATTCTTTTTCAGGAAGACTGGTTGGGTCTGTCTCCTTCTCTGGTGTTGTCTCTGTGATCTTTGTCAGCCTGTAATTTTGCCTTTTTATGGTGATAGAAATAGTTTGCAGAGCTGGAACGAGTGACAGCTGGAAGAGCTTTCCTTCTTGTTGGTTTGTGGCCCTCCTCTCCTGGGAGAACAGCGACCTCTAGTGGCTTGTGCTGTACAGCTGCCTGCAGACAGGGTTTCTGCTTCCTGCCGGGCTGCTATAGAGTTTATCTCCGCTGTTGCTGTGGGCGTGGCCTGGCTCGGGCCTCTGCTCCAAAGTGGTGGAGTCGCGTTGGAGGGGGAGCAGCCGGGAGGCTATTTATCTCCGTAAGGGGCCTCCCTGCTCCCTGCAGCCCAGGGGTTAGGGTGCCCAGAGATCCCCGGATTCCCTACCTCTGAATTAAGTTTCCCGCCCTGCCCCTTTAAGACTTCCAAAAAGCACCCGATAAAACAAAACAACAACCACAAAAATAAATAAATAAATAAATAAATAAATAAATAAATAAATAAATAAATAAATAAATAAATAAAATAAAAAATTTAAATTAAAAAAAATTTTTTTAATTAAAAAAAAAAAAAAAAGGTCACCGCTCATTTTTCTTTATTCTCCAGCGCCACCCTCAGGCTTCTGCTCACTGGTCTTGCTGCTCTGTTTCCCTAGTATTGGGGGCCCTATCCCTTTAAGACTTCCAAAAAGCACTTGCCAAAACAAAACAACAACAACAACAAAAAAAAAATAGGTCGCTCGCTTTTCTGGTGTCCTCCGGCGCCTGGCCTCCGGTGCCCGCTCACTGTTCTTGCTGCCCTGTTTTCCTAGTATCCAGGGCCCTGCACTCTGGCCCGGATGGCCGGGGCTGGGTGTTCGGCAGTCCTGTGCTCCGTCTCCCTCCCGCTCTGCCTGTTCTTCTCCGGCGGGAAGTTGTGGGGATCCCGGGCGCTCGGCTCCCGCCGGGCTGGGTCTTGTATTTTACCCCCTTCGCGAGGCACTTGGTTCTCTCAGGTGCGGATGTGGTCTGGTTATTGTCCTGTGTCCTCTGGTCTTTAATCTAGGAAGGGTTGTCTTTGTTATATTTTCATAGGTATATGTGGTTTGGGGAGGAGATTTCCGCTGCTCTACTCATGCCACCATCTTCCACCCATCTCCTGATATACTTTTAAGATTTAATCTTTATTTGTTGTGGCCAATGTGTCTCCTTGTCTTTTCCCATCAATTGTTGTCTTAATACATAGTGAGTCTTTGGTTTTCAGAAACTCTTATAATTTACCTATACATCCTCATTTCTATTTTCATAAAAAAAAAAAAACCTAGGGTTTTCATTTATAGTTGTTGAAAATTTACCATCTTTCAAGTCCATTTCAAAGGAGACTCAGAGTGGAAAAAAATAGACTATCAAGGAATTCTTAAGACCCTTAGGTAACATGGAAGGCCCTGGTTTCCCTGGGGCAGGGAAAACAGCATCTCTTGAGAAATGACAGGCTTCCAGTAGGAGTTAAAATTTTCTTTTTTTTTAACCCCCTTCTCCTTTGCTACCTATACTTTAAACTTGAAATAATGACCAAAAATAGCAGATTGAAACTTGGCTTCATATAAAAAAAAACATTTGAAAAGAAGTTTTCACACAGCCTTTATTAAAACTAGGTGGGTGAGCACACCCTAAATAGTTCTACTTAAAAATTAATAGACAGATACGCTTCTGTATCTTGGTAACAGATGTCTATGTTCAATTGACATGACATGAATTGTATTTTCAGTTACTTCAATGATGGAGTCTCCATCTTTTAAAGATTATTCTACATTGGCACCTTCATACTAACTTGGCAGTGCTCCTCTCAATGTCCTTGGCTCAGAAATGTTTTACAATAAACTTCTAAGCCAATGAAGGCAGAATCTTGGCTTTTATGGAACCTGCCTCTGCCCACTTCAGGATATGTGTTATAATAAGTAGAAGCACTGCTTTTCTCTTTATTAATAATTTAACATTTTTTCATGCTAAACTCCAATTTCTTAATTCAACTTATTGTAGAATAAACTCATTTGTTTAAACAATGGTTTTTTTTATACCTGAGAAGTTGCCTTGTCTTTAAAAGCGTACAAAAAAAATAAAGAAGGAAAGAGAAAAAGCTAGGTAAAAATCACTAAAATTAAGGCACTGAAATTAAGTAGGCCAGCTTATTGATAATTCTCTGCCTGTAATTTCAGGGGAGATAATCTCCCTCTTTCAGCAGCCTGTATTATTAAATGATTTCTTTATGTTGTGCACTCTTTGAGATTTGTCTTTAGCCATGTTAGTGGTGAAAAAAGTTAAATGCTATATGACTAAACACTTAGCATTTCATTTTCACTTTTTTATTTCTCTATGCCTACTTAATTTCATTTTACTTTTTATGCCAAGAAGAAAATTCCCAAATTTATGGAACTCACAAGTATTTAATTCATCTTTATATCAATTTGGCTTACACACAAGCCAGTGAAATATAAATTCAGAAATGTATGTCACAGTTGCTAATCTAAATCATGACTGAATTATCACACTCTCTTTCTGTGTCACTGAGTATGAATAGATGATAATGGGCTTTTACAGTGAGGTATCTAAACATCACAAATATGCAGAGACCTGAGTGTTCAAAGGTCTGTGCTGTTGGAGAGAGTGGAAGTTGCCCAAAGCCAATTATTTAGTCCTCAGAAAAGAATGTAAAGGAACATGAGGAGCACAAGAGTGGTCTGCAGTCCTGGCTGTGAACTAAAATCACTTTGGAAACTTTTAGCATTTCCTGGTGTGGAGTCTTATCTCCAAAGGTCCTGATAATTGCTCTTAAACTCACTGAGAGATATTATATTGGAATATACTTGGGTGTATATTAGATATATTCACTAGTGAGAAGAATGTTAAGGAAATAGTAAATCTTTTATTATTCTGCACTGATATTAAAAGGTAACTTCTATTTAGAGCTATTTTAGAAAATTGTATTTCTTAACAGGAGACTAGAAGATGGGGGCAACTGACTACATTAATAAACTTGGCATCCAGCATTAATTTTATATTTCCAGCAAGTTAATCAGGCTTATCTTTCCTGAAACTAGAAAGTGCCTGTATTTCTCTGATGTAATGATAAGTAGTAAGTCAGTTTTTTTTAAATTTACTGCTATAGGATAAAAAGAGAAGGATAAATTCATAAAGACTGAAACATAAATCCCTGAGCCCTCTTGAAGTACATATCATGCTATTACAAAGATGTATAACTTGAAATGTACTGAAAATTCAAGTACATATAATAAAAAATTATTTAGCACTTGAAAATGAGGCAAAGATTGGCTAGTATGGCCCTTCAATATCATAGTAGAGCATTAACAGAATTATTTAATTTTCTAGAGAACTATGCCACAATTGACTTTGCAATTACTATTCGATCAGAGACCAGATACATATGAACTTAGAGATTTCTGCTCAGAAAGAGTATATAATCCTAAAGACTATATAGTACTTCTCTTTAGGACACTAACAAGTTCACAGTTCTCATAGTAGTCTTATTCTAAGATTCTTTCTCAAAATAGCCACTTCCTCAAAATACTCTTTAATCCACCTTTGCCAATGTCTTGGTTCTGTTATTGACCAGTTTAATCTATATTTGACATATGTCCATTCCATATTTCAATGAGAATCATATTTTTTATTTTTAAAAGTAAACTTTGGCACAGTACAAAACATTCTTCATAAACAATGTTAAAATGAAAAGAACAGTTCTTAGAAAACATGTAATACACACACTTAAAAGAATATTATTTAATTATGTCCTTTATTAGTACATTGATGAAAGTATTTTTGGTACAGGTGCATGAGTATTTTATTTTTTATGTATTTAAACCTCACTTTCAGCATGAGTTTATTATTTTTATATAAAAAAGTAGACTTTGAAGACACAAGAATGAGGAAGTGCTCTTGCAGTCCTGTTTGGTAGTTGGTACTCACTTACACATACCTAAAGGGAGCATCAGCAGGATCAGAACAGCGAACACAGCTGTGGCTCTGCTTCAGTAACACTAGGAAAGTGGCCCAGGTCAAGCTGGGAGTCAGAAGCAGGTGGTTCATAATAAGCATCATTCAACGATTGAAAGAGAGCATTTTTCTAGTGTGGGCTATACTATATGGAAAGCAGTACATTGAAATAAGCCTTTAACAATATCTCCAATGTCCTACTTGTTAAATTCATCGGCTATTTTTTATCTATTTTCTTGAAGTGTTTCATGAGACACAACTACTCTTCCTCCTTAAAACCCTATTCCTTGGCCTCTCTTACATTTTTCCATCTTTGTTTTCCACCTCTCCCTTTAAGGCACAGCAGTCATCTCTGGTTGTGTGTCTGTGTCCTCCTTTAGTTCTCTGTATTCACAGGAACCGTCGTGATCATCACTGGCATAGCTACCACTACAGACTCAATCGTTGTGCTAAATCCTGCAGATATATTAAAATTGATCTTTGGTATATCATTGCAGTGTATGTATATGTGTGTGAGTGTGTGTGTGTGTGTGTGTGTGTGTGTGTGTGTGTATATATATATACACACACACAAATATAAGTCCAAGTGAGTGTAAAATAACCTTTTTAGATGAGATGGCATGTTGAGAGAGATTATACATCTTACTCAAGATGACATTTCCAAGAACTACTGCAGTATAACTCAGAGTGATTTAACAAATGGACCTGCTAGGCTAAAATTCTAAAATTTTAATGTATATACTCATACCTGAGGATCATGGCAAAATTCATATTCTGCTTCAGTAAGTTAAAGGAGGTTAACTGAGATTCTGCATTCTTAACAAGGTCCTCCATGAAATGACTGCTGCTGGTCCACAGACCACACTTCAAGTGGCAAGGTGCAAGGGAAAGCTCGATCAGGAATCTGTCCTTTGATTCAAGGTTGAAAAATTACTCGGAAGCACACAGTTGTTACTAGCTACTGGATCTTGGTTGGCATATTGCCAAAGGTTTGAAAAGATCAAAATGTCTTGGAAGGTATGTAATAGAGGGTTAATTAACATACTTGGGTTGCCCCAAACCCTGCACATGCTAAAGGTCTTCAGGACTGGTCCTTGCCCAGCTCCTGGGGAATAACCTGTGAGCCCTATGAATATCCTGCTTAATAAGATTTGAAATTGTAGACCACACCAGACAATTTATGCTAACAATGTGATTTATGCGATTCACTTCTAATGGGGGTGGGCAGGCTGGAACCTGGGCAGCTGAGGTCAGTCCCATGGGCATTCTATGCATGATGGATTCCCCAGTAAAACCGGGACACCAAGGCCCAGGTGAGCTTCCCAGTCATCAGCAGTTCACACATGTTGTCACACATCATTGCTAAGAGAATTAAGTGTTGTCATCAGACCCCATGGAGAAGATGCCTGAGAGCTCATATCTGGTTTTTCCCAGACTCCACTCAACGTGCCTTTTTGATTTTGCTAATTTTAAGCTGTGTCTTTTCATTATAATAACTATAACTACGGGAAAAACGTAAACAGCTTTTCTGGGTTATGTGAGTTCTTCTAGTGGATCATGAAACCTGTTGGTGGACTTGAGGACCACCAACCAGCACAGAGTATATATATTTGAAAGAGAAAAAAATAAAATGTCTTTGTGACTGCAGTGGGGTGAGGGGGGGACTTGATAGGATGGGTGAATATAGTCACCACAATGTTGCTCATGTGAAACCTTCATAAGATTGTGTATCAATGACACCTTCATTTAAAAAAAAGTTTTTATTTTAGTTTAAAAATAAAAATAAAAAGACACTGGCAATACCTTCTGCCCTATCCCCTGGGCCCATGGTGTTCACCTGAAACTCACCTTTTTGCAGCTCTGTGCAAGGCATGAACTTCACTATCGTGCCTGTGTCTGTTTGATTCTGGGCTTGTGAGCTTCTTCCAGCTAATCAGCACTGCTCGGTCTCAGGCAGGAGCAGAGAGGGAGTTAATGCCTCTCAGGCAACAGTCAGCCTATAGAAGATGAGAACAGGAGCGGAATCGGTCCCTTCTTCCTACATAGTCTTCCTGTGAGTGGTTTGGAAACGTGTTCTAGATGTTTCCAGCGAGACTGGACACGTAGCGATAGTCCCTCACTCACACTGGCTCTTCTCCATTCCCTGTCTCACATTTTCCACTTTCATTTATGTTTTGTGAGATCAGTTTCTGAATAAACTGCCTGCCCCCGAGTCTTTGTCTCAGAGTCTGATTTTGAAAAACCCAAAGCTAACACAATAGCAATGGGAGCTTTGTAGTGAGGGTGAGGTGGGTCTCATTCTCATAGGAAAGGTTCCTATCTTAAGGAGGACATGAAGGCTGGGGAAGCTCACTCTTCCAATGGAAGATTGCCAAATCTTCTATTTAATAGTTCTTTGCGTATGCAATAGTTTATTTATATTAAAGGAATGTGTGCCCTTTACCTGTTTTGCTATGTTGCCATCACAACTACATACATACATAGTACATTAGGATTACAATAAAATTAAGAGGGAATTACAGAGATTTCCAATACATTCCCTGTCCACACACATGCACAGCCTTCCACATTATCAACATCACTCACCAGAATGGTGTTTGTCTTAACCAATGATGTGTCTTCACTAACATATCATTATCACCCAAAGCCATAGTTTAACTTACCTTACGGTTCGCTTTTGGTGTTGTACCTTCAATGGGTTTGAACAAATGTATGACATGTATACATCACTATAATGTCATGCAGAGTATTTTGACTGCCCTAAAAATTCTCTGTGCTCTGCCTATTTATCTCCCCCTTCTACTTCTCCTGCCATCCCAGCAACCAGTGATCTTTTAACTGTCTCCATTGTTTTTGTCTTTTCCAGAATGTCATATAGTTGGAATCATACCTTATGGAGGCTTTTCAGGTTACCTTCTTTCACCTCTTTCATTTCTTTTATTTATCCATTCACTTACAAAGGACATCTTAGTTGCCTCCAAGTTTTGGCAATTATGAATAAAGGTGCTATAAACATCTCTGTGAAGGTGTCTGCATGGACATAAATTTTCAGCTCCTTTGGGGAAATACCAAGAAGTGCAATTGTTGGACCATGTAGAGTGCAAATAAGTTCAGTTTTGTAATAAACTGCCAAACTCTTTCTGAGTGACTGTACCATTTTGTATTCTCACAATAATGTATTAAAGTCCCGTTTACTCCACATCCTCATCAGCTTTTGATATTGTCATTATTCTGGATTTTGTCCATCCTAGTAGGTGGGTAGTGGTATCTTATAGTTTTAATTTGCATTTCCTTGATAACATATGATATGGAGTATCTTTTTTTTAAATTTTTTATTAAGGTATGATTGATATACACTCTTATGAAGGTTTACATGAAAAAACAATGTGGTTACTACATTTACCCATATTATCAAATCCCCACCCATATCACATTGCAGTCACTGTGCCTTTTCTGTGCTGCACTATTCTCCCCACACAATGTATACTAAACATAATACCCCTCAGTCCCCTTCTCCCTCCCTCCCCACCCACCCTCCCACAGCCCTCCCCTTTGGTAATCACTAGTTCATTCTTGGAGTCTCTGAGTCTGTTGCCATTTTGTTCCTTCAGTTTTGCTTCATTGTTATACTCCACAAATGAGGGAAATCATTTGGCATTTGTCTTTCTCCGCCTGGTTTATTTCACTGAGCATAATGTCCTCCAGCTCCATCCATGTTGTTGCAAATGGTAGGATTTATTTCTTTCTTATGGCTGAATAGTATTCCATTGTGAATATGTACCACATCTTCTTTATCCATTCATCTGCAGATGGACACTTAGGTTGCTCCCATATCTTGGCTATTATAAAAAGTGCTGCGATAAACATAGGGGTGCATGCGTCTTTTTGAATCTGAGAAGTTGTATTCTTTGGGTAACTTCCAAGGAGTGGGATTCCCAGGTCAAATGGTATTTCTGTTTTTAATTTTTTTAGAAACCTCCATATTGTTTTCCACAATGGTTGAACTAGCTTACATTCCCACCAGCAGTGTAGGAGGGTTCCCCTTTCTCTGCATCCTTGCCAGCATTTGTTGTTCTTAGTCATTTTGATGCTGGCCTTCCTTACTGGTGTGAGATGATATCTTACTGTGGTTTTAATTTGCATTTCCCTGATGATTAGTGTGGAGCATCTTTTTATATGCTTATTTGTCATCTGTTTATCTTTAGTGGGATATCTGTTAAGGTTTTGGCTTATTTTTTAATCAGGTTGTTTTCTTATTGTCGAGTTTTAAGAGTTCTTCATAGATTTGGTATAACATTCTTTTATTAAATGTTTCTTCTGCAACTATTTTCTCCCAGTCTGTGACTTGTCCTATTGTTTTGACATTGTCTTTTGCAGAGCAAAATTTTCTCATTTTAATGAAGTCCTGCTTACCAATTTTGCCTTTTATGGATTGTGTGTTTGGTATTGTATCTCTTATGTCTTTTTATTTTGTAGTCAACTCATTTTTTATATTAAATTATATATATAGTTTACAAACTTTACTACATGTATTTTTTTCTTTTATAGTTTTATCTATAGTTTTTTGTCTTATCATCATGTATTTTTCTCTTCTGTATATTATAAAACTCGTAATGCTTTTTTTTGTTTTGTATAGTCAATTACCTTTTAACATTATTTGAAAAATTTGTATTTTATGCCTATTATTTCCAAACATTCCTCATTCCTTTGTGAAGATCTACACTTTAATTTCCTGTCATTTTCTTTTTTTCTATCATTTCTTCTAAGGCATGTGTGCTCATATGAAATCTGTCATCTTTTCTTTGTTAAAACTGGCTTTATTTACATTCATTTAATATTTTTATTTGATTTTTAAAGATTTTCATTTGAATAGATTTCTAAATTGACTTGTTTGTTTGCTTTGCTTTAAGTGCTAAAATGTTGCTCCTTTGTTTTATGACATAAATGTTTATGATGATAAATATTATATTAGTTCCCTTGTCAATAATGTGCCTTTTTTTTCTGGCTGTTTTTAAGTTTTCTCTTTATAACTAGGTTTCTACAATTTTGTCTTTTTGGTACATTTATTTTACTTGGAAGCCACTGTGATTCTTTTAAAACACAATGGTTCACAGTTTTATCAAATTTGACAAATAATCAACCACTATTTCTATAAAATACTGTTTGCCCTCCCCACTTTTTTGGGATTGTTATTATGTGTATTGTTAGACTACTTAATATTGTTTCTAATGTCCCTATTTTTTGTTCATTTTTTTCTATCTCTTTTTCCTTTGTGCTGTATTTTTGGTGGTGGTTATTGTCATCTGTTCAAATTCACTATTATTCTCTTCTACCATGTCTACTGCTTCAGTATCAACAGGTGTATTTTTTCTTTTTCAGATATTACATGTTTCTTTACTAAGTTTATCAGTGGAAACTTTTTTTATATCTTTCAGTCCCCTTTTCACCATATTTATCTTTCTTTAAACACCTGAGTACTTTATAGTATATGTAATATCTGATAGAAGACCTAATTTGTTTTTTATCTAATTCAATGGTCGTTCTCCTTTCTGGGTCTCTTTCTATCAGTTGATTTTTCTTCTTGTTATGGATCAACTTTTCTAGCTGTTTTCCATTTCTGGTAATTTTCTAATGTATGCTGGACATTCCAAATGTTATGTTGTTTGGCATTTTATTCTATTTCTTTAAAGAGAGATGGATTTTTTTCTCAAAGCCAGTTAAGGTATTAAATGATATTGTGTCTTCCACGCAAGCTTGGTTCAGAGAAGCTTTGACTCAAATTAATCTGGCCTGCTACTAAGGTGTGATTCTTCTGAAAACTCTGCCTATGCTCAGTGCAGTACATGTCTTTGCCTCTGGCTGGAACAAATGTAAACTCTCCTCAGCCTATGTGAGCTTCCAGCATGCTTTGGGCCTCTTGCTTGTGGTGGTCCTTTTTCACTCTCTCATGTTGTTTTACTTCGTGCAGGCACAGACCAGAACTCACCCAGACACCAGCCCATCTCTCTGTAGATCTCCACAGTCCTCTCTTTCCGAAGCCTTCTTCTCTGTGTTAGTCTCTCTGTCTCCAGTTGAGCTGCCTTGACCTCCCTAGATTTTGATGCCTGCCTCTTATATATTCAGCAAATCATGCCATTCCCTTTTGATTTCTGTGGTTGCACAGCAAGCTGGAAACTGCATTCAGTGAGTAAACTGGCACAGTCGAGGGCACACATTGCTTCCTTTCTCTCGTAGATTACAGTCTTGTGTGCCTGTTGTTTAATGCATGAAAATAGTTGGTTCATAAACTTTTTCTGAATTTCTACACTTTTACAAAAGGAGGATAATCCTGGTAGTGATAATTCTCTGTGGGCAATAGTAGAAGTCTCAGACTTGCTTTTTCTGCCAAGATGCCAATTGTGTTATTTTTTCTTCTTCAAATTTAGTAATTGAATCAAGGTCAGTCTTGGTCTTGAGCCTTATCTATACTTTTTATCTTAGAATTAGTGTGCCATTTTAGCTAGAGATTCTAGTGTCTTTTCATTTCTTAAAAGTTTTCAGTAAGTAATGTTTCCATTCTGTTTATTTCTATTCTTCAAAACACCAGTTTGGCAGATCTTGAGTCTCTATTATCATGTTTCAATATTTACCAATATCTTATTAAGGATAATTATGCTTTGTCATTTTCTTTCTTTCTTTTATTTGGTGGAGATTAATTTTGTATAGGACATTATGTTGTGCATTGCAGACTGTACTCATTCCCCTTCTTCTCTTTTGCTCAGCTGATTAGGAGAAATCGCTCTTCCAAGCTGAGAATTCATCTTGTCAGAATAATGATGTGTACATAGAGATGTGGTCTCATCTCCATTCTCCTTGTCTTTTTTATTCAGTTGTTTGTTGTACTACAGCCCTGAGGATAGGTGCTTCTGCCATGAAAAATGTAAAGTTTATATACAACACATACAGCCTATCACTGTACAATTTCTTTTTTTTCCCTAGTTTTATTGAGCTCTAATTGAGAAATAAGAATTGTGGATATTTAAAGTGTACAATGGGATACTTTGATATACATATACATTGTCAAATGATTATCACAATCAAGATAATTAACATACCTATCACTTCACATGCTTAGTTTGTGTGTGGTAAGAATACATAAAATCTACTCTCTTAGTAAATTTCAAATGTAATACAACAGACCAAAGATAACAAGTGTCGGTGAGGATGGGGAGAAAAGGACCCCTGTGCACTATTGGTAGGAATGTAAACTGGTATAGCCATTATGGACAACAGTATAGAGGTTCTTCCAAAAATTAAAAATAGATCCACCATCTGATCCAGAAATCCCACTTATAGGTAGGTATCCAAAAGAAATAAGATGAGTATGTTGAAGAGATATCTGCACTCCCACATTCGTTTCAGCATATTCACAATAGCCAAGATGCAGAAAAAAACATAGCCATCTAACAAAGGGTGAATAGGGAAAGCTAATGTGGTATTTACATACAATGGAATATTATTCAGCCTTAAAAACAGAAGGAAATTCTGCCATTGGCACCAACACAGTTGGACCTGGAGGAGGACATTATTCTGAGTGAAATAATTCAAACCCAGGGAGACAACTATTGTGTAATCTCACTTACATGCAGAATTTAAAATAGTCAAACACACAAAAACATAGAGTAGAGTGATGATTGCCATGGTCTGGAAAGAGGAGTAATTGGGAGATGTTATTCAAAAGCTACAAAGTTTCAATTACACTGGATGATTAAGTTCTGGAGATCTAATGTACAGTATGATGACTACAACACCATCATACTGTGCACTTGACATTTGTCCTTGCCATTTTCATTTCACTTTGTGTAGTTTCTGCCAGTTGTTTATCATTTTCCTGGATGCAGTTTCTGGTGTTATGGTTTCTGTGACTTTCTTTCCTATAACTCTTTAATATGTGTACTTCAGTTTCTATCCTGAGATCAGTTTGTATTATTTGCCTCAATTCTTGCTCTGATTACTGTGATGATTCTACTTGTAATACAGGCTCATCAGCTTCATGTTGCTTATTCTTCTTTCTTCTTTTCCATATTTTGGAACTAGACTGCATGCATAAGACATATTTCTTATTCTTCTTCTTAGAATAGATCCAGGTATTAATGAAGGGGTGTTCTGGGCAGGGATGATATAGTATTGCAGTTTGCAGCATTTTGTCTAAGTTTCTGTCATGGAATACAGTCTCGCAAATATTCCTACTGCTTAAGCACTGAGCAAATGTCTGCTATTAGCATTCACCTTTCCAGAGATAGTATAATTCCGCTTGAGTTTCCTGAGCCTCACAGGAGCTTTGCATTATCACCTGCAAGTTAATGCTGTCACTCTCCCTTTTACTCCTCTTTACCTCTACGAGTTTCCTTCTGCTTGAAGCCCAGCACATATGAAATAATGGTATGTCGACTTGAGTCCTCCTTCAGCTTCAAATTTCTTCTCTTTTGTGATTAGACAACTCTGAGCTACTCCACAGTATCTTTCCTTCTTTACTATGATCATGCCATTCCATCAGGTCTTAGTATTTTAAGAAAAATATTTTTGAGATGCAGCTCCCAGGATAGTGGGAATGATATCTGGCAAAATGTTCATTCTGAACACATATTGATTATGCACATGAAAGCATTCAGTTCTCCCCTTGCTTTGGTTGAGATAGCACAGATTTTAACAGGTTTGATTCATAGTTTACAGTTTGGGTTATAATTCCTTCTCTGAAGATGTTTATCCTCTCTATTTTTCTTATTTTGTTTTTGCTTTCAGTAAGTTTTAATAGAGAAGTGCAAGGTAAAATGTTTTTGCTCACTGTCTTACAGTGACCATGGTTCTGGAACTACATGAATGTGAAATAAATGACTGTAAGTTATTAAAAAGGTGTCTGAGATACTTTGCTAATGTAAGTAACTAAAGATTTCAAAATCTTTGAGGTTTTCAATTGGTTTGAAAAGAACAAATGTTAAGCTATAGCATAGAAATCATATATTTTGCTCATTGTTATCCCTTAATTTAAGATTAACTTGCATTTTCTCCACACATTTCTACGTGCATAATATTTAAGTAATACTTACTTCAGGGCTATCACAATGAAACCAAGCCCTTTACATTTGGGTGTGCATGTATGTGTGTGTTTGTGTATAGGTCTTTTTTTCTAGAAAAACAGCCAAGAAAGAGGAGATAAAAAATAAAATAAAATCTTCCATAATTATAATTAAATAAGTGGCATGAGTGACTCATATTAAGTACTACAAAGAAGAGAAGGGGGATTGATTCATCTAGCTCTAATATTTGAAGAACACATTGGGAAGGTCCTGGCAAGGTACATATAATATGGATTGGTAAAGATGGCAGGAGCTTTCACGAAAGTCATGAGTAAAGGCACAAAGCAGTCCAGTTGAATAAAGGAAGATGCAAAAGAAAATGAGCAGAGGTTAACATAATAGATACTGAACATCTGTCTCATTCATATACCTTAAAATATCTAAGCACATGAGTACTTTTTTAACACAGATTGTAAACACTTAAGCAGCATCTCTCAAGTAGTAAAATCACCTACAACTAAGTGCATTTAAGCTGCACCTCAAATTCATTTAAAGCACAGATTCCCAGGTTATGATCTATAATCTATTGAATCAGAGTCTCTGGGCCTGGAATTGATTTGGATATCTGTACTTTAAACAAAAAAATGCAGGTGGATTCTGCCACCAAGTTTCTACAGCCACTAATTTTTTGTGTCTGTAAGAGATGATAGATGTTAACTAAACTTATTGTGATCATTTCACAGTATGTGTAACATAAGTCATTATGCTGTATACCTTAAGCTCATACAGTACTGTATCTGAACAAGATTGAAAGAAAAATAAAACCAGGCATCAGAAGTGCAGGACACAATCTCTTCAGTACTCTTATTCAATATCCTGTGCAATCTTCATAAGTGTGAGTAAATATCTAAAGGTGACATTGTTATGACCTAAACACTTACGAAGATATTTCCCAAACTTGGTTTTCTTATGAAATAGGAAGTATGGTTCAGTCTATGTATCAGGAGAATGAGAACCAAAACTCTCCCTACGTTTGCAAGCAAGGCAATTTTCTTAACCCACACTCCTTTTAATAGTGTGGGTGTTAATAGCCTTTTGTCTTTTTGTCAATAATACACAGTTAAGAAATCAAAGAATCTATGAATCATTGTAAAGAAATTATTCTAACTTAGCAATATAGAGGTGATACAAGGAGATGAGTTGTATAAGGTATGAAACATGACCTAGGAGTTTACAAACAAATTAAGAACACAAGAGAAAATTTGAAAGATTATAACAGAGTAGAAGATATTTTGAATGCTACTGCTTTTCAGAAGTTAAGGAAGAACAAGTTTTTTGAAAAGACAGTAAAGCCAGGCTTCAGGAAGTCACTGGGCTATGATCTGAGGGTATGATTACTAAGATATGAAAAGACGGATAATATGATTTACACATATTAGAAAACACTAGAATAGTCATTATCCTACAATGTAGGGGAAAAATCAAATGTAAAATTTTATTTATATCATAATAATCTAATAGTCGTCCTTTACCTCCTTCTAATGTAACATGGGATTTCATAAAATACTATGCTTCAATAGCACTTCATCAAAATTTCATTTTCAGTAAATATGATTTCATCATTCTTATGAAAGTTCGCATAATGCTGAGAAAATAAGAAACTGGTTTTTGGGTCTTGATCCTATTTACTTTCAAAATTTTATCTTTCTTCAGAGAGTAAGTTTTACTGTCATATTATGACATCATGTGCAGCATCATCAACTTGAATTTATTTACATCTTTTACTAATAGAAAACAATAGATCTCACGACATTGCTGAATTTTTTAACTTAGTTTAAATTTGAGAGCCTTAATGTGAATTTGTACAATTTTGCTTCACTTCTCTACATTCTTTTGCTATTTGGGGTTGGGGAAGGTTCATTTACAGTGACATTTTAGCACCCTCAAGAAAGTATTCAAAGAAAGTTGATACAGGTGTATATTTCTCCTTTATTTTAGACAGAAGACATATATTTTTAAATCAAGGCTGAGATATCTCCTTGATGAAGACTTACTTCTTCTTTAGTGATTCTGCTTCATTAAGAAAAGAAAAGTAGATAACAATAGTGACTCATGATAAATATCAAGACAAATTAAAGAGATATACAACTGACAGATGAAGCAAATTCTCAAACCCCCATTCTTTTGACAGTCTCCTCACCTAAAAATTATTTATTGTAAAAATTTTTATTGTTTGATGGGTTGATTGTAATTTTCCTTTCAATTATGTTTCCATCTATCAATTGCATAGAATTGAAGAGCAATTGCATTGTATGTGAAATTGTTTCTAATACTATTCACCACAGGGCAAACCCATTATACTAGGTCCATCATATATCCAAAGAAATATAGTTACTCTCAGATAAATTCAGATAGTAACTAATTTATGGGTCCAAGGAAGGCAGTAGGAAGAGGTGGTTCTCTAATCTTTTTTAGTAGATGCTAAAACAAAACATTTTTACTACTGTGTATTTGCCAGGTGTAAGTGTTTTGAGTATGTTTTAGGTATGGGCATAGACCAAAGCTCCTCCATCTAAAACAAATAGTGACAGTTTAATTACTGATTGAAAATGATGTGTTTTGCAGCATAGACTATTAGCAAGATGTTCCAATTTCTTATTTTAACAGTAAGTAGATAGCCAAAATATTGGGAAATTCTAAATGTACATATCAGCCATGGGAATATTTATCAATTTTGAGCTAAGTAAGTGTTCCCATACAGTGCGCAATCTTTAGGAAGCTTGTCTTGGTGACACTGGAGAATCTCTATGTGGTCCTCTGCTCTCTAGGTCCTGCTGCTCACAGTCATCATGCATTTACAGCATATGCAGTTTTACCAGAGCATCAATAGTGGCAACAATAAAACTTCTCAGGTGGGAGAGACTGTTTTGGCAGGAGCATTTTGTCACCTGGACATGTCTTACCTACTCCTAGTCTCCAGTTTGGAATCATTTGTCTGACAACACTGAATATCTACAACCAGGATGATGGCAAAAGATGTCAGGAAATTATATATGAAAAAGTAATCGATATGTTAAGTTTTTTAAAAAAACACTTTCTGATCCTGTTTCCGAAAGTTAAACACTGACAGTTTTTCATTGTTAAGCACTATTTATACATAACAAAGGATTTATAGTCTTAGCTGTCATGAATCAGAGAAACCTGAATGCTGATTTCTCAGTGATTACCAAGTGACTCAGTTATGCTATTGTATAAAACTCTGGCATAATATAAGCTTTCCCAAAATATATAAGAAAGAAATTGTGAGAGAATTTACACAGGTCTGCCTGTAAAGATACTGCATAATTTCCTATATGTGAATTAGAAAAGAGAACAAGATTGAATTAAACTGTGAATGATAATAGGAAGTAAATGGCTTGTCTAAGTATACTTAGGGATTTCATCATTTCTAGTTGGATGTTATATTTCTAAACTAACTGGCCTTTCATACCCTTGAGCAATATTATCCTTCTTGTCATAATGCACCTTGGAGCTTACCTTGATAAGAAGGTGCTCAAAGCGCTGCAGAATTTGACCTCAGGATTTGATAAGGGGCTCATGAAAAGCCAGCGTTCTCTTAGCAACATGGCCAGAGATATGTAGTCTCTTGTTTTAGTTCTATTTTAGCTACAGGTCAGTTTCATATCTCTTTGTGGTTTTTTCTTAGAAATCTTTGAAGTTTTGTGGCTCTCAAATTGCCTGGAAGTTAGATAATCTCAATTTTGGTGAGGATTTCAAATGCAGTATAGTGTATATGTGTGTGAAAATTAAGATTTCCAGCTCTAAGAGTTTAAATCTTTATCACATCTTCTTCTGATGATCTTATCTGATGATAAAATCTTATTTTACCCACTATGGAATTTTTACATATCAAAGTTAATGCCCATCTGCTATGTACATGGACTATGGAGACACAGCAGGACATATGGGTAAAAGTGAGCATTCGGGAGCCAGACCGTTTGGGTTCACCAGGCTCTGTGGTTTACTAGCTCTGTGAGATTAAGCCTTTCATGTGCCTTTCTGAGTTCCACTTGTGAGAATCAGAAGGGTTAATATTTAAAGCATTAATTGTCATTCCAGGGCTCAATAATTAGTGTTTGCTATTATTTTTTTATTATTATCATCATCACTGTTAATTACTCCAAGCACCCTTTTTGAGCAAAATAAAGTGAAAGGACTAATATTATACTTCTCAAGAAGTATAAGTGATTGTAGCTAAAAAGCATTACTTCTGATATTTGGGTACCGAAAGATTTTGCTTTACCTCTCTTTACCCCTATTTTCTTTATTATTTGGCCTAATTTTTTCCTTCACTCAGGGGTTTTGGTGATAGATGGTGGCTCTGCTAGATTGGTCAAGGTTCATACCAGAGACAGTGGATTTTATCCAGATGACTCCTGGTTTCTTCCTTTTTTTTAAATAAATCAAATTCATAGCCGAGGTTGATATGAGGGCCCTTGCCATTGGCAAATGGTATTGTAGCCACAAGCCTCTTATTAAAGCTTAAGAGAAAATGGTGATTACTAGTGTTTGTGGCCAGATTTTGTTCATGCCTGCCCACTGGGTTTGTTTGGATACCACGAAATTATGGACTGTATGATTTGAATGAGGATAAAATATTAAACTTTAGGAGCCATTCTGTAGCAAAGACTGTGCTGTAAAAAAAAAAAAAATTGGAAAGCACCCCTTTGACCAAGTCAGTGAAATGAGCTTAGTCATGAGAATTCCAAGTTAGTTTTCTGACCTTGAGATGGAGATACAGTGCCAAAAAATATCATCAGGAGGCTGAGGATGGATGTTGATCTTTATTTTAATGAGAGGGTTTTAGTGCTCACTTAGTCATCTAACTCAACCCCATCATTTCCAGGCTTTTACATTCTGGATTCTTGTCCCAGAAAATGAAAGAAGTTCCCTCATACTATTATCAGAAACATGTCGTGTCTTGTCTGTCTTCCTGGCTCACACACTTAGTCCCTTTACCTTTGTTTCTTTTTTTCTTTAAAAAAAAAAAAAACAGAAAAAAACATGTTCTTCAGTTGCTTATGGCTGATAATAGCTCTCAGTTGTGCTGGTACCCAGAGTTGCACTTTTTATAATTTCCAGGCAAATGCTAACTTTATTCATCAATTTGTACCTACCTTCTTGGTGCCATGGTTCTTCCAGTGTTACTCCACCCTGCTGACTTCTGTGGCTGTTTCATTATCATCTGGCAGAGTAACCACTATCACCTTGGAAATTAATGTCAAGGTCAATTGCTTGAATTCACAGAAGACAGAGAATGCCCTCGCTTGCAGTCTCACAAGTGAGAGAAAAGAAGACTATCAGTTCACCCAATCGTTAGAGTGTTTCCTGCAGTGATGGCAGGAAATAGCCAATGCTGAGACAGGACTCAGTGGTCCTTTTTCTAGAACAGCTTTCTCCCTCTTCCTTAGAAAGGTAATGTTTTATTCAGCCATTCAGAGAATTTTTACCACAAGACTAAAAACTTCTCAACTATTATCTTCTCTTATAAGGAGTGTAGTACAAAGAACTTCCGATTGATTTTTTGAGGCAGTGGGGATATTCATTTACTTTTGGTTTCATTAAGCCTGCATTTTAAGATTTTAGCAATACCTCAGTGAACCTCTTTCTTTCCAGTTAAGCCTCGCCACTGTAAAGGTTCACATTTTACATCTTGCACACCGACCGCAGTCCTGTGTGACATCTTGCTGGGTGACGTGACAGAGAATGGCCTGCCTGTTCTTGTGCAGTTTTGTCCTTGGTATGATGCCCAAGGCTGGGGTCCCAGATCGTGCGGCAAACTGGAACAGGTCTGCTTGAGTGACATCCTCGGTATCTGTCCTTCACATGAAAAACTTTATACATGTATTCAAAGCCATGACATCCTAGATGGCGAGTGAGCTATGTGTGCTATCTGCAAGCAGACACATACAAGAGGTCTTCCCAGGTCAAGCCCAGTTTGATGTAGGCCCAGGCAGAACAAGACCTCATAACAGACCCCCTGGGCAGAGATGCCATGGGCCGCGGGACTAGGAGCCCTTGTAAAACAACCTCCTCGGACCTACGGAGACTCTGACGGCTCCCTTCATATCTGAGCAGGCGTGTGAGCCAGTGGATCCCTTCAACAGTTATTTCTTGTCCCCGTGTGTCCTTTCTTCACGAGAGCTACAGAGAAAGCAGTAGACTAGGTTGGGCAATGTTCGTTGATGTTTTAATAATAAGACCACATATCAGGTGTATTAGTTTCTTAGAGCTGCCTTACCAAACTGCTAAAAAACAGAGATACCAATTCTCTGACAGTGACAGAGGCCAGAAGTCTGAAATCAGGCAGTAAAATGCCATGTTAAAAGTTTTAACTCCCGATTCAAAAGCAAGCAGATTTTTTTGAAAATATATTTATTGCCAACATATATCTGTCATGCTAATTTCCCTCTTTCTATATAAAACAGCACATTCCCAAACCAGGCGTCTACCCACAGAATGGACAATGACATAGATAGTATGTTGTGGGTGAGGCCCCCAGGTCAGGGATGCTGCAGAATCCCAACCTCAACCTCTCCTTTGCAAAAAATTACAGCTTTGTAATTAGCCATCAATTGATGATGCAAATACTTAATCAATTACCCAATATAAGTGTTCCCTTTCTTTTCTGTGTGGACCCAGACTGTTAAAGATTGTTAGACATGAAAAAGGGCTTTCATTTTATTTATTCCTGCTAAAGTTGGAGCTTATCATGCATTGAGTCAGCCACCTCTAACTTTTTTCCTTTATTTTTATTGAGATATAATTCACATATTTTAAAGTTCCACTTTGAAATTGCATATTTTAGTATCTTCAGTATGTATTCAAAAGGTTGTGCAATCATCACTACTTCTAACTTAGGATATTTTCCCTATCCCCAACAGGAATGCAGCAGTCACTAGCAGGCACCCTCCATGTACCCTTTCTTCTGCCCCTGGAAACCACTGACCTATTTTCTGTAGACTGCCTCTTCTAGACATTTTATATAACAAGATAATACAATGTGCCACCTTCTGTGTCTGGCTTCTGTCACTTGGCATAATGTTTTCAAGGTTCCTTCCTATTATAGCACAAATTCATATTTCATTCCTTTTTGTTACCAAATACTGTTCATCACATGGATATGCCACATTTTATTTAAGCATTCATCAATTGACAGATATTTGACTTATTTTCATGTTTTGGCTATTGTGAATAATGCTACTGTGAACATTAATGTACAAGTATTTGGGTGAACAAATGGAACAAATGTAAATTCTCTTGGGTGTATACTGTATACCTAGTAGTGGAATTGCTGTGTTATATGGTAACTCTAGGTTTAAATGTATTTAGAACTTTCAAGCTGTCAGAACTTTTCAAAACCCCTAGGACATTTCATTCTATAGATTTTTTTTTAAAGCTTTCCAGCTGCCTATTTTTGTTATAACTGTTATTGATCACCTCAGGCACCCATGAAGTTAAAAAAGGCCTCTAAATATTCAGCAAGTATTCTGAAGAAAAGGCTATTCACACTGGGCAAGCCCCAAGTTAAGTCATCAAGACAGAATCTTCCAGTAAGCCACGGATCAAATAATAATTTTCTGGGAAAAAGATTGGAGGCTGGTAGGCTACTAGTGTTCAGTGACTGAGGGCTATTTGTTTTTAAAGCTACCATGGTATTAGAGAAAGGGGAATGACAACAGAGCAAGTTAAAACTCCACAAAACTCACAGTTCTTACCAAAATTAAGCTATTTTTTTAAAAAAGTACTGTCTGGATTCCTGAAAGCATTTGGTTAATTCCTAGAGTTCTAAAGAAAATTAGTTCTGATTAATTTTGCCAGTTTTTTTCATTGCTTGTATGGAGGAATTAATTTTCAGATGCCCTTACACCACCATCTTCACTGATACCACTTCTCTTTGAATTTCAGTGGAACTGAATTTCAGTGGAATGGAATATCACTAGAAATGAAAATATCTTCACTAGCACTTGTTAGCAAGTATTAATTATAAGATAAAAATAAGATTTACATACATGATATAAATGCAATTTATGATCAAGACTCAATCAAACCTGGCATACTGGGAAATGCTCTTTAATATTCACAAGGCCATGGTGTTTTCCTAAGTAACACAATGTAGCTGTGAAAAACTGGGCTCTGTACCTATCCTGACTCCATTCTTTTAAAACAAAGACTTTCTCTAAATTCCGATACGTCAGAGTTATATGACTCCTGTAATGATCTTCCTTCTGAAGTTTTGCACTCATGAAATGACTTCAAATATGCAAGTGTTTAGATGTTAACTTTCTACATGTGACATATAGTGGCCAATATTCTATGAAGCTGAAACAGGTTTCTTCTCTTTCCCTCACCCTGAAGGATTTTGCTAGGCATTTAAGTGACACTCTTTGCTTTGCTGTATCACACCAGCTTCAAGTTTGTTCAAGGGTATGGTTTCTCAGTCTGAATACTCTAAACCTAGAAATGCAGTGCTCATATGCCAAAGTGGATTTGACATATTTTTTATCTGATGATCCATTTTAGTAATGTGGGTTTTTTTTTTCCTTTCAAACACTGTCAAGAATTTAAAGCCAAGATTTTCATGGAAAACAAGTCCTTGTTTAGTTTCTGTGTGCTTTTGATTAAAGGGAAGTAATCTCTGCAGATGGATGTTTATTTCATTATATTTTCATAAGTACCATCAAACTTTCTATTTCATAATCTTTAAACTGGGGTCACTTTAAGAACAATATTATGTTGATTCTTCTCTTTCCCCTTAAATCCGACAATATGATAGAATTTTCAAACTTTCTTATAGGAATTAGTGAATGACTCATTATGCTGTAATTACCTCAACACAGAAATTATCTGCCACTATAACACAACATATGTCATCCCTGCCACCACCAGAATTACCTTGATGACTACTAATAACCAGAGGAAAAATTTGATTCATTATGTCAACAATAGATGCCTACATGGACACCATTTATTTGACAAACATTAGACCATAAGCCCCATGTATATGTTTTATTCAACATCAGATCCCAGACCTACACAAAATTTCTCATGCATGGTGGATGCTAAATAGCATATGTTGAATGACTCTTATTCTCAAACTCTTTCCATTAACTCAAACATAATTTGCCTTTTCTGCACAGGACCATACTCTCCTGCCTATGTATTCTTAGCCATTGTAATACAGTGTAAATTCATAGTATTTTACATTTAAACACTAAGATTTCTCACCTGTTGAAGCCATACTTTATTATCACAGTTTTATTAATAAGTATAATTAGACTGGGAGCGTTTGAGTGGGATTTATCCAAAAGTCACAAGTTTTGAAAACATGAAGAGGTTCATGACTCAGGGCTTATGACTTCTGAGTCTCTGTATATTTCACTATATCCATGTATTGTAACATTTTTCAAAATGTACAATGCAACTTCCCATTGATAACCTTATATGGTCCTTTTATTTCTGCTCCTTTCCCAACGTTGAAGATAGATGGGGTTTTGGTTATCTAATGTTGCATAGAAAATCACCCCAAGATTTAGTAACCCAAACACTGATTTATTACGTGTGTGAACTGATCTCTGCTGACTATTTCTGGCTTGAGGTATCTCCTAAATATGCAGTCAGATGGTGGCAGGACTAGAGTCATCTGGGGGTTCAACTGAGCTAACCAGACATTCAAGTGAGCTGCTTCATTTATGCGTCTGACACCTCAGGTAGGATCTCTTAAAGAGTTCATGGAAGAGCTCTCTTTCTTTACATAGCCTTCCCACTTGGCTAGCTTGGGTTTCCTCCCAGCTTGGAGTCTCAGAGTAGTTGAGCTTCTTAAATGGCAACTGACTTTTTATAAAGTCCACATTCCAAGAAAGCAAGGAAGAAGCATGTCACATTCTGTTGTCTATGTGTTCTATTGCCAGCCCTGATTCATTATGAATGAAGACTATGCAAATGTATGAATACTGCAAGGGATGTTTCATTTGGGGCCCTCTTTAGAAACTAGCTACATGGGCAGATGCTATATGATGAGTATATATACCTAGAGGTGGGTTACCACTTTCCTTACTGATAGCCTCAGTTTGACTTAGTTATTGGGTAACCTTAGCAAAGTTCTGTAATTTTCCTTGGTCTTACTTCCTATAGATTTTGAGAATATAGCAATTATTTCCTCACAAGACTGTGGCATTTCTGAGTGAGATAACACATGAATGAGCTTTGAAAACTCTATAGTGTTATCTCATTTTTTTATTAATACTGGCATATGATACTTGTTTCTCCTCTTTGAAAACCAACCCTTTCACCCCTGATAATTTCTCCATCCTCAGAAATTTCAAACTTCAGGTCAAATTGCATCCTGTGAACCTATTCTCCACTTTCACCACTATTGCACTCCATGATTATGGGTACACAGGAGACAGATTGAATATTCAATTTACTTTCCAAAGCAGTCTAACTGTTCCCCCTTCTCCACACCTAATATGTCTCAAATCTGGTAGAAACAGGGGCCTGAGATCTTGTCTAAACAACATTGCCTTCATGAACTCACCATATTTACCTAAAATCATCTCCTCAAGAATTATTCCTCAGCTTCTTGTGGGGCAGTAGTTTTAAAGTAGGTTGAATCTCAGTATCTTGAGCAGCAAGTGCCACCTATTATGCAGCTACCATAATCACACGTTAGTTTTTGCCCAATTGTTTAATTATCATTACTGCTCACTCTCAATTAGGGGAAATGAGGACCTGAAAGAATGGATAGACAATATCAGGTGCATTTATTTGAAGGCAGAAAGCAGAAAAACTGAGGAGCAATGAAATGCATATTGGAGAATTATAGTTTAAAAACAGTTTTTCAATATAGAAAAACAGAGTAAAAAGAACTTTTATTCCTGAAACAATCCTTAAAATAAAATTTAATCATTGACTTTGTTTCACTCATGGCACTAAAAGAGATATTTGACTCATAGTTCTTCCTTCAAAATAGGACTGATAGGAATTCAGGTAAGGGGAAAATTATGGGGAGGAACCCAGAAAAGACAATTTGAAGAAAAGTGTTTTCTAATAAAAGCATGAGATGTGGTTTGGTGTTTGGTAGCAGCACTGACAGGCTAACCACTCTCTAAGGAAGGAAAGTAAGGATGTTATTTGAGATGCAGGTATGCTGATAGATTTAGTGGTCAGAGCATCTGAAAATTCTCTTTTAATTGACTTAATTTCCTCAGTGAAATAAGAAATCAGGCCATAATCTGAGGAAAAAAATGGAAAAAGTGTTGGAGGCTTAAGGAGAGATGGGAAAGTATACAACTCTGATGGATACATATGCTAAACAGGACCAAAAAATTATCTTAAGGGATTACTATGGACAGTGAAAAATAAAGGCTTTGCTCTTCTCAATTCTGAAATTACATGGTACACTGGCCTGGAGCTGCTAATATCCATCTTTCCAACCATGTGGAAAAGTATGACTGAAAATAAAGCCAGTACTTAAAAAAAGTAGCTAAGGATTGGCTTAAAGGTGGTGGCGTGAGAGGTGAGACACAAACCTCCTCCAAAAACTACATACATTATGAAAATATAGCAAATACAACTAATCCTGAAAGAGCAACAGGAAAGAACGCTGAGACAGACTGCCTACATCTGGGGAAAGAAGCAGACCTCATGGAAAAGGGTAAAGGACCAAAGTCATGACGCAGCAGACCCCAAGCCCTTCGCCGACCCCAGCTCACTGGCAGGAGGAAGATAAATAGAGCGAGGAGGAAGTAGAAGCCTAAGACTGCTGAACACCCAGCCCTGGAGCTCTGCTCTGGGAACACAAACCTACATTACCTGGTGCTCTGGAAATTAGTGGAGTTGGAAAGCTAAGACAGGAAGAGTACCTGGAGAGACTGAGATCCCAGCCACTTGTGGAGAAACAGGTACCCACAACTAGCTGCTCTGGGACAAAAGGAAGGTGGGCACTCTGAGAGACTTCCGAACAACAAGAGGGCTGCTAAAGAGGCAAGGATTGCACAAACTTGCTACTCAGCAGACAGGACAGGTGGACAAAACTGACCCAGCACTCTCAGCACAGCAGATTGGGCACTTTCAGGAAGTTCAGGGGCTCTATGCCCCTGGCTGACAACACAGCTCTGAGGTCCACCATGATATACAGCCTCCTGCTCCTTCCTCCTGGCCAACACCCACTTGTAAAACTGTGAACCCCACCATTGCACCAAGTCAGCCAGAGGGCAGCCCTACCTATGGCAGCTAAAAGGGCATAGAATAGAGGCTCCTCCCTGCATGCTTGACCCACTGGCCCTGCCAGTGGAGGCATGCACTCAGGCTGGGAAGCAGTAAAGAGCTCTTTCTTCCCAGCAGACACCAGCACCACTTACCTGCAACCCCTGCAATTGCTCCAAGGGTTGAGGAGCTCCAGAGAGTAGAAATACTGGGCACTAGAGGGCACCACCTACAAATATAAAACATCAAAGGAACCTGGTTCAAACCAAGATCCCACAAACACCAGAAAGAGAGCCAAGTGAAACTGAACTTACCAATCTTCTTGAAAGAGACTTCAAAATAAAAATCATAAACATGCTCACAGAGCTACAGAAAAATATTCAAGACCTCAGGAGGAATTCAAAAAAGAGATAGAAACTGAAAAATACAGTATATGAAATGAAACATACAATGGAAGGGAGGGATTTAAAAGCAGATTGGATGAAGTAGAGGAGATGGTAAATTAAATAGAAATCAGAGAATAGGAATAAAAAGAAGCTGAAGCACAGAGAGAAAAAAGGATCTCTAGGAGTGAAAGAATATTGAGAAAACTGTATGACCAACCCAAACAGAACAATATTCACATTATAGGGGTACCAGAAGAAAAAGAAAGAGAAAAAGGGATAGAAAGTGTCTTTGAGGAGGTAATTGATGAAAACTTTGCCAGTCTGGGAGAAGAGATAGTATCTCAGGCCATGGAGGTGCACAGATCTCCCAACACAAGGGATCCAAGGAAGACAACACCAAGACATATAATAATTAAAATAGCAAAGATCAAGGATACAGACAGAGTATTAAAAGCAGCCAGAGAGAGAAAAAAGATCACATACAAAGGAAAACCCATCAGGCTATCATCAGATTTCTCAGCAGAAACCTTACAGGCAAAAGAGAGTGGCATGATGTATTTAATGCAGTGAAGCAGAAGGGCCTCAAACCAAGAATACTCTGCCTGGCAAGATTATCATTTAAACTTGAAGGAGGGATTAAACAATTTCCATACAAGCAAAAGTTGAGAGAATTTACTTCCCATAAACCATCTCTACAGTGTATTTTGGAGGGACTGCTATAGATGGAAGTATTCCTAAATCTAAATAGGTGTCACCTGAGACAATTAACCCCAGTAAAGGAAGTAGTCCAATTAATTACTAAGCAAATGCAAAATCAAATCAAATATCCCCAAAGTCAGTCAAGGGATACACAAAGAGTACAGACTATGAAACCTAATATATAAAGAATGGAGGAGTTAGAAAAGGAAGGGAGGGGAAAAAAAAACCTTTAGACTGTGTTTGGAATAGCATACTAAATGGGTTAAGTTAGACTCTTAAACAGTAAAGAAGCCTATCCTTGAACCTTTAGTAACCACAAAACTAAAGCCTGAAATGGCAATAAGTACATATCATTAATAATCACCCTAAATGTAAATGGACTGAATGCACCAATCAGAAGACATAGAATTACTGAATAGATAAAGAAGATGTGGTACATATACACAATGGAATACTATTCAGCCATAGGAAAGAAACAAATCCTACCATTTGCAACAACATGGATGGAGCTGGAGGATATTATGCTCAGTGAAATAAGCCAGGCAAGACAAGTACCAAATGATTTCCCTCATTTGTGGAGTATAAGAACGAAGCAAAACTGAAGGAGCAAAACAGCAACAGGCACACAGAGTCCAAGAAGGGATTAGCAGTTACCAAAGGGGAGGGGTGGGGGAGAACGGGTGAAGAGGAAGGGAGAAGGGGATTGAGGGGTATTATGATTAGCACACATGGGGGTCATGAGGAAGACAGCGTAGCACAGAGAAGACAAATAGTGACTCTGTGGCATCTTGCTATGCTGATGGACAGTGACTGCAATGGGGTGGTGGGGGACTTGATAATATGGGTGAATGTACTAAGCACAATGTTCTTCATGTGAAACCTTCATAAGAGTGTATATCGATGATACCTTAAATAAATAAATAAATAAACAAACAAACAAACAATAGCTAAGATGTGGAAAAAGTTGATCTGGGAACTCCATCAAACAGCTTCACCCCTATTGCCTCTGCATTCTCAGTGTTATTTGTTAATTCTACTCCTAAAATTGTGTGGGGATAACTAAGGGCCTTAAACTAAGTGTATTAGTAGTAATAGGTAGAGTCCATCCCTACACTGAGGCAAATAAGGACATACCACTTGGCCCTGGGATCTTTGGGGGGGGTTACTGATATCCAGAAATAGATATATGGAATTTCCAAGCAAAAAATTAAAACTTTTCCTTAGCATCTCAGCATCTTTCTCCAATTAGCATCTTAGGCAAGATATTTTGCTAACTACCTTTGTCTACAAGCATCTTCAGCAATGTCAACTGCTAGTTGACTGTCCCTTGCTCTAAGTGCTGCTGGCTACTTCTATTTTCTCTTGCACTTTTCTCATGCTAACCAAGATCATCATATAACCTTTTAGAACCTAAGAAATTCTTACAAGTTGGAAGACTTAATTGAAGTTAATTCATAAACTATATAGAGTAAGTTGGAATAAAATTTAATGTTCAATTAGCAAATAATTTAACTATTGCTTTTCAGTTTTTATTACTTTAACTCACATTAGTTTTGTCTCAGTTTGAATCTCTGATTCTCCAAAATTTTCAGTGTTTGCTTTGGATAACTGGTTTACTTTGGAATATTCGCATGTGTTTTCAAAAGGAAAATAAATTGAAATATGACATTATTCCTTGGAGTAGAATTCATATGTCATGTTGTATAAATCAGATCACAATATATTTCCAATTAGCTCTGATTGACAAGAAAAAGATAAGATATTTTCAAACCTACCTTAAAAATAAGCATAAAGTGAATTTTACTATCAGGATACCTTTTTACGGTTTCAGTCCTTGGGAAAGAATGTGGCATTATTAAACCTTGTGAACCATTGACCCTGGTTCATATAAAAGACAGTGAATGGGTCCCAAATATTAAAGAAAGCTGGATGTAGACACATTCTTTCTTTTATAGTGAGAAATAAAATAGTTTTCCTTTACTCTGGGGAGAGACTAGTAAAGCTGAATATAACAATGTTCTCTAAGGGAAAGAAGTTCATTTTCACACTCCAGTGGATGTGCATGTTTCATTCAAGATTACACAAAACTGTACTTTTTTCACATAAATGTGTAGTATGAGGCAATTTGTGATGTTATAAAGAATGATCAAAAGTGAAAGTAAAATAAGACTGTTAACAGTATGGACTATGTGTTCTTTCTTTAATAGAATATATAGAAAGAAATTTTCTGAAATAAGAAAAATTCCTGTTAGAGAGGCTTCCAAAATTTATAACTTAAATTATTACATTGAGGTGCATTTAATTTTATAAAGGATAGTAATTAGTAAAACAGGTAATTTTTGTTACAAATCATTCAAGCATTTACCATATATCCAAAAACTTATTTAACTACAAATAATGATATGAACTGAAATGCAAATTCCATTTATTATCCATCTTAACTTAAGGAAGTTTAATTTTGTGATGCAAAAAAAAATGGTAGATAAATCTTATTTAAGAATGTTTCCTCCTTGTTTTCTGTTATGGTTTATGTCCAAAGTTATGAAAAATCCATAAAAATAAATGCCACATTTATTTTGCTGTAACATAACTATGTATTGTGACATGGTTGATTTGCTATTTATAGAGATTTATAATGATATTTATCTGTATCAATCTTTTCATGACTCCATAGTCAACTTAATATCACAAAATATTTGTTTGCTTGCCTGCATTTGTGTTTTAGACACGGCCTTCACAACATCATTGGATGTTGGAAGGGAGGGACGATGAGAGAGATGAAGTAAATCATTAGGCAATAAAAGTCCTGATACTTTTGTGATTTTTGCTAACTACAGGTGGCAATTTAAAAAATACAGTATCTCTCAAATTCAGTCCAAAACTTCTGACTAAAATTAGTCCAGAGATAGACTAAATAGCAGACAATCTTTGGGAGATGCTGCTTTCATATACATGTAAACACAATATTTAAAATAAATTAAACAGGTAAACAAAAATCTACAAGTGAAATTTTATTTTTCTTTGGAAGTAGACCTTATCGTAATATACCAACAGTCCTTTGCTTCATGTTTCAGAAGTGCTAGTGCTATTATGCAGGAGAATGAATGCAATGAATAAATACATTTGCAGATAAAAATGTGGGAACTGAACTGAGTGGATAGTTTGAGGTGATTGGTTAAGAAAATTTTCAGCTATTTAATATACTGGTTTTTTTTCAAATTCATATACCTTCCTAACATGCAAAAGCAAAAACATATTTTAGATTCCACATTTGATTTCATTAGCCTTAGTCTACTGTGAAGGGTCATATTTTGTTCTTTGTCAGATTCAAACTGAAGTTAATAAAATTATGGGATCCACAAGCAGAAACGAATCCAATGACCTGATATAAAAATGAACTTTTCTAATAGAAATAAAGAGAAATAATTGCTCATCTTTTTAAAGTAGAGTCATGAAACAAGAACAGAATGACACTATATTATATCATTTCACAAATATCTTGTCATTTTATGCAGGTTTGACTGAGCTCTATCTTGTTGAATTTGCATTTAATGCTTCTTTCACCAACCTCACCAAATAAAAGGAGAAAAATAATTTAGTTATTGAAACATACAGAGAGAAAAGGAATTAACTTTACTTTTTATCATCCTTGACATTGCTAAATCATCAGTTATTAGAGATTTGATTTCTGTAACATGTCCAAAATGTTTACCTTTTTTTCAAGAAGAAAACCTTTTGGAACTGATATGATACACTGGAATGAAACTGGAATTACATTTGCTGTTTCTGTAATAGCATTTTACATTTAACATTCCAATAAATATATTTTTTTTTTTGCTTCAAGGTAGTTTATTTAATCATTTCAGGTGATTAGCCTTCATAAGAAATGAAGTCATGCCGGCATTTATGGCATTTCCCAGAGTCCATTTTTGCCTCCGGCTTGTGCTTATTCTTATTACATCCACTAGTTCAGATACCAGGTGAATACCTGGGAGAAAGAGAAAAATGATTCAAAAAGTAATAAAAATAAAATAACTAATGAAAATATAAAACTTTGCTGCATATTGGGAATCCTGTTACATTTAAATCCTAGTTGTTCTTTTCAGTATATATAAGTTTTAACATTTCCAACAATCAGATGAGAGAATTGCTTTTATTAGTACTTCTGTCCTTTCAATTAGGACATTTTTTTCTTCAAGAAATATTTGACTCTGAAGAGCAATTTTAACTTATGTTCTAATGCATAACACAAGAATAAAATACTTTATATTGCTATTAAAAGTTTCAGCCTTATTTCTTCACCTGTGTATACAAATATTAAAATGATAAGGGGTCCTGTATTTTATGATCTTTTTAGCCTTAGAGGTCAAATAAATTACATAAAATACGTGAAATAATCACTTGTAATTGTAAAAACATACAAAAATATGTCATCAAGCCACAATAGCAGTTCTTTACTTCTTTTTTTCACTTAAAATTTATAAACACTTTTATAATATCCTTTGTTAGAGCCTAATTATAGTTCTATCAATTACTGACCAGAATCCTTTTACTGTGAAGGCATATAAAGCATTTCTCTCTTTTGTGACAAATGAAAATTTGATTACCTAATGATAAAGAAGATTTGCTGGCAAATGAAATAGATATGCTGGTAAAAACTACAACAGAAAAGACTTCTCTCCACAGTGTGATTTGCATAACTTCATTTGTATTACCTTTATTGTTATATGGAACCAGTATCTTTTCAGATGCAAACAAAAGAAACTCTGACAAGTAGTTGCATGGCACTGTCTCAAATTATAGATTGCATTTGGCCAAAAGAATGATTTAGAACAACATACTTTTTGTTTTCTATTGACAATCTTTCCAATAGTTGCATATTGTCTGAGAAGGCTTTTATATCTTACCTTTGATAATATTAACTAAGTAGATTTCTTTAAAAAGGATAGAAAATCAGTATTAAATAAAGATCAATTAAATAACATGAATTAGTTGCTTAAATTAAATGTATTCAGAATATTTTAGACACATGCTAAAATATTAAGATATGGTTTTGATATTCCAGAGAATATCATATTGTGCATAAATATGAGTGGAATCAAATAAGTGATTAGAAAATGTCTAGAAAATTGCTGGTGTGTTAAGTGTATTGGAATATTTTAACATGGCAAATGCAATTTCTTTAAGTTTATTATTAAAGAAAGACTTTTTAAAGAAGACTCAATGTCACCCAAGAATGTACAAAAAATAATAGCTTAACTTAGATTGTGTATATTGGAAAATATATAACTGTACATATGTATTGTTAAAATCATAATACCTTCTGACCTTACCATTCATGAGTGTTATCCAAACCAGGAGTTGCATGTTCAGCCCTTTACATCTCCCTAGTTCTACCACATAGAAGCAAATACTCCCACATTTTCTAGCTTTTTTTTAAAATTCACCTAGTATTTACTTCCATAATTCTAAATAACTGCATTAGAAATATTTAGCTTAGTAAGTATGGATTGCTCAAACCCTTTACATTTCTAAGAAATGCCTCTTTTCAGAGCTGGCCAATGGCACTGGGCCACTGTGAGTACTCCTATTTTTGCCCTTTGGTTCCTGGACTCATATAGTCTGTCTTTTTTGGCTAAATGACCATTGAGTCAAGGTACATTCTGTATCTCAAAGGGCAGCACCCCAACCCTGTGAATATTATCTTCAAGTCTATGCTGCTTAGCTTCACTTTTAAAAGACTCTTGTGACATTTTCTCAGGCTACACCTTCCTGAGTCATGGGAGTATTTAGTATGCAATATATTGATTCTATTGTTGGACCCTTTCACCCTAAGGTGGTTTTCTTTACCTGAGGTTACATAATACAGAACCCCAGAGTGTCAGCGTATTTGTGAACCCTCAGGTACTTGTACTGTTTTAGGCACATGAGTGAGAATGGCAAACTTTTACATGGGTCCTGCTCTGGAGCAACTGCTGACCTTTTGGAAAGGGTCTAAAATAATCAACTTGCAACCAAGTGATTAGTTAGCTTCCTCAGGAAAGTAAGGGCCAGCATTGGTCTCTGATAATGACAGGATGGACATTCTGCAGCAGCAGTAGCTTTATCAGCCTTTGTGAGAGGGAGTCCATACTGTTAGGTTTGTCAGCAGCCACCATAGCCACCTCCATCTTGAGTCCATTTTGCATGCATGGAGTTGGCCAAGGAGAGATGCTGGCTGACATTTGCTTAACAAGTCATCCTATCCTCCCAGTTGTTTAGAGTCTGCTCTCAATGTGTGTCCTCTAATTGGCACTGACCTGAGAACAATTCACATACTTTCTAAAAATCCTATGTGTTTTTCTATATGATTTTTACCAAAATCAGGGAAATCAATTCACTGAAAGTGAAACCCACTGTCTCCTCCTTTGAGTAAAATTGCAACATTTCCAGAATCTCCCATCTGGCCTTAGTGCATCTCTATATCATTAGGTGTTTCCAATAGGTGGAGAGAAGTAGGCCATTTCCATATCAATAGGTAATTACAAGGGGGAGCTAGGGCATATCTGGACCAGAGAAGTTGGGTGGGCCCCTTTTCCTGTAGCCAGGTAGTGAGAGACACAGGCGAGCAGAAGCGGACAACTGCTTGTACACAATGAATGGGTTTCTCCCACTTTATTTGTCCCTTTCGCTGATTTCTTTTTCAAAGGTATTTTGCCCCAGGATTTTCCCCCTGGAGTTATAGCTCCACTCTTCATTCTCACTCAAGTGCTGTAACTTTTCCATTATTCTTTTAGCTCAGATTACTGTAATTCTTCCCTTGATCCTCCCTTTCTGCTTTTATTAGATTCTGTATATCATTTTTTGTCTGTTCCTTTAATCTTTCCCAAATCTATGTATGTATATTATTGACTAAATTCTCATTTGAATATCTGAGGTGAAATCTATTTCCTGAAACACCCCTGACAAATAGACAAATATAGGCATATTTGAACAAATATTTAAGGGAGAGCATTTAGGAGAAGAATGAATATTTTGGACCATCAATTGGACAATTGTCCTTGAATACAGTCAAAGATTTGGAGGTTATAGCTTTCCTGGATGTTTAAGTAAGACATGGCTGAATGAAACAACCAAGGGGTTGAGCTGTAGGAGGTGAGGCCAGAGAAGAAACGGGGTGTGGTCACTCACTATTCCTGGCACTCACTTCCTCTTGTTCCAAAAATCTGGCACAGAATTATGCTGACCACATCAGCTTAACTAGCACTGACCTAAGTTATCATGTGACATGTAACATTCCTGTTCTAACATCTAAATCAGTGGTCTTCAAAGGATGGCCCACTGGCAAAATCTGGCTCATCTTATTTTTGTAAATCAAGTGTTTTTGGAACCCAGCCAAAACTGTTCATTTACAAATTGTCTTCTGTGGTAGAGACAGTATGGCCCACAAAGCCTAAAGTATTTGCTATCTGGCCACTTACAGAAAAAGTTTGCAGACTTATTGTCTAAATTACAAAAGTATGTGATCCTTTCTCATGAGCAAAGATATAAAAAGACAGTGTATGATTTTGTAAATTTTCCCTTATCTCAGTTGTATGCATTACGTCTGAGGTCCTGTTTTAATAAAGTCCTAAGCACCCAGGTGCTTCACAATTGCCAACTGGTATTTGTAAAGGGAGGTGCTTTCTATCTGTGACCTTGTGTCCTTGGCAAATGCTTTCCCCCTTCTAAAGTACTGTACTCTCGGATTCCTTCAGCATTTCTTAATGCTCACCAGGAATGTAAGTTTCTGTTAAACGTTGGCAGTCTGTGCTTTGATTTGCAAAAGGACAGCGCCTGCCCTACAGGGCTGCTTTCTATTCTACAGGGTGTGGAATGATGTGGATCCCCTGGTTTTTCCCACTTTGCCTTGTTTTACTACAGATAAGCAGACATGGTCCTAATGTACAACATGGACACTGAGTCTGCTTTGTTTAAAGATATTATTCCATTCCTATAAAAAGACCTCATTAGTGTTTAACTCGGTTTTGGTATATTCTTGACAAGTTAATCCAATTAAGAAATATGCATGCAAATATACTTTCTGGTTACTGTCTTGGCTACTCATGCATTTTGTTTTGTTTTGTTTTGTTTTTAACGATTTTTTACTTTTACTTGCTTACCCAAGGGTATGATCAATGGTAACCACAGCTTCTTTGTTAGTTGTAAAGGCCTTGGAAATTTTAGTGACGGTTGTAATTAACTCATAAACAACACGCAAAAAAAGGAAGTTGAGCCCTCATCTACAGCTCTAAAAGGAGCACAGAGAATCTCTGTTGGTGCTTTTTAAATCTGTGACCTAACAATTCTGTCACGATCATCATCAATCATCATCCTCCTCAACAAAACCTTATGTTCATTCATTTTCATAAAGCGGAAGCTGACAGCAGCTGAATAGTTTCGAACCCCTGATTTGAGATCATACTGATCTGAATTATTATATTATCAATTTTTACATAAATAATAATATTAATCTGAACCAGGTATCACAATTAATGGAACTAGGGCCCAGAATTGTATTTGTGGGAAACTAAGAGAATCTTACTGAGTAACTTTACCTTATATACTTATTGGCTTCAAATCTGAACAATTCCCACAAATGCTGTCTGGTTTTGTTTCAAGATAAAACAAAACTTTTGCTTTACAAATATTATAATCAGATTACAAAAAAACTCTTCAAATCAAACATGGGCAGTGTAATGGAACTGCAAACACTGTTTGTACAGGCATTTTCACTGAAATCACCAAATAAAAGAAAACATTATTATATAAACTGTTCTTTACTAAGTGGTTTAATTACAGCCAAGCATCAAGAAGTCTCTGTAATCTGACATAATAGCTAAGGAAGAGTAATGCTACTCAAAGGATTTTTGTTTTCTAATTGCCTCAGTAATTTAGATGTGATGAGCATGAAGAAACTTAAATTGCTAATTCAAACTTAGAAAAAAATTCTCTCAATAACAAACCCTTTCATTTGGGTTGTAAATTCATTAGTAAGCTATTTTTCAGTCAGGTGAAATGCTTATTTTTTTTCCTAAATGGAGGATTTCTGTTACAACAAAATATAAATCCCAGGGAAGCTTCTTTTCAGTGCCAATATTATTTGTTTCTAGAAATGCCTAAACACTATTTACCATTTGTGGAGGAAAAGATTTAAGTGATTAGGGAATGGTTAACCACAGCAAATTAAAAGGAGTTTTGCAAATTGTGTACCTTCTTTGTGATGTTTCTAAAGGTTTGTAAAGAAAAGTGTAAAATGAATGTTAACATTTTTTCATCTACAGATATACATATTATATGACATACCTTAAATTAACTAATGTTTATATAGATTCAATTATATGCCAGGTACTTTACAGATGTCTCTTTTTTCACTTGTTTTATTCTTAAAAAAATAAAGATTAGTGTCCCTATTCTACCAATGAGTAAAGCAGAGTTGAGGAATCTAAGGGAGTTGCCCAAAAGTAAATGAGTCAGACTACAAAGCCTATGCCCTTCTTCCTGACTCGGGTATTTATTAAATATTTTTGTCTGAATCGCTTAAATGTGGGTATAACAGTCCCAAATACATAATAATTTTAGTTCCTGTTTCCACATATTTGAAACCCAATTAGTGCATTTTCACAACTGAGAAAATAATGTTAAAGGGAAAACTGGTATTTTCAGTTTATTTTATAAATTCTGACCTTACTTCATTTTACAAACAATTTGAATTTACCAGCATGTTGTACACTCAGTAATTATGCTTTGGTACAGTGCCTTTTACCTACAATCTACATTATATAAAAGACATTTTCATAAAAGAAAGCAGGTTTTAATGACTAAACTACACAGGAATTTTCATCTCACACTTAACAATGAATATTACTGTTCTTATAATTTGCACTTCTCAGTCATAAGACATCCCTTTGTGGTTGTCATAATTGGTCTAATGAATTTCTAAAAATAAATGAAAGTCTAATTTGATCCGGTACCCATGAACAATCCACTCATTCACATCTAAATCACTGACCTGATTTGAAGACGAATCATGCCAAAATGAAGTCATGCTTTTCTACTAAGTGTGTTGCCTCAGTGAGTTCTTTTGAATGGCCTGTTCTTAGGGTTTGAAGTGGGGATTTCCAATGACAAAGAAATATAATTTGATCTCATAGACCTAGACACCACAGACTTATTTTAAATGGGAGAAACTTAAGATTGGAAGAAATCTGAGTCATCATCCAATCAGTATTTTTCACCTCAGAAAAACTTACTGCGTTCCTTGGATTTGAAAGTTGAGGGACATGACAAGATGCCCTACAGGTGGTAGAGCTAAGCATTCTAACAACTCCTCTCTCTGGGGAAAGATCAATACATCTGGAGATCTAACACTCCTTATCACAGAATTATTCATCCAAATGTTCTAGAGCAAGTATTCTTTCATGTTGAAATTTTCTACTTTGGAAATTGTTAAAGACCTTTGAAAGAAGGACAACTTTTATTGTATTAAAACACTAATCTCTGGTTAGAAGTGTGAGTATATGTGTGTGTGAGAGAGAGAGAAAGAGAGAATGAGAAAGGTGTATAATGGGCTTCTAGCACATAATTAAATGAAAATATTATATTATAAGGGAAATTTATCCCAGATCACCTGTATTTTTCATGATTCCCTGAATGGTAGGTGAAAACAAAAATTGTCTTTAATTCCATATTTCATCTTTGGCCGCTAAAATATTAGCATCAGTTATCACACTGATTATGAATACTAATTGTACTAGTGTAAAAGATGAGGATTCATTACATGTTTTCATTTGGAATAAAGTTTTTTTATACTAGCCAGAATTTTGTCTATAATCTCCACTAGTATTTTATAACAACCAGAATTTTTCAAACAATTTCCAAATTCAGATTCTGAAATTTGGTTTTCTATTATCCTATCTGTTATACAAAAAGGGATAATGTTAATATTGAGAGATGGGGCATAATAAAAATTAAAAGCTGAAATTAAAACATGTCTCTAATGACAGGAAGGATTCCAAGATAATACTAAGGACTTCAAAGACTTAAGGAACCAAGATGAAATGGGCAAATTCTTAGCAACATATAAATTACTTAATGTGACTCATGAAGAAATAGAAAATCTTAACAGACTATAACAATTATAGAGACTAAGCCAGTGTTCCAAGACCTCCAAACAAAGAAACCTAGGATCACATGGGCTCACTGGTGAGTTCTAGTAAACACTTAAATAAAAACTAAGACCAATCATTCCCAAATTCTTCCAAAAAAACAGGAAAGGAAGGAGCACTTCCTAAGTAATTATAGGAAGCCAGTGTTATCTTGATACCAAAGCTAGACAGACACATCATAAGAAAAGTAAATTACAGACCAGTATCTCCTATGATTATAGACACAAAAAGGAAGTTAATAAGGGAATTCCATTTACAACATCATCTAAAAGGACAAAACACTTAGGAATAAGTTAAGCCAAGGAGATGAAAGAATCGTATACATCAAAGTTATAAAACATTGCTGAAAGAAGCTAAAGACCTAAATAAATAAGAGATTGGAAGTCTTAATGTTGTTATGATTCCAGCACTACCCAGAGTAAATAAAACTGAGAATTCACAAATAACAATGGGATAAAATTGATAGTCCAGACATAAACTCATGTATGTCTGGACAATTAATTTTCAACAAGAGTTCCAAGTATATTCAATTGGAAAAGAATAGGCTTTTCAATAAATGGTGCTAGGACAGCGGGATTTCCATGTAAAAAGGAATGAAGTTAACTCAAAATGGATCAATGACCTAAATATAAAATCAAAGTCATAAAACTCTTAGAAGAAAACATAGAGGTAAGTTTTCTTGATCTTGGATTTGGCATTGGAGCATTCGATCCAATTGGATCATATGAGCACAAAAGCATGAGCAACGGAAGATATACAAATTGAACTTCATCAAAATGAAAAATTTTTGTGAATCAAAGGGCATTATCAAGAAAGTGAAAACATAGCTTACAGAATAGAAGGAAACATATACAAATCATATATCTAACAGAGGTTTGATATTCAGAACATATAAAGAATACCTAGCGCACAATAACAAAAAGACAAATCAATTTAAAATTAGCAAAGGACATGAATAGACATCTCTCCAAAGAAGATATCAAATGACCGATACACACAAGAAAAGGTGCTTAACATGATTAGTCATTACAGAAATGCAAATCAAAACCACAATGAGATACCAATTCACATCTACCATAACTATAATTAGAATAAAAAGGAAAATCACAAGTGTTGGTGAGAATGTGGAGAAATTTGAACCCTCTAATACTGCTGATGGAAATGCAAAATGGTGCAGTTGATGGAGAAAATAGTTTAGCAGATCCTCAGAAGGTTAAACACAGAATTGCCATGTGACCCAGCCGGTCCTCTCTTAGGTCCATACCCAAAATAATTAATAGCAGAGGCTCAAACAGATACTTGCATGACAATCTTCATTATTCACAAAAGCCAAAAAATTGAAGCAACTCAAATGTCTACTAACATATGAGTGGATAAACAAAATGTGGTATATATATATATCATGAAATATTCAGCCACATAAAGGGATGAGGTTCTGATACATGCTGCAATATGGATGAACCTTCAAAATATGCTACATGAAATGAACCAGATGAATGGACAAATAATACATAATTCCACTTATATTAATTACCTAGAATAGACAAATCCACAAGACACAAAATAAATCAGAGGTTGTGAGAGGCTACAGAGAGAAGGGAATAGAGAATAACTGTCTTATGGGTTTGTGTTTGAGTTGAGAGTTTCTATTTTGTTGATTAAAAATTTTAGAAATGGTGATGGTTGCACAGTATTGTATGTATAACCAAAGTCACTAAATCGTACCCTTAAAAATATTGATATGACAAATTTCATTTTATGTAAAGTCTAACACAATTGTAAAAAGAAAGGAGAGTAAAACAGAATGGGTGAGGTTCTGATTTTAATGGGCCTATATGTTATTCTATTCTCTCCAAAATAAGCTATAAAGAGGGAAATAATAAAAGATTAGAGTGGAAATAAATGAAACAAAAAAATGGAAAAAACAGAAATAAAAAGGAACTCTGACAATATAGACAAAAGTGACCTAGCTTTAGCTAGACTGAGCAGGAAAATAAGAGAGGATACTCAAATTCTAAAATCAGGAATGAAAGGTAGAACATCACTACTGAATTTACAGGAACCACAAAAGATATATAAGACAATATTATGAATAACTGTATGCCAACAAATTACATAATCTAGGTGAAATGGACTCCTAGAAAAACACACATTATTGAAACTGACTCCAAAAGAAATTAAAAATCTAAATAAAGCAATACAAAACAAATTGTATTAGTAATCAAATCATTTCCACAAAGAAAAGCTCAAGCCCAGATAGCTTCATTGGTGAGTTCTATCAAATATTTTAGAAAAAGTCATGCTAATCCTTCACACACTATTCCAAAAAATAAAAATAAAAGGAGAGCAAATACTTCCCACATTGTATGAAACCATTTATACCTTAATTCCAAAACCAAGAAGAAACTATATATCAAAATAAACTGAATATAGATGCAAAATTTTTCAACAAAATACCAACCAAATAGCAAACCAAATCTAGCAATATATAAAAAAGAATTGATTATGCACCATGACCAAGTGGAATTTGTCCCAGGAATACAAACATGGTTTAACATGAAAAAATTAGTTAAGGTAATATGCCACATCATTAGAATAAAAGACAAAAAGCATATGAGCATCTCAATAGACACAGAAAAAGCGTTTGACAAAACCCAACACTTTTTCATGAAAAAAACAATAAAAACACCCAACAAACTAGAAACAGAAGAAACTTTTTCGATCTGATGAAGGACATCTACAAATCCCAAGGCCAACATTATAATTAATGATGAAAGATTGAATTCATTACCTTACATTGAAGAAAAATCAAGGATGACTTTTCTTACCACTTCTACTCAAAATTGTATTAGAGGTTCTCGCCAAGACAATTTGGTAAGGAAAAGAAATCAAAGCCATCCAGATTGGAAAGGAAGAAAAGAATTATCTCTAATAGCAAATGACATGATTTTGGACCTGGAAAATCCTAATGAAACCACACACATAAAAACCCTCTTAAAACTAAAAGAAAAATGAATTCAGTACAGTTGCAAGACACAAGATGAACATATCAAAATCAATTGTATTTCCATATACTTTCAATAAGCAATTGAAAAACATTATTAAGGGCAGAATTACATTTACAATAACATCATAAAGAAAAAGGAATCTAGGAATAAACTTAACAAAAGAAGAAAATTCTTGTACACTGACAATAACATTGTTGAAAGAAATTAAAGGTGACTTAGATAAAAGGTAACATTTTCACATATCAGAAGATTAATATTATTGAAATAGCAACCCCCCCCCAATTAATCTATAGATGTCATGCATTTGCTATCAAAATCCAAGCTTCTTATTTCAGAATTTGGCAAGATTATACTTAGGTTTATAAGGAATGTGAGGGCCCAGAACAGCCAAAATCTTGATTTAAGGAGTAAGGTTGGAAGACCCTCACATCCTGATTTCAAACTTACTGTAATGCTTCATTAATCAAGACCTTGTAGAATTAACATTATGATAGATATATAGGTAACTAAAATACAACTGAGAATCCAGAAACAAACTCTTTTAATTTATTTCAATTGTTTTTTATAAGGTTACCAAAGAAAGGAAAATAAGTCTTTCAATAAATGGTGCTGGAGCAAGTGGATAGACAAATGCACAATAATGAAACTGGACAGGAACTTCATACCATATAAAAAAGTTAACTCAAAATGGACCATAGTCTTAAACATGAGAATGAAAACTATAAAACTGTCAGATTAAAACAGGAATAAATCTTTGTAGCCTGTAAGCCAATGTAAGCCTATGTAAGCCAATATCATTTTGTACATGAAACCAAAAGAACAAAAAAAAATAAAAACAATAGATGAATTAGGAATCATGAAAACTAAAGTTTTGTGTTTCAGAAGATGACACCAAGGAAGCGAAAAGACAATCCACAAAATGGGAGAAAGTTTTTAAGTATCATATATTTGATCGGGTCTTGTATTCAATATATAAGCAACTCAAAACAATAAAAGGTAAATAATCCAATTGAAAATTTCAAAGGATTTAAATAGATATTTCTTTCTAAAAAAGATATAGAAATAGCCAATAATCATATAAAAGATGCTCAACATCATTAGTCTGGAGGAAAATTCAAATAAAATCCATAGGGAGATACACTGACTAGAATGGCTAAAATAAAAATGATACAATAACAAGAGTCAGTGAGGATGTGGAGAAGTTGGATCTATCAAACAATGTTGTATTGTAAAATAATGTGGCCACTTAGAAAAACAGTTTGATAGTACCTCTAAATATTAAGCAAACTTTGCCCTATCACCCACCAATTCCACTAGTTACACACTCTAGAGAAATGAGAATATATATCCTTACCAAAGTTTGTACATGAATGTTCACAGCAGTATTATTTATAATAACCAACAAGTGGAAACAACCCAAATATCTATCTACTGATGAATTGTTAAAGAAAATAAAGTATATTTATACAATGGATTATTATTTGGCAATATATAGGAATGAATTACTGATTCATGCTACAACATGAATGAAACTTGAAAACATTATGCTATATGAAAGGAAAAATTTTAGATTGGTTAGTGTAAACACAAATGTTATATTCTGATAATGATTACTTGTATTCTTCTGTTGGAGTTCTTCAAAGAAACAGAAACACTAGGAGATGTATTCATACATACATATGTATATATATACATACACATACAAATATATAAGAATTGGCTCACATGATATGGAGGTTAAAAAGTCACAGTATCTGCTTTCTGCAAGTTGGAGACCTAGGAGAGTCAGTGGTGTAATTTTAGTCCAAGTCTAAAGGCCAGGAACAAGATGAGCCAGTGGTTTAAATTCCAAGAGAAGACCAATGTCTCAGCTGAAGCAGGCAGAAACACAAAGAGGAGAATTTCTCCTCCCTTTGCCTTTTGTACTATTCAAGCCTCCTAGATTGAATTATACCCACCTTCTTTGAGAGGGCAATTTACTTTACTGAGCCCAACAATTCAAATGCCAACCGTGTCCAAAGACACCTCACAGATATAGCCAGAAATAACGTTTAATCTAGACACCTGATGGTTCACTAAAATTGACACATAAAACTAACCATCACACCACTGAAACTCAAGAAATTTTCATATTGTAAAGATCACCATCATATTAAAATAATTCAATTTAAAATTCTGGAAAATTCTAACACAGTAATGGGATTTTGGAATATTTTGTGAAGCTTGAACCTCACTTTGCAATTACATATTACTATTATTTTGTTTAAATGTTATTTAAACATTTTAAAATGTTAATGCAATTTTGTTTAGAAATGCATAATACTGGTTTGCCTAGGAATGATATAAAAAACTATCACAAGCTGGGAGGTTTAAACAACAGAAATTTATTGTCTCACAATTCTTGTAACTAGAAATCTGAAATTGATGCATCAGCAGGTTTGATTCCTTTTGAAGGCTGTGCAGGAAGAATCTGTTCCAGGTCTTTCTCCTTATCTTACACATTGCGGTCTTGGTGTTCACATGACATTCTCCCTTTAAGGATAACTGCATCCAAATCTTCCCCTTTTTATAAGACAGAGGCATACTGGATTGGGGACTACCCTTTGTAAAATTAATTAATTATACCTACAGTGACTGTATACTAAATAAGTTCACATTCTGCTATATACAGTTTGGACTTCAACATGATTTTAAGGAGGACACAATTCAAACCAAGATTACATTGTTAATGTAATTTTTTGCTGTTTTCCCTCTCTTTTGTTCCCTTCAATTTCAGAACAAGCAGCAAATTTTTCTCTGTTACTTTATTCTTGCTCTTATGTTACTAATGTTCTTTGAAGTTTTCCTTTTCTATTGAATTTCATTAAGAGTTTTTGTATATTGTATAAATAGAATTTTCACATTGCCCTTTCTCCCATGTTTTATTGCTTTATCCTAATATCAGGGAAAACTAGGAGGTACATTCACAAGAAAGTAACTTTTCCAAATATAATAGTGTGGTTCAGTAGTTGGCAAAATGATTCTGTAATCATGCGCCCTGAGTTTGAATGTCAGTGACAATACTATCTGAATTCATGACCCCAGGTAAGGTGCTTAATTTCTCTGTGTTCCATTTCTCTTGTCTATGAAGAAAGAATAATGCTACTAGCTATATGATAAACTTCTTCTCAGCAACAAGCTGTTTATTAAGTAAAATGCTTAGAAAAAGTATCTAGCTTATACAATATATGCAATACAATTATTTTAAGAAAGTACTTATATTCCATTCACATTTCCTTATAAAATTAATTGCACCTCATTAAAATTCATACACACACATATATCAAAGAACCGTGTGAAAGCCTGTATCTAAAACTGAATTCTTAACAAGGAAGGCCAAAAGGAAGGGCTTTAAACTTGATATATCTTAGCCTAAATTGGATCTTAAAGTGATTCACATTGTACAATCTAAAACTGAATAGCCTAACCTTTGGAAAATTCAGTGTTATCAGATTGTGTCTTTTTGGGATCATAGAGCCAGACTAAGGACTTGAGTTTTTATCTCAAGTCAATGGATGACTCAGCTGTCAATCATCCCAAAAGGATGTCAATGCAGCATTAACAAAGGGGGGGAATATAACTTGCTCCACTCTTAGTGTCTGTGGATAGTGTTGATTTTCTGAAGAGTCAGGGTAGCTCAAATGCATCTAGTGGGGGTGGGTAAGTGTCCTCTTGTGAAGGACTTGTGAAGGCTGGTCATAAACAAATCAAAATGTCTTGAGAAGATGCCTAAGGACCATCTTGTGCCTGGGGAGTGTTCCTTCCAATATCCATGCTATAGATATTTTCCTTGTATTTCTATTAACTATCAGAACATTTATCACAATGTCTAGAATTTACCAACACACTGTATTTTTAAAGATGTATTTCCTAATTTACCACCCTACTCTAGGAATGTGATCTCCTGAGGGCAGGGGCTATGGACATCTTATCCATTATTTTATTCCCTGCATCTAGTACAATGCTGAGGATGTCACAGCTTACAAAAAGTATTTGCTTATTGACTAATCAAGAGATAAAGAAAAATCATAAGTCAACTCATATTCCTATGGAAAAACACATATTATTTGATCATGCATGAAAAGCATAACCAAAGATATCTAAATTAGCTTTCTAAATATACTTAATCCACATTATAACTGTAACTAAGCAGTCACTTTAATAGGGATTCTACACTTTGCAAATGTATTTGTCTTTGATATGTTTTGATCATACAACTCTTTTAATTCATATTAGATGATCTGATTTACAGAAATTATTTTATTTCTTATTTTATAAAAATATTGATTGAAGTAGTTAGGTATAATGATTCAATACAATTTAAGTTTTTACAAATTTATCCACAATTTTGATAACAAATTAAACACAATTAGTGTTACTAACAAGATTTTTAAAAATGAATCTATTTATCAAAACGTAATACTTATACTTAAAAATATTGAATTACCATAAGAAGATATAAACTAAAAATCAAAACTCTTTTACCTTTCTCTCCCAGCACACATTGAATTCAACCACTGCAACTAGCTTTGTGTGTGTAGGTTTGCATATGTGCACATTTGTGGATCCTTCCATAAAAATCTATACATGTAAAATAAATTATTTATACAATATTTGCACATAGCATAAAGTGCTCTTGAACTTGTTTCCCACTGTCCACTTCCCAAATAATAAATATTGTATGTAGCAGAAGTTACATATTTACACAATATAGTATTATTCTATTTAATTATTATTTTATATTATATAAAATTATAATTCTCATTGAATGGGGTGACCAATATGCTTATATAAAACCTCCTTTGGGTAATTATGTTTCCAAGCAAGGTAAGTAACACTTTCAATTTTTTTAAATTGCATTATCATTAATATTAATAGAAAAAGTATGGTAATAATTCTTAATAGTGTTCTCTAAAACTACTAAGTAGGAATCAATACAACATCCTGCTACGTATTGAATTGAAAATGTCATTGGAATAACTTAAAGTTCTGGATTTTGTGGTTTCTCAATTTTGTGATTTTTATAGTAATTTGATCTTTGTCTCTTTACTTAAATAAGTTAGATTTTCCAAATGCTATCACTTCTGTTTTACTTACTTTCAGTGAACACTTAAATACCCTCAAAAAAAGTGTCTGGGAATTTTTATTTGCTAATTATTTATTATGTTTATGTTTGCCTGTTTTCTTCCTTCATCATTTTGCAATCCCTAAACTCTCTTAATTAAACTCTTTTATTCCCTGTATTTATTTATTCCCTATAATTAAAACTTTTTTTCTCATTAAAACTTATTACTCCTTAATTTTGATCAAAAAAGTTATGGTTAAAGTGGCTTTCATTGAAAACTGAAAGCCTCAAACAGTAAAACAAATAAAAATAAGCACACTGTTCACCAATTACAGTTCTGATGGAAGGGAAAGGTCAGAGGAAATGGAAAACATGAAACTAGCACACTTCCAGGCTGAGATTCACATAATGATTATGTCAGTTCTCTTGTTTCATTTATAAGTGGAAAGTATGTTTTAGTCCCACACCACACTAAGTAGAAGCTGCAGACAAAGTACAGATGTGCCCAGAAACAAACACATGCTTGTTACATTTAATTCACTTGTATATACTCTCTAGTGTTTTTTGTTTTCTGATAGCTTTAAACTCCAGCTAATATTTTATAACAGCAGTTACTGGTTTTACAATGGACTGGCTGAGTTACTCCTAATGTGTTAACAGTTATTTAAATGAAATGTCTTTGGATAACCAATATAAAGTATTTACAATGTGCTAAAGACTAGTTAGCTAGGTTAACTTTGCTTTATTAAAATGATGGCATTTAAGTCAACATACACAGTGTATTATACTTGCTGGATATATGTGTAATCATAATATTGGCTGATTATTTTGGAAAGAAATCTGAGCATTCATTAAGTTTTTACTATATGGTTAAAAATTATACACTTCAATTGCAACACATTCTTTTTCCTGTTACTAAAGAAGAAAGCTCAGTCTTACTTGAAATGGAGGCTTGCCTTTTAAATGATTGCTTTTATAAATAGTTGTTACCACCTCTCAGCCTTTTGGCTATGAACATGTGCTAGATGTGATTTCAATTTACACTCAAATGCTGAATTTAAAGTTATTCCTTGAATTGAAAAGAATAAATGTTGTGCACTTGTAAAACTTTCAGCCAATACTTTCGCACCTTTGATAGTGTCAATCATAAAACATTATGTCACATATCTGTATATTCAGGTTGATGAGTGGATGTTATAGAACACCTTTCTATCAAGCAGTTTATTGATGCAAAGGGAAGGGTTTTAAATGAGATCTTTTATTAAAACTAAAACCCAGTAATGAAACGTGAATCTGTTAAGAAAAATAGATTAGGGCCAAATATTTCTCAAGTTCTGTCAGAGATACTAAGCTTCTGCTAAACTCATATAATGGCCCCACTGCAGTTCTTCATTCACTTACTTCCAAATCAATCAGGGAAGCAGATATCATCAATACTCTGAATAAGTACTTTTCTACTTTAGCCACCACATAAAGACATTTTATGTACAACATTGGTATCATTTAACTTTGCAAATAATTGGAAAAGAGCAAAATAGCCAATGATTTGAAAAGTAACATCTAAACTAAGGTGTACTTAAATTTCACAATATTTTGTAGCCATTAAACTAAAAAATATTCAATGTCTCAGAAATTATTTTTAAAATGGTATATTAATAAGTAAACAAACAAACACAAACATACAATATGTATCAGTTCTGAATGAGTCTAGAAAGCCAATGTAAATGTAAACTCCTTGCATTCGTTATCTCTCCTTACCAGATGAATGATTTTATTTTTGCTTTCATGTTTTATAAAATCATTCTGTATTAATTTTTACTGTTTCCTATAAAATTTAATTTTAAGATGTATGCCTCATGAATAGGGCACAGTATCTAGCAATACTGATAGGGTTAAAGAAAAAAAGAACTTTGTCAGAGGGTTTATTCTTGAGAAGACAACCCAGATTAGGGAACCTTGAGCAACAGATACATAAAACCCTAGGCTTGATCTAGAGTTAAAGTTTTTGTCATATACTTCACCATTTCTCCAGTCATCCACCTAATATTTTTATAAAGGAGATATGAGAAGCACCATGTCATCTTCCTTTCCTCATTGCACCCACCATTGTTTCTATGAAATAAATCTACAGGGTATCAACAGTCTACAGAGAATGCAATGACAAGGTTTGCTAGAAAAGCATCTCATTCTCATCTCTTGGTGTAAGCGGAAGTGCCTGCCCAGGTTTCCCAGGATTCTCTTGAAGTCAGCATGTGTTCAGGAGCTGGGATGTCTATTAAGATGTAGCTCTGTCATGAGGACAAAAGTATACTTTAAAAGATTTAAATTTCTAAATACACAGAGTAAGCTTCTTAAAGAATTATCTTCACATGACAACTGAGGAAATGTAGCAAGGGTGCTAAACAGTCATTAAGATGACTGGAAACCACAACTCTGAATACAAAAGTTCAAGAAGTAAAGTAGAGAAGTATTGTGGAAAAGAGTAGACAAAAGAGTGACTAAGTTAACACATTTCATGCCAGTATTTACACCTTGCCACATTTATTCTCATTCTGGTTGTCAGCAGACTGTGACAATAGTTTCTGAAAATGTTGCAGTGATAGAGTAATTCCCTAGCAGATGTTTTTCTTTTGTAAGTAGCACAGAGTAATCACAAAAGAATTGTGCTTTATCTTATGAAAATTGGCAAGTTTTACATACATTAAAACTTTTTCTGTATATCTAAAACACCATTTGGGACAGCATCTTTTAATATTTAATGCAGGACAGATTTGCTGATGGTGGATTCTCTCAGTTTTTGTTTCACAAAATTGTGATTTTACTTTCAATTTTGGAGGATAATTTCACTGGGTATATAATTCTAAGATGGTGTGCTTTTTTCTTTCAATGCCAGATATTTCTTCTTTTATCTTTTTCCATATATTCTGATGAGAAATGCACTATAATTTTATCCTAGTTTCTCTACACATAAAATTATTTACTACAGCCCTGCCTTCTTTGATGATTTTTCTCTCATATTTTGGCTTCCTGCAGTTTGAATATGATATGATTAGGGTTGTGTAAGTGTTTTGTTTCTGTTTTTATTTGTTTAGTGTTTATCCTACTTGGTATTCTGATGATCCATGGTTTGTATCTGCCATTAATTTTGGAAAGTTTTTAGTCACTATTACCTCAAATATTTCTTCATCTCTGCCATCTATCTTCTCCTACTTGCATTCTAATTATTCATGTATTTTTCTGATACTGTTCTACAACTCTTCCACATTCTGTTCTTTTTTTTTTTCATTCTTTTTTTTCTATTTGCATTTCAGTTTGGGAAGTTTCTATTGACCTATCTTCAAATTCACTGTTATTTTTCCTCACCCATGTTGAGTCTACTGATGAGCCCATTAAGGCCATCCTTCATTTGTGTAGAGTTCTTTTAATTTATAATGCTTCCTTTTGATTATTTTTTATAGTTTCCATCTCTGTTTATATTCTCCAAATTTTCATGTATACTGTCAGCTTTTTCCATAGAACCCTTAACAAATTGAGCACAGTTATTTTTAATTGATTGGCTGCTAATTCCAAAATCTGTGTCATATTTCTGTTCTGGTTCTTAGGATTGTTTTATTTCTTCAGACTCTTGGTTTTATTTTTCTTGTTTTTTACATGTTTTATATATTTTCTGTAGAAAGCAGGACATGTTTTATTTGGTAATAAAAATTGAAATAAATAGGGTGTTAGCATTAGGTTTTATGTTAGTCTGGCTTAGTGTAGGACTATATTCAATGTTTGCTATAGCTGTTAGTGCCAGATGCATTGAATTCCTCTGGAATTCTTGTCCTTTCTTCCAACTTGACTTGTAACTTCCCTAAGAACTCCTCAGAGAGAGTCTGTGTCTTCCAGATCTTTCAACTGTACTCCACTGTTACTACACTAGAGCCCTGCTGGCATGATGGCAAAGTGTGGGGGAGGGAAACAATCTTCCAAATAAATCTCAGCCTTTTAGAGGACCCATGTATCCAGACTGTGACCTTCACAAGTTTTTGTTAGTGTTTTTTTTCTCCCCTTCCCTTATTCTCTTCCATGGCTTTGGTCTTCCCAATCCATTCTTCAAAGGTCTGAACCTTGTTTACAATTATTGTTCCTCTTAGTTGAGACAGGAAGGCTTGAAGGGGCTGGAGTATGAAAAGCTTTTTCCCTCCCAAACTGGTGAAAGTTCTAGCAGAGTGCTTATCTAGAGTATGATTTTTTTTTTTTGAGGCTCTAGGTCTATGTCACAATAATTGTTCTTTCCCTGTCTTTACTAGAGCCATGGGATCTTTTTCAGACCTTCATGATGAGAATTTGATAGCACCCTGGGAAGCAAACCCATGAAAGCAGGGAAGGTGCTTCTCTAAAAGTGAGACGCTTTGAGAGTTTGTCACTATTATATCACTGCACACTCACCCTCTGGCATTTTGTCAAAATTACCATTTAAATGTTCCTACTAGATTATATTTTCATCAGCTTCTTTTCCAGATAAGGAAATATTGGCCGTGTCTCTAGATTTTGTAGTGATGGTTTGCCCTGTGAACTCAGTTCTCTGATGGTCCAAGGTAAATTATTAAATTTCATTTTTTCCAGCTTTTTTCTTGTTGTGGGGTTGGAAGTGGTGTCTTTCAACTCTTTACATATCAGAGCTGAAACCAGAAGTCTTCTGCACACTAATTTTTGATGATCTATTAATTTTTCTATATTCACCATATTCATTCTGAAAATTCTATTTAACTTTTCATCAAGCTGCTAATCAACCAAAGAATTATTAACATGAATGGTATGAAAGGAACTGTTTTCAAGTGTCCCTGAGACACTCATCTTCTTAGTTATCTTCCCTTAACTGAGAATAATGAGGAAGAGAAATGAATTTCTATTTCTGCAGCAGTTGTCATTAGCTGTACAATTGTTATGTGCTGACTCACCAACATGCAAACTCATTCCAGTGTTGATCTATCTCTTCCCCCCACCCACCACAAATTTCAGTTCTTTTATTATTTTTTCCAGCATATTTCTGAACAAAAAGATCCATGCCAACTCGTTTCTTAATTGGTTATAGTGACCCACAACAAAGAAGTTATCTCCTAGTACATTTCCTGGCCACAATTTCAAATCCAACACAGCAGGGCTCTATTATCCTTCTCTAAGCTCTCTTGTTTCCTTCCTCTAAGCATTTTAGCAAGATGACACTTCCATGTGGTTGCAACAGCCCCTGATAAATATGCATTCTCAAGAAATCTGTGCATCAGAGACTTCTGTTGTCTTCTGTAGAATTCTTTCTTAGACACTCAACTACATCTCTTGATATCAATTACAGGTTCACGGTTGTCAGTATTATTGTTATTTGGTAGTTTGTATGTCATTAAAATGCAACCTAAAGAGAGGATACTTTTCTCTCCTTGCAAATACATTGCATTAAAAACTATAAACCAGATTCTTGCCATTTTATTTTTGGAGTGAGACCCAAGTAATAACACGTCTTTTCCCTGCTTAAATTAGAACCATTTGAACAATTAGACAAAGGGGTAAGTCATATCAAGAGTCTGGATGTTACCTTCATTAATGATCAAGCTTATATTGGAAAATGTCATATCTTAGATCTCTGGGCAGTACTTTCTAAAGTGAACATTAGCATTAGACAACCATTAGTATCCAGCAGGCCTTTTAAGCTTTATGGTATGATGAATATAAGAAAAGACTGTTTTCCTCAGGTACCAGATTCAAAGAGAGGCGGCAGAAAAGTCTGGGAGCTCCATGCTCAGTTCCTCCTTTCAAACTCACTCAGAAAGTAAGTTATTCCCCCTCTGCTAGTGAGTGAAAAGACAGAGAGAGCCCATGCTTATGGCCTTGCCTCCACTAGAAAGGAAAAAATAAAAAGAATAGGAGCTCCTCTGTAACATATCTGTAAATAATTTAAACACCTATAGACTGAAATATTGACTTAAGAATAGAAACATTTTTTAAATCATGGATTTTGTTATAATGAGAACAGCAAAAAGTAACAAACGTGATGTCTATTCTCACTATCTTTTAGGTATAATATCACATTCATAGAAAGGAAGTACTGATTCATGACCCATCCTACATAACACAGGACAGTAAGTTCCTATGGAGCCCAACTCCTAAGTATTCTGGGGGATCCTTTGGATGTTATTTAACATGTTCCTATAAATAAGTTTATTCTAACTATGCCACCTTATATTTTTCCCCTAGGATCTATACTCTGCTGACCTCTGCTTCTATCCCAGAGAACAGCAGGGTCTCCACTGAGGATTGGTTGCTACTCCATTACATTCCAGATGCTACAGAATTTGCTAAGGAAAATTTGTTGGGAATCACCATCAATATGTGTCACTCCCTCACAGCACCAGCGCTAATCAGGCTAAAATCACACCAGGATAGGCTGTGCTAAAATATAAACATCCTCAAAATTCCAGTGGCTTACTATAATGTGACTTCTCACATCACACTCTGAAACAGGACTTGGGATTCCAGCTCCCCTCTCTCATGGTGCTGCCTACCACCAAAACACAGGCTTAATAGTATCTATGGAAGGGGAAAAGGGCATGGGGTTCAGGGACTAATTATGGAGTCATAAGAATCCAGTGATGGTGTGGTGTGAGTTCAAACTGGTTTGCAAGAGTAAACTTTGTATATCTCTTCCAAACTCCAAGTTTACTGATACCATGTTAAGAGCTCACTACCAGCCATAATGTATTTACACCATGGATGTTAGCAAAGACTGCATACATGATCTTTTGGTTAATTTAAAAAAATTTTTCCAGGGAGCTGGTTTAGCAATAGACCACCACAGTCATCATCTCCATTCTCCTGCCGTTGGTCAGAACACGATCACATAGCCTCGCTTTAATTACACAGAAGGGTAAGAAATGTTGTAATTCTACATGTTGATGATGAAGAAATGGTATTGGTTAACACCTGGCCAATCTTTGCCTAAACTATTAGATAATATGTATTGAAATGATGGAGTAAAGTGTTATTGGTATGTTTAACTTTGTTAGGATATATGGTTGTTCATGGAGTCTACTCATGCCACGTCTTACTGAGTTTCTTAATGAAGCAGCTCTTTATGTTTCTTCCAACATTCCTGATTCATTGAGAGTTCAATTTTAAAAAGCCAACTATTATGGGTATTTCAGGCAAGAAAGAATTTAACAAGAAGCAATTAAGTGCTGACAGTCCATAGACAGGGCTAACAGACCGAAGTCAGGGATGGCCAATGCAGGAGAGAGCTCAGGAGCAAGCCACCATCATGAATTCAGAGGGAGAGAAGCTGTAGCTGCAACCACTGCCGCTGCAACCTGCACTGAAGACACTATACTGTGGAGTCAATCACAGGAAACGTGCATAGCACTCCAAACACCAGCCATATTATGAAATAGCCTCTACTTCACTGCAGTAGTCAAATGTGGTGTAAGTGGATACATTAGCAGACCAATTTACATCAAACAATGTAGCTACCAGAGGACTTGAGAAATGTAGTTTAAACTTTCTAGCTTCTCAAATACACGTAAGACTATAGAAGGAAGTGGGACTAGAAGTAAGTGCTATTACAGTGTATTCAGCATAAGTCTTCTCTCATTCAGTTTAGGCCCCATCTGAAATGATGTTATCCTTTCCTTCAAACAAATCAACACAAGAAATAGAATCTTAAGGGCTGCCTAAAAAGTTCAACTACTTAAGTAGGCTTTAGGCTCACCTGAATGACTACCATGTTAATTTTATTATTTATTCCTCAATGTTAAATTCATTTCAAATTAATAAATACATCTACATTTAGAGTCTACCTTATTCCAATATGTAATTGGCAATGGCATTCCAAAATACATGCAGTGAAACTGAAATTTGAAAAAAGAAAACAGGATTAAGGAGAATACACATAGAAAAAGAAATGGTATCAAAGGGGAGAGTTTGCTTTTAGATATTTAGCTCATAGATTTCTTGCTGGTAATTAATGTTAGGCTGCAAATTTCGCTCTAAGTTTCATAGTAACCAACACAAAAAGGGAAGAACGATTATCTGTAGGAGGTACGTTGTCCAGGAGGACTGATCCAGATCTGTTACATAATTTGCAGTATAAAATAAAAATGCAGATCCATTTGTTTCAAAATAATTTTGAATTTCAAGACAGCAACAGTAAAACATTAAAACCAACAGCAGAGCCTTTATAAGCATGGGGTCTTGTGCTAGGGCACAGGTCACATTTCCATGAAGCCAGCTAACCCTGGGCTCATCATTTCCTCCAAGGAAACAAGGCTTTTACTAATACTTATGGCTAAAATAGAATCTCTCACAGAGTTTCCATACAGAGACATTAACTAATATAATCACTAATAATAATAAAGCAGCTTATCTTTTCCAAGGATTTACCATATGCCAGAAATATTTAGAGTGCATTTCCCTTTTGCCCAGTGAGATCAAAGTAAGCCAAGGCCAATACATTAAAGCAGAGAAGAGAGATACCAGTCTGAGGTCAAAATTATATAGTACACATGTAGTCCTCTGACTTTCATAGTTTCAAAAGAAGGTATCAAAATCTCAGCTAGAGGATGGAAGTACTGTTAGATTTCAGATGAATATCCCTTTACACACAATTTCCAGGGGTCGGAAACTACAGTCCATGGGCCAAAATCTGGCTCTTTGCTTGTTTCTGTATAGCCTACAAACTGAGAATCATCTTTACATTTTTAAGTTATCACATTTTAAGTGATATTAAAAATACTTGTATAGTATCCTCAATTTGACTTTTGTTCTGCAAAGCCTAAGATATCTATTAGTATTCTCTTGACAAACCTGCAATGATCACTATTTCTGGCAAAAGCCAAAGTTGTTGAAATGCCTTATAGAATTCAGGATGATTTACCTTCCCACCTTCCTTTTATTTCTCTAACTTCATCTCATACTACTCTGCTCTTTCTAATTCTAATCCAGCCACACTGTCCTTGCTTGTCTCAGACACACCAGTCACACTCCTGCCTCAGGCCCTTTGCACTGACTGTCCCATCATGTGGAAAACTCTGCCTCAAGTCATTAGCAAGACCTACTTCTGAAAGGCTTTCAAGAATTTTCTCAGATGTCAGTTCAATGAAGCCAATCCTGAGGACCTATCTAAAACTGCACCATGTCTCCTCCCCCTTACAATTCCTTGTCCTTCCTCCCTTACATTCCTTCTTTTTCCATACTAGCTATAGCCATCCAAGCTCTTATATTGTTTACTTACTGATTATCATATTATTTCTATTTTCTACTATCTTTCTTCCCCAGCTGGAATATAAACTCCCCAAGGACAATATTTCCTATTTGTTCTGCTCAGTGATATATCCCAAGCATGCAGAAGTGTTCGATACATAATAGACTATCAAATAGTTTTGTGTTGAATAAATGAGTTTGGTGTTATTTTGATTATTTAATGGAGATTATGTGCTAGTAGAAAAGAGATCTAAGAGATCCATAGCAGATCCATATTGAATGTGGTTCCATTCTCACCCAGTTCCCACATAAAAGACTGTCTCATTAAACCTGTCCCATAACATGTAGCTGAACACATGTGTGCATACACACACACACACACACAATTCTGAAGGCATTAATGGATATGTTAATAATTCTTAAGATTTTATGTAAAGATGGGAAAGGGAATTATTTTACCCTACAGCATTTCCTATAATTCTCCTTAAATTATTTTTCTTTCCCAAGTATTCAATTTTTTATAACAGCTGCCACATCTATGCTTTCTCTGAAATCTTTTCAACCATCTTCTCAAACCTTTCCCTCACTTTGATTTCTGGAGATCAGTTAACCCCTTTTCAATATTCTACTATTAAGTTCCATCTAACCTTTTCCTAATTGTAGATCTACCTTTCATCAAATTCATCAGAACAAAAAGTCTTGCTAGGAATTCTCTCCTTAGCTACTACCATTAGGGTTTTAAGTGTAGAGAGGATATTATCTTGTTGTGTAGAGAAGGGTATTATCTTGTTCTTTTATGTGAATACATCTTTTTCTCGACAAAATCTTCAGTAATTAAAGGGTATTGCCCAGAGTTCTTGGAAGCAAGAAGAGAAACAAATTATCTTATGAAATGAGCAGTTTTCAGTCCATGTAAAGTGAACCTGACCAATACTTTTATCTTTCCACAAAAAGACAAGGGAGTTAAATGAGGACAATACAAGAAAAGTAAGTCAAGTTGAGTCTATTAGAATGATAGAAAGAGATTGCATCTAGAGCCCTAAGAAAAAAGTAATAAAGAGAGATTTAAACCAAAAACAAAATAAGAAAAAAAAGACCAAACAGTAAATATCCAGAAAGATTGAGATGAAATGAATTAGAAATGAAGTTCATAGAGATGGTTATCAGCCAACAGAGAGAGAAATAATTAGATGGGAGCAAAAATAAGAACTCATTAAGATGTAGTCCATAGAAGTAAAGTCAGAGACAAATTTAACCACCTCTCTGCCCATTGTGGGAAAAAAATATTGTATTTATCCTAACAGTGTCTGGATGTTACTGCTGGCAGTCATTCAAACCTGCAGATTCTCTCTGCTCTCTTTCAGTGTGAGTTCAGGTGTGTAGGTCACCAGAAGGACACCTCATGCCCATAGCTAGCCTGGTTAATTTCCTGCATTCCTGGGGACTTGACTGAAGAACCACATGTAGCAAGCAAAGGGAGAATAACTCTGAGGTTACTTTAAAAGAATTATCAACATGCAAGGAGGCCGGCCATCCCTCATCTACTTCAGTGCATCAAAAGTTGATATTCATAATTAGTTGCTGAAAGGGTTTGTGCTATTTATACATACACAAATACAGTCTACACTTGTTAATAACAAAATTCTATCCCAATGATCCTTGTGTATATGAAGTAGATTCTGTATAATACTCAGAGCAATAGGATTAAAACCATGGATGACAAAGAAACTGAGTTCTCCAAGCTATCACTCCTAATTCATCTTTTGTCTTCTTTATATCTGAGGTTCATGAGATTTCATTGAAAAAAATTAAGTTTTCATTATTTTCATTATCTCCATGAGGTTGTGTTAGCATCTTCAAAGAAACAATTAAAATGTAATAAGAAATAGATTAATATTTGTGATTTCTGTGTGACTATTCCTTTGCTTTTAGTTTATGAGAAGGCATTCTTTGTTTTCTCCAGGTAATATGACTATTGGACTGTATGCTATTTTTTTCTTTCCTCTTCCTTTCTCTTTCCTTCTTCCTCCTGTCATCAAAATTTTTCAAATGTATAAATAAATATTAATAAATTATTTTCTAGTACCAACAAATGTAAAGCCAGAAGATATGCCTTTGTTTTAATGGAGCTTGTATTCCAATAGAGAGAGCAACTAATATACAATGAATTACATGAAATCATATCTAACTGTAAACTGAAACACGGCCTCTACAGGAAAGGGACAGGGTCAAAAAAAAGCAAGTAACTAAGAAAGAAAAAAGAGGTGCTGCTCTTGGGGAAAATTTCATCAAGAAATTGATCATTTATATGGGAGCTATAGAATGTTTGGAAATTTTTAAGACAAGTAGTTAGGGTTTGTGAAAGTAGAAAGATGCAGTGGCACTGCCAGGGTTAAATGTTACAGTGCAATGTAATTTTGCCCTCTCTAACTGCACTAAAATGTGTGAACATTTGTGGGGTTTTTTTTGGCACCTTCACAGATTGTAACCCAGGAATTGTAACCCACTTCCTTTCCAAATTCTTAATAATCAGTCTAGAAAGCCACTGAATTTAGAGAAGAAAAAGTGAGAAATTCACTTGAATGACATGGGACTGGAGAAGATAGCTCAGACAATGCAAGATTGATTTTTTACCATGTAAAGAACTTTGGTTTCCATTTTAAGGGCAGTCTATATTCTAGAAATATTTACTGCTTTCCTTTAGGCCTTACTTTGGGTATGTGAAAACATATATCAGCAAAGACAATAAATAAGTAAATGATGCTATAGGTTTGAAGGTGAAAATACTATGTAAATGTAGGTGAGGATAAAGAGTCAGGAATTGAGGAGTGGGGGCAGCAGTGGAATGACATTCTTTACTTTGCCTTGTAAGAACACATTTCTCGTTGCAAGATGGAAAATGAACTGGATGGGAGGCTTTTGCAATAATCCAGGCCAGGCACAATGGCTTGACCTGTTAGTGGTGAACAGATTTGAGAGACACACAGCAGATAAAATTTGCAGGACCCCATGATGCATTTGATATGAAGAATGACATAAGAGAAGAATCAAAATTATTTCTTTCAATGCAGAATCAATCAAAGACAGATTTGTTTTTGAGATAGGGAATAATGGGAAAGACTAGATTGTTTTATTTTTTTCCAGCTGGTAGTAATCAGGAAAACCTTGAATGAATTCCTTAGTAATTCACCATGACTTACAACAAACTGTGATCTGAATTATTATATATTTATATTGTTTTTCTTTCATCTTTCTCTACAGTCATTGGCTGTTTGCAAGTGAATTGTCATTTTAAAATGGTTTTGATTAAGCTAGAGTTAGTAGTAAATTAACATGATAGAAGAACAAAGCTGGAGGACTGATGTTACCTGACTTCAAGACTTACTGTAAAACTACAGTAATCAAGGCAGTGTTCTATTGGCAAAAGAATAGACAAGTATATCAGTGAAACAGATTATAGAGAACCCAGAAATAGACCTCCATAAATATAGTCAACCGATCCTTGACAAAGGAACCAAGGCAACACAATGGAACAAAGATCGTCTTTTCAACAAATGGTACTGGAACCACTGGGCATCCACAAGCAAAAAGTGAATCTAGACACAGATCTTATACCCGCCACAAAAACTAACTCAAAATGGTTCACAAACATGAATACAAAATGCAAAACTATAAAATTCATAGAAGATAATATGGGAGAACTCCTGGCTGACCTTGGGTACAGCGATACCTTTTTACATAGAACATCAAAGACAACCCATGAAAAAAATAATTTGATTTAAAAACAGGAACAAGGCTTTAACAGACATCTCAACAAAGAGGATATACAGATGGTGAATAAGTATATGAAAATATGCTACACATAAATTCATCAAAATCTCTAAATGCAGAGGACATGGAGTTAAAAGGAATTATCATACATTACTGATGAAAATGCACAATGGTACAGCCTCTTTTGCCCACTGTTTGGCAGTTTTTAACAGAAATAAATGTATACTTCTCCTACACAATCCAGCAATCATACTGCTTGATATTTAAGCAAAGGAATTGAAAACTTATGTGCGTACAACAACCTGCCATGGTTGTTTATAGCAATTTTATCCATAATTTCAAAACATGGGAGCAACCAAGAAATCCTTCAATAGGTGAGAGGATAAACTTGTACATCCAGACAATTGGGATATTATTCAGAACTAAAAGAAAATTAACTATCAAGCCATGAAAAGACAATGAGGAAACTTAAAAACATATTCCTACATGAAAGGAGCCCACCTGTAAAGATTATGTACTATATGATCCCAACAACATAACTTTCTGAGAAAGACAAAAGTATGAAGACAATAAAAAGATCAGTGATTGCTGGGATGAAGGGGTAGGTACGGAGATGAAGAGGTGGAGCACAGAGGATGTCTTGGGCAGTGAGAATACTCTGTATGATATTGCAATGATGGATATACATCACTGTACTTCTGTCCAAACCCATAGAATGTCCAACACCAAAAGTGAAACCTAAAGTAAACTATGGATTTGGGTGATTAAGATGTGTCAGTATAGATTCATTGCTGGTAAAAAAATGTACCATTCTGGTGAAATGATGTTGATAATGAGGGACGCCATACATGTGTGAGGGCAGGGATTATATAGGAAATACCATTACCTCCCTATCAATTTTGTTGTAATCTCAAAACTGCTCTAAAAAAAATAGTCTCAAAAAAATTAACGTTAGAATTCTTTTCACTTATATCTAGTTGAGTAGCACAAATTACTGTTTGCATTATAAAAGTATACAGTTGAATTTGGCATATTTGCTTTGTTTCCAGTGTGACTTGCTCTTCTAGTATAAGAGTCTGACAATTCACTTTTTTTATTTTAATGTAAGTACTTGACATTAAGCATCAGATTAAGAGGCATCCATATCAAAGACATCATCTCAAATATACACATTGCCAGTTACAGAACTAAAGAGCCAAGCCACCCCACCAATGACAGTTCTCTCTTTTTTTTTTAGAGTTCCGATTTACTTAAATAACTGACCATTTGACTGACTACTTGCTTTTCCCTTCCCGTGTTTCATTCCTACTCAGGTTCTAAATTCACCAATAAAGAATGATCCCACAAAACCCTAGGCACCCTCACCTCAACCTCAGTAAAGGTAGAACCACTGACCGACATGCCCACTACATGTAACCTCACTGTGTGAACCCAGAGGCGCCACGTACCTTCCATGGGTTGTGAATAATAAACCTTATCTTTTCAAATTTCCCTGATTATTGTTGCTGAGGTACATATTGCAATCATAATAAAAGCCACAGGGACTGGTCCCACCATAACATTGGCTTCAGCTAGGAATTGTCTGTGAGGGCTTGCCACAAATAGCAAGGGCTCAGGTGAATGCCCACAGGCATTTCTAGTCAATAGCATCGCTATACCAATAGGCTGAGACTGATACAAAACAGTTACTTATTCAATATAATTTACTGAGATTCGGCAATAGGTATGTCGCCCTACCACCTACTGAAGGGTTACAGTAAGAAAAAATCAAACTTATTTATGTGCCTCAGTATTGACCCATCCTTGAATTCTGAGGATTATCAAAAGGGCCAGAAAGTTTGTGTCACATGTACCTTTTGATGCTGCTTGCCACCGTTACCTCTTGATCCTAGCTGGTGCTTAAACAAGCCTCTTGGCAACTGTTCATGTCAGTGGGGCTCCCTTGCATTGATGCTGTCAGGATCTCAGTCATATCCTATCTCCCATATAAAAGAAAAATTTTCACAGGACACCGCCATATATATTTTATTTATACGACTGCACTAGGAGAGACTTCACTGTAAACTGGGCTCAACTCCAGTGATACAAAAGGCAGGAGCCTTTTTTTTTTTGAAGTTTTTTTTTTTTTTTTATTGAAGGGTAGTTGACAACAGTATTGCATTACATTAGTTTCAGGTGTACAACACAGTGATTCAACATTTATATACATGATAATTCTAGGTACCAGGTATCACCATACCATGTTGTTACAATATTTTGACTATATTCCTTATGCTATACATTACATCCCGGTTACTTATTTATTTTACAATTGGAAGTGTGCTTATATATATATATATATATATATATATATATATATATAAATATATATATATTTTGTGAGGGCATCTCTCATATTTATTGATCAAATAGTTGTTAACCACAATAAATTTCTGTATAGGGGGGTCAATACTCAATGCACAATCATTAATCCACCCCAAGCCTAATTTTTGTCAGTCTCCAATCTTCTGATGCATAACGAACAAATTCTTACATGGAGTACAAATTCTTACATAGTGAATAAGTTACATGGTGAACAGTGCAAGGGCAGTCATCACAGAAGCTTTCGGTTTTGTTCATGCATTATGAACTATACACAGTCAGTTCAAATATGAATATTCATTTGATTTTTAAACTTGATTTATATGTGGATACCACATTTCTCTATTATTATTATTTTTAATAAAATGCTGAAGTGGTAGGTAGATACGAGATAAAGGTAGAAAACAGAGTTTAGTGTTGTAAGAGAGCAAATGTAGATGATCAGGTGTGTGCCTGTAGACTATCTGTTAATCCGAGCTAGACGAGGGCAATAAACATCCATGTATGCAGATTTCTCTCAGAACATGAGGGGGGAGGTTCTAAGCCTCACCTCTGCTGCTCCCCATTTTCTCACCAGATGGCCGCCTGCGACTGTGCCTGTCTTAGGTTGTTCCTCCCTTGAGGAATCTTACCCGTCTCTGGCTAACCAGTCATCTTCAGGGACCATACAGGGAAATGTTAAGTTGGTAAGTGAGAGAGAAGCCTTATTGTTTGAAAAGGTTAGCTTTTTACTTCTTTGCATATTTATGCCCTGTGGCTTCTATGCCCAGCATTTGTCTTGAGGTGTCTTTACCACTTGGAAGAATTATGATACTCGGTAAATTCGACATGTGGCACGAGTTCTATTTAAAGGTTGTGATTAGGTAGGAAGAAGAAAAGCTATAGAAGTAGCAGGCGGAAGAAAACCTGGGAAGATTGATTATTTCTTTGACATATCTTCTTGTAGAGTAACTTCAGCATGGATAGGTTTTAAACTACTAATTAAATTGTGCACACACATTAACATAATAGGAATATAGTTACCTAACCAAAGCATACCTGTAATTACCAGCCATCTCCAGTGAAACCAAGAAAACCAGTTAGGCACCTTAGGCATTTGTGAAAACTTATCTATGATATGGTGGATATTGTCCGACTGAACTTAAACAGTCTGAGAGAATTCAGATAATCTAGAACAACCCATTCCTGGGGACTGTTCATATCCCATATGTTCTTTTAACGATAAATAGTCTGTGGTTGTAAGATTTTGGAGTGCTACAATTTGCACTTCTCCTAATTCTTGGTTGAGTTCCAACAGTATAGATCCAGTTAAATTTTTGTTTTACTGTATGCACAGGCCAGCTTAGATATCTCCTTCATCGTTCCCATGGCAAGTCCAGGAACTGGTGGGATGAGTGCATCTACACCTGTGGCAGTGCGTAGATCTTTGTTGGAGTTTTTTTTTTTTTTGCTGATCATCTTCTGTCATGAGTCTTCCCGAGAGTGCTGATGTTGGAAGTTCATTTTCATATCGTATCTTAGTTCATTTTCGGGGTAGCCCAATTAGGCTTTGATCCTCTGTACAAACATAAACAGACCCTTTGCCTACACTTTTATATGCCCTTTATATCATTGTGTAGAACTCATTAGAGGTCACCACATAGGAACTGCTTTTTTTTTTTTTTTTAATCTTTAATCTACACTTACATGACGAATACTTTGTTAACTAGGCTCTCCCCTATACCAGGTCCCCCCTATATACTCCTTTACAGTCACTGTCCATCAGCGTAGCAAACTGTTGTAGAATCACTACTTGTCTTCTCTGTGTTGTACAGCCCTCCCCTTTCTCCCACCCCGCTATGGATGCTAATCTTAATACCCCTCTTTTTCTGCCCCGCCTTACCCCCCCTACCCACCCATCCTCCCCAGTCCCTTTCCCTTTGGTACCTGTTAGTCCATTCTTGAGTTCTGTGATTCTGCTGCTGTTTTGTTCCTTCAGTTTTTCCTTTGTTCTTATATTCCACAGATGAGTGAAATCATTTGGTATTTCTCTTTCTCTGCTTGGCTTGTTTCACTGAGCATAATACCCTCCAGCTCCATCCATGTTGCTGCAAATGGTTGGATTTTCCCTTTTCTTATGGCTGAGTAGTATTCCATTGTGTATATGTACCACCTCTTCTTTATCCATTCATCTATCGATGGACATTTAGGTTGCTTCCAATTCTTGGCTATTGTAAATAGTGCAGTGATAAACATAGGGGTGCACTGATCTTTCTCATACTTGATTGCTGCATTCTTAGGGTAAATTCCTAGGAGTGGAATTCCTGGGTCAAATGGTAGGTCTGTTTTGAGCATTTTGATGTACCTCCATACTGCTTTCCACAATGGTTGAACTAACTTACATTCCCACCAGCAGTGTAGGAGGGTTCCCCTTTCTCCACAGCCTCGCCAACATTTGTTGTTGTTTGTCTTTTGGATGGCAGCCATCCTTACTGGTGTGAGGTGATACCTCATTGTAGTTTTAATTTGCATTTCTCTGATAATTAGCGATGTGGAGCATCTTTTCATGTGTCTGTTGGCCATCTGTATTTCTTTTTTGGAGAACCGTCTGTTCAGTTCCTTTGCCCATTTTTTAATTGGGTTATTTGTTTTTTGTTTGTTGAGGCGTGTGAGCTCTTTATATATTCTGGACGTCAAGCCTTTATCGGATGTGTCATTTTCAAAGATATTCTCCCATACTGTAGGGTTCCTTTTTGTTCTATTGATGGTGTCTTTTGCTGTACAGAAGCTTTTCAGCTTAATATAGTCCCACTTGTTCATTTTTGCTGTTGTTTTCCTTGCCCGGGGAGATATGTTCAAGAAGAGGTCACTCATGTTTATGTCTAAGAGGTTTTTGCCTATGTTTTCTTCCAAGAGTTTAATGGTTTCGTGACTTACATTCAGGTCTTTGATCCATTTTGAGTTTACTTTTGTATATGGGGTTAGACAATGGTCCAGTTTCATTCTCCTACATGTAGCTGTCCAGTTTTGCCAGCACCATCTGTTGAAGAGACTGTCATTTCGCCATTGTATGTCCATGGCTCCTTTATCAAATATTAATTGACCATATGTGTCTGGGTTAATGTCTGAATTGTCTAGTCTGTTCCATTGGTCTGTGGCTCTGTTCTTGTGCCAGTACCAAATTGTCTTGATTATGATGGCTTTATAATAGAGCTTGAAGTTGGGGAGTGAGAAACCCCCTACTTTATTCTTCTTTCTCAGGATTGCTTTGGCTATTCAGGGTCTTTGGTGGTTCCATATGAATTTTTGAATTATTTGTTCCAGTTCATTGAAGAATGTTGCTGGTAGTTTCATAGGGATTGCATCAAATCTGTATATTGCTTTGGGCAGGATGGCCATTTTGACGATATTAATTCTTCCTAGCCATGAGCATGGGATGCGTTTCCATCTGTTAGTGTCCCCTTTAATTTCTTTTAAGAGTGACTTGTAGTTTTCAGAATGTAAGTCTTTCACTTCTTTGGTTAGGTTTATTCCTAGGTATTTTATTTTTTTTGATGCAATTGTGAATGGAGTTGTTTTCCTGATTTGTCTTTCTGTTGGTTCATTGTTGGCATATAGGAAAGCCACAGATTTCTGTTTGTTGATTTTGTATCCTGCAACTTTGCTGTATTCCGGTATCTGTTCTAGTAGTTCTGGGGTGGAGTCTTTAGGGTTTTTTATGTACAGTATCATATCATCTGCAAATAGTGACAGTTTGACTTCTTCTTTGCCAATCTGGATTCCTTGTATTTTTTTGTTTTGTCTGATTGCCGTGGCTAGGACCTCCAGTACTCTGTTAAATAACAGTGGGGAGAGTGGGCATCCCTGTCTAGTTCCCGATCTCAGCGGAAATGCTTTCAGCTTCTCGCTATTCAATATAATGTTGGCTGTGGGTTTCTCATAGATGGCCTTTATTATGTTGAGGTACTTGCCCTCTATTCCCATTTTTCTGAGAGTTTTTATCATGAATGGATGTTGAACTTTGTCAAATGCTTTTTCAGCATCTATGGAGATGATCATGTGGTTTTTGTCTTTCTTTTTGTTGATGTGGTGGATGATGTTGATGGACTTTCGAATGTTGTGCCATCCTTGCATCCCTGGGGTGAATCCCACTTGGTCATGGTGTATGATCCTTTTGATGTATTTTTGAATTCGGTTTGCTAAAATTTTGTTGAGTATTTTTGCGTCTACGTTCATCAGGGATATTGGTCTGTAGTTTTCTTTTTTGGTGGTGTCTTTGCCTGGTTTTGGTATTAGGGTGATGTTAGCTTCATAGAATGAGTTTGGGAGTGTCTCCTTCTCTTCTATTTCTTGGAAAACTTTAAGGAGAATGGGTATTATGTCTATTATGTCTTCCCTGTATGTCTGATAAAATTCCAAGGTAAATCCATCTGGCCCGGGGGTTTTGTTCTTTGGTAGCCTTTGATTACCGCTTCAATTTCGTTGCTGGTAATTGGTCTGTTTAGATTTTCTGTTTCTTTCTGGGTCAGTCTTGGAAGGTTGTATTTTTCTAGGAAGTTGTCCATTTCTCCTAGGTTTCCCAGCTTGTTAGCATATAGGTTTTCATAGTAGTCTCTAATAATTCTTTGTATTTCTGTGGGGTCCATCGTGATTTTTCCTTTCTCATTTCTGATACTGTTGATTTGTGTTGACTCTCTTTTCCTCTTAATAAATCTGGCTAGAGGCTTATCTATTTTGTTTATTTTCTCGAAGAACCAGCTCTTGGTTTCATTGATTTTTGCTATTGTTTTATTCTTCTCAATTTTATTTATTTCTTCTCTGATCTTTATTATGTCCCTCCTTCTGCTGACCTTAGGCCTCATTTGTTCTTCTTTTTCCAATTTCGATAGTTGTGACATAAGACCGTTCATTTGGGATTGCTCTTCCTTTTTTAAACATGCTTGGATTGCTATATACTTTCCTCTTAAGACTGCTTTTGCTGCGTCCCACAGAAGTTGGGGCTTAGTGTTGTTGTTGTCATTTGTTTCCATTTATTGCTGGATCTCCATTTTGATTTGGTCATTGATCCATTGATTATTTAGGAGCGTGTTGTTTAGCCTCCATGTGTTTGTGAGCCTTTTTGCTTTCTTTGAACAGTTTATTTCTAGTTTAATGCCTTTGTGGTCTGAAAAGTTGGTTGGTAGGGTTTCAATCTTTTGGAATTTACTGAGGCTCTTTTTGTGTCCTAGTATGTGGTCTATTCTGGAGAATGTTCTATGTGCACTTGAGAAGAATGTATATCCTGTTGCTTTTGGATGTAGAGTTCTGTAGATGTCTATTAGGTCCATCTGTTCTAATGTGTTGTTCAGTGCCTCTGTGTCCTTACTTATTTTCTGTCTGGTGGATCTGTCCTTTGGAGTGAGTGGTGTGTTGAAGTCTCCTAGAATGAATGCATTGCATTCTATTTCCTCCTTTAGTTCTATTAATATTTGTTTCAGGTATGTTGGTGCTCCTGTATTGGGTGCATATATATTTATAATGGTTATATCCTCTTGATGGACTGAGCCCTTTATCATTATGTAATGTCCTTCTTTGTCTTTTGTTACTTTCTTTATTTTGAAGTCTGTTTTGTCTGATACCAGAATTGCAACACCTGCTTTCTTCTCTCTGTTGTTTGCTTGAAATATCTTTTTCCATCCCTTGACTTTAAGTCTGTGCATGTCTTTGGGTTTGAGGTGAGTCTCTTGTAAGCAGCATATGGATGGATCTTGTTTTTTTATCCATTCTATTACTCTGTGTCTTTTGATTGGTGCATTCAGTCCATTTACATTTAGGGTGATTATTGAAAGGTATGAATTTATTGCCATTGCAGGCTTTAAGTTTGTGGTTACCAAAGGTTTAGGGTTAGCTTCTTTACTATCTTACTGTCTAACTTAACTCGCTTGTTGAGCTATTATAAACACAGTCTGATGATTCTTTATTTCTCTCCCTTCTTATTCCTCCTCCTCCCTTCTTCATATGTTGGGTGTTTTGTTGTGTGCTCTTTTTAGGAGTACTCCCATCTAGAGCAGTCCCTGTAGGATGCCCTGTAGAGGTGGTTTGTGGGAGGCAAATTCCCTCATCTTTTGCTTGTCTGGGAATTGTTTAATCCCTCCTTCATATTTAAATGATATTCGTGCTGGATACAGTAGTCTTCGTTCGAGGCCCTTCTGTTTCATTGCATTAAGTATATCATGCCATTCTCTTCTGGCCTGTAGGGTTTCTGTTGAGAAGTCTGATGATAGCCTGATGGGTTTTCCTTTGTAGGTAACCTTTTTTTTCTATCTGGCTCCCTTTAATACTTTGTCCTTGTCTTTGATCTTTGCCATTTTAATTATTATGTGTCTTGGTGTTGCCCTCCTTGGATCCCTTGTCATGGGAGTTCTGTGTACCTCTGTGGTCTGAGAGGCCATTTCTTCCCCTAGTTTGGGGAAATTTTCAGCAATTATTTCTTCAAAGACATTTTCTATCCCCTTTTCTCTCTCTACTTCTTCTGGAATACCTATGATTCTTAAATTGTTCCTTTTTGATTGGTCACTCAGCTCTCTTAAAATTCTTTCATTCCTGGAGATCCTTTTATCTCTCTCTGCATCAGCTTCTCTGCGTTCCTGTTCTCTGTTTTCTAGTCCATTAATGGTCTCTTGCATCTCGTCCATTCTGTTTTGAAGTCCTTCCAGAGCTTGTTTTATTTCTGTATTCTCCTTCCTTAGTTCTTGCATATTTCTCTGCAAGTCCATCAGCATGGTTATGACTTTTGTTTTGAATTCTTTTTCAGGAAGACTGGCTAAATCTATCTCCCCAGATTCCTTTTCAGGGGAAGATGTAGCAGATGCCGAAGCTGTCTGGGTTAGTCTTGTCTGGATCATATTTTTTTGCCTTTTCATGTTGACAGGTGCTATTGACTGTCAGCTGGGAGGGCCAAAATTTTCACTTGCTACTGGCCTTTCTTTACTGGGACAACTGCGACCCCTAGTGGTTTGTGTTGGGTAATTGCGTGTAGAGTGGGTCTTTGTGTCTTGCCTGGCCAGAAGGGAGAAATTTCCCTTTCTGTGGGCGGAATTTGTCTCAGGCTGCTTCTCTGCTTTCACAGCGCCCGGTGGGGTAATGGATGGGGGGGCTGCTTGACTGTTTGCCTCCTTGAGGGGTCTCAGAGCTGTTGCCCAGGGGGGTTAGTGCACCCGGTTTTCCCTGTAATTTCCAGCTGCTGTACTGTGACCTGTGTTGTTTCCGTCAAGCTGTTAAGTCCCTGTCCCTTTAAGACTTTCAAAAAGCCCCCGCTTTTCTTTGTCACAGGGGCATCAGCTTTGGAACCCGCTCAGAGGTCTTACTCCCTGTTCCCCCAGTATCCAGGGCCCCCTGGGCACGTACTGTGTCTGCGCTCTGGTCCGGATGGCGGGGGCTGGGTGTTCGGCAGTCCTGGGCTCCGTCTCCCTCCCGCTCTGCCTATTCTTCTCCCGCCGGGAGCTGGGGGGAGGGGCGCTCGGGTCCCGCCGGGCCGGGGCTTGTATCTTACCCCTTTCACCAGTCGCTGGGTTCTCGCTGGTGTAGCTGCAGTCTAGCCACTGTCCTACGTCTTCTGGTCTCTCTTTTAGGGCTAGTTGTGTTTGTTGTATTTTCAAAAGTATATATGTTTTTGGGAGGAGATTCCCACTGTCCTACTCACGCCGCTATGTTGGCTCTGCCTCTCCAGGAGCCTTTTTAAATGCTGCGGTATGCTCATAGGAAAGTGCTGAAGGGTACCGGGAGGGAGAGATTGGTCAATGTGATTAGGCCACTGAGTTTGCTAATTGACGCTTATCCAATGGATAGAGACAAACTTCTCATATCTCAATGACAGGAGTTAGTTCTGCAAATAGGAAGGTGACCAACAAAGTTAGGCTCCCCCCTTCCCAGAAGAAGTAGGAGACCAGGACCCTGTCTCTTTAGATGTTTGCGTTTCAGAGAGATGGCTCCCAGGTCTTTGAGGAAACCACTGCTGGATAGTAGAATATTTACATCTCAAAGGGGCAGAGAAAAGATTTACAATGGCAAGTTTTGAAAAGTAAATGCTCCAAGAAAACAGGAAGTCATCAGTGTATAGTCAAGTGCTGACTTAATCCACCAGTATGCTTTTTGGCAGTATTCAGCTTTATCAAGCAGTTCATTTTAAGAAGACTGGGGTCATCCTGGGACATGGTCTTGGACTGAAGAAGTCAAGTGTCAGTATGAGGGGTTGATCAGTCCTGTGTGCCAAGAATTTTGCAGTTCTCACCCATTCCTATCACTTAAATTGTCAGGATCTCAGTCATATCCTATCTCCCATATAAAAGAAAAATTTTCACATGACCCACCACCATGTTGGTCACTTATCCAGCTTAACACTTGGTACTGTGAGGCATCTTGACTGCCAGACATTGTTTGGGGAATTTTTATCTACTCCTATAGCCTGTAATGTCTGATGCACTCTACTACCGGTTGTATTTCATAGGGATCAAATGAATTTATAAGGACATATAATTGAAAGTTGACTCAAGCACATATTGTCACCTTGTGTAGCTTCAAACCACTATTTTCTTCCTATATGTACAACTTTTTCATATGCCTTTATTTCTACTCTTCCACACTTTTTTTTAGGAACTTGCTTTTTTTTTTTACTCCATTCTGTCTTCCATTGGACCTATTCCCTTATTTCCAGCTGACAGATCATTGTATGCCAGAAGGAACCTCAATTTTGGATAGGATTCATACCTCTTATGGGCTGAAAGGTTAAATTTAAAAAAAATAAAAATGAATGGATGAACCTATTAATATCTTAGGAAGGAGATGTTATCTGATAATACTCTTTATGTAATTATTCATCTGAACCTCAGCTTTAACTCAACTAGCATTCCCACCAGTATTTATTTCTGTGCTTGTATATTCTAGCACAAAAATGGACAATTATTTTTTAAATATGATTTTTTTTGTAAGTGAATTTTTAGGCATTTCTATTTGACAATTTAGTAGGTTTGAGCACCATAAACCATCATAAAATTTTCAGACAGAAGTGATGGTGGGATCTACTGCTGAGAGAGAACTTGTTGATTCCTCAGGGATCTTTCAACTATCTGTTTGGTCTTGAAACTGAATTCTCTCATATATGAAATGGGGCTCTTTGTTAACTGTTCTAATTTATCAAGTGATGCAGGATGCCAGGAGGAAGACCAACAAATTTGAATGTTTTGAATTTTGACACCACCTCTTATTTAGATGAATTTTGACACCACCTCTTATTTAGATGAAACTTCTTTAAATAGTTAATATTTAACATTCTTTACTCAAGATTCTTTATTAGCAGTGAAAATGTTAATTAATGACTGGGCCTAAATTCTGTAATAAGAAATGTATCCTTTTATTGACAATGTAAACAAACTTCAGATAGTGTAGTGTGTTTCTGGTATTAAATTTCATCTCTTTCTTATATATGAAATAGTACTTCCTATCATCTTGTGCTGAATAAAAAGTTCTTGTTCTGGTCTTACTGTATGAAATGATTCAGTGTGTATCGTCAAGAAGAATAAACTGGTCAGTTTAACTTTTGTATCCCTATGACTTATATATGCGTTCAGTGTTTTTCAGTGTGCCTTATAATAAAAGTCTTTAAATGATGTCATTTGCTTACAAATCCAGCATGAGAAACCTAAAAGTGGCCTCTCAGCATTTTCTTTGCTTTGTTCATTTTGTGGTTGATTCTGACCTACATAAATTCCCTGAAATGAGTCAGGTCCTTTCCAAATAGTTTAGCATTCCAAGCCCTTCATATAGGCTACACAATGCTTGTTCTTTGCTCATTTGTACTGCCAATGTGCTTTGTTATAAAAATGAACTGCATTTTTTTTTGCCAGTAATAATATATTTGCTATAAAGGTTATATCGCAAATTTCACCAGGCTCCACAAAGAAAGTGATGTATTTTTATCATCACTATCGTTGTTTCTCTAAAGAAATCTATGAAAGAAAATGGTGGGAAGTTTTTAAACACTAATGATAGATGCAGATAGTTACAAGTGATATCCAGCAAAAGCTTAGAACAATTTTTCAGTATCATTGACCTACTGAGCATGATACCAGGGTCAATCATAATGACAAAAATCTCCCCCAAACACAACCACAGCTCCATTTTTCATTTTTTTTTTGTCCTCTCTGTAGTAGAAGCTCCAAGTTGACACAGATGGTAATAATAAGGAGGCAAATCCTCAGAGCTGCCAACTGCGTCATCCTGAACTCTTTCAACACACCTCATCTGAAACGATAACTGTAATTCCTGTCCTGTGTTGTACTCTGCTGCAGTGCCACACATCTTTTAAAAGTATTAAGGGAACCATTCAGAGAGCATTATTGGAAAATAAAAGAGGGCAAATATTCTGGTCAACCAAATAATGAGTTTTAATATTTCCCAGCAGTTACCTAAAATCCCAGCTGAATTCAGAGACTTTAAGAGGTAAAGGGTAGAAAGTGCTTGATGGCACTGGGGGAGTGATGGGAGACAGAACTAATATGTTCCATTCAGCGTTATCTCCTGCCAATTTACCTGAAATATTCCAGTCTATATATATTCACTCTGGCACTCATGAAAATCTCCAATATTGGAGGTAAAATCTTTTATGAGAAATAGCCATGTAAAACTGTGTAGATAAGGCAACTATTGTATACCAGATAATGCCAAATTCACTGAGTAAAATTATACTACTTTATCTCACCTATAACATGATAAAAAATAAAAAGTAGTGGTAGCAACTGCAAAATGAAACCAATCAATATTTCCTCTTTGCACAATAAAATATTTAAATGAAAAGTTTTTTTTAATGCCTTATTTATGTGCATATTTTTTTGCTATTTACTGACAACAATTTTTCAGTATCATTGACTTACTGAGCATGAACTCAATCATGTTTACACAATGCCATGTTAAAAACCTATAGCCTGTCACAATAAATTCATGCAATTTATATAATTCTTTTTTAATTAAAAATATCAGAAAGTACCAAACAAAATGCAATTTATTATTTATTTTATCAGTCCTACAGTAAAAAGAATCCAGCTCAGATAGTTCCAGAAACTTTACTTGGATAAGAGCAATGGTCAATGTATTTTGAGGCACCCAGAGATTAGCAACAGTGGAAAGCCATTACTACTGTTTAGCCTGCAGGGCAAAGAAGGTAAGAGCATTCCTGGAGCCAAGCACATTGCCGCAGGGGATGGCCTGACTGGAGCTGCAGTCTCAGAGGGTCCCAAACACTAATAGGGAGTGCTGCCAAACATGGTTAAGGAATGGGGAACAAATACCCCAACCCTTCCTCTTTCCCTGTAATTTCCCCTGACAGTGCTTCCCATTGACTCAACCCAGCAACCTGATGCCAGAAAGAAAGGATTTGAGATAACACCATCCAAGGGGTCAGCCTCCCAATGCAGAAAGAAGAGCATGAAAAGACACAGAGTAGGTTGAGATCAGAGGGTAAAACAAGAAACAATACATCCATGCTCCTGCTATAAACAATTAACACAAATAACTAATATCTAATGATATTTGCTTCCAGCTCTTTTTTAAATAAATATCACTGCATTATTTTTTGTATATGTAATGCATGTTAATATTAAAGAATTATCTATTATATATACAGATATAGAAAAACATGGGAAACCAGATAGACAGAAATCTTTACTTTTAAGATCATACCATTGTACCATTAAAGTATGGTAGTAAAATTATTAAACTTTATTTTATTTTTTTTAAATAAAGCATTGTAAATGAAACATAAATATAGGAGATCAAATAAATTCTTATTACAGTGAAATTGTATATTTAAGAAGAACCTGAAGTTAAGAGAATATTTTACTCCTAAAATTAAGATATATGAATCAATAACTTCAACTACAGATTTCCATTTTAAGAAATCTTGACTCCCTCTATAAAGAAGGAAAATGTTAGCATGCCACATTTCAATCTCTTTTCTACCTACACCCCAATATTTGTAAGCTATTTTATTATGTTTACACTATTCTTTTTTTATATTATTGTACTCTCAAGGATGGTTAGATCTATTTTTAAGGAAAATGAATTTTCCTCAGTGGTAATTTATAATACTTCTACACTTGAACTCCTTATTCTATTCAAATCTTTTACTCAATAAATTCTTTTCTTCTTTTACGTTTTTGATTGTCTCCATGCTCTATTCATTCTTAAAAAGATATCTCAGCAGGCTGTAAGATTATTGGGTCACACTCCTTTTCCTTTTGAAATTTTAGACATAGCTCCATTTCCTTTAGGCACAACATTACTGCAGAGAAACATGATAGGGACTATCTCAGGTGAGGCAGATAAATCTCTCTTCACAGAAGTGTTCAGAAGAGGCAATAAAGCAACACTTTAAAGACAATTTTAATAATGTTATCAAAATATTAGATAAATAACAGAATAAATTATTAAAATTTTCTCTAAGCACTAAGATTATATGACTGTATTAATACTTTCTTTTATTTATTTATTTTTCAAGAATGTGGAAAAGTAACTTAACCCAGATAGTTCGGTTGAAATCTTGTTTCCACCACTTGCTAGTTGTATGCTATTGAGCAAATTATTTAAGTTGTTGGTGCTTTAGTTTCCTCATCTCTAAAATGGGAATAAATAGGTTATTGATAAAATCACGAATTAATATTTAGAAGGTACAGTGAATGGCATAGTGTAAACATGTACACTCCACAAAATAATTATTCATATTTTGAGGAAAACACTGAAAAATTCTACTCTTTGTCACTGCTGCTCAGAACTATGTCCCCACAGAAACCTGGATTGTCAGTGAAAGTATGAGAGGTCAAAAATGAGCAGGCCAGATGATCTGGCTTTAACCAGCAGCACCAATAGTGTCTAACAGAGTATCTAGCAGTCACTGGCCCATGGTGAGTGGCAAGAAACGTTTGTGATAGAGTGAACACATATATTAGTTAATTAATATCAGACGCTACATAAGACAATTTTAAGGAAAGCTTTCTGGTTGTTAAAATGCATTTTAAAAAAACTACTAATCTTAGCTATATGGTTTGTTCATCAGAAATATCATCAAAATATCCACTGATAATCATTAATAAATAAGACATACTTGTTATATAAGTAAGCTATATTAACACATTTAAGATTTATAGAAGCAATGTTTTGGTGTTTCCTTAATGATGGCAAGGAAACATGTATTTTCGAAGCATAACTAGGTTTATTTTTTTTACATTAAATATTAAGAGCTATAACTTAATTGAGGTCACTACATACTCATCACTTTTTCTAAAATTCTCACATTTAAACCCTGAAAGATATGCTTTCATTCTCATCTTGTGGATGAAAAGATTGTCCCTTTGATCACACTAGTAAATGCTTAATCTTACATTTTATTATTAATGGAAATCATAAGAAACCCTTGCCTTTTGTTGAGGGATGAAATAATGTGAGATATGACAGTAAGAGTTACATGAATTATCTTACTTGATCCTTTCTACACAGCTGTGAGAAAAGCATTGGCTTGACCATTGTAGTTATGATTCCCAAACATGACGACACTGAGATCTAGCAAAGCAGTGAAATAACCCAAGTTCACTCTTGAGTCTAAAGGCTCTTCATGGAATCTCCTTAATCCGTTCCATCATTCAATCTGCATTTCTGGATGAAAAGAAAACACCATGTCATATTTTATCTATATCTTATCAGCAATCATGAAAGTTAGCCAATAGTGCTTCAAACTAGTATGTTTTTATGCATTGATTCCCTTAAATGATTTATTTAGCCTCCTAATTATAACTTTCTACTTGGTAATTATATAATTTCCTATCATTTGTACCAGTACTTATTCATTTTATGGTAATTATATCAGTATAAACAGACCAGTAGAGAGAAAAATTTGGTCTTACTTATTTTAATATTCTGGAGGCAAATGTATGGACTGAAAAAATTTTACAGGAACATATCATCTTCAAGTACTCAAAAGTTTAGTTGCCAATGTTGCCACATTGCTCAAATGCTTACTCTAATTGTGCTACTTGTATGACATCTGCCTTCATAATTTTACATTACATAAATATTTTACTTTGTAATCTCTGTAATAGGGAGGAAAAAGCATCCTTTATGTCAAAGATCTCTCTCCCCTCCCTCACCTTCTCTCACTGTTTTCACATTTAAATTTTATTTTTCTCAAAATAGGAGCATAAATCAGTGTCAAATAGATCTATAAGGTTTGTTTCCCTAAAAAACACTTACAATATCCCAGGCCAAACATATCTTCTTTCCCTACTTTCATCCAATTATTTTCTACTAATTATATTCAACTACTTATTTTGATATTTATCTCCACAAGTCAAACAACATGGATTTAGAATTATCTGTTTTACTTACACTTTGGAAAGTGTGGATTTTTCTCTTTCTCAGCTTTCTGCTCAGCTCTCATATGGGATTTTCCATCTTCATTATGTTACCAATTATCTTTATGAAGTTTCACTAGAGGAGGATCTTTTTCTGTTTTGCTCACTGATGTATTTAAAGCATCCACAACAACAACAGGTACAGATGTTTTTATAAATAATTTTTGAATTATTGAGTGAATCCATTGATTTCATTTTTCACATCACTCTTCTATTGGATCTCTATTTCATTCCTCTTTCTTATTTTATTTCCTTGTTTGGCAGACCGCAACCACATGGAACTTTGCAAGAAAGAATGCATGGAAGGTCTTGTTCTTTCTCTCTGAAAGTCATTAGGCTCTTCTGTTTTCCCCAGTGTTCTGTAAGCTTGAAAATCTTTGGCTTAGTCGGCACCTGTATTCCATATTGTAGTGGGATCTTCATGGATATGTTATGGCTAGAGTTTGTTCTCCTCTGTTCTTGTCCCTGCAGAAACAAAGAATTGAAATGCAAAGACAAAATCGTGAAGCAGAGTGAAAGTTTTATTTGAATACACTCCAAGGGAGGAGTGGGACAGAGTCAAGGTAGACAAGGGCCTGAACTTTTAGGGGAGGGTCTGTTTATCATTTCCTAGCAGAGAGGTGCCTCTTAGACAGGGTTAGGTCATTTGATCGACAGTTTTAGTTAGACACCCATTTTTCTTGGTGTGCACATCTTTTCCCAAAATGTACACAGAAAAGCCCATGGTGGGGAAAAATAAAGAAAGAAAAACCTCATTTAAAATGGAGTCAGGAAGCATTGAAGGGGGAGCTGTCATGCATATACCACTGTTGAAGCTTACATAACTAGCAGGAAGAAGGAAGGTAAGAACTATTTTGACAAGTGAGGGCACTTTTCACACAGGAATTTATCTCTTGACCGTAAGTAAAGGAAGATCCCTCGTTGTCCTAGCAACACAGTACTAACCACTGCCTGCAACCTCAAACTCTTGTTCTTCTCCAATAAACTTTTGTTCAGTACAATGCTCCCCAATTTCCTCCTAAAACCTAGAGAAAGCTGACATTTTTCTTTTCAGACTTATCTAAGGCTCACAATAGCTAATTTATCCCAAATTGCAATTCTTTACTCTTTCTGAATAAACTCATTTTTTGAACTTATATAAAATTTCTCTTTGTTCTCTTAAGGTTGGCAAAACTTAGCATCATTTCACAGCATATATTAGGGAAAATAATGAACTCCCGCCAAAGATATTCACACCTTAAACACCAGAACCTCTGAATATATTACCTAACATGGAGAACAGGACTTTGATGATGTAAATAATTCCTTGAAATGGGAAGATTATCCTGAATTATCTGGGTGGGCACAATATAATTATATTGTAGAGAAGAAAAATATAATTTTCTCTTTCATCTGAGATCCCTATAAGCAAAAGACAGATTAAGAAAAAACAAATAGAAGTCAATTAATATATATACCTCCTGTATGCCTGGAGAGACCCAGGGAAACTGAATAACTGAGTGTGCATTTTAAAAAGACTTCTTACTGCTTAACTTACTATGTTTTGTCTCTGTGCTCTCCCAGTGGTGTCTTTGGCACTTTGCTGTTTTATTCTGTTTTCCAGACTTCAGGCACAAGTCTTCAGTCTCTCTCTCCTGCTTCAGATAAGAAGGGAGGGGCTACTGAGACCTATGATTTGAGCTTGCAAGTTCCCATCAATGAACTTCCCCTTCCTCTCTGCTTTATTCAAGTAAAGCTGCCTTTGTTTATCTTGATTCTGGCCCACTTCTCCCTTGGAGTGTAATGAAATAAATCTGCCTTTATCTACCTTGACTCTAGCTCACCCCTCCTTTAGAGTGTATTCAAATAAAACTTTCATTCTGCTTCCCTACTGTGCTCTGCCCTTCAGTTCTTTGTTGCAGTGGGGAGAAGAACCATGAATACAACAAATGCCATAACAATTCTTTCTGTGAGTTAATTTCAAACTTGTTAAGCTTTCTAATATTTTTATCAATAAGATATTTTTTGGTATCATTAATCTACAATTACATGAAGAACATTATGTTTACAAGGCTCCCCTCTTCATCAAGTCCTCCCCATACAACTTTACAGTCACTGTCCATCAGCATAGTAAGATGTTATAAAGTCACTACTTGTCTTCTCTGTGTTGTAGAGTCCACCCCGTACCCCCTCCACATTATACATGCTAATTGTAATGCCTCCTTTCTTTTCTCACCCTTATCCCTCCCTTCCCACCCATTCTCCACAGTCCCTTTCCCTTTGGTAACTGTTAGTCCATTCTTGGGTTCTGTGATTCTGCTGCTGTTTTGTTCCTTCAGTTTTTCTTTGCTCTTATACTCCACATATGAGTGAAATCATTTGGTACTTGTCTCTCTCCGCCTGGTTTATTTCACTGAGCTTAATACCCTCTAGCTCCATCCATGTTGTTGCAAATTGTAGGAATTGTTTTCTTCTTATCACTAAATAATATTCCATTGTCTATATGTACCACATCTTCTTTATCCATTCATCTACTGATGGACATTTAGGTTGCTTCCATTTCTTGGCTATTGTAAATAGTGCAGTGATAAACATAAGGGTGCATCTGTCTTTTTCAAACTGGGCTGATGCATTCTTAGGGTAAATTCCTAGAAGTGGAATTTCTGGGTCAAATGGTATTTCTATTTTAAGCATTTTGAGGAACTTCCATACTGCTTTCCACAATGGTTGAACTAATTTACATTCCCACCAACAGTGTAGGAGGGTTCCCCTTTCTCCACAACCTCACCAACATTTGTTGTTGTTTGTCTTTTGGATGGTGGCGATCCTTACTGGTGTGAGGTGATACCTCATTGTAGTTTTAATTTGCATTTCTCTGATGAAAAGCAATGTGGAGCATCTTTTCATGTGTCTATTGGCCATCTGAATTTCTTCTTTAGAGAACTGTCTACTTAGCTCCTATGCCCATTTTTTAATTGGATTACTTGTTTTTTGTTTGTTGAGGTGCATGAGCTCTTTATATATTTTGGATGTCAACCCTTTATCAGATTGGTCATTTATGAATATATTCTCCCATACTGTAGGATACCTTTTTCTTCTATTGATGGTGTCCTTTGCTGTACAGAAGCTTTTCAGCTTGATATAGTCCCACTTGTTCATTTTTGCTTTTGTTTCCCTTGCCCAGGGAGATATGTTCATGAGGAAGTCACTCATGTTTATGTCCATGAGATTTTTTCCTATGTTTTTTTCTAAGAGTTTTATGGTTTCATGACTTACATTCAGGTCTTTGATCCATTTCCAATTTACTTTTGTGTATGGGGTTAGACAGTGATCCAGTTTCATTCTCTAACATTTAGCTGTCCAGTTTTGCCAGCACCATCTGTTGAAGAGACTGTCATTTCCCCATTGTATGTCCATGGCTCCTTTATCAAATATTAATTGACTATATATGTTTGAATTAATGTTTGGAGTCTCCATTCTGTTCCACTGGTCTGTGGCTCTGTTCTTGTGCCAGTACCAAATTGTCTTGATTACTGTGGCTTTGTAGTAGACCTTGAAGTTGGGGAACGAGATCCCCCCCCAACTTTATTCTTCCTTCTCAGGATTACTTTGGCTATTCGGGGTCTTTGGTGGTTCCATATGAATTTTTGAATTATTTGTTCCAGTTCGTTAAAGACGGCTATTGGTAATTTGATAGGGATTGCATCAAATCTGTATATTGCTTTGGGCAAGATGGCCATTTTGACGATATTAATTCTTCCTAGCCAAGAGCATGGGATGAGTTTCCATTTGTTAGTGTCTTCTTTAATTTCTCTTAAGAGTGTCTTGTAGTTTTCAGGGTATAGGTCTTTCACTTCCTTGGTTAGGTTTATTCCTAGGTATTTTATTCTTTTTGATGCTATTGTGAATGGAATTGTTTTCCTGATTTCTCTTTCTTTTAGTTCGTTGTTAGTGTATAGGAAAGCCACAGATTTCTGTGTGTTAATATTGTATCCTGCAACTTTGCTGAATTCCGATATCAGTTCTAGTAGTTTGGAGTGGAGTCTTTAGGGTTTTTTATGTACAGTATCATGTCATCTGCAAATAGGGACAGTTTGACTTCTTCTTTACCAATCTAGATTCCTTGTATTTCTTTGCTTTGCCTAATTGCCATGACTAGGACCTCCAGTACTATGTTGAATAACAATAGGGAGAGTGGGCATCCCTGTCTTGTTCCCGATCTCAGAGGAAAAGCCTTCAGCCTCTTGCTGTTCAGTATGATGCCTGCTGTGGGTCTTCATATATGGCCTTTATTATGCTGAGGTACTTGCCTTCTATGCACATTTTGTTGAGATTTTTATCATGAATGGATGTTGAATTTTGTCGGAAGCTTTTTCACCATCTATGGAGATGATCATGTGGTTTTTGTCTTTCTTTTTGTTGATGTGGTGGATGATGTTGATGGATTTTTGAATGTTGTACCATCCTTGCATCCCTGGGATGAATCCCACTTGGTCATGGTGTATGATCCTTTTGATGTATTTTTGAATTCGGTTTGCTAATATTTTGTTGAGTATTTTTGCATCTACATTCACCATGGATATTGGTCTGTAGTTTTCTTTTTTGGTGGGGTCTTTGCCTGGTTTTGGTATTAGGGTGATGTTGGCTTCATAGAATGAGTTTGGGAGTATTCCCTCCTCTTCTATTTTTCAGAAAACTTTAAGGAGAATGGGTATTATGTCTTCTCTATATGTCTGATAAAATTCCGAGGTAAATCCATCTGGCCCAGGGGTTTTGTTCTTGGGTAGTTTTTTGATTACCGCTTCAATTTTGTTGCTGGTAATTGGTCTGTTTAGATTTTGTGTTTCTTTCTGGGTCAGTCTTGGAAGGTTGTATTTTTCTAGGAAGTTGTCCATTTCTCCTAGGTTTTCCAGCTTCTTAGCATATAGGTTTTCATAGTATTCTCTAATAATTCTTTGTATTTCTGTGGGGTCTGTCGTAATTTTTCCTTTCTCATTTCTGATTCTGTTGATGTGTGTTGACTCTCTTTTTCTCTTTATAAGTCTGGTTAGAAGCTTATCTATTTTGTTTATTTTCTCGAAGAACCAGCTCTTGGTTTCATTGATTTTTTCTATTGTTTTATTCTTCTCAATTTTATTTATTTCTTCTCTCATCTTTATTATGTCCCTCCTTCTGCTGACCTTAGACCTCATTTGTTATTCTTTTTCCAATTTTGATAATTGTGACATTAGACCATTCATTTGGGATTGTTCTTCCTTCTTTAAATATGCCTGGATTGCTATATACTTTCCTCTTAAGACTGCTTTTACTACATCCCACAGAAGTTGGGGCTTTGTGTTGTTGTTGTCATTTGTTTCCATATATTGCTGGATCTCCATTTTGATTTGGTCATTGATCCATTGATTATTCAGGAGCGTGTTGTTAAGCCTCCATGTGTTTGTGAGCTTTTTGCTTTCTTTGTACAATTTATTTCTAGTTTTATACCTTTGTGGTCTGAAAAGTTGGTTGGTAGGATTTCAATCTTTTAGAATTTTCTGAGGCTCTTTTTGTGGCCTAGTATGTGGTCTATTCTGGAGAATGTTCCATGTGCACTTGAGAAGAATGTGTATCCTGTTGCTTTTGGATGTAGAGTTCTATAGATGTCTATTAGGTCCATCTGTTCTAGTGTGTTGTTCAGTGCCTCTGTGTCCTAACTTATTTTCTGTCTGGTGGATCTGTCCTTTGGAGTGAGTGGTGTGTTAAAGTCTCCCAAAATGAATGCATTGAATTCTATTTCCTCCTTTAATTCTGTTAGTATTTGTTTCACATATATTGGTACTCCTGTATTGGTGCATATTTGTTTGTAATGGTTATATCCTCTTGTTGGACTGAGTCCTTTATCATTATGTAAAGTCCTGCTTTATCTCTTGTTACTTTCTGTGTTTTGAAGTCTATTTTGTCTAATAGTAGTATTGCAACACCTGCTTTCTTCTCCCTGTTGTTTGCATGAAATATCTTTTTCCATCCCTTGACTTTTAATCTGTGCATGTCTTTGGGTTTGAGATGAGTCTCTTGTAAGCAGCATATGGATGGGTCTTGCTTTTTTATCCATTCTGTTACTCTGTGTCTTTTAATTGGTGTATTCAGTCCATTTACATTTAAGGTGATTATGGAAAGATATGAACTTAACCATTGCAGACTTTAGATTCGTGGTTACCAAAGGTTCAAAGTTAGCTTCTTTACTACCTTACTGTCTAACTTAACTCACTTACTGAGCTATTATAATCACAGTCTGATGATTCTTTTATTTCTCTCCCTTCTTATTCCTCCTCCTCCATTCTTCATATGTTGGGTGTTTTGTTCTGTGCTCTTTTTAGGAGTGCTCCCATCTAGAGCAGTCCCTCTAAAATACCCTGTAGAGGTGGTTTGTGGGAGGCAAATTCCTTCAACTTTTGCTTTTCTGGGAATTGTTTAACCCCTCCTTCATATTTAAATGATAATCGTGCTGGATACAGTATCCTTGGTTCAAGGCCCTTCTGTTTCATTGCATTAAACATATCATGCCATTCTCTTCTGGCCTATAAGGTTTCTGTTGAGAAGTCTGATGATAGCCTGATGGGTTTTCCTTTGTAGGTGACCTTTTTACTCTTTCTGGCTGCCTTTAATACTCAGTCCTTGTCTTTTTAATCTTTGCCATTTTAATTATTATGTGTCTTAGTGTTGTCCTCTTTGGGGCTCTTCTGTTGGGAGTTCTGTGTGCTTCCGTATTCTGAGCAAGTATTTCCTCTCCCAGTTTGAGGAAGTTCTCAGCAATTATTTCTTCAAAGATACTTTCTATCCCTTTTTTTCTCTCTTCTTCTTCTGGTACCCCTATAATGCCAATATTGTTCCTTTTGGATTGGTCACACAGTTCTCTTAATATTGTTTCATTCCTGGAGATCCTTTTACTTTTATCTTTCTCTGCATCCGCTTCTATGTATTCCTGTTCTCTGGTTTCTATTCCATCAATAGCCTCTTGCATCTTATTTCAACTTTTGCTGTTTTTTCCATTCTGCTTATAAATCCTTCCAGAGATTGTTTCATTTCCATTATCTCCCTCCAGACGTCATCCCTTAGCTCTTTTATATTTCTCTGCAGCTCTGTCAGCATGTTTATGATTTTTATTTTGAATTCTTTTTCAGGGAGACTGGCTAGGTCTGTCTCTGCAGATCTTCTCTCAGGGGTTGTCTGAACTATTTTTCTGTCTTTTCATGGTGATAGCAGTGGCTGTAGGCAGGTTGCGGGTGTGTCAGCTGGGAGAAGAAAGTCCTTTCCTGCTTGCTGGATACCTTGGTCTTCTCCGCTGCCTGTGTCAGTTACCTGCACTCCTGGATCAGCCACCGGGTTAATTTCCTAAGCTGCTGTGGGCAGGGTCCCTGTCAGAGCAGCGCAGAGCCCTGTGGGGAGTGGCAGGCACACCAGGTGCACTCCTCTGCGATAGCGGCACCCCTGCCAGACATCTGTGTACCAGCAACAGCCTTTGGGTCTGGCCTGGGTGGCTGTGCATTGGGCTGGGATTCCGTTCAGCTGCTGGGAGCGTGGCTGCTCCCTCTGGTACCACTGCAGGTGCACACGGGCCTCTGCCGTGCCCGTCTGGTGCTGCCACCTCTGGCACACACAGGCTGCTCCCGGGTTGCTCAGTTGCTGCCGCGGTGGGCTCGCACGAGCCTCTCCCGGTCCCCTCTGGTCCCGCCGGCACACGCAGGCCGCTCCCAGTCCCCTCTGGCGCTGCCCCTGGCATGCGCTGCCACTCTCCCACTACTGGGCTGATGTATTGGGGCCCGCGCCAGTTGGGGGAATGACTGGCAGGCACCTAAATTTCCCTGGGATTCCCAGCTGCTGGCTAAGTGTGCCGGAAGGACTTCGTCCAGCTGTGGTGTCCCTGTCTTTTTAAGACTTGCCAAAAGCACTCGCTTTTCTTTTGTCTCAGGGGCACTGGTTGTGGGGACCTGCCCACAGGTTTTGCTTTTCTGTTTCTCTAATATCCAGCACCCCATACACCTTGTGTCTGCACTCTGGGTATGGATTTCTAGAGCTGGTTGTTTAGCAGTCCTGGGCTTTCACTCCCTCCCCGTTCCAACTCCTTTCTTCCCGCCGGATTCTGGGGTTGGGGGACATTCGGGTCCCGCCTGGATGCGGCTTGTATCTTATCCCCTTCATGTGATGTTGAGTTATCGCAGATGTAGATGTATCCTGGCTGTTGTACTGTATCCACTGGTGTCTCTTTAAGGAATAGGTGTATTTATTGTATTTTCATAAATATATATGTTTTTGGGAGGAGATTTCTACTGAACTACTCACGCCACCATCTTCCCATGATCCTCAATAAGACATTTTATACTATAAGAATGTGTGACTGTCTTTTTTTAAAAAGAGTCACAAGTCCATTCTGTTCCACTTAATTTGGGTCTATTTGTCCAAGTGTTAAACAACACAGGATAAAGATCTACACTAAACACTTGCATGTCCGTTATTTAACTTGGAGGTTTAGTAAGAAGGGGTAAAAACAATGGGAACTTCTATACCTTTGAGTTACTTATTATGCTTTCCTTAAAAACAGGAAAAATAAATAAAGAAGCACAATTCTTAATTAGAGGTGATATAAATTTAATGTTACATTCCATGTCTTAGATAATATATAAAAGGTAAAAATTAAAATAAAGTCAAACTTAAGCAAGACAACTTTCTTTAGTCCTACTCTTTTAAATTTTGGAATCTTAATTCTAAATATTTTCTCTAAACACTTGAGGTTCTTCTAGCTGGTCTAAGAATGAAATGGACAAGAGACAGATTAACAGAAGAAAAATATGAAGTTTAATAATGTATGTAGAGGGAAGCCATAGAAATGGGCTCCAAAGACAGTCAGGGAGAAAGAGTGTAGCTCCAGTGAGGAATGATGTTCCTGGCCTGAGAAACCAGTAAAACTGAAATAGGTCAAAGGAAAGGGTAGGTTGGGAGAAAGGCTTTTATTCTTTACAGTCAGTACCCAGGCCTGGCTCCATCCAACTCCTCTGGCTCTGGCTCATGCTCTGCAGCCTAGGAGTGCTCCCTATTTCTCCTACCTGCCCCTTCTGGGAGGAAGTGCATGGGCGGGTCCCTGGTGACTGGCAGGCAGCAGAACAATTACATACCAGGAACAGAAGAGAGGAGAAAATAGCCATTTTCTCTCCACATCTTGCCCCAGAGGCTGTGGGAGGTTATAGCAGTAAACACCTATTGATATGAAAATGGACCAAGGCCAGGCAGGAGATTCTGGAAATTCTGCGATTTACCCCACAAAGAGACAGATGTTCTCCTGAACCAAGGAAAAGGGGGTATGTGTCTGACAGGAATAGGAAAGCAGTTCACAGGAATAAGAAAGAGTAAATGTTTCATAAACAAAAGACTTGATGGACCACACAGAAGCAATGAGGCATAGAGAGAAATTTTAACAGCCTTTGTCACATTCCTTCCTGTCTGTCACCTCTAGTCTACATTATAATACAGCTCTCTATGGTAGCTCTCCTCCTGGGGAAGTTCCTGCATCTAAATTATTTTTATGCTGTTTGTGGAGGGGAGGTCAAAATATCTTTCTTAGTCTTTTGGGCCTTGATGGTTTTCAGCTCAAAATAATCTGCATGCCAAGTGGAACATCTTGGGGTGGCCTGCCTTTGGTCCCTACATTACCAAATAAAGAAGATTCCAGAGACCCCTGAGCAATGTGAACATCTTATGAAGTACCTAATTCTAAAACTCACTATTCTTATTGTTGAACCCATTAATTTTCAAAAGTCTGGCCCCAGGGCTTTGATACTTGAACTCATTTTAATATTTGTGAAGTTATGTGTCTGGCCTTTCCCATTAGTGTGGAAAATATAATACAATTCTGCTCACCTATGCCTGTGAAACAACTAGTGAGAACATATTAACTTCTCAACAGTTAGTCACTTTTAAATTTAGTATTAAAATACATATATCAGTTGCATTTTTTAGAAGGCATATAGCTTCTCCACTGAATATTCAGTTTGGAAATCATTATGTACTTAATGAGAAATAGCACTTACACTGTGATATATAGGGCTTTATTTAGTATCAGGAAAAATCCATATATATTATGGCACACATATATGGTTTTAGCCATTCTTATTTTAGTTCAAACCATCACAGTAATCCCAATCCAAAATGCTCATTTCTATGGTGAATATACTCCATTTCCTACTTTGTAACCAGCATCTGAGGTTAAAGGTAAAGCAGCTGACAATATTAGGACTTGAAATGGGTAGAATTTTATCACCACCCTTAAAAAAGAACAGAAAGAAAAGAAAAATCATAAAACTAATTGATTCTAGACAGAACAGCCTGACTTTTTGTTTGAAAAAGCATAAAACCTAAATGTGATTTATTCCCATGAGGAGGTTTAAACATTGTAATAGTAAGGTATTAACAAAGGACCACGTGGTGAAATATATGCCAGGAAGCTGCTCAGGCTGAGAGTTGGGGTGAGAAGGGGGGATTAGTAAGGGCCTGGCTACACCTCTTTGAGTTTTTTAAAACCTACCAGTGAAATTAAGACAAATGAAAGAGAAGGCCCAATGTGGATATAATTGGCTTAGGTGACATCTGGGAAACAATGTGAACCCTGTAGTACTCAGCCAATGAGGAACCAGGGAAGGGACTTGCATACTAGGGAATAAATTACTTGGTGCCAGTGGCCTCAGGTGTGCCTGCTCACCAGATACCCGATCTTGTAAGACCATCATTAAAGTCTTGCTCTGCTCTTCTCCTTGTCTCCATGTCCACTTACTGAGTTTGGACCAGTGAGTGTGTTTCTCACAGTTTCAAATACAGTAAGAAAGTAGACATACTGCAAATCTGAAAGGAGGTCGTTTTATTAGCACTTCCAACTAAGTGGCTGAGCTGTTAATAGCAAAGGGATATTCCTGATGAAATCACACAGTCAAAAATCCTGGGCAGGCACACTATTGACCAAAAGAAAAGTGTGCATGTGTACATGTGAGTACATGTGCATTCATATATGTTTCCATATGTATTCACTTGTCTTTAGAGTTTTAAGAATATCTTAACTGGACTTTACAATGTTAAGTCCTCATTTTCAAACTGTGCCTTCAGATACAGGGGGCCCTGAGACACTCCCTGACTGGAAGATCCCTTGTTTGTGGTCTGTTTGTTATCTCAGGTCTGGATTTCTTTTGTAGGTGAGTGAAAACTAATTTGGAATAACATGAAAACAGTTTTCTGTTTCCCTATCTTTAATCAGTAACATCTCTGACTTTTTAAATTAGAAGCAATAAAACAGTTCTTTGTCAATTCCAGGCAAAGGACATGCAGTCCTGCCATGGCAGAGGAAATTGGAGCCCAGAGTGGAAAGCAAGATCCAGTTGGGGTGGGTGGGTAGGAAGGGTGAGAGGGATAAAGGGGCACAAAAATTCTCAATCATTATGTAAGTTGGTCACAAGGATATAGTACAGCATGAAGAATATAGCCAATGATTCTGTAACATCTTCTTACATAGACAGATAGTTAACTGCACTAGTTGGGTGAGAATTTATACTGTGGGTACTGTTGAACTACTGTGTTGTATACTTGGAACCAATATAAGATTGTTTATAAACTGTATTTCAATAAAAAAAGGATATAGAATATATGCACACTATGTATGCTTTGTATAAACAAAAGAAAAGTCAATGAGATAACTAAATCTTATAGTGAAGGAAATAAAGGTATCACATATATTTACTGGGAAAAATATATAAATGTATTGTTTTATCATGAATATGTAGAGATGCATTTTTGTTCACATCATTTCCTAATTTCTAGTGTTTCTTCTTCCTTTCTTATGAATTATGCATAAGTGAGAACTCAAGCCTTTTTTTCATGTACAATGATCCTATTTTCTTGAACAGAAACCCTGAATGAAAAGTATTAAAATTCAGATTCCAAAATTAGCCAGTGGCAGAGTAGAAATAGGCTGGAAAGTTAACACAACCATTTATTATACATTGTGCAAAATGAGTCAGGAAAAATGCTTCATGATGTTTCCACTTAGTTTTGATCATTCTCTCTGCTGTGATTAAAGAAATATTTTCAACTAGTATTTCCTGTTCTAGGGAATACCTAGACACTGCAGCTTTGAGTCAGTGCGGAACTACTAGTCAAGGAACCAGAACACCTGATTTCTAGTCACTACTGTCTCTTATCTCCTGTGTACACAACTCTGGAATTTAATTTTTGACTGTCTGTATTATTAAAATGTTGAGATAATTTCTAAAATTTAGTAGAGTGATAAAATTCTGATTCTCAATGTAACCAACAGATGGTGAAATTTCTTCCCTTTGTTGCAATATTTTTAAAATTTAGAATTGTCTCAGTTACCTCATATCTCTACCCCTGGTATCAGCATGTTTAATCTATTCAGAGATTATACACATACCATGAAATTCAATGTGAAAATATTACATAAATGAGTCAAATTTACAATGTACTAGGGGACAAAGAGCCTAATTTTTAAAAAATGATTCATAACTCACAAATGAGAAAGAGGTATTTCTTGCTAGTATACAGTTATGAGAGGGGGTTCTCATATTTATTTTTCATATTTACTTTTTCTCTAGACACTGAGATCTTTTTTTCCCTAGAGCAGTTACCCATTATCAAATGTTTAGCTAAGTTCTTGATTTTTCTTTTTCTTTTACTAGTCTCAGCAGTTTCTCGCTTCTCTCATTTCTCAGCAAAACTAGCTTTGGATTGGAATCTTTTCTATAAAGTTTCTATGAAATTGTCACCAGTGACCAGACTCAGTCAGTTGGCACACTACCAAAAGTAGTGAAATTAGTACAGAATGTCCCCTCCTACATTTTTGTATAAACTAATATTCACAAAAAAGTGGAATGTTCTCTTCTTTTCTCTTTTTTTTTATTAAGGTATTATTGATATACACTCTTATGAAGGTTTCACATGAAAAACAATGTGGTTACTATATTCATTCACCCTTATTATTGAGTCCGCCCCAGACTCCACTGCAGTCACTGCCCATCAGTGAAGTAAGATGCCACAGAGTCACTATTTGCCTTCTCTGTCACACTGTCTTCCCCCATGATCCCCCATGTGTGCCAATCATAATACCCCTCAATCCCCTTCTCTCTCCCTCACCACCCGCCTTCCCACACCCCTTCCCCTTTGGTAACCGCTCGTCCCTTCCCTACTTGGAGTCTGTGAGTCTGTTGCTGTTTTGTTCCTTCAGTTTTGCTTTGTTGTTATACTCCACAGATGAAGGAAATCATTTGGTACTTGTCTTTCTCTGCCTGGCTTATTTCACTGAGCATAATATTCTCCAGCTCCATTTATGTTGTTTCAAATGGTGTGATTTGTTTCTTTCTTGTGGCTGAATAGTATTCCATTGTGTGTATGTACCACCTCTTCTTTATCCATTCATCTACTGATGGACACTTCGGTTCCTTCCATATCTTGACTATTGTAAATAGTGCTGCAATAAACATAGGGGTGCATGTGTCTTTTTGATCTTCTTTTCTCTTTTAAGTCAAGGATTTAGTTAAGCAGGTCGACAAGGACAAGATTCTTGAAAGAGAAAAGAAAAACAGGGGTTATTTGTTTTGTTTTAGAAATCAAGTTTATAAGAATGTCTCAGTACCATAAATAAAGATGTTTCTTCCTTAAAGAGTACCATAAAGGTGTCTTTATAGGGTATCCACAGATGTCCAAAGAAGATCACAGCACACTTGAACTCTTGCCGCCCATTTTCAGTGAATGTTGCAAGCATACCATTCAGCTGCACAAATTCATGTACCCCTATCCTTGCAACATTCCTTAGAAAAGAAGAGGTTCTTTTTTGCCATTTATTTGTCTTCTAGAAGACCTTCTGTTAGCAGGGTGAGGTGAGAAAGTAGTGGAGAAACCTCTCTAGAAGTGAGCCATAAGTACTGTCTGGATCTTACAAAATTAGAAGTTGCCCCATATTGGGGAGGAAAAAGAAGAGATATCCCAGGACAATTTTGAATGCCAATAAAGTAGATAAAACTTTATTTACCAGATTTTACCTTGGGGTTGGCAGTGGAGGCAAAATCAGGCCAAAAAGAAGCTAAGTAAAGGACCTGCTTAGAAGGGTGGGTCTGGATGTCTTTTTTGTTTTGCTTAGTGCAGTATACAAGTTCACAGGAGAAACTCAGTAGAGAATCTAAGAGTGGCCGACAGGGCACTTCATCTTCTTCATACTTCACTGACACAGCACGCAGCCTCTCCTCTAGATAAAAATGGAGTCAATAGTTTGAGAAAACTGGTTAAACACCAAATTATTAGTCAGCTCAGGACACAGTAGACCTTCATCTGACTTTGTTCCTAGACTTCTGTTATTATGATTTAAATTTACTGACAACCCCTGACAAAGTCAGGTAATCCAACTTTAGACTTTTCTTCTGATACTGTTCTCTATAAATGTAAGGTGATGGATGCTTTGAATAGAGAGTTAGTGTTAAAACCATTGCAGTGAATTACCTCATTGTGATTTATATATAACCTTGCAGTGAATTATATCCTAGTGTTTCATATACAGAAGCACCAAATATTGTTGGCTTCTGAAGAGGTGTGAAGGTAGTGGAATTGTGAGTGTGTCTACTGGGAGGGAAGGAGGTATGTGCACATGCATGTCATTAACTTTGTTGGCTGATTCAAGAAAATAATAATTGGTATTTTGCTATAATTTGTGCACAGTGTGGAAACAAGCTAACCAATATTTCAGTTCCTGTACCTATTATTTGGTACCTAATGTAGTGATTAGATTCAGTGTTTCATAATCATTCTCTAACAAGCCCATTCATTTCTGATTTTCTTTTCATGTGTTGTACTGATTAATGAAAGAGGAGTGTTAAAGTTTTCAACTTGAATAGTGGAGATCTCTGTATATGTCCTGTCAATTGTATCAGTTTTGGCTTTATGTATTTTTAAGTTATATTGTTATGTATATTAATAATTAGGATTTTTAAAATATTCTTAGTGAATTGACTTTTAATGGCTATGTAATATCTGTCTTTGTTCCTGGTAAATTTCTCTGCTTTGAAGTTTAGCTTGGTATTTATTTAGTTACTTCAGTTTTCTCTTGAATAGTGTTCCATAATGAATCTTTTTCCACCCTTGTATGTTTAACTTATTTATATCATTATATTAAGTGACTTTTTTATAAGCAGAATATTTTGGATCACTTCTTTTACCTATTCTGACAATCTGTATTTTAATTGCTTTGCTCAGACCGTTCACACTTAATATAATTGTTGATATTTGGAGTTAAACCACTTCATTGTTTGTTTGCTTTCTCTTCCCTTTGATTTTAATTCTCTTATCTCCCCTTCCTTCCTTCTTTTTGGTTAACTGAACATTTTTCAGTTTAAAAGGGTGCTGTTGTTATTTCTACAAATTATCACACTTTTCATGTACTTTTACCAAGTCTGATACCTTTTAATCAAAGTGGTAGCCGCAGTGCCAGAAAGTTTCTATTTTTGATGTTTTGGCTTTTTCTCAGTGTTTGTGACCACCCTCATCTTTCACCATCTCTGCAAAACACCATAGAGGGGAGCTCACGCTGTGCTATTGCCCTCCCCTGGGGGCTGACTGTTGCTGGATTCCAGGCTAGCAGTGGCTGTCAAGAGTTCTGTTGTCCATGTTCAGCCTCACTGTAGGCAGATCCTATGTGTCAAGTCAAGTCTCATGGGGAAGAAGGTGGAGAGACTTTCTCAGCATTCTTTCTCCAAGCTATGCTATTGACATGTGTTGTTCTTTACTGGGTATTCGCTGATTCTACCCTGTTGGAAGCAAATCTCTAACAGCATAGATAAAGGATTCTGGGCCCAGGATGGTTTTCTTCTCTCTACTCTGGAGCAGACAGATTTTTCTTCTGCCCTTTCTCCAGTTACCAGAGATCTTTGCTGTGCCCTTACGATGATGGGGCTGTTGCTCTTCCTCCATTTTTTGTAGGTTATTGTTTCATAGGAGAAAAAAGTGGAAGCAGGTCTTCTATAGCAGCCTCTTTTTCTGCAATGCTTTGACCCAAGTGAGCTAGTTGTTATGTCCTAACCTGTTGTAGGGGCAAGCTCCTCTTCAGAATTTGAATCATTTGGTTGGATCACAGTCTTAGCTTTCTGGTGGACTCAAGAAAAGTTATGATATTTTAGTTTACTTGATTTTCTCTCTTCATTAGAATGGGAACAATGTTTCCTCCAGCTATCTACATCTGAGCCAGAAGCAGAAATCTCCTTCTTTTGGTCTTGCTCCAGCTCCATGATCTAAATATTAATAAATTGATATGTAGCTACACTGAACTAGGAAAATGAGCTTGCACTTACTAGCTTCCTCCTTAATTTAAAGAAGTTAAATTATGTTGAAAAGTTTAGACACTGGGGACAATCAGATTTCTAATGTGCATTTTCACTACAAGCAGATAACTAGCTGCCTTCTCTATAGGAAATAGTTGTTTAACATCAGCCACTAAATAAAGAAAAGGCAGAGAAGAGGTTCAATCCCAAATGCATTTGTTTATCAGTTGAAAACACTGGTAGACTAGAGATTTGATCATAATGAGACAAAGATAAAGTATTTCTCCTACCCATACACACACTTTCTTATCTTTTCTTATTGTGAGATTGATTATATGTATTATTTTTCTTAATATTCATAGAATTCCTTCATATTTATAGTACTTTCCCCTGAAATTTTCAATGAGCTTCCTTTTAAGGATAATAGATAACAAACTAGAATCCAAATGACTACAATCTTAAAATACAAAGAGGGGATATTGACAAAGACAATTTTATTTCAGTGATGGTCAATCACAACAAATCTCAACTGGTGTCACTACTAGATTAGTTCAATTTCCCATACATTACAAATATGTACAAATAGCATCATCAAATCATAAATTATCATACAGGAGTTTGTTTATGCTCACTGGACTGTATTTAGGGAAGAAAAAAAATGCACTGAGGTTTTGTTAGCCATTTTAACAATGTAAACAGAAATGAAATGGTTTTTATCCTTTAATGCTTAGTTCAACAGAAAATTAAATTAAATTAACTAGAACATCCTATTCCCAGAGAAATCCAGTCAATAGTGGTTTTATAATAAAAAGCATACCTTAGAAATATTTATAAGGATTTCTTCTGAGAAGGTCACTGAATTTTCGTCAGTGTAAACTGTTGGTCCTCCAAGATTCTATGAAGTAGAGAAATGTTTTTTCCATACTACTTGACAAATAAAGGATATGAGCAGTTAAGTATCATCATATGGTACTTTGGTAGAAAACTAAATGTATTTTCTATTTGTTCATAGACACTTAACAGTTGGATTAATTTATAAGTACATGTAATAGATAATCCAAGTCATTTTTAAAACTTCAAAAGTCTCAAGGATGCACAATGTATTTATACTGTCATTGGTGGAGATTAACATTTTAAGACAAGAAACAACCAATGTAAGAGCCATTGTATGAGAAACCTAGTGTATTATTATGCACACTTTTCAAGGTTTAAATCTTCTCTTAATCTTTAATAAACTTTATCTTGGAAAAGTGCACCAAATACATAGTCTTCACCTTTCTTCTTTCAAGTGGATCCTTAATTTTAGCCTCATATATGTTTTTATGAACAAACACTCGATCCTTTGCTCATGAGACTGTCCTGTTCATTTTTAATCCAGTCTAAATTCTTTTCAAAATACTAAACTGATGTCTCAGCCTGTTTTTGTTTTGCTTTTAAACAGAACAGAATGCAAGATCTTCTGGACAGCTGCAGTGCTTACTAAGAAGTAATCCTTTTTAATGTTTTACCAAAGCCTTTTTCTTGTTGAGAATTGTATAATGTAATGCAGTACTGATAACTGTCTTAATTCTCTACCTTTCTTGCAGCAAAGGATAGATGATGAGTTTCACTGACATAAAAAGAAGGCATTTCTTTCTGTGCTTCCTACCCCTGTAGCCTACTCATTGTCAGGATATGTACATTTTGTGCTTCCTAATAAATCACTCACTAATTCCTTGCGATATCATTGTGCCTGAAACAAGAGGCACTTCTCCCATATGTTGAACTCCATGGGATAATGGTGAAGAAAGACAAGGAATTTTAAATGCTCAATGAAAAAAATACTGTTTCCAAGCTCTACTCTGTAATAGATCACACAGAGACCCTTAAAGCTAGAAAGATTTCTAGTAAGAAAAGTTTCTTACTCTGCTGAAACATTTTTAGTGATAGATGCCTCACTGCCAATTTCATTTTCAGACAGATTTAAATGTTTTAGCTGTACATGATTCTCTATAATTGCCCAGCTTAAGTACTGTGGACCTACATCAACCAATTCTAATTCCTTTTCTCATGAGGATCTTTTAAGGACAATGTACATAACGTACATTCTTCTCCGCCCACATCTTCTCTTTGAGTTTCCATTGCTTCCTTCAGTCCATGTAGCCTTGGTGAGAACACCGTAGTTGTGTGTGGTTGGGGTCACCAGAAGTATACATTGTGTCCCCAAGATAGCCATGTTTCCAAGAACTGGCACATGAACAAAGCAGGACTCTCCTTGGTCTTCCTAGTTAACTGAGCCAAGATCTCCCTTTTTTGCTTGAAATAATCAGAGTAGTATTTCTGTTTTAGTCATTAACCATGACTGACTTATTAATGTATTTTATTTATATCCTACTTTGCTTTGCTTTTCCCTCTGTAACAGCTCTTTTCTATCCTTAGTGTCAAACCTATTGTATACCTCTTAGATATGGGTTCTTTTTTTCAAAGTGATGCATTTTTTAAATGTTTTTCTTAAATGAATTTTCCAGAAATGAACAAAAGTGTGCTACCTGACCAATGCTAAATAGTGTGCACCAACAGTCTCCTTGTTCTGAGTGCTATCTTTCCACCAATAAAGCCTAAGTTGGTATTGCTTTGTCAGCACTCCATCACCTCATTGTTTGTGTTGAGTTTCTGATAAGTGAACATCTAGAGAGTCCTAGATGATCACCAGAGGAGATATGAGAGTGAAGTTATGGTATTAAACTCCTTGGGTGCCTTCCTGTGTGGTTACCCCTAAGCATAGGTTACTACTCCTCTCAAACCACTTGTTCTCTGCAGCCCTTCTCCTCCTAGTTTCTGGTTACCCATCTCTGCCTTTGAGTCTAGGCTTGGTAACAGCTTCACTGCTGCTAGCCTAGCTTCTTTGGAGGTCTCCTTACACTTAATCTATACCTTTTTTAATATTGGTGTTAATAAACTTTCTTTAAATGATACTAGTTTGACTGTGTCACTTGTTTCCTACCTTAAGCACATTGAATATGGTAAGAATACCAGTCCTTTTGCTGATCAATAAGACATCTTTCTTCAGGATGACATTGGTCCTTCCCTCTAAAGATAAAAAACAAAATAATATATTGAATTTTAAGCCAAATACTTTACTAAAGAATATTATAGATATTTCTGATTCAGTAGAAGTAATAAAAATTTTATAATCAGACAAAATTTGAATAAAATTCTGCTTTTACTACATTGTTTGTGACTTGGATTATGAATCTCAGTATCATCATCTCCACCACAGGGATTGTAATATATATGATCTATATTAAGGTGGATGTAACAAGTAAATGGGTTCAATGCTTAAAAAGCCTCATAGAAGGATTGGAAGTTGGTAGATATTCCATTATTTATTCCTCTTTGACTTTCATTTATTTTACAACAGTTTGTAGCATCAGGTACATGGCATATACTAGGCACAAAATGAGGAGAGGATCTGTATTTGTGAGTTTTGAGATGACATGATACCACCCCTACTTTAAGTACTTCCCGGAGTTTAGCACAGTAACTCTTGCACTTTTAGAAAATTTCCTGGACTAAAGCTGTAGAGGTCTGGATTTTACTCCTTTATCTGATTAGTTAAGTGATTATCTTACTTATAAAAACAAATATCTAAAATAGACGGTTTTGGTGGTATTTTCTAGTGCTAGCATTTTGATACAGAATATGTGGTTTACATATACATTTTGGGATAGAGTTCATTAAATGTGTTTTAGTTTGAATATCAGGAGCTTAAAAAGTTAGAAGATATTTATACTCTGTTACCACAGGTGAAGTGGTTATACAAATTATTTCTTCTGTAACTTACTTTTCCTGAAAGTTTGCTATTTAAGCCAATTTGCCCCAAACTTTGCCATCGTCATTATTGCTTTTGTTATCCACTACCAGAACTGCCAGGCAACAGGTCTCTATCTTTTAGCAGAAGCTATAAGAACAGACTCACATTTTGATCAAATTGGAAACTAGAGTAAGTGCTATAAACTGATTGGCTGACTTTAATAAAATACCATAGAAAAATACCATTTAATAAAACACCATTTTATTAATATCAATATAATAAAACTGCATTATATAGTAAGATAGCACTATTACATAGTAATAATATTTTTAAAATACTCTTTAATAAAATAATGTTTTACTATAATAATAAAGTAGTATTTAATAAATATTAAATAGCAGTTAATAATATACTATAGAGATATATTACAAATTATAAATAAAAGATAACTTTTGCTATGAGTATTTCCATAGTAGTATTTCATCAGCAGGGTGTAATTGTATTAATAAATACATGTTATTTCCTTAATATATAATATCAAAGCAACTATAATGAACATAAAAACTGGAAAATAATTTTACATGCATATAAATAGTAATAACACTATGAATAAAATATCATGTAATGTAATCTCATTGTCCCATCATTTCAGTGATTCAAATCCAGCACTGAATATTTGTATTTTAATGGGAAGGAAGAAACTATCTAAGATAATTAAACCAGGCTGAGAAGTATGACCCAAAGATTTAGGTGCACTCACAGGTCTTAATTATTCCATTTGAAAAGGAAGTATTCCTATTTTGTTAGAAAGTCCCTGTCTCCTTTCAGGAGGTGTGTGTGTGTGTGTGTGTGCATGTGTGTGTGCACACAAAATTTTTTAGATAAGAGAAAGAACAGTCGTATTTGCTAGGTTCCTTGATTAACAAGCTATAGAAGATGAGTTTGACATTTTGAAAAATCATTCATAATTCCACCATTCAGAGACAGTAAGTTCTTACTCACTTTTCATTTTTCCTTCTGAAGGTATTTCTATTTATGCAGATAGCATTTATTACAAAGTTAAGAATTACACTCAACTGGTGTAAATGTTTTTAAGTCTTTAAATATGTACTGCTAAATTCTATATTGCTAAATCTCTCTGATAAGATTGATCAATTCATATTTCAAGCAGCAGTATAGGGAGCACTGCTCTCATGAACTGCAACCTCTTTACTAGTACAAAGTCAGAACCCTTGGGGGATGGGCCATCAAGCTGAAGGCAGGTACCCTGTTTTGTGTAGAAACATCATGTGTTTGTAATGCTTGCCCAGTTAACCTTCATCAGACCTGACCATCTAAACTTAGTCCCTCATCCAACTTGAGAGTCAACATTGAGAGCTTACATTGATTAGCCTTAAACAGACCTCCAGTATGGCAGTAAGAGTAGATAATGTCTAATGAAGACCTTTTTTTTTAACAAGTTAGAGGAGAGTAATTCATATTTAGACAGATGAAGGAGAAGTGATTGGAGGGGTTTGTACATTTCAAGTGACTCACTTCTAGCCAGGGGCCATTTGTCTCAGGATTACTTGTGACAAAGAAGAGAATCTTGCCTCTAGGACATTATTTCAAGTTTATTCAAAATTTCATGCAGAAGCAGTCATCCACAGATGGTTTCTCTGAAGCTTGCCTGAATTGAACAGATCGTTCCAGAACTCTTCATAGAAGTGGATACATGCCCACTCCACAAATCCCTGATTTTTAGTCTTCAAGGAGTGGAAAGGGATGGAATGCAGATGAGAGAATCTAAACTCTTCTTCAACCCTTGGAGGCAGCCTCCTTCTGGGGCAAAATCTAAGTACATCTGCCTTGCTCAAGGCAAGTTCTCTCCTTTACGGGGGATCAATCCAAAAGGATTCATAAACACTGCCTGGGTACATTTAAGACCACATTTTACTGACACTTTAAAAAAATATGCTTTTGACCTTTAAGAATGCTTTTAAAAAGTCTCTATTTTAAATCTTACAGTTCTGTAAGATGGACTTCAGTTCATCAGGTCTACGACCGCCCCATCCACAGTGAACTCCTATCTGGTGCTTTTTATCTCTATTATCATTTATTGCCTCTTACTGTTTTGCTGTTGTTGTTATAAGACGCCTTGAACTCTAAAAAAGTAATTATCTTGAGGTTATGGCTGGATATTCTATTTCAGTCTGCTTCCTTTGGTGCTGTGATCAAAGTCAGTTCCATCGTTTTGTACTGAGCACTTCTAACAATTCTCAAAATGTGGAACATACCAATTGTTCAGCTTCTTGGAACAGTATTTTAACATGAACATGTTAAATGTTTATGGTCTAGTCAGGGAGTCATATTTCTTCCCATTAATTCCCATATGTTGACCACTTAAACCGGAAATAGTTTTCACTGGAGAAAAAGAGGGAAAACCACACTGACTCTTAACTGCCAGTCATCAGGAGCTTCAACTTTAGTGATTCCAGGCAGGGCAAATAAGTTTAACAAATAAACCAAAAGTAAATGTTGTACCTTTAAAAAAAAAAAGCCTATTCTGAGCCTTTTAAAAGGAGAACATTTATTAGAGAGAGCCAATTAACAGAACTGGGGGGAAAACTGTTCAGATTTTTAACAATGGGAGAAAATGTGCAGTCTTTGGAGTAGTTGCTAACACATCTGTAAAATGCTTCACAAATAGGAGATCTGTACATCTCAGAGTGGTCAGGATAGTCCTGGCTTGTGCCTGATGTCCTCAGAAATAATGAATAGCCTTTTTCAACCCCTTTCATGCCCACCGTGTCACAAATGAAATAATACATTTCATAGCCAATGCACAAATTGATGTCTTAATCAAGGTCCTTGCTTTCAAATCATGGAAACCACACAAACCAACTCAATAAAAAGCAGCATTCCACAATTAGAAACCAATATAATGTTAATTTTGAAACGCATATAATGAACTATTTAAAATATATTACCAGCATTTTCAAAGAGTAAAAGTAAAAAATAAATATTTCTAGTCAGGTTCTGAACTCATTCATTGTGTGCAGACTTTCAAAATCGAATTTGTATATATCGGTTATTTGTACTTTGTTCATGCAGAGTAAATTTAATGTGGTATATTGTAAAGACTTTTTAAAAGAATGTTTAATTCTTTCCTTGAATTGAAAACAGGTCATTAGAGGGAACATTTTGATCTGATTAAAGCTATTCAAATTGGAAAGAAATAAATGACTTCATCACAGAATGATGGGGCATGTGCATAGTGACCTGAAGTCCCAAGGAATGATGAACTTGTGTATATTTTTAATAGTGTTATTAACAAGCAATTGGTTTTTTGGGTCAAAAGCATGGTTTTCAAAAGGTTTGTCAAAATCTACCACATATTCTCAGAAGTATACCCATTTAAGAAAATCAGTCTCATATGCAGGCTCAGGTCAGTCAGTCTCTAGCTTCCAGGTTTCAAATATGTTAGAAGAATTATTAGTTTTTCAACCTGCAAATTCCAATTGAATTAGGTACCAGTCTTTGGAATAAACAAAAGCCATCACAAAAAGCAGAATGTTCTGGAACAATTCATTCTTTTAAAAAGCAATTTGTTCCTTTTACTTCATGAAGAAAGAGGGTCTGATGGGTAATTTCTAAATTACTCTAAATATTTATCATAAAATTTGAAAATAATAGAAGTACACATGGAAAAAAGGAGCATGTATTTTCAGTTCTGGGATGTAGTTGGGGTATCCCAGGAACTGAGCAGGAGTACATTGCAATTGCTTTTGTTGTTACTCACCACTGCTGTTTGTAATCAGTGTATTTATGGCTCCAGCACTCTGAAGACAGAAAGAACTCCCTTAGATGGGTAACACATGCAGGTGAGGGAAGAGAACTGATGGAAAAAGAGGATGGAGATTCATATGTACTGTGAATCATAAGAGATCGAACAAACACAGCATCCATGTGACAAAATGTCAGTCAAGTCTGTGGTTCTGGATGATGAGCCCTAGAATTTACCACTATTGACTTGGTTCTTACATTCTCATCATTGACTTGACTGTGAACGTTGGCTGAAACCTCATTGTCATTCTCTATGTACTCATGCATTTTAGTTAATGCTATATATTTTAAAAAGAGAGAGAAAGACATAAGAAATCAAACAGTGGAAAGCAATAGGTAGACCTCACTTGGGATTTCACTGAACCAATCAAAAGTACAAAAAAAAATCTCTGATACAATTGGGGAAATTTGAAAATTGAATAGGTGCTGTATTAAGGAAAGATGTTCATTTGGTCTTGCTGGGTAATCGCACTGAAATTATGCAAAGTCTGAATTTCTTAGATATGATACCAATGCGTGTAATGACAAAACTGAATGGTGTCTAGGATTTGTTTAAAAATATTCTAGGGAAAAAGTGGAATATATGAAACATGATTTCAAAATATTGATAAATGTTGAAGATTAATTATGAGAATTACATAGTTAAGACTGAAATTCCAGCATTGTATTTCAAGTCTCTTAACAAGATGAATCTAAAATTTATACGACTGATCAAAAAACCAGAACTAAGCAAGGCACTCCTGAAAAATGAGGTGAGAGGACTTGTCTTATGCTATTTCAGAATTTATTATGAAGCAGTATCAATTCACTCATTTAATGAGTATTTGTTGAATATCTGTTAACTGCTAAGTTCTCTTTTAGGCAATGGGGATATAGCAGTGACAGTATAGTCCTGGTACAGAGATAGGCAAGAAGAACTGAAAAGAATATAGAGAACAAGGATACATCCCTGAAAATATTAATACTTGAAAAAGGAAGGACTCATTATCAAATAGTGCTGAGACAATTCATCACCCACAAGAAAATAAGTAAGATCTGATGCCTATATCACTTACACTCAAAAACACACTCAAAACACAAAGACTGAGTTACTGGCAGATTACAGACAATGTGAAAAGCAAATATTAACTCTTTATAAGAAAATATAAGCAAATGTATTTGATCTGAAAGTAGATAAAAATTTCTTAAACAAGGTACACAAAGTGCTAAGCATGAAAGAAAATGCTTATAAATTTGAATAGATGAGAACTTCTGTTCACCAAAGGATACTTCGAAGAAAGTAGACACATACACTGACATAATGAAGAAAGGATAAGTTTTCAAAATCTATAACTAAATTATATAATTAAGAAATAAGCTAAACAACCCCTAAATGTACAAAAGGGCAAAGATGGGCACTGTGCTAAAGAAAGCATAAAACATGAATAACTGCAATTTCCTGCAATTGACCAATGTTCCATGCTGCTTGTGGGAATATAACTTGGCATAATCATTTTGAAAAAATGACTTTTGCTGTCTTGTAAGTTTGAGAACCTGTTTAGTCTATAACCCAGAAATTCCACTATTAAGCATATTCCTTAACAAAATTCATGATCACAATGTACCAGGAGTGTTTTGGTAATCTACTGCTAAATAACAAAGTACCTGTAGACTTAGTGATTTACAACATTTATTTTATTATGCATTCAATCCTCTGAGTCAAGAATCAGGGCTTAACTTAATGATTTTTTGTTCCAGGTACCATTTTGCTCCAGGTACCTGGAGTTACTAGGCATCCCACTGGTGACTGGTCTAGTCTGGAGTTTTTGCAAAGATGTTACTTATATACCTGGCGTCCTGATGGGGACAGTTGAAGGCTAGCCTCCCATCTTTGGGCTCCTCCGCCTCTGTCCACCTCATCTCAGAGGTTCTCCACAAGATCTCCTCAGCAGGTAACTAGATTTGAAAGTAGGCAAAGTATAATTTTTTACATATTCTATAACATAAAGAATCATAGGCTAATCCAGATTCAAGAAAAGAGGACCAGTCTAAACCTTTTCATAGGTAGAATGTCAGAGAATTCACAACCATTTTAAAGACAGAATGCTCTTAGTAGCATTGTTCATGATGACAGCATGACAACAATTCAAATGTCCATCAGTGGAAGAAAAATTGTATTATTTTTTACTTAATAGAGCACTGCACAACTGTAAAAACTCAGTGGAGGGCAGTTCCTGGCTGTCAAGTAGATAAATCTTAGTAATTTTGAGTAAAGAAAAAAATCAAGTCAAGAAATATTACTTAGAGTATGTTACATAGAATATATAACTATATTTATACATCTGATAAGCAAATGAATCTAATAAATATATGTGTAATTTTTTTATACCTAAAAAGGAATTGCAAACAAGATTCAGGGAAATGGTTATGTGTCTGAGGAAAACACTAACATAGGTTTGAGGAGGAAAACTTAGAGCCAATAGTTCTGTGTAATATTCTAGTTCTTAAGATATTATTATGATTCCCTGTATTAAATAATGTTATTTAGCTCATAAATGCTCCATTTAAAAACACATTTTATATTCCTGGGATTAGAAAACACACTCAGGTCAATTTTGCCTTTGTCTTTGGAATTGATTTAATATTCTGTTGTACATGGAATTTCTGTTACCTTATAAGCAGTTTTGCATTTATATATCTTATCCATATATTATATTTATTTTTATATCTATGTGTTTTTTTCTATCTATAAAGGTATATAAATGTGAAACTAGATATATGTTTTCATCTAGATTTTCCACATGTTTTATAGAGGGGTTTTCATAATTACTATTTGACTATATTCCCAGTAGCAGACATTGGTTCTGGCCCCTTCTGTGGGTACAGACATGCATGTGTGTGTGCCCTTTTCTTGAGTTTACATTAGCTGTTCATGGACTTACTAGATCAGTGGTAGGTTCCCACTACAGAGATATGAAAATGTGTGAAGTTTCGTGTGGTTGCAATGACAGCCATTTTAAGCCTCTGAATACCAGTGATAAAAATCAGGCAATTAACAAAAAATTTCTCATCCAAAAAAGTAAACATTGAAAAATCTCTCCTAGATTGATGATGTATCTCCCAGCTTTTGTCTTATTTACATGTTCTCTCCACCACCTTTGTAACTAGGAAATTTTCTCTACTCCTTTTTCTAATTTATCTATTGATCCTACTTTTTAACTTTAGTAATTTTATATTTTAATTTCTAGGAGTTTTAATTAAGATCATCCTTTTTGTAGCACTGTGTTCTTGTTTATTTAGTAGTAATCATTTCCTCCATGTCTTCCACTTTATTTTACATTATTTTAAATTTTAAATTATTGTTTAAAAAGTTAGTCTGTTACATTATTTTTAATTTACATTATTATATTTTTTAAATTTATTTTACATTATTTTCAATTTAATCTGTTTACTGAATGATCTCTGGGTAATCTAGATTACTTGTTCTGTGTCTACATCTTAGTAGTTTATTTTTGTGCTCTTCATGTCCTTGGTGATCTGTTATTGAAGTTTCATTTTTATTTTCTTGGGTCTATATTGTTATTATTTTAAAAACAAATATTCTACCCAAGTCCCTCCTTAAGCGGAAACACTGGCTGGCTGCTCAAGTTTCTTACTGGACAGGACATGCCTGCCAATCAGTGGGTTTTGCTTTTGAATGATAAATCCAAACATCAAATCTGAGGCTGCATACTGTCCTAAGAGTAAAAGAGGAAGATGGATATTGGTAGTATTTAAATCTACTATATAAGCTTCCCCCAAATTATAGGCTTACTTTCTTTGGAGGAGATTATTTATTTCCCTTGAATTTCTAGCTACCTTCATGAAGGTAGCAGGTCAAGTCGGTAATGTACTTTTCGTTATACAAACTCACCAGGCTAAGAAGGCAAGTTTGGCTGAAATATAACCCATCAAGACTTGAAAATATTTTTTGTTCCAATTCTCAAAAAGAGGCCTTTGCATTAGCAGCAACCATGGAAGGGAGTGGCATGGGAATGGCAAAATTGATTCTTATTCAGTCTGTCAATTAAGCTTTATGATTCTAGATAATTTTTAAAAACCTTCTTCAGCCCTGGAGACATTATATCAGAGAAGCTTGGCTCCCATCTGCATGGGAGTTTTCTCCTAAATTAGTTGATGCTTTAGCCAATCTGCTCGGCCTCTTTAATCAATAGCTTTTTATCCACCGCTAGAGCGTTTTTTAAATCTTTTAAAAAAGGATGATGTTTCCTCCTTTCCTGCTTGTCTTCTGTATTGGGCTCTGGGATGAACGTGGGTGTGTAGTTCATTATCCTATACAATGGACTTTAGGCACACATTTTCAGAATTACAACCACGAGACATTAAAGCCAGAGTAACTGGATCAAAAATGAGTGAGTCACAATCAACACTGTTTTGAATTCCTTAGAAGGAAAGGGCTCAGTAAATGTTAGCACTCTGTATTCATTATTTATTTAAAATGCATGTTAGTTTTGAGTTATTAGAAGTTTCAATCAGAAAGTGAAAGGTGAGTACAATCTATTTATTATTTTCATTTCTTACAAATATATATTAAAATAGAAAAATGAACATCCAGAAGTTAAAATATCTTCATTTCAGCACAGTGCTTCCTTGGGACTGTGGGAGCCTTCTACTGTCTTTTGGAATTCAAAGAGCTCTTGCATAACAAGATTTTAATGAGTTTATGTGTAAATGTAAATAATCAAAAGCATCAGGATTAAATTTCCTGACAGACACATGAATATTGTGAGAGAAAATGTTTGACACATATGGTCTGGTCTCAGCAAAACAGGAACAATGGGCAAAGGATCCCAAAGCAGTCCTTGAAATACAAAATTCACAAGAAAAATGTTTCCCAATAAAAAGGCATAAAATCAATATTATCATAATATTTAATCTATTAGTTTAATCTATTAATCAACTTAGTTTGCTTGGGAATAGAGGATCCTACAAATTAAGTCTCATTAAATCGGCCATAAGCAGAAGTTTAATTAAACAGTGATACACATTTTGTTTCTAAAATAGTGGGTTGGTAGCAATGTTAGTAAAATTTCTACACACAGACACACATACAAAAGGGAGGGTCAGACTTTTGTTTAAAAGTCTTCCCATTGAAGTTAGAACTGTTCTTGGCAAGGTACTATTTATGTTTATATATGTTTATAACAAGTTTACATTCCTGGTAGGACAGTCACATACTATGACATGTATTTTACAGACCCAGATGCTGCAATCTAGGACACCAGTAATACAAAATTCAGAATTTGGAAAGACATGAAGAATGTAATATCAAACATGAACCTAGTTGTAATTAAATAAATGGACTTAATTTAAAGCCAAAAATGTATTTCAATTCCCTTATTTCCTAACACAAAATAGAGCCGACAGATGGATACTATCACATAAGAACAATTTCAACTAGAATGGTCTCAACTGGATGATTAATGATCATAAATAAAATCCAGTTTAAACAACCAAATGGAACTGAATGTCCTGCCAGGAAAATACATCTCAGAGCAGTAAACTATAGTATCTTCAAGAAAGTTCCTAGGGAAATAATCATCTTAATTCTCTTATCAGATGATAACTATATTATAGTAAAATAATTTTTAACACAAAGATAATAATCTATGACTACTAATTAATCAGGATCCTATGTTCAAGGTACATCCAGTATATTTGTTGTTTTTGTTTTGCTGTGTTGTTGTTTTAGGAAGATAGCACTGTAGAGAGAAATTAGAAAATTGGTGCTTGTGACCAAAAACAATGTAAATCCAGTTCACTTCAAGACAGCAGGATGGACTCAGCATCTTCTTCAGAATGAAGAACCTAGTCTTGTGATTACTGTTAACCTTCCCAAAGAAAGCCTGTTCATCTGCTCTGCAAAGACCAATCATAGACTTTAAATTGGACACATCATAGAGCAGTGATGACTAAATGCAGCTCTCGTCAGAATCACTGAACGAACTTTCAAAAAATACAGATTCCTGAGGACCAACCCAGATGTACTGAATTGGAATCTCCTGTGTTAACACTCATGACTCTTTAATTTATGGAGCCAAGTTTAGAAACTACTGCCTTACAGAAAGAAAAAACTTCTCTGACAGCTGGAGATGGTTGGAATAGGAGTGGCACCAAGAAGCATCATATTGTAATCACCAGGAGTGCATGGACATTCTGCAAATTCCTTGAAAGAACAATCAAGTCTAATTTATTGTAGGTTCTGTCTCACCAGTGACAGTGTTTGGCAGGAAATAATAGCTCTTTTAACACTTGGTGGATGAAAAGGCAATTGCATTTCAAAGACTTTTCTTGGAATGCTGGGGTTTTTCTATTCATTCTCTACATTTTTATACATTCCACTGTCTTCACCAATTCCCAAACAAGTGGTTTGTTTCCCCTTTTGAATGAGTCAGTTTAATGACAAGGCACTTTGAAAAATATCCTTGAAGACAGATTATAATGAATTTTCTTTTGCAATGTGGGTATCAAAAATCAAACAAGAAAGGAATCTGAGAAGTCCCGAGCCCCTTCAGCTGATCACGAGGAGCAGACATTGCAAAATACCTGAACATCCTGCTTTCCCAAGGAGGAGGGGAACACATCACAAATGCAGATGTGTTCTCATCTGTTGCTTTGTTTTTTGACACATATACAGAATACATGTACACCAAATAAAATAAACATAAGTGTGCTCTTTTACAGGGAAGACACCTGGCTTTGTGGAAGTTAGAAGGCGACATGATGCCTCAGAAAATGTGTAAAAGGAACTATAACTCGGCATTAAATTCAAAACTAAAATCCTTTGATCTTGAACTCTAAATTAAGTTGCCATTTCACTTAGCATGCAATAATCATATGCCTAAGCTTTCCCAAAACCCATAATCCTGGAAGGAAGAGTCCCCTGAACTGCAAGTATCAGAGTTGGCAGTTCTGCTTCTTAGAAGAGAAAGCAAAAAGAGAAAAGGAGCTGACATCTATTGAGCACTTAGTATATTCCAGGCACTATGCAAGGTGATTTATTAGATCATCTGTTTCCCCCTCAACATGAAGGGACAGATGATTAGGGGAGAAAGAATAATAGTATAGATTGCAACAAAAATTTTTTAATTCATTTTTAAATTCATAGTTATTACCTGCTATGTGCATTTCCTAACATCCAATCTAGGATAATTTATAGCAAAAATAATTTACAGCAAGGAATTTTTTTTTCTCTAACTTGCCACTGGGAGATCAGTTATTGGAATCCTAAACTCACTGAGAAGCCCTCTACCTGATTCAAAAGGTGACTTTCCTGGGATGGTCATGCTGCCCTCTTCCATGCTCCTGCTGACAATCAAGGCAAACACTTTAATTCTCAATGGTGTTGCTGTACCTCGATACCTTATGTACTCTTTTATTCTATTAGGATGTAATTGTTGGCCTTGGGGAAGTTATTCAACTGTTCCATGTTGAACTCTTCTCATCCACAATAAGAGACTTTCTATAACATGTACTCTACGGGCTGGTTGAAAGTCGTTAAGTTACATGATACATCTTAACTATTAAGTACATTGTCAATAGTAATGAAAATACGCTATTTTTCTCAGCTTGGACAATACATGTCCAAGTGGTGGGATTTGGGAAAGAGAGTTAATGATGGTCACAGCTTCCCAATGTTTTATTTTTTCCTTATGCCATCAAGCTCCTCACTGAGAGATGTGTGAATTACTGAGAGCATACAGTTGAGGCCTAAGGTATGTCCCTCATTATGCACACAATCACATCCAGAGGCAACTATACAACATTTGTGAAAATTTATCACTAAAATATCCACAATTTGGATTGTATTTTCTCTAATATACACTTTCCACTTGCATTAATATTAATATTGTTTATTTTAGAAAATGCTTAGTGTTAAATATTTAATATTAAATGTTGATTTATTAAATATTAAATGTTTGTTTAATAAAGTATTTAATCACCTAATCTAATAAAAACAGTATAAATAGTGAAATAAACTTAAAAAAATGAGTTCTCTAGGTGTTTGGTTATTATACTTCCAACAATTTCTAGGGACTTTAAGGGTGGAAATACCATCTTTGGTACAGGCCTGATTCTTGCGTTAAGAATAAAGTCTTTTTAAAAAAGTTTTTTTAAAAATAGAAACTGTTTTATTTTAGTCAAATACTGCTAAAAATGACCAGATTATTGTATATTGGGAAGACAAATCCATTTTCCCTCGCATGCCATTGGAGACCACTTAACAGAGAGGTCTGCCCCTCACAGGGCCTTATAATCAGTGGAGTGTCTGTAACAAACTCAGGAGAAGGTGAGAGGCCTAAAAGCTACATAGTTGCTATCCTGGCTTTTATTTTCATTTAATATATTCTCAGCACACAGAAGTTATAGGTGAAATAAAACTGAAGTTTCCCATTTGAAATAGATAATTAAGAAAATTTTAAAAATGAAACTGAAAGGAAATGTTTCACACAAACCATCAAGAGAGAGTTTTCTTTTCTGAGGAACTGATGTTATTTTGGTGTTTACTTTTAAAGTGGTTAGTAATGTGAATGGGTTTTGCACTGGCAATTTCAACATTTAAGGTAATAAATGAGCCCCTGAGTGAGAGTAGAAGAGTCAGTGACAATGGACAGGCCAAGGGTCAGCAGAGTCTCATCTGTTGCCTTCACACATGTGTCTTTGAAAAAACTATCTGATATTTCGAATGCTCAATTTTTTTCATTTATTAACTGAATTTAGCCAGACTTACATGACTAATGCTTGGAGGGAAACTTACACAAGTCTTGTTATCCAGTTTTTGTTTTTGTTTTCTTCACAGATTGCTATGAGAAATAACAGAGAGAGACAGAAACAGTAAAATCTAATTACATGCAATTTTTTCTTGATAATAATTTTGTTATTATTACTATCACTACATAGAAAGACAGCAGATCCATGCCACATGAGTATTCTTTCTGCTTAAGTAGGAATAGCATACAATTTATGCCTTTCAGTGAGCCTGGTCTGTTCTACATGTAAACAACAGAAAGCACATATTTTACAGGCTGCTTTGCAGTAAAATTAATAAGAAGTCTTTTGCTGCTACAAATAGGTAGTTTTATTACACCAAATATTCCTGCATAAAATTATTTCTAATTTAAATGTATTTGCCCTAATTTTGGACCCAGGAATTCCCTTATAAGAAGACTTCATATTTGTTCATTCCTCTGAGTATTAAAATATCTGTAGCTTTAAATCTGAATGTTGTCTAATCTCTTTTTCTTCATTCATAAATCTCTAATACTGCCTTCAAAAATGTATGTTGACATAACTAATGAATGAATGAAAATATATTTTAAGACTTACAAAATAATTTCAAAATGAGATAATCTTTGTTTTTTTAATACTGCCAAAACAACTAAATAAGAAAGGTAGAACAGTTAATTACATGGATATTTTATATGCATAATATCAAATAAAATAATGCTTGAAAATAAAGGCATATTTGATACCACATGTACATAAATTAGGCCATGATAAATTTAAGAAAATTCTATTTCATGCTTTTTAATTAGATCCAATTTTTGTCACTCTTTATCAAATTTATCTGGAGAAAATGCACATGAGGCACAGGAATCTATCTTTCTTATTATGGAAGGAGCAGGAAACAAATTTTATTCTTGTGAAAGACTTAACGAGGGAAAAACAGAGGATGGAAAGCCTTAATCTGACCTTCAAACAAAAAAGTCCTTTGAAAATAATGAAGTAAGTGATTTCCTTCCTTCTCTTGGCAATGCCATTTCAATCTCTAAGAATTTCCTATTCGCTCGTTGACCTTTCAAATGAGGTCATCACCAAAGGAAATGTCTTATTTCAAGAGTAACTGCCAACTTTAGCGAACTTAGAGAGTTTCAGAGTATAGACCTTGTTAGATCCTGTTCCTCTGAAGGGGAAGGGGAAGCAAGACCTGTTTGCCAATGAATTACTGGCCAGTGAATTTTAGAGCATATGAGCGTTTTATGAATGTATAGCTGTGCATCTAGGATTGGACTCCAGATAATCTTAACATTTCAAAATATTTCCTAATTGCTTAGGTCTTGAAAAATATTTTAATGATTGAGGATTGCCACCTATTGATAAGCTTATAACTGTTTCAGAAACTTAAGTATATGAAAACAAAATAAAAGTTGAGTTAAAAAAATTCTTTCAAATAAAATACCAGTATTATTTACTAAATGGCTACATCAAATTGAAATGAGACACTAGTTTTCTATAAACATATGTGTGTGAAATACTTTATTTGACATTTTTACATATATATGTATATTTATTTTACATATATTTTTTATATGTATATTTACATATATATGACATATTTTATATATATTACATATATATGACATAAATATATGACATATTTTACATATATATGTATATTTTATATATTATTATATATATATATATATATAAATATATATATATATATATATATATATAAGTATATATATAAATATATTACATATATATGACATAAATATATGACATATTTTACATATATATGTATATTTACATATATATGTAATCATATAAAAGTAACTAGTATTAAAACTCCATTTAGTTATTTTATTTTTTAATGATTTGCAACTGTTTTATGCCATCCAAAGCTTAATGAAGACAAGAACTTAGTGAAGAATATTTGCCTCATAACGCATAACAAATCAGCTAAATATACAAACATATGATGAGATATAAGATACTCCTGTTATAAAGTAGTTGCAAGGTTTCAAGTCAAGAAATTGAGTTGAATAAATAATTATTTTTTAATTGTATCAGCTTTCTTTGTCCTGGTGAATCATGTCTGTTATAAGTATTGTACATGATTGGTTAATATTTTAGATAACAGATAATGAATGTGCTCAAAATATTTCTGCAGCCATCTTAAGTCATAGTCTTAGAAATAGACCCTGAACTTAGGACGTGAGAACAAGTGATTTAATAAGGAAATTTTCCCAGGAGAAGCCAATGAGAAAGTATAGGAAGAAACAATGAACTTTGTTCTTGGCTTTTATTTAAGAAATATAAATAGCCATCTTAGGAAAATTATGAGTAAACATTTCTTCAAGATCCGTTTTAACAGTTGACCCTTGCAAAAAAGCTTTAGAACTTACAATAATACTAAATTAACTCTTGTAAACATCTGTATGCCATTTTTTATTCCCTGTGTTTTTTTCCAGATAAATTTAGATGAACACTACCCAGAAGAAATTCTAAACTATATCAAGTATAATCAGTATATTTGCAAAAGCAAAGCACGAAAAAACAAATTATTACATAAAATATTATTTTATCTTGTATAATACATATTATTTTATTTTATAAAATAATATGTTTTATAATTTGGTAGTCCTATATAGTCCTTTTTAGTGTGTTTATTGCATATGTTTTATAATTTGTAATAATTTATTCAGTCATATGCAATAATATTTCATATAAGAATTACATCCTCTATTCCATATAATAAATAATTTCATATAAGAATTACATCCTCAGAATTACATACCTGCTATTATACTTTATATTTTAATATTTTATTTAATACATTATTAGTATATTATATTTAATATTTAATAAATTATTAGTATATTATACTAATAATTTATTCAGTCATATGCAATAATATTTCATATAAGAATTACATCCTCTGCAAAATAGGATTGGGGATAGTTAAGCTTGGTTTAGCTCAACTAAATTATTAAATAGAAATGTTTGATGCATCATTGTTGCTAGAATACAGTGAATAAACTATTCAATACAATGCCTTTACCTGCTATTATACTTCCATATTTCTTTTTATTAATAGTCCAGAGTTATAAAGAATAGGTTACAGTTGAATTTGAGATGTTCTGGGAAAAATTTGACTTGTGTAGCTACCTAACCACCTCTCTGTGCCTCTGATATGCTACCTGGCATGGGTAATAAAGAGAAGCAATCAGCATGAGTAGTTCCATCTGGGATAAAGGAAGAATAGAAGAATAAAATTTTATGAAAATAAAATGCTATACAATTTAAGACTCTTTCCTTTTAATCTTCTTTAGCCATATGGCCTTGACAAAATAAAATAATTCATCTGATATTTAAAGTCAGTATCTGTAAATTTTGATTGATAACTGACAATATTTATCCCCTTGACATAATATAGAGTTTAAAGGGTGGATATGAATATGATGGCCTCCCATGTGACTTCCATGTGGTATGCACACTCAGTCAATGTTTGTTCCCTCTTATTTAAAAAAAAATTTTCTTTCCTTGGTGATTCAGAAACCACATTCAGTGAAAATGTCAAGTTCCCTAAAGGAGGCTACCTTTTCTTAAGTATATGAATTTCAGCCTCATGGCTGAATTCTAATTTACGCTGAAAATGTAAGAATATGTATTGATGTATTTCATCTGACAAGCATTTGAATTTTTTAAAGAGTAATTGTTAATATAAATGTTAATCCAAGATCTGCAACAACTAATTAGGGACACTCCAGGAAGAGGAATTTTCCTAAAATGATGAGGGATAGCCTTCAACGCAGAGCATCATATGGACAACTGCAGGAAGTGGGTAGAATGGTGAGCACTGTGGTGTAACTGAGACCTGAAGTGTGAACAGGACATGAGGCAAGGTAAGAGAAGATTAGGCTTTGAAGGTCAAAGCCAAGTCTTGTAAAAAATAATAGTAAGCATAGTTGGCATACATGAATTTCTTTCTTTCTCTCTTTCTTCCTTTCTTTCAATGGGAGAAAAAAGAATTTAATTACATACATAAGGAGAATCCAGAGACATAGACCCAAAGCCAGTTAACAATGAAGTATATGTCATCCTGAACCAAAGAGATGGGGCTATGGGGCTACAACTTCAAAGGAAAGGGAAGTAATTCACAGGAAGAAGCATACATGAATTTCTATAGTTTTCAAATAACACACAAAGGGTGCCCGTTTCCTGGAGTATCAGTTTTAGTTTAGGATTTGGGAGTGGGAGTGTAGGATAGGAAATGCATCATGCTCACCTGAAGTTAAAGGGAAAAACACTGAGGAGCAGAACGAGAAATAAACTTGAAAAGTGAGGATAGGATTTCTGCTGTTTGTGGCAGGCTGCTAAACCTGTAAATCCCTGAGAATAACCAAGTATTCTCTGCTTCTATAATGTGGTGGAAAACTTGAAGAAACATTTGTCTATGCCACGTTTTCTGATTATATTACTATCTGGGCAACAATTATAGAAGGTAAATAAATCATCAATCTTAATTGACAAATGAGGAAACTAGGTTTACATGGTCAAAATAATTTTCCCAGGATTATGTAACCAACAAGGTACAGGATGGGGATTCTACCAAACAAAAATTTGCCTTTCCCAAAAATCTGTACTATATTAAGTAAGTAAATTTTTAGACAAAAATGACAAGTCATTTTAACCTTTAAAATAATGAAGAGCCACAATCATACATACACACCCCACAGCACCACATGGCAGAGGGGGGAGGACGCATTTGGGCAATAGAAATTGTCTGGATAAGAAAGAATAAAAATCTGGACTAGAGTTAATTAGCTCCCTTTACTGTAAGAGGCTAAATTAACTCAGAAATTCTACTTTCTTTGGTAATGAAGTGGCTACCACAATAATTATTCTTTATAAGGTATATGTGAATAAGACACATAGTTACTTACAAAGATAACTCATGACAGTGAAAAGATGTGGGGAGAAAAATGAACCAACATTTTTTAAGCTTTAATATATTTTTAGATATATGGAGCATCCAATTTATTTTGATATAATCAGTGGTGAAAGTTATGCCTTGAAGCATTAATGGGAGGCTTTTAACTAGAGTCATGTGCTATGTAAAGCTGTTGGACAGAGTTTAAAGGATCAGATTGTTGAAGGATATAAAAAAATGGCAAATGTTCAGTTGATTTTGTAAGGGATTTTAAATTAAAGCAGCAAAGTCTTAAAAGCATCACACAGTGAAAGCTAATTAACCTCAATTCTTTTTTAGTTGTACAGCTCTGTGATAATCTTCCACGGGGTTCATGGCCAGAGGATCACTAGGCCTTGGGAAGTCTGTGGACAAAGGGTTGAGGTGGAGCCAAAGCAGCTGTGTGACCCTCAGCTGGCCTGCCTGGGCCTGTGGGAGCCACTTGTCTGGACCACTTCTGATCTAGATTTAGAAATAGGTATAAAATAAGGTGCTGGGTCCACATGTCTACATTACAAAGATGCTTCTGTGTGAAAACAGGCATATATGTGTCTTATAAAAATGTTATAATATGTATTTGTCATAATAGAGGAAAGTTTGATGGCATATTTTAAAAGTGAGAAAATATTCACACCATTTAACCCTATATTTCCAACCTTTCTTACCAATTTGTGTTAAAGACACTATCAGAAAGAAATGGGAATACTTATTAGTACTCTTTATTATAGTATTATTTTTTAAATACCAAAATATTCCAGTCATCTTAATGCTCAATAATAAAGGAATGGTAAAATAATGATGGCATATTCATGAAATAGAATGTGTGCAGACATGAACAATCAGTCATGCATTAGAAGACCACTAACAGTTGTAGAACAATATTAACAGTTGTAGAATAATAGCAGAGTATTTACAAATAATCTCACGTACCAATTTATAATAAATACATATATTGATTTAATTTATAGGCATATTATATATGTATTTATGGAAAGAATTTTAAGAAATACACCAAAATATTTCAGTTGTATTATCTAAGTGGTGGAATTATATGGACCTTTTTTGTTTAGCTGTCAGAATTTTTGTTTCTTATCAGATGAAATATTTTTTCTATTTACAAAAAAGTACTATTTCTAAATATTAACATTCGGGGAAAACAGAACCATGTTAGAAATTAGTTTAAATAAATATAGGAAATAGATCTTTAATACCACTTGAATTGCCATTTTGACATTGTGTTTTGATCAGTTGAACTTGACTCATAAGAGTAATGTTTTAAGTTTTTAAGCACACAGACAAATAAAGCACAAGTTGAAATGTAAATGACTTTATCATTTTGAGGAAAAAAAATTAACATGGCAAACTTTTCTTGATAGAGAAAGAAACTGCATTAAAAAGAAATTTACTCATCTGTTTAGTGGGAAATATATTGTCTCAGTAATAATACAAAAAAACTGTAATAAATAATTACCCAAATTCTGATGTAGTGTACAAAAGATTTCTTATCATTTACTTAAAATAGTTGTAAAATAATCTCCTTTGATAAAATGTTATATCAGTTGAATGATAGAAGAAAAATATATTTTACATTATTCAGAGTAATAATGTAAAATATTATGTAATGTAAAATATGATCAAAACAGAGCTTTGATAAATAAAATGTTAGGTTTGACAGTTGTTGGTATAAACTTAGAGGCAGTGTACTGTAGTTTTGCTGTAACTTTACCTCTTGCTTACTTAATGCATACATTCACCATAAATATCATAGGTCCTTATGTACCTACTCCTAGCTGTGCCTCACCCAAGCAAGCAAATACCCTACTATGAAGACAGTAACATTATAGTTTAAACCAGAAGAGCTCCAAATGTTGCACTGACAAAATCATATGAATTTTCAGGAAACAAATTAAGACATCATTAATACAAAATTTTTATCTCTTACAGAAAGATATGATTATATCCATTTACTTTCAGAGCTTTTTTAAGTGTTATTGCTGAGAGTGTTTTCTACAGATTCATGTTTCTTAAAAACAGCATTTGGATAACTTGGTTAGCCTCATTGTATTTCAAATTACTGCTTCAGGAGGGTTTCTAAATATACCATGATCTATATAGGTCATCAGTTTTCAAACTGAGATATGAGTGTGTCTACCCACTCTCTCAGAGCCATATCAGTGTGGATGATGTTCAAAGGATCAATAGCCCAGAGCTCCCACTTTCACCTGACTTCTTTCCAGAGACCTGTTATATAGGTGCACGTCTTCTCCTCTCAAGTTCCTAGTTTTTCAAAATTCTTTTCAGGACAGTTAAGAAAAAAATGAAGAGCACTGTCATCATGTCTACTGGTTGGTGAGTCCATAGGAAGGGTCTTAAAATTTTTCTCTTTGTGGCCCCACATCTTAGGTAAGGGGTAGGAATATAGCTACTTAATTCCTGAGCATTGGATGAACACAGTGTCAGATTTAAGAGCAGTGTTAAGGATAAAAATGATAGAATTTGTCCTCAGAAGATCTAGACATGACAGCATCTATAACAAGCTTTAAGCAGTTTTCTTTACTTCTCTGAATAGTTGGTCTTCACTGGGATGCAACAGTTATGCTTCCTCGGAGCACCTGGATGTCAGCAGAAGCCTGAGAGTGCAGAGCTTAAAAGACCATGTTAAGGTCTATTATAAGTTTTATCCTAAAGAATGTTTTAACCTAAATTGTAATACAATCATATTTGCAGTCTCTAAAGGATCAGCCTATTTGATTGAAGTGTGAAGAAAAGATAGGAGATTAGAAATGTTAGTGGAGAGGCCAAATAAAAGACTGTCACATCATAAAAGTGATATATTATTATTGCTTTCACTAGGATGGTGGCAATAGAAAATGAGATAAATACGTTCAAGAGAAAATGACATGTAAAAAAGCCAGAACTTATGCATCCAGAGTGAAGTATGGATATGCAGATTTCTGATCTCAACAGTTGGAACCATAGTTGTATTATGGCAAGAGGGGAGAAACAGGATAATCAGTTTAACAGTGAAGATCATGATTATGGTTTTTGATAGGTTGAGTCTAACCATGGAAATAGATGTGAGATAGCAACTGGCTTTATCAGTCTGGAGCTCAGGTAAGATGTTCTGATGCTATACATGTTAAGAGTCAAGTCCTGTTTTGTAAGATGCTCTGGTGGTTTCTACTTTCTCTAAGGTAAGAATCAAATCCATCTACATGGTAGAGGGTGAAAGGAAAGAGCCTGAGGTGGAAAGTGTGTGGAATGTAGACACATTTGCAAATGGTTATTATGTATTGTAGGTGAACATAACATCTTGAGTAACGGGTGTGCCAAGAGTAACCGGCAACAATCTTCATTCAAAGAAGACTATAAACCAAACTATTTCAATAGAGGCTGAAATCCTTTCCTGAGTAACATAGAGACCTCACGTCAATAATAAGTGTTGCATTTGATAAATTCTAGGAGGCCTCCTAAGAACAGTTAAAATCAAGAAAAACGTCTTCAATATTACCTGAAGCTTGCTAATAGCAGATATGGGTTAATGCCTGAATTGCACTCCCCCCATAGAAAAATATGATAAACTTTGTGAGTGAAAGTGAAACATGAATTCCTGGAATTAAAACAAACAAGAATTATAATACCATCTGGTAAATTGAAACTATCCGAATCTTGTGTATAAGTACAGGAGGTGAAAGTTGCTGGAAGTATCTGGGTAGGGGTGTCAGCACTCTGAGTAAAGGAGCTTGCAATCAGAGCAGCTGGAGGAAAGACTGGACAGGAACTTTGGAGTTCTAGTCCTGTCTCTTGATGTTGCTTTGAAAGGATAACTTCCCTGCCACAGTATGGAAATCTGATCAAGAGGTCAGGCTGTCCAATGTTACTGAGTAAAATTAGGACAGCATAGGATATTAATGTAAAAAGCTGGTATAAACCATATTAGGCTGACTGGCTTCTCTTCTGTGATTTTTCCTCTTCATCCCCTCAGTCTTTGCATCTCAAAGATAGTGCACAAAAGCAAAGGAGACTTTCTTCTCTTTCAGGGAGTCACCAAGAAACTGACTGAAGACTGAAATCTTTATGTGGGTTTCACTCTCTGGAGCACCCCCTAGAAAAGGACAAGGGAAACAGAATTAGGCCAGGAAGTAAAATGAACTGCACTACAGCTGCAACAGCGATGCCAGCCGGTCCCATGCAGAATTCTAAAGCTGGAGTGGCCCTGCAAACCTGTCTCTAATTGAGACCAGGGAGCCAGGCCTTTAAACACTGTGGTGACCAGTCATCAGCTGCCATTCACTGGGGATAACGAAAGAAGTGGGGCAGCCCCCTTAGGCTGAGAGCATTTCTGGAGAGAGATGAAAGAACCACCACTAACTATCTAGGAAAATTAGTGCCTCAAACTTAAGGGAACATAAGCAGCAGCCCATTATAACTACCACACTTCCCTTCAGGTCACTCCTTTCAAAGAAATTCAAGAAATATTCGGCTAGGATAGCTGCCTGGATGAGGAATCAGAAGTGTCCTCAGTGGGTGGACCCTCCGTGCTCGGGCTGCTTGGTTCTTCCCCCTCTCTCTTTCTCTCAACTCAACATCAGGGTTGCAAATTAGTGCTAGGCTTCCAATCTGCCCAATACACATTTACATTAACAGCTTGGGTAGGTACTACCCACAGGAGATATGAACTCAAAGGTGAAATTAACTAGATGATGGTCAGCAAACTCTGTAAAAGAGCACATAGTAAATATTTCAGAGCTGCAAGCCTATAGTCTCTGTGCAAACTGCTCAACTCTGCTGTGTGTGTGAAATCAGCCACAGACAATAGATAAGCAAATAGGTCTTACTGTGTTCTACTAAAACTTTATTTATAAATATAGATGATAGCTCAGTTTTGGTCTGTGAACTGTAATTTGCTTATTCCTGAACTAAACACCTGAAAAATATAATTACTATGAAAGTAAGAAAACAAAATCATACATTATACATCATCTAAAGCAGAACTATTGGAACATATGGTCCAAAATTTTTTCTATAAGATATAAATTATTTGAAGGGGATTAAGGGGCACTATAATTAGCACACACAATATAGGTAAGTCAAGGGGAAGACAGTACAGCACAGAGAAGACAAGTAGTGACTCTATAGCATCTTACTACGCTGATGGACAGTGACTGCAATGGGGTGGAGGGACTTGATAATATGGGTGAATGTTGAAACCACAATATTATTCATGTGAAACCTTCATAAGATTGTATATCAATGATACCTTAATTTAAAAAAAGATATAAATTATTCTCAGGAGATCATGAAAAATATTGTCAATATGAATTATGAACAAAGACTATGAAAAGTAAAAGTTGACAATATGAGTTAAATAAGAGTTTAAATACTTAATAGATGGAATAAGCAGAGAAGGTAAAGAGAAAGAAATTATACAAAGAAGAGATAATAGATGTCACAAACAGTAGTAGGTAATAGAGTACCAGAAAAAGAGAGGGGGGAAATAATTTCTGGAAAGAAGAAAATGTTTTAGAAAGAAATACCATATTTTTTAGGAAGGAAGAAAGAAAGACTTCAGGTTGACAGTCATCACAGATTACCAAACAAGAAGGTAGGAAAAGCCCATACTGAGACACAGAAAGAAATTTCAGAACATAAATTAAAAGGGGAAAAATTCATAGCTTCCAAAACTAACAAACCACCAATAAAGTTACAAGAATCAGATAGACAACACAATTCTTAAAATAAACCAAGCATTATAAAGTCAATAATGTAATATTTTTCACATGTTGAAGGAAAAGAATGTTGAGTATAAACTTTATGTGCAGCCAGATTGTCACTTAAATGTCAGTATACTAAAAATGAGCTAACCATTCAAACTAATTTTGAAAAAATAATACCAAAGAAAGGCAACAGTCTTTAAAAACAGAAAGAAAAATAAAAAGGAAAGGGACAGAAATGAAGAATTCAATGACAATTGACAGATATATTTGTTTAATTATATAATTAAAGAAATATTTAAATTAATAAGAGACTCTGGCAATCCAATTGAGAAAAATAGAATAGAAGATGAAAATAAAAATATAGAATCACTATGTTGTATACTTGAAACTAATATAATATTGTACATGATCTATACTTCAATAAAATATATAAAATGAAAGAGGTGATGTACTAAACATCAGAAATTTTAAAATAGAATAAAGAGATGTTGTGCTAAACAGTTCACTAATGTATTGAAAGCCTAGAAGAAATAAATACATTTTTAGACTATAAAAAGACAAAATAGCACAAAAAAAATTGAAACTTGAAAACCTGAATGAGAAGATAGAGCTAAGGAATTTTAAATGGTAATCAAAAAACAAATTTCTCTTCCCCAGTATGCCAGGCATACTTGATTTTACTCTTGAGTTCTACAAAAGTTCAAATAATTAATTCTGATTCAAATCATAATTCTGTCCAGCTTTTTATTTTCAGTGATGACAGTTTAACTCTGTTACTGAAGCAGGAAAATGAGATATACAATAAAACTTGTTTAAAAATGTAAAAAAGAATGAATGTAAATGCAACAAATAAAACATTAGATAATTGAATCTGATGGCACATGTTTAAAAAGTCAAGCTAAAGTAGAATTTATCCCAATAACACAGAAGTTGATTAACACTATAAAATTCTACCAGTGTAATATATACTAATCAGTAGACCTACAGCAAGTATTCTATATAATAGAGAAAATTTAATAGTATGAAAAACAAACTAACATTCCCAATGACTAGTTTCTTTAACAAAAAAATGTATTATGGTCAATGAAAAAAAAAAAGCAAATGAGGAAATAAAAGACATGTAAGGCTTGTAAAAATTATCACGTTGGCAGAAGATATTTTCATCCATAAAGAAAGCTAACGGAATCTATATACAGACTATTTAAAACAAATAGAAGAATTCAACAGAGTAGTTTAATTCAATATAAATTTACAAAAATAAAGCCATCATTTTTACACTAAGAACATCTGCAAAATTTCAAATCTGACTGAATTTATAATGATTGTTCATGTCAAGCATCTTGGAGAAGGTAATGTTGCCTGGGTTCCATGGTTTTCAAATTAGCAGGTTTTTCTGATTAAAGCGCAGTGTGTTTTTGTCATTGACAAAGAATTGTGTTACATCTTATGGAAATGTATATTGTTCTAACATTTACCCAAATTGTCACATTCAAACTTTTGAAATTACCAGGAAGCACACCAGCAAAAAGTTAAAGGGATTAGTGTTAGTTTTTCTTCATTGTCTTATTTAAGAATAAATGATGAAACTGTTGCAAAAGCAAGAAAAAGGTAATGTCAACCAGGGCATACACAGAGCTAGCAAGTATAAAACATCTTAAAACTCTTCACAGTCTATCTGGGCTTCCTTATTTATAATAAAAGTACTCTGTGCTTCTTTATTTATTATCAAAGTAGTTGCTTCTTCCTGGCAGAATCTCTTTCCAATTTAACCCTAATTCTGCTATGTACCTCTTTTGTGGTTTTTTCCTCATTCCCCAGTGTACAGTAATAAGCCCCAAGTCTTATTTGTTTAAATTTTACTGTCATACTTCACGAGGGAATACAAAAAAAGGAAATCTTCTGAAGAACATTGAATATGGCAGGTAAGATCTGCATAATGGGAGTAGTAGGTACATTTAAAACAATTGATTGGCATACTGAATTCCTTTGAAAGAAAACTAAGATAAAGCAATATATGAGATTTTTTAAAAATTGAATTATATTAACGTTCTTGGCATTTGAAAGATCATGCTCCATTGCTAACATAGGCAAATACCAATACAATGGCTTATAAGTAATTGACAGGCAACAGATAGGAAAAATAGATGGGACTATTATTCAGCTTCAAGTTTTTATGTTTTTTTTTTTTAGACAATTATATTGTACTCACCCCTCCCAAAGGATTTCCCATTTTAAGACCCAATATTCCATACAGGAAGTATACAGATGTGAGGGCATGTAAAGCTAAAAATAAGAAATACAGAATCTAGCACAGCTGGGGATAATTAGTAAAAAAATCAAGTTATCGCCAGAAAAAAAGGAAGTTGGGTAGACAAATTTTTCTTTAGCCAGGCTTTGGGAGATCCATGGAAAGAGAAGATATTTATAATTCCCACCCCTTCTTCCATCCCATAGAATCTGGCAAAATAAACTCCATTGTATGAAACATCTTAAAATCACTAAACAATGGTATAATTCAATTGAGATTCTCTTAATGAAACAGAGTTGATTCTAATAACATTTGAGAAGTCAAAAATTTCAGATGCTCTGTATTTTCAAATCAATTCTGAACTATAAACATGCCATTTGAAATTCCAGAACAGTCATTCCAAATGACAATGTCCCTTTTTATCTTTTATTTTCTGTACCTGACTGCTAGTGTTGGATAGTGTAATATTACTGTTCTACGAGTACTAACTACTTCAGCTAGTTCCCCCTAGAATCAAATGTTTCCCTGGGTTACAAGTTTCATGAGATACTGATGCTTTCCTAAAACTGAACTTACTGAGATTTCATCCAATTCAATAAACAGTAATCAGCATCTGCTCTGAATCAAGCAGATGGAAATCAAGGGGTTTAGAGAGTGTTAAGCCTCCATTCCTTGTCTCAAATCCTTTGCACTTTAACTAAGACACAGGCATACTTTTCCTTAATGATTAAAATGTTCCATAGATTGAGACTGCTGTGCATAAGATGTTGTCTAGGCTTTATATCTATCATCCAACAATACGTTTTACCAACTGGTGAACTGAAAATATTTCTGACTGTGTATTTTTTTCCTTCTTTTCCATTGCCATTGAAGCAGTGTGCAAACATTGAGGAAATTAATAATAATGAGGATTCCTGTGTGAACATACTTGTGTATGTATAAATCAGAATATTTTTTAAAGATTAGGTAAGTCAAAAGAAGTTACAACTATTCTTACCATGAAACAGAAGAAACTGAATTTGTTCTTGTGAAACCAACTTAGATTAGTGCAGGCTTTAATGTATTTTTCATTTAATCCACTTGCCACTCACTAAATTGTCAATGCATATTAACCCAAAAGATTGAAATTGCATTAATCTATGATGTCTGAGTGAAGATTGTGGTCTTTGCTTTTTCTTTAAAGCTTGAACTATACCCTAGATTTTCAAACTTAAAATTACAAAAGGCATTCGCAAGATTCACTAAAGGCTAATGAATAGCTGATAAGTCTGCACCTATGTATGAGGTAAGGAAATGTAAATCTTTTGTAATGTTTCCATTTTGAATTTTACTCTTTCTTCCTTTCCTGTATACTATTATCTCTCTGACTTCTAAACACTTACTTTTCCTTTTGGATACATTCTTCCTGCTAATTTTTAAGCCTAGACCTAAAGCATGTTCTTTGCTTAATCTTCAAGAATTAGAAGAATAAACAAAGATTTAAAGAATGTTGATTTAGTGAACTGCTTAGATATGACCTCAGGGCTTTGTACCTGTTTCAATAATTTAACACAGGAGCTGAAACAATTCTCTAATTCTGTATGTAAATAGTGTTGAATATTTGAAGAAAGCATTGTAACATCCAACACTATTTTTACAAGTTTCTAAAGATATTTTTTCTGTATAGAATGTCTCTGGTTAAAGCTTCTATAAAATTACTGTCTTAGAAATAAAAGTAAATCATTTTTCCTTACCATAGCAGTGATACAGGAATTACATTTCACTTTCTTGAAAATATTAAAAAATAATACACACATCTAATATTCTTTGAATAAAATTACAGATATCTTCAAAATTATACAAAGATTACTTTAGAGTAATTACATTTCTTTTCAACAAATATTTAAAATGTCTGTTTTGTATAAATAAACTTGGAAGTTTCCAAATCAATGTCCCACAGTCTAAATGTGCTTTTTTTGTAAGTTAAAATTATGATTTAAGAATTTTTAGTCCTTGGTATGTTTTAAGTACATCCTCTAATCAAACCCTAGAATAAAAATCAAATGTCTAAATCTAATTCTAATTCTAACAGGAACACAATTGACAATTGACACTTATTCTATTTAAATGCCTCTCATAGAACATTCCAACGTCGAATACTGCTTACCATTGGGAAAATTCCCTCCTTTCCAGCACAGCAAGTGTTCAGCCCTGACACATGCATGGCAAGACATCCTGGTTGCACAATGATCCTAACCCCTGCCAATTCCTTGGCCTAGGATGCCTGAAAACTTTACGTGCTCCCATGGAACTTGGCCTCTGCCGTGCTCTTTAAAACCAACCATCCTAGCTAACTGCACTCCATCAGAGCAGCTCTGACTCCAGGTGATCACTCATCACCCAGGTCTTTCCCTCATCACCACCATTTGTCCAAAAACCCACCCTGTGTCCTTTTAGCTGCTCATTCTGTCAGGGACAAGTTCCAAATGAACACTGCTCTTAGCCCTTTAGCTTTTTTGGATGTTTAGTCTTTTTGCATGTTTCTGCTCCCATCGTAGATGCCTTTCTCTATTAGTCATATTAAAATGACTAACAGAATGTTTGCATTTCTTACAGTGTAAATGACAGTTTACCTACAGGAGTCATTAATAGGCATATTTGCTCACAGACTCTCACTTTAAAAGGGAAGAAGTTGGTCATTGTTTGTAAAGAAATCTGGCTGTTCCCTTAGTAAAATTAGCCTGGGTCAATTTCAGGTCCATAATTTATAATAAATAAATGACATTGTAATTGTGTTATGATAGATCTTATTATCTTCCACAGTTGGGAATAGTAAACAATTCTTTCTTATGGGAAAGAGTAAAAAAAAAAAAAATAATACAAACATCAAGTACACTGCTCTAGTGAAATGCTGACCAGAAATATTTCTCTACCATTTATCTTGAGAGGTGGAGTCTAATTCCATTCCCCTTAAATCTGGCCTGGCCTTAATGACATTTGATCAGTAGAACACAGCAGAAGTGACATTCTTAGACTCTGAGACTAGCTAAGAAGAGGCCTTAAAGCTTCCACTAGATTTCTTAGAACTCTGGTTCTCAAACTTTTCAGATGCAATGGAAGAAGTTGGACTAGCCTGGAATGAGCTGCTAACGGAATCACATGGAGAATCCTGAGACCACCTGAAAATAGATGGAGACATATCCAAACAGCCTCAGCTGTTTCAGCCCTTAGGGATTTGAATCATCTCAGCTAAGGCCCCAGATCAGGTTGGGATGAGATATGGTTGCCTTTACTTAACTCCGCACAAATTGCAGCTTCAAAGCAAAATCAATGATGGTTGTTATTTCAAGCCATTAGGTTTCCTTTCTGGCAAAGGGGAGTGTTGCACAATAGTGGATAAATAGAACATCTGTTATTGACCATGGATTATATGAACTTGAAATCATGAAAGTTGTTGGAGAGTTTCTTTATTCCATTGTCCCCATATAATAATAAAACTGAAGCCACTGTGAAGCCCGATTGTGAAGCAGGTCACTTTGTCCCCTGTTTCAAATGTCAACATATATATTCTCCACTTGTGATATTTCCTACAAATTCTTCAGTGTAACAGGGACCTAATGCTCCCCATGGACTTCTTCTCCCCAGCTTTTTGAAATAAATTCTGTACTCAGGAAATATAATCTTTAATTTATCTATTTTTATCCATTTGTAGTGTAATATCCATTTGACTGGTATTCCTCCTTGTTTATCACTTTCAGGATTAAATCCTCCATTTTACAAATGTCAGTTTCTTTTTTCTTTTCTTACCTTCTCTATATCAGTTCTGAACTAGATTACCTCCAGATTACCTTTGTAATTGACCATGCCATTCTCTACGCTGTAACCAGGAGTCTTTCTGAAGGCTGAATCCTACCATTCACCTCCTTCTCAACTCTTGCCTTCACACAGCTTATTCTGCCCCCCACCACACACACACACACATACACACACATAGTGTTGTTCAAAAAACAGTCTGTACTCTAAAATTGTGCAGGTAGTACTTAAAGAATTTGTACCTGATTTCCTTTCCAAGTCTTACTCTCTCACCTTTCCCCTAAATTCAAGTGGTTTCCTGCTGTGAAATACTCCTAGCTCCTCAAACGGACTGTGTGCCTTCCCTTCTACAGGCATCTACAAAGGTTTCCTTCATGAGTTTCTTTACTCAATAGAAATCACTGAATCTCTTCACCTTTCCTCACACTTGTCCACCTTCCAGATTTCCCGTATCCTTCAGTAAAAACAACTGTTTCAATGAAGACTTCCTGGACTCCTCTCTCTTGCTATTGATTATGCAATCTGTCTATTTAATTCCACAGAAGCTATAGACACCTCCAAAAAAGCACCCAATATTGCCACTTAACTGTGGGTATATCCTAAATATGTAAGCCCTAGTAAAGTGATTTAGTCACCATCTTTTGTAATTCCAGTGCCCCTAAAGAGGGTGGGCAAGAAAAAGTTTGTGGAATTGAAAAATATGTGAATGAATGATTATTTTTGTGTACCCATACTGAAGTATGTATTACACAAAAGAAATAATTTTAATATCAAACAGAATATTTATTTGTATTGTATTAATATTTTATTGGTATATCTAGATTTAATCTTAAACTGAAAGATTTCTAAATTGGATTTTTGTAGGATTATATGATCTTGCAAATTCTGTCCCACTGCATAAAGCATAGAAAAATTTTCCAGCTTTATCAGGAGTTCACATGTTTTTTTATTTAGTTCCCATATATTATCCCCTTTACCTAGACTAGTTGTTTATATATTAGCATGGGAGTTTCCATTTAAGGAAAGTATAAGAATTATACATAGGTATTAACAAATTAATAAGACTTTTGGTGTTACTAACATTTGCAGAGCCCTCCACGAACATTACTGAGGTCCTTCAAATAGTAATCCAAAAATATACCTCAGTAAAGTGACCCTTGCAAGTGGCAGCAGACACTTTTCTGTGATTGTTACCAAATCCTTTCCATTTAATTTATTACTTTACCATGAGAAACGAATTGTCAAAAAGTACCTGTTAAACTTTTATATCTGCAGATTCACAATTTACTGAGCATCTCTTTTATAATTTTAGGTTAATACAAATATAACAATTAGTTTATGCTTAAAAACAATAATGTTTATGGTTTTTAAAGAGAATAGTATTTGTTATTTATAAATAATGTTTATTATTTATAAAATAACCTGTTCAGTATGTTTCACGTTTAAAATATTAGATTTCTGAAAAGGTAGTAAACGAAGTGGAACTATTGATTAGAGGGAAATGGAGAGTAAATATGATAAAGTGGGTAGAGGTACTAGACTGAATCAGGGGAGGCTGCAAATAGCCTATGCATTGGAAGTGGTCCTCAGAGGATATTGATAGGGCATTCAAGGTCCTGTGGGTAAAAGAGGAAAGCATTTAAAACCAAATTTCTGGCACGTCTGTTGTCAAAGACTCGAGCAAGATAGGGTTATTCCAGAACAAGATGGCATTGACCTTCACAGATGGCCAAAAGCATGAACATAGGTATAGATATTAGCTTGGAAAAGAGATGCCCCAACAAGGCCAAGCTTTACCAAAGCTGATGACGCTATTTTTTTAAATTAAACTACCATTGATATACAATCTTAGAAAGGTTTCACGTGAATAACATGTGGTTTCAACATTCACCCATATTCTCAAGTCCCCCACCGTACCCCACTTACAGTCACTGTCCATCAGCATAGTAAGATGCTATACAGTCATTACTTGTCTTCTCCGTTGCTGCCTTTCCTGTGACCTACCTACACTGTGATTGCTAATTTTAGTGCCCCTTAATCCCCTTCTTCCTCCCTCCCCTTGCTTCGTCCTAATACACCACAAATGAGTGAAATCATTTTGTACTCGTCTTTCTCTGCCTGGCTTATTTCACTGATCATAATACCCTCTAGCTCCATCCATGTTGTTGCAAATGGTAGGATTTGTTTTCTTTTCAAGGCTGAATAATATTCCATTGTGTATATGTACTACATCCTCTTTAAGTTGATGGCTCTATTTAAATTTGGCTATTGAGTATTTTCTTGACAAATGGAAGAGAATGTTCGGTATATTTATAAAATGGATCTGAACTGATGCAACATTTCCCAAAGAGTCAGACCATCCTTACAAAGAAGACCAACAATCATATCTGTCAGGAACTGAAATACCTCTAAAGCCCAAATAAGTAAATTTTAAATCGATCTACAAGTTGGAATGGTATGATCAAGCATCTGACAGGCAAGATTAGGATGAGAGAAATGAAGAGAGAGAATGTTTGTAATAATCCTCTCTCAATATAATTAAATTCTGATTAAACTACAGTAAGAAAATTATACTGCATTAATTTGGATTGCCTTTCCTTTTTCTTATATCCTTAGTAGGAATTTATTTTGAAAAAGTTATTCACAACTTGCTCATAGGTGTTAGGAAGTCACCATGGCCAGTAGCTATATAGAGGCCAAAGAAATCATTCTTGATGCCAGAAAAGCCTGTAAACTGAGTAAGGTAAGCATAAAATGCAGTATATGAGACAGAGGTTTGGGAGTGGATGGTGATCCTTTTCCATTTTTTATTCACCTCTTATAATATATGCCATCCAGATAGGATACCATATGTCATTCAAACCTACCATATATCAAGTTATAGTGAGTGGCACTGTGAATCTTTGGTTGCTCTTCTAATTTTATCTTTAATGTAAATTTCCACAAATGGCACTACAGAATCTAGGTGTATAAACATTTGTATTGCTCTTGAAACAGACCCTGTGTCAACCATGGTGTTGGTCACACAGTAAGCCTTCAACGAGTAATTGTGGAGTGAATAACTAAGTGTTACAAATTAGTCTCAATTTTGTGTCGATTACACATCAATCAACAGCACATTCACTTTCTTTAGTACTGGTAGCTAAATAATAGGTATTTCAAATTCCACATGTCTAAAACTAATTCCAATTTTTTTACCCATAATATCCTCCTGCAGCCCTTCCCATCTCAATCATCAACAACTTTATCCTTCCAATTCCTCTACCTTCAAAATACATATTTCTGGATCCAATCCCTTTTCACCACCTTCTCTGTCTCCACTTTGGTCCAAGTCTCTTTCGCCTCTCACTTCAATTATCACCATGGCTTGTTGGTTGGCCTGTGCTTCCTCGATGTGCCACCTCCTCTTGGCAGAGCCGTGCACAGTGATCTTCAAAAATCCAAGTCATCTCTTCTAAGCCTTCACTGGCTGCCATACAATGGCCTTCAGTGCCCTAAATGATTTACTCCTGAGCTATGAGACTGAATGGCATTATCAAATATCCATCAAATGAAGTTAAGATGAGAGGAATGAAAAGAGGCAGGATGCTCTGTAACTCAACTGCTCTCTTCATAATTAGATTTTGATTAAAATACAAGAAAACTGTGCTGTGGTAACTTGGATTTCCTTTCTCTTTCTGCTCAGTGTCTTCTTCTACTCCCACCTTTGCTTACTGTCTAAAGCCACGCTGGCTTGTGCACTGTGCTGGTTTATTTCCAACACAGGGCTTCAAACTTGCTTTTCATTTTGTCTGGAAACGTCATCTCCCTTATTATCCACATGGCTCATTCCCTCATTTCTTTTGGGACTTGACCAAAACGTTGCTTTTTTTGAGAGGGCTTCTTTGACTTAACTATTTAAGTGTCACCTGTTTCTGGCATTCTGTATTCTCCTTTATTGCTAGTTTATTTTTTCTATCATACTTATCACTATCTACTACGCTATATTTCACTTCTGTATTTTAATATGTGTCTCAACTCCATAGACAATACAATAGATAAGGTCAGGGATGTTTGTTGATTTTGTTAGCTAATATAGCCCCAGAAACTAGAACAACGTCTGAATGTAAGAGATGCTCCGTGAATGTTTGTTAGATAAATGAATGAATGGTCAGGAAAGTCTAAATGCTACCACTTATTGCATTGCTACATACAAGGCAGTAGTGATTCCTTTGGTTCATCCAAAAAACTTCAGTAAGGCTAATGTCTCCTCCCAGGGAAGCACTCCAGGACTCCAGTCTGACTGAAAAATCCTTTCCATACTATGTCAGCTTGACTCAACACTCTTTCTCATATTCTTTTCTCTTCCTTATGTTCCCTCCTAATGAAATGACTTGCTTAAACTCTATCCATGACCCATAAAAATAAGTCAAAGTTTTTCAGGTAATAAGTGTCTTCTACACTCTCTGTACTTCACTTGTACTGCAGTATACTTCTTTCACAATACATTTTAATGAAATATTACATCCAAAATCATCTTCTATATGAACATTTTCTGCTTTGAAGTACATTTTAATAGCTAGCCTTTGTAGCTATTAAAAAATGGTGAAAGAAGAAATACACTGGGCAATCAGAAAAGCTTATTTGTTTGCTGAGTGACTTCTACCACACTCAGTTTCCTTATCTTTTATTATATTTTAAAAAAAGAATAATGGTAAAAGTCTGCTTTGCTGCTTCATTATATCACAGATTTAGTTATACTGCCCACTGTATCTTATCCTTAGTGTGCTATATATCTTAGTGCATAACACAATTATTAATGGTAAAAATTATTTTCTCAATCTAGGTTTATTTATATACTGGATCTACCACTGAAAAGTTCCCCACCCTTGGATCCCCTCAGCACTGGAGAGACAGTGTCTGTACACTGAGGATTTATTGGTATTGCTATTATTTTCTATCATCATATACCCTCAGAAAAGAAAGATCATAGGGGACTCTCTTAGCTGCTGAGTGCTATATATAAAAGGAGGGTGGTATTTGGAGGTGCATATAGTTAAGAACTGTGAATTATCTTAAGAGAATCCATTATACAGTAAGCAAAATTTAAGATTTAACCATTCACCGAAATTTCAACCATTGTAAAAAAATATTGCCCCATTGAATGATGATGATAATAATAATGATATCAAATAGATGATAAATAATGATAGCAATAGATGATATTAAATTAGCACTGCCATATGCCACTGATCTAAGCATTTTATTTGCAATGACTCATTAGAAGAATAATTCTTTAGAGAAACTGAATCCTGGGGAAATAAATGGCATCAAATCTGAAAGTTTCTTAAGATCCTTTTTTAGGGGATATCCGTGGTTTTTGTATTCACCTCCACCTGTGAAAATGAGGGAAGGTGATAGATAAATCAGGGCAAGAAGGAATTTATTGATTTACATTGCTGAAACAACTTGAGACTGAAAACGGAAGTGAAAAGAGAGGTGAGATAAATAGATATCTCAAGGACATAGATATCTAACGGAATAGCTAATAAGTTTGAATCACTCCTATAGATCAGGCACTATATTAAGCAATTTGCAGGCATGATTTCAATTAATCAATACAGTGTCATGTGAGGTGGTCATAAGATTATCCTCTTTGTAATAAAGAGAAAAGGGAGTAGTTAAATGTCTTGACCAAGGCCACAAAGCTAATTAATGAGCAGTGGAACTGTTAACCAAATCTTGGCAATCTTGCCCTAAAATCTGTTCTTAACTCTTAGAATTTACACTGTATTTTTAACCTTTTCATTAGAAATATTTTTGTTCTTTATGTGTTTTCCCATAGTGCTGAGCAGTAAAACTTTATGATGCAAAGAAATGAGGTGGTGTCCCTTAGGGGCAACCAAGAAGTGGGGACTAGTGGGGTAAGTGCCTCCACTCCAAGCTGAGTGTAGAGAAGGGCCACTGCTGAAAGACCAGCCAGCAGATGATAACTGAAAAAAAGGAGAGAGAAAAGTGGATGAAACTCATCATTATAAGGGGAAAATGAGAAATTCAAGGGAAAATAAAAGAGAAAGCTTCCCTAGGCCTAAGGACATTCCCCACTACTCACTACTAATAAAAGTCCACAGTGTCTTTTTTCCCTTTTGTTGAAATACCAAAACACATTATATTCCTAGCATTACTTATTACTTGCACCTCAAAATCTGTGGGAGGATTAAGGCTATGATATGAATTCAATCTCTTACTCATAGCCTTGTGGGAACTGGTATGTTCCCACTTCCTTTCATGTCACCAACTCAAAATGCAAATACACATGCTCTCACGCTTACTTAAAATTTAAAAGAAAGGAAAGAAAGATAAGAATAGATTGCAGCTCAAATATTTACAATTTTCTCATGGCCTTAAATAATTCATGAACTCAGTTCAACCAGTACTTTGTTCACTCTAGTAAATATTATTTGAAAGCCAATGTATATTAACATTTACTAATGAATGTTTTGAAATAATCAAATTAGATGAAGATCATTGAATATGTTGCAGACTTCAATTATTTTCTACTAAACCATAGGTGAGCTGTTCTGCCCTGCACACTAGCTATTAAATTGTGCTTGAATTCAAATCCTGGGACCACTTTAATGTAGGCATTACCTCACAAGTGAGTCATTAAGGAAATAAATAATTTCTCAACCAGAAATCTCTCTAAAACTCTTCAGTAACAAAGTGCTAAACTGAGCATCCAACATACCATGAAAGTATTTTGAGTCCATTTTTGGCCAGTGAAAGCAAACAATAATTTGTGTGATTTAACAGTGGTTTTATATTTATAAATCATAACATGAAGGAATGAATTTGTAGGCTTCCTGTTACACTTTTGCCTTTTTTCCAATCCAGAATTATAGAGGCATCATAAGGCAATTAAGAGTTGTCGCCTGGAACATTCAGGTGCAGCACTGGAATTTTAAAACAGTTGAAAAGCATTTTTGAATAGTACTATACTGTAACACACCTTTTAAACTCGACATGGACTTTTAAATCTTTCATGGAAAATTCCCAAGTTACCACGATAAAGTAAAGTTCTGCTTTCTTCAGGGAATATTTTTGGGAAAAAATAACCTAGTTTGATTTTCATGGAAAAATATCTAAATAGTAGTATTGCTGTTTAAATTTTGCTGCATTTCTTTTTGTGGGTGTTTTGAAGTAAATGAACAGGTTTATGCAAACATTATGATTTGCTGTCTCTTGAACATTAGAAAGCAGCTGTGTGTGAGTAGTGACGTATGTGGGCTTTACGTAAAGAGATTTTGCCATTTTTCAAGCCAGATATAGCTTTTTATCAACAAATGGAACACAAATCTCCAGTCTTAGCCTTGGAGAGAAAAATTCGATAGTACTTAAATGTATCCTTTGTGTTTTAGGTTTGTTGACCAGAGTATTGTACAGATCTAATGCTACCAAAATTTTAATTTTATTATGTATTTTAATAAATAATTCTATTTACTTATTTAATAAATAGTTTTATTATTTATTTATTATATATTAGAACTTTGAAGACTATTATGTCTGGAAAGAAACTAAATCTTGAAAAATATGCAATAGAGTTTCTGATGCTGCAGTTACAAACCACTCTTTCATCAGTGATGAGATTTTATTTTCCAGTAATCTTCTGTCCAAATACATTCAACTAATCCCATCTCAACTTTTTGTGTAATTCCTTGGTCTTTTATTACTTTATCTTGGGTTATGATAATCTTCCATTTCTGTTTACTAAGACACTTTCAGTTATCTTCCAGGCACACTAGGAACCTTTATACACACCCTTGAAATATACCCCAAATTGCATTCACAGTTGGTTATCTTGAGTTCGTCATGTCAGAAAGGGCCACTGTCAGTAATACAGTTCATTCTTACGGTGAGTTGTTAACATGAATCTGTTTGAGAGTCCCTCTTTGTGTATTCACACCCAAACTCTTAGGCAATGATGTCAGCATTATCCTACAGATAAAAATAAAAAAGCATGCAGAAAACCCAAGCCCAGTAGGGTTAATTCCATGAGATATTTAGACATTCTTTAGACATTTGTTTAGAGAAGCCAAAAAAGTGGAACCCCAAAACCCATCTCATGGCAGTCCAACTCAGAATCTTCAGGCCAGGCATTATTTATAATGAAATGAAACTCCCGAAATCATGTAAAACAACCATTTAAAGGAAATACATGTAGCTGGAGAATAAGAAAACTTTTAATGGCTCTCTGTAAGATGAACTGGGTGTCTGCTTCTGCATGCCCTTCTCCTTTTTTCTATCTACAGGGTAATGCTGAAGGCATTGCTTAAATGTCTGAGTAGAATGAGGATGACCGTTTCACACCAAATATTCCCAAGCAGTCTGTCATCTGGCAAACAGCTAGGAATTTTTCTTGACGTCCTGCTTTTCTGGACAGCAATAATCTCTCACCAGCCGTCAGTCCCAAAATGTCTTGTCACCTGCCACTGATGATTCTGGCAACCAACAGCCATTGCTTCTGTGATATCACTTCTGCTGGCTTAGAGTGCAACACTCCAAGATGTTCTACTGCTTAGATAAGAAGACGTTGACTAAAATGACATTCTAGGGGCCCTGTCCACACACTGTCAGTAAAGATAAGAATCCAAACTACACAGACTGAAAATAAGGATCAAGGGAGAAAAATACAGATCATCTTTATGTCAGGGCTTATGCTCGTTCTCCACTGGCTTGTACCCCTCTCTACGAGAAGAAAATGTTTAACTTGTAAAATACATTAATGACATCATTGGTTTAGATAAAGAGCCACAAAGAAAACCAAGAAATTTTGAATAATGCATTTTGAATTGAGCAAGGTCTGTTTTATCACTAGGGACCATTAACCAAATACAAGTGAAAATTAAATGCTATTTAATATTTTTTCCCCTCAAAAGGAATGATCAATAAGTAATTGAGTTTTGAGCATAATAACACATTGGTTAATAAGAAAAACATGAACCTTGACTTTAGGCAGTAGTCTTGACATACATTTTTTCCCCTCATTTCTGGAATTCTCCTTGCCTCATAATTCACTGATGGGCCACCTATGAGAGAATGGTAGCATCATGGTGAACAGAATACATATGTATGTTTGAAGCCCTTTACTTTCTTTTCTCTTGCTCAAGTAGTAATGTCCACTCGCATTGCAGTTGTTCATTCAGTTTGGTGAAAGATGATTAAAGAATAGTCCTCATAACTTTTTTTTAAAAATCTGAAAACTATTATGGACTATTTTAGTCCACTAAAAATTATGTTTGAGTAGTATAAAAATCAAGTTTAATATAGTGAGAAATACTTCAAATAAAATTAAACATGGTATCGATGAGAGATCTGCTTAAATCTAATATTCATTGTGAAAGTATAAATGCCAAACAGCAATGTTTATTTACAAGTCAGCTTTCTCATTATCTTTGGAAAAAAATCTCTCATGATTGCAAAGCAAATCTCACAGAATGGGCTCCTTCCAAATAAAGAAAGAAAACTGAGGCAATTTGAAAATTCTCACTAAAATTTAAATGTATTCAATTAGAGGTAAAAAATAACCATAAATATCAACAAATTACTCAAAAAATAAATCTTTTGTTGTAAGAAAATTTGTGGTTTTCATGTTATAATGCAAACAGATTTCTTCTGTATATGTAGAAAATATAAAAACATAGGTATCTAGATGGTTTATGTGCAAACAGTTAATATGTATTTGTCAATATAAATTATACAGCAGATACATTTTGTGAGTTTTCTCAAGTTGAAGTTACCAAGGTCAAACTTCAAACCTAAACTTTAATCTCATGTCCATTTCAAAGATTGTATGCACACACACAAACACACACAAATCTAGGCCAGGCTTCCTGACCTGAGCTTGATATTCTACAGTGACCTAGAGGGATGGAATGAGAGTGTAAGTGGTGCATGTGTACATGAGTGTGTTTGTGTTTGTGTGTATGTGTGTATGTGTGTTTATTACTATTTTTTTCTCATTGCTTTTCTTCTCCTTGTCCACTCATTATACTACCAGAGAGGCAGATTGAGTAGGAGAAGTGCACATCCAAGTCTCTGGGGTATCAATTCATATACTGGCTATTTATCACTTGAGGGTGCACTTGAAGTCTCACTGGCAAGCTCCCTGATGGGTGCTTGCATCTTACAATCCTTTGAGGAAGGCAATGTGCTAAGCATCTACCTCTTGCCACTCACCTACTCTATGGGTATACTGCCATGCAAACTCTCACCTGGGGTGCTGGGTCCTGTCCAGCATGCAGCTCAAGTTGGATTCATTAGTGAAAGCTCTTTCCTGGCCATGCCCACACATTCCATATATGACCTGATCAAATTGAAAGCCCTATTTAGATGGTATCGGAATAAGCAGGCACTGGTCTCTGTTTCCTGGACCACAGGGACGGATAGTCAGTTTTCCAAAGCATCTTCTCACTAAGGTCTTCAATGCGTCCTCTCACATGGTCTTCTTACCAGATTTGGATTAACAAGGAAGAAGCAGCCACACAGCTTTTTTCCCACTTTCTTATCAGACAGACAATTATCTTCACAGAAAGCATCTACACACTCTTGGGAAATCCAGCATAGATTATTCTAGTCTGTTTGTATAGGATATGTGCATCTTTTTCAGCAATAATAGCAATGTATTGATTTGCCTAATACTGGGGAATTAGCCCATTAGTGGAGTAAAGTCCATTTTAATACACATTACATAGAAAGGTAGATGTAGATATAGCAAGTCACACACACACACACACACACACACACATATACATTATGCTCAAATATTATGTCAACTGAAGTTTTTTCATATTAATGACTTGATTAACATTGCATATTATTTATGTCACATAAATTTTGTTTTCAAAAACTGGGTAGACTTATTTATTTTTTATATTTTCATGCTTTGTTCATGAAAAGAATAAAGGGAAAATAAGCTGAAGCTTTAAATTGCAGTCCCTCTTTTTCCATTCCTGCCTTTACCACCACCAACCAGACACATCAATAAAGAAAAGAGAAAGAAAGAGAGATGAATTAGGAATGAGCAGTAAGTGTAAAAGAAACAGGTTCTTCCTGGCCAATTCTGAAGTCATTTTGAATTAATTAAATACAAGCTATTACTAAAGTAAAGAGGACATCTTTGGTCTTTAAAAATATTAACTCTAATGTTTGCTACACTGCATTTCTGCTGTTCATTTCCTCATTAGTGGCTAAAATAGTTAAACCTGTCAAAATACAGAAACACTTGGAAAAGGAACCCCAGGACAGTTGCACCTAAGAAGCTGTCATCTTCCCTGGAAGTTGCCAGTGAGCTGAGATACTCTCGCTGCAGCATGAGGGACACACTTGGACCCATGGTATCATTTCTTCCGTCTGCCTTTCCATTCTCATTTTCCAGCCTGTTTCATACAGCAAATATTCAAACGTTTTTTGGATACTTTCATTAGCTATGGCTTCCAAAAGTTTGGTTAAAATAGTGAGTGAACTGAGTAAGCAACATTTTGGCTTTTTCCTTTTATTGGGCACACCAGTCCCTTATTGTCCCTCCCCCACTTTCTTCTCCAAGGACCAGAATGGAGCCTTCTCTGGATGAGGATTTCGTTGCCCAGAGGCCATTTCATGCATGTCACACATCTGTAGCCTTGGAATCAGAGGCCTTGCCTTCATTTTGGAGCATCAGAAATATTTCTACCAATAGTTGAAGAGTTGTTTCTTTCCTTTCTCCTTGCTTTTCTTCTTTCAATTCCTGACAGCCGTATGGGCTACACATAGAGCTGACACTGCTAGAAATACATCAACAAGAGTAGATTCAGAGGGTTTTAATGAATCTTTCAGATTCCTACTGAACACCTGTGCATTTAGAGAAGTCATTTAAATTCTCTCAGTTTCTATAGCATTATGTACAAAATAAGCCCTGTTCCAGAACTGTGTGAGGAGCAAATAACTGGTAAATGTAGTAGTAGTGCTATTAGGTCAGAGGGTCCCTCATCTATGGTTAACCAAGACACCAGGGGAATGAGCCAGAGGGATCCAATTCACTACTCCAAAGCTACCTTTTAGCTAAATTGTACTCTTCTCTCCTTAAAGCATAGCTTGGTGTTTTTATAATGGGCTTTTTAAAGTAAAAACAATGTTTTATGATAAAAACAATGATATCTTTTTAAAGCTCCATCTCTATGAAACAACAAAATTGTGATACCCATAACAGTATGGGGTTAATGTTTAAATCCATAAGCTAACATTTCAGAATTCTTTACTCTATAAGAGAGAGATTGTACACATTCATCTTTATAGGCTTAGAGTTTAATAGCACCTAATCTCTGCTCACAGCCTGGAAACTGTTATCATATTTAAGGCCCACATGGAAAGGTACTCTTAGGACATACAAGTGACAGTTTATACGCAAAAGTCCATCCCATTTCAAATGTCATTTCCATTAGTGTCTTATATCAGAATTACAAGTGAAATGAATACTCTGTAACCTAGTATTTTAAAAGGTTATGTTGAAGGAGTAGAGAGACTTAAATTAATTTTCCCTCTTCTTATCCAGTAGGCCTTTACCTCAATAGGATTTCCTATAATTCTGACTTAATCCATGTCTCTGCAGATGAACCAAACAGACCACAGCATAGAAGAGCCTGCCAAAGTAGTTCCCTGCCAACAGCCCTTTCTACCTTTTAAGAGCAACTTTAGCTTAATGATTTTACAGCAATCCAAATCAATCAAGAAAGCACACAGCAGACGCATAGCTTACTATGCTCTGCAAAGATCTATTTGTTTAGCCATGTGCAAACATTGCCCTAAAACGATCAGAAGGTTAGCATGCTAATCAATTACTAGATTTATTCAATTCTTATAAGTACTATTAAGAATAAACTATTTCAAGGAATTATTCATATAAGCAATATTAAGCTGATATTTGGAAGGAATTGCACTGCCAATTTTGTTAACTGAGATTTGATATAGCCAGAGAAGTAGAAAATTACTTAGGTCTGGTGGAATCCATCATTACCTTTTTGAGACTATGAATTTACCAAAAATAGTGAGAAAGTATTTTCTAGCAATATTAAATGAAGTATAAAGCTTAAATGAAAGCTAAATGCCCACACAATGTCACCTTAGTCTAAGCATTGTTCTAAATTACTAGAAGCACAATATAAAGGTTCAATAAGTATTTCCTACATAACTGCTTTCCTTAAATTATTCCTGCAACAATCTTTCCTTTCCCTACATTGTGGCTATTGAAAGGCTGGAAAACATGTATTATTCTGAGGCTGATATATGATCATACTAGGTAAAAAGTATTAGATGTTCATTAATTGGACATCTACTAGTAAATATTCATAATTCATATATCTTAGGAAGTTTGGGTCTAAACTTTCAACTTAATGGAATTTAGCATAATTAATTCAAAATTTTTTTAACTAAAAAATTATTTTGGCTGTTAATATCATGACCAAAAACACCAAATGAGACTAGACTTTTATCAACTAATAAATAAAAGAGTTGATTTTTATAAGTTGTCTTTTTTAACTGACTACACAAGACCTAGAAAATGAAAATATCTTATTTAAAGTTGAAGTTTGCTATCCACTTTAAATCTCTCCATAATGTTTGTCAGAGTTCAAATGGATAAAATGAATTAAAAATGTTTGCTTCTACTTCTTATCTAGAAATTATTACTAAAATAGGAATGGTTCCTGTTTCAAACAGACTCTTAAGAACCCATACAAATAACTTCACTCAATCACTTAAACATTTATTAAGAAAAAATACAAATTCTGCACTTTGTATACAGTGCTTCTAAAGGACAAGCTTTAACCATATTGTAATTTATTTAAGAAAATATCACTAAAGGAGAAGTAAACTCATCTACTTTGTGATATTGTCCTCAGTGAAATGCCTCCACTTCCATCTACAAACTACAGGTTCCCTATAGTGAACTCTCTCAGTGTCTGAAACGCTCACTTTATAAATAAAAGTATTTCTACATTCATTCTGACATGGTTCCTATTACCTGAAAAGAAGATGGACCCTGGAAATTTTACTCTGTATTATCTGGGTAAATCTGCAGGCTCTACCCTTTTATTGAAACATCAGCAGGTAACACTGTATTGTAATTTAATTAGAAAAACAGAAGTTATTCAAACTGGTTTCCTGGATCAGCTTTCCTGGTGGCCTTTACATTTCTGCATTTTTATGTAATATGTTTTATTCTGTAATCTAAATTCTTTCATTCCATCCGTACCCTTATCTATCCACCTATTTGCTATCCTTTCATCAATCTAATATCTATACATCTTTGTTGTTTGCCTCTATGTATCTACATATTTGTCATATTAATCAATCTATGTTCAATCAGTCAATTTTTTATCTTCGTTCCTTTATTTCTTTCCCATTTTTATCCCCAAGCAAACATTCAAAGGCCTTCAAGATATTGCTGATAATTCCTACATCTGCTCTACCTGTACTCTCACACCCTGAATAGTACTTCTAAGAATACTGCAAGCTTAAATGCAACACACATTCTATAAATTCATGGAAGGCACATTTCCTCCCCCCCCTTGATATTATAACTTTCTTAGAAATCCATGCATTATTTTTCCAGTATGCAATTTTTATGTATTCTATTTTGTTTTCTAGCTATTTGTGAATTTGTGTTATCCCATTAATAAATGGTACTTCCTTGAAGTTTGGGTCAGTTGCTGTATTCTTTATCTTTGTATGTCACATAATATCAAATACAGATTCCATATATAGTGGGAATTTAGTATATGTTGATTGGATAATTTAATTGATGTCTGAAAATTACTTTGGAAAAAATTTACAAGTCAGATTGTGTTGCTGGGGCAACCTGGATTCAAGAAATATCAGGAAGGAGCTCTTAGAGTAATTCAGGAACATGTTGACATAGATTTGGCTTAATAAGGGAGATGTGAAAATTGAAAAAAACATTGTGAATTTATAAAACTTCCAAAAATAGAAAGAATGGGATTATATGGCAGAATGGATCTACAAAGTGAAGGAGAGTGAAAAATCAAAGGTGGCATTGTTAAGTGATCCAGTCTGGAAAATAAGCAATACCATAGTGGGTAAATCTAAGAGTTAGACAAGAGAGCTAATGGGTTAAGGAAGGTAACCATATGCCATCACAGTAACTGGGTTCAGTGATGATAAAGTTTGGACTGAAAGGAGGTAAGATGGAAAAGTCATACAAAGAGAAGCAAAGGACCAGAGGAGAAGCTGGCAGAGCTATAAGAATATTTAATTACTATTTAAGGAAAACTGAGAAAAAGGTAAGTTTTCAGAAGGAGTAAGGAAACCAGATTTGAAAGACTGATCAAAAATCGTCAACAGCTTTATATTAGCAAGAAGGTAATCACTGCCTAGCTGATGAAGGGCTATTTCAGTTGAATGATAACACTATTTGTTAGCTCTTATTATGAAAAATAAAAATAAAAATAAAAATAAAAATATATCTTCTTTTGTCCTTTTCTATAATGTATAACTTTTCACATGAATTATTCTTCTCTAGAGAGCCTATCAATAAAATTAAGTAGTTTTATATATAAAACTAGATTATATACAGCATAATTATAAAATAAAACTGGTTATGTATGACAAATGTAATGTATTTTAGTCCCCCATTCATGCTCTGAAGAAAGTCATATATCAAGCAATATGGGTCCTGTTTTTCTCTCATCTCTGAATTCTTTCTTGATTTAGAATATCATTACACACAATGTTCAGGTGTTCAGAGGAGCTACTAGGGTTTAAAAAAACCCATTGGAGGGGGAAACGTGGGGGATATCCTAGCAAACTAGGAAAATTGGCTATCCCTTTTGATAACTGACCTTTTAAGAAAAAATCTGACTATGGCTAATCATATCCTTCAGCTGAATTCTGCAACTGTGCAGTACAGGACAAACACTCACACATGGCAGAAATGACCATCTTCTCAGCCACTCTGTATACTCCAGTACTGAGTCAGCTGAATTCCAGCCAATGGAATGGGAACAAGAATATGAGGAAGATAAAACCCATTTATTCTACCACTCATTCACGTTCATCCTTCTCTGGGCATTTTCTCTAGTCAATGCAGTGGACAAGACACTGTAGAGCTCAGGTCCATTCACCAACTGCAGCATTTTTCCAGGGAATGGCTGGGCTTCATACTTTAGAGATTCTAATTCAGTATATCTTTGGTAGAGTCCAGGACACTACACTTTTAAAGATGTTTGCAGTCTTTTCAAAGGCCTATTGCCCAGCCAGGTTTGGGAACTAATGAATATCTTACCTGCCAAATTTCCTTAAAATCTTAGGACCTTACTATCAGCATGAAATAAATGAGGAACCCAAAACCCCTGAGAAAGTTACTAACTTGCCCAAGTTTATTGAATCAGAACTTACATCTAGACCTTGGGATTGACATGACTTTTCACTACATTTTCACTATTTCTTTGGAAATAGTTCTCTTGTTTATCACATTAAAAAATAGACAGACTCAATATGATGTCACTTCTTCTAGGCCAAGTCACAAAACTGGGGCTTACTACCTAACCTAATTGCAATTTTAACCTCTCCCAGAAATGTAGTCAGTCAGGAATTTGCTGGTCAGTATGGATAAGATAATGTCACATGTGCCCTCTCCATCCCCAAGGAATATGAAGTAATCCACTTAAGGAGACCCTTATCCTTGCCTCCTCTCACACACATAGATCACATCCATAATATGATCTTTTAGGACACAAACTAAATGTATCAATGCCACACTGATGGATCGATAGGTGTAACCTCCTTTGTGCATGTATCCCCTGCTCTAAAGAAAGTATTTACGATGTCTCCAAACAAGGGGGCCTTAGAGCAGTTTTTCAGAGCACACTGATGGCTGCTCTTGGGCCATGATCCTCAGTAAACACTATGAATAAACTCTATCTTTCTTAAGTGTAACAATTATGTTGATTTCAGTCAACACCACGTTTTCAGTAGATATTGCCCTGGACTATGGGCTACCATACCAAACCTGTCCAACACTCCTTTTGCTCCTAACATTTTGGTGAGGGTTTTACTTGCTTGGTTTCTGTTTTGTTTTTGTTTTTATTTATTTCTACTGTTTAGCTCCCCAAGGAGGCTCACTTGAGCACAGTAAGGAATCTCTTCTGCCTCCTTCTCATCCTCAGTCTATTACCTTGTACTGCATTCGCAAGAGGTCCTCTTCTTCCTACTTTGTTTATTCACCTTTTCCTAGACACTTATTGGTAATTAGACCAATCCTCCCAACCAACTTCTTGAGTAGAAATGCTATGAGAAATTGATCCATGTCAAGCAGATAATAAGTACAAAGGAATTAGAGTATCATTCTCTCCAATATAATATTAAAATGTGCACCTATGAGAAACTGGGAGAAGCTATACCCACTGAGTGGTGATACTTTTGGCTAGAAGAGCCATTCAAAGCCATTTATTTTTATGAAACAGCTAAACTTTTTGCCTGGTGTATTAGGTTTATTTTAAGGAATTGGCTCACACAACTGTGGAGTCCAAAATCTGCAGGGTAGACTAGCAGGCTTAAGACCCAGGGAGGAGATGATGCTGCAGTTTGAGTTTGAAAAGAGTCTTCTGGCACAATTCTTTCTCTTTTGGTGGAGGCCAGTCATTTTCTAAAAAGGCCTTTAGCTGATTGGATGGAGTCCACTCACACCAGGAAGGATAATCTGCTTTAATCTAAGTCTACTGATTGAAATGTTAATCTCATCTATAAAATTTCTTCAGTATTTACAATGTGTTTGACCAAATATTTGGGTACTGTAGCCTAGCCAAGTTCACACACAAAATTAATAATCACATCTGGTAATAGATAAAGACAATCCATTTTGCAAATCAAAAGGACTTGACATTATTTTTAAGGCAATATATCCTTGACTGTCATTGCATCTCATGAGCCATTTTAATGTGGGATGAGACTCTAGTAATTGAAGAGAGCAGCATAACACACAGAATTATGCTTATTTTGGAAGGAGGAGGCATTGCTCCTATTATAACACAGCTTCACAATCGGGAAGCGGCCTGCTGGCTCAGTAACTCAAGAATATAATGATGGGTTCTGTTTTGGGGGGAGATTTGGAAAACAGCATTATAATTTATTCCTGGTGAATCATAAATCTGAATTTCAGAGGCAAATTTCTATCAGCAATAAACATGCACATTTCAATGCATTCTAGGCAAGACACCAGAGTAAAATGTGAGAAAAATGTGGTCAGTACTTGATCTCTAGTTCCTTGATTGATGCTGAAATGCCTTGAATGCTCTTTCCTCATATATATGATACCTAAAAAAACATCTAGTACGCTTCCTTCTGTCAGCTCACAAAATGATTACCTCTTAATTTTGTTTTCGTTGTTTGTTTTTATTTTTTTACAAAAGGAAAGTATCTCTAAACAGGTTATTATTATATGGGGACCTTAATAACTTGCTTAAGTAAAACTATGACATAATTGACAGTGAGAAGATTAAAATCTGAGAAAGAGTGTGGGAAGTTTCCAGATAATATTTTTGGCTTAATTTTTCAGTTTGCAAAGCAATAGGACCACCTAACTGCTCTTAATAGTAATAGAATAGAGATAGGGGCTCAGAGAAATCTCCAGGAATTATCTGTCTTCTAACCAAGTCCAACATTCATTCTCTTGTGGTACCTGAGGGAAAACAGTCCTGGCCAGCCCCCAATCCACCTGCATGTGATAGGTGGGCACGACGACTAGTGACTGGAGTGCCCTCCACCTTCTTCTTCTCTCCTGCTTAGATGTGTTTGTTGAATAGGGGGAAACGATGCCTAGCAGTTAATGAAACCAAAACATTGACTCTTTGGATCTTGTCTTGGTAGTGATCTGGGACAATGCCTGGAGGTATACAGAAGATACATGTATAGTTCTTGAAGCAACAACTATAATAAAATCAAAAGTGGCCCTGGATTTGGATTTGGGGCAGAATGAAGATCTTTATTGCCCTTATCCTCAGATGCCTCCAATATCATGAGGAGAGAGCTGATTACCTTGATCACCTGCCCACATACATTAATAACAAGGCTTTCTTTCCCCTAACTGTGGTCCCCAGCCCAGGCTAAGGCTTGGAGGTGACAGTGGTGGGCAGGGATTCTCCAGAGCGCCCAGACTGTGGTTTATTTTACTGTGCCAATTGAGCAAGTGATTTGATATCCAATGACACATTATTGAAGCCTTGTCCGAGGAAGACAGAACAACAAGCACCGTGAAAGATTTGACGAAAAACAAATGAATCAAGAACTCTAACTTAAAGAAGCCATCTAGCATATGTTAGCTTACTCTAAATTTCCAAGAGACAGCAATAACTTTGATTCGAGGACTTTTCTTCTTTCAAGCCTTTCATACAGCTACTACTTGGCATACCAAGGCAGCTTTTTCCCATCAACTGGCTTTCTTCAAGTATGTGAGAAATGCATTGCAGAGACACATATTAAGGTCTTGGCTCTTAGAAATAAATATAGACTTTCTCAGAATCCTCAGCCACTTGGAAAAGTGATGATAAAATCAGTAATAGGGAGGATAAATTTTGCCACGTGTTTACTTATCGTCACATACTGACTCATCTCAGGGTTACCTCAAAATTTGAGGTTATGTAGAAAAGTGCTAACCTCCTGCTTTATACAGTAAGATTAAAAATTCTTGGTTAGAATATGCAAAGGGGATAATAGAAGTTCCCAAAAGTAGTGTGATCAAAAATATCCAGGAAGAATAAATATTTTCCCAGCAGGTATACAGGAAAGTAGAGGAATAGAGAAAATGGAACTGGTCACAACCCAAATAGGAGATAAAAATGGAGTCCTGAGTCCAGGTTGCAGAGTTCTAGCCAACATCACAGCTGGAGGACAGGGGTTAGTCTCAGGTAGGGCAACTGGCCGGAGAAGGAGTCAGAACACCAAGTCAGGAATTTGACACAGAGGAACCAGGTAAAGTGGGGACCCTTGAAAGTAAGTGATGAGAGTTAAAGTGGCTTCAGGCAGGACAGAAGCCAAATTACTAAGATTGAGGCATAAGGTCAAATATATACTGTTAACAGGTTGATTTAATTAATCACTGTGTGATTCCTGAAAAAAGGTACATCCGCAAAGATGGTAGCTAAGCCTGGAGATCTGAGTACACTAACTCAGCAACTGGAAGATGAAACAGGTGATAGGAAATGAGGGTCCAGGACGAATTGGGTTTGAAGTATTCAAGGTTCAGTCAGCTTGGTGAGTGATCGTACAGGTCACTGTAGAAAATTCTGGCTTCAACATGATATTTAAGGTTCATGGAAAATGAAATCACACTATCTTAAATATTTTGTAAGGATACAAATGATTATCTTCCCCAGATATATTTGCCTTTCATTTGTTTGATTCTTTGTCAGAATCCTTTTTTTTTTTTTTTAATTAATTTTTTATTGAAGGGTAGTTGACACACAGTATTACATTAGTTTCAGGTGTACAACACAGTGATTCAACATTTATATACATGATAATTCTAGGTACCAGCTATCACCATACCAAGTTGTTACAATATTTTGACTATATTCCTTATGCTATACATTACATCCCGGTTAGGATTCTGTTAGAACCTCCCCCCTCATGTTCTGACAGAATCCTTTAAGATATTCTGTTACGCTTGTCAGGAGTATTATTAGAGCACATATTCTGTGGAAAAAAAAGAAAACAGTGGGTGCTTTTTCATTCCTAAGAAAGAAAAGATTATACATATATCTACCACATCTAAACCTACTTAATGATAGCATAATTTGATGCTATGGATGCTATATAATATATGCAGTCATAAACACTCTCCCACATGCATTGTTTTCTAGTTATATATTTCTGCATTAGCTATCATATTAACAACCCAACCTTCATAATATATGTCCTCACTGCCACAATTTTCTCTGTCATTTCAGTTTGTATTAAAGATTAAGTCTATCATGATTTATAAAATTACCCAGAATATCAAAACCTATAATAAAGTGGGTTTCAAACATTAGAAGAGATCCTGAAAACTTTATAAAATCTCAAATTCACAGAGCATATAATTTTCTTCATAAAATATGGACCAGACATAATAGACTACCACAAAATCAAGTCAAGATGTAGAAGCTTGGCAGTTTCTATGCACACGTCTTGAGCTAATTCCTATAACTTCTTACAAGAATAACACAGTTTCTCATTCAGATTAGTGTCTTGGCAAAATTCAAAAATATCTCTGGGGTCTTTAATTACTAATTTAATGGCAACGAGGAATGTCATAAATCTGTGCTACAGATTTTTAACAGCAGTGAATTTCTTACCACTCTTTCCTCGTTGATTTTTGTAAAAGCAATGCCATTTATATTCATCCAAAAAGTCCTTCTCCAATATATTAAAAAATATATATGGTGCCTAATTTTATAAGACTTATGTTAGGTAAAGGGGATTTTCATTGCACGTTAGCATCATTATGAACTTTGTTTACTGATAAATTTACTTTTTTACCAACTTTTAAAATGACAATTCATATCAGAAGAAAGGTGATAAAAAAATCACAGGAAGAAAAGAATGATGTTAATTTTTATTAAAACTCCAGAGATGCACATAAATCTCTACTAGTATGCATTTTTTCATCATCAGGTTGGATTAGGGATATAAAAAAATATGAGATATCATACAAACATTAGTTTAAGATTTGTTCTTAGCTGTCAGTGCGGATATAGGAGCTCTACCTCCTTTGCCTGTTTAGTTATGTACCACTTTGATAAGAGCCTCAAAAATTATTTCATAAAAAATAAGTTTTTTGCAAACCACTAATAATAAACTCCTCATAACTGTTATATCTTATTCAGTGTTTTTATTCTTAGCTTCATCAAAATTATTTGGCTAATATTCAGTAAGATGCTAGCATTTTTGATTTACACTAAAAGTTATAATACTGAATGCATAAATTTTCTAATCTCAAATTCCTCTTCAGGAGAGAGAAACTATCTTCATTTGACATACTGTATATTTTTCTAAAAATATAGAAGTATAATTTAATATTATCAATGTATAATTATGAATATATAAGATTAATTTGAAGGTGGTTCTAATTTGAAATTTAAAGTAAATGAGTCTTCAGAAGATCTGTCACTGTGCTCCTAATTATATCATTTAACCCTTGTGTGGAAACTGATTTTCTTCATTAAAAAAAGTAAATATTTATTATAAAAAACAAGCATGCTATTATTGATGAAAATGTATGTTCTGTGATAAATACCAAGAATAACAGTGCAGTTATTTTGCTTTGGATAAATTTACAACCTTGAGGACATAAAGCAAAATTTCCAAAAGGACTACAATGCAGTTATGTATATAAAATGATGCAGACTATACATGCAAATTATCTGTTTATTTAAAATGTTCAGTTGGATTAAGTTAAAAACCCCACTATTAGTACTATGCTAATTATGATAATAATTATAAAACATAGCAATTAATAAGTATTTATAACAAGAATTCCACTGTACTGTTACTTATGTAACTTAACGATATTTTATTTTTAACAATATCTATGCTAGTTCTTAAAATATTTAGAATACTGGCCTACTTAGAATATTGAATATCAATGACCTTAAAATATTGTTAGTAATCAAAGTTGTCTAATAAATAATTGACATTTGTTTTCTACATGGTAATCAGAATTACCATAACACTCAGGCAGAGGCTGCTAATAACTAAACCAAATCCATATTTGTTTCTTCTTCCTGGGCACATGGCCTGATCATATTTCTCAGCCTTCTTTGAAGTAAACTGCATCCATGGAATATCTTCCTAGCCAGTAGAATGTTAAGCAGAAGTGATATTACACCACAATGAACGTACTCTATAAAATGTCCCATAAATACTCCTCTATGCTCTTTCCTCTTCAAACTTTCAGGATCCAAGTTGTAACCAGGATGATGTAGGAAGTCACATGCCAAAGAACACAGAGTCTCAGTCAGCTGGAAAACTGTGGAGGAAGACTATCCCACCAGTGTGACACTATTCCTTCCCCACTGGTATCATTAACTGAGCAAGAGACATGTTTCTCTTCATTAAGCCACTATACATGTATGGTTCTATTTATTTCAGTATTTAGCATTGGAATGAAATAGGTATCCTTAACATATACTTGGTATTCAAATATATTCTAATAATCATTTTTATCTGACCTTCTTTAAGGTAAGAGTTATATCAAATATAACACATACTAGTATTTTTAGATGAATTTCTGTAAAATAATAATGCAGCTATTTTTCTTAAAAAGGATTTTTGAAATGACTTCTTTAGTTTAGGACTACTCAAAACTCATGCCTATTCATCACACAAAGTGATTAAAAAATGGAAATTTAACTAATTTCCACTAAATTATTTCTCTTTTGTGTGACTTGAGGTGACTATTTCACAAGGCCTAGCTGAGACGGGACTCCTCCTGGCCTTTTTCTCCAAAGCTCTGAGGTTGTAACCTAAGAGTGAGGCAAGAATAAGGAACGCTAAGAGAACCGCCTCAGTCTTATTCCTAAGGGCAGAAAGTCCTTCAATTTCTTCAGCTGCCTCCTTACAAAGATGAGTCCTAAGTCTTCCAGGATTTACCTCTTGCCTAGAATGTAACTAATGCTCCCTGTTGACTCTAGATTTTTCCTTTCCGCCTTTTCTCATATATAAAGGCACACATACCACCTGGCCTTAGCTTTTCTTTCCCACCCTCTTTAGGACTTATAACATACCAGCAAAAATATTTAGGTCAACTCCGGTAATCAAGCCACGTTCATTGAACCCCTGCAGAATTTTCACAATGGAAGGACCACTGGAGACCATCAAGATGAACTTTGCACTTAAAGCATTAAGGGAACAAAACCTTAACATGTTAGCTACAGAATCACAATAAAGACCCAAGTCCCATGTGTTATAATTCAGTGCTTTTTCCAAGTCACTATAAAATTTTCAAACAATCCTGACCTTAGAACCTAAGTGTATTTTACAGCGTATCTATTCAACTAAGGTTCAGTAGCTAGCTAATCTGAATAAAGAAAATCAAGAGACTATTGAAAACTATTAGATGTTGCTGGGAAGGGAGTGAGCAAGTCTGACCCTCTTTAACTCAGAGGTTCAAAATATAAACCTAACTCAGTTGCAAACAAAAGCCTGTCATTAAATATAAACACACCCCAAAAAGAGACCAAATGCACACGCAAAACAACCAACATGCTTAAAACACTAAATAAAGAACAGATCTCATTGTTTCTTACTGATTTATAACTTCAATACACTGGTCAAGAAAAAAAGCCCCATGTTTGAAAAGATGAGATCTGTATTTTGTCCAAGTTCCTGATTTCAATAACCCCACTCTCTGAAACCATAGAAGGAGACAGGAACTTCCTCTCTTGGTTTACTTTTTTGAAAACTACCCACTAATCTTTTAATTAAAAGCGAATGATGGAGAGATGGCAAGTGAGCAGGAGAAGCTGACGAACACAGCTTCCTTATGCACTGCACAACCCTAATCAGCCTGCACATCTTTCAGAGAGGTCTGTATTAGTTACATGGAATCTAATCCACTCTACTAAAGCTGATGCTGTCGGCCTCCATGCTTGGCTCTAGTTCATAAAGCTTGTAGGCACAGGTTGGTAAAATATACAACCTAGAAGAGAAATTCTAGAAAAATTTTGCATATTACAGGATGCTAAAATTTTAGAGGATCGTGTTATGCAAATTTGGGCTTTAAATAATGAAAAAACTCTGATTTTCCTGGAAATTCTTGAACAGTGCATTCAACTTAATTTTTCTTTACAGTTGAATAGGTTGCCTTTTATTTTATTCATAAAAGTACTATTTTGGTAGTAATATAGAGAAATATCCAGGAGTATATGATGCCAACAAGTTTTTTTAAAAATCAAGAGATTAAAGTGAAAATAATACATATCCCCCTTTGCATAATGACAGAGAATATGTAGTTCTATGTGCTGGGTACTGTGCTCAGCATTTTTCTTAAGTTACTGAAGTGATTGCCTCTACTTATATGCTGAACTTTTATTTTCATGGAAAAAAGCTTTGAAAATGGTGAGTAGCTCACATTTTCTGTCATCTGGTAAGTATCACATCTTAGATCTCTGATATGTATAACCCGTGAATCCTAACATTATTTACTCTCTCTCTCTCTATCCCCTTCTGTTCTCATGTGCCTCCCAGCCCAAATGTTATTTCAAGGCATTAAACTTACCTATTGCTTACATGGTTGGCTCTCTTCTAGACGCCTGAGTTAAGTAGGTGAGGAAAATAAACAAGGCCTTTGTCTTCATCACTTATTTCCTAACATGTCATCTCAGTTCCTTTGCTTTGTTCTCCCTTCCTCATACAAGTCTGGCAAATCCCCACCCTGGTTAAATCTCATTCTGTCTTCAGACTTGTCACCCACCTATGGAAAAACCCACAACCACAAAAGAACTTCAAGCGAGCTGTTATCGATCACCACTAATAATACTATATTTACCATCTCACTTGATTCTTTTACTTCCCTAGATAATTTTCAGTCTTTTCCCTACCTTCTTCCCCTATTTATTAACATCTATTCCCATCTCATTTATTTTACAAAGAAAATAGTAAAAATCAGAGAACTATACAAACTCTTACCATGAAAACCCTTATTCTGCCTGTATTTGGTAGTAATATAGAGAAATATCCAGGAGTATATGATGCCAAACAGAGATTTAAGTTACCTTTGGACAGCTCCACTATTTTAGAGTCCTTCAATTTTGGTCCCACTGAAAGGAAGAGAGAGAGAAAGTAAGGATAATTGTGTAATTGTGATAATTTTGAGGATCTGGCCCTTCTTCCCACATTCCAATGGCCACCACTCAGCCACATGTTTAATCCACCCGCAAGGAAGAAAAGTGTCCAAAAGCACAGAGATCACCCAATACTTGAGTGATCCTAACATCCCTGCCACATTAGCTCCCGACTTTTTTCAGAGAGATCCGTGAGGCTTTCCTTGGCTACCCTACTTGAAAGAGCAGCACCCCCTGCATCAAATATTGCTAACTGGTCACCAGTCCTGTTATCTCATGCTCCTGGACACCAGCTCAACTATATTCTTTGCTTTTCTTAAAGTTAGATGAAGTCAGGAGATTGAGTAATAGGCATGTAAGTGTATATAATGTCAGTGGAATTGATCAGCTCCTCCAGTCCTGTTCCTTAAAATCTTCTATGTGCCCCTCCATTGCCTTTCTCAGTCACCAGCTAAATACAGAGGATTCTAAAGTTCCCCTCTTGCCAGGGAGCAAGAGGTTGTGTTCCTGAGCAACCATATGGAAGGCTTCCCACTGATCAGAAACTTCAGTAATGGAGTTCATACAAACACTAAAAAAATATCTATTTGTGAAACCACTGCTATTTTGTGATTTATATGTAATACAGCTAGCAATGCCCTTCCCATTGGAACTCCCTATTCTTCTGCATATACTTTATTTATATCATCCATCACCATCTAACATACTCTGTAGTATTACCTGTTATTTTTCCCCTTGTGTCTTCTGTCTAGAACAAGAGTGGACAAAGAGCAACCCATGGGCCAAATCTAACCTTATTCTTCTTTTCATATATATAACTTTATTGAAAAATGGCCACACCATTCATTTCTGTATTGGAGGAATTGTTGTTATGCTACAATAGCATACAATGATTGCAACAGAAAGAACTTTGTGGTCTGCAAATAATATTTACCATCTGGCCCTTTATGGAAAACGTTTGCCCATCCCTGCATTAGTAAGCAAATTCTATGAATGCAAAGACTTTGACTCTTTAGTTTGCTGTTATATCCCCAGCATTAGAACAGTGTCTGGACCTTTGTGGGTATACTCATTAAATATTTGTTAAATTGCATAAGTGAATGAGTGAATGAATCAATGAATCAGTGTATGATGAGTCAAAAAATGTCCTGCAAAAGATATTCATAATACCCTAAAACTGTGAGTATTACCGTATATGGCAGAAAAGAAAGAGAGGGAGAAAGGAAGAAGGGTAAGAGAAGAAAGGAGGGAAAGAAAAATTTGTTTTTGCAGATGTGATTAAAGATCTTGGCAGTACAGATTACCTTGGTTGTTCAGGTGGTCCCTAAATGCAATCACATGTATCCTTATAAGAAGGAGGCAGAAGGAAATTTGACCACACAGGTAGAAAAGAAGGCAGTGAGACCATGACAGGAAAGATTATGTGCCACAAGCCAAGAAATACCAGTAGCCACTGGACGATAAAAAAGGTAATGAATAATTTCACCTTTAGAACCTCTGAAAGGAGTTCCATCCTCTAAAACTGTGACAAAACAAATTTCTGTTATTTAAGCCACAAGTTTGTGCTAATAAGAGGCAATAGGAAACTAATACACACAGAAAAGTGAATTAAAGTCAAACCTCAATGATTATGCTCAAAATCATTATATAAAACTGCTTCTTGCATCAATATTAATTCTATATAATATCTTTCAAATAAATTATCACTATGACTAATCTCATAGGGAGAATAAGTATTTTGGCATTCTTTCATTAACTATTAATTCTTCACAAATATTTTATAATCTTCAGTTTCTTCACTTCATGGATGAAAAAAGACCTATTGTGTGAGATTATCTTTATATTAGTGCTTCATAAATTATTTGCTAAAACAATCTGTTGTGAGACATTTTGATATGAGAGTCAAGAATTAGTCTTATATTTTCTTTGACATATTTTAGTAATTTCCTGAACTGCATTGTTTTGTGATCATAAATTGTCAAATAAAATTAATTGCTCCTGAAAAATAAGAAATGTGAATGCCATCAGGGAGAGGGCTGTGTATGTAGAATGAATTTCTTTTTTAACGAAAGCAAACTCCGGGGTGGAAACGTTCTCCTCTTTCAGAGGATGTGCTCATGATAATGTTGCAACACCTGGAATTGCTGAAACCATCTTAAAAATATGTACTTGTGCATGGCTGACATGTTGAGTACAGCAGAGTGCAGAGGCAGAGAGCACCAAGCATGTGGATCATACCATTCAGCTGCTGAACCAACCTTGGAAACACTCTACATCTGCACTTTCTGTTCTCTGATATAATTAATTTCTACTTTTGGTTGTGTATTCTATTATTTGAAGCTGAAAATCTCTCAATTTTGGCACAGATCATTACAATAGTGCCATTATGTTAATTGTGTCTAAGTAATTTATTCATTCAATGACAAAATGCTATGGTAAAACACTTAGTCTTATTGAACAATGAACCAAGGTCTTATTAAATCTACTTTGAGTCCCAGAGAAATAACATGGAAACTGAGATAGTAAATTGTCCATCCACAGTTGGGGATTTCTTTTTTTTTTTTCACATAAGGAATGAATTTGTGTGGCCATGACTGTGATTTCACTTGATGCCTTTATTGAGCACTGGCAGTGCTCTCTAAATGATCCACTGAAATGGATAAATGGGCAGTGGATTCTTTGCAAAGAACAAATGTATCTCTTGTTGGCTTGGTCACTTTAATGCTGGTAGCAGAATAAAATGTATTTCCTCCTTGACAAGATTGCTCTGAAAAATGGAAGGCATCTGAAAATTCTGGCATACATTCAATGAAGTGGTGTTCCCACCACATTTAATATTAAATTAACAAATTTTATAACTGGTGGTATTTTTGAATCTGTGAAATGTTGCCTTTGTATCTACTAATCTAACAAATTAAAAGCTTTCTGGAATTTTGCAGTAAGCAAATATCTAACTATGAAGACAGTTAATGTTTCTATTGATTTTTTAGGTAAAACTAAAATTAAACCTTTTGCCTGCTTTTCCTACTGTATAAGAATACATAGGACATAGACTCATACAGAAAACCAGTGATTGAACAGAAAATGATTAATTAAAAAGTTGATAATTTATTTCAAAAATATTTACTGTCAGTGTTTCATAACATAATGAAATTTCCAAAGAAATCAGGAATTCTTCTCTTCTATTTTATATTGTTTCAGAACTCCTTCTATGAAGGAATCATTTAAACTTCTAATTTAGACACTGTATGATTTACCTCTGTGGGTAAAATTGAAACATTTCCAGAATATCTCGCCTGGCTTTAGTATATCTGCATAACAATAGGCGTTCAGAGGTGGAAAGAAGTATGGCTTTAGTGCATTTGCATCTTTCCTCATTGGTGGAGAAGTTCATCTCCCTATCAGTGGTTGAGTACCTGGGTAACAGAGGGCTTATCTGTACCTGAGAGGTGAGGGGAAGGGCCGGTGCTGTGGCTGCTTGAGCAGAGAGAAAGAGATGGCCCCTGACTTCAGTTTGTGAGAAATAAACGGGTTTTAAATTTTATTTCTCCCTTTGACTGATTTTGGTTTTTAGGGGTATTTTGTCCCAGGATTTCCTCTCCCTGGACTTACAATTGCCATAAGTCGACAGGATTCCTCTGAACCTGAAATCTGTTATAATGGGTGCGACCTTTGGGAGGGCGGCCCCTAGAAATGATGGGAAGAAGTGGTGCTCGCGCGGAGGTACATGTGTCTACCCTCATGTGGTCGTGGAGGCACCACCACCACTGCTGGCCATGCCTAAGGCTACTATTTCTGCCACTGCTGTTGCTCTTGCTGCCGGCTGGAGCCTGGCCACAACCATGGAAAGGAGCAGAGGTCCGGGTCACCTTGAAGCAACTGGCTGCTGTGTACCACACCTTGCTGGCTACAGAGCCCATCGTTGGAACAGCTCTGACCAAGGTAATAACCTCCTATCCCATTGTGGGGTGGGGGCGAGACTGGACCCAAAGGCCACGGAGTGTCATGGCACAGACACCTCAAAAGACAATGTGGGCCCATCGGTGTGTCTTGTCTTTCACCTTTGAAGAAGTCAGCCAAACCCGGAAGGAGTGCCCTGCACGCTGTGCAGATCAGCAAACCACCAAAAGGGGCCTAGAGCTTCTTTCTGCAGCCTATGGTTGGTCACCGCTTACTGAGACCGATCAAGGTTCCCACTTTATTGGACATGTGTTGCAAGGATGGGTGCAGCAATTAGGAATGAAATGGACGTGGTCCTGGACATTTCAAAACATGGATCAGCAATGGCTGGTTCTTCTGGCACCTTGGAGAAAAGGCCTGGAAGCTGGCCTTCTGTGTATTTCTGTAATAACAGCAAATTGGCCCCCGACAATCAGTTATTTGCTTCTATGATCTTTGTGTCCTGGATGCGCCCTCTGGCTGCAGCTGCCACGTGATGCCTGGAATGGATGAGCTTTGGACTTAATCTGCATGGGACTTTGAACCTAGCTGAAACCTCTGGCTTGAGAATTATGATTGTGTTGCTGTTGTCAAGAAAATAATGTTTAAAGAAAGGCTGGACTTTGTCTAATGTTTGGTAAAAGTTTTGTGAGCAATTTAGCATGATTGTTAAGAATGAGTAAACAAGTGTAGAAACGTATTTTTGTGTTTAGTGAGAGATTGTGCTGTGAAGGAACCTAGTTGAATCCTCTGGCTTGAGAATTATGATTGTGCTGTTGTCAAGAAAATAATGTCTAAAGAGAGGCTTGACTTTGTCTAATGTTTGGTAAAAGTTTTGTGAGCAATCTAGCATGATTGTTAGGAATGAGTAAGCAAGTGTAGAAACGTATTTTGTGCTTAGTGAGAGATTGTGCTGTAAAGTACATTTACTTGATATGCATAGATTGAATCCTCTGGCTTGAGGATTATCAAGATTTTATTGCTGTTCCTATTGCATGTTACTACATTGGTCAGAAAAGGGGGATCAAGTAAATTGTAAGGTGAGATTTCTGGAACGGTGGATTGTGGGTAAAATTGAAACATTTCCAGAATATCTCGCCTGGCTTTAGTATATCTGCATATCAATATGGTGGAAAGAAGTAGGCTTTAACACATTTGCATCTTTCCTCAGGGGTGGAGAAGTTCATCTCCATATCAATAGGTGTTTAAGTGGGTAACAGAGGGCTTATCTCTACCTGAGAGGTGAGGGGGAAGGCTGGTGTTGTGGCTGCTTAAGCAGAGAGACAGCCCCTGACTTAAGTTTGTGAGAAATAAATGGGTTTTAAATTTTATTTCTCCCCGTGACTGATTTTGGTTTTTAGGGGTATTTTGCCCCTGGATTTCCTCTCCCCAGACTTACAACCTCATATACAATAGAAATGTTTTGAAATTTGCAGTCTGAAACTAAAAAATTGAGTTCTGGTTCACAACTTACTAGTACTTAGCCACTCCAATCTCCACTTTTGCATATGCTTGGAATTATCATAATAATAATATCTTACCTTGAAGAGTTGTTTTAGGGATCAAATGATGAAATATGTATAGAGTTTTTGTAATTTTTCAAGTTCTGTAAGAATGCTTTTTGTGTTCTTTAGTTTTTGTGATTATTGAAATAATAAAAAAAGAACAATGAAAATAAAATATAAATGAATAAATAATAAGTCATAGTAATAAAATAAAGTATTTAGTTGATGTCTTCTGTGTAATAAGAAGTTGAATAACTGTTCTGATAATGGCATAACAATGACCAAATTGAGAAAATAAAAATATTTATAAGAACCCGTATGATCTTTGTAAAATAAACGGTTTTCCTTTTCCAGGAAGAATGAAATCAATCAATAAATGTATAGTCTCAGGCTGCAGTTTCACAATTAACTGGGAAAGGCCCTTGCCCTTGAGGATATAACACTATAGTGGGCAGATAGATAGATAAAAGATACTAAGTTGTGAGTGAGGCAGAAGCAGTAAGGATAATGACTAAGACAATACGGAGAAAGAATGCTTCATCAGAAACATGGAATGTCTAGGTACAGTTTCCTGAAGTTAGATTTCCATAGATCTTTTTGCCTTGAGCAAAATTAAAGTCTTATTATCACTTTTATGTATAGTCAGGTTGAATCTAGTGCTGTGGTAAAATAAATGCTCAGGCATCATGTTATACAAAATTTCCAAAAATGATGGCAATTCATAATCCACACCTCCTTTTCTCACCAATGCTAAAAGCTTTCACAGGCATTCATATGCATCCTCAAATCATGTTTACTTCAATAAAATGAAATGTTTATTATGTTCCTAATTAATAATGCACAAATACCTTTTTACTTATATTATTAAAGTACCTAATTAGCTTATTCATTCAAACACTTATTTACAAATATTATATGGCAGGCACTGTCCGAGGAAATGAAGACAAGATAATAAAGAAAATAAATAACTTTTGCCCTCAAAGAGCTGTAGTCTAGTGAAACACTGCTTCTCAAATCTAAATGTTCAAATTATTGGGAGACCTTTTATAAAATTAAGATTTAAATCAGTTGTTCGGGCTAGGATCTAAGGGTCAATTTTCTAATAAGCCTCCAGAAGATGTTGATGATACTGGTCCATCCATGATAAAAAGGATCCCACCATGATAAAAAGGTTTTTAAGCATACAGACAAGTAAGCCAGTAACTATAACCCCATACATGATGGGAAAGTAGAGAGAATGCCCAACACAGAGGGGTCAATTAGATAGACAGAAAGATAAAAATCCTGAAGCTAGATCTCCCCATGTAAAAATTTGTAACAAATAAAGATGATCGCTAGTATATGAGGAAAAAGTAGGTGTATTCATTAAATAAGTCACAATAGCTATAAAAATATATCCTAATTTAAAAACATTTAACAAAATATATTCCTGATGGATTAGAGAACTAAGCATAATGAAAATAATCAGAAACATAAAAATGTTTGAGTATTCAGCTAAATATAGAGATGGAAAACAACCTTAGACTTATAAAGGGAATGGTGGAATATCAGACAGAAAATGCTCAATATTTGGTTAATAAAATGTAAACATTTATATTCTCCTCCTCCAAAAAATGAGAAACTAAATCTCCTGTTTCTTTCACAGGAAATCCAGTGAATGGTGGAAAACAACTCTCTCTCTTCATGTAAACAGTTATATCCAGGCCCTGAATTAATTAATAAATCATTTATTAACCTCAACCATTGACAGTAGTTTAATCTTCACAAAACCTTTATCTTTATTTGATACCATACACACATATAAAACCTGCAATGGCTCTACTGCTAATAAAATGTCCAAGATGTTTAATAGGCAATCAGGGCTCTCGACAATAGGGCTCAGTTCTACGTACTTTTCCACGATTATATTCTACTCCTTCTTTTAGGAATTCCTCTAGCACTTCAGTGGACCTAATTTTCCTTCCATTGTGCCATTACTATACTGCTTTCCAAATCTATAATGTCTCTACCTTCATCTCTGCCTCTCCAAGCAAAACAATGGATCCAAGTGCAACTCAAGTTCCAACTTTTCTGCGATGTTTGAACAAACCACTATACCAAGAAGATGTGTTAGACTTCATGGAAATTTCATAGTAGTGATACCTCTGCAAACTTTAAGAAACTGAACAAGGTGCCTTGGCTAGAAACCATTTATGTGAAAATCCTATAGTCCAATGTGAATTTCAGGATTCAGAGGACAGAAAGTGTCAACGTGTTTAACATATGACCTTAGATCTTTGAGCTCCAAATAATAACCACTGATTATGTCTAACCCTGTGAGTAGGACACACACAACCAGCTGTAATTTTAAGCGCTGTGCTGCTGTCTTTTTCTAAACTATCTAATAATCTTAGAATTTTTATACCAAAGCTGGTATATGCAAGCAGATTTTTTCCCTAAAAACAGAAATGCTCAAATGAATTCCACTGATGTTCTACATTTCATAAAATTAGATAATGTTCATATCACTAAATTTGTCTGCTTTCAGACTATAAAGAATTACTGCATTTTTAACAAAAATTTTAAATTCCTAATGGAATTTAATAATTCTACCATTTTCTAAACTATACATTAGGAAAACTTAAAAATTGTATTACAAAACATTAATCTAAAAGTTAGTGACTATTATTCTTTTTAATATTGTACTTTTAATTAATGAATTAGTTGATTTGCCTTCTAAGAAATATTTTCACGATTATTTACTCTGTGCACATGTATTTGGTGTTCACCATTCAATTTTTTTACAAAGGTTTCTTCATTTGTGTCTTGTATAGCTTCATTCTAAGATGAGATGAGAGAGCATATTTTCTGAGTTTTTTCATGATTAAGTATGCACGTATTGCAATTTTGTACTTGGATAATAACTTGCCTATTTATAATATTCTTGAGACATACTTTTCCCTTAGAATTTTGTAAATATTGTCTATTATCTTCTGGCATATCATTTTTCCATGGAAGTATCTGAGCTCAACCAGATTTATTCCTTTTATAAGTTATTGAATACATAATGAATTCTTTCTTTATCCTTGAAATTCAATCACTTTACCAGAATGTCATGAAATCAGTTCCTCTGATTTTCTTAAAAACAGTGTGCTTCTTTTTTGAGAGTATTATATTAATTTCAGAAATATTTTCTACTATTAGATAATTACTTTAAATTCCATTTGTTGGTTTTTCATTTCAGTTACACCATCTTTATTCTGGATCAACATTTACTATATTTCATGGATTTTAACATCTTTCTGATTATTTCGTATTTTCCCCTTTGTTTTACTGAGACGACTTCATGGTTTTCTTCTGTCACTAATTTTATTTTCCACACCATCTAATAATCTGTTTCCTAGGGTTTCTGTTTAATTAGCTCTAAAATGGTGTCTCTTTGGTCCTCTTTATTTATTTCTACAATCTCTCCTTTCAGCTCATTCACACTTTTAATCATCTCATATTTGAAGTCTTCTCTTATTAAAATCACATTATCTTTAAGTTTTTTGGTAGCATGAAATATATGTGGAAAACTTTCTTCTGTTTTTCTCTTTAAGTTGTATTTTCTTCTAAATGAATTATTTTGTCCTTTTTCTACTTTATATCTATCTTTGTTTTTGTATATTTTCCATCTTTACTCTGTATTTAATGTGGTCTTTCTTAAGGCATTTGACTTGCTCTGGAATAGGGTGGGCACATTTTTGTTGACATTCTTCTCAACTGATCCGACACCTGTTAGACTTCTCCTTAAGATGCCATTCCAGGAGAAACAGTGGGTTTTGTAGCCACATTCTTATCATATAAAGCCAGCAATATAGGAAAAAACTCAACTGGATGTATAAGTGTCTTCAGTTAAGAATTTGATGTCTGGACCATGGTCAGGGGGAAGAAAAATTCCTGAATACCTAGTTATCAATGTTATAACAATTCACCTTCAAATTATTTAATTATTAACTTCTTTTTGAGATTTTTCTCCCTATTAATTTAAAGTGTCTCTATCTATTTCCCTCAGAAATATTTATCAAAATACATACTTTAAAACACATTAATGACAACAAAGAAAACTCCTCACAAAGCATAGAACTGCCTGATAAATGATAGATCAAAAGTCTGTCAAAGAATTGTATACTAGAGAAAAACATAAACAAAAAAGACCCATCCCATAAAGTCCCTTCTCAAATTACAAGTCTTCACAGCTTGTACTCTTAATTATGTGTTACATTTATACCCAATATAGCCTATCAATGTCAGTTTGGTTTATATTAAACATTCAATTTGTGCTCAGTAAAACAATTTTAAAAACCTGAAAAAAACTAAACAAATGACTTTTCTTGGACCCAGCAGAGGACTATGGTCATCGACAAACTGATATTTGAGGAGAAAGCAAGTGCAGAGCATCAACAGCAGAAAGCTGCACCCTTGGAGCAGAAGCTGTGGGAGCCATAAACTGGTAGAAATGTCTTAATGATAATTTTGACACAGTGCTGAAGTTTGGGCATGGGATGAGTGAGGGATTCCTGGGGGACACGGTCTTAGGGAAACAGGATGCACGGTCATGGGTTTCACCTCCAGGAGCCACTATGTTCTCACATTAAAGATGTCAGGAAAGATTCTTTGATAGCTCTGGCCAAGGGGAGAGGGAGGTGGCCATTTTTAAAGATGCCCAGCACATTTGCCACAACAAAGGCCTACTCTCTAGGAAAAAAAGACTTTACCCACACACTTATTCCATTTAAAAAAATGACATTTCCCCACCTCCAACTGCATTTATCTGTCTCTGCTAAGGAAGAGAAACAACTAAGAAGTAATAGTAAAGGCCAGGAACAAAGTCTTCACTCACTAAAGCACAGAAGATATGTCATAAAATTATAGAAAGCTTCTCCTCAACTATGATTTACATCCAAAAAGTAAGGCCCCAGTATAATAACAGAGAATCACAATTGAAGGAGCTGAAAGAAACAGACTATCTGGTGAATTTCTAAGGCAACAGTCACTAGAGGAATTTGAAGCCTCTGGTACCTATAGCTAGAGAAAGTTAAACATAGACTAAATCCTAACCAGATTATCATAAAAATTCACACTAAATGCTTTTTATTTCAGCTCCCATTTTCCAATGCATCATCCTGGCTTTAAAAAATAATTACAAAAAATCCTAAAGGTAAGAAAAATCCCTAGTCTGGGGAGACAAAGCAAGCATTAGGACCATACTAGGTATTTCACAGGTTTTGGAATTTTTATACAGTAACTATCATTAATATGTTAAGAGTTTATGGAAAAAATAAATAACACACAGAAAACATGGGTACTATAAACAGAATGATGACACTGTAAGAAAGAATCAAAGGAAAATAAGAGAAATTAAAAACCTGTAACAGAAATGAAGAATGCCTTTGGGGAAGTCAAGAGAGGACTGAGCAAGGTGGAAGAAATAATCAGTAAATTTGAAGATATGTTGATAGGAACTTTAAAAAACAAAATTCAAAGGGAAGAAAATGAAAAAAACCCAGAACATACAAGAACTATGAGGTGATTTTGAAAAATGAAATGTGCACATAATTGTAATACTAGAGAGAGAAAGAATGAAGAAGAAATGTTTGAAATAATGATGGCTGAGAGTCTCCAAAAGTAGTGTTTATGCCAAACTGAAGATCCAAGAAGCACAGAAAACATGAAATAGAACACATATTTTTAAAAATACATATGGAAATTCATATTCAAACATCAGAAAAACAAAGACAAAGAGAAAATCTTGAAAGAAGATTAAAAAAATCTTACCTAAAAGGAAGAATAAGAATTACAACAGACTTCTCATCATGAATCATGTAACGAAGGAGAGAGAGTGGAGTGAAATATTTGAAGTACTGGAAGAAAAAAATCCCACCAATTTAGAACTTCATATCTGGTGAAATTATCCTTTACAACTAAAGGGCAAATAAGACTTTTTAGACAAATAAAAACTGAGGAAAGATATCACCATCAGGTCTGCCCTGCAAGAAAAGTTTTTAAATGTTCTTTAGGAAGAAGGGAAATGATATAGTTCAGTGTTTCAAGGAAGATAATGGCCTCCTAAAGAAGTCCACATTCAACCCCCTGAATCAGTATATATGTTATCTAACATACAAAAGGGACTTTGCACATGTGATTAAAATAAGAATTTTGTTATAGAGATATTTTCCTAGATCATCTGGGTAGGCCTAGTGTAATCACAAAGGAAAAGGAGGTAGAGTTGCTGGAGAAGGAGCCATATGAAAAGAGATAGAGGCCATAGTGATATGGCCATTAGGCAAGGAATGAGAACATGTTCTAGATGCTGAAAACAGAAGAAACAAATTTTCTTCTAGAGCCTTCAGAAGGAAGGTATCTCTGACAGAGCCTTGATTTTAGCCCCACAAGATACATATTGAACTTCTGTTGTCCAGAGCAAAAGATAGTCCATTTGATATCATTTTACCATATATATTTACTACTTTAAATAAAGATCCTAAGCAGTAAGATAATAAATAATCATTAGTCGCTAAACTTGTGATTGTTTCTGCAGCAATAGGAAACAAATACAAATTTTTGGTACCTGAAAAGGGGTATTGCTACAATAAAAACTTAAATAGGAAAAAGGCTTTGGAATTAAGAAATAGGAAAAGGCAGGAAGAACTTTAAGGGGCATAATAGAAAAGCCTAGACTGCCTTAAACAGACTGTGAGTACAAATATGTATGTTAATGATTCTGTACTGAGCATAGAAGCAAGTGAGAAACCTGGTAAAGGAAACCTACATTGTCCAAGAGAAATGCACATCATCATTAAAAAACTATTGGTAGAGATATGAATATTATGAGCTGCTGGTAAGGTCTCAGAAGGAAATGAGGAATGTTTTACTAGAAGCTGAGGAAAGAGGAAACATTATATAGTGCAGAAAATTTTAATGAGTTGCATCCTAAAGTAGAAATAAAAACTCTTAAGTGACAAAATTAGATGTTTAGGTGGGGACACTTCCAAGAAGGTATGGCCTGATTTCTCCTTATAGCTTATAGGTGAATGCTAAGGGAAAGATACAAACTGAGGGAGGAATTGATAAACAAGGAACCACAACTTGAAGATTTGAAAAGTTAGTATATTTAGATAGGAAAAGAAGTTAAAATTAAGAAATGTCAGGAAAGCATGATCCAGAGAAAAAAATGAGAATGTGGCTGGACAACATTCTTATAATCCCTCAGAAAGATCAAGTTTAGAGCATTCTGTCACACAAAAGGCATTTCTTAACATTTAATATAAGACTCATAGATCTATTCAGCAATATCAGCAAAAGCTAGAAACAGAGATGCTAGTACCCATGAAATATCTTTGGAAAGTCCCTTGTCCAATAAATCTCCATCACATATGCAGGAGATTTACAAGGTTCTTGACAACTGTATGCCAACAGAAACAGTGGCACCTTGCCCTGAAAAGGACAGAAAGAATATGAAACAGAAGGGTTTCACCTCCCAAAATTCTACAGGCAGAAAACAGGTTGATAAAGTGACTCTGCTGAAATGTGTTCTATTCTTAAGGGGGAAAAAAAAGGATGATTTTTGTGATTCTGGCGGTGGAAATGGTGTAAATTTGAGTCCTGAGGGCAGAGCTTTAAGAACAGAGGGTGAAGGCATGACCTCAGCAGGCAGAGCCATGATTCCACAGAAGTTTATTCTCAAGCCTTGAAACCTAATGTTTTCCCAGCAGGATTTTGAAATGTCTTGAGACCACTGACTTTAATTTTCTTTCTCTCTTCTCCTTTTTACAGAAGGGATGCTTATAACTGGCATTTTATACCTGTCACATCATTGTATTTCAGTAGTAGATAATGTTTTCTGACTTTACAGATCCAAAAATGGAGCCATCGATAAGGTTAGGAGTTCGATAAGGTGTACAGTCAGCACAGTGTTATGGTTACAGTTAGGAACCGGCTCTAATGTGAGGGTGAGGGCGACATTGAGGTTCAGGATTACGGGGAGGTGTGGTGGACATCAATGTTGACCATTAGGGATCAGGTGCAGTGGCAGGGCTAGGGTTAGGGTAAGGTGTTCTGTAAAGTGTACTGGGGAGAAAGGATTTCGGTTACACTTGGCTTCAGGCTCTGATGTGAGGGCGAGGGAGAGATTGAACTTTAGGCTTACAGTGAAGCATGGGTGATGCCGATGGTGATGGGAGGGGTCTGGTCCATGAGCCAGGGCTAGGGTTAGGGTTAGGTGTTCGGTAAGGTGTACAGGGTGGATAGGGTTGCAATTAGAGTTAGGATCCGGCTCTGATGTGAGGACGAGGGCGAGACTGAGGTTCAGGTATATGGCGAGGCATGGGGGGTGTTGATGGTGTCAGTCAGGTGTCAGGTGCAGGGGCCCTGGGCTAGGGTTAGGTTTAGTGTTTGGTAATGTGTATGGGTAGGATGGTGTGACGGTTACACTGAGGATCAGGCTCTGATGTGAGGGCGACGGCAAGACTGAGGAACAGGTTTACGGTGAGATGTGGGTGATACTAATGTTAACCCTGAGGGGTCAGGTCCAAGGGCAGGGCTAGGGTTAGGTTTAGGTGTTCCAGATGGTGTATGGGGAGGATAGCGTATGGTTACAGTAAGGGTACATCTTTGATGTGAGCACCAGTGTGCGTATGAACATCAGGGTGACGGTGAAGCGTGGGTGTTGTCTATGGTGTTGGTGCAGGGTCAGGTCCAGGAGCCAGGGTTAGGGTTAGGGTTAGGTGTTCGGAAAGGTCTACAGGGAGGAGAGGGTTTCTGTTAGAGTTAGGATCCTGCTGTGATGTGAGGGTGAGTGCAAAATTGGGTTACAGATTTATATTTTGGCAGGGGTGATACTAAAACTGATGGTGAGGGGTCAGTTCCAGGGGCCAGGGTTAGGGATAAGATTAGGTTTTTGTTAAGGTGTGCTGGATGAATAGAGTTACAGTTAGAGTCAGGGTCCTGCTCTAATGTGTGGGTGATAGTGAGATTGAGCTTCAGGTTTGCAGTGGGGCATGGGTGATGTTGATGCTGACGATGCGGGTTCAGATCCAGGGGCAGGGCTTGGGTTTATGTTTAGGTGTTCTGTAAGGAGTAAGGACAGGATATGTTCACGGTTACAGAGAGGATCCGGCTCTGATGTGAGGGCAGGGGTGAGATTGAGCTTCAGGTTTATGGGGAGAAGTAGGTGATGTTGATGGTGACTGTGAGGGGTCAGGTCCAAGGTCCAGGGATAGGGTTAGGAGTTTGGTTAGATGTATGGGCAGCATAGTATTACGGTTACCGTTAGGATCCGGCTCTAATGTGAGGGAGAGGGTGAGATTGAGCCTCAGTGTTATGGGGAGGCATTAGTGATGTCCATGGTAACCATGAGGTTTCCGGAACAAGGGCAAGGCTAAGGTTAGGGTTAGGTGTTCAGCAAGGTGTATATGGGGGAAAGGGTTGCAGTAAGAGTTAGGGTCCAGCACTGATGTGAGGACGAGGGAGAGACTGAGGTTCGGGTTTTATGGTGAGGTGTGGGGTGCATTGATGGTTACAGTGAGGAGTCATGTCCTAAGGCAAGGGCTAGGGTTAGGGTTCAGTGTTCTGTAATGTGTCCAGGCAGGATAGGGCTACAGTTTCACTGAGGATCTGGCTCTGATGTGAGGGTGAGGGCAAGATTAAGCTACAGGTTTACTGTGAGGTGTGGGTGATGTTGATGTTGACCATGAGGGGTCAGGTCCAAGGGCCAGGGCTAGGGATAGGGTTAGGTGTTCCAGATGGTGTATGGGAAGGATAGCATTACGGTTAAAGTAAAAGTCTTCCTCTGATGTGATGGCAAGTGCTAGTATGAACATCAAGGTTATGGTGAAGCGTGGGTGTTGTCGATGGTGATGGTGTGGGGTCAGGTCCACGAGCCTGGACTAGGGTTAGGGTTAGGTGTTCGGGAAGGTCTACAGGGAGGATAGGGTTTCGGTTAGAGTTAGGGTCCGGCTATGATGTGAGGTGAGTGCAAAATTTGGTTTCAGGTTTACATTTGGGGGGGGGTGACATTGAAACTGATGGTGAGGGGTCAGGTCCAGGGGCCAGGGCTAGGGATAGGTTTAGATGTTCGTTAAGATGTGCTGGATGAATAGGGTTACACTTAGAGTCAGGGTCCAGCTCTAATGTGTGGGTGACAGTGAGATTGAGCTTCGGGGTTGCGGTGAGGTGTGTGTAACATTGATGCTGACAATGAGGGGTCAGATCCAGAGGACCAGGCTTGGGTGTATGTTTAGGTGTTCTGTAAGGTATAAGGAAAGGATATGTTTGCGGTTACAGTGAGGATCCGGTTCTGATGTGAGGGCAGTGGCAAGATTGATCTTCAGGTTTATGCTGAGGTATGGGTGGTGTCGATGGTGACTGTGAGGGTTCAGGTCAAAGAGCCAGGGCTATGGTTAGGGTTAGGAGTTTGGTAAGGTGTACGGGCAGGATTATGTTATAGTTAATGTTAAGAACCGGCTCTGATGTGAGGTCAAGGGTGATATTGAGGTTCAGGTTTACGGGGAGGCATGGAGAATGTCAAAGGTGACCATGAGGGGTCAGGAGAAAAGGCAGGGCTATGGTTAGGGGTAGGTGTTCGGTAAGCTGTACTGGGGGGAAAGGGTTTCGGTTCCACTTGGCATCAGGCTCTGATGTGAGGGCGAGGGAGAGATTGAACTTCAGGGTTACAGTGAAGCATGTGTGACGCCATTGATGATGTTGGGGTCTGGTCCATGAGCCAAGGTTGGGGTTATAGTTAGGTGTTCAGTAAGGTATACAGGGTGGACAGGGTTGCGGTTAGAGCTAGAATCCGGCTCTGATGTGAGGATGAGGACGAGACTGAAGTTCAGGTTTATGGTGAGGCGTGGGGGGATGTTGATGGTGTTTGTCAGGTGTCAGGTGCAGGGGCCCTGGGCTCGGGTTATGTTTAGTGTTCAGTAATGTGTATGGGCAGGGTAGTGTTATGGTTACACTGAAGATCAGGCTCTGATGTGAGGGCAATGGTGAGAATGAGCTGCAGGTTTACGGTGAGGTGTGGGTGATGTTGAAGTTGACCATGAGGGGTCAGGTCCAAGGGCAGAGCTAGGGTTAGGATTAGGTGTTCTAGATGGTGTATGGGGAGGATAGCGTTATGGTTAGAGTAAAAGTCTGCCTCTGATGTGAGCGCCAGTGCAAGTATAAACATCAGGGTGATGGTGAAGCATGGGTGTTTTCTATGGTGATGGTGTGGGGTCAGGTCCAGGAGCCTGGGCTAGGGTTAGGGTTAGGTGTTCAGGAAGGTCTACAGGAAGGATAGGGTTTTGGTTAGAGTTAGGGTCTGGCTGTGATGTGAGGATGAGTGTGAAATTGGGTTTCAGGTTTACATTTTGGCAGGGGTGACATTGTAATCAATGGGGAGGTGTCAGGTCCAGGGGCCAGGGTTAGGGAAAGGATTAGGTGTTTGTTAAGGTGTACTGGCTGAATAGGGTTACTGTTAGAGTCAGGGTCTGGCTCTAATGTGTAGGCGATGGTGAGATTGAACTTCAGGGTTGCGGTGAGGCATGGGTGATATTGATGCTGATGATGAGGTGTGAGATCCAGAGGACAGGGCTTGGGCTTATGTTTAGGTGTTCTGTAAGGTGTAAGGACAAGATATGTTTACAGTTACAGTGAGGATCTGGTTCTGATGTCAGGGCAGTGGGGAGATTGAGCTTCAGATTTATGGTGAGGTGTGGGTGATGTCGATGGTGACTGTGAGGGGTCAGGTCCAATGAACAGGACTAAGGTTAGGTTTTGTGTTCGGTAATGTGTATGGGCAGGATAGGGTTATGGTTAGAGTGAGGATCTGGCTCTGATGTCAGGGCTAGGGTGACATTGAGCTGCAGGTATACGGTGAGGCATGGGTGATCTCAATGGTGATCATATGGGATCAGGTCCAAGGGTCAGAGATAGGGTTAAGGTTAGGAGTTTGGTTAGATGTACATGCAGCATCGTATTATGGTTACTGTTAGGATCCAACTCTGATATGAGGGGGAGGGGGAGATTGAACCTCAGAGTTATGGGAGGCATTGTTGATGTCCAGGATAGCCATGAGGAGTCTGGATCAAGGGCAGGACTAGGGTTAGGGTTAGGGTTTTGGTAAGGTGTCCTGGGAGGAAAAAATTTCGGTTACATTTAGGGTCAGGATCTGATGTGAGGGCGAGGGAGAGATTGAACTTCAGGATTACAATGAAGTATGGGTCACATCGATTGTGATGGTTGGGGTCTGGACCAGGAGCCAGGGATAGGATTAGTGTTAGGTTTTTGGAAATGTGTACAGGGAGGATATGTTTACTATTGCAGTTAGGATCTAGCTGTGATGTGAGGGCGTGGGTGAGATTGACCTTTCAGTGTTACTATGAGGCATTGTTTATTTCAATGGTGACTGTGAGGAATGCGGTCCAATGTCCAGGACTGGGGATAGGGTTAGGAGTATGATAAGGTGCATGAACAGCATAGTGTTACAATTACAGTGAGGAACTGGCTCTAATGTGAGGGTGAGGGCGAGATTGACATTCAGAATTATGAGGAGGCATGGAGGACATCGATGTTGACCATTAGGGATAAGGTGCAAGGGCACAGCTAAGGTTAGGGTTAGATGTTCCGTAAGGTATACTGGGTACAGGTATAAACTTCAGGGTTACAGTGATTGATGGTGACGGTGATGGGTCAGGTCTAGTGGACAGGGCTAGTGCTCAGCTTAGGTGATTGGTAAGGTGTACAGGCAGGATAGGCTTATGATTACATTTAGGATCCGGCTCTGATGTGAGGGTGACAGCGACCTTTAGCTACAGTGTTACACCGAGACATGGGTGATGTCGATGGTAATGGTAGGGGTCTGGTCCACGAGCCGGGGCTAGGGTTATGGTTAGGTGTTCGGGAAGGTGTATGGGGAGGATAAGGTTTCAGTTAGAGTCAGGGTCCAGCTGTGATGTGAGGGTGAGTGCAAGATTGTGCTTCAGGTTTACGTTTTGACTGGGGGTGATATTGAAACTGATGGTGAGGGGTCAGGTCTAGGGGCCAGGGTTAAGAATAGGTTTAGGTGTTCATTAAGGTGTACTGGATGAGTAGGGTTACAGTTAGAGTCAGGGTCCAGCTCTAATGTGTGGGCGATAGTGATATTGAGCTTAAGGATTGTGGAGAGGTGTGGGTGACGTTGATGTTGACGATGAGTGGTCAGATCCAAAGGACAGGGCTAGGGTTTATGTTTAGGTGTTTGGTAAGGTGAGAGGACATGATATGTTTATGGTTACAGTGAATATTGGCTCTAATGTGAGGGTGTGGTGAGATTGAGCTTCAGGTTTACAGTGAGGCACATTACCGAACACTAAACTTAACCCTAGACCAGGGCCCCTGCACCTGACACCTGACCAACAATATCAACATCCCCCCTATAACAATGTCGACAGCCTCACCACAAACCTGAAACTCAATCTCAGCCTCATCTTTACATCAGTGCCGGATCCTAACTCTAACCCTAACCCTATCCACCCTTTACACCTTACCGAACAACTTAACCTAACCCTAGCCCTGGCTTGTGGACCAGGCCCCTCCCATCACCATTGATGTCACGCATGCTTCACTGTAACCCTGAAGTTCAATCTCTCCCTCGCCCTCACATCAGAGCCTGATGCCAAGTGTAACCGAAACCCTTTCCCCCCAGTACAGCTTACCGAACACCTAACCCTAACCATAACCCTGCCTTTGCACCTGACTCCTCATGGTCACCTTCAACGTCCACCATGCCTCCCCGTAAAGCTGAACTTCAATCTCACCCTCAACATCACATCAGAGCCAGTTCCTAACTGTAACCATACCACAACCCTGCCCGTACACCTTACTGAACTTCTAACCCTAACCGAAGCCCTGGCTCCTGGACCTGACAATGCACCATCACCATGGAAAACACCAATGCTTCACTGTAACCCTGAAGTTCATACCCGTACTTGCCCTCACATCAAAGCCAGACCCTAACTCTATCCATAATGCTGTCATCCCTGTACACTTTCTGGAACACCTAACCCTAACCCTATCCCTGCCCTTGGACCTGACACCTCATAGTCATCATCAACATCAACCACACCTCACCGTAAACCTGCAGCTCAGTCTCGCTGTGGTGCTCACATCACAGCCATATTCTCAGTAAGTGTAACCATATCCTGATGGCACACATTACCGAAAACTAAACCTAACCCTACACAGGGCCACTGGACTTGACACCTGACCGACACCATCAACATCCCCCATGTCTCACCATAAACCTGAACCTGTCTCGCCCTTGTTCTCACATCAGAGCCAGATACTAACTCTAAAGGCAACCCTATCCACCCTGTACAACTCACCGAACACCTAAACCTAACCCTAGATCTGGATCATGGACTAGAACCCTCACATCACCATCGACGTCACTCACACTTCACTGTAAGCCTGAATTTCAATCTCTTCCTTGCACTCACTTCAGAGCCTGACACTAATTGTAACCAAAATCCTTTCCTCCCACTACACTTAATGGAACACCTAACCCTAACCTTAGCCCTGCCCTTGCAACTTATTCCTAATGGTCAACATCAATGTCCACCATGCCTCTCAGTAATCCTGAACCTCAAACTCGCCCTCACCCTCACATTAGAGCTGGTTCCTAACTGTAACCATAACACTGTACTGACCGTACACCTTATCAAACTCCTAACCCTAACCATAGCCCTGGACCTTAGACCTCATATCTCACATTCACCATCAACATCACCAATGCCTCACAGCAACACTAAAGCTCTATCTCACTCACACACACATCAGAGCCGGATCCTAACTGTAACCATAAACCTATCCTCCCCGTACACATTTCCGAAAACCTAACCCTAACCCTAGCCCTGGCTCATGGTCCAGACTGCAACCGTCACTATCAATGTGACCCACGCTTCACTGTAACCCTGAAGTTCATACCCGCACTTGCCTTCACATCAGAGCTGGATCCTAACTATCTGTAATGCTGTCCTCCCCGTACACCTTTCCGAACACCAAACCCTAACCCTAGCCCTGGTTCATTTACCAGACCCCTTCCATCACCACTGACATCACCCATATCTCACTCTAACAGTGTAGCTCAATCTCGCTGTCACCCTCATATCAAAGCCAGATCCTAAATGTAACCATAAGCCTAACCTGCCCGTACACCTTACAGAACACTTAACCCTAACCCTAGCTCTGGCTCCTGGACTAGACCCCTCCCATTACCATCGACATCACACACGCTTCACTGTAAGCCTGAAGTTCAATCTCTCCCTCACCCTCACATTAGAGCCTGATGCTAAGTGTAGTCGAAATCCTTTCCTCCCACTACATCTTACAGAACACCTGACCTTAACTGTAGCCTGCCCTTGCAACTTACCCCTAATGGTCAACATCGATGCCCACAATACCTCCCCGTAAACCTGAACTTCAATCTCACCTTCGACCTCACCTCAGAGCCTGTCCCTTATTGTAACCATAATACAATCCTGCCCGTACAACTTACCGAACTCCTTACCATAACCCTAGCCCTTGCTCCTGGATCTGACCTTGCACCGTCACCATCAACAACACCCACACTTCACCGTAGCCCTGATGTTCACACTCTCATGTGTGCTCACATCAGAGATGGACCCTTACTCTAAATGTAACACAATCATCCCCATACACCTTCAGAAACACCTAACCCTAAACCTAGCCCTGGCCCTTGGACTTGACCCCTCATGGTCAACATCTACATCACCCACACTTCACCATAAACCTGTAGCTGAAACTCTCCCTCACCCTCACATCAGAGCCTCACACTAAGTTTAACCAAAATCACTTCCTCCCAGTACACCTCACGGAACCTCTAACCCTAACCCTAGCCCTGCCCTTGCACCTTATACCTTATGGTCAACATCAATGTCCACCATACCTCCCTGTAATCCTGAAACTCAATCTCGCCCTCACCCTCACATTAGAGCTGGTTCCTAACTGTAACCATAACACTATCCTAACCGTACACCTTATCAAACTCCTAACCCTAACCCTAGACCTGAACCTTGGACCTCATCCCTCACATTCACCATCAACATCACCAAAGCCTCACAGTACCAGTGAAGCTCAATCTCACCCTTGCCCTCACATCAGAGCCGGATCCTAGCTCTAACCAAAACGCTTTCCTCCCAGTACACCTTACTGAACACCTAACCCTAACTGTATCCCTGCCTTTGCACCTGACCCCTCATTGTCACCTTCATTGTTCACCATGCCTCCCCATAAACCTGAAGTTCAATCTCGCCCTCGACCTCACCTCAGAGTCAGTTCCTAACTGTAGCTATAACACAATCCTGCCCATACACCTTACCAAACTCCTTACCTTAACACTAGCTCTGGCCCTTGGACCTGACCCCTCACAGTCAACATTAACATCACCCACACCTCACCTTAAATGTGTAGCTCAATCTCGCCCTCACCCTTGTATCAGATTCAGATCCTCACTGAAGCCATAGCCCTATCCTGCCTGTACACATTACAAAACACTTAACCCTAACCCTAGCCCTGGCCACTGGACCTGACGCCTCACCATAACCATCGACGCACCTCACACCTCACCACAAACCTGTAATTCATTCATGCCCTAGTCCTCATGTCAGAGCCGGACCCTAACTCTAACCACAACCCTGTCCACCCTGTCCACCCTACTGAACACCTAACCCTATTCCTAGCTCTGTCCTTTCTCTGGTCCCCTCATGGTTACCATGGACATCACCGATGCCTCCCCACAAATCTGAGGCTCAATCTCACCCTCCCACTCACATCAGAACTGGATCCTAATGGTAACCATAATGCTGTGCTGCCCGTACATCTAAACACACTCCTAACCCTAACCCTAGCTCTGTCCCTTGGACCTGATCCCTGATGATCACCATTGTGATCACCCATGCCTCACCAAATACCTGCAGCTCAATCTCGCCCCTGCCCTCGCATCAGAGCAGATCCTCAGTGTAGCCGTAACCCTATCATGCCTGTACACATTACCAAACATTAAACCTAACCCTAGCCCAGGGCCACTGCACCTGACAACTGACCGACACCATTGAAGTTCCCCACGCCTCAACATAAACCTGAACCTCAGTCTCACCCTCATCCTCATATCACAGCCAGATCCTAAGTCTAACCAGAACCCTATCTACCTTGTACACTTTACCGTACACCTAACCCTAACCCTAATCCTGGCTTGTGGACCAAACCTCTCCCATCACCATCAATGTCACACATGCTTCACTGTAAGCCTAAAGTCCAATGTCTCCCTCGCCCTCACATCAGAGTGTGACGCTAAGTGTAACTGAAATCCTTTCCTCCCAGTACACCTTACGGAACGCCTAACCCTAACACTAGCCCTGCCCTTGCAACTTACCCCTAATGGTCAACATCGATGTCCACCATGCCTCCCCATACTTCTGAACCTCAATCTTGCCCTCACCCTCACATTAGAGCTGGTTCCTAACTGTAACAGTAACCCTATCCTTACCTTACAACTTATCAAACTCCTAACCCTAACCCTAGCCCTAGACTTTGGACCTCATCCCTCACGGTCACCATCGATACCACCAATGCTTCACAGTAACAGTGAAGCTCAATCTCGCCCTCGCCATCACATCAAAGCCGGATCCTAACTGTAACCGTAAACCTATCCTCCCCGTACACCTTTCCAAAAACCTAATCCTAACCCCTAGCCCTGGCTCATGGTCCAGATCCCTACCATCACAAAAAATTTAAAAAAAACAATTAGGATCCACCACTATATATTATGATCGCTAAAATTCAAAAGTCTGACAATATCAAATGTTGATTAGTATGTAGAGGAATAGGAATTCTTCATTGTTTGCAAGTAGAAATGGAAAATAGTATGATCTCTTTGAAAGATAGTTTCATAGTTTATTATAAAGCTTAAATATATAATCCAGTAATCATACTCTGGTATTGGTCTAACTTATTTTAAATTTATATCACAAAAATACTTTTTATACTTTCATAGCAACTTTATTTATAATCACTAAAAACTGGAAGGAACTAAGAAGTCCTTCAATAGGTGAAAGTCTAACCTATGATACGTCCATACAGAGAAATAATACACAACAATAAAAAGAAATGAGCTGTCATGTCATGAAAAGACACACATGAGTAGCCAAAGTACAGAAGACTGACAACATCAAATGCTGGAGAGGATGTGGGACAAAAAGAACTTTCATTCATTGCTAGTGGAAATGCAAAATAGTACAGCCACTTTGGAAGACAGTTTGACAGTTTCTTACGAAACTAAATAATCTCTAGAACCATATGATCCAACATTCATGCTCCTGGGAAATTACCCTAAGGTGTTAAAAACATGTCCATACAAAAAGCTGCACCATAAAAAAAATAACTTTATTTTTAACTGCCAAAACTTGAAAACAAGTAAGATGCCTTTCTGTAGGAGAATATATAAATAAATTGTTGTACATCCGGACAATGGAATATTATTCAGTTCTTAAAATAAATGTGCTATCAAACATGAAAAGACATGGAGGAAACGTCAAGGAAATAAATTTGGGAAAGTTACATACTGTGTGATGTATGTACATGACATTCTGGCAAAGGCAAAACTATGGGGACAGTGAAAAGGTCAGTGGTTGCCAGGGGTTAGCAGAGAGAAGGATGAGTAGTCAGAGCTCAGAATTTTTAGGACAGTGAAAATACTCCATGATATTGCAGTGGTGGATACATATCATACAGGGGTCTAAACCCCTGCAAGGTACAACCCCAAGAGGCCCCAAAGGGAAATCATGGACTTTGACTGATAATGTATCAATGTAGGTTCATCAGTGTGGGATGTTGATAACAGAGGAGGCTATGCATGTGTCACCACAGGGTACTGGGAAATCTCTGTACCTTCACTCAGTTTTGCTGTGAACCTAGAACTACTCTAAAAAAAAAAATTCTTAAAAAAAATACATCAGTGATTGCCAAGAGATTCAGGTAGAGGGAAGGGAAGAATAGTTGAAGCACGGGGGAGTTGTTTTTCTTAAGGCAATATAAGTATATGGTATGATACTTTAATAGTGAATACATGATATTATGCATTTGTCAAAATTTATAGAACTTTACAGAACAAAGAATGAAGCTTAATACATGCAAATAAAAAAACAATCATGTAGCTGTGGGGAATTCTAGAATGGGATGTGACCATAACAAAAAAAATCTAACTGTATTACAAATGTTCCATACATTTGTATTATTACTGAAGGGCATAGGGGAAGACAAGGTGGTAACCTAAATACCTTTAGAAATGAGTGAATTCTGTTTGTCTTTTAGGCACTGTATTCTAGTTGATAAAATTATTTCCCATTGAGGAGGGACATTTGAACAATTCTGAAGTGATATGCATGCCTAATGGAACTGACCCATTAAGTAAATGGATTATAGTTATTGGAACCTAGGTTTTTTATATGGATCTTTGATCATAAAAAAATATACCATATGAATATAAGTTGTTAATATATAAAGGAAGCTGGGTATGGAGGATATGAGATTTCTCTGTACTAGCTTCACAAATTTTCTGTTACTTTAAAACTGTTCTAAAAGTGAAGTTTATTTTAAAATAATTCATTTGCTCTGAGCAAAGTATATAAACAATGAAGGAATTGTTATATTTGCTTTTTTTGGACAACCTAGCACTTTTATACATTCAGTCTAAAAAAATCTTCAGGCTTTGAATATACCTATATTCAGGTATTGGAGCTGATCAAATGGTCAATTACATTAATACTTAGTATTATGTATATGTGTTTTATTTCTTAAATTGATTATCAGCCTTAACCAGCATCAAATATTTCTCCTAATTATGTGACCCTTTAGTTAGTGGACAGAGAATTAATGTCTTATTTTTTTAAATATTTCATTAGAAGGTAAAAAAAATGTGACTTTATATCAATATAATAGTTTAACTGAATTAAATTTTCAGTTGCAAATTATAAGTATCATCAAATTCAGTGATGTTTACTTTGATCTAATTTTATCCATCAATTATATATCTAGAATTGACTATATAAAAACAATCTTCCTTCAGTTTCAATGAGAATTTAGTTATATAAGAGCACTAGCTCTTCAATCAGACAACTGAGATTCTAAAATTCTAGCCCTGCTAGTTACAAGCTGTATGGTAGGAAAATCACACAAATTACTTTTCTTCAGCTTTTTCATTTCTAAAATAGGCATAGTGATACATCAAAATGTCATTGAGAGGTTTAAATGAGATGATAGATAGAAAGCCCTTAAAACATTTTCTTACACCTAAATACTTAACGGTGTAATTATTAGAAATTATTACTTAGACTTGTAAAATAGGCTCCAGAGGAGTGAGGACTATTCTGATATAACTGTTAGTGTAAATAATAAAAACAGAAGAAAGAGAGATAGCTTAGAACTCTGAGGAAGGAAACCAAAGTACCTTATAAAAAAACTTGGAAGAAGATACAGTATACATCAAAACAGAATCTTGTACCTATTGGGGGAAATGCTACAACACCTTTTACTTTGTATTTTTTTTCTATTTGAAACCAGAATGTCACATACATAATTATGCAGTGACCTATATACCAGCACTGACTTTTCTGCAGTAAGTCTCTGTAATAAGAATATTCACTTTTAAAGTATCCTTTAGAGAAAAAAGAATGAAAAAAGCTATTCAGTTTTTGAGTATTAACATTGTTCAAATTTTAAATAAATGGAACTCTACTGTGGTTGCTTACTTCATGTAGATTGGATGCTGGCAAATTTCAACAGCAATTTTATTTTTGCAGCCACAAATTAAATTTTTTTATTTTGTCAGATGGGACTAGGGAACAATTTCCAAAAAAAAGACTAAAATAGTGAACCTTAAAAAAATCCTGTTCCTTCTCCAGACTTGGATCCCTAAGTACCAGTCAAGGAAAATATCTAATTTCTTCAAGGAAAAAGAGTTCCTATTTCTTTTGAAACATCTCCATTGCCATAGTTACCAAATGCGCTCTCTCTCTCTCTCTCTCTCTCTCTCTCTCTCTCTCTCTCTCTCTCTCTCTTTTTCCCCCTAACAATAACATCACCATCTAGATACACATAACTTATAAAAGTAAATATTTTATTGTGGAAATTTATAGAGACATGGAATCTGCTTCCAATGACTTTCAAACACCTACAATTGAGTGATTTTATTAATAAATATGCCTGAGTGGAAACTAAATGCTTTACTGAGCAAGAGTGTAGAAGAAAAGGGGAGAGAAGAGAAATAGAAGAGTCATACAGTTTTAACATCACCAAGGTGAAAGTGATCTAAATTAGACTTTGAAGAGAGTCGATCTCCATCCTGCCATATATAAACACTCCTGCAGAGTTACCGTGTTTCTGAGATTGATATCTCATCTGGATAAGCCACAAGAAATTAAAACACACATGCTCATATACTCCTGCACACCTTGGAATAAGAAAAATATAAACCAACTTATTTTCATCATTGGTCTTGCCAAATACAAACTTTAGAAACAAAATTTTAAATAGAGAAACAGCTATGAAAATGAACAATGAGATCCTTGTGTACAGGATTACGTAGTTGGGGTGTGCATATTTGAAATCAAGCTCTGAGTGGAAATAAAATAAGTTTTCTCTGCCTTCTTTTCCTCTTACTTTTTAAGAAGTGGTCATAAAAATCCTCTTCAACAGGGATTTAGGGACAAACATACGTACTGTAACACCCAAAATACCTTTTGGAGAGTAAAAGATTGCTAAGAAATATGAGGTCAATGTGGTCATTGTAAACAATCCTACCATATAGTTCAGTCACTTCAGTGAGTTATAAAAACCATCAAATGTGTTTATGATTGGGAAAGAGTCTTGAAAACGAAGAGTTTTCAGAATGTAACTTGCATACAGCAATATCCCCCTTTATTGCTTAATTATTAATGTTCTTCATAGTTTTCTTTAATAACTTAAAAAACTTATCTTACCAAGCATGGTACATCACAAATTGCAAATCCTTCATATTAAATTAATTGAAATAAAAAACATTTAGATCCTTCACATTTTAGCACACTATTTAAGTATGTGTTATTTCAATGTTTTCTTTAGCATTCCAATTTAATTTTCTAGAGCAGTCATCTCATTAATACTTTAAAATATAAGGATACGAAAGTACTGTAACACCCAAAATTACTTTTAATTTTTTTCATAAAACAGTTAACCTATAAAAAAGTTTCAAATAAACTGTATAGTCAGAGTGTTACAGTATTAGAGGAAAACTGGCCCCTCCCTCATGATTTGACCACAGGATTTATTGCTGTAAAATAGAAGATATAAAAAGGAGAAATTATCTATGTTTATTTTTCAAAAGTTATCCATTTATATATATAAAATCATGTGGTATATAAGTTATATATATTACAAATATATATATATATATATATATATATATAATTTATTACAGAGAAGTCATTTGTGTCGTATGGCTCTTAGTAATAGAGATCATGATTTCTATTTTGTAGATTTTCTTTTGATTCAAAACTGGTTTTGTGGGATGATGTGTGTGATGTTTTATTTTTCTCTTTTGCAAACTTTTCTGGCCTTCCTTATACTTATTTTGGCTTATTACTGTTTGTATCTTGAATTACATGTTGGGGTGGATCCTTTATCTAGACAATCAGCCTTGTCTGGTTCTGGATCTCATCTCTTTTCACCTCCCTGAGAAATTTTATTTGTCAATTTCCCTTTTTCCTTATCTTCTTACCCTCCCTTCCCATTAATGCAGGCTTATCCAATTGTAAACAATCAAGAAATGACCTTGAAATTCTTTTTTGCCTGTATACCCAGTTTTCTTTGCAGACTCTTTCTCCTCTTTCTTACTAATTTAATTTCTGAAATGTTCCTGCACCTGAAACCAAATGCTATTTTCAATCTAATGCAATTTTTCTTGAGCAGCTTAAATTTGTTCCAGTGGCTTCAGCTCTTGCTTATATGTTACCAATTCTCAAATCTGTAACTCTGCTCTGAGATTCAGATGTATATGACAATAAACAAATAGATTAGTAGTCATCTAGTCCTGTTTATGCTTGAACTGGCAGAGTCTCCTCGTCTTCACCATCTGAATTAACATTTCTGTCAATTCCCCAAGCAAAAACATGGAAATCTGTAGCAAATTTTTTTCATTTTCTAAAACCTTTGATCTGTTTTATTCTTTTAAATCCATTCCATTTCTTTATCACATTGACACTGCCTTATGTTAGATTCTAACCCCTTGGAACCTTAGATCCCTCAAATACAACTGACACACTGAAAACAAGGATAACTTCTTAAGCATGGATCTAATTCTGTGACTCATCTCATTTTAACTTCTTCAGAACCACAATATTGCATATACCAAAAAAATTCCAAATTCCTCAAAATGGCTTATATGAACCTTTATAATTTTCACCCTGCCTGATGAAAAAAATCCTATTCTCATAGTCACATATACACTACTTACCCACTAGAAACTCCCATTTCAGACATAACAAACCCATTGCCTCTATCAAAAGAGCCACGCATGCTTCTGCCTCTCAAGAAGAGGCTTTACCAATCCCATGGCCTGGAACCTCTTCCTTCCTCCAGAGGAACTGCTGTTCATCCTCTAGGACTGAATTCACAGCTGACCTCGTATGTGAACTATCCTTGCCTTTCCTCATCTAAACTATAAGTGCCCTATCTGGACTTCATAATTCTATTACAACATTTTTATATTATATTTTAATTTGGAAGATGACACTAAATTAAAACTATTGGTTAGATTTACTGAGAATGTACAATATGCCAAGGACTCTTCCATTTTATTCAGTTAGCACATAGCCAAGCTAGTATTTAATCCAAAAGCTTCCTGAGTCCAAATCCTTTTATTTTTTTCCATTGTACGACTTTTTTCTTTCCAGGTGTTGGAATTTCAGGTTTCCCCTATCAGGCTTACATATATATATGATTACTGCTCAAAGGAGGCTGTAGAATTTTTTTTGACCCCACTTACACTAATTTTTCAGATTCTTGAAATAACACTTTGCAATGGATGAAATAGTACTTTTCATTCTACACTTTTTGGGCATTAAGTATGTGCACACATCCTGTGAAGTAAATTGTATGGACCTGAATCTTTAATGCCCAGTGCTTAAAATAATCCCAAACTACCTTAAAATTGCAGCTTAGAAAACTGGTAATGAATGACATGAAAAAAAATTTCAGGGTATTCCACTTTGTGGTCTCTGTGTGACATCTAGTGTTTGGAATTGGAAATTTTGAGAAAATTATAATTAACTAGTGCCAGAAAGGGGGGGGGGCAACTATCTTTTTATTCTTAACATCAAATGAAGAGCAAATACAGAGATTCTGCTCTTCTAAAGTTAAAAAAAGAAAGGCTTTTCTTAATTGTTTCTATTTCTCATTCTCTGTATTAAGGGAAAAGAATCCGTCTCTGTGTTTAGCAATGCAGATGGATCAGAAGTCTTTAAAACCCAGTGACCACTAATTAATACTACTTTTTCATTTTCTATTGCTACAGAATCTAAAAATGCTATAGAATCAAGCAACTACTAAGCTCTGAGTCAAAGGGATGGCTAAGACTATGAAACCTTCCATTTTATCTGTAATCAGTACCTACTTTTCATAGATATGACTTGGGTGACCATGATCAAATGAAAAATGAACAAACTCTTTCAGTTTCTTCCTCATACTCTGTGTGACAATAAACACTCTGTATATACATGAGTTCTAAACTGTAAAGATACTAAAATCTATGACTGTTATTCAAAACTATATTTATAAAATGTCTATGTATACCAGTTTTGATCCTTCTAAAAATGTTATAGAACCAAGCAACTACTAAGCTCTGAGTCAAAGGGACGGCATTAGGTTTAGGTCCTTGAGACAGGATTTGGGATTTGCCCACTATAAGTTCTTAGTCCCCTCAGATAACTGACAGGGGAAAATGGTACATGATATAGTTCTAATAAACCACCAGTCAGTTCCTCAGGGATGCAGCTGAGCATCTGGAGTTCAAGAATTCAGAGAAAGAATCACCCAGGAGGATGAGCTTGTTGGTATGTGGGCAGCATAAGGTGTTACTAAGAGAACAAGCAGGTAAGTGAGAATTGTGGCTTCCCTGCTTTCCTATGGGACCAGGCAAGCTACCTAACCACTCTACATTTCTTCCTCTGTACAACAGGGTAAAACTTAGCATCTATTTAATATGGTGAAGATTAGCACAGTGCCTGGCATATGGTGAAATATCAGTCATTTTTACTATACATGAGTAAAAAAATGTCAAATGTTTCCTGAGAATACACAAAAGGAAATGGGCCAAGAGAAAAATAAGTAATAAAATACAAATATTATATTTCTGATATCGAGACATCTCCAAGAGAATTTGACAAATAATTATAAATATTTTATGGCTTTCTATTGAAAATCCACAGGCTATGGAGCCTTAGTATATATGTCATGCAGATGGATCAGAAGTCTTTAAAACCCAGTAACCACTAATTACTACTACTTTTTCATTTTCGATTGCTACAGAATACTCTTTCAGCCACAATATGAACCAAACTAAATAGTTGCATCTCCTGAATTATAGGTTCTTTAAAAATCAACTCCTAGAACATAACTTGAATCACAATCACTTTCATTACTCATTTTAAATGAGAGAAGGTCAACCAGTAAGTGTTTCAGTTTGCAAAGTCTATTGTTCAAGATCATTATATCTGCAAACCCTGGAATTAACCTCCAGGATGAAGAGTAAGAAAAAAAAAAACATTCCACACACTCTACATAGGCTCAAAGGAGACTTTTGTTGAAGAGGTGGGTTTTCCTGTGGTCTTTGAAGTGGGAGAGGCAGAATGCTAGTTAAATCCAGGGGCCTTGTGATGAGTGAACTGCAAGAGAGGTTGCTGATGGATCTGGAGTCCTACAGTGGTTGTTTTGTCCCTTGATTTGAGAAGGTTAGTGATAATTAAACTTCTTTTCCAGCATGGTCTTTGTTTCTAACCCAAGTATCCTATTTAAGAAGAGCCAAGTACTATGGGCATTTTTCCTGCAACTACAAATGACTCTCCCCTCTCTTCCTCCATGTTTATTTCCCCTAATTGTGGGTATTGTTAGTTGAATAAATTATTTCCTGAGAAACGACCTGTGTGTGTGTGTGACCATGCACATACGCTCATAGGAAAAAGAAAGAGACAGGCAGGTGGAGAGACATAGACAGAAAAAGAAAGCAGAAGGTGTGTGAGTGAGTGTGCGTATGTGTTTATGGATTTGCTTCCAGAAGGCTCAGCCTTTAGCCTCTCAAGACCATTTAGTTAAAAATGTCATCTCTGCCTCTTGGTTATTTATCTGTATGAGATAGCTGACCGACTTAAGGGCTGACCTTACTCAGGGCTGGCATCTCCAGCTTTGATATTTAACAGACCTGAACTAAACAAAGTATACTGTTTGATTTATTTTAAATATTTGGTCACTTTTTAACTCCATGTAAACTTTCTGGTTAAACCTCATTTCAAATAGAAAAAGAATTATAGCCTGAATATAGTTCCCAGCCTTTGATAGCTTCTCAATAAATATTTCTGACAGATAATCCTAAAAGTGGAGAGTATGTTTGCTTTTACAGAAATAGCAGACTTAAAAAGAATAGATAATATAATTTTGAATTTGAACTGAATGATGATACTAAAGTCCTAAAACTCTGTACCGCTTGTATTTAGCTTTCTTGTCCTGTTAATATCTGCTACTGTCTTTTTTCTTCTCTTAAATAACTAAGAACAAATTTGTCATTTTTCAATATGTGACTGGTACCTGCCACCTGCTGAAGATGCAATCAGCAGTTTGAGCTTCTTCGCACCTTTGAAAACAAGCTAGAGCACATTAGCAGGATTAAATATTTTAAATCTACTCAGCCCTTTCCTTATTAAAATGTGTTCATATGCTGATAACATATAAAAATGCCTTTCCATTGACAGTTTCTTTTTGTCTCTGCTTCCTTTTTTCTATTGTATTCACAATGAAATTTTAATTTCAAAATATGTGTATTAAAAATGTAAATCCCTAGCATTTTCAATAACATTTACTTTTGAACATACCAGAGCAGGGTTTCATAGAAAAGCCCTATATTTTATTATTAAACATCCATCTCTTAATGTGTTTGACTGGACTAATCTAGTTGCAACATACCTGAACTGAACTTAGTATTTTTATTTGGCATATACGTGTAGATTTATTAGATTAATTGATTTGGGACAAACTGATAAGGCCATAAAAATATGGTGGAGCCAAAAAAAAAAAAGAAATGGCTGCTCCTCAGTCTTTATAAGGCCAAAATACATACACACTTTATACTGTGAGAAGTTTTGTGTGAGTCTGCCTAAACACCTAGATGTAAAAGTACTGTTTCACTGGTATTGTTTCAAAAGTATTGATTCACTATATTAACCGAATTAATATTTTTCTGTCAAGAAGAAATTAATTTTTTTCTGTTTCTCTCTGTTCTATACAATAAAATCTCCAGCAGAACATACCACTCCTGAGACTTACATGGTCAATAAATAATATCTATGATTTATCATTTAAAAAGGGCCAACCCATCCAGTAACTCAGTGCAGAAATCTAAATTACAAACAACTAGCTATTTAAACACTTCTTGCCTGCCACAACTGAGGTCTATTGCCCTAGCAGCCTGGAGTGGAAAGATTGCCTAATGGCTTCCTATGCATCTCCTTACCTTACTTGCCCCCCTGAAGTCTCGGCTGCTGGTGGGGCCCAGGCAAGGTGATATTGGAGTAATGTAGGATTTTGAGTAAGGTGCAGTTGCAACATGGCATTGGCACTCTCTGGGTTTGGTGAATGTGGAAAGCAGACTTGTCTTCCAGTGGGATGTTCCTGAAGGTGCCTCAGGGATCCTTTCTGGGCTCTTTTAGCTACTATTCTTTGAAGAGGGCTGTTATACTCGGATCATCTCTCCCTCTTGTTGGAGTGACACTTCCTCTCTTGGTGGTCTTCTTGATCAAGATCCTTTATATAATAACACAAGCCCAATATGTTCTTACATCCAGTGGTTGGGAATCCATTCTTTTGCTTTGCTGTTATATAGAATATAATTTGCTTTATCCTTATTCAGTATGTGTAACATTCCCAGTGTCTCCTGAAGTCCAGGTCAAATCAAGTTCTCAAGGTTTTTTGTTTTCTTTTGTTTTGTTTTCCTAAATGTCCCTTTGGCACTTGACTTAACCTAAAAAGGAAATGCCCTCTTCCTTTTGCCCAGGCATGAGGATGGATGAATGAAATACCAGTCACAATGATGTTCCCTCAAAATAAACTCTCTCTCTCTTGCTCTCTTGTTTAGGAAAAGGCTTTTATTCCTTTTATATAATAGGCAATGTACTAATGTCAGCAGAAGAGGTTTTGGGCCATCTGTGGCAAATCTTGAATGAATGTAATAGCCATTGCTTTTAGAATGGCAAGAGTGAGTGTATGTGTGAGTTTGGGGGAAAATTTTGCAACTACAGTTTTGTTCCTTAAAAGAGATGTGTGAGTATTATATAAAATGATGTATCTGGAACATATTTTGGAAGCTATAAGGTGATCTATATTTATTATTATTATCTATGGACATACATTCATATGGGTGTTCACATCCTATAACAGTCTTATGATAACTATACATGGGCCCAGGGATTTTATATGTTCTCCTCACTTTCCTGGTTTCTGTAGATGCAAAGAGATGGAATTACCCATGATTTAAGATCTTTCCAAAGTGATCCCCAATAATGATGTTTACATTCTTTTAGCTTGAGAAGATCAAAGTAATAGGAATACAGACCCCTGTACAATTGCTGCATATGTTGAAGGATAACATTCCACAGGCCAGTAACACATCTTTTCAGGTTGAATTATGGGAAGGATGTGGGGCAGAGGTAATGAAATTACTGTAAGTTGAATAGTGGGAAAAAATAGTAAATTCCATAAAGCAGACAGTGCCAGACAGCCTGAGTTTCTTACATGGAGTAGAATTGGAGCAACAGAAGAAGGGAATATATCTACTTTATATGGAAAAAATATATTCATGCTGAGTTTCAGACTCTGATAAAATGTGGATACTTTTCAAAGGCAAAATCCTGTATATTCTTAAATGTTGTCATTAATAGATAATATTCTTAGAATTTTTAACAAAAATGAAAACTAAACCTATTGAAATGTATGCACAATATTTTCAAACTAAAATCTACAATTCTCCCTCCTGAGGGGTTTCTCTACAATGATGTTTTCTTTATTCCCTAAAATTTGCCTTACTCAACAACTGGCTTATGTCTGAGACACTAAACACATTGATAAAGAAGGAATAGTTGTTCTACATCCGATTTTTTGAGATGAGGTTGATTTTCAACACAATCTATTATAAAATTGACCAGTATGAGGGGATTTTGAAACAAAGGTAACTCCTTAATATGAACTACTTTTACACATCACTCATTGGTAGTTACTTAAGCTTAGTATTTTCTTCTGTCAAATGAAATTAAGTCATATGGATTAATTTGAATTGCATCTTATATTTAATTTTCATAAACAGTTTGTTATTACTCCAAAATTAATTACTGTATTTACCTTACATATATAACCAACTAATGAAAGACAAATGCAGAATTACTCATGATGTTTTAATAGATTCTGAATTTCCTACTGTAGCAACTCTAAAGAATTTACCAAAATAATAATTCCAAGTGCAATAGAGAACTATTAAATTTGTTTTATTGTGCTTTGCATTAATATTTCTGAATCCTTGAAAGAAAAGTAAATTAGCAATAATTTAGGATTTAGGGCCTCAGATGTTTAGCATTGAAAGCAGTAGTGTAATTTTAAACACAAATTATTTTATTATTGGACACTATGTTCTAGATCCTTACACATTTTAACACATTAAAATAAAATTCAGAAGATTGTAAGGGAGGAAAATCTGTATGGGTAAAGCTAGAAGAAATGTACAATGATAGATATGATAGCAAGAAGTCATTATCACCCATGGACCTAAGGGAAAAAAGAAGGGGGCTGATTAGTGGGACCCACAGAAAACAGCCATAGGTCAGAGCTGCCTGGCATGAGTTGTTATCATTCAGAGGATGAATACAGCTAATAAGTGGTAACCCAGAAGAGTTTTGAAGAAATGCTCCAAACTCACTGTCCTACATCCAGAAAGGAAAGAAGTAAAACTTTCTCTAGCTGCAAAAGATATGGTTTTACATAGAGAAAATACTAAATAGTACACTAGAAAACTATCAGAGCTAAGAAATGAGTGCATCAAGATTGTCAGACACAAGATTAATATAGAAAAATCAGTTGTATTTATATACACTTGAACAATTCAGAAATGAAATTAAGAAAACAATTTCACTTATTATAACATCAAAACCCAAAATAATTAGGAATACATTTAATAAAGGAAATGTAAAATGTATACTGAAAACTACTAAATGTTGTTGAAGGAAACTAAGATCTAAATAAGTGGAAAGACAAACTATGACCATAGATTAATGTGTCAATATTGTTAGAATGGCAGTATTTTCCAAATTAAGGTATATATTTAAAGTAAACCTATCAAAATCCTGTGTGGCTTTTTTGCAGAAACTGATAAATTGATACAAAAGTTTCAATGGACCCAGAAGGGCCAAAACGATCTTGAAAAAGAACAAAGCTGGAGAACCCACACTTTCTGATTTCAAACTTACTACAAAATTACAGTGATAAAGACAATGTAGTACTGATGAAATGGAATAGATTTGAGAATCCAGCAGTAAGGCCTCACATTTATGGTCAGTGGATTTTTGACAAGGTTGCCTAAAACAAATAAATAGAGAAAGAATAGTCTTTTCAGCAAATCTCTCTGAATCAACTGGACAGCCATATGGAAAAGAATATTTGACCACTACCTTACACCATACACAAAAATTAACTCAAATGGATCAAAGACCTAAATGTAACAGCTAATATTATAAAGTTCCTATAGGACAATATAGGTGTAAATCTTTGTGAATTTAGGTAATATCTTCTTAGATATGATGACACAAGAAGAACAAGCAACAAAGAAAATAACAGATAAATGTGCCTTCCTCAAAATTAAAGTGTGTGTTTCAAATGACTCTATCAAGAAAGTGAAAAGATAGCCCACAGACAGGAGAAAATATTTACAAATCAAATATCTGGGAAGGGACTTGTATCTATAATATATAAATAACCCTTATAGCTCAATAATAAAGATACAAATAACCTTATTAAAATGTGAAAAGAATCTAAATAGACATTTTTTTTCCAAAGATATACAAATAGTCAGTAGACAAATGAAAAGATGCTCAACATCATTAGCCCTCAGGAAAATGAAAATAAGAACTACTGAGATACCACTTTACACCCAATAAGATGATTAACATTTTAAAAGACAGTAATAGTTGCTGCAAGGATATGGACAAATTGGAAAACTTTTACACTTCTGGTAGGAATGTAAAATAATGCAGGCACTTTCGAAAAGTCTGGCAGTTTCACAGAAGTTTAATCATATAATTAACTGTGTGACCCACAAATTCCACATTTAGGTGTTTCATTATGAGAATTAGCTAAGACCACAATATATTATTGAAAAGTAAATTTCTCAGTACTCTAGGAATAGAGGGGAACTTTCTCAGCTTGTTAAAGAACAACTACAAAAAAAACTGACAGCTAACATTATATCATACTTAATTGCGAGAAACTAGAAACTTCCTCACTAAGATCAGGAAAAAGGCAAGGATGGTCTCCCTCTTGCCACTCCCTTTTAACATCATACTGGAAGTCCTAGATAATGCAGTGATACAAGAAGAGGAAATAGAACACACGCTGATTTGGTGGGAGAAATAAATCTGTCTTTGTTAGTCTATGACATGTTTCTCAATTTGGAAAATCTGAAACAATCAACAAAAAAAGCCTTGGAACTAATAAGATATTATAGCATGGTTGCAAGATACAAAGTTAATATAACAAATTCAATTTAATATATATCAGCAATGAATAAATAGAATTTGAAGCTAAAAAATACAATGAATACCATTTACATTACCACCCCTCTTTAATGAAATACTGAGGCATAAATGTTAAATAATACGTACAAGATCTATAAAAGGAAAACTTCAAAGTTCCTTTTTACTAAAAAGATCAAGGATTTTTTTTGTTACTGTTTGTTTAGTGTAATTAGCAGACTAAACTTACAACACCCTATGAAATTCTAGTGAATTAAATCAAAGAACTAAGTAAATGGGAAAATATTCCATGTTCATGGATAGGAAGGCTTTATATTGTCAAGATGTCAGTTCTTCCCAATGTGATCTATAGATTTGATGCCATCCCAATTCCAAAAAATAATCTTGTAGGTGTTAACAAACGGATCATTAAGTCTGTATGGAGAGGCAAAAGATCCAGCATAGCCAAAACAATATTGAAGAAAAACAAAGTTACTATCTGATATCAGTAGTAACTACACAGCTACAGTAATCAAGACAGGATGGTTTTGGCAAAAGAATAAATAAATAGATCAGTGGAATAGAATAGACAACCCAGAAATAGACCCACATAAATATAGTCAACTAATTTTGATAAGAGCAAAGGCAATATAATGAAGCAAAGATAGTCTCTTCAACAAATAGTACTGAAACAACCTGACATCCAGGTCAAAAATGAATCTAGTCAGAGAACTTACACCCCTCACAAAAATTAACTCAAAATGGACCACAGACCTGAATACAAAAAGCAAAACTATAAAACTCATAGAAGATAGCATAGGAGAAAGCCAAATAACCTTGGGTTTGGCAATGGCTTTTTGAATACAACACCAAAGATGCAATCCATGAAAGAAGAATTGTATAGCTATACTGTATTAAAATTAAACATTTCTGCTCTGGAAAAGACAGTCATGAGAATAAAAAGGCAAACCACAGACTGGGATGAAATATTTTCAAAAGACATACCTGTAAAGGACTTTCATTCAAAACATACAAAGATTTCTTAAAACTCAACAATAAGAAAACAATCTGATTTAAAAATGTGCCATTCATTTGCTTTACTTAGAAATCCTAATATGTCCAATGAATAAGCATAATATTTTAGATCTAAGTAAACACAGCTTCAGGTTTACTATATGCTTTTGTTTCCCTTCTATTAGTTTATTGTGCTCCTTTGTTTTCCGTTTTACAACTTCTTCTACTTCAGGTACTTTACACATTCCACTTCTAGAATTTTGTCTCCCTCTGCACAGATTCAGCATCATTATGGCCTCTTAATGGGGTTTTATATCCAATCTTCTGCCATTCTTTCCCAGCTGATTACTTTTATATGCTCAGTATAATTTCCTTTTGGTCTCCATGCCTTTCATAATCCCATGATGTTCTCTAATATTGACTTTGTTCTACGTTAAGGGGCCAGAATGTACCAGAAATTTAGCTAAGTGGTGAGGAAACAAGAACACAGATTAAAAAGCCACATTTCTTGAGGAGCTTGGGAAAAGATGGCAGGGTAGAAAGGCAAGGCAGAAACCTCCTCCCACCTACACACCAAGAAAGTAACTACGGCAAATACAACTTACCTTGAAAATGACCTGAAGATTGCAGAACAGACCTCCTACACAAGGTGAAAAAGAGAAGACCACACAGAGAAGGGTAAAGTGGCAGAGTGGCAATCAAACAGGATCCAAGCCCTTCTCTCATCACAGCCTACAGTGGGAGGGAGAGGAACGGAGTGGGAAAGGGATAAGTACTTAGGAATCCTGCACACCTGGCTCTTGAGATCTGCTCTGGGAACACAAGTTCACATTGCATTAGCTTTGGTGATTAATGGGGCTGTACACCAGAGAGAGTTGGAACACTCTGAGAGGCTGAGACTCATTGCTTGTGGAGGACATGTTTTCTCCATTGGTCCTGCACAGAGGCAGCAGTTTGAAAGATTCATCAGCAGTTAGAAGGGTGCCAGAGAGGCAGGGCCTGGAGGGAACTCTTTCTGGAGAATAAAGGGCAGGTGGATGGTGCTTCCCCAGCCTTCCCTCAGCCCAAATGGTGAGGTGCTCTTAGAGCCAGCTCCAAAGTCTCCATCCCCCTTGATGGTGACTGAGCTGTGAGGTGATTCTCTGCACACATGCCTACATGGGCAGCCCACTTGGCCCAGGAGCAGTCAGACTTTACTGCCTGGAAGTCAAAGGGAGGCTTTCCAGCTTTCCTAGACCTCTCTCCGCCCATCTGCAGAGGCACTTGGAGGAGCCAGCTCTATATAATTTCCCTTTTGGTCTCCATGCCTTTCATATATAGAACTAAGTCAATATTAGAGAATATCATGGGGTTATGAAAGGCATGGAGACCAAAAGGGAAATTATAGTGAACACCCCTGCACACCTGTCCCACCTGCCTCACCTGCCCAGCAGCACCACCATTGCTGCACAGCAGGCAGAGGGGGCAGTCCCACCCACAACAATCCCAGCACAAGTGTGACTGCTTAGCTCACAAAAAGCTGGCTGAGGTGAGCTGTCAACCACTGCTGACTGAGATCAGCTACTGCCTACAAACAGGTAGAAAGGAGCCCTGCCCACAGCCCACCAACACCAACTATGGCTCCACCACCAAGGGGAACCATGCACTGGTGAGTAAGGAGTCTTAGGTTCTGGGCACTGAAGGATGCCTCTTCATTAGTAATTTAGACGTTACTGCCTAAAACAAGAGGCATAGAGTATATATCTAATACAAAGGAAGAAACATAGAAACCCTGACAAAATCAGGAGACAGAGGAATATATTCCAAACAATACATTCAAAAAAAAAAAACCAAATAAAGACCAGAGGACACAGGACAATATCCAGACCACATCCACACCTGAGAGAACCCAGCGCCTCGCGAAGGGGGTAAGATACAAGCCCCGGCCCCGCGGGAGCCGAGCGCCCCTCCCCCCAGCTCCCGGCGGGAGAAGAGCAGGAAGAGCCGGAGGGAGACGGAGCCCAGGGCTGCCGAACACCCAGCCCCAGCCATACGGGCCAGAGTGTAGGGCCCTCGATACTGGGAAAACAGGGCAGCAAGAACAGTGAGCAGGCACTGGAGGCTGGGCGACAGAGGACATAAGAAAAGCGCGCGACCATTTTTTTTTTTTTTTTGCTTTTTTGCTGCTTTGTTTTGGCGAGCGCTGTTTGGAAGTCTTAAAGGGACAGGGACCCCAATATTAGGGAAACAGGGCAGAAAGACCGGTGAGCAGAGGCCTGAGGCTGACACCGGAGAATAAAGAAAAACGAACGACCACCTTTTTTTTTTTTTTTAAATAAAAATTTTTTTTTTTTTTTAATTAAAAAAATTTTTTTCTTGTTTTTTTTTGTGGTCGTTGTTTTGTTTTGGCGGGTGCTTTTTGGAAGTCTTAAAGGGGCAGGGCGGGCCACTTAATCCAGAGGTAGGGAATCCGGGACCTCTGGGCACCCTAACCCCTGGGCTGCAGGGAGCAGGGAGGCCCCTTACGGAGATAAATAGCCTCCCAGCAGCTCCTGCTCCAACGCGACTCCACCATTTTGGAGTAGCTGCCCGAGCCAGGCCACGCCCACAGCAACAGCGGAGATTAACTCCATAGCAGCCGGGCAGGAAGCAGAAACCCTGTCTGCGCGCAGCTGCGCAGCACAAGCCACTAGAGGCCGCTGTTCTCCCAGGAGAGGAGGGCCACAAACCAACAAGAAAGGAAGTCCTTCCAGCCGTCACTCGTCCCAGTTCTGCAGACTATTCCTATCACCATGAAAAGGCAAAGCTACAGGCAGACAAAGATCACAGAGACAACACCAGAGAAGGAGACAGACCTAACCAGTCTTCCTGACAAAGAATTCAAAATAAGAATCATAAACATGCTGACAGAGATGCAGAGAAATACGCAAGAAAAATGGGATGAAGTCCGGAAAGAGATCACAGATGCCAGAAAGGAGATCGCAGAAATGAAACAAACTCTGGAAGGGTTTATAAGCAGAATGGATAGAATGCAAGAGGCCATTGATGGAATTGAAATCAGAGAACAGGAACGCATGGAAGCTGACATAGAGAGAGACAAAAGGATCTCCAGGAATGAAACAATATTAAGAGAACTGTGTGACCAATCTAAAAGGAGCAATATCCGTATTATAGGGGTCCCAGAAGAAGAAGAGAGAGGCAAAGAGATGGAAAGTATCTTAGAAGAAATAATTGCTGAAAACTTCCCCACACTGGGGGAGGAAGTAATCAAACAGACCACGGAAATACACAGAACCCCCAACAGAAAGGATCCAAGAAGGGCAACACCAAGACACATAATAATTAAAATGGCAAAGATCAAGGACAAGGAAAGAGTGTTAAAGGCAGCTAGAGAGAAAAAGGTCACCTATAAAGGGAAACCCATCAGGCTAACGTCAGATTTCTCAACAGAAACCCTACAAGCCAGAAGAGAATGGCATGATATATTTAATACAATGAAACAGAAGGGCCTTGAACCAAGGATACTGTATCCAGCACGACTATCATTCAAATATGACGGTGGGATTAAACAATTCCCAGACAAACAAAAGCTGAGGGAATTTGCTTTCCACAAACCACCTCTACAGAACATCTTACAGGGACTGCTCTAGATGGGAGCACTCCTAGAAGGAGCACAGCACAAAACACCCAACATATGAAGAATCGAGGAGGAGGAACAAGAAGGGAGAGAAGAAAAGAATCTCCAGACAGTGTATATAACAGCTCAATAAGCGAGCTAAGTTAGGCAGTAAGATACTAAAGAGGCTAACCTTGAACCTTTGGTAACCACGAATTTAAAGCCTGCAATGGCAATAAGTACATATCTTTCAATAGTCACCCTAAATGTTAATGGGTTGAATGCACCAATCAAAAGACACAGAGTAACAGAATGGATAAAAAAGCAAGACCCATCTATATGCTGCTTACAAGAAACTCACCTCAAACCCAAAGACATGTACAGACTAAAAGTCAAGGGATGGAAAAACATATTTCAAGCAAACAACAGTGAGAAGAAAGCAGGGGTTGCAGTACTAATATCAGACAAAATAGACTTCAAAACAAAGAAAGTAACAAGAGATAAAGAAGGACACTACATAATGATAAAGGGCTCAGTCAAACAAGAGGATATAACCATTCTAAATATATATGCACCCAACACAGGAGCACCAGCATATGTGAAACAAATACTAACAGAACTAAAGGGGGATATAGACTGCAATGCATTCATTCTAGGAGACTTCAACACACCACTCACCCCAAAGGATAGATCCACTGGGCAGAAAATAAGTAAGGACACGGAAGCACTGAACAACACAGTAGAGCAGATGGACCTAATAGACATCTATAGAACTCTACATCCAAAAGCAGCGGGATATACATTCTTCTCAAGTGCACATGGAACATTCTCCAGAATAGACCACATACTAGGCCACAAAAAGAGCCTCAGAAAATTCCAAAAGATTGAAATCCTACCAACCAACTTTTCAGACCACAAAGGCATAAAACTAGAAATAAACTGTACAAAGAAAGCAAAGAGGCTCACGAACACATGGAGGCTTAACAACACGCTCCTAAATAATCAATGGATCAATGACCAAATCAAAATGGAGATCCAGCAATATATGGAAACAAATGACAACAACAACACTAAGCCCCAACTTCTGTGGGACACAGCAAAAGCAGTCTTAAGAGGAAAGTATATAGCAATCCAAGCATATTTAAAAAAGGAAGAGCAATCCCAAATGAATGGTCTAATGTCACAATTATCGAAATTGGAAAAAGAAGAACAGATGAGGCCTAAGGTCAGCAGAAGGAGGGACATAATAAAGATCAGAGAAGAAATAAATAAAATTGAGAAGAATAAAACAATAGCAAAAATCAATGAAACCAAGAGCTGGTTCTTCGAGAAAATAAACAAAATAGATAAGCCTCTAGCCAGACTTATTAAGAAGAAAAGAGAGTCAACACAAATCAACAGTATCAGAAACGAGAAAGGAAAAATCACGACAGACCCCACGGAAATGCAAAGAATTATTGGAGAATACTATGAAAACCTATATGCTAACAAGCTGGGAAACCTAGGAGAAATGGACAACTTCCTAGAAAAATATAACCTTCCAAGATTGACCCAGGAAGAAACAGAAAATCTAAACAGACCAATTACCAGCAATGAAATTGAAGAGGTAATCAAAAAACTACCAAAGAACAAAACCCCCGGGCCAGATGGATTTACCTCGGAATTTTATCAGACATACAGGGAAGACATAATACCCATTCTCCTTAAAGTCTTCCAAAAAATAGAGGAGGAGGGGATACTCCCAAACTCATTCTATGAAGCTAACATCACCCTAATACCAAAACCAGGCAAAGACCCCACCAAAAAAGAAAACTACAGACCAATATCCCTGATGAACGTAGATGCAAAAATACTCAACAAAATATTAGCAAACCGAATTCAAAAATACATCAAAAGGATCATACACCATGACCAAGTGGGATTCATCCCAGGGATGCAAGGATGGTACAACATTCGAAAGTCCATCAACATCATCCACCACATCAACAAAAAGAAAGACAAAAACCACATGATCATCTCCATAGATGCTGAAAAAGCATTTGACAAAGTTCAACATCCATTCATGTTAAAAACTCTCAGCAAAATGGGAATAGAGGGCAAGTACCTCAACATAATAAAGGCCATCTATGATAAACCCACAGCCAACATTATATTGAACAGCGAGAAGCTGAAAGCATTTCCTCTGAGATCGGGAACTAGACAGGGATGCCCACTCTCTCCACTGTTATTTAACATAGTACTGGAGGTCCTAGCCACGGCAATCAGACAAAATAAAGAAATACAAGGAATCCAGATTGGTAAAGAAGAAGTTAAACTGTCACTATTTGCAGATGACATGATACTGTACATAAAAAACCCTAAAGACTCCACCCCAAAACTACTAGAACTGATATCGGAATACAGCAAAGTTGCAGGATACAAAATCAACACACAGAAATCTGTGGCTTTCCTATATACTAACAATGAACCAACAGAGAGAGAAATCAGGAAAACAACTCCATTCACAATTGCATCAAAAAAAATAAAATACCTAGGAATAAACCTAACCAAAGAAGTGAAAGACTTATACTCTGAAAACTACAAGTAACTCTTAAGAGAAATTAAAGGGGACACTAACAGATGGAAACTCATCCCATGCTCGTGGCTAGGAAGAATTAATATCGTCAAAATGGCCATCCTGCCCAAAGCAATATACAGATTTGATGCAATCCCTATGAAACTACCAGCAACATTCTTCAATGAACTGGAACAAATAATTCAAAAATTCATATGGAAACACCAAAGACCCCGAATAGCCAAAGCAAACCTGAGAAAGAAGAATAAAGTAGGGGGGATCTCACTCCCCAACTTCAAGCTCTACTATAAAGCCATAGTAATCAAGACAATTTGGTACTGGCACAAGAGCAGAGCCACAGACCAATGGAACAGACTAGAGAATCCAGATATTAACCCAGACATATATGGTCAATTAATATTTGATAAAGGAGCCATGGACATACAATGGCGAAATGACAGTCTCCTCAACAGGTGGTGCTGGCAAAACTGGACAGCTACATGTAGGAGAATGAAACTGGACCATTGTCTAACCCCATATACAAAAGTAAACTCAAAATGGATCAAAGACCTGAATGTAAGCCATGAAACCATTAAACTCCTGGAAGAAAACATAGGCGAAAACCTCTTAGACATAAACATGAGTGACCTCTTCTTGAACATATCTCCCCGGGCAAGGAAAACAACAGCAAAAATGAGTAAGTGGGACTATATTAAGCTGAAAAGCTTCTGTACAGCAAAAGACACCATCAATAGAACAAGAAGGATCCCTACAGTATGGGAGAATATATTTGAAAATGACACATCCGATAAAGGCTTGACGTCCAGAATATATAAAGAGCTCACACGCCTCAACAAACAAAAAACAAATAACCCAATTAAAAAATGGGCAGAGGAACTGAACAGACAGTTCTCCAAAAAAGAAATACAGATGGCCAACAGACACATGAAAAGATGCTCCACATCGCTAATTATCAGAGAAATGCAAATTAAAACTACAATGAGGTATCACCTCACACCAGTAAGGATGGCTGCCATCCAAAAGACAAACAACAACAAATGTTGGCGAGGCTGTGGAGAAAGGGGAACCCTCCTACACTGCTGGTGGGAATGTAAGTTAGTTCAACCATTGTGGAAAGCAGTATGGAGGTACATCAAAATGCTCAAAACAGACTTACCATTTGACCCAGGAATTCCACTCCTAGGAATTTACCCTAAGAATGCAGCAATCAAGTTTGAGAAAGACAGATGCACCCCTATGTTTATTGCAGCACTGTTTACAATAGCCAAGAATTGGAAGCAACCTAAATGTCCATCAATAGATGAATGGATAAAGAAGATGTGGTACATATACACAATGGAATACTACTCAGCTATAAGAAAAGGGCAAATCCAATCATTTGCAGCAACATGGATGGAGCTGGAGGGTATTATGCTCAGTGAAACAAGCCAAGCGGAGAAAGAGAAATACCAAATGATTTCACTTATCTGTGGAATATAAGAACAAAGGAAAAACTGAAGGAACAAAACAGCAGCAGAATCACAGAACTCAAGAATGGACTAACAGGTACCAAGGGGAAAGGGACTGGGGAGGATGGGTGGGTAGGGAGGGATAAGGGGGGGAGAAGTAGGGGGGTATTAAGATTAACATGCATGGGGGGGTAGGAGAAAAGGGAGGGCTGTACAACACAGAGAAGGCAAGTAGTGATTCTACAACATTTTGCTATGCTGATGGGCAGTGACTGTAAAGGGGTTTATAGGGGAGACCTGGTATAGGGGAGAGGCTAGTAAACATAATATTCGTCATGTAAGTGTAGATTAGTGATAGCAAAAAAAAAAAAAAAAAAAAAAAAAAGGGCAGTTCCTGTGTGGTAACCTCCAACGAGTTCTACACAAGGGTATAAAGGGCATATAAAAGTGTAGGCAAAGGGTCTGTTTGTGTTTATACAGAGGATCAAAGCCTAATTGGGCTACCCCGAAAATGAACTAAGATACGATATGAAAAAGAACTTCCAACATCTGCACCCTCTGGAAGACTCATGCCAGAAGATGATCATCAAAAAACCCCAACAAAGATCCACGCACTGCTACAGCTGTAGATGCACTCATCCCACCAGTTCCTGGACTTGCCATGGGAATGAGGAAGGAGATATCTAAGCTGGCCTGTGCATACAGTAAAACAACAAAATTGGACTGGATCTATACTGTTGGAACTCAACCAAGAATTTGGAGAAGTGCAAATTGTAGCGCTCCAAAGTCTTACAACTACAAACTATTTATTGTTAAAAGAACATATGGCATGTGAACAGTCCCCAGGAATGGGTTGTTTTAATTTGTCTGATTTCTCTCAGACTGTTCAAGTTCATTTGGACAATATCCACCATATCATAGATAAGTTTTCACAAATGCCTAAGGTGCCTAACTGGTTTTCTTGGTTTCACTGCAGATGGCTGGTAATTACAGATATGCTTTGGTTATGTAACTATACTCCTATTATGTTAATGTGTGTGTGCAATTTAAGTAGTAGCTTAAAACCTATACATGCTGAAGTTACTCTACAAGAAGATATATCAAAGAAATAATCAATCTTCCCATGTTTTCTTCCGCCTGCTACTTCTATAGCTTTTCTTCTTCCTTCCTAATTACCACCCTTAAATAGAATTCGTGCCTCATATCAAATTTACCGAGTATCATAATTCTTCCAAGTGGTAAAGATACCTCAAGACAAATGCTGGGCATAGAAGCCACAGGGCATAAATATGCAAAGAAGTAAAAAGCTAACTTTTTCAAACAATAAGGCTTCTCTCTCACTTACCAACTTCACATTTCCCTGTATGGCCCCGGAAGATGACTGGTTAGCCAGAGACGGGTAAGATTCCTCAAGGGAGGAACAACCTAAGACAGGCACAGTCGCAGGGGGGCCATCAGGTGAGAAATTGGGGATCAACAGAGGTGAGGCTTAGAACCTCACCCCCCCTGTTCTGAGAGAAATCTTCTGCATACGTGGATGTTTTATTGCCCTGGTCTAGCTTGGATTAACACATAGTCTACAGGCACACACCTGATCATCTACATGTGCTCTCTTACAACACTAAACTATGTTTTCTACCTTTATCTTGTATCTACCTACCACTTCAGCATTTTATTAAAAATAATAATAATAAAGAGAGAAATGTGGTATCCACATATAAATCAAGTATAAAAACCAAATGAGTATTCATATTTGAACTGACTGTTTATAGTTCATAATGCATGAGCAAAACCGAAAGTTTCTGTGATGACTGCCCTTGTACTGTTCACTATGTAACTTATTCATTATGTAAGAATTTGTTCTACATGTAAAAACTTGTTTGTTATGCCTCAGAAGATTGGAGACTGACAAAAATTAGGCTTGGGGTGGAATAATGATTGTGCATTGAGCATTGACTCCCCTATACAGAATTTTATTGTCGTTAACAACCATTTGATCAATAAATATGAGAGATGCCCTCACAAAAAAAAAAAAAAAAAAGGACAGACTTCCAATGGTAAAATAAATTAGTAACCGGGATGTAATGTATAGCATAAGGAATATAGTCAAGATATTGTAACAGCCTGGTAGGGTGATAGCTGGAACCTAGAATTATGTATATAAATGTTCTACCACTGTGTTGTACACTTGAAACTCATGTAATGTAATACTGTGTGTCAACTACCCTTCAATAAAAAATAATTATTAAAAAAAAAAAAAAAAAAAAAAACCAGAAAGGGGGCTAAATGAAACAGAGATCACCAATATTTTTAATAAGGATTTCAAAGTAACCATCATAAATATGATCATTGATCTGTGGAAAAGTATTGACAATCTCAGGGAGCATTTTAACAAAGAGAAGATTTGAAAAAAAGCCACTCAGAGCTGAAGAATATAACTGAAATGAAATTTGCAATGGAGGGAATGAATAATAGATTGCTGCAAGTAAAGGAGATAATCAATGAGATGGAAATTAGAGAACAAGAAAAACAACAAAGCTGAGGAACAGGGTGAAAAAAAGAATTTCTAAAAATCAGAGGATGCTGAGAGTTCTGTGCCAATTCAAAAAAAAAAAACCATATTCACCTACTAGGGGTACCAGAAGAGGGAGAGAGACAAAAGAGTAGAAAGTCTCTGAATAAATAATTGTTGAACACTTCCCCAATCTGGGGAAGGAAATGCATATCCTGTAAAGCTGGAAGTGCTGAGATCCCTTTACAAAAGGAACCCCAGGAAGACAACACTGATATATAATAATTAAAGAGACAAAGATTAAAGTAAAGAGAGAAATTGAAAGCACTGAGAGAGGAAAATAAATTATAAGGGCATTCCCATCAGGCTACAGCAGATTTCTCAGCAGAAACTTTACAGGAAAGAAGAGAATGGCATGAAATATTAAATATTTTGAAACAGAAAACCTTCAACCAAGAATCCCCTACCCAGTAAAGTTATCATTCAGAATTGAGGGAAATATTAAAATATCCCACATAAATGAAAGTTAAAAGAATTCACCACCACTAAACCAGCTTTACAGGATTTGTTAAAGGGATTTCTGTAAATGGAAATGTTCTTAAGCCTAAGTATTTTTCATCAGTGAAAATAATACCACAGTAAAGGTAGTAGATGAATTACTTACTAAGCAAATATGAAGTTTAAAAAAAAGAAGTAAGATCAACTATGCACAAAATCAGTCAAGGGATACACAAAAAATGCAGATTATGTAAAGTGTAGAGGCAGAACAAAAAATAAGTACTTTTAGATTGTGTTTAAAATAGAGTGGAAAACAAGTCAATATAAACTATTATATATTTAGGAAATGATGAACCTTATGGTAACCACAAACCTAAAGCCTAGAGTAGGTACATTAAAAAAATTTTTTTAAGAAATCTAATCACAATACAAGAGAAGCCATCAAATAACAAGAGAAGAGTATAAGAGAGGAAGAAATAAAAAGAGAACTATAAAAATAATCAGAAAACAATAAAATGGCAATATGTACATACCTATACATAACTACCTTAAATATAAATTGACTGAATGCATGGATCAAAAGACATAGGTTGGCAGAATGGATGAAGAGACAAGAACCATCTATATGTTGCATTCAAGAGACTCATTTCAGACCTAAAGACATACCTAGACTGAAAGTGAAGAGATGGAAAAAGATATTTCATAAAAATAAAAGGTAGAAAAAAGCAGGAGTAGCAGTACTTATATCAGACAAAATAGACTTCAAAACAAAGAAAGTAACACGAGACAAAGAAGGGTATTACATAATGATAAAGGTATCTGTTGAACAAGAGGCTATAACAATTATAAATATCTATGCACCCAACATAAGAGTAAAATATTAACAGAACTGAATATGTAAAACATTAACAGAACTAAATCGACTACAACTCAATCAAATCTGGGACTTTAACACACCACTTGGTTGGATCGGATCAACCAGAGAGAAAATATGTAAGAAAACAAAGGCACTGGACAACACACAAGATCAGATGGACTTTCCAGACATCTATAGAACATTCCACTCAAAAGCTGTAGGATACACATTTTCCAAGTACACATGGAAGATTTTCCAGAATAAATCACATATTAGGACACGAAAAGAGCCTCAATAAATCCAAAAAGATTGAAATTGTATCAGCATCTTTTCAGAACACAGTGTTATGAAACTAGATATAATTACATGAGGAAAACAAACAACAACAAACTACAAAGACATGGAAGCTAAACAACATGTTTATAAATAATCAATGGATCAATGAACAAATCAAGGAAGAAATCAAGCAGTACTGTAGACAAATGAAAACAAAAATACAACAGTTCAAATATGTGGGATGCTACAAAACTGATTCTAAGAGGGAAGTACAAAGCGATACAGGTTTACCTTAAGAAACAAGAACCATTCCAAATAAATGACCTAAACTCACAAATAAAGAAAGTAGAAAAGAAGAACAAATAAAACCAAAAGTTGTAGAATGAGGGACATAATAAAGATCAGAGCAGAAATAAGAAAATAAAGAATAAAAGAATAGAAAAAAAATCAATGAAACCAAAAGCTGGTTCTTTGAGAAAATAAACAAAATAGACAAATCCCTATTCAGACGTATCAATAAAAAAGAGAGCACATGAACAAAATCAGAAACAAAAAAAGAATAGTTACAAATGACACCATAGAAATACAAAGAATTATTAGAGAATTCTATGAAAAAAAACTATATGCCATTAAACTGGACAACCTATAAGAAATGAAAAAATTCCTATAAAATTACAACCTTCCAAGGATGACTCAGGAAGAAGCAGAAAATCTGAAGACAATAATTACCAGTAATGAAACTGAATTGGTAATCAAAAAATTTCCAACAAACAAAAGTCCACAAAAAGATGGCTTCAGAGCCAAATTCTACCAAACATTCAGAGAAGAGCTAATATCATTCTTCTTAAAGTATTCCAGAAAGTAGAAGAGGGAATATTTCCAAACTCATTCTGTGCCAGCACCACTCTAATACCAAAACCAGACAAAGGCACCACAAAAAAAAAATTATACACCAATATCCCTGAAGAACATAGATGCAAAAATACTCAACAAAATATTAGCAAACCCAATTCAAAAACACATCAAAAGGACCATCCATCATAACCAAGATTTATTCCAGGGATGCAAGGATGGTACAGCATTCATAAGTCAGTGTGGTACACCACATTAATAAAAAGAAGGATAAAAAACATATGATCATCTCAAAAATGCTGAAAAAGCATTTGACAAATTTCAACATCCATTCATGATAAAAACTCTCAACAAAATGGGTTTAGAGGGTATGTACCTCAACATAATAAAGGCCATACAACAAACCACAGCCAACATCAAACGTAATACCAAAAAGCTGAAAGCTTTTCCTCTAAGATGAGGAAGACAAAGATCTCCACTCTCACCACTTTTATTCAACATAGTACCAGCAGTCCTAGCCACATCAATCAGACAAAACAAAGAGATAAAAGGCATCCAAATTGGTAAGGAATAAGTTAAACTGTCACTATTTTCAGATGACATGATACTATATATAAAAAGCCCTGAAGACTCCACCAACAAAACTATTAGAAGTAATAATTGGATTCAGCAAAGTTGCAGGATACAAAATTAATACACAGATATCTGTTCAGGATACACAGAAATCTGTAGCATTCCTGTATACTAACAATGAACTAGTAGAAAGAAAAGTCAGGAAAACAATTGAATTTACAACTGGATCAAAAAGAATAAAATACCTAGGAATAAACCTAACCAAGGAGGTAAAGGACCTGTACTCTGTATAAGACACTGATGAGATAAATTAAAGATGACACAAATAAATGGAAATCTATCCCATGCTCATGGATAGGAAGAATTAATATTGTCAAAATGGCCATCCAGCCCAAAGCAGTTTACAGATTCAGGGTAATCACTATCAAAATACCAACATTTTTCAATGAATGAAAGCAAATAATCCTAAAATTCATATGGAACCACAAAAGACTCCAAAAAGGCAAAGCAATGTTCAGAAAGAAGAACAAAGTGGGGGTATTACAGTACCTGACTTCAAGCTATACTACAAAGCTAATGTCATCAGAACAGTATTGTACTGGCACAAGAATTGACCCACATCAATGGAAAAAATAGCACAGATATAAACCCATGCATATATGGCAAATTAGTATACAATAAAGGAGTCATGAATACATAACTGGGAAAATTTTGTATGGTGTTGGCACAACTGGACAGCTACATGCAAGAGAAAGAAACTGGGTTACTGTCTAATCCCACACACAAAAGTAAACCTGACATGGATTAAAGCCCTAAATATAAGACATGAAACCATAAAACTCTTAGGAGAAAACATAGGCAAAAATTTCTTGAATATTAGTAAGAGCAATTTTTTCCTGGACACATCTCCCAGACAAGGGAAACAAAATAAAAAATGAATAAGTGGGACTACATCAAACTAAAAAGCTTCTACAAAAGACACCATCAACAGAACAAAAGGCAAGCTACAGCATGGGAGAATATACTCACAAATGACTTACCAGATAAGGGGTTAACATCTGAACTCAATAGATTCAACACCAGAAGGACAAATAACCCAATTAAAGAATGGGCAAAGGACCTGAACAGACATTTTTCCAAAGAAGAAATACAAATGGCCAACAGGCACATGAAAAGATAATCATCTTCCTTTCACTACTCATCAAATCGTTAATCATCTGGGATATGCAAATACAAACCACAATGAGATATCACCTCACACAAGTTAGAATGGCCACTATACAAAAGACAGGAAAACAAACCCTGCCTAGGATATGGAGTAAAGGGAACCCTCCTACACTCTCCGTGGGAATGTAAATTGATGCAGCCACTATGGAAAGCAGTATGGAGGTTCCTCAAATAACTAGAAATAGAAATACTATTTGACCCAGTAATTCCACTTCTAGGAATTTACCCAAAGAAAATAAAAATCTCTGATTCAAAAAGATATATTCATCCCTCATGTTTATTGCTGCATTATTTACAATAGCCAAGATATGAAAGCCACCAAAGTGTCCATCAATAGGTGAATGGATAAAGGAGATGTGTTACATATACACAATGGAATGTTATTCAGCCACAAAAAGAAAGAAATCCTGTCAATTGTGATGACATGGATGGACCTAGAGAGTGTTATGTTAAGTGAAATTAGCAAAATGGAGAAAGATAAATACCATATGATTTAACTGTTATGTGCACTCTAAAAACAAAACAAAATGAACAGAGCAGCAGTAGACTCAGAGATACTGAGAGGTGGTTGGTGTTTACCCTGTGGAAGGGGTTGGAGTGGGTGAGTGGGGAGGTGAGGGTGATTAAGCACACAGAAATTCTCAATCATAAGTTGGTCATGGGGATGGTAATGCAGCATGGAGAATATAGTCAATGGTTCTGTAACATCTTTCCATGTTGACAAATAGCAACTACACTAGTGGGGTGAGGACTTAATAATGTGTGTTACTGTTGAACCACCACATTGTATACTTGAAACCAATAAACTATACTTGAATAGAAAGTATATAAACTATCTCAATAGAAAGAATAAAAATATTTGCAAAAAAAATAAAAATTTAAAAATCTACATTCCTTGTTACAGAGTAGCTGCAGTCTAATAAAGACATACATTTAATAAGGTTCAAATAAAGAGATTAGTTTTGGAAAAGGAAGGAAAAGTGAGAAAGTGTATGGAAAGGTGAACTAATCCAGAGAATCAAAGAAAGGCTCCTTGAAGAGAAAAAGTGACATAATAATCTCACTGTATAATTTAACCATAAATCTCATTGTATTGACTTGGAAAAATACAGAAAGTGCTAATAATGAAAGTAGGAAATACAATATTTTCATGCTAATCATGTGTATCACTTACCATGCAACTCACACAGAAAAATCCAAGAAAGGACTTCCTTGTGAAAGAGCCTTTAAGGATTTTTCCAGATAATTATGATAGATCAATTGAATTAGTGGCTCAAATTAACAGTCTCTAAATGCATTGCTTTCTGCTACAACTTTTGTAGATTCCTTCCATTCCAACTCTAGGTTTGGCCATGATATTTCCAGTAGGATGTGAATTAATGTGATGCAAATAGAGCTTTGAAAAAGCACTCAGGAGTTTTTTGTTCTCTTTCTAAGACTTCCGCTTTGAGAAGAGATCAAGCCAGGCTAGCCAGCTGTAGGCTGGGAGACTACAAAGAGGAGATCATGGTCCTGCTAGCAGATGCTCTTCCAGGCTAGGCAGCCCACAGCCTGTCTGCCAGCTGACCACACTTCCATAAGCAAGGCCAGCAGAGATTGGTCAAGGCCAACCCAGATTAGCAGAACCACCCAGACAACTTTAAGTTTGTAAAAAATGAGAAAGTGGTATTATTTTTTTCACTGAATATTAGGGCTGTTTGTTACAGAGCATTGCTAAGTGTACAGTAATAAAAATAAAAATAAAAAACCAGCCAGCATCCATACTGAATGAGATTTGGTAGTATTCTCTGACCAAGGCACCATTTCCCACCTCTATCATACTTTCAGATGTCAGTGTTAGTTAATGTGTTCTAAAAAGGACACTTACTTTAGCTTTCCTTTGCAATATGGAGTATGAGGTATTTTTTTTATTTATATGTTAAATATGGCCTTAGCACTTTTTAACTAGATCTCAGAATTAAAGCCTTTTAATTAATTTTCTAAATCTCTGGTAAAAAGTCTAAGATTTGGGTTATATTTTCTTTGTGTTTTTAAAGGTTGTGTGCACAACAAAATGTTAGCCACTATCGATTAGTGCCTTTCTTTTGATATTTACTATTTAGACTATTCAAAATTGAAAGTGAAAGAACTTCCTTGAAAGTCTTTTAAAAGATAATGTGAGCAACCGAAGTTCTTTAAGAATCTCACATATGTTACCTGGGATTACACCATACACAAAAATAAACTCAAAATGGATTAAAGACAAATATGAAATCTGAAACCATAAAACTAAAAGAAAGCATAGCCAAGGATTCTGTATCATCTTCCCGTGTTGATAGATGGTAGCTGTACTAGTGGGGGGAAGGATTTAATAATATGGGGAACTGGTGAAAAAAAAAGTATAGGCAGTAAACTCTTGAACATCAGAGTTAGTAACTTTTTTTCTGACTGATTTTTATGCCAAGTTCCTCTCTTGGGTGAGATGAGAGAAAGAAGGAAAACATGGATCTAAGTGAACAGCCCCCAGAGGTATCCTTAAGGCTATCACATGTTAGATGTCTGCTATAACACTTTGCCTGTTCCTAATTAATGTTATATTCATATGAATATTTGGTTACATTGATTCATGTTATGAATTCTTTTAAAGATTGACTTTGGAAGTCTTCTTCTCTTGGGAGGCTTTGGCATTGTGTTGGGGAATGTGGGATTTCATTAACACATAGTCTATTCAGATAACTGTTTTAGGTGCTCTCTCATAGCAAAGACTACCCAGGAAACAATCATCTTGGTGTGCTTATGTGATTCAGATGAAATTCAACCCATTTGGAGTTTGAGTTCTTAGCTAAATACCATTTCCTGTTTTTGAGGGTAAAAAAAATGGCATAAAAAGTCATACTAAGAGATTCATAAGGCCATTGGACATCAAATATCTCTTACAAAACAACATTTTAATGAATTAAGTGTAAATGAATCAGAAACATGTGGGTTGAATTTCCCTTAAAATGCCCATGAGCTTAAAAATTAAAAAAAAAAAGAATCATTTGGCAAAGGAGCATGTGCATTTTACTGAGCTCAAGCCTTTTGAAAAAACGGGAAAAAAAAGCAGCTTTGATTTGGTTGACTGAATAAGAAAAACTGCTGTAGCCATTATTTTATTTATCTTAATTCTACAAAAGTCAAGTTGAAGGTATAGTTGTATTTCATCTTGGATGACAGATTCATTTATGTTTGGCCATTTTTCAAGTACAGTAACATTTTGATTAAGCAGCATCCTCAAGTCATGATTGTCTTTTTCCAAGGACAGAAGTTGCCATCAAAGGAAAAATTAGAAACTGTAGTTCAAATAAAGTTCATTAGAGCTGAGGTAAAGAAAACACAGTGGTCATTCAGTTCACTAACCACGAAGATCCTAAATCCAAAGGAGTGGTGGGGGCCTGGTTAGCTAACCACTGAACAAAAGGCTAAAAAAACAGTCATTCAAAGGCCAGAGCTCCAAAGATAACGAAAGTTGAAACAAGTGGGAAAAGCTGTGTACTGAGAGGAAGAACTGGAATATGAGGAAATGCCTGACAAAGGGAAAATAAAAATTGCAAAGACTGAAAAATCTTGAGCAGCAGCTAGAAATGGTCAAACTGCAATAGGGGGGTAGGGACTGGAAAACTTCCAGACAGAAAAAGCAGGGCAACTATAAAGTCAAAGAATATTGAAATACAAATTTCAGTTTAAGTGTGAGTTATTGGCTTTATTAACCTTCACATACTGGGAGCCACCCTACTGCATTGTACCTCTACTACTGAGGTTAGCATGTCTTAGAATACATAAAAATGTACTCAAGATATTTATTGTATAATGTATTTGCATAGATAAATTTACATTTTAGATATACTCTAAATTTATATTTAGATTTAGGATCTTGGTGGACTAAAGAATTTGAACTGCGAGAGCCCAGGAGACCTAGATTCCAAATAGACCAAAATACATAATTTGAAGATTTGAAGAAAGATGCTACATAGTAAAAATGAGGTTTTGGTTTTTTTTTTTTCACTCCTCTCACTTAGAATAAAGGAAAAATCATGTTCTTTCTGTAGGTGTTTTAGATCAACAAAGCTAACAATCTAGTTTTTTGGAAACACATTTTCCTCAACAATTATATTAATAAAAAGCTTTCTTTTGTGAAGCAAAGTTACTCTGGCCAAAGTCTTTATAAAAATTATTTTTATTCCTGGGAAATGCTACTTTTCTGAAGTCACTATCTTTAACTGTTTCATCAACCATCCTTTCTCATCTGTTAGTGATATTTGAGCAGATTCCAAAATATTTTGGCAACTTTTAGTTACTGTATTATTCATTTATAAAGTTGAATTTCAAATTCAATGTAAAAATCAACTTCTCTTAAATCAGGCTGGATTTGGCTGAGACCCAGGAAGGTGGGGTTGGATGAGACACACTCTGGCTCTGAGCATCTCCTCCTTCCTCTCTTCAGTGTGCTGTAGTGCAGAGAAATGTGAACTACTGGGATGAGTGACTTCACTGTCTGCCCTTGTAATCCTCTTTCTTTATATTGTCACTGCTTTTCTCTCTAATATTGATTGGCCTTTGATACACTCTGGGTCACTGTAAGGTTCCCAACTTTCACATGTTCTCAAAGAACCCTTCTGATAATTGAAGCTTAAGGGCTAGTTCACCCACTTCCTGAAAGCTCTGGTGAATGTCCACGTTTGTCTTGCCTGAAGGGGATTGCCCCTGAGCAAGTTCACTCTGGATTCAGTGAGACTAAACAACAGTGGAACATTAGGGGTACAAGGGTTTATACCAAGCTTTATTTTCAGTGGCAGGCTGAGTACTGGAATCACATCTGCCTCTGGAGCAGTCTGCATGCAGAAACCCGTCTCTGTCCCCACCTCTGGGCAGAGCACTGGGTGGAGGTCTTTATATAGCAACACTACAATAATGGCTCATTGCCAACAAGTGTGAAAGCATTCGCCTATGCAGTAGGCTGATTACATCATCAAGTAGTTTAGGGTCAGGTGAGGATCCTGGCCATAGAGATCCATTTTCCCTACAAGGTTTCTAAAATTTCATCATTGGCACCTTATGGAAGAAGAATAACCTCTTTGAGATTGTGATTTTTCTATTAATTTGGTGTATGTTTATATTTGTTTAAGAAAACTTTTCATGAGGAGATTAATAGTTTCTACCCCTCTTTGCTTAAATCTATAACACTAACATTTATACCAACTTTTAGAAACTTAAGATAATGTTCTAACTAATTTAATGAATCTATCAACTCAGTATCAGCCCAAGGAGCTAGTTCATGATACATTCTTGTACTGTTTTGAATTCTATTTAATTTATAACTTAAAATACAAATGGATGACCCTCTTTGTTATTGCAACAGTTTAAGACAATGTTATCAGTGAGTATGTGTGCATTCACATGAATGTGTATGTGTATGTATGTGCTGGGGATCTCCATAATGACGAGAGCAAGAGTAATAAACTAAGCTGGAAATATTGTGTGAGCATTTCATGTTAGCACACTTTTCACTCACTTTACCCAAAATTGCCTTCTGAAAAACTGCTAAATCCATTTCATATACTGGAAGTGGACCAAATCACCTATTGTATGCAAATTCCTGATGTTTTTTCATCTAACATCAGAAACAGTTCAGCTGCAAAGTGCATCTCATCTTACTCCTAGGGTTGTTTAAGAACTTGATCCTTGGAACACCTGTTATTATCATGGCTTAAAGTTCTCTGTGTTGCTTTTCTCCCATTTTGGGTGCTGTTTCATCCAGCTGCTGATAATTAGAAAAACAAAGTAAATCCCTTCCATGAATGCTGGCCTCCTCAGAAAGCCAAGGGAACAGAAAGCCAAAGGACACCATAAGGCTTTTTGCTTAAACCAGGAGGCCTTCTGCACTGTATTTCCCTGGACTGCAAAACCACAAGAATGTATTATTATCACTAACCACAAGAGACATTTGTGTATAGATGTGAAGGGAGGGCATGAGAAGAATATTAATCTATGATTTATGACCTCATATTTTCTGAAAAAAATATTTAAAAGCCACATGTATTTGAATCACTGCATTATAAATGTATCAGCCATATAAGATGGATAATATGGCTAAGTACTGAGGGCTGACTTCTTTTCCGAATTTACTATTTTTAGCTGAGAAGGTTATTCAAGTATTATACAGAGATGGATGTCTGTAAACAGAAGAGACCAAAAATAAAAATTCAAAAGAAAAGCAAACTCTGTCACCAGATAAGCACTTTCAATTAATCAACTTGTCTTTGAATATAGTACATATACATATATGTGTATGCATGTGATATATTTATCAGATACATCTGTATATTTGTGTATATGTACATATGACACATTGATAATTAAGAAAAATGTTAACATTTATATTATTGTTTAAATGCTTAGAAATGAACTACAGAAGCAAAATAAACACATTTCCTATGTCATAGATATTTTTAAAAGCTATAAATAAATATGCGTTACTAAGTTAATATGCTTGTAATATTTCTCTCTGTTTTCTGAAATAAGGGTTCCTGGGAGATCTAAAATATGCAAAGCATTTTTCTAGGTACACTAAATAAAAAACTAAACATGGAAGATAAACATGTTCACTAATATTTCTCAGTGGTCTAGGATTTAAGATTTTACTCCTAGCTACCTTTTGTATCTTATTTTCTTCTACCTGTATAAACCTCTCTAACTTCTACTGTTAAAGTTCCCGGAATGAGCCATAGATTTTTAAAGAAATGTGCACCCTTTATACATAATACCTCCCTTCATTTTTAAATGTCAAAGTCTCACCAATATTCAGATGTGACCAGACCAGTGGAATATTATTATAGTAAGCCAAGACAGTGCATTTAGAGTTTGATCTACAGTAATACAGACTGAGATAAAAAGACAGAGATAGATTAAATAGATTTTAGTGTATTTTTAAAAGTAGGACATGGAGATTGACAATTTGTGAAAAATGAAGGGCAATAAAGAGTTTGTGAGACTCGTTTCAAAAATGGGTCACTGAGAGAATGATAATGCCATGAATACAAATAGGAACATGACAAATAAGAGTTGGTTTGTTGGACAAATGATAAGTCTGGTTATTTTAAATGTCAGATGTCTCTGAGACATCCTGAAATATCATGGAAGTACATGAAAACCTGGAATGAGAACTTTGGGCTGGGACTAAGCTTTAAGGGCCATTTATTACAAAGTAATGGTTGAAAATTATGAGAAGTGGAGGCCCACAGGAAGAAAATCAAAGAAAGAAAGAACATTCCTAAACATTTATTTTACAGAACAAGAATGGGATATGGAGCTAGCTGTTAGCAAGTATGTTTGAATGTAGTAGGTAAAAATACTATAAAATATTGAATATTGATTATATTTTATTTCTATACTGTGAAAATATGTACTCTGATGTAAATAAAATGTGTTAAAAATATATCTAGGTTACACCTTACCAAAGTACATGCCAACCGTCATTTTTCCAGACAGCTCTATTATTATTCAACCTTGTTCCCAGGGAAAGAGAGAAAGAGAATGAATAATTCAGTTATTGATGTTAAAAAGGTAACACTAGCTAGTAATCACTGATGGCTTATTTTTTTACTAGACAGTGTCTCGTCTTATATTTCCTTCTTATAACAACTCCATGACGTAAGTAACATATCATTAACTTTATTTTTAAAATGAGGAAACTGAAGCCCACATGGTTTAAGTAGTGAAATTGCCTAAAATCATAGTACATATTATTTGAGCTCTTTTATAAAAGCTACTTCACTTACCTCTTCAGAATTCCTAACTAGGGAGGAGGAGGCTCTGCTTCTCTTTGAGTAGGCCTGTCCTGTGAAGGCAGGGTTCAGCATAGCAACACAAACCTGGCCCTCCCTCATTAAAAGACAAACCTCATGTAAGAGCATTTACCTCTGAAGGATGGATCTGGATGGGGGGTGGGGAGGCGGAGGATATCCTTGAGGAGACTTTCAAACACTATTAAGCTAGCAAACTTGGTGCCATGAAGAGGACTCTTTCTAGTGTGCTGCCTAAGATGAGAAGTCCAGTAACGTATATTCCGAAAATGTTTATAAAGCATTTGCTGAATACTCGTTATAGGGAATAAAGAGAAAGAGCTAGAAGACCGTGTATCGGGGAACATTCCCAGGTGCGGAAGGCTGTGAAGAGAAGTCAGATTTTATTGAGTCCGTGCAGCCGGAGTAGACCTTCTAATCTGATCCATTGTCTGACGTGGATGTGTCAGCTCCCCACAGCTGACGGGGCCGTGTTTGGATCCTGATAAGTCAGGGGCTGCTGTCTGTAGTGTGGCCTTCCTAAGTCAAAATCAAATCTCATCCATTTCTAAAGCAAAAATTGGAGCAAGATGAAAGAGCATCTGCACCTATAAAGATTCAGGACATGACAATGTGACCCTAAAATCAGAGATATCATAAAAGAGGCCTTATACAGTAGGAATCATATAAATAAAAGAGATTATGTGTCTACAATAGTTCTTTGAGGGAGAGAAATGATCCTCCTGTTGGCAGTACATGAAACTGACTGTAATCACTATAATAGGGAATATAGAGAGATGCTTTGTGAAAGGAAAATTCTGTACTAGAACATTTAGGAGAAAATTATTTTTTCTTTGTGACCAAGAGAAAAATATCAAGTAATATGGCGTTAGACTATGGGTAATTGCTCCTTGATGAAAGAAAAGATGAGGGTGGGGAATGATACAGTCTAAGGAAGAACTGTGAAACCATCTGCTTTAATTTGCTGCAAAATTGTTTCCCATTTTAAGTTACCAAAATTCAGAGAGGATACGGTTTGGTCTAGGGAAATTGCACAAAATGAATACCTAAAATCCTTGAAAATTGCATGAGCCCTGTACCGCAATGAAAGCCAAACATTGAGTCGGTGTGAAAATGAATCTATATCTTATATTATTACTTTTCCTCTTGAAATTTGGCAAAATATAATGACAGCATGTTATTATTTCAAAGTATTCTGTGGGTTTAATTTTTTAATTAAATTTTTTTTACATAATGTCTAATGAATAGATGTAAGAAGTATGAAGAGATATAGCTATATGAATAATACAAACATGTTTTCATATCCAGATTCTAACTTTTTGAAGACTTGTATCATTTTTCTCTAAAATGTAAACAACTTGCTACCTACCGGTTTTGCCATGATGCAAATTTACCAAATATTGGCTATGACTATTAATAGGACTATTCAGCCTGAAGCTAGCCTCCCCAAAATCCTCATAATGATTAAAGAGAAACAAAAAGAGAGGGGAAACAGAAGACAAAATTAAATACAAAATAATATTGTATCACTGGTTTAAGCATTTACCCTCAGACCTGCCACTTCCATATATAGTTTTTACCAGGACACCAGAATTAAATATACATAGATTCTGACATTATTGGCTTTTGTATTACTAATGTAGCTTGATATATGAAATTTAGATTTCAAATTTCACAAGCAAAATTGTATCTTCAAACATGCTAGGATTTTATTTTGAATGCTTAATTTTCAATGGCTTTGGCTAAAGTGGTAGAACAAGAAAAGGTTGGCATATTAAAGAGTGGAGAAATGAAACTACTTCTTGGAAAGCAGTGAGCTCTACCGGGGAGGATCTAGGAGGCTATGAGGTCCTAGATTAGGCCACCAGTGGGCATAGCATGGCATTTTCAAACAAGTTTATTCATTAAGAATTTCAAAAAGAAATCATGCTGAAAGGCTAGATCTAAGAGGCAAATGTTAAATACTCCAACTTCAACTTCATCTTGACTAGGTCAAAAGTTCTTACCAGTTCAAGTAAGCTCTTATAATATTTTATTATTTTAGGATATAAAATTAATTTTAAGACACAAATTTAACAAGATTTTCAAATGTTTCAAATTAAACAACACAGATTGCTTTTCAAACATTAAGCATAAGTAAATACTGTTATAAAATCTCTGCCACCCTATTTAGGAACGGGCAGGACAATTGTTTGATCACCCTCTCTTGTGGAGTTACTGTGAATACCTCCAGTGTGAAATTCACAATCACTGGAAGAATTTAGCAATTTAGCAGTTGTACTAAGACATAGAAATCATCAGAAAATTTGAGGTAAACCTTCTAGAAGACAAGTACACTAATATTGAGTAATGTCTTTACAGTGATCAGAAAAAGATGATGCAAAGTATATTATTTACAAACTATATCAGAAGGAGAGAAAGCTATGCTGGGATGGGCATTCAGATGGGGATCTGCTTCCATTCATATTTATGGAATCATCAAACATTAAATTTAAATAGAAGGTACTAAGAGGTAGCCTACAAGAGTACCAACCTAGAATCATTCTGGAAAAAGTCTTGGTAGTAAACTAATTTTCTTACTAACTTGTTTACTTAAGGGTAAGAATGCATAAAGGGGCTTGAGAGGGTAGTTTGTCCCTCTGGAAAGATTGTCACACACTTGTTCTCAGTATGAACTTAAATGAATTGTAGTAGATACTGAGAACTGATTTTACAGTAGGTTTCTGTCACACAAGCAAAAAAATATCATTCTTCTGCAAATCAGTTTAATCTCTGGTACAAGATTGTCAATGATTGAGGACTAAAAGTAGGAAGTTTACCTTATAAATGTTCTCATACATCAAGAAACGTCTTAACAAGCTAGCAGTTTGCTGAGTGTAGTAAGTGTTGTGGCTTCTAGGAAATTCCTCTGACAAACTATAAATCATAAAAACTTTTGTTTGGGAATATTGTCTTAGAGCTTTCTTAATGGACTGCCCATATCTGGAACATTACTACTAAGTAAGTAATGGCATCATTTAAAACTTTATTAGTGATACCTCTGCCTCTCGACTAGAGTAAAAGAAACTGTTTATAAAAAAGAAAAGGTTGTAAAAACATGGATTATCATCCCTGCTCCTTTATTAGTCTATCAAAACATTTATTTCATTTTAGTTTCCCTTTTTAATTGAAGTATAGTGGATAAACAATCTAATGTATTGGTTTCAAATATACAACACAGTGGTTCAACAGTTACCCGCATTATTAAATCCTCACCCCACTAGTGCAGTTACTAGTACTGCACTAGTTACAACGTAGGAAGATGTTACAAAATCATTGGCTATATTCTCCTTGCTGTACTACCATCCCTGTGACCAATTTATATTATGATTGAGAAAGATTGTGCCTTTTATCCCCCGCACCTTCCTCCCACACTCACTCCAACCCCTCCCCCATGTTAACCACCAGTCACTTCTCAGTGTCTATTAGTCTATGGCTGTTTCATTCATTTTGTTTTGTTTTTAGAGTCCACATAACAGTGAAATCATATGGTATTTCTTTTTTCCACATGGCTTATTTCACTGGGCATCATACCCTCTAAGACCATCCATGTTGTCACAATTGGCAGGATTTCTTTCTTTTTTATGGCTGAATAACATTCCATTTTGTATACGTACCACATTTTTATTCACTCATCTATTAATGGATGCTTTGGTGCTTCCATATCTTGGCTATTAATAATAATGTGGCAATAAACATAGGGGTTCATATATCTTTTGAATCTTGGGTTTTGTTTTCTTCAGGTAAATTCCTAGAAGTGGAATTATTGGGTCATATAGTATTTCTCTTTTTAGTTTTTTGAGGAACCTCCATACTGCTTTTCACAGTGTGTGCACCAATTTACATTCCCACCAACAGGGTAGGAGTGTTCCCTTTGCTCCATATCCTCTCCAACACTTGTTATTTCTTGTCTTTTGAATAAAGGCCTTCCTAACTGGTGTGAGGTGATGTCTCATTGTGGTTTTGATTTGCATTTCCCTGATGATTAGTGATGTGGAGCATCTTTTTATTTGTCTGTTGGCCATCTGGATTTCTTCTTTGGAAAAATGTCTGTTCAGGTCAATTGCCCATTTTTTAATTGGGTTATTTGTTCTTCTGGTGTTGAGTATATTGAATTCTTTATATATTTTGGATGTTAACCCCTCATCAGATAAGTCATTTATGAGTCTATTCTCCCATACTGTGGGTTTATGGTGTCCTTTGTTGTATGGAAGGTTTTAGCTTGGTATGGCCCCACTTCTTCACTTTCTATTTTGTTTCCCTTGCCTGGGAGATGTCAAAACACTTATTTTAAATAGTATATTTTTGTGAAATAATTTTACATGATATCTTGGCATCAGTATGCTTCTAATATTGATTAAAAATTTGCTGTGTAACCAAAGTATTACTAAACATACAACTGAATTTTAAAAGTTGGTAAAAAGAAAGCTTAGTTCATTTTACATGCTGATAGCAGAACTAACTTTGTTTGTTGTGACAGTTAAGTATAATTTTATGAAGGATGCCAAACATGATTTGTGGCTTCAGTGGATTTAAAGCCTAATTAAGAAAAACCATTCACGATATTCATTTTGACATTGCTAACAAAGAAAAATAACTTAAGTTTTAAAGGATTAAATTTAGAGAACAACATGATCTAATTTAGAACTTAAACTTTAAAATGCTTTCATACTTTTTCCATGAACTGCATTTCACCAGCAGGTCATAACTTACTATAAGAGAGAAAATGTGTTAAAAGCCATGTCTCTAGATTTTTTGTGTGTTTTATATACACAATCTCACAATGTATTTAGGTGGATGACCTCTCCTTAGTTGTCACTATTTTAGTATTTTTATTAGATTATGTTAAAGTATAAAAGAACACATGCTTTTCCTCAGATGCCATTATCTGAGTTAATATAGAAGGAAGCATAACTAAACCAAAACAATAGATATCTTTTAGAATATAAAAACATATGATTGTATATTTGAGAGAAAGTACAGATACCGCTGATGCATTTAATGGTTGGAGAAAAAACAGTGTTTTTGTTATGTTTATTTGTTTGGTTGGTTGGTTTTGCTTTGAATTTCCCTTCAGGTAATATCCAAATAAAATGATGTGCTAAAAGTCTACTAAGAATTTAACCAAAAATAATTTAATAGACAAACTGAGTATGTGCATAAGTACTTGACATTCAAATAAATAAACTTACGAATTAATTACTGTGATATTGGAAATTGAGCTTTCATAGAATTAACTCATAAAGTTTAAGAGCAGGAAAGGTACTTAGAGTTCAGCTAAGGACTATTGTATAGTTTTCAGCCAGTAAAATGTATATATTTAGTGCCCTTAAGTAAAGAGCAACTTGACAAATCTCCTGCAGGAGCATAAATTCACAGAAAGACTAAATTTCTCAGGCATGTCTGAATGTCTGACAATTCTGTCTGGCTCCTGGCAGGGGATGTAATTCTCTGAGAACTAAGGCTTAGCTTGTCGACACTCAGTAGAAAACAAAAAGAACACTTCACACACACACATACACACAAAATCAGTATTCTGGTCATTTTTCCCAAGTTTGTTGGTCACAAACATGATAAAAGTAAGTGCTGCAGTCACTTCCATATTCTATGGTCACCTTTCAATGTACTCTATTTCCCCTTCTTACTTAATTCATTATTCAAGGCTCAGCCCGAAGCAACATATCCCCTGGGAATCCTTGTCTGTTCCCTCTAGCATATGTTCAGTGCCACTCAAAGATATTCCACTACAAACCTCTTCTCTGCCCATATTGTACATGTCCATTTTCATGTCTTCTCCATCCACCTTGGAGCTGTTCAAGATCAGGACCATACCTAACATCTTTAATATTCAGCCCTGTGCTGGTAATCTATTAGATGTCCAAAACATGCTTGTTGAGTCAATAAGTTAGTGAAGCAGTTAGGAATATGTAAAAATCATGCTTAATTACTGAGTTAGTTCATTTACTCCCAACTAAAAGAAAGGCATTACCCTTCAAGGAAAAAAATGTTTGTTTGGTGGTGGGTAGGAACTATCTAAATAATTGGCTAGTTGGTTTTGCATTGAATTTCCCTTGAAGTTATCCCCACCCCCAAATCACTGGCTTTAACTAGAGATGTTACCTTGGAAAATGCATTCCATGTGTAAATGAGATGTTCATAGAGGGAAAAAGAGTTATGCATAACTGATTTAGATAGTTGGAAGAAAAACACTGAGGAGTCCTAAATATAAACACGAGCAACTTTTTCCTGAATGCATCTCGTCAGGCAAGGGAAACAAAAGCAAAAATGAACAAATGGGACTATATCAAGCTAAAAAGCTTCTGTACAGCAAAGGACACCATCAGCAGAACAAAAAGGCATCCTACAGTGTGGGAGAATATATATGTAGTGACATATCCAACAAGGCATTAACATCCAAAATATATAAAGAACTCACACACCTCAACAACCAAAAAGCAAATAACCCGATTACAAAAATGGATGGAGGATATGAACAGACACTTCTCCAAAGAAGAAATTCAGATGGCCAATAGGTACATGAAAAGATGCCCCACATCGCTAATTATCAGGGAAACGCAAATTCAAACCACAGTGAGATATCACCTCACCCCAGTTAGGATGGCCAACATTGAAAGACTAGGAACAACAAATTCTGGCGGGGATGCAGAGAAAGGGGAACCCTCCTACACTGCTGGTGGGAATGTAAATTAGTTCAACCATTGTGGAAAGCAATATGGAGGTTCCTCAAAAACCTAAAAATAGAAATACCATTTGACCCAGGAATTCCAATCCTAAGAATTTACCCAAAGAAAACAAGTTCTCAGATTCAAAAAGATATATGCACCCCTATGTTTATTGCAGCACTATTTACAATAGCCAAGAAATGGAAGCAACCTAAGTGTCCATCAGTAGATGAATGGATAAAGAAGAGGTAGTACATATATATACACAATGGAATACTATTCAGCCACAAGAAAGAAACAAATCACAAGAAAAAACAAATCCTGCCATTGGCAATACATGGATGGAACTGGAGGTTATTATGCTCAGTGAAATAAGCCAGGCAGAGAAAGACAAGTACCAAATCATCTGTGGAGTGTAACAACAAAGCAAAACTGAAGGAACAAAACAGCAACAGACTCACAGACTCCAAGAAGGACTAGCAGTTACAAAGGGGGAGGGGTGGAGAAGGGGATTGAGGGGTATTATGATTAGTACACATGGTGTGGGGGGATCATGGGGAAAACAGTGTAGCACAGAGAAGACAAGTAGTGAGTCTGTGGCATCTTGCTACCCTAATGGACAGTGACTGCAATGGGGTACGGGAGGCGATAATATGGGTGAATGTAGTAACCACATTGTTTTTCATATGCAACCTTCATAAGAGTGTATATCAATAATACCTTAATAAAAAAATGTAATAAAAAATTATGCTCTTAAAGGGAGGACATTTCTTCCCATGAAAACTGGATTATAGTTACAGTTTTACTTTTACTTGATATATTTCTATGAGACTCACTTTTCCTTATCAACATATCCTGAGGAAATCCCTTATCTTAAAATTACCTTTATTTTTCATTTAAAAGCTGGTCTTATTTTTCAAATTCAACTTTACTCATCTCTCCTTTCCTCAACTTCAGCTTTGGTGATGTTTTGTTTGTTCTAAATGATTTCCAAGTTTTTCCTTTATATTATTAAAAATATTTGATTAAAAGAAAAGCTGAAAGTTGTAAATCTTTTGGCTAATAGAATTACTGATACAGAGTACTTTATACAAATTTAGTAATTACATTTTTTAAGTGAGTCATGTAATGTTCAAGATGCAAAATCTATAAACAGTAATACAGCAAATATCCATCTCCCTATTCAGTTTAATTATTAGAAATATTTTCTTCTAATAGAGTTGAACATCCTATGTAATTGCACCATATGTTTCCCCAAAACATACAACACACACACCTACACACACACATTATTCTGCATCTGACAATTTTTGTGTCCATGCATTTCCTGCATGATAATTTTACATCATATCATAATATCTCTTTTTAATAAATGATATGGTCCATAGCTGTGGTCCTCATCCTGCTTTCAATAATCCAACAGAATCACTGTCACCTGGGAATGAATAATACAAATTCTCAGGCTTTTTCCCAGATAGACCAAATCTGAAACTCTGGGACTGGGGCCCAGTATCTAAGTAATTCCCAGGTATGCTAAATTTCAAAAACCACTGGTTTATTGCTACTTTTGAGTCTAACATCAAAATCTAAGTTCTAGCAATTTAGTAAAATGTCCCCCTCTTGTTAAAATTAAAGAAAAAAATTAACTTCACAGCATCTTTTTATTAATTAGAGGAATTTTCAATAAATGTATTATTATCTAAGTTAAACTGTGTTTAAATATTTTCAAAATAACTCCTAATTTGGTCATTCTACTCTTCATTTCTATAATGATGATGGAAAACACAAATCACCTTTTGAATCATATCATATTTTTTTTGAAGTGATGAGGAAACAAATTTTTCTGAAGGACTTTTTGACCAAGTTTTCTCACTAGCGGAAAAATGAGAGACCTATTTTCTTTACAATTTCAAATTCTTGTGCAAAGAATTGAAGCCAAGCAAGCTGTCCAGGCATGCCATCCTAAGCCTGTCCAGGCTTGCCATCTTATATAATATTATATATTTACATATTCAGATAATATATATTAAGATATATTTATATCTTATATAAATGATAAAAAGTGCAAAAGATTCTCAAACCCCCACTTTTCGATGGGGTCATGTCCTTTTACATATTGCTCTTGAACTGCACATACTAAGGGATAGAATTCACTGCTTTGTGCTTGGAGGAGTCATTTTATATGACTGTCCATTTGATGCTTTTGCATTTTTTCTCTGAGCAGAGAGATACGAACCAAAACGAATGTAACTGCCACAGTTCTCTTATAGTTTGTTATAGAATAAGTAAGTCTTTTTGAAAGAAAACAATTAAGATTTATATTAATGCACATTGGTGATATTACTAACACTTTTCTACACTAATGGAAATCTTGATGATTAAATGTTCCTAAATTAGTCATACCTTTGAGGTTGATGTATGCCATCACATAGATTAAATTATTTCAAGGGGTTATACCTAGACCTAAACCTCTCATGACACACTTCTATGAGGAAAATGAAAATTTCATTCAAATCAAAATAGAGAAGACATTCATTTACTACACTTGAATGAGTTCTGTGCAGACTTTGTTAGACCAAAGAAATTCAAATAGTATGCTGACAACATCTGAATCTGGAATGTGACACACATCTACTCCCAAGAAAGCACAGGGCTTTGCTATGGAGAATTCAGGCTCCTCTCTGCTTTGTTTATCATACTAACAAACAGCTTATTCAAATGCATAACTCTTTCATTCTGCATACTGCTCTGAAAGAAAACCCACAGTAAATTGAAGACCACCTTATTGCTCATATCTCCACCATTTGGAAACTTAGTTTGGATTTTCATGATTCAACACAGGATCAGGATAACAAAACAAATTAAGACAACATAAAGTAGCATCAAGAATATTTATAAATTGGTAGATGAGAGATGAATAGATGGTCGATAGATAGATATAGATAGATACTATTTATGCCTCTATTTTGTCCCCGCTTATGAAGACAGTCAAGTAATCTTGTAGTATTTATATTTCTGATTTCCCTGCTGTGTTATAATGAGTTAAAAGAAATAAATATTTGGTCACTCAAATGACCAAATATGTTTCCCAGGTATATTTGATCCTTATCCACAGTTTCTAAAAACACTGCAGAGCCTTAAAGCTGAATTGGGTATCTTGTCATGTAAATATGAGACTTTTGGACCCCACCCAAGGGCAGGGACTAGAGGTTGAATCAGCCAATAGCCAATGACTTGGTCAATCATGACTAAGCAGTGAAGCCCTCACAAAAACCAATGAAAAGAGCATTTTGCTTTTTTTTTTTTTACATCCTACTCCACTGTCCAAGAGAAAGTTTCCACACCTGGGAAACTAGAATGCTTCCATGGACCACTGAGCCAGGCTCCAAGCTCTATGAGAATAGAAGCTCCTTTATTTGGGATCTTGCCCAATGTATCTCTTCATCTGGCTGTTAACTTCTATCCTTTATTACACTGGTAAATGTAAGTGTTTTCCTGAGTTGTGTGAGCCACTCTAGCAAATTAATGGAACCTAAGCAGGAGGTCTTGGAATGCCCAATCTGTAGCCAGTGCAGAAGCACAGGTAACAGCCTGGGGCTTACAACTGGCAACTGGCATGCAGAGTGGAGGACAGTCTTGTAGAACATAATTCTCAACCTAGGGGATCTGGTGATATTTCCAGAGGTGAGTTGAGTTCTCAGACACCCTGCTGGTTTTTGAGAACTGCTTGGTGTCTTGCATGGGAAGACCCCATCACACACACACAAACACACACACACACACATACACATTGCAGTTGGGTCCGGGAACCAATAAGAGTTACTATGTACATACAACACCTGCCATCAAAAGATCACACTGATAGGAATTGGATCAGAAAAATAGAAATGGATTTCTGCCTTGACCCATACTTTTCTGTATAGTTTGGTTTGTCTTTCTGCGTCACTGAGGCCCAGGGTGCTAACTATGGCTGATGTTGGCCCCTTAAGGGAACATGACTACCATAGGGAGCAAAGGGTCAAAAGAGAAGACCAGTACTGGCTTACAAAAGCTGACTGCTAAATTTCTATGACTTCAGCAAGCTCGTTGTTAAATGCATTTTTTTTATGATTAAAAAACCTTTATTTTCTAAATATACTACAGGAGAATATTTAATGACATAACAGTAGGCTCATGATGTATCATGTTAAAAAGCAAATCCCATATCAAATCTATAATAAAAAAGACTAGAATGATATTCTCCAAAATGTTAACAGTGTTATCTCTTGAGTGTTAGAATCATGAATGAGTTAAATGCATTATTAAAAAACAAATTACATAAACTTAGGTAATTAGTGAGTTATATTACAAACAAAAGTAACAAATACTCAAACTCATCATTTGCAATTATTTTACTGTGCATTATTATTCTCTATTCTTGTGAGGTTATTTATGTCTATTACACTGTGTGCCACTGTCCAACTCTTTTGAATTCTGCATTCAAATTAGCAAATACCATTAATCAGGGCTTCCTACCCCCAACTCATTTACTGGTACTTCATTGCAAAGAATCAAAACAAGAATAGAATTTCCATAACAGATGCCCAGATCCTTCTGTTTTTCATTATGCGTGTTCTGCCCCAGGTCAATAGATGGAGTTTCTAGGTAATGGGTTAATGCAAAAGGTGATTATTATACATAACTTTCTCTGTTTTAAAATACCATGTAAACTACTATGTAATAATGAATACATTATCCTTATTAAAAATAACAAATAATTATAAATATTCAGGAAAAAAAATCTCTCCTAACTTTTCCTCTTCCATCAAATGCTACTTCCTTCTTCATAAATGAACATTAATAATTTGGTATGAACTTTTCCATATTCTTTCAATACAAATATTTTGTGAATGAATAAATAAAATATTTATTCTTTTTAAATACATATTAAATTCATATTTACTTTATATCCAAATTGAAAGTTTAGGCCCAGATGAACTTTAACATTTATTGCTTTAAAAAAAACAATAAAAAGTATTCAAAATAACTATTCATTGTTAATGATCATTAACTTTCTGTGTATATGTGCTTCTAAATGTTTTTAGTCTTGGCTTCACTAAAATACTCACCAAGAGCTTAACTGAAATGTTCTACTTTTACTTAAGACTATTTAACATTATTCCTTGTATTACTAATCACATTAAGTGGGAGCTTGCTTAAATAAATGGTCTGTTTTATATAACTACATTTTTAAAGGACTTACTGAAGTTATTGTGTAAAAGTTACTTTATACTGACTACAGTTCTTGGCAAAAATAGAATACAAAATAAGCAGCAGAAATGCATAGAGAAAAAGAGTATTGTGATAACTTGACTTAAGATTTAATAGATTCATCCTGGAGCTAATTCTTTTTAAATTCTGTTTGATCTAGCAGCTTCTACTGGGCAGAAAACTTTTGGCATGGTCAATCAGACATTCTATGTTAGTTGATGATGATAAAATGACTTTTTAGTCCTGACAGATTGCTTACATTATACCACTTGTGTATATTATACATAATACATTTAAGAAATAAAACATCAAGTGAAAAGTGTCCTACAGCATAAATATGCTAGCTTTGGAACATACTAATACAGAAATTTAAAGTACATTTTGTAAAACATATTACTTTGAAGGGATTATAAGTGACTCTTATCATATTAAAATAGTATTCATCATGTGTTGGGTTAAGATTTTTAGGAATACAGCTAATATTATCTCAAATACTTTTTATCTGTAGTCATTATTAAATTATTAAACTCATTAATAAAATAATTATTAAAGTCATTTCCAAAAGTTTGATCTGATTGAAAATGATAAGTTTATATCTTGATTATTGTTCTTCTAAATCCTCTAGTTCTGGTTGCTGTGAACAATTTGTGTGATTCTAAAAGAAAGAATAAGTATTGGCAAGGATATAACCAAAAGCCAATGGCTCATCTTTACATCAGTCATAGTATAAAATACTGAAAAATGCTTGAACAGCATATTTTCTAATGAATACTTGCTAGTTATTGCAAAAAGACATTCCACAACTTTGTTTTATATCTGAAAATGCAACTTCGTAATTTTATAGCAGATAAATTGAGGGAAATGATGTCAGCAAATATGCTCACAATCAGATGGAAACGAGGCTGTTTTGCAAATTAATGAGGGAAAGATATCAAATTGGAAATTTCTTTCGATTATATGAATTGCTGTTTTTTCTCAATTAACTGCATTAGTATAACGGGTTTCTGAGGTTTGGTGACAAGAGCAAGGAATTTGGGATCAGAGGACCCAATTCTGTTTCTCAGCAACAGTATTGTTGAAGCTACAATTACACCTGCAAAATGCTAGATATATTTCTGTGTAACATGAATGTGTTGTAAATAATAGTGAAAAAACTTTTATGACTGTACTTGAAGAGCATCTTGATCTTCTCATCAGAAAAATTCTTCTGATAATGCTAACTGAAAAGAGCATATAGCCAAAGAATTCAGTATACCACTTGTAAGGCATTCTTATTCATAGTTTTAAAACATTTTCACAAATAGCATCTATACACAAAACAGATAATGGTGATACATTAGTAAGCTATTCATAAAGTTAAAAGGTTATGGTATGAACTTATGCTTATTAAAATAAATCTTCTATGATGATGATAATCTATTTTTACTTATATGGACATGGTCTTATAGAAATTGTATTAAAAAGAAGAGGCACAGAAAAAAATCTGAAAATGTTACATCAGTTTTGCTTCCTTTTCTTAAAGAACTAAGAACAAATATGACATATAACATCTGGTTAATACCTAAATTTGGAAATTGAATTAAAATCCATGAAGTGAGCTTTGTAAACAGGGCTTTTGCATGCCATATAAAAATGTTTGTTTTAGGTATCTCTACAAAATATTAAGGGTTTTTTTCAGTGTAGGTTAGATTACAAAGTATTGATCCATGACTTTTATTAACGCCTTCAAATTACCTTGCTGCAATGATCTTATGCCGGGCTTCACTTTGAAGATGATCCAGAATCTCCATCTGGTCCAAATATAACCACCACTCTGCTAGCATGTTTTCCATTGTCTACAGCTTATACAGAATATATTCATTCACCAAAGAATTCAATATGTTTCTTTTTATTTAAATAAAAAATGAAATATTAGTGAAGCAGTTAGAATTTTATTATCATGAATGATATATCCCAATTTCCAACAAATACTCTTAACAGACCCATTTAGTCTCATTGCCATAATATCAATTTCAATATTATTATTTCAGGAAAAGAGAAGTACATGCTAATGGCACACGCACAATTTCTCTCTTTAAAAGTACACTGGCTTGGCTTGCTTGCTATGCAGCAAATTAGATACTCTATTAAAGTGATATAGATGATAAATGATAAATAGATAATAGATAGATGATAGAGATAGAGATAGAGATGATAGATAGATAGATAGATATAGATGACAGATAGATGACAGATAGATGATAGATATAGATAGATAGATAGATAGATAGATAGATAGATAGATAGATGATAGATAGATAGATAGATAGATATAGATGACAGATGATAGATAGATAGACAGATAGATAGATAGATATAGATGATAGATGATAGGTAGATAGATAGATAGATAGATAGATAGATGATAGATAGATAGATAGATGATAGATAGATGATAGGTAGATAGATGATAGATAGGTAGATAGATAGATGATAGATAGATAGATAGATAGATAGATAGATAGATAGATAGATAGATGATAGATAGATAGATAGATAGATAGATAGATAGATAGATAGATAGATAGATAGATAGATAATAGATAGATAGATAGACAGGCTTCTTTGTGAATTTAACCTAGCTTTCTGTATGAACTTAAGCTTCCTACTGAAGAGTTCCTGTGCTTTTTGACAAAATCCCCCACCTGGACTCATATTGTCTCAACATTTCCAGCATCCCAAGAAAATAGCTGAATCAGAGACTAGGCTTAAGAGCATATCTGAGCTACAGATCTCTGAGGAATCAGGCCAAGATTTGAAAAACATTCTATGTTCTTGGAATATTTGATTACGGGTAGCTGTATTCTTCCAATATTTTCTTCAGTACCTGGGCCTCTAAAATCCAAATGCATTTTAAACCTTTCAATATAAGTTTTGAATTTTAAATATAAAAGAGAAAAATTCTTAGTTTTGACTTTAAGAGGCTAAATTCCAATTAAAAGGATAAAAGGTTTTGAAATTTTTAGTCTGAAGAAGATTATCTAGAACTGGTCTCATCCAGTTATAGCACAGATGAGGAAATTAAGGCTCAAAGAAAATTAAATGATTTGGTTAAAGAATCACATCTAGAAATCAGGTCTTCTAATTCCTAGGCCAAAATGTGGCACTGGTTTATTCTTTCTTCTTGATTTACATATTAAAATCAATTCTGTGGTTAATTGGTAACTTATAGGTAAATTGCTTTAATATTAGTGGTAAAAAAAACTAATATGCTCTTTTGATAAGTGTTTTTAAATCTCAGAATATGAAAGTTTAAAAATATATTGCAATATTTAGAAGGAAATTCTTTAAGAAGTCCCTAAAAGAATGTTTATAGATACAATAATATTTGTATTTATACCTACTTCCAAAAATTTGTTGCTTTATATTTTAAGTACTTTGAAAGTAGGAAATTTGTACTAACAACAACTGCTATTTACAGAATATCACCATGTGTCTGATAGTTAAATTCTGGAGGAACATGTATTATCTCATTTAATTCTCAAAACCTACCATATCAAGTATGGTTCTTCCCATTTTACACATGAGGAATCTGCATACTTAAAGAGAAAAAATCAAAAGACATGTAAGTAAAGAAAGTTATGTGTAAAAAACATCGAAGATGAGTAAATCACCGAGTTTTTAGTACTCAATTAGCAGAGTTCAAAAACTATAAAATAAATGCATTTCAATACACAGCACTTATTATATTCAACAACACTCACAGTTTCATAAAAGGAAGTAGAAACCTCACTGATGCAGAACTTTCTAACAGGAAGATATTTATCTTCAGAAATTGTATTTATTCGAGATTGCATAATATTAAGGTAAATGTTAGATTAAATCACTTTTAACATCTTTCTGTAAAAGTGAAGGTACACTATGTTAGTGGAAAATTTAAATCATAAAATTTAACATGTAGATTAATATTATGGATCCCCAGTAATAGATAAATAATGGCGTCTTTTGACCCTTTAAATTACAAAGTTTTTCAATGAGAAAATGAAGTTTTGGAGAATGTTTTATTTAATTCCTTGCCTAATGAAGTATATGTGAACCTACAAAGACAGTATTCTGTTACCATTCAAAGCAAAATCAATTTTTAGAAAATTAGGCCCGTTAAAAAATTATCATTAACATTGTTACTTTTTAAACTTAGGAGACATATAAAGAACACTGTTATCTAAAAGCCGTGGTCAAAATACTGATATGCTTTTCTTTTAAAATAACGTTTTGCTTTGCTTAGATAATGGGATATTAAAGTAAAACACATGTAAGAAACCAGTGAACACTGTGAAATATTAGGCGGCTATGGGGAGTGCCTGCTTCACCATAGAGGAATCTCAATATGATCCAAAGACCACTGATTTTAAAATAGTGTTTGTCCGCAGTAGGCTTTGAATGTCTAACAGTCTCCCAGGTTATATGATTGCTGAGGAACCATAGCCCACTTGTAGTAGCAAGGTACAGACAACACCTAAAGATAACAGTGTATGTAGATCTGTTTCTGATTATTAGTTAAAAGTTAGTTAAGGATGTTCTATAGAAAACCTAAGACACAAAGAAAAACAAAGAAATTTTTAAAAATAATAAACAAAAGCCCTGTAGTCTTTAAATACTTAAATAATTATTAATATATGGGGCATTTCCTTCCAGTTCTTTTTGTTTGTATATAGTTGCCTAATAGATATGGAGTTTTAAATATTACTTTGTTATTTAAAAAATGATAACATTTTCCCCATATAATTATTTTTTTCTAAAATATTTAGATTCTGTCCAGTGTCTCATTTAGTATGGATAATATATAGGTAAATGATTTTCTGCATTTCTGATTATTTTCTTCTGGTAGGTTTCCTAGATGTTAAATTACTTCATCAACGGATATTAATATTTTAACACTCCTAATTTAAATTGTATACAATATATCTTTCTTGGTATTATTACTTTTTAAAATATGTTTACCAATTTCATAAATAAAACTAGTATACTTTATTACTACCACACTTGTATCTACATCACTACTGGTCTGAGAAACCCTATTCTCTCCATCAACATTTCTTCCCCATTTATCTCAATGATATTTTAAAGCTCCTTTTATATTAAAGATATATTCCTTGTAAATATTTTCCATTTTCATTTGTCTTTATAATTTTGTTTATGTTTCTGCCATCAGAAAGTTTTTATTTTATTGCATTGTTTTATATGTAGAAACTAATTGCAAATTCTAAATTTATTTTCTCTTACATTGTTGTAGTTTAATTTTTTTTTAAGTTTTAAATATTTAATCCAACTGTAACTTACCTTTGTATAGTTAGGACATAATTTTATTTTATTTTGTAGGTAAGTTTTCAAACATATTTTTTGAGAAAGAAATGTCTGCCTCATGGGTTTTGATGATTTTTAAATCATCTGTAAGAATTTAGAAAAACACTGTGGGTTCGCTAATCTCTTTCACAATTCATATTCCTATGAATTACTGAGAAATAGAACACATTTGATTATGTCTATAATATCTGGAGGTGGACATTTTAAATTCTAACTTCTTTTCATATGTTCATAGCTTTTAAAAAGCTTCTTTGTTCCAGATGAATAAGCCTTATCATGTTAAGATTAAAAATATTTCCTCAGAACTGTGGGAGTCTTTAAACTCACATTAGCTTTCTATTGCTGCGTAACTTATTACCACAAACTTAGCTCAGAGTTTTGTAGGTCAGAAGTCCAGCACATTGTGGTTGGGCTCTCTGTTCAGGCTGAAGTCAAAGTGACAGAAGGCTGTGTTCTTATGTGGAGCTGGGAATCCTTTTCCAAGCTCATTTCTGTTCTTGGCAATATCTGTCCCTTGCAGCTGTTGTACTTAAGTCCTCATTTTCTTGCTCCCTGCTTAGCACAAAAGTATAAATTAATCTAGGGGAAAAATGGGACACAATATTTAGACTTTCAGTTAATAACGTCAACAAAATATAATTCAATTTATTCAGAATATATTGTATGTAAATCTATAATTCTTTTAAATTTCTTTGTACAGGTCTTATAAAAGTTTTCTGTAAAGACTTCTTTTATGTATTTGGTTTGTGTGTGGATATTTTCTTCCAACTAATCACTTACATAGGAAACTTCAGCATTCTCTGTATTTGTTCTCATTCTTCGAATTGTACACTTTACATAATTCTATTTGTTTTAAGTTAGTTATCTTGAGCTGTTAATGGGAAAATTTCTTCTTCTTTCCATTTTAATTAATTTTAATTGCAAAGTCTACCATTGCATAATTAAATATACCAATGGCTACTAGTTTCATAGTTATTCTTAACCATATTTTAAAAATAACTTTCTAACTTTAATTTTGACATTTTTCCTTTTGTTTTGCTTTGCTTTATAATCAAAATTAGCATTAATTTTTTTTTTACTTTTGGCATCTGATGAAATAGTGAGTTCTCTTGTTAGAATTATTGATGTGTTGTAATATTAACTGATTCCCTAATATTGCAAATCAACTTATATACAATATATATTATATATTTTATATTTTTATCATATGTAATGTATATACACATAAATAATTTTTACACAATAAATGGATATTTTAACAGTGTAGTTTGGATTAATCTTGACAAATGTATACTCTTATGCCTACTACACAATAAAACTTTTCATTCAGTACCTACTCAGTCACCCACAGCACCAGGGAATGACCTATCTACTTTAAATGTCATATAAATGGAATCACACTGTATATCCTCTTTTGTGAATTTCTTTCTGTCAGCATAATGCTTATGAGATTTATCTGCATTGTTGTATGCATCAGTTCATTCTTTTACAATATGGATGATTAGTCCACAGTCTGTTCGTTAACTATCTTCTTGATAAATATTTGCATTATTTATAGACTTCAGATATTTTGCATAATGCTGCTATGCACATTCTTGTTCAGTTTTTTTTGTGGACATATATTTGCATTTCTCTTGGGTAAATACTCAACAGTGAAATTTCAGTCATATGGTATGTATATATTTAAGTTTATAACAAATACAAAACAAATTTCCAAAGTAATTAAGACTACCTCAAAGATACCATAGATTCGGTTCCATATTTACAGTGAAGTGAGTCAAAGGAATTTTTTGGTCTCCCAGTGCATATAAAAGTTGTGTTTACACTATACTGTAGTCTATTAAATGTTGAACAACATTATGTCTAAAGAAACAATGTATATACCTTAATCTAAAAATACCTTACTGCTAAAACATGCTAACCATCATTGGCGCTTTCAGAGAGTCATCATCTTTTTTTGGCAGAGGGTCTTGCCTCAGTGTTGATGGCTACTCAATGATCAGGTTGGTGGTGGTTGCTGAAGGCTAGGACAGCTGTGGCAATTTCTTAAAAGAAGACAACAATGAAGTGTGGTACATCAATTATCTCTTCCTTTCATGAACAGCTTCTCTGTAGCATGTGATACTGTTTGATAGCATTTTACGCACAGTAGACCTTTTCTCAAAACTGGAGTCAATCCTCTGAAAAGTAGCTGCCTTATCAACTAAATTTGTGTAATATTCTAAACCCTCTTTTGTCATATCAGCAGTCTTCACAGGATCTTCACCAGGAGTAGATTCCATCTCAAGATACCACTTTCTTTGCTCATCCATAAGAAGCAATTTCTCATCTGTTAAGTTTTTTATCATAAGGTTGCAGCTTAAGATCACCAGCTGCATTAGCCCTAAACAGAGACTCAGCTTGAACTTTGAAGGCTTGAAGCCAGACACTGACTTCTCCTCTCTAGCTATGGCAGATATAGATGGCTTCTTCTTCATCTACTGGATAACATGCAGCTTCTACATCAGCACTTGCTGCTTACCTTGCACCTCTGTTATGGAGATGGCTTCTCTCCTTCAACCTTATGAACTAACCTCTGTTACCTTCAGACTTTTCTTCTGCAGCTTCCTCACCTCTTTCAACCTTCACAGAATTGAGGAGAGTTAGGGCCTTGCTCCAGATTAGGCTTTGGCTTAAGGTAATGCTGTGGCTAGTTTGAGCTTCTATACAGACCACTAAAACTTTTTCCATATCAGCATTAAATCTTTTTCACTTTCTTATCATTTATGTGTTCACTGGAGTAGTACTTTTAATTTCCTTCACGAACTTTCCTTTTGCATTCACAACTATGCTAACTGGTTAGCTCAAGAGACCTGGTTTTTTACCTGTCTTGGCTTTCAATATGCCTTCCTCACTATGTTTAATCATTTCCGGCTTTTAATCTAAAGTCAGAGATGTGAAACTCTTCCTTTCACTTGAATACCTAGAGGTCATTGTAGGGTCATTAGTTTGCTCCATTTCAATATTGTTTTGTCTCAGGGAATAGGGAGACCTAAGAAGAGGGAGAGAGAAAAGAGCAGTCAGAACACAAAGCATTTATTGATTAAGTTCACTGTCTTGTATGCATGTAGTTTATGGCACTCCAAAATATCAAAGATCACTGATCACAGATCACCATAACAAATATGATAATAATAAAAACATGAAATATTGTGAGAATTACCAAAATATAACACAGAGATATGAAATAAGCAAATGTTGTTGGAAAATTGTGCCATAGACTTGCTCCATGGGGGACTGCCACAAATCTTCAATTTGTAGAAAATGTAATATCTGCTAAGCACAATAGAGCAAAGCCTAATAAAATGAGGTATGCCTGTATACAACTTATGCTCCCACCAGCAATGTATGAAAATTTCAGTTGTTCCACATCCTAGACTACACTTGGAATTGTCAACTTGCTATACTTTTCTCTGGAAACATTTCTCCTTCATATTGTAGGCTTATGGAACTTTACCTGTAGAATGAGAGTGATATTTTAATAATAACTGAAGCTCATAAAATCAAGCAGAATAGGAACAATTCAGGTGGTTGAAAATCTCCTGGGTCTTTTTTCAGTTTTCAGTGATTCATGAGATAGTTCAGAAACTTAGGCAGAATTCTTGACAATATAAATTGCAGATGGGGCTTTCTCAGAGTTAAACTCAAACCACGCTGTCAATCCTCAATAGAAAAAATGCTACTATCTTTATAGAAGTTATAGAAACCATGGCATATTTTATAATATCTTCAAACTTCTATCCATTTCATGTCCTAATAGCTCAGCTTAGAGCCTCTTAAGGATATCTTTGTGACCCCCTTTCTTCCTGCTCTCAAAGGATCTTGCTAAAATGAGGATAATTTTAACTTAATAACAATATCATCTGAGAACACTTTATGGTGTTCTCCGGAATAAAACTTTCATTTTGCTTCACATCAATCTTTAGTGATTCCAAATATAGGATGGACTATTGCCCAGATGTCAAGGCTGATTAAAACTTATTTTATAAAATCCAATTGTATGTAATTAGATAAAAACCTCCCCCACACCAAAAGATCATATAGAATAGTGTGTCTTCTTTGGCACTGCTAATTTACTTCTGCAATTGAAGAGAGCAAATCACTTCCATAATCTCACCCCTTCCCCCAATATTAGATAAATAATCAAATTTATGGCATAAAATGTGGAAGGATTACTTTCATTCTGGTCTAAGAAACTTTGTTTTAAACATGTTAAGTGTAGGTAAAATAAAATGAGGGTTGACTATCATTCAATAAAGCTGGTGCATAATTTATGGTATGCCTGAAATTTCCCCTGAACATATCCTATTTGTTGCTATTAGAATTGTAAGTGTTATGATAAAAGACATCAAACTTTTTCCCATTCAATTAGACATCTATCCCTGGAGAAATAGCTCATGGGAAAGTAATTTGCACAATCCTATGGAAGAAGCTTCAGAAGACTCATTGTCAGTCCTGGTAATAAACTCTTCTCATCAAGTTAGCTTCACTTAATGAGAGTTTTGAACGTGTAAAGTTCCGAGGCTATTAAAGTTGGTTCCAGCTATCTTAGGATCTACACAATATAGGACACAGATAAGTACATTATAACCCATCTTAGTGAAATCAGAAAATTGTATCAGAATCAAATAAATAGTAATAAGCATCAGAAGGGAATAAATAGTAAACTTATAATTAATATCAAATATCCCAAAAACTTCTTCTCGAATATTTGATCAAATAATTCTGCCCAGCTCACCTTTGCCTCTACCATAAATACTCTGTTGAAAGGATAAATAAGAAATGAGGCTGGTAACTTCTGTATGGAGAATTGCAAAAAAGATTAGAGCTCAGAAAGATTAGAGGGTCCTGGAAAGTCACACTCACAGCTCAGCAGTAAACTGTCACTTACCTTCAATTCTCTGATTCACCATGTCATAACTTTAATTGAAATATATCACATTCAATGACATATTATTGTTTGAAAGTTATTTCTCAGTTTATTTGCTCATACTATTAATTTTTTCTAAAATATAAATAATTATAAATTACTGTAATAGCAAAATCGGACATATTAATTCTGAGATTTTGGAGGCGGAGGCATGAGGATGTTTTTGCTGAAGAGAAATACTAAAGCTAATATGTGAAAGCTGAGTAGATTTTTCCTGCTAGGAGCCATAATTGAAAGAAGAGTTGAAAGAAGTTCAGAAAGAATGATAATCTGGCAAAATGAAGATAATTAGATTGGCGATGGTAAGCCACACTTCAGTACATGGTAGACATAGAAAATGGATTTAAGTGTATGATGGACATATTATGCCCAGAGTGGAGAAAGTTATTTTTTAAATTGTCAATAAATAATTAGATCCACTTGATAATAGGGGGGAATGTACTAACCACAATGTTGCTCATGTGAAACCTGAGCATAAGATTTTGTATCAGTGATACCTTAATAAAAAAAAATTGTGCTAAAAATTTATAAAAAAAATAATAATAATTAGACCCAAGGAGGACAATTTTCATTTTAATACTTGGTAATATTTGTAGATTGGGAAAAAAGGCAATGGAGGAGGAAAGCCCTTATAAAAGTGCTATTTTGCTATCAAAATAGCAAAGCATTTTTATGGCAATGGCATATGTGTGTTGCTTAAGGAGAGAACATTGGAAAGAAAAGAGACATATGTTCCTCCTAGGTAGAAAAAATAGTGCATAAGAGTAGATGAAAATAAAGGGAAAAAAAGAATTGGGAAAGAAAGAAGAACAACACATGTAACCTTTAACATGTTAAGTCAAAATTACTGTTTATGTCTTTTCTTTTTCCAGAAGTGAACTTTATGATAGGTGAGCCCTGGCTTAATATCCTCCTACCTCTAGTACCTGGCACATGGCAGATTCCTCATGTTAAATATTTATGAAATGGATCGATGAGGTAAAATGATTCCAGTCATATGATTTCATTATTCTTGAAGGTGGAGGAAATTGGCTCCTCTGGGAATAAGGGATTTGGCAGTTAGTTGAGAGTCCATTTGGAACACCTGCTGAAAGGAACATGATAATGATTTTTTAAAAACAAAAACAAGTAAGGAATGATGAAAATATTAACTTGAAGCGGAAGTGGTCAGCATGTTTTCGAATTTTTTTCCAACAACAGCAATTTGGAGAGCAGATGTAGAAAGACTGGACAGTCGATATAATAAAGGATTGTGGGTGTAGTCACAGTGTTATGGCCTGTGCCTAAGCACCCTTGGAGGCTCTGTGGCAAACGACATGGCTACCCTGGCATCCTGGCTGGCAATGATCGAAAGTTAAATCAGAAGTAGGCTTTGATTGGGAGAATAAAGGAATGGTAGAGGTTAGAGTTAAGATTTAAAAAGAACAGGACTAATAGGTTATGGAAATGAGAGATATGAAGTATCATAAAGAAAACTACTTTTCTGTAATTCTCCATTTTCAAGGTGGAGAAATTTCACCATTCAGAACTGTAGAGAGACATGAAATGGAGATGTGATGATTTCAATCAAAGTTACATTTATATTTGTAGATAACTAATAAAAGGGAGAAAGATTTTGGTTTTATAGGGATTGGAGGACTCTAAACCAGCATGCTAGAAGGATCATTTACTTGGCTGATGAAGCTAATCATAGAATTGGGGTGGAGAGGAAAATAGTGCACAAGTACTCAAGAAACTGAGAATGTTAAAGGTTGTGTACAGATGACTGTCAGGATGGAGGGACTGGATGCTGTAACAAAAATCACAAAAAAAGGGGATAATGAAGGAAATGCCTGAAAATCATGGCCATGAGAAAATAACGTTTGACAACTCTTACTCCTGAAGGTGGAAAATGGGCCTCCATCACAAAGGTAGTGAGCACTTTAGCCATCAGAGAAAACTCACTTTCAGTTACAAAGATGTGGAAGAAATTTTTGCACAAAGTGTGGCCAAGAAAAGGAGTGTTAGAAACTACATTTTTCTAGTTGATTATATAATATTAATAAGGATTCCCTAAAAAATATTCACACTGAGCATGAGAGAGGTAATCAAAACATGAAATATAGACAACTAAATAGAAATGAATGTATTTCCCAAAAGTATAGATGATGAATCCAAACTAGCTATCTATAAGTTGTCATAGATATTAAAACTGGAATTTTTCCTCTCAAATGCTTATTAAAATCACAGGGTTATTTCAGGCTATTGGATTTATCAGAAGAAAATAAAATATTGATGTACACACACACAAACATTCAGGCATAAATTGAAATTTTCATTTTAGATTTCTACAAGAGAACAGATGATATAAAATAAGTGCTTCCCTTTAACTCAGACATTTTTCAAAACAGAAGAAAACTATTGGAATTAAAAATGTTGTTAAAAATGACCTAATACAACTAAATCTTTTCATGGAGGTTGTAGTTGTTTTTGATAATAGTTACTATCAAAATTAATTATTTTTATTTCTGAAATTATTACCAAGTAACTGAGTAATTAAGTCTGAAGGTTTTTCTTTCTTTGATCCTTACCATTATTTACTGGCCTGATTTATTTATTTCTAAAAAACATAACTAGTTTCAGTATCTATCAATATTAACTATCTATGAACTGAAATATGTTTGAAAAGGAACACAAAATCCTAAAAAGTGATCTATAGTTTGTATAAAATTACCTATTAGTATAAAAGTAGGACAAAGGTCCAACATTAAAATATGTGAATTAACTGGATCCAGTATGTTGGAGGAATTTCAAACATTAAAGAAAAGAAATATTTGTAACATTTGAAGAAATATTTCAAGATTGACAAGAATAAGTAAAACCAGAGTATTGAACATGAATGTAATATTACTTACCCAAAAATTAAAGCAAAAACAAACAGTTGCAGTGATGTCAAAATAAAAGACTTTCAAAATAAAATAATTAAATTTTTTCATGCATTGGTTGCCCTCTGCATCTGGGTCAAACATAAAACAGCAAGACCCAAAATATAGCTTTTTCCATTGCTATGTGCTGTTTAGGCTGCCTAAACTACCTACAGCTTTGCTCTTTCTGCTGGAACTGTAGCATACTAAATACTATATGATGGCCTTTTGCAGCATTATTTCTGGACAAATTAGACTGGTGTATAATAAGACTATTTCAGTTTTCATAGGCTTAACTATCCCATGTCTGGGCATGGAGTTCTCTGGATTTATCTTTTCAGAAGTTTATTCAGTTTCTTGAATCTATTTGCCTCTCACTAAATTTAGAACATTTTCAGTCATTAGTTCTTCAAATAAAAATGTTCAGCCCCACATTCTTTTTCTTTCATTCTGAGACTCCAATGATGCAAATGTTAGATTTTCTGTTCTTGCCCCAGAAATTCCTAAGATTCAGATTTGTTTTTTATCTGTTTGCTCAGTATTGTTCAGATTAGATGATTTCTATTAATCTACCTTCATTCTTGCTTAATCTTTCCTTTGTCATACCCATTCTGCTATTTAACCCATACTGTTAGATTTCTATTTTGATCATTGTATTTTTGGCACCAAAATTTCCATTTGGTTCTTTATATCTTCTATTTCTTTACTGAGATTATCTGTATTTTCTTTTATTTTAACTGTACACATGATTACAATTTAAAACACTTTTATTTGTGCCTTTTTGAGAATCCTTGTCTAATAATTCTAACATTTGTGTTCATCTTGGTGTTAGATTCTGTTGATCACCTTCTCATTTGAGAGTTTCCTAGTTTTTGGTGTCTGAATAACTTTGGACTCTTATCTTGGACAATTTGAGTATTATGATAAAAGATTAAGGTTCCTATAGATGTCTTTTATTTAAGCAGGTGGTCAACCTGTCTAGGTTCAAAATACATGGTGAGGCATGCTTTTCTGGGCTGTATATCAAATGACAGTTTTGTTTATTAATCCCCTGGAGTGTGTCAGGCAGGTGACAGGACTCTGCCCTGCAGTCTCCTAAGCGTGGGTTAAGAAGGAGGGACACCACCTCACCATCACAGGAGGCTGGCAGAACTTGGAGCTCCATCCACATGTGCATGGGGGAAAGAAACTTTCTCCTATGTGCAGAGCAGGGATGGACCACAGATACTACCCTCAGGATTCATCACGTAGATATGCCTCCTGCTCCTCCTCCACCTGGGGCAGGGGGATGCCAGAGTTCTGCCAAAAATCTCTGTGTGGGAGAAATGTCCCTTCACCCCTACTGAAGCGGGGTGATGCTGTATGCCCACCCACAGGCTCCAAGAGAGTGGGGGCTGCCTCCTTACTGCAGGGTGAATCGGCGGGGAGGCCTGGTGTTATCCCAGGTCTTCTTTAACACCCGTTGGAGTGGAGAATACACATGGCTTTTCTCATAAGGTTCACTTTGACAACAGGCAAGTCTGGATAAAAGATTTCTTTTCTGAGGGTTGGCTTTCTTCTAAAACTTTGGCTAAAGAATATAAATTATAGGTAAATAGATAAACAGATATAGATAGATGACAGATGATAGATTGATAATAGATAAAATAGTTCAAATAAAAGTGGATAATTCCTGATAATATTTGATGGATTATTGACCAGGATCTTTACACATTATTACATGGTATAATTGAAAATAGCTGAAGACCATTTAAAATGAAAAATTATCTGCCATTGTGTTATAAGTATGCAAGTTTTCATCATTAGTTTGATTACTTAACTTGAAAGGGTTCTAAATAGATACTTTTTCTAAAAAGAGGTTAACCTGTTTCCACCAAATACCACCTAACAGAGTAAAATCTCCTTTGTCAATTAAAAGATAAGTTAAGGTTTTTTTTTTAAAGGAATCTGTTTATTTTAATTTATCTGAGGATGTAAGTAGGAGGACAGAGCTTAGAATATTATTAAGACACAATTAATGTGCCATATTAGTGAAGTATATGAGTTAGTGGAAAAATTTGAGGCAGCAAAAGTCAAAACTGAAGGTACAAAATAATTAGAGGTGTTTACCAAAAACAAATGTTATATTAGTATTCAGCTTCATCATTTTGACTAGGATTGACAGCACAGGCAAAAAAATGTCATTTCCCTACTACAGACCTACTAGACAGTCATAAAGGATTGAATAAGTAATGAAAAATGTGACAAATGCTGTCTGTCTCTAATTATCCATACTTCCTTTTCCCCATAAACATAAACTGTTATCTCTACAAATAGATATCAGAATAAAGAATATCTTTCAATACTCCTTGCATCTAGGTGTGGCCATGTGACTAACTTAGACATATTGGGATATGAGCAATAGTAGTAAGTTCATCTTCAAGATAGTGTCCTTAGGGAAAAGTGTGCTAGCCCCTTCACTCTACCTCTTCTTGGTGATCCATAATGAACCCTGAAGGTAAATAATAGCATCCTAGGAAGTAATAGAGTGCCACCAGATAAAGGGAACTTGGACTCCTTTTGACTTTTCAGAGTGAAGCTGTTATAGCTGATTGGGATTTTGTGAGAGAAAAATAAACTTTTAAATGTTTAATTCATTCTTGTTTGCATTCCTGCTCATGCTTGAACTCAAATACTAATATAGAAAGGAAGAGAGTATGGTGAGAAATAACATCTCTTACGGTTTCAGCCTAACATATATGTATTATAGTAATTGCTAAGTCAATAGTTGGTTGAATTATGTCATAGGAAGTCACAGAGGAAAATAATGGAAAACATTTTGCTGTTGTTAGACAGGGAAGTACTGCATTACTTATTAAAATTTTATATGTAACCCAGAGACTTGGGATTTTTGGTTATGGTAAAGAAAATGTAACCAGTTGAAATCCAATATAACTATATTCAAGCTAAAAAATATTTATAGGATAAACTCAAGTAAACAGCTAAATTTGAGATCCACTTTTATAAACTTGAACTTTTGAGTATTAAGTGTTCTAATAGCATGAAAAAAAACTTCAATATTATTTTTAACTATGAGCAAGAAAATTTAACATTACAGATACATATGAGAATGAACGACTTATCTCCAGAGAGCTCATACTGAAAAAAAATAGTTATGGGGTTGAACCTTATTTTTCTCAAAGTGTATATTATGAGCATATCTAGTATGCTTCTGACTATTATGTTTAGAAAATAAATATTCTTAATAATGAAAGTGCGAGTTTGTTATGTACTACTCTGGGTTCAAAGTGCCCCAAACCTTAGTGGCTTAAAGTGACAATCACTTTATTTGCTCACGATACCATGGATCAGGAATGTGGGAAAGAATCTGCTGGGCAATCTGAGCAATACGCCCCTGGCATCGTTCTGCTTTCCCTTCACCACGCTGGAAGGTCCCTGAAGCTTACTCACACATCTAGCACCCTTGTGCTCCTTTATGTATTCCCTTCCTGTCCATTTGGGAAGGTGAGGCTTTCTCTCAAGATGGTGGTCTCCTGCATATCTTACATGACAGTGGGCTTCCAAGGGATAGCATACCAATAGAGGTAACAAAGGAAGTGCAGTCTCTTAAGGCCCTAGCTTGGAAGTTATATCATATCATTTTGGATGCATTCTGCTGGTCAGTCATTTATAGGGCCCACCCAGATTCAACGAGAAGGAAAATAAACCCCTCCTCTCAATCAGGAGGAGCAAAGAATTTGTGACTGTCTTTATATCATGATATAAAACCAGATTTCAGATATGATGGCAAAAATAAGAAGCTGTACATACCAATAATTTGGAAAATGGAGGGAAAAAATCTTTCAATATAAGATTTCCTTCTCAATCTGGGGAACATTAAAGAAATCTGTATAATATAATTTCAGAAAGCTGCAGGTAGCATTTTAATAGACTGCTGGAAGTAAAAGGTTTAATTGATATTTCTACCAAAATACCTTTAAAAGTCTCAATGGTGAGAAAGTTTAGTTTTTTTAAAGATTGTATTATTTTTCCCCCAGCTGTATTGAGATATAATTTTGCTATAATTGTGATAATTAAGACATAATTGACATAACATTCTGTAAGTTTAAGGTGTATAACATGATAGCATATATTGCAAAATTATTTACACAATGAGGTTAGTTAACACATCCATCAATTAAGAAAGTTAACTGAACTAAGAGAAAAAGGAAGCCTTCAAACAGATTGCCCAGTTTCTTCATTCATAAATTTTTTTTTCATGTTTTCATTCATTCAACAAATATTTCCTAAGGGCCCATGATTAACCCAGGGGTTGTGTTAGGCAAAGAAACTAATATTGAAGAGACAAATATTGTTGTCTCTCCTTCTTGGTGCTTACAACTCAATGTTATAAATTAACTGTAAAGATCATTCAGCTGGAGCTCTGATAATGTAGAACAACAGCCTTTGTACAATCTACAAATAAGGAATTTTATATGATAAAGATTAACATAAAACAATAAAACACAAATTCATGGATGCATTCAGTTATTCAGTCAAAGAAGCATAATTTAAGGTTTTGTTATATCCCCAGGTCATCCTAAATCTTCAGGCCAACGCATAAACCATGTTTTAACAAAAACAGATGCCTCCCAGCACACAGGACAGTCACATCTGCTCTGTAACTCCACATGGGACGTCTTCTCATTGCTTAGCAGCCCATCCCCAGTTCCAAAAACACATGAGCCTCCTACTACAAAGTTAAAAATCTAGTGGCTTGCCAGTCAGCTGGCAGTGTATCTGCATTTTTCAGCAGGCTTGGATATCTGGGGGAGCTTAGTGTTCACTCTGAAACTGACCTCTCTGAGCCAAGTTCAGAGTGGTGTGAGTTATCAAATCTGACAGCCTTTTGGCAAGTCTTTGAAGGCTCTTGGGCCAGACTACCTTCCAAGCTCAGCTGGGATCAATTAGGATAAATAATAGTTCTTGCAATAGCTAGTTCCTCCCATGCTTTTAAAAGCATTTATGTGCAATAATGCAGTTTATAGCTTACCTGTCCAATGCTACCATTCAAAAGAAAAGATCAAATAGAAAGGTTAAAATGCCCTGAGTTTCAGAACAATACTGTGGGGGAAAAGGAAGAAAAGATTTGGACAAAGAAGTCAACATTTTGAAGGTTCATTATTCTATAAATTTATTTAAGATGTAATTAAACATATATTCAAAAATACTGTATTTCCCAAAATTTGAATTTCTACCCCAAAAGCAATATTTTGAAAGCCTGATTAAAATATATCACACACACACACTCAAAGACTTTTGACCACCCTCAGCAATCAAGTAGCTGTGATAGTACATAATGTAGAGTTCCGCGTGTAGGCCAAAAATTGTACTCAAGCAGAGGTTACTGGTGAATAATAAATGGAAGTTAGTGGTACAACACCATATGGTAACCTTCTACAGCAAAAATAAGGATGCAGTGAATATTGCTAATTTTCTGACTTCATGTAAACCATGAAGTTTTATTGGGTGTTTCTCTTTACATAGCCTGAGGGTCACGTACGACTGTCTCATAGTTTAAGTACAAACCTTAACATTCTGCCAGAAATTCTCCTTTTTGACCTTTTTTGTTGCTACTAGAATCATGAAACTATTATGGCATCTCATTAATAATAACTGTGTAGGTTTGAGGTTTGCCTGCCACAAAATGTAACTGCTCTTTTTAAAACAATTGCACGTTAAAAAGTTCCTCTATATTTGCTTTATAAGTGTTTTCTGCTTCATTCTACCTTTTTGGTATATTTTTAACAATAAAGATTTATTGTTAATAAGAATGTTTGGGTTTTGGTGTGGCGTTTCTTTTTTCATTCAGAGATAGAAAAGTTTTTGGAAGGCCTTTCTATAGAAATTTTTTTGCATAAGGGACCAGAAGGAAGGTTTTGTTTTGCTTTTTAAGGCAGATTTTATCCATTATGTCAATAACTTTGTTGAGTTATAATGACAGTCAAAATGTATGACAATTGTGGAAAAATAATTTAGTAATGTTTACAAATATCCAATCAGACCCACGAATGGCTCCTGAAGTTGGCTAGAGTGCTCGTTCAGATGCTGTTCTACTAACTACTAAGGATACAATGATTCTCAGACACGCTCCCTGCTCCCCCAAAGTTGTATGTTAAGCCAAGGTAAGTTAAGTGTTCTCTCCAGATCAACCTCTAAATTTGTGGAGTTTGTGGACCTGAATGATATAATGATGCCAAATGGAATTGAGCTCTTAAAAATTAGTAGAAGTTATTATTTGGTGAGTATCAAAAGCAGTACTTTTTGTGAACATAGTTTAAAATGAGAACAGGGATGGGATTAAAGATGTCAGCATGAGAGGGGAGACAGAGACCTCCCCCCAAAACCACATATAATATGAAAATATAGTTAATACAACTAATCCTGAAAGAGCAACAGGAAAGAAGGCTGCACAAGACTGCATACACCTGGACAACAGAGCAGACATCATGAAATAGGGTAACATACCAAAGTCATGATCTGGAAGGACCCAAGCCCTTCCCCCACTGCAGCTCACCAGTGGGAAGAAGAGAAACAGAGAGGAGAGGGGGTGGAGGCCTGGGACTGCTGAACACCCAGTCCTGGATATCTGTTCCTGGAGCGCAAACCTACATTACATGGTGCTGTGGAGATTGTTGGGGATGGAAAGCTAAGACAGGCAGAATACTTGGAAACACTGAGATTCCAGCCACCTATGAAAAACAGGGATCCACATCCAGCTGCTCTTGGATGAAAGAAAGATGGGCAGTCTGAAAGACTTCCTAACAGTGAGAGGGCTGCTAAAGGGGCAAGGATTGCACAGAAATTACTGCTCAGGAGAAGGGACAGGTAGACAAAATTGTATGAACACACTCTCCCCAGCAGGTTGGGAACTTACAGGAGCTTCAGGCGCTACATCCACATGGCTGGCTAAGCAGATCCGAGGCCCCAACCATGAAATGCAGTCTTCTGCACCTTTCTCCGGGCCAGCAGCAGCTCAAAAATTGGTTGCCCCTGTCATTGCACCAGGCCAGCCAGAGGGAATCCCTGCCTATGGCAGCTACAAGTGCAAAGCACAGAAGCTTCTACCTGTGTGCTTGGCCCACTGGCCCTGCTAGTGGAGACAGGCACTGCAGCCAAGAAGCAGGAAACAACTCTTTCCTCCTGAAGGGCACCAGCAGCACTCACCTGCAATCCCTGCCATCGCTCCAGGGGCTGAGCAGCTCCAGAGAGTAGAGCTTCTGGGCACTAGAGGGTGCCACATACAAATATGAGACATCCAAGGAACCTGGTTCAAAACAAAATCCCACAAACACCAGAAAGAGGGTCAAGTGAAACTGAATTCATCAATCTTCCTGAGAGAGATTTCAAAATAAAAATCATAAACATGCTCACAGAGGTACAGAAAAATATTCAAGAACTCAGGGAAGAATTCAGGAATAAGATACAATCATTAAAGAATACAGTATCTGAAATGAAACATACAATGGAGGGATTTAAAAGAAGCTTAGATGAAGTAGAGATGGTAAATGGAATAAAAATTAGAGAAGAGGACTACAAAGAAGCTGAGGTACAGAAAAATAAAGGACCTCTAGGAATGAAAGAATATTGAAAGAACTGTGTGACCAATCCAAATGGAAAAATATTAGCATTATAGGGGTACCAGAAGAAGAAAAGAGAGAAAAAGGGATAGAAAGTGTCTTTGAGGAGGTAATTGCTGAAAACTTCCTGAATCTGAGGAAGGAAATAGTCTCTCAGGGCCATGGAAGTGCACAGATCTTCCAATAAAAGAGACCAAAGAAAGAAACACCAAAACATATAATAATTAAAATGGCAAAGATCAAAGAAAAGGACAGAGTATTAAAATCATCCAGAGAGAGAAAAAAGATCACATACAAAGGAAAACCCATCAGGCTATCAGCAGACTTCTCAACAGACACCTTACAAGCCAGAAGGGAGTGGCATGAAATATTAAATGCAATGAAGCAGAAGGGCCTGGAATAAAGAATACTCTACCCAGCAATATTATCACTTAAATTTGAAATAGGGATTAGACAACTTCTAGATAGGCAAAAGTTGAGAATATTTACCCCCCACAAACCATTTATACAATGCATTTTGGAGGGACTGCTATAGAGGGAAGTATTCCTAAGGCTAAATAGCTGTCACTAGAGGAAATAAAACCACAGTAAAGAAAGTAGAATAATTAATTACTAAGCAGATGCAAAATCAAATTAACTACCCCCAAAGTCAGTCAAGGGATAGGCAAAGAGTACAGAATATGGTACCTAATATATAAAGAATGGAGGAGAAAGAAAAAAGAAGAAAAAAAAAGAACCTTTAGATTGTGTTTGTAATAGCATACTGAGTTAACTTATGCTGTTACAGAGTAAGGAACTTACTGCTGAGCTATTGGTAACCACGAATCTAAAGCCTGCAATGGGAATAAATAGATACCTATCAATAATCACTGTAAATGTAAATGGTCTGAATGCACCAATCAAAAGACATAGTCACAGAATGGATAAAAAAACAAGATCCATCTATATGCTGCCTACAAGACACTCAATTCAAATCCAAAGACATATACAGACTAAAGGTGAAGGGATGGAAAAAGATATTTCATGCAACTAATAGGGAAAAAAAGGCAGGAGTTGTAGTACTTGTATAAGACAAAATAGACTTCAAACAAAGAAAGTAACAAGACACAGAGAAAGACATTACATAATGATAAAGGGAGCAGTCCAATAAAAAGATATAACCATTATAAATATCTACGCACCCAACACAGGAGCACAAACATATGTGAAACAAATACTAACAGAATTAAAGGGGGAAATAGAATGCAATGTATTCAGTTTAGGAGACTTCAACACACCACTCACTCCAAAGGACAGATCAGCAAGACAGAAAATAAGTAAAGAGACAGAGCCACTGAACAACACATTAGAACAAATGGACCTAAAAGACATCTACAGAACACTCCACCCAAAAGCAGCAGGATACACATTCTTCTCAAGTGCACATGGAATGTTTTCCAGACAGATCATACACTAGGCCACGAAAAGAGTCTCAGTAAATTCAAAAAGATTGAAATTGTACCAGCCAGCTTCTCAGACCACAAAGGTATGAAACTAGAAATAAATTACACAAAGAAATGAAAATGCCCACAAATACATGGAGGCTTAACAACATGCTCCTAAATAATCAATGGATCAATGACCAAATTAAAACAGAGATCAAGCAATACATGGAGACAAATGACAACTATAATTCAACACTGCAAAATCTGTGGGACGCAGCTGAGAGGGAAGTATATTTGCAATAAAGACCTACCTCAGAAAAGAAGAACAATCCCATATGAACAATCTAAACTCACAATTAGTGAAACTAGAAAAAGAAGAACAAATGAGTCCCAAAGTCAGTAGAAGGAGGGATATAATAAAGATTAGAGCAGAAATAAATAAAATTGAGAAGAATAAAACAATAGAAAGAATCAGTGAAGACAGGAGCTGGTTCTTTTGAAAAATAAACAAAATAGAAAAACCCCTAGCCAGACTTATTAAGAAAAAAAAGAGAATCTACACACATAAACAGAATCAGAAATGAGAATGGAAAAATCACTACAGACACCACAGAAATACAAAGATTATTAGAGAATACTATGAAAAATTATATGCTAACAAACTGGATAACCTAGAAGAAATGGACAACTTTCTAGAAAAATACAACATTCTACGGTGTACCCAGGAAGGAACAGAAAATCAGAACAAACCATTTACCAGCAATGAAACTGAATTGGTAACCAAAAAACTACCTAAGAACAAAATTTCTGGACCAGATGACTTAACTGCTGTATTTTATCAAACATTTAGTGAAGACCTAATACCCATTCTCCTTAAAGTTTTCCAAAAAGTAGAAGAGGGAATACTTCCAAACTCATTCTATGAAGCCAGCATCAATCTAATACCAATACCAGACAAAAACACCAAAAAAAAAAAAAAAAGAAAATTACAGACCAATATCCCTGATGAACATAGATGCAAAAATACTCAACAAAATATTAGCAAACTGAATTCAAAATACATCAAAAAGATCACCCTTCATGATCAAGTAGTATTTATTGCAGGGATGCAAGGATGATACAACATTTGAAAATCCATCAACATCATCCACCTCATCAACAAAAAGGACAAAAACCACAAAATCATCTCCATAGATGTTGAAAAAGCATCTGACAAAATTCAACATCCATTCATGGTAAAAACTCTCCACAAAATGGGTAGAGAGGGCAAGTACCTCAAAATAATAAAGGTCATATAAGACAAATCCAGAGCCAACATTATACTTGACAGTGAAAAGCTGGAAAATTTTCTTTTAAGACTGGGAACAAGACAACGATGCCCACTCTCCCACTTTTATTCAACATAGTTCAGGAAGTTCTAGCCATGGCAGTCAGACAACACAAATAAATAAAAGGCATCCAGATTGGTAAGGAAGAAGTTAAATTGTCACTCTTTAAAGATGACTTGATACTGTACATGAAAAGCCCTAAGACTCCACTCCAAAACTACTAGAACTAATAACTGAATTCAGAAAGTTGCAGGATACAAAATTAGTACACAGAAATATGTGGCATTCCTATGTACTAACAATGAACTAGCAGAAAGAGAAATCAGAAAAACAATTCCATTTACAACTGCATCAAAAAGAATAAAATACCTAGGAATAAACCTAAAAAAGGAGGTGAAAAATGTATACCCTGAAAACTACAAGACACTCATGAGAGAAACTAAAGAAGACACCAATAAATGGAAATATATCCCATGCTTATGGATAGGAAGGATTAATATTTGTCAAAATGGCCATCCTGCCCAAAACGATCTACAGATTCAATGCAATCCCTATCAAAATAGTTACAGCTTTCTTCAAAGAACTAGAGCAAATAGTTCTAAAATTCATATGGAACCCCAAAAGACCTGAATAGCCAAAGCAATCCTGAGAAGGAAGAACAAAGCTGGGGGAATTACACTCCCTGACTTCAAGCTCTTCTACAAAGCCACAATAATCAAGACAATTTGGTACTGGCACAAGAACAGATGCATGAATCAATGGAACAAAATAGAGAACCCAGATATAAACTCAAGCATCTATGGTCAATTAATATATGATAAAGGAGCCATGAATATACAATGGGGAAATGACAGCCTCTTCAACAACTGGTGTTGGAAAAATTGGACAGCTACATGTAAGAAACAGAAACTGGATTATTGTCTAACCCCATACACAAAAGTAAACTAGAAAGAGATCAAAGACTTAAATGTAAGTCATGAAACCATAAAACTCTTAGAAGAAAACATATGCAAAAATCTTTTGCATATAAACATGAGCAACTTTTTCCTGAATGCATCTCCTCGGGCAGGGGAAACAAAAGCAAAAGTGAACAAATGGAACTACATCAAGTTAAAAAGCTTCTGTACAGCAAAGGACACCATCAGCAGAACAAAAAAAAGGCATCCTACAGTATGGGAGAATATATTTGTAAATGATATATCCAACAAGGGGTTAACATCCAAAATATGTAAAGAACTCACACACCTCAACACCCAAAAAGCAAATAACCCATTTAAAAAATGGGTATAGTATATGAACAATTCTCCAAAGAAGAAATTCATATGGCCAACAGACATATGAAAAGATGCTCCACATCACTAATTGTCAGGGAAATGCAAATTGAAACCACAGTGAGATATCACCTCACCCCAGTTAGGATGGCCAACATCGAAAGACTAGGAACAACAAATTCTGGTGAGGATGTGGAGAGAGGGGAACCCCCCTACACTGCTGGTGGGAATGTAACTTAGTTCAGTCTTTGTGGATAGCAATATGGAGGTTCCTCAAAAACCTAAAAATAGAAATACCATTTGACCCAGGAATTCCAATCCTAGGAATTTACCCAAAGAAAACACGTTCTCAGATTCAAAAAGACATATGCATCCCTATGTTTATTGCAGCACTATTTACAATAGCCAAGATATGGAAGCAACCTAAGTGTCCATCAGTAAATGAATGGATAAAGAAGAGGTGGTACATATACACAATGGAATATTATTCAGCCATACGAAAGAAACAGATCTTACCATTTGTAACAACATGTATGGAACTGGAGGATATTATGCTCAGTGAAATAAGCCAGGCAGAGAAAGACAAGTACCAAATGATTTCCCTCATTTGTGGAGTATAACAATGAAGCAAAACTAAAGGAACAAAACAGCAACAGACTCACAGACTCCAAGAAGGGACTAGCGGTTACCAAATAAGAGGGTGGGTGGGGAGGGAGGGAGAAGGGAATTGAGGCGTATTATGATTAGTACACAAGGCGTGCGGGGAAGACAGTGTAGCACAGAGAAAACAAGTAGTGACTCTGTGCCATCTTACTACCCTGATGGACAGTGACTTCCATGGGGTATGGGGGGGGGGGCTTGATAATATGAGTGAATGTAGTAACCACATTTTTTTCATGTGAAACCTTCATAAGAGTGTATATCAATGATACCTTAATAAAAATTAAAAAATAAAATAAAAAATGGGCACAGGATCTGGTTTGCTTAAGTGATGGACAGGGTACATCAATGTTTTTCAATATAAGGAATCTGTAGTGTGATGTGTGTGTGTGCACTTATGTGTACATTCTCTAGCATCTGAGTCTGAAGATTAGAGTATTACATTGTATGTTCAAATTACTTTGCATTGCTGACATAATTGAGAAGTTAGTGAAAAATATGTTAAACTTAGGGTAACAGAAGAGAGAAGTTTTGAAACTTAGATTACAGTCTTTAATTTAACAAATATTTACAGTCCTAAAATATGCTTTCAATATTTGAAATATGGGTAAAACAGTAGAAACAAGGCTTGGTTTCTAGTCATATGGGTATTAAGAATCTCAATGAGAAAATCCCAATAGAAAAGTAGTAATGAAATATCAGCACAAGATGCCTAATATTCTAAAGCGAGTGGTACAACTGACAAGTTACCAGAACGAGAAGGGGGAGTAGGCTGCGGCCCAATGCACTTAAGGCAGACTTCATTGGAGAGTTATGACTGGCACTCGCCACTGTTTTATTTAGATGTCCAGTGAGGGGAACAAAGGTAAAATAAATGGAGCACTGAGGATGTAAGCAGCACAAGCAGGCAGGAAAAAATAGAGTGGAGAACAAGGTCCCAAGCTGACTAATTCACAATTGGATAATCATTTTTAAGTAATCGGGGAGTTCAGTTACAACATTTTATAGCAATTTTACTTCTATGTATACAATATTCATCAATTATGTTTGCTTGTTTGTCTATAAATTGTCTTGTTTTTATATCAATAGAAATCAGTTATACACTTAAGAAGAATTCTTCCAGTGACATGTTGTATCTCTTTTGCAGGTTTCCTTTAGGAAACCTGCAAAAACTCTCTGCAGTACAGGACTAAGGCTAAAGTTGCCTTTTTGAAATATTTGCTTGTGTTTTTTGTCAGATTGTTCTGATTTTTATAAACATGGCATTATTTAAAAATTAGACTTTTTAGAAATTCATTTTGTTATATGTTCTCATTAACATGAGCACTTTGATTCATTCTCCCAGTTTTTCTTTTACTTTCATTTAGAGTTTAGAGTTACAGATCTACAATATTACATGTTCTGTAATTTAAATATTTCAGGAAAAGCCATGGGATAGTCATGGGTAGAAAAATTAACTGTAAAGCTGCTACAACCTTGAGCACTTAGATCGTATTTGAAGAATGTCGTCTGAAATCCACATTACAGAAAGAGATAAGGAAGGCACTTAAAATAATACAAAGTAAACATACACTGGCAGTTATAGTACCTTGTTGCTGAAGGTGGTCCCCACCGAACCAGCCTCCCAGAATTTGAACTCTTACATAATCCCTGCCCACAAAGAAAGAGGAGCCAATTCTGTACCTATAGATTAAGAAAGCCTGCTGGTTTCCAGTTTTGAGCTTTGGGAACCCTGAACCACCATGAAAGATGTCCAGTCACCCATCTGGAGATACTACGTGGAGATGCCCTCTGACTCTGTGGTGAGGGAGGAGGCCCAGTTGTCAGCAATCCAGCGGAGCCTTCTGTGACTTCCAGACCGGGCGCTCTCTGACTACAGCTACGGGTACACCCCAAGTGAAAACCAAAGAAGAACCATATTGAGAAGAATTGGAAACTTAGAATAAAGAAACAAGTTAAAATAGGACACAAGCCATCTGTGGAAACTGATTACATTGAGACAGAAGAGTATTTTCTCAACCTAATAACGTTTATTCACTAAAAACAAAAAAACCACTGTTAACATCCAATTTAACAATGAAAGACTTATCTGTCTTGCTTATGATCTGGAACAAGGCAATGATGTACATTCTTAAAATTTTTCCTTAGCCCTGCACTAAAAGACCTGGCCAGTAACATAAGGTAAAAATAAATAAATACATAAAAGCAATACAGATTTGTTTGCAAATGGCAAGTGTGCCTGTAAAAATCCTAATCTACAAAATGTCTCCTATGACTCATAAGTAAATTTAGCAACATTAAAGGGTACACAATTTCTATACAAATCCTTCCATTTGCCACGATGTAGATGTACCTTGAAGACATAATATTAAGTGAAATAAGCCAGATGCAGAAGAATAAATAATGCAAGATTCCACTTGTGTGAGGAAGCTAGAATCATCCAACTCATAGGATCAGAGAGTAGAATGGTGGTTGCCATGGACTGTGGGGAGGTGGAAATGGGGAATTGTTTTTCAATGGATATAAAATTTCTGTTAAGATAGGTAAGTCCCAGAGTTCTGCTATGAAACAGTCCTTAAAAGGTATTGTGCACCTTAAAGTAAGAAAAAAACAGCCCAAAAGAACACAGGGAAATTTTTGGAGGCAATAGGTATGTTTAGTACGTGGTTATGGTATTACAGGTATTACAGGTAAACATATGTCCAAACTCATTAATATATATACATTAAATATGTGCAATTTTTTGTATATCAATTATACCTAAATAAAGCTAAAAAAAATGTAAATGTCTTCAACTGTATTTCCTTTTGAGCAACGTCTTTTTCTTTTCTATGCTCATTGTTTAACGATGTAAAATTTAAAGAAGGAAAAGACGGCATGCTAATGTCATATCATTTTCTATGCATGTTTCAAGTAGTTCAGTTCTTACTATAAATTATAATATATAATGTGAAATTTTACCTGCTGAATTAATTGTGGTATTTTCCATTATTAAATAGCTGAATAAGCACTAGAAAAGTATTTATAAAGAATCTCTTACAATATATAAGAATACATATATGTTTTTCAGGTGAAAATATAAGAAACATAAAACAGAAAAAAAAATTTTTACAAATTAATAATATGAAGGCAAATAATGCAATTTAAAAATTGGGCAAAAATCTTGAACAGACATTTCACAAAAGTAAATATCAAGTGACAAATATAAAGATGCACAATGTCATTGGTCATCAAGAAAATAGAAATTACAACTACAGTGAGTTATCACTACATAAATATTCAAATGACTAAAAATAAAGACTGAGAAAATCAAGTGTTAGATAGAATGTGGAGCAACAGGAACTCTCATTCACTGCTGGTGGAAATAAAAAATGGGACAACTACTCAGACAAAAAATTGAATAATCATGCAGTTAACCTTGGTTGGAAATAAAAAAGTGAATTACTGATACTCAAAATGATATAGATAAGTCTCGAAAGAATTTTACTGAGCAAAAGGAGGTAGACATAAAAAAACATATATGATTTAATTTACGTGACATCTAGAACAAGCAAAACCAATACATAGTGGAAGACATCAAACCAGTAGTTGCCTGGATTGGATTGAGGAGTGGGGAAAATTGCAAAAGAACACAACAGAACATTTTGGGGAGATAAAAATAGTCTGTTTCTTGATTGTGGTGGTTACATTGATATGTACATTTAGCAAAACTCATCAAACTGCACCGTTAATGTGATGCATTTACTTGAATGTAAATTATACCTCAATAAAGTTGCTTTTTAAAAAATTACCACAAAAAGATGCCACACACAATGAATACAATGACTAAAATTAAAAAAAAAAATCCACTTTAAGTCCATAGATCCTAAGTCCTTTCTGTTGGAGATGTTTAGCAACTGAAAATTTTACATGTTTCTGCTAGAAGTGAAAAATGTCTCATTCACTTTGGAAAACAGTTTGACAGATTTTCATAAAGCTAAAAATATACATGCTGTATGGCTCAGTAATGCCATTCTGAGGCATTTATTTGGGAGAAATGAAAAATGTCTCCATCAAAAGACCTGTATGAAAATGTTCATAGCATCTTTCTTTGTTATATGGAAACTGTAAGCAACCTAAATGTCCATCAACAGTTGAAGAGGTAAACAAATTGTATATATTTCATGTACTCATGCAATGGAATATAACTATAAAAAGAACAAACTACTTATATACACAGCTGATAGATCGATGAATCTCAAAACACCATGCTGAGAAAAGAAGCCAGACACAAAAGCACACAAAATAAATGATTCCATATACAGTTGACCCTCGAATAACACAGGTTTGAATCCATTTATACACTGATTTTTTCAGTAAATATGCTGAAAGATTTTTGGAAATTTGTGACAATTTGAAAAACATTTTCTTTTTTCTAGTTTACTCTAAGAATATAGCACATAATACATATAACATAATGAAAATATGCTAATCAATTAATATAACATATAAAATAAGGTATCAAAAACATTTCTGGTAAACAGTAGTATATTCATAGTTAAGTTTTAGAGGAGTCAAAGTTGTATGCAGATTTTCAACTGCATGGAGGGGTTCAGTGCATTTAACTCCCCTAAGTTATTCAAGGGTCAATAGAACATACATAAAATTCTAGAACATAAAAACTAATCTTGAGTAATAAAAACTGTATCAAGTTCACACAGTCAACTGCATATGGATGTTTATAGCAGCTTTATTCATAATTGCTAGATTATGCTTATTTGCTAAAACTTGGAAGCAACCAAAATGTCCTTCAGCAGGTGAATGGATAAAAAACCATGGTAAATAAACTGTGAAAAAAGAAATGAGCTATCAAGCCTTGAAAAAACATGAAGGAACTTTAAATGTAAATTACTAGAAGCCAATCTAACAAAGCTACATGCTGTATAATTCCAGCTATATAAAATTCTGGAAAAGGGAAAACTATGGAGACAGTAAGAAGGTTAGTGATTGCAAGGGGTCTGGAAGGAAAGAGGGATAAATAGGTGGAACACAGGATTTTAGGGCAGTGAAAAGTACTTTCTGTGATACTGTAATGATGGATACATCTCATTATACATTTTTCAAAATCTCTAGAGTGTACAAACACCAGGAGTAAATTCTAATGTAAAAAATGGGTTCTAATATGTGTTAAGGTAGGTTAGCCAATTTTAACACACATACTGCAATGGTGGGGACGTTAGTTGAGGGGGAGGTTATGTGTGTGTGAGAGCAAGTGATATACGACAGCTCTCTGTGCTTTCTGTTCAATTTTGCTATGAATCTAAAATTGCTCTAAAAAATAAAGTCTAGGTAAAAGGGAAAACATATTTCAAAGTTGCCTGATCTAAGACATGGTCTTTTAGTGCAATGAGTCATGGATGAACTCTGGAATGATAGAAATGTTCTGTCTATAACTTAATTAGGGTAGTAATTACATGAGTGCATATATTTTTCCAAACCCATGTACAGTACACTCAAAATGGATAGATTTCATTGTATGTAAATGGTACCCCAAGAAACTTGATTAGAAATAATTTTTTAAAAACATTTTAACAAAGGGGACTTTGGGTAGATGTGGTAGTTGGTACTTAGAGAAAAAGGTACATATAGAAATAGTAAGAATATGAAGTAAACAAGCTATTTGTGGCAGATTGGTTGCATTAATAGCCCTAATAAATGTTCTTCCCTACATTATGCATGATTTTGGATTATATCTTTGTAATGCCTTTCCACTTTGATTCTGGGTCAGTTATGTGACTTTCTTTGCCCAATAGTAAAACAGTCAATGCAATGCTTGCAGAGCATATGTACATTTCTGCTCTGGAACTCCTGCTTAAAGGAGCTTGCTCATTCTTAAGTCTCTGTCCTAAGGAAGGTAACTTCTTTAGCCTAGAATACTTGTATTATGCTTATTTGCTAAAACTTGGAAGCAACCAAAATGTCCTTCAGCAGGTGAATGGAAAAAAGACCATGGTAAATAAACTGTGAAAAAAGAAATGAACTATCACTTCTTTGGGAGATGGGAGAGAGACATGTAACAGAGCTATCTTTTCCCAGCCATTCTAGATCAGTTGCTCATAAATTATCTAACAGCCAGCCAACACCCTTACACGTCAGGAAATGCAGCTGAGACAAGAAAGTTCTCCCCATAGAGCCCACCCTGAATAGTTGACCCACAGTGAACTCAACAAATGCTTATTGTTTTAGGATGGTTTGCTATGGTCTATTGAGAATTTTACATCAAAAATAACTAACATGATTTATAGATGATTCATAATATATTTCTACTAAACATATTTTCACATTATAATTTAAAGAGTTGGTTTGAATGTTTAATAATCCATGACTGTCCTATATATACAATCGAAATTTAAGGTTAAAAGACTTTTTTAAGCCATGAAGTTAAATTTCTAAACAAATTAATAGGCTGTAATTCAAATTATTGGCGTATTTTGCTTTAACAGAAGTTGGAGCTAGGTTGAGTCCTGATGATTCTTATGCTGAAAGTTTTTTCTTATTCCTGTGGGATCCCATGATTTTCTGGAAGTCATTTACATCTACAATCTATTTTTCCCCTTATTTCAAAATATTATGTTATTTCCTCCCTCTCTTTCTCTCACTCTTACTTTCTCTCTTTTGGTTAACCTGGAAATTTCATTATAATTCCTGAATACTAGAACACTAGGGCATACCCACTTTTGTAAATGCATGTCAAATTAAATACATTATTTTACAAAGAAATCCATGAAGTTTAGGGTTTTTTTTTTAACTGTTCTAGAATTCTGTGTCCTGACCACTCTTTAATGTGATAAAGCAGGGGCTAAGCAATCTTTTCTGAAAAACGTTGTTTGTGGTAAAGGTTATCTTCCCTGAAGTTAAAATTCCAAAGTAGGGTGTTCTAGTGTTTATACCTTCTTCCATTGCAAGCCATTAGACTAAGACATAATTATACCTTACAAAAATAAAATGTCACCAGTTTTACAAATAATTTTCTCCTAAATTTCGGAAGAGGCAGGAAAAAAGGGCAAAATGTTATTGTGAACCCTCTTTTATCAGGAAAGATGCAAAGCATGAGAGCTGACACACTGACTGAAGACTGTGGAAGATTATTATCCTTAGTACATTGAAATTGCTAAGAAAGTAGATCTTAAAACTTCTCCTCACAAGGAAACAAAATTATAACAGCGTGTGGTGATGGATGCTAACCAAACTATTGTGATTATCATTTTGCAAAATGTACATATGTTAAATCATTTTATTGTACACCTAAAACTATACAATCTTATATGTCAATTTTATTTCATTTTTAAAAAGCATGTGTAATGGAAAAATGATGAGTCAATACTACCTATATCACATTTTCTTTGTATCTAGGTAACTTCCAATACAGAGAACTACTAAGGAAATTATTCTTGTTCTTCATGCTGCAAGTTAAATTATTTATCATAAATCTGATTGTAATCTTTCAGAAGATTAGAATAGAAAAGGTAAAATGATTGCTTTCCAATCATAATGTTGAATAAAAGTATATATTATGTGGGGACATAATAGTCTCTGCCACGTATTTTCCTTTGATTTTTTTTCTTTGTGTTTTAAATAACCTTTAAAAACGTTAAAACCACTCCTAGTTCATGAGGCATTAAAAAAACATAGACTGATCAATTCATTATCAGAAAGTTCTTCCCCTAAGCTTGTAATTTTTTTATATTTTAATTTCTTTTTTTTTTTAAAGTATGACCTACAGCCTCTATTTTTCAGGGACCTCACCTCTGAAGTTATAATGCATATGTACCACAGAAGCAAAGTTTCCATTGTATAAAATGGCTATCAGAGAGGGCAGTCTCTTCTGAAACCGTGCAGCTTAGAAACCTCACAGTTACAAGGTCAGGACTCTTCTCCCAGGAACAGATAGCCTGCCTTGCTGGACTTCGGGTAGCTCTGCAGTAAATGAATAACTGGTGAGTTTTCCCACGTGAGTGCCGCGCCAACCACCGGGAAGGAGATGCTACTGAGACGATGCCTGGCTTTGCGTGGCAGTGTTACTGTGCCTTTATACTCTTAATTTTTCATTTATTTTACAGTGTAAAGCTTACCTTAGGATTTATACTCCCATTCTTCTTCACCTTTTCTTCTTTATATTTTTAATCCCATCTTCTGTCAAATTGTAAGTTTTTTAAAGGAAGAGCTAAGCATAGAGGTGAGGAAAAATCAAGGAAGAACCATGAAACTAAATATACCATAAATTTCTATTATTAAAAAAGTATTTCACTCATTTCATTATACCGTTATAGTTGTTTTTACTCTGATGTTGTCATACTGACTCAACAGCAACATCTAATAGCATCTGAATTTTACCAGGACTGCAAAGAAAGCAAGCTTAGAGCATAAATATGCCAGTGTTTAATAAATTATTCCATATGAGTCTAAGTTGTTTAACAGGTAGTTGCCAGATTGCCTATTTACAAGGAATAAATCATTCTCACGGTTTTTATTCCATGGCTGGACCTTCACAGTACAGAGCCATTTCCATTTTTTCATTCAAGTATAATTGATAGCATATGAGTTTCAGGTGTACAACACAGCAATCCAACAACTATGCTCACTACAGTCAGTGTAGTAACCGTATGTCACCAAACAAAGATATTACGATATTACTGACTATATTCCCTATGCTGTACTTTCCATCCCCATGACTTATTTATTTGCTTCTGTCTTTCCAGGGAAATATAAATACAGTGACTCTCAAACTAGTTCCTGAAAGATCAAAGATGAGTAACTTACCTTAGTATTACAAAAAATAATGTATGAATACATAGTATGTGTAAGTTGTTCTTACAATACATACAATAATTTTGAAAAATGAATCAAGGCCTTCAGGGGAAATGCATTTACACTAGGTGTCCTTTATAATGAATTGTTTCAGGCAAGTGAACTATTACACTAAGGGATACACCATTCAGCTTTTTTGTCACTGCCTTTCTATTTGGTTTCCTCTACCCCTCATGGGGTGGCATACGTACAAAGGGGAAAGCTATTTTCCAAGGGGCTGCATCTAACTGCTTGGCCAGCTTTGACTTGGGCAAAATGTTTGTCAAACTGTCATGTTGCTCTTGGACCATCCTCTATCCTTCAAGTCTTCTGAAACTTCACTTTCCATGACTAACCTTTGATTTAAGTAATCTCAAGGTTTCAGCTATAACTTATAACTATTTTAACATAAAAGAATTTAATTTAATGTCAGGGGTGGGTGTCATCTGAAATATCTGTATCTTATCCAATTGACAATAGGGCCCAATCATAAAGAATGTAAGAGACAAGAAACAGTCCTCCACCCTTTATTATGATCCTTCATGTCACTCTAAAAGACATAACCAGGAAGGGATGTAACAGAAAATAGCATAGAATGGCACCAGAGTGTTTTGATCTAATTGTTTATAATGAAAAAAAGAAAAAATTTGTAATTGCAAAATGCTTATTTCTAGATTTGCATTAAGAATAAAGGATACTTACATGAGCACAATAACATTATTTGTCATCTAACCAGAAATTCATGGTTGGCCCTAGAATCCTTTTTTCCTGACACTGATATTCTCAACTCTGGAAGCCTCAATTTTATTTAACATTTGAAAGCATATTCTTAGGACTGTTATTATTTACAATGATTGGAAGATTATTGGTTTAAATTTTTTTCTCAAATGAAAAATGAATCATGCCAAGCTTTGTCTAATTTGGGGAGAAGGAAAGGGGACAGGAAAATGAGGATAAGTAAATAAAACTTTCTAGTTCTCTCTTGATTGGAGGAGTCATTTTTGTGATCAGTGAATTCTCAGAGTTCTAACTATCAATTTAATAAATTCAATATTTAATAAAGATAATGAAATTTTGCATTTAAAATAATTTTTAAATTTTTTATTTCCTGTCATATTCAACTAGAGCTTACATTATATTTCACCATAAAATAATGATTGATAGGGAACAAGTATCACAAATTTCACAAAAACGGAAAATGTTTAAGTTAAAGGAATAGATTTCTACCATGTCTTTAAGAATGAAGAGTTCTAGTTACAAATGTAATAGGAAAGAACAAGTTTATTTGAATTAATAGTAAATTACTGTTATGATTAATCCACCTCTAACTGTAGTTAAAGAAGCAAAATATTAATTAGTAAAAGCCAGCATATTAGAACAACTTTAATAAAACATTATTCAACTACATGCTATGTAACACATTGATTTTAATTATACCAATATATCATTTTATATCAGAAGTCCCAACAAATCTTTACACTGAATTGTATTTTGCTTCTCACTGCTAGAGGTTGTATACAAAATTTGTCCTATTAAAATTTTAAGACCCCTCATAGTCTTTCTTGCCCTGAATATTTTAGATATACATACATATATAGTATACATATACTCAAACACATTGATAATTTAAAACCGGCAATATGAACTTCAACTAATGAAGTGTGTTTCACGTGTTTCATGACTGGACTTAAATCAGTCTTTAAGGTCTTTTGAAAATGTTTGCCACTCTGTTAAGTATACTAAACCTCTATTTTATAGCATTTGTATTCCCTCTTTTACAAGTGAATTCTTAATAGGTGTCCCCTAGCCTTCCCTCATACACTGTCCTGTTCTGAAAAAAAGGGAGCCATGGTAATTCAATGAATGGTCTAAATGTAAACCATGTTAAAGACAGTAGAGACTGAGAGAGCCTCTTGTCTCTCTTTATCAATTAATGCAATCTAATGAAAGAATTTGGAAGCGTGCCACTGGCTAGCTCTGTGATCTCGGCAAAATCATTTACCCTATCTGACCTTGGCTCCTTTATAAAAGGAGGAAGTTTAACAAACAATATTGCCAAATTCGCCTCTTAAACATAAAATTTTATGATGTAAACTTTAACCAGAATTAATGCATATTTTTGAAACAATGAACGCAAAAGCAAAGCAATAATTTGGATGGTTTGCTAATTAATGTGTACCAAAAATGAATCTAAAAAAGCAACACACATTTTAAGAGTCCATCTGACAACAATCACTCTTACGAATGATTTTACTACTTAGATTAAACTATTCCCTATGCCAATTCACTCATGCTAGATCTCTAAGCTCCCAAATATAACACATCCAGTAACAGAAAAATGTTACTCATTTATTGAACTACCCTATCCTTGTGTACATTTTGCCAGAGTAGCATTTCTTAAATGCTACTGTATTTAAAATGCCACTGCCATTGATCTTTTTTTCACAAGTTTCCTTCATTTGGATCACAAGCAACAGCCATCCAGTGGAAATTTTTGCAAAACTTTTGGCTTTCTGTACGAACCTACTAGCAGAAGGATTTTTCCCCACTGCAGATGAAACAAATTGTTTCTCTTTGGATAGGTTTTCCCATTAAGCAAACTTTTGCCATTGAAATCTATGTTTAGATTTGGGTATTGGGACATCACCAAGTTAAATAGATGCTTGCTGAAATATCTTTTACTTTGCTGATTCAGATACATGTTAATCATTCTATGAATTTAATAACAATCATTAAGTATTATTTTTAAATAATCACTTTGTCAAAAAATGGTACTTCTAATGTTTGATATTTTTGGCTCATAAAGTACACTTCAATCTTATGAAAATTACTTAAACTATCTGCATTCCTTTTTCCCTGAATACAAGTGAATTGTTTCAATTTTTTTTGTGTGTGACAATCATTCTCTGCTCAAATTTGCCCACAGAGAAGTCCAAGACCAGCAAAATGCACAACTGTTACTTAAGAAAAGGAAAAAAAGATTTTATAAAAATGAATACCTATATTTATTTTGGGCAACTTGCCCCTTCTTGATTCTCAGTTTCTTGTGTGTAAAATGATGAGTTTGCATTAGATGGTTTCCAAAGTCTCTCTGGCCCTAAATTATTAGGACTTTATGACCCCATTTGCAAGCCTTACTAATTTACCACAGATGTACTCTTGTCCAATATCAATGCCAATAAACATCAGCATTGAGAAACAGCTAATAAGAAGCTGAAGTTTTTGATGGTGCAGATACTGATATAAATGAAAGCACAGTTTAGTTCTCGTAGATAGGACTGCATTTCTTCAGTCATTCTTTTTGTTACCTATTACATATAAGGTTGGAATTCCCACCTAACTTCAATTTATTACCCTTGTTCCCTTTTCAGTCCTGACTTTTTTCTTCACCTTTTATCATATTCTGCAGATTCAGAGGGACTGAGAGGAGAAAGGCACCAGTTTAAGGGTTGCATTACTGGCTGTTCTACAGTCCTCATCTCTTCCCTGTCCTCTTCCAAATGTTCAGATGTCCCTCTTATGGCTGTAAGCCTATGCTGCTTAGGGATCAGTATGATTACAATTACAAATAAAATGAACTGTGCAAATACTGTCCTTGTGGCCTATAATATATCAATTCCCTGCTTCTACCTTATTAATAACTCTCAATGCCAACAATATTCCCAGGCTTAGAAAATTTATCTAAGTCAATCAAGATAATACTGTGACCAATTCTGGACTCTAAGAATTAAAGGTAAATCTGCTGAAGGACTTTAACTTTCCTGGTAGACTGCACCATGATCACTGGTACCACCTCCTTCTCTCTCCCTTTCTCTTATCTTGATGCTTGAGATCATAAAAACCAGGAGAAACAGTCATGCAGAAGTCCTGACATCACTGAATCGCTAATCCAAAGCCACAACCATTAATATCTAGTCTTCTTGCCATATGAGAAATCAAATGTTTGTGGCAAGTGTTGTGACAGAACGCCTATATCCCCCTTGAGGATTGAAGGATTTGTTCTCCCAGCTACTAGGAAGATTACAAACTAACATCTCTCAGCTGCAAGCCCTATTCCAGAATTGTATCAGCTGAAGAATACCAGCCTCGCCCAAGGATCTGTCCCCTTCTGAGGAAGCCCATTTCAATGAATGGTTGATGTCGGTGTGTAAAAGGCTGGTGTTTCTCTTCAACACACGATGACCATCTCTGAAGAGTTGTCCCATCTTTGGCTCTTACCCACAAGCCTTGAAGTCTTGTTGTAAATAAACCTCAGCCCACCTCTCCCTCCACCCAAAGTACTGTTTTCCTCACATCCTCTAAGATAACGTTTTTTAGAACATTCTCTCTGAAAACTTGTGATGTTAAGTCTCTTTCTCAAATTGGCTTCTGACAAAAATCAAATTAAAACATTGTTGAATCTACTGTTAAACATTCTGTTACTTGCAGCCAAAATTACTCCTAATCTATCCATGAGTATGTAAAGCAACTGAGAGACTGGTGAAATGCTCCTTAAACAGAAACCACCACGTTAAACTCTTATAAACCCCAACAAAAGAGACTTTGTAGTGTGATGGAAATCTCATGACTTTCCATAGGATTAGAGTTAAAATCCTGGCTTGTTCACTTAACCAGCAAGGCAAATTTAAGCAAAAATACTAAAGCCTTTTTACGTCTAATTTTCCTCAGTGTTATGTGGAATAATACTTTTTTTTAATCAAATGTACATCACAGTGGTTCAACAGTCCCCCTCCTCGCCACTTCCTCACCATACCCTCCCAAGAACTAGCAGAAAGAGAAATCAGACAATTTCACCAAAAAGAATATAACACCTTGGAATAAAACCTAACCAAAGAGGTGAAAGACCTATACCCTGAAAACTGTAAGACACTCAATGAGAGAAATTGGAGAAGACACTAATAAGTAGAAATACATACCATGCTCATGGATAGGAAGAATTAATATTATCAAAATGGCCATCTTGCCTAAAGCAATCTACAGATTCAACGCAATCCTTATCCAAATTCCAACAGCATTCTTTAACAAACTAGAACAAATAGTGCTAAAATTCATATGGAACCACAAAAGACCCCAAGTAGCCAAAGGAATCCTGAGAAAGAAGAACAAAGTTGAGGAGATTATGCTTCCTGACTTCAAGATCTACTAGAAAGCTACAGTAATCAAAACAATTTGGTACTGGCACAAGAACAGACCTATAGACCAATGGAATAGAAGAGAGAGCCAGATATAGACCTACTCATCTATGGTCAATTAATATGTGATAAAGGAGCTATGAATATACAAGGGAGAAAAGACAGCATCTTCAACAACTGGTGCTGGAAAAACTGGACAGCTACATGTAAGAGAATGAAACTGGATTATTCTCTAACTCCATACTCAACAGTAAACTCAAAATGGATCAAAGACCTGAATGTAAGTTATGAAACCATAAAACTCTTAGAAGAAAACATAAGTAAAAATCTCTTGAATATAATAAGCATGAGCAATTTGTTTCCTGGACACATCTCTTAGGGAAAGGGAAACAAAATAAAAAATTAACAAGTGTGGATAAAATGAGAGTTCCTGTGGCCAGGATTCTCACCTGGCCCTGGCTGACTAGCTCACTGCACACCTGTGGGCAATACATGGCTGTTGACTCTATAAAAAGAGCTCCACCCAGTGCTATGGGTGCAACACAGTGGCAGGGCTGCAAGGCTGCAGCAGAGCAGAGCAGAGGCTGGAGTGGTGGTGGTGCCAAGGACAGAGGCCCAGAGGACAGCTGTGTGGGACGACTGTGAAGAGAGGCCCAGAGGATGGCTGTGTGGGATGGCTATGAGAGAAGCCCAGAGGATGGCTATGCAGACAGAGGGGCCCAGAGGCAGAGACCGGCTTGCTGCATACAGACTCGCTCTGAGTGAATGGGATTCTAATGACTGACCTACCACCTGGAAATAAAGTTGGGTATAACCCTTTCACCCCCAAGAACGTTTTGCTGTCATTTTCTTTGGTCACACTGAATCCATAGTGTACTTGCCTGGGGCTGAAACCCATTGGCAAGACAACAAGTGAGACTGCATCAAACTAAAAGGCTTCTGTACAGCAAAGGACACTATCAGCAGAATAACAAGGCACCCTACAGTATGGGAGAATATATTCATAAATGACTCTTCTGATAAGGGGTTAACATCCAAAATATACAAGGAACTCATAGGCCTCACCATCCAAAAAACAAATTACCCCAATTAAAAAATAATACTTTTTTATTATTTTATTTTCTATTTTTTTGGCAAGTAACAGAAAGGCAATATACATAAAGCATCCAGCACATATAATCATCCCTTGATTATTTTCTGTGAGGATTCAACAAAGTAACACCTGAAAAATATCTAAGATATATAATCTTCAATCTATAAAAAGTAGCTGTTACTATTACATTAACTTTAGACTTGTTTTCCTGCAATGACACCAGTCCAGAATCATCAGTCCAGATTTGAACAACCTAAAGCCTATCTTTTATAAGTAGCTCTTTGGTATTTATTAGCTTTTCTCTTTCAGTTTTATTTTACAATACACATGTTTCTGGATGTGGCAAAATTGGGGTGATTTGAGAATGTGCAAATGACAGAGGTGTATATTCAGACCTGTCTCTGGAGAACCCACAGAGGACTTCAGGGGAGCACAGCTCTTGTGCACTTATGGTGGCCTCAGGCCCACAACACCAGAAGGCTTCAGATAGGACACACATGCCATTTTCACATAAGAGGATAAGAGGATTAGGACCTAAGACCTTATGTGGACCCCACTGTGCCAGGTTTGACAGACACTTGTTCCTTTATGCATGATGGCTTTTGGGCAGACACTTTGCATCTATAGCTTTGGGATATGTAGTACATACTCCATAACTATTTGTTGAGCTTGAAACAGCTAATCAATTTATTTCTGTCCTTCACTATGCTATGCCTTCAGCAGCAAAGAATTAAGTCTTCCTCTGAGATAGTCAGAAGGACTGCTTTGCCAAAAGATCAAAAAATCATCTTTCACTCTTTACATTAAAATAAGTAATAATAACTTAATATTTCAAGAGGGTCACTTCTTACAACTTGGAGAAAGAAATGTTCGAAATGCTACAAAAGAAGAATTGTTAGTAAACTGAGGCTCCTTTATGGCAATTCACATGCCTCACTTATTATGCAACTTGCTCACAAACAAGGAATCCCTTCTCTTAAGGAATTCACAGCCTGATAGGAAAGTTAATGGTTAAAGTCGATGTGTGGGACCGCATAAAGGAGTGTATTAGCCTTGCCACCATCAGAGTCTGAATAGATGAGGGCAGGCTGCCAAGGAAGGTTTATCAATGTTCTGCTCTGTTAAGAGTAACAGCTCTTCAGAGAGCAACAATTACTGGGCAGATATCTATTGTAGTTGGGTTCCAGCCGTATGCCTCTAAAATAAAGGTTGCAAACTGGCAACATGCAAGCTGAACCTGGCCCACAGATATGTTTTATTTGACTCCTATACTGTTTTAAAAAATGTTACCAACATTTAAAACTGAGAAATTTCACATAGAAACCCAGGTTTCTGCTTCTGCTGAAAAAAAATGAAAGCTTTGGTAATACTGGGCTCATATTCCTCTATGACAACAACTGGCTAGATTTATGTATTGGCTCTCCAAGAAGAAAGGAATGTGCTCATCTGTTTACCATAGTCCCCACTATTCCCTAATGTTCTCCAATTCTGAACCTGAGTGTCAGATGCCATTTTTCATTATATTTTGTTTTACAGCTTAAAGTATTCTCTGTAGAGGTCTACATATCTATCAAAGCAGAATAAATCAGATAGAATAAGAGGTCCTCAGGTCTAAAATAAATTGAGAGTATTTCCTTTTAGAGATAAAGAACAATCATATACATTTAATTCCATTGAATTCATAGTATCTGCCAGACCCCTAAATTAAGGGAAAATCTTCAGTACTCTTTGGGGTTTCACAAAGAAGTATTAATTTGGTAACAGATGACCTTTTCCCCAACCACATAATACTGACTGTAGGATAGGATTTAGAATATCATAAGACCTCAACCACTTAGTTGAATGGATACATTTAAATAGAAAAAGGCCTAGCACCAAGCCATTTTTCAAACCACACAAATCATGCAGATTCTGAGGGAGGCTGTCCTCCAGGGTGTGAATGAAATGTGTATATTTTAAATCCCTGCAGGAATTGTATAACCTCTCATCCAGATGATAACACCTACACAAAGCACTGTGGATCTGTGTTTCCAAAATACATCCATCAGAGTCTTTCATAATATCATCCGACAGAAACTGTCAAAGACATGTCCCAGGAATTTATGCTCAACCTCGTCCCATTGGATAAACCAGGAGTTAATGAAATTAATATACTGCTTAACATATTTAGAGATGACAGCATATGGGGGATAGAATGTCTCCAAACTAGTGTTTGGTTCAATATTCACATCTAGAGTGTTACCCACACTAGAGATATGGTTCACAGGTTCAGCCCACATCACACATTCAGATATATACTATACAATATTTCATGTAAGGGAAGATATGACTTAACAAGAGAACACTTAAAAAATATATATGGAGAAAGTTCAGTATGAGTGAATAGTATTATATGACCTCCAAAAAGCTTAAGTAATCTTAGAGTATTAATAGAAATATAAAGTTCGAGCCCCTCCACATCATGCACTTGTCAGACTTTATCCAGTTTTTATTTCATTATGTGTGTGTGTGTGTGTGTGTGTGTGTGTGTGTGTGTGTGTGTGAGGGGAATGGCAAAAGCAGGAAAATGGAGTCAAAGTATGTGCTATGAAGAATGATTAAACAAACTTGGACTAATTAAACTGTAAAAAAATATGCAAAAATTCATGTACGTATATAGTTTAAAATAGATTATTGTGTTTAGGATAATTGGGTCTTTTTCCTCTAAGAGGTAAAAATAGTACCAAAGGATAAAAGTTCAATACTTAACTCACAAAGGGGTCTGTCCCCCACTCCCCAAACAAATAAAATGGACTCTCCCAGGAAAATTTGTTGTCCTTATTACCCTTTCTGTATTCAACCGAACCTTGGATAAATATCAGACTACATGGCATTTAAGAGCCCTTCCATTAGCTATTCATTTATGAAAAGAAAATAAAAATGTTTGGTCTCCAGCCTTTTATACAAGTCCAGACAGTTGAGAGTTACCTTCATGTTACAGTAGTTCCACCTTGCTTTCATGGACAATCATCACTTTTTGGCTGCTCAGCATTCAAACATCCTACTTTTGAGATATTTATTCTCCTCACCTACTGACAGGCCTGGCCAATCAGCTCTCTGCCTAACACTTTGATTCTGGAATGGGATCCACAGTGGCTATGAACAGTTAAGAAGTTACTCATAATAGCACTGCTGCCAAAATTGACAGTCTTGTGGAAGAGATCCTTGTGCAAGGATCAGAGAGAAACACTCTCTGGATTCCCTTGATCACTGGCCATTTTGTGAATCTGGTTCACCTGCCCTCATAAAAATTCTATGCACTTCTCCATGTGATTCTAAGGGAAATAACATCTGGAGAAATTGACCAGAGACATTTTTTTTGCTTGCAGGCAAAAAGTTGACTCAGCAAAACAATTAAGACTGTTTTATAGAAGTCTATGCAAATGTACTCATTTACAGGAAATAAAACTGTAAGGGGTTGGCTTATAGATTGGTTTATGCTCACCCAGACCCTTCTCTTACAAGAGAAGCCTACACTGTAATCTGTTTTCCACCCAGAAGATTTAGGGAACACGGAATTCATGAGAGAGTTTTATGATTTACATAGTTACAACTGATCATAGGATCAAACAATGGGACCTTCATATTAATTTACATTGGCAGAACTCTTCCGCCAAAGAGGCAAAAGAAAAAGGAAGTATAAATGTGGAGTTTCTCTTAACTTCTCTAGGTATTTGGATGGACACTATCAACTATTTTCTCTGATTCCTAGTTTTCAATATTTCACAGTGATGCATTCTGATTTCTACCTTTTAATGTCAGATTTTTTCCTTTGCTATTTCTCAAGTAATAATAAAACACTTGAACCAAGAATCCTTACTCACTCATCTATATTACTGATTTTCCATAATTGATTTTTCAACACTACAACTTATTTCTAAATTGTGGGGCCACCTTTGCTATCCATGAGGCACTCCTATGGTTAATAATGTGAGTTTAAAAAAACTTCAAAAATACTCAAAGACATTATAAAAATAAATCCTCCATGTACTGAATATTTAGAAAATGGAAATGAAATGTCAGTGCTCTTTCAATGCAGTGATTTAGCTCAGCTGTTCATGATGTGAGATCTTTTCCAATTAGAATAATTGCTCTTTCTGACAAATACATTACTATATTTTCACTGGTCACACCAATCATGAGGTTTCTAATACAAATTTTTCCTCCTTGTGCCATTATAGTGGTACAAATAGTACCATTACATTATGTCAGTAATCAATTTCTTCTGAAGTCTGCACAAAAGGAGAAAGTATAATATATTGGGAAAAACATGGGTTTTTGAGTGTTATGTCTTGTATTTATGTTTCAGTTTTGGTAGTAACATTTTCCTTGACATTATGCAAGTCAGCAAATGCAACTGAAATCTAAATATGACTCTATTTTCCTCTTTTGTATATCAGTATTTGTGTGTGTGTGAAGATCAAATCAGATAATCTGTTAAAAGTATTTATAAAAGAAAACATTTCATGAATGATAGCTGCACTTATTATGAATTAGAAAAGAATGATGTTACTACATAAAACATGCATAAGTCTAAATGTCAGTATAATACTTTGGCTTTCTAAAAAAATTTCACTTCATAAAACAAATTTCTTTTAACCTGTTATCTGTCATGCCTTCATTATCATTCACAAATGGAATAAGGGTGGTTACCATATAAAAATACTATAATAAATTTTTGAAGTTTCAGAAGTTTCTGTCCTCAGACATACAGTTGCATTCTTAAGGTAATTTTACATACATTATGAAGATGAATAATGGCAGAACAGAACACAGGGTAAATAGTGCCACTATATATATATATATGGGGATTTGTTATGATAACGATGGAAATTTAAAACAGATTTTAGTACCTGAGAGTGAGATACTGCTCTTAACAAATATATAAAAGATATCAATGTAGCTTTGGAATTGGGCAGTGAGGCTGAATTTTGAGAAGCATATTCAAAAAGTTTAGAATGCCTTGAACATGCTGTTAGTAGAAATATGGATGTTAGTGACTCTGCTAGTAAAGACTCAAAAGGAAGAGAAAAGCATGGTAGAAAAAACACATTTTGCCCTGGAGAATACCTAAATGATTGTGAACAGACTATTAGTATAATATGGACATAGCAGGTGCTCTTAGGGAAGGTTCAGAGAAAATAAACAATGCACAGTTGAAAACTGGAGGAAAGCTTTTCCTTATTACATAGTGGCAGAAATCTTAGCAGAGTTGTTTCCTGCAGTTATATGGAAAACAAAACTTATCAATGATGAAATAGAATATTTAGCTGAGGAGAGTTCTAAGCAAAGGGATGAAGAATCAGTCTGCTTTCTTTTAGCTGCTTGTAGTAAATAAAATTCAAGGAGAAGGAGATAAATTGAGAGAACAGTTAAACAAAAGGAACCAAGAGGTGATGATTTAGGGAATTATTGAAACATCAAAAGGTCTCAGTACTCAGTTATACAAAAGGCACTTTTAAGAAATTAAGAGTGTGAGTCTCAGATCCCGTCAACCAAACCAGAGAACATCTAGGAAGTTTGTGTATGTTGCCCCCCAGATATTCCAGCAGAAGCCAAAAATACACAACTATCAAAGAAATATATCTTTGATATATTTGATAAGTGGAAGAGTCACTTATCCAATGGGATGAATCTATAACCTACAAGGGAAATGCACAAAGTTCTTGCTAATTTATACAAGAAACACAGCAACCAAAGTATCCATCAGTAGATGGATGAATGGATAAAGAAGATGTGGTACATACACACAATGGCATATTATTCAGTCATAAGAAGAAAAGAAATCCTACCATTTGCAATAACATGGATGGAGTTGGAGGGTATTATGCTCAGTGAAATAAACCAGGCAGAGAAAAACAAATACCATATGATTTCATTTATATGTGGAATCTAAAAACAAAGAAAAACAAAAGAACAAAAGAGAAATAGACTCATAAGCACTAAGAAGTCACTGGTTGTTACCATGGGGAAGAGGTTGGGGTGAGAGGGTAAAATAGATGGAGGGGATAAAGAAGCACAAAAAAATCAGTCATACTATAAATTAGTTGCCTGGGTGAAAGTACAAGATACAAAATTTATATATAGATTGCCCTGTATGACAAAGGATTTTGTAGATGTGATTAAGGTTAAGAAACCGGAGATAGGCAGATCATCCATGTGGGCCCAATCTAGTCATAAGTCTTCATATGAATAAACCCATTCCCAATTTTTCTGTTGTCACAAAACCAGAATGATGATAATATGAAAAAGACATGACTCACTGCTTAGGGCTTTGAAGGTGGAAGTAAGTGCCATTAGCCAAGGAATGAAGGTGAACTATAGAAACTGGAAAAGGCAAGGAAAGAGATTCCCCTTCTAGAGCTTCCAAAAAGAAATGCAGTCCTGCCAATATCCAATAATTTGGTTATATTTTAGCCCAGTGAGTCCTGTGTCTGATTTGTGACCTATAAAACCATAAGGACCATACAATGGAAGGACAACCTTTCTCTAAAGAGGTAACTATATGTATATAAGCCTTGGGCTACAAAGTGTAAAAAACACTAGTAAAGATGGCATTTGAATAGCTTCATTATCTACCCTACATTTCCAGTTATACATCCCAAAAGCATTCTTATATTCTAATCACTAAAAAAGACATACTTTCCAGAACATGCCTTGGGTTGAAGACATTAAGTTGACCTTTCCATTTGAACATTATTACCATTATTTATCTGGTGAACCCTTACACATCATTCAACATGTTGTTCAAGAGTCAGTTCCCACTGAGAGCCTAGCTGGCTCCCTTCTTCTCATTTGTGTCACCTATGTAAAAAGCTATCAGATCTTTCTATGTATCTGCTATGGTCTGAACATGTATGTCCCCACAAAATCCACATGCTGGAATCCTAATGGCCATGGTGATGGCATGAGGAAGTGGGACATTTGGGAGGATTATTAGGGCATGAGGGTGGAGCTCTCATGAATGGAATAAGTACCCTTCTAAAAGCATTCCCACAGAGCTCACTTGTCCTCATCTGATCATACTGGGATCCAGTTCTCAGACTTTTGGCCCCCAGAACTAAATTTATGTTGTTTATCAGATACCCAGTAAGAGGTATTTTCTTACAGCAGCCAGAAAAAACTAAGAATATTTTTATTTTTAAGCAGTAAAAATTTCTATGTAATAGCTCTGAGCTCCTACCAAGAAGCTATTAAAACTCTAATAAGAAATTGCAAAAAGGATTTGGTTAAAGATGATGGCTTGAGAGGTGAGACAGAGACCTCCACCTAAAACCACATATAATACAAAATATAATTAATACAACTAATCCTGAAAGAGCAACAGGAAAGAAGGCTGCACCAGACTGCATACATCTGGAGAAAAGAGCAGACCTCACAGAACAGGGTAATGAAACAAAGCTATGACTCAGCGGGACCCAAGCCCTTCCCCCACCCGAGCTCACCAGCAGGAGGAAGAGAAACAGAGCAGGGAAGGAGTGGAGGCCTGGGACTGCTGAACACCTAGCCCTGGAGATCTGCTCTGGGAGCACGAACCTACATTGTATGGTCCTCTGGTAATTAGCAGGGTTAGAAAGCTAAGACAAACAGAATACCTGGACAAATGGAGATTCCAGGTGCTTGTGGAAAATAGGGATTCATATCTGTCTGGTCTGGGTGGGAAGTCTGAGAGACTTCCTAAAGGTAAGAGGGCTGCGAAAGGGGAAAGGATTGCACAGAGCTTACCACTCAGGAGAAAGGACATGTAGACAAAATTGTCCAGGTACCCTCTGTCCAGCAGGTTGGGAACTCAAAGGATCTTCAGGCCCTCCATCCTACCAGCTGGCTAAGCAGCTTCAAGGCCCTCCACCATGATAAGCAGCCTGCTATGTCTTCTTCCCGGATAGCCTGCACCTGGCTCACAAACTGGCTGCCCCTGCCATGGCATCAGGCCAGCCAAAGGGAATCCCAGCTTATGGCAGCTACAAACACAAAGCATAGAGGCTTTCACCTGTGTGTTTGGCCCACTGGTTCTGGCAGTGGAGACAGGCATAGCATTCTGGAAGCAGAAAACAGCTATTTCCTCCCTCCAGGCACCAACACTGCTCCCCAGCAACCCCCGAAATTGGTCCAGGGACTGAGAAGCTCCAGAAAGTAGAGCTTCTGAGCACAAGAGGGTGTCACATACAGATATGAAACATCAAAGGAACCTCGTTCAAAGTAAAATCTCAACACCAGAGAAGGGATCAAGTGAGACTGAACTAATAAAACTTCCTGAAAGTGAGTACAAAATAAAAATCATAAGCATGCTCATGAAGGTACAGAAAAATATTCAAGAACTCAAGAACAGATTAAGGATGGAGAGCCAATCATTGAAGAACACAGTGGAGAGTATTAAAAGCAGATTAGATATGGTAGATGAAACAATAAATAAAATAGAAATTGAGAAAGAGGAATACAAAGAAGCTGAGGAACAGAGAGAAAAAAAGGATCTCTAGGAATGAAAGAACACTGAGAGAACAGTGTGACCAATCCAAATGGAATAAAATTCATATTATAGGGGCACCAGAAGAAGAGAGAAACAAAGGGATAGAAAGTGTCTTTGAGGAAGTAATTGCTGAAAACTTCCCCAATCTAGGGTAGGAGACAGTCTCACAAGCCATGGAGGTGCACAGATCTCCCAACACATGGGACCTAAGCAGGAAAACACCAAGACATATAATAATTAAAATGGCAAAGATCAAGGATAAGGTCTGACTATTAAAAGCAGCCAGAGAGAGAAATAAGATCACATACAAAAGAAAACCCATCAGGCTATCAACAGACTTCTCAGCAGAAACCTTATAGGCCAGAAGGGAGTGGCATGATGTATTTAATGCACTGAAGCAGAAGAGCCTTGAACCAAGAATACTCTATCCAGCAAAATTATCATTTAAATTTGAAGGAGGGATTAAACAATTTCCAGATAAGCAAAAACTGAGAGAATTTAGTTCCCACAAACCATCTCTACAGCCTATTTTGGAGGAACTGCTATAGATGGAAGTGTTCCTAAGGTTAAATAGCTGTCACCAGAGGTAATAAAAAGGGATAGACAAAGAGTACAGAATATGTTACCTAATATATGAAGAATGCAGGAGAAAGTAAAAGGAGAGAAAAAAACAAAAATAGCATATTAAGTGAGTTAAGTTTAACTCTTAGATAGTAAGAAGCTTATTCTTGAACCTTTGGTAACCATGAATCTAAGACCAGCAATGACAATAAGTACATACCTATCAATAATCACCCTAAATGCAAATGGTCTGAATGCACCAATCCAAAGACACAGAGTCACTGAATGGATAAAACCAAGACACAACTATATGCTGCCTACAAGAGACTCACATCAAACCAAAGACATACACAGACTAAAAGTGAAGGGATGGAAAAAGATATTTCATGCAACTAATAAGGTGAAAAAAGCAGGAGTTGCAGTACTTATATCAGACAAAAGAGAATTTAAAACAAAGAAAGTCACAAGAGACAAGGACATTACATAATGATAAAGGGGGCAGTCCAACAAGAGGATATAGTCATTATAAAAATCTAAGCAACCAACACATGAGCACCTACATATGTGAAACAAATACAAACAGAAGTAAAGGGGGAAATAGAATGCAATGCATTCCATTTAAGAGTCTTCAACACACCATTCACTCCAAAGCACAGATCAACCAGACAGAAAATAAATAAGGACAAAGAGTCACTGAACAACCCATTAGAAGAGATGGACCTAAGAGACAGCTACAGAACACTCCTCCCAAAAGCAGCAGCATACACATTCTTCTCAAGTGCACATGGAACATTTTTAAGAATAGACCACATACGAGGCCACAAAAAGAGCCTCAGTAAATTCAAAAAGATAGGAATTGTACCAACCAACTTCTCAGATTGTGAAGGTATAAAATCAGAAATAAATTGTACAAAGGAAACAAAAAGGCTCACAAACACATGGAGGCTTAACAACATGCTCCTAAATAATCAATGGATCAATGACCAAATTAAAACAGAGATTAAGCAATATATGGAGACAAATGACAACAACAGCGTAAAGCCCCAACTTCTGTGGGATACAGTGAGGGCAGTTCTAAGAGGAAAGTATATAGCAATCCAGGCCTATGCAAAGAAGAAAGAACAATCCCAAGAGAATAGTCTAAATTCACAATTATTGAAACTGGAAACAGAAAAACAAATGAATCCCAAAGTTAGCAGAAGGAGGGACATAATAAAAATGAGAGAAGAAATAAATAAAATTGAGAGGAATAAAACAATAGAAAAAATTAATGAGATCAAGAGCTGATTCTTTGAGAAATAAACAAAACAGATAAAACCCTAGTCAGACTTATTAAGAAAAAGAGAATCTACACACAGAAATAGAATCAGAAATGAGAAAGGAAAAATCATGACAGACACCACAGAAATACAAAGAAGTATTAGAAAATATTATGAATATCAATATGCTAACAAACTGGATAACCTAGAAGAAATGGACAACTTTCTAGAAAAATACAAACTTCCAAGACTGACCCAGGAAGAAACAGAAAATCTAAACAGACCAATTATCAGCAATGAAAGTGAATCGGTGATCAAAAAACTACCCAAAAACAAAATTCTGGATCAGATGGATTCACCGCTGAATTTTATCAGACATTTAGAGAAGACATAATACCAATTTTCCTTAAAGTTTTCCAAAAAAATAGAAGAGGAGGCAATAATTCCAAACTCATTCTATGAAGGCAGTGTCACTCTAATACAAAAGCAAGGCAGACACCACAAAAAAAGAAAACTACAAACCAATATCCCTGATGAACATAGATGCAAAAATACTCAAAAAAATAATAGCAAACCAAAATCAAAAATACATCAAGAGGATCATACACCATGATGAAGTGGGATTCATCCCAGGGATGCAAGGATGGTACAACATTGGAAAACCCATCAACATCATCCACCACATCAACAAAATAAGGACAAAAACCACATGGTCATCTCCATAGATGATGAAAAAGGATTTGACAAAATTCAACATCCATTCATGATAAAAACTCTCAACAATACGGGTATAGAGGACAAGTACCTCAACATAATAAAGGCTATATATGACAAACCCACAGCCAACATCATACTTAACAGTGAGAAGCTGAAAGCTTTTCCTCTAAGATCGGGAACAAGACAAGGATGCCCACTCTCCCCACTTTTATTCAACATTGTACTGGATGTCCTAGCCATGGCAATCAGACAACACAAAGAAATATAAAAGGCATCCAGATTGGTAAGGAAAAAGTCTAACTGTCACTGTTTGCAGATGACATGATATTAAGTGCATAAAAAACCCTAAGGAATCCACTCCAAAACTACTAGTACTAATATCTGAATTCAGTAAAGTTGCAGGATACAAAATTAATACACAGAAATCTGTTGCATTCCTAAACACTAATGATGAACTAGCAGAAAGAGAAATCAGGAAAACAATTCCATTCACAATTGCATCAAAAAGAATAAAATACCTAGGAATAAACCTAACCAAGGAAGTGAAAGACCCATACCCTGAAAACTACAAGACATTCATAAGAGAAATTAAAGAGGACACTAATAAATGGAAATTCATCTCCTGCTCTTGGGTAGGAAGAATTAATATTGTCAAAATGGCCATCCTGCCTAAAGCAGTCTACAGATTCAATGCAATCTCTATCAAATTACCAACAGCATTCTCCAACGAACTGGAACAAATAGTTCTAAAATCCATATGGAACCACCAAAGACCCTGAATAGCCAAAGCAATCCTGAGAAGGAAGAATTAAGCAGGGGGGATCTCACTCCCCTACTTCAAGCTCTGCTACAAAGCCACAGAAATCAAGACAATTTGGTACTGGCACAAGAACAGACCCATAGTCCTGTGGAACAGAATAGAGAGTACAGATATTAACCAAAACATATATGGTCAGTTAATATATGATAAAGGAGCCATGGATATACAATGGGGAAATGACAGCCTCTTCAACAGCTGGTTTGGCAAAACTGGACAGCTACATGTAAGAGAATGAAACTGGATCATTGTCTAACTCCATACACAAAAGTAAACCAAATATTGATTAAAGACCTGAATGTAAGTCATGAAACTACAAAACTCTTAGAAGAAAACATAGGCAAAACTTCCTTGAATATAAACATGAGCAACTTCTTCATGAATATATTTCCATGGAGAAGGGAAACAAAAGCAAAAAATGAACAAGTGGGACTATATCAAGCTGAAAAGCTTCTGTAGAGCAAAGGACTCCATCAATAGAGTAAAAAGGCATCCTACAGTATGGGAGAATATATTCATAAATGACATATCTGATAAGGAGTTGACATCCAAAATATACAAAGAGCTCATGCACCTCAACAAACAAAAGGCAAATAATCATATTAAAGAATGGGCAGAGGATCTGAACAGACACTTCTTCAAAGAAGAAATTCAGATGGCCAACATACATGTGAAAAGAAGCTCCACATCACTAATCATCAGAGAAATGCAAATTAAAACCACAATGAGATATCACCTCACACCAGTAAGGATCACCACCATCCAAAAGACAAACAACAAATGTTGGCAAGGATGTGGAGAAATGGGAACCCTCCTACACTGATAGTGGGAATGTAAATTAGTTCAACCATTGTGGAAAGCAGTATGGAGGTTCCTCAGAAAACTCAAAATAGAAATACCATTTGACCCAGGAATTCCACTCCTAGGAATTTACCCTAAGAATGCAGGAGCCCAGTTTGAGAAAGACATATGCACCCCTATGTTAATTTCAGCACTATTTACAATAGCCAAGAAATGGAAGCAACCTAAGTGTCCATCAGTAGATGAATGGATAAAGAAGATGTGATACATATACACAATGGAATATTATTCAGCCATAAGAAGAAAACAAATCCTACCATTTGCAACAGTATGGATGCAGCTAAAGGGTACTATGCTCAGTGAAATAACCCAGGTGGGGAAAGACAAGTATCAAATGTTTTCACTCATCTGTGGAATATAAGAACAAAGCAAAAACTGAAGGAACAAAACAGCAGCAGACTCACAGAAACCAGGAATAGACTAACAATTACCAAAGGGAAAGGAACTGAGGATGATGGGTGGGAAGGGAGGGATAAGGGGAAAAAGGGGCATTACAATTAGCACACATAATGTAGGGGGGCAGCAAGGGGGTAGGCAGTATACCACAAAGACAAGTAGTAATTCTATAGCATCTTACTGTGCTGACGGAGAGTGACTGTAATAGGGTATGTGATGGGGATTTGATAATGGGTTGAATCTAGTAATAACAATGTTGCTCATGTAAGTGTATATTAATGATACCTAAATAATAAATAAATAAATAAGAATTACTTAAGCAAATATAAATCCCTGTCAGATTTTCATGAAAAACTCATGCTACTCTGTTTATATATTGTTTTAAAGATGGCAAATAGTTTGAACAAGGGAGCAACAGTGTGTGTGTGTGTGTGTGTGTGTGTGTGTGTGTGTGTGAGGTGTGCATACACAAATGTTTTTTACATAAAAATCACAAGATTAGGAAAAATATTTTGACATGATTAAGGAACTGGCTTAAGAACAAGTAAACTAAAGAAAAACTTTATCTTTGGATGAAAAAATATATAAAAAGATTCTCCAAGGATAGGTGTTATAGCCAATTTTGTTCCCCATATTAATTAAATGTCCTTTGGTGTCAGTCAGAAACAAAACACTTGTTTATACAAGCCATTAATTTGGCCCAATATCACAATTTCTCATGGAATCTTCATAGGGGTTGGGCTGTAAAAAGCAACTCATACAAATTATTAATCATTTCTTGAGCTAAAATCAGAGGGAGTGATATATTTAGCAGAGATATGTCTCCATTATTAAAGACATGTCTATTTGTAGAAATGGATTTGTTTTAAACGAAACAAGTCAAACAATAAATACACTGATTTTCTACTTTTCAAGTTAATGTAGTAAATTATAATAGTTGACTTGGATTCAGCTTTCTAATTAATTCTACTTTTTAAATCATTCCTCATTATAAACCAAATATAGCACTTGTGTTTCAAAGATATTACTTAAATCTGAAAGAATGATATCATATTCTTATGGTCTTTAATACCTCGATATTTACAAGCATAAGAATTAAATTAATTTTTGCTCTTTAGACGTTCTTATCAGTTTTCAGAATCTCTTCCAATATTAGAACAAGAGATTGGCAATATCTCAATTATATCAAGTAGAGGAAAAATATTTGCCTGAAAAATAATTATCAAATAGACTATTAATTAGGGGGAAAGAAGATAATTTTTTTCTAGTTATTCCTTCTACACTAAATATCAAAATAAATGTCTTAAGTCATTTTCTGCCTTGAGTATTGTAACTGCCAAGATATATCTGCATGGGGTACTTTTTGCATAGACAATTCCTAATAAGGTGTTTTTAAAGAGTTTCTCACAAAATCGGTAGTGTAGGGGAAAAAACATTCCAAAATAAACATTTATTCTTCTAAACAAGTTCAGATTGTTAAGCAGATACAAATTATTTGTAAAAAATGTATTTAGTATAATTATATATTTAATACTGTAGACTTTGTAGATATTCAATAATATGATATTCCAAATTATCACTTGGTATTCCACATTTTAGAAAGTATTAAAACAACATTTCTTTAAAATAATGTGTTAAAATTTTCTTCAAATTTTCTACAAATTTTTTGTTGATAAAGATATATAGAGGCATTATATAATTTTTGTAGACAGAATTTCACAGATTATGAATACTAAATGTAAACCTAGAGACCAAGAATGTATACACAAAATGTATCAAGTCATTTTTCAATTATCTATGTTGGTTCTTCTATGATGAATCAAGAACATCACTAAGACTCAGATGAGGGCCATGTACTTTATTAATAACTAATATGAATAGAACCCTCACAGAACTATATTTTATGATAAAGGTAATACATTTCTCTCAAATTCAATTTATTTCAATGTACAGTAGACTTAACTGAGGGTCGTAAAACCCTTCTTCTACATCTTATCTATTTCCCATTCTTTCATAACACCTGTGAGTTATGCAAGACTTTATGGCTGTCACTAAAATCTAGACAGAGTAAATGGAAGTCTATACAAGTACCACTTTTGAGTTTTCATACTTAGATGATTTTTCTTTAGGATGATTTTTCCTTTTTCTATGAATGAAAATGAAAAGGAAGAAAATGAATATTTATGAACCAATTATGAGCCAGGTATATTTCTGACATTGTATATGATTCTTTCCATTACAATGTGAATAGTTATTATAATTTCCATTTTATAGAAAGGAAATCTGGCCCATAAAGTGTCTTGCCCCCAACATAAGACATCACGTAGACAATGTGGCCAGAATCTAGTGCTCATTTCTGTGAATTCTAGGCTCTTATATTTTTAATATATTACCTTTAGCGAATTAATGACATGTTTCAGAAACAGACTTAATCTCCTATCTTTAATTGTGGTCTCCTGAAAGAGGTAGACTATACTTCTTTTATATTTTATACAATGTAATATGCTTCCAGATTAAAATGATAAAACTGATTCCAGAAAATGCAAGTCTAGATACATTTAAACTGCTAATTTATAATTTCAGACATTTGAGGCTAACAAAAACTAATCCACAATATGACAATAATGCTAATAGTGGATAACAACACTGCAGGTATAGTGTAGACTTTAACTGTGGAGTCAAAACAAGGAGGATTATAGAGTCTTGGAATAGAAAAGGAATTTTGGAGCATCATTCCTATTTGTGTTAGTCTGTTGGTAGAAAGTGCCAGAGCCTGCATATTTTCTCTTCGAATATCTAACATGTTTCTTCTCTTGGGGCTGTTAAGAAGGAACGATGTGAACATCTAGAAATAAGATGAATATCTCGGCATGCTGTGGGGGGCATATCTTTCGTCACCAAATAATTCAAATCAGCAGCTCCAAAAGGAACTTTGTTCTGAAGACTATTATTTGGAAAGACAGTTTCCAATAACAAATAATAATTTAAAAAATCATGGACATACAGCTATTAAATTTAAAAACAAATCACTCCACAGTATATTTAAATTACATATTTATCCTAAAGTGATTTTCAAGCCAATGCATATTGTTTTAATTCTTTATTCAAAAAAACAATAAAAATATGCCAAAGTTAAAAAAATGTATGAACTAACTAGATAATCTTTTCACAATGTATACATAATCAAATCATGATGATGTACACTTGAAATATCTTATAATGTTGTCAATTATACTTCAATAAAGCTGGAACAAATAAAACCAACAAATTCTCAGAATAAACAGTGATTTATTTCAATAGAAAGTAGATTCCAAACTCTGAATGTATGTGTATGTGTGTGTGTTTGTTTCTAAATTATTTTTTATTGCCTTCTGTCTATTTCTTTTAGGGAAAATAAAGATAAGGAGTCTGTTTTGTTTCACTTGATGGATGACCTGTCCTTTCTTCCATTCATTCTATTAAGGGCAAAGTAAAAACGTGTGTTGTGATTCACAAAGAAAATGGACTTTATAGTTAAGGAAGTAGTAGAAAAGAATAACATATATTAACTTACATAACAGACTACTTAATATGTGTGGTAAGATTTATGTGAAACAAATCTCTTTGATTTTATTGAAGTAAATGTACGCTTCTAGTTGAGGTATTGATTCCTCTTGAAGTTAGAAACTCTTGAATAAATGTTCAGGTAGATATAGAAAAGAAATGCCTATGGCTATTTTATTTATAAATAGTTGTTTTTGTTAGAATGGATGCTGTAAAAATATTTTATACAAATAATTATAATCAGCCACTATTTTTAGATAATACTTCTTCTTCTAAGACTAAGAGAAGGCATTTAAGGTAAAATGAAGCAAGTTTTTTAGGAGATCCATACACAGAATCACCAAATTGTAGGATTTCTTAGGACTGGAAGCAATCTAGATACACAAAAATATAAGGAGTTCACATATATATTTTATAAGTTCAGTTCAAATATGAGAGAAAACTAAGTTTGCCTACATATTTAAGAGAGAGAGAGAAAAAAGAAAGATGGTGACAACTTCCTTAATTACTGTCACTTGTCTATTTGCCATATAGAAAATGTGGCAGGCATATAGTTACATTTTCAGAGAAGTTTTTTTTGAAAATGTAAGGTGTATAGTGGAATATGGCAGTCCACATTTATGTCCTCAAGGTCAATTCTGGTCCCCTACCCCTGCTTTTAAAGGAACTGTGTGTTTATGGGTTAACTGGTAAGTTGGAGCCCTAACCCTGGTACCTGACATGCACTGATTTGAAGAGAGGGCCTTTGCAGAGGCAATCAAGTAAAATTAGCTTATTGGGGTAGGGACTAATCCAATATGACTGGTGTTCTTATAAAGGGGAAAATTGAACGCAGAGACAGACAATCCAGGAGGCAGACAATGTGAAGGGACGCAAGAGAAACTGGCCACCATACAAGCCGGGCAAAGTAGCCTGGAGCAGATCTTCCCATCACAGCTTTGGAAGGAATCAACTCTGCTGACACCTTAGCTTCAGACTTCTGGCTTCCAGAGCCACGAGACAATACATTTCTGTTGTGTGAGCCACCAAGTGTGTGGCACCCGGTCACTACAGTGCTCCACTTTCCTTAGCAAACTCCCACTTAGCACACTCCTCCAGCGCTGTGGTATTTGGAGAATCTCTGGTGCACGTGGGCACGTGGCCACTGCGTTGTCAACCAGAGAGCCCATCAGGAGTTCCATGGACTTCTGTATGAGAACCACTGCTTCTCTTGGGCTTTTGATATTGCAAAAGGGATGTTGATACAGAGAAGATGAGAAGCCAACTCCAAGGAATGTGGAGAAAGACAGGATAAGTGGCAGGGAGAGCAAAGGGGTCCGCAGCTAGGCTGCTGCTTCTCACCAGGTGTGCAGAGCTACACCTGCATTCCTCAGCAACCCATGATCTTCCCCCCGAGAGAGCTCATTTGAGCTGGGGCTCTAGTCCTTTCATAAGAAAGTACCTGATGATCCAGGCCAACACTGTGCATGTTTGACTCAGTGCCTTCCATGTCCTTGTTTTCAGGAATACATACATAGATGTCTATATGTTAGGAAGGGAAACTGCTTTACTTGGTTTGAATTTATATACCTAGTCTGCATGGTTGCATTTCAGAAGATATCACCAGAGCTGAATGATAGTGTCATTTCAGTATTGGATTTCTTTCATCCACTCCTCACCTACGTATCCATGTATGATGCACTCATTTTCAGCTAAGTAACATTACTGCACTTACGCGGCGCTGCTCAGTGAGGCAGACGCTGATGACGCAATGTGTTGCCCCCAGCCACTGTCTGAGCCCAGAGGGGTCACCTGGGACTTGAATGTAAAGCTGAATTGGTGGTGGCAGGGGAGTTCGTGCTAAGCCGGGTCTGTACTAACGTGACGGATCTGCAGGTCAGCCCAAATAGTGACCAGAGGACGACTTTGGGACATTTGGCCTCCAAAAGAATGTGTGAAGCATTAGCATGCTGCTAAAATAGTTTGCTGAGATACCAAGACGCAGTATCATATTCCAAAGAATTTCCTAGAGATTTTTAAAAGTTTTAAGCCAAAACCTTATTGACAATTTTCCCCTTCCCCTTTATTTGAGAGAGTTACATTTTCAGAGAAGTTTTCTTTAAAAAGTTCTGCCCACTGTGGAAGGAGAGAAGAAGGTGACCTACTTTTGCCCCTTGAAAACCAAACAATGTATTTTTTTAATGTGATTACTTTAGAGACAGGAAAGGGAAGGAGTGGGTGTGCCCTCTCTTATCTCAAGCCTAGAGAGACTGTCTCTACAGGACAGCTCAGCGAGTCTGGGAAGTGTTCCTTATAATTGGTAGACAAGGTCAGCTGATGTTAGGCTCCTCCTAAAAAGTCTCTAGAGAAGAAACAGGCGGGACAGCTCCTGGCGGATGAACCAAAGAAGGAGCAGCCAATGCGGAAAGGTCACTCCCGGCTTGTCAGTGCTGGAGGTGTGTGTGGGGGGGGTGTTCAGGGGGGCTGCCCAAAGGGAAAAAGACTTGAGTAAAGAAAAACTGGGGACACTGCCAGATTCTCAGGCTGAAAAAGAAACAAATGTGGAGCCAGAGAAGTGAGCATCTCCCAGTTCTAGGCTGAGGAATGGAAAACAAGAAAGGGTCCCCAGGAGAAAAGGGGTCAGCTTCAAACTACTTTCAGGACCAAATGAGTATGATACCAGCCCCCGCATCACTCTTTGTCTGACAGCCTTGGTGCAGACAGAAACCTCTGTTGCTAAGAATGGAGAAAACAAGTAGAATTATAAGGTAGGGAAAGAAAATACCAGCCACTTAATTTTTTACCTCAACTGTTGGCTTCCCTGTCTGTAGCAGATCTGAACAAGGAGAGTTAGCACTATCTTAAACCAGTTAAACCCATACTGTTACAATAGGAACAGAGCATTTTAACCAACCAGGGAACTTTTCATTGCTTGAGTTATATTAGGAAAGAAACATTTATAAGGTGAGCAAAAAAATACTACTTAAATATAATGGCACAGTGGGAGACAGAAAAGAAAAGCACATATGTAATTGTTCCATCTACTTAGAAGGAATTTTCTATCTTAAATAATACACTGTGACTTCCTATTTAGGCCTTACCCCAAAATCAACAAGACAGATACCTAATAAATGTCTGTTGAGTGGTTATAGTTCTTAATCAAATGATATTATCACAATTCTAAACTTGACAATTCACGTATACATTTTGCAAATATTTGATTTTTTATTTTGTTCCTCACTTTCCTCAATTAAAGAAGTTTCACTTTTACAAGCAATTTTAGTATATTTTATGTCATGTGGTTGCTTAATATACATTAATTACAGATTGCTGTAAACAATACCTTTCATTTTGCAGATTCAAGCATCATTTCAAAACATGTTAAAAACAGCTTCAGAAAATAAAATATACCAAAGAAAATGGTAGGATTTTATTCAGTTCAATGACCTTCAGCCATTACTTAATGTTTTGTTTTGTTTTATTTTTTATCAAGTATGATCCTTTTTATTGAAGTATAGTTGATATGCAGTCTTAGATTAGTATCAAGTATATAACACAACAGCTCAACACTTACACATATCATTAAATCCTCACCCCAACTAGTGCAGTTACTGTCTCTCAACAGAGGAAGATGTTACAGAATTATTGGCCATATTCTCCATGCTGTACTACCATCCCTTTCATCAACTTATATTATAATTGAGATTTTTGTGCCCCTTTATCCCCCTCACCCTCCCCACTCACCCACCATACCCGTCCCCCATGGTAACCACCAGTCTCCTCTTAGTATCTGAGTCTATTACTATTTTGTTCCTTTTGTTTAGTTTTGTCTTTAGATTCCACATATAAATGAAGTCATATGATATTTGTCTTTCTTCTCCTTGCTTATTTCACTTAGCATAATACCCCCTAGGTCCACCCAGGATGTGCCTAATGTCGGGATTTATTTCTTTTATATGGCTGAATATTATTCCATTGTGTATATGTACCACATCTTCTTTATCTATTCATCTATTGATGGACACTTTGCTTCCATATCTTGGCTGTTGTAAGTAATGCAACAATAAACATAGGGGTGCTTATATCTTTTCAAACCAGGGATTTTATTTTCTTGGGATAAATTCATAGAAGTGGAATTATTGGGTGTATGGTATTTCTATTTTTAATTTTTTTTGAGGAAGCTCCTTTAATAATACTGCTTTAATGTTTTTATGCTGTTTCTTCATGGTAAAATGTGGATAATAATAACTACTTCATGAACTGTGTTCAGACATATAAAACATTTAGAATAATAACTGATACACAAAAAAGTGTTGGAGAAATGTCAGCAAATATTATTGTCATTGTTTACCTCATTATGCATTTGTATACTATACTAGGAAAATAAGTGACACATTAACGCGGAGTTAGTGCTTAAGTGTTGATATTTTTCTATTAACAAGACTTTCATGAAATGAAAGTGAAAATGATGATTCAATGACTAACAAATATTGTTATGCTATATCTACTTAGGCAAAGTAAATATTTCCTGAGTAACTTATAAAATAAAATAAGAATTAGAGAGATACTACTTAAGTCTGTGAGTGTAGTACAAATGAAAACATAAGCAGGATGTGCAGATTAAGTACCACTGACAAAGACATTGTCTAGTTTGTAAAAATGGAATGCATTATCAGCACAGATAATTGAATTACTTAATATTATGCAAATAAAATTATTTTAAGATCTGATATAAATAACTAAAACATCCTTTAGATTTTCATTTATTTTTAAATCACTCCCTAATCTCTTTTTAACTTAATCAAGAAGCTACACAGCACATTGAATAGTTACCCTCTTTTTCTATCGTTTAAAAAAAGCTCTTTACATTTTAAGGTTTCTTTTCTCTTCTTTTATGTTCTTTCTTTTTTTATCTTTAATAGAATACTGTGTTTTTCTTTAAGTATATAATTCTGATCATTAGTTTTTAATTAATAGCAAGTTTTTAAAATATATAAGCCCTTAACCTGATTATAATAACAGTAATTTTGATGGCTTGTCTGGTTACTAGGGATTTGAATTGTTCTTCAGTTTTTCATTACTATTTTCCTGTGACCTAATTTCTGAAGTATATGCTAATACTCAAGACCTAAAAGCACTAATAGCCCATAATTAGGTATCTCCCTGCTGCAAGTGGGGAAAGAATTTAGGAACATTTGTTTTATTAATAATATTCATGGAGCATAGTGACACAGAAACCAAGTCTCATTGCCTTCCCCATCCTTTCCAGCTCTTTCCATAGAGATCTCTCGTTTGTGAAACTATACAGAAGGTAACTTCTATGACTAGTCTGTCATGAAAGAAGATGCAAAAATGACAAATTTGATCTCAGAATCCTCAACCAGCCCTGTTTTGGTAACAGAAGTGGTAGAAAAAGATAAACACAGTGGATAAACTTTGTTACTAACCAGAGCTCTGTCCAAAAACCTACACAGTCAGTTTTTCATAACGTTGCATAGCACAAGAATCTACAATTCATTTCAGATAATTTAGATCCTGACCACATTATATCCTGGGCTCTTTTCCGCTAGGCCTGCCCCTATCTGGCTGATGTGGGCTCTTGAATCTTTCACCTGGACAATGAGGGTACTTGAGAAAAGATACCCAAGGAGAGATTTCTCTTTAAGCCTAAGCAGAACTGGCCTCCCTTACCCTATTCATGTCTTCCTTCTTTGAGACCTCTGTCTATCTACCCCAGCTCCAAACCTCCTGAGGCAGAAGACCTCCTATGTGAGCAATTACCCAGGGCCAGGCTTGACATCCAGCCTCAATGACAGCTTGATGGGGAAAGAATAGGGGAGAGAATCACAAAGCAATCCTGAAGGAAAACAGAAAGGTTCTAAGAAAAAGTTCCAAGAGTGAAGAGTCCACTTTCCCTAGTCCTGCTCAATTAAAAAACACTAGAACATTTTGAACATTTTGAATACAGTCAACCAGAGTACATTAAATTATTCATTTTTGTCTTTTTTAAAGAAACAACTAATTGATGCACTGCATCAAAACAGTGAATAATGCCAACAATTTTATAGAAATTACAGGTAGTATTAGAAGAAAATCAAATGTTCCTCCCTGTGAATCTCTGAGGTTATTGTCTGTTCAATAATTTTTTCATTTGTTTTGGAAATGTCAGCCCTACCTATTGGGAAACCAAAGCCTGTCTCTCAGTCTCTCTGGTACGGACGGCATTAATCCTGCCTCCTCCTCAGGCCACCATGATTTCGCTTATGGCTGAGGCATGGCTAAACAGATGAACACATCACACAGCACTACTGCACTACCTTAGGCTTTGCTAGCACTGTCCAAAAGGAGGTGTTTGTTTTCCTCTGGTGTTATTACGTTGAGAACCTGGGAGCTAGGAGTTTTTCACATCCATTTTGTAAAATACTGCCTGAGAAAAGGCCAATACAGAGAGGGGAAATAAGAGTCAGGAAGTAAACCCCTGGACCCTGCCATAACAAAAGTCAATGCAAGATCTGGACTTTTCAACTGGGTGATCCAATGTACTCCTTTTATTAAAAAAAAAAATGCAAAAATGTTTCATCTAAGATAGATTATGTAGACTGTTATACTACTAAACCAAAAAGTCCTGACTAGTATCACCTATTTTTACTACTCACTTCAATCAAATTCCAACTGAATCTTGTTTGTTGTTAGAAGACCCAAGGTCAAATTGGTCAATTATTATTTGAAACCAGTGATACACAGTACATTTTATTCTCTTATATTAAATTCAATAAATTATATTTGTAATGTTCAATGTATTTTTAAGTTATCTGGAAGATTCTGCCCTTTTTATATTGAGAGTAATCAACATAAATTCATGTTTGGGTTCTTAACATTTTCCTGAGTTTTCCATCATGCTTATGGTTTTCAGAATATAATTTTTTTTCTCCAGGTAATTATATTTGAAATAATCCATGGAGCTACAGGATTACAGCCTTACTTGCTTGATAATTATTTCTGTAGAAGTCACTCTCCATTTCTTCTTTTTTTCTGAGTTTGTAAAATAATGACTATCCTATGACTTTTCATGTTTGAAATAAACACTCAAATTATTTATTTTTAAATATTTTGAAATTGGAAAAATGAAAAAAGATTTCTGCCAAACAAATATTGCTTGAATATATAAATGTGTGTGCTTTGACGGAAACTTAATACATATGTTTCTCTTCATTTACACTTAACTGACAAAAGTGTGTTTTGCAAGAATTTTGTATCTATTATTTTCAAATATGTGCTTAAGTAATTTCCTCTTATCTATAGAATGTTAAAAACAAATCATAATCACTAATTTGAGTTTTTTAATTCTATTTGTGGATTTTGGTGGCATGTTGCCGACAAATTAATCCAAGTTTACTTTAAGAGATATTTTTTAAGTGCTGAACAGTTAAAATGATAAAAATTAAGGTAGAAAAGAAGTAATCAAAGGAAGACTGCACAATGTAAATCAGAGAGGGAAACTAATGGGAAAAATGAATAATGACAAGATAACAGGCAAATGATTCAGCCCCAAGACAATTTTCTAAATAGCTACATGCGTAAAACTTTGGGAATGAATCAATCTCATACTTTAATATACAAAACATGAAACTTTCCTAATTAACAGTAGAGAGCAAGCCCTAGAGTTTTGAGTTGATGCTGAGTAGATTACTCCATCTTATAATGTATCTGAGCCCCACAACTGGACCCCAGGGAGTAGGAACCCCCAAATAGTATTAGCATGAGATGAAACCTCACTTTGTGTTAAAAACTATTGAACATATACCCTGTCACTTCCTTTTATGCTATTTTTTTATACCATTTAAATGTGAAAATTCAGGAAAACAATTATCAAATGGCACACTCTATAAGTGTCAAATTTTAACAACAACTGAATATCTCATTTGATGAGGAAGCATTTGCACCATTTGAGAAATAATATATTCTTTATAATTTCTCTTCATTCTGAAAATAGAATTACCAGTAATACTTAACAATTATCAATTACTCCCATATGTCAGACTTTCTGCTTGGTGTTTTGCATGCATCATTACTAGCCTTCCAAATAACAGAAAAATTATATCTTGTTATATGTGTTTTACAAAGAAAAAACTCAACAGGATCACCGTTCCCACAAATTCCCATTGACTAGTATTTTAAGAGTATTGTCATCAGGAATATTTCACACTCTCTCAATGTTTCTGAACTATTTGCTCTAAGGAGCACTTCTTGATACAAAATTAACAGATATGTGTTTATACTATAAATGTCACCCATACACACACACACACACACACACACACACACACACAAACACACACATATATATATATATAGTGATTTTTTTTAAGACCTCTCCGCATACCATTGGCGAAACTCAGAAATATGGTGTGGTGAAAAGTTAACATTGTCTCCAACAGTTCATTACTGTGGTCACCAAACTATTTTATTCCCTCCATGTACTGAACATGTTTACCACCTCCCAAAAGAGTCAGGTCTATAGAGTCCTAACTTGTCAATGCTGGGTCTAAAGACCGGAATTATCAGGATTCTGTAGTAACCTCTCTCCATCTGGATATGGCCCTGGTTGATCTAATGACCTATTAGCTAAAAGGAGAAGTTGTGTGTACCCACAAACCTGATATAGGAAAGGAATTCCCACAATAAACACAATCAGAAAGATAAAAGTGGAAGGCGTACACTAGTCATGGGTCGGTAGAAATACTGAAGTCTCACTGGGTAGCTGTAATGAAAGCACTTTATTCTGGGATTAGAGGAGATTCCTCCTTTCTCTGGGGAAGCAATTCTCTTATATACATCCTCCAAACTCCAGGTTCTGAGAACTTACTTTTTGTCCATGAATCATTTGTCCATATATGAAATGAGAATTCCTTAGGAGATACCTGCTTCTTGAAAATGGAAACCCAGTTACTATTATAAGTGTTAAACAGTCAGGTTTCTAAGTCAATATATTTCTTTCAAAAACTCAGTAAGCTTCTGTTGTATTTCCTTCTAGCCAATTTCCTTTGCCAGAAGTCATACCCATGTTCTTTCCTTGATTTAAATAATAACCAAGAATAATTAATTTCCTTGTTCTCGTCACCATGTTTGTCTATCAACTGAATGGTGTTTATTTAAGATTATCTGCTACACAACATAGAAAGCAACACCTCCAAACTCGTTTCCTCAGTTCCTCTATTCAGTTTCCGGTTGTACGAAACACTAACAGCTTCAGTCTCTTCTTCATGTGAGTTTGTCCAAGCGGCGATCATAATTTACTTTGTCATTCAAAGTCTTTGTCATCCAACTCTTTACTTTTTGAAATCTAAAGCTTCAAGGGGTAAAATCTGTGTGTTGTCTCTGTTTTTCTTTCCTTTATGCTCGTACATCGGTCAGTTCCAAGCTTACCTCTTCCCTGTAATAAGCTATGGATGCCGTCAATCATGACCGCTACACTCGCGCTCTCACTCCACCCACCCGCGCCTCGTGCTTCAGCCTTCCTCCCAAGCACTGCATTTCTCAGCATTACTAAATGTTGATCTGTAATAGTAGTAATCACCAGCTCTCCAGCCTCTAGTACTTGATTCTTCACCATTTGTTCTTATCGTTTCACTTTTGCCACATATTTTAGTTTTTATTTTATATTTTCTGTATGAGCCAGGCTCATTGCAAAAGGCTGTACTGCATGAAATAGGCTATATTGCAAAAATATATATATATATATATATTTCAGCATCTCACTGGCTTACTGCAATACAAGACTTATTTTTTGCTTATGTTACAGTCCAATATGGTTGTTTGGTTCTCCCAGCTTTACTGAGCACCTCTGCTTCCAACATTGATTCAGGAACCAGGCTATTCCCATTTTATAACTATGTCTTTTAGTGAAAACAGCCTCCAAAGTCACCATGGCATGGGAAAAGAGAATTTGAATATCACATGAATTTTTTTTTTAGGGCCATGACTAAAATCATCTTCAACATCTCCTATACACCATTGGTCAGATGATGGCCACATGACACCAACATATACTCAAGGAAACCTAGGAATTATAGTCTTTCTGTGCCCAAGACGAAGAAACAGGATGAGGAATACGTAGTACTCATTGTCATATGACAGAGAATGCTAATTAAAAACAGAATTCCTCCACCTATCTGAAATTTGCTGGTTAAAATAAGAAAAACCTGCTCCACATAAACTTCCCCTGTGCTATCTACAGCCCTATCACATTAACATTGAAACAACCACAACCAAAAAGTTTCAAGAATATTTTTTCCTTGAAAATGTTATGAAAAATTCAACTGTCCCTGAGAAATCTGGAGTTGGAAAAAAACTCTTGGCAGAATTTATTTAAATACCATGTCTTTTGCTCCACCTACAGCCTCCAGGCCTGTCTCCTTCTCCTTTCTCCTTCCTTCTCTTAATGGCTAAAAATACGCTTCTGGCTTCAGAAATCACAATATGGGAAGTGTCTAGTGCTTTAAATATCTTTTTTCATGACATGGCACTTACGACAACTGTTAATATTTTTATGATACATTTAATCATATTATACTTCGTTCTAAGTCATATCAGATTTATTTCTTAAAACAGGCTCTGACGTACATTCTAGAGTGGACCTGACCTATTGTGCACTTAGAAATGATGGTAAGAGAATGCCAAGGATGATTCCTAAGTTTTGCCTTAGATAACTGTTATTTGATTTAAACAAAGACAAAACTAAAGGTTATTGGTGGATTAAGCTCTAAATCTTTACAGATTTATAAATAGGTGAGCTCACCAGCCTTGATAATTGATAATATAAATAAATATTTGTGATAGTATATGTATCTACCTGTGTGTGTTTTATAAAGTATGGATTGATACTTGGAGAACAAACTATCCATTTTTGTTTATTCATTCATAACAGTACATCCTAATCCAAAGTATTAATGAGTATTTAAAGCCATCAGCCAGATTTTAGTCATATTATTGCACTAGCATTCAAAATAGGCTGGTAAATATAGTCTTCAGCTGGGTCCACATGTGCTCTGCTTAATACTTTGGAATTCTATTAATGAGAGGACAAGAGAAGCATAAAGGTTGCTAAATCATAGGCATACTCTTCTATAGAATTATTATTAATGCAGTGTTTCTAAAAGTGTAGGCTGTAGACCACTGATGGATCAGAATCTTTTCTTTTTCTTGGGAGGAGCATTGTTTTATGCTGCTAGGTTAGTATATTTTAGCAAAACAGCACACACACACACACACACACACACACACAGTTTCAGTGTTCATGAGAAAAACAAAGAAACAGTTCTTTGAGGGCTTGAAGGACAGGCATGAGTATTTCTATCAAAATACTTCATAAGTTAAAACATATTATTCCTGAGCACTAAGCCACATGAAAAAGAGTGGAGCTAAGGCAGACAGGTGAAATTGTTCTCCTAAGCAAATCTCTTCTGCTTAAATAAATCCAGAGCTCCTTAGTTTCAATTCTGGAAGGAATCAAAGACCAACTAATAAACCATTAGGAGAAATGATTTGAATGTGTCAAGATCAGATCATCTTACTTACACTGATAAACCAAGGTCCAAAATTGTCTCAGCTGGACAGGGTGTTATAGCTTGTTACATTGTTGCCATTATTTTCAAAACCTATCTCTTCATCCTCTGTGTGTTTGGTAGTGGTAGCAGTTATTCTGATTTCAGGCATCTGAGTACAGGGAAATTTTCCTTATATTTTCCTCCTCTAATAGCCATTATTTACAAGGAATAAGGTACAATGTTAAACTACTTTACAGTCATTATATCCATGACTTGATGGTAAGATATGGCTATCTTCTGAAAGTTGTAAGTACCATACTGAAAACTTGTTAATATATTTTAAAATTTTAATTATTTATAGCCACATTCTGTCCCCAAGACAAATGTCAAAAGCAGAAAATCCACAAAAGACACCAGAGAGCACTGACATCTTTCAAAGCAGCCAAGTTCTGCAATTTCTTGTTAAAGTTTTGTGAGGTGAAGTTGGCCTAACACAGATATTTTCCAGAGATGGGGAATTGGCCGATCTGATGTACACTGGCATTTTACTAAATGAAAAAATTAACTGTTTCAAGTGATTGGAAAGAATGTAATGTGTTTATGTATTATTACTTATTAAAGATGTGAGTGGTATAATTGGAAGCTACTCATGACTTTCACAACTTCAGAAGTAAATGATGTTCTTCAGTTGCATGCGTTACATAGTGGTAGCCGCTGAGTTTATGGAGCTTCCTCCTACTTAAAAATATGAGCATTATAAGAATATGGAGTTTAAAGAACAAGGTGGAAATGTCAATGGGTGTTAAGACTAAGCATTAAAATGTACGAAATTATAACACTTCTGTCCAAATATCCTATGAAAGAAAAATGAAAAGAAAACTGATATTTTTATTGCTCTTTTTCATTGTGTTAATTTAGGTAGAAGTTAAATCTTCCATGGAGTTAGTCAAAACTAGAGAGTACTTTGCAATCTTTTGGATACAATTATGCAAAATTCTTATAATAGGTTCAAAAGATATACATTTTTGAGTACAAGAAAATTTTTTTAAAGACATACTGTATGTTGGAAAACTGATGACAACTTCAGGCCCATTTTTAAATGTTCTTAAAATGCTGAGACATGTTTCTATTAGCTACAGAAACAGAATACATATAACAAATTTTCTTTTATTTCATACAATTTTAATGCCATACACACACACACACACACACACACACACACGTTGACATTTGGTTTCCCACTTATTCCCAGAATTAACTATGCCTGAATATATAAACATTATCTTGTTTTTTGGAAAGCATCAATAATAAAGTCCTCTCTTTCTCCCAATGGGTGGATACTGCTTCTATGAAGCATGACAATTACACTTAAATCACATGCTTGTGAGTTTAAATAAATTACAGGACAATGAGTCTTAGTTAACCATGGTTTTCCTTTCTAGAAAACAAAAATCTTCATAGAGGGTAAATGACTTAGCATTACTCTTGCAACATCTCTCAGTTTTAGAAGAGAAAACATACATACTCTTTCATTAAGTATGCCCCTCATTCCAGTCTTTCAGACCAGGGAGAGAACATGTTCATGGACTTAACTGACCAACACTATAAATTCACAGGATTGAAAATGCACCATAAGCAAGAAAGTTACAAAGCCAGGAAGTTTAGGATATCCAGGGGGTTCAATGACTCTTCAAGCATTTTCAGAGACCATATCACCCCAGCTCATTATACTGCTACATAAAATAGAAGGAAAAATGCTTGACACTTCTTGCTGGAATCCATTCAAAAGTCTGGAGGAGAGGGTCTAGGAGTAACCACAGTTGGAAAATGTCAAGTTTCTTTGTCTCAAAGTTAAGCAGAGCCAGGAAGATTAGCTAACATTATTTCCATTTCAGAACTAATAGTCTTATAATGCAAGAGTTCTAGATACAGTGATTACTTCCACTAAGAAGAAATGTAGAAGACAATACACATGGGAAAATTTCAAACTCTGGCTCTAGGCAAAAAAATTAAAGACGTATATTTTAGGGATTCAATTATTGATATTAAGGCTCTCAGGAAGCAAAAAAATTTCCTACTGTGATACGAATACATAAGAATGCTCTAATAAAATTTTTTATTAATTTACCATGCTCTGTCCTTTCCTTCTACTCAGCACTTACGTTGTAAGTTTATATGTGAAAAGAAAAGCAAAGAAACATAGACCTACCACAGCTTACCCTGGCACAGTTACTCTTTCCATGAGTTTTGATTTCCAAAATATTTAATTCAAGCCTGCTTTTCAAAGTAATTTAACAGTGATGGCCTGGTTGTGTTTCTGTAGCTATTTTGTAAAGATAATGTGTTTCTTCTATATGTCTCCTTTAAAACGAAATCCAAGCTCTTAAATCTTTGATTTTATTTTTAGTAATAAGCACACAAGAAAACCTTCATGAAGCCAAAAATCATTTGACAATTTTGTTTATGGGAGGCTATAGAAATATCAGTTTTAATGACAGGATTTGAGCTTTAATTTACCAAGTGGTTTTAGTGCCATGCAAAGATATATGCGACATGCAAAATTTGCACTTTGGATGCTACTGTTAACTTCCTTCCCTTAAAATGCAGGACTGTAACTGTTGTTGTAATATTAATTTAATGATAGGGAAGGAGATCAATGAATACAGCAAAACCAAACCAGCTCAGTTTGGGTTGCAGAAAATGCTGTTTACCTTTGGCTTCCTCATAACCATTTTATTAAAGATCAAATTTTTTTAATTGTAACTGGTTAAAAAAAGAAAAGAATTATTTTCCCTGACTTCACAGAGTATATAAATATAGAATATATTTAAAAAGACATATAGATTCAAGGAATTCACATTCCACTAATTTATTACTATTAGTGCTATTATTATTAAATTCACAAATAAATATTTATATAAGTTCTTATGAAAGTAAAGATTTTATACAAAAACATTTTATCCTTTTAGAATGTAAACTGTGTTCACACTGAGAAATCTGCATTTCCAGGGATTACCGCCTAAATGTTGGTGGTACCTTGGTGTGATCAGCATGTTTCAGGATGTAACACTCACCTCACCCTGTGGATGACTCTCTTTTTTGGAGGCTACAAGACTGCATCATCTCACTGTATCCTCTCCTGGGTTTCTCTTTCTCCATCTTCTTTGTGGGTGACTCTTCCTCAGTCACTTGGGTATTGGACTACTTTATTCCTTTCCTAAGCCCAATTGTCCATTTCAGGTCTCCTGCCTGGTATTCAGACCCATGTAGTCAGCTCCCTACTGGACAATTTCATTCTTTGAAAACAAACAAACAAGTAATTTAAAATTGTAAAAATTATCAGGTTATAGAGAAGCAGAATGATGGGGGTAGGTGTAATTTCTTCAGATAGAGTGATAAAGAAATGCTTCTTTGTGAAGGATCACTGGATCCAAGGTCAGAGCTGATAAATAATTTTTCTGTCTCACGCTCATCAGAGACTTAGAAGCAGAGAAAAGAACATGAGCAAAATTCCCTTGGTAAGAAAGTACACGGTGCATCTGAGCCTAGTGACAGAGTGGTATAGGAAGCTGAAAGATGGACAGGAACCAAGATCGTGAGAGACTTGATAGAATATGAAAAGTCATTTGGCATTTATTCTACCAGCACTAGAAAGGTATTGAAGTAGTTAAAAAAGTGTGCCATGGTGGACCCATTCATTCATTCATTCATTCATTCATTTAAAAGGTACTTGTTACATGCCTACTATGTGCCTGGCACTGTGCTAAGTGCTGGGCATATGATGTAAAGAAAATAAAGACACCATTCTTGCTCTCATAAAGCTTACAATGAAGACTGGAATATTGATTAAATAGTGCATGCAAATCCAAAGTGGTATTTGCTCTGAAGGAAAGAAATGTGATCCACAAAATGTTATAATAGAGATATCTGACATAGGTTGGGAAGGCAAGGAATGCTCTCTAAAGGAAGAAATCATTAAACTGAGATGTGAAGGATGGGAGGGCCTAAATGGGCCAAGTGTAAGGAAAAATGTGCACCATCACTGCTGGTGCACCATCCTGCGGGAGAAGGAACATAGCACAACCAAAGTGCTAAAATGAGGCAGGGTCGCTTGACATTACAATACAAAGGTCATTGCTATGTGAGACGAGGTTGTAGAAATAGACTGAACCGGAACCGTAACATGCCTTATAAGTCCTATAAGAATTTGGTTTATAAACTAAGAATAATGGGAAACCATTGAAAGTTTTTAAACTATGGGGGAGATAATCAGATGTAAAAAAGTTACTCTGGTTACATATTCAGAAGACATTAAAAGGCAAAGATTGAATGATAGAAGAATATGATAGAGTTATTATTACCAAATTCCAGGCAGGAAATAACAGCAACCTTGTCCAAGATGGTAGCAGTGAGGATGAGATAAATGGACAGATTCTACATAATATGTTGGACAATCTTTCTCAGCTTTATTTTTAATCATCCATTTAGTAGCCCCTCCTCTATGAAATTTCAAAAATTAATACCACAGGTATATTGTGTGTCTGTTTGTATACATATGTATACATGTTCTTTATACATAAAAAAAAATGTTTTCCCCTCCTAGCAAAGAAACGATCTTTACCCCCTTGAGGACAATGTAACTCATGATGAATGCATAGTGTAGGAGTTAGGACTCAACAGTCACAGTAGTGTTTTGGATATAGAGAGGAAAGAAAGAGGAGTGTCGGAGTTCCTAGCTCACATGACTCAGTGGTATTCTGTTTTGAGGAAGGAGACACTGGAAATAGACCAGAGGTCAGGCAAGATATGGGTTTTCTTTTAGCATATCAGCTCTGAATTATCTTTGAGAACTCCAAGTGCAAGTGTCAGCCCAAGGAGTTGGCGAGGTGAAGTTTCTTTCCTAAAGGTAACTGATAGTTTCTTTTTTATAAAATCTGGTACCAAAGACCTACTCCAACCTGCTGATGTGAGTAGGCTTTGAGGTGGAGTGGAGCAAAAATCAAAGAGAATATGTTAGGTGAACCAATCAGAGTCCGAGTCAGAGAAACCCCGTGTGTATCCAGGGAGACTTGGGGGAAGGATCATTATTTTTTTGAACTCTCTTGACCAAATCCTGCTGCCCATTGGAAGAATGAATGAAGAAGTTAAAATCTTTCAGATGACTTATGCCAGGAGAAGAGAAGTAAAAGTTGTAAAGACTTCATCTCAGTGATGTGGGAAGGGTACAAAATTAAAGCATCTTAGGAGTTTTCTTATTTTTCACCTAAGAATAGAGAACATATTTAATTTAATTTTTAGGAATAGGGAAGATTGTCACTCAAACATTCAAAAGCATAGTTAAATTTAAAAAAAAAAAACAAATGTAAATGGAATTAATTGAAATTAATCCAGAAAAGATTGTGCACAAGAAAAAGATAAATGGACAACATAGTAAAATAAATAATAAACACTAAGATCAAAAGAACAAAATATTGTTACAATTCAAATGAAAACAGGTTGAATTCTCCAAACAGTGACTTCCAGACTGCAATTTTAAAATACTGATATATTTTCTGTGACCCAGTATGTACCTGTGTTTGATTTCTGTCCATTAGGTAATTTTACAACTCTGGTCCAATTTCAATACAGCTAAATATGTTTTAAGGAGACATGCAGTTAATTTATAATCAGTAGAAATAATAACCTCAAAGGTTGTCTTTTTGGGCACTTCCTAACTGTAGGTTATTACAAATTGTGCCCAAACAGCCATCTAAAGAAGAAAAGATACATAAAATTATTGTGGAATAGTCTACAACTACTGCTACTTGTAGCAACAAGAGTGGATCTCACAGATGCAATGTTAAATGAAAGAAGTCAGACACAAAAGAGTACATACTGTAATACATATACATACACACACACATATATACACACACAAACACACACATACATATATTCAAAAACAGACAAAAGTAACCTGTGGTCACAGAAGCCACAAAAGTGAATACTTTGAAAATTAATAGCTGGGAAGGAGCACCAGAGAGACTTGATGATTTATTTTAAAGGGAAACTACTTCTTTAATTAACATATGCAACAAGATACAGACTATTACTGTTGGCCATTACAAATAATTCTGCCATGATATTTTTGTACATAACTTTTGGTATATACATGGATACATTTCTAACAATACAGTTAAAATATAACTTAAAAAGATTAAAAACAACATTCTCATACAAGTATAAAATGGGCATATATCAATGATTTAACAACTAACTCACTAATGAAAGAACCAGTAATATGGTAATTCTGGTTCAAAGAACATTTGAGGGACAGGAACTTACATAGTTCATTAGAAAAAGAACAGTGAAATAGGTTTATTTGTTTTTTTTAATGAGATACTTGCTTAGTGCAATTCACAGTAAAGCTATAGACTGTAGTGTTTGGAAATGCTTACATTTCTGTACTCAGGATGTGGAAAATAAAGATAATTAATACTTTCTATAGGCATCATTTATTGCTTCAGAATTTGAAATGAACAAGCACTAATATTATAATTAAAATATTTTATGGGAATGATAAATATTTAAAATACTTTGCATAAAGAAGCATGAAGTTACTGGATAAACCAGGTAATTGTTTTCTTTGCATTATGCCTAAGAAATACCATGATTTTAAAAGGAAGCATGACACCAGAAGGAATCATCAGGATAACTGCCGAGTCTGAATATCAAAGTAATAATTCATCTGCCATCAGTGAATGAGGAAATTATTGAAAATGAAAAGTTAGGGGAGAATTTTAAAGTCTGCTTTTTCTCTATGGGTTCTTGATTCTTCTGCATGGAAAAGGAAAAGCATATTGCATCAGGATGAATGTTCTGGGATATTATCAGGCTCCAAAACTAATATTTGTTATTGATTTCCTTTGGCAAATAGCAAAACATAGGGGGAGAATAGAGCAATGTAGGAATCCGAATGGATCCATTGCTACCCACCACTTACTATGGTTACAAATTTTGTATTTCTAAAATCCATATAGAAAGAATCTTCCAGCAATCTATCCCTCTCTAAATTCAGGTCAGTCAGTAGCCAAGCCAGAATGATCATTCAATACCTCAATAAAATCCCTGCTTCAAGCTGTCCTATAAGAATCTGTGGTTGACCCAATATTTTATTAAAAATTATTTAAAGAAAATGGACCAATCTCTAATATCAGTTTGATGTGATGATTTATGGTCACTGCAAATATTTCATTATTATCAAAACCCCAAACCCCTAGGAATGCCAGATCCTAACAAATTTCATACTAATCATCCAATATAGGTTCACGTAGAAAATTTCTACCCTTTACTTGGATATAAGATGAATCTTATTTCTCTCTGAATTGTTTCTCTGATGCATGAAAGAGAACAAAACCACTAAGACTAAATTCTCTTAGCAACTCTGTTTCCTTTTTGGGCTATGCAAATGGGGTTCACCATTAATACCAGTTCTATGTGTCCCATTGTTGGATACCCTTTGTGGTCCAACTAGACTCTACAAAAACAAAAAGACAGAAAAGAGAAAAGAACAAAAATAAGTTAGCATTGAAGGAGTCAGCATAACTCAAGAAATGTTATTTTTATTTATTTTAGAGAGAGTTGCATTCATTGTAATACTCCTAAAGAGGAAGGATTTGGAGTTGGTCTCACTTTAGAAAAATATCCTAATATCTGAAATGTAGCCAAATTTATGGAGATTTGAACAAGAATGATACTACAAAAACACACTTTTATTGTTGTATATAGATGATTTCACCATTTTCTAATTGACGAATTAAATCTGAGAATTTGGCATGGGCCACTCAGTAGCCATCAGAGCCATTTGTGTACAGTTGTGAAACGTGTATAGTCCTAATATTATTCTGACTTGGATGTTGCTATCTGTTGACTTTTTAAGAGGCTAGCTCACATGCGTAATGAACAACACAGTGTTTGAGTATGAGCTGATTTAAGAGGTACCAATATGCTTCCATTATTCAAGAAGCCTTCAAGTTCTTCATGACACATATAAGAAAAGCTGGAAATATAAAGACTTCCTATGTAAATAAACACAAATCTTTATAGCAGTATATATCATTTGTAAAAATGATTTTACTTGAGAAGAAATGAAGATTATTTTATTGTCAGATCAAATAGTTGTTACTGTTTATATATTTTTTCTTTTAATCTGTACCTAAAAATCCAGACTCAATATTTGACAACTTAAATATTCTACATTATTTGGAGTTTTTTCTTTTTGGTCAAATCTTTTGAAGATTTATTAGGGAGGACATAAAAAACACAAACCGTAAAAGAAGACAACAATGAGAAAAGATAATAAGACTTAATCAAAACTAAAGATTTTACCTTCTGTAATAAAATGGAAAGACAAGCCATAGACTGGGATAAAATATTTTCAATATTTGCCAAATATATTTGACAAAGCACTTGTATCAATGATAAAGGGTTCTTAAATTCAGTGATAAGAAAACCCAGTTTTTGAAGAAATGGATCAAAGATTTTAAAGGACACTCCCAAAAGATAATACACCAGGGGCAAATAAGCAAATGAAAGATGTTAACATCATTACTCACCTGAGAACGCAAATCAAAACCTAAATGAGATAATAATAAAACGTATTAAGACAACAAAAATTTAAAAGATTGACAAAATCAAGAATGAGTAAGAATGTTAAACAACTAGATTTCTCATACGCTGTTGATGAGAATATAAAATAATATAACCATGCAAGGAAACAGTTTGGGTACTTTTTTATGGTTAAATACATGGGTATAGAAAAATATAACCCAATCTATGCTAACATGAACCTCTTGGAGCTTTGCATAAAAGTTATTTGTGGGGAGCTCAATGAAAAATAATTTTGTCTTGTAATGAGGCAGTAACAATGAAATCAAAATAACAAGATAAATTGAGAGTATTGTCTGTTGATAAATATGACAGAACTGCTATTTGTTTAGAAAATTACTTTATGTATTCTTTTATAATTTTGTGGTATACTTTTGCCAAATACTATGGGATTAATTTTATTTATTAGAACAAACAAACGTAGCTATATGCACAAATCTCTAACTGAATGGTTTATGACCTTTACTAGGTTGCTTAACTCATTGCCCATGAGTTTCCTCTTGTGTAAAATAGACATTTTAACATCTTTCTTATCTTTTTCATAAAGTAGTTGTAAAGATAAAATGAATATGTATGTATGTGTAAATACTTTGGCAAGTGTGCAACACTGATTAAATTTAAACTATTATTTTCAACTATTAATTGTATCAATTTCAGTTATATCAGTGTTATGGATATTAAAAGGTCTAAAATGATTATACTGAATTCCTGCATTTTTAATCATCAATCACTAGGTAATAAACATCATAAAGACTAAATAGCTCCATCAGTAGAAATAAAAAACAAATAGATTTACTCAAATGATTATGAAAATGTTTGCTTTGACTTTATAACAGTCATCCTGAAAACCATTCTGCAAATTATTATTTATATTTACATTATATTTATAATAGGGTATAAAGTTACAATTATTTTTTTAACTTGCTTTATTAAAGTACTTCAGAACTTTCTTCTTTAAACTCTGACATTTTTGTTATATAAATACCTGGTTTAGTCACAGTGACTAAACCAGGTATTTACATAACAAAATATAATCGTTTTATTATATTGATTATAATAAATATTATTATTATATTAACAATCATTATTGATTTTGAGTTCTGTTATACATACCATATGAAAGAACAGGATATGTCAGAAACAACACCCTTCTCAAAAGGTAATTGTTAGATGACTCTTTTTTGAAATCATGTTTCAATATTTACCCATACACTTCAGAGAAAAATGTGGCACATGCATTGAAATCAGTGCAAGAGGATCACCCTCATTTTAGATATGTTGAACTAGACTTTGTAGTTTGCCAATTAGCAGAAAATAAGAGGAGATCTGCATTGCTGTAAGAAACTCAAAGATGCACAAATGTTGAAGTAACTTAACTGGAAATTGAATATGAAAATGGTTCTCACATTATGACAATGAATTATAAGTTAATTGTTCAGTTTTACTCAAATAGAAACTTTTCAGCTCTATTGAAGACTGATTTTTCTGAAGTTTCCAGATGCAGAATTTTGAAAAACCCAGGGCACATTTACCATCTTCCTATAAATTCAACACAAGCATGTTAATTTTTGAGGTAATGTATATATGTATCATAAAAATCTTCTCTAACTCCAAACAAATATTATGTCCCATTATTATGTCTTTAAATTGCCATGTCTTCTCATGCAGCTATGGACTCCAAAAACAGGAATAATGCCCTATTCATCTTTGTATCACTATGCCTAGAAAAAATTCAACAATTGTCACATTCCCAGTACAAAATATTTTAATCAACAGCTACTCAGAGCTTGAAGGTGCACCTCTGAATATTTGACATACATTTCCTAATTTTATCCTCATATAAACAATACAAACTACTAATTCATTTCTGCTAATTCATTTATGATTTCAGGTAAACATATACACCAAGTTAAACTTTAATAAAAGATTTAACATTTATAGTTTTAAACTCAGTACATTTGACACTGTGGGATTTTTTTTTAATGATTCTAAGACCAATTTGAATGATTCTTACAGAAAGTAGACAAACAAACATGACAAAATCAAAGGATAAAAGACTATGCAGAAGGTAAGGGAATAAAGATTGGTTTTAAGAAGTGTTGGTGATCCTGATTTAGAAACATAACAGGAAAAAAGAAGTAATAATCTGAAATAACTGAAAAAGATGTTTTTCTGGATTAAAAACTATATGTTGATATAAATGTGCATACAATATCAATAACAAAACAACTCAGAGGATTTACTGTGTTCTATGCAAATATCTATGAAACATACCCTTCTGAAATAATTATTTGATAAAAATGAAATATAAGGAAAATACAAAAAACTTCCTATGAAAATCTAGTAAGGAAATACCAACTTTGTCCAAAGAAACAATATTTTTATTGGTATCAGCTTTCTCCTTCCAACATTACATTTAAGAATATATGTAACAATCATTGAAGGATTTTTAAGAAGACAGGGTTTTATACTTGACTCTGCTAGAAAAATTCTATGTATTCACTGAATAGTTCCCTCTTTCTGTATGCAAACTATGTTTCCCAGACTCTCTTTACAGGTAGATTAGGGTCATATGACTGAATTCCAGCCAGTAGGAGGTAGAAGAAACATACATAATGCAAGTCTGGCTCATAAAAGACTCCTATAGAATTGGTCAGTCCTCTCCTGCTTTCTTCAGCAAACTAGGAATCTGTTCATATGACTCAGCTACAGGTTGGAAGAGACACAGACTCCCTGATCATTTCTAGGAGATAGACAGATTTGCAACTGTGTTGTAATGTTAATAAATACACCTGCTATATTAGTTTCCTATTGCTGCTATAACAGATTGCCATAAATTTAATGTTTTTTTTTAAAGATACAAATTATCTAACAGCTCTGAAGTTACAAAGTCTAAGTGGTTCTCATGAAACAAAAATCAAAATGTTGGCCTATCTGTATTCATTTCTGAAGACTTCAGGGGACAATACATTCCTTGCGTTTTCCTACTTTTAGAGGCTGCCCACATTCCTTAGCTTACAGCCACATCACTCCAACGTCTGTTTTCATAATCACATTTACTTCTTGACTTTGACCCTCCTGCCTCCCTCTTATAAGAACTGTCATGATTATTTTGGACCTACTCAGATAATCCAGGATAATCTCCCCATATTGCAATTTTCCTTTTGCCATGGTAACATAGTCAACAGGTTTTGGGGATTAGGATGTGGACATCTTGCAAGACCACTTATTCTGTTTACCAAACTAGGATTTATACAACCACTATGATTTGGGAGCATATTTACTACTGCAGCAGAGCCTAGTTTATGAGGACTGATAAACAAAACAAGTCTTTCTCTGGCAAAGTGTTAACATGAGAACTTCCACAGATGTGTATTTACTCAAATATATCATGCATATTCCCTCTCTTTAAAACAAACTATAATAAATATATTTTTTAATCTGAGAAATAAAGCAGAATTCCCAACTCAATACTGCAGCCACAGTTTAAATGGACTCCCCTTATCGAGCATGGACTTTAAATTTAAGAACTTATGTGCTGTGCCCCAGCCAATTGCTACTTTCTGTTTTTGTTGCATTCCCCAAATCAGTAATATGCCTGCTAGGATACATCCTTCTGTTCATAATTTACTCTAAATTTCTTGTTTTGACAGCTATTAAAAAACAAAGTTGGTGATTTCCTCTACCCATAATTGCTCAATCTGGTTCCACTTTTCACATGATTGGGATATTCTTCTTGAAGAATTTCTAAATCAAAAAGATTTTTTTTTTTCCTCACAGAGTTCCATGAAGTAACATGATGACTATCTCCTTTGTCAAAGAACCTGAGTGATAATATTCTACACATTTAAAGCCCCTGGTAAATCTCTTGCTTCACTGGGTTCCTGGCAGCTACCATGAGTCCTTTTATTATTTATCTTTCTCCATATTTTCTTCTGTTTACATATTAGTCAGAGTAGGTTGGTGGCTTTAGCAAACAATTCTAATTTTTACTGTCTTAAAACAATATAACTTTTTTGCCAGTTCATGTCATGATCCAAAGCAGATTGGTACCATTGAGGATGCATTAGTCATCTCTGGGACTATGACAAGTACTACATTTTATTTTCTTGAAGTTCTGGAGCTTAGAATGGTTTCTGATGAAAGCCCTCTTCCTGGCTAGCAGATGGCTACCTTCCCTCTGTCTTCATGTGGAAGAAAGAGAGATAGCTCTGTCTGGTCCTCTTCTTATAAAGCCACTAATACTACTGGATTAGGGCCCCACCTTCATGGACTCACTTACCTCAACTGCCTCCTAAAAGCTCCATTTCCATATACAATCACATTGAGAATTAAAGGCTTCAGCATATGATTTGGGGGGGACACAATTTATGCCATAGCACTGTATCCCTGGCCCCCAAATTCATGTACTTCTCACATGGAAAATACATTCAGTCCACCCTAATGGCCCCCTAAGGCTTAAGTGATTCCAGAATCAATCCTAAAGCCTAAAGTTCAAAGTCTCATCTAAACATCAATTAAATCAGGTATGGATGAGACTGGAGATAGATTTATCCTGAGGCAACATTCCTCCCTAGCTGTGAACCTGTGATACCAGACATGTGCTTCCAAAATACAATGGTGGGACAGGCATAAGTTACACATTCCCATTTGAAAAGGAATAAATTTGAAAGAAGAAAGAGGTGATCGGTTCCTAAGCAAGTCCACAATACTGCAAGGTAAATTCTGTTACATCTTAAAGTTTAAGAACAATCCTTTTTGGCACAACTTTCTGCTCTCCCTACCCACCGAGGCAGTGGTCCTTCCTGCAGACACTACTAGGGCGGTGGTTCCATACCTGGGACTTGGCCCTTTTTTGGCCTTGCCCTCAAAGTTCTGTTAGGCAATCTCAACTCCACATCTTTGGTCTCACCCCACAGGGCTTCAGTTGAAGACCATCTGCCCTATTGATCCAGAAACAATGACCCCAGCCTTGGTTCTTAGGAACCATCTCCATAATGTTAATGATTCTTAGATTTTTGTGAAGAACATGTGCAGCCAAATAACTCTTGCGTCCAATACTACAGAATCTAAGAAGTCTGACAGTCTTCCTTCATTTTGTCTCATTTTTTTCTGTTCACTTTAACACCAACTGGCAGTGACTCTGTTGGCAATAATTCCATCTCTATTCTTGGCTTCTGCTGAGATGGCTGATTAAGTTCATGAGTCACACACATGATCTCTTTATCAAATGGTTGTTCAGCCACACCCTTAGTGCTCTCTCCAGAACAAGCTTTCTCATTTTTTGAGTATTTATAGATTAAGGATGTTTCAAATCTCCAAGTTCTGGTTGCTTTTTGCCTGACAATTTCTTCCTTAATTCATCTCTCTCATTGCATTTTACTATAAGCAATAAGGAAGATCCAAGCTTCACCTTCAATACTTTGCTTAGAAATCTCCTCTGCTAAATATCCAATTTCATTCCTTGCAAGTTCTATTTTCCACAGAGTACTAGAACACGATTCAGCCAAGTTTTTCACCAATTTATAATAAGGATCACCTTTTCTTTTCAGAAGACTTCTCACCCTCTTTCTACCACGTGAGGACACAAGAGGTCTTCAAGCCAGAATAGGGTCCTAACCAGAACCCAATCATGCTACCCTGATCTCAGATTTCCAGTCTCCATAACTGGGAGAAATATATATTTGTGACAGTTATAAGCCACCCAGTGTATGGCGCTTTGTTTCAGCAGCCCAATGGAGTAAGATAGACTGAATGTCTTAAACAAGAGAAATTTATTTCCTCATGGTTCTGGAGGTTAGTAGGCCAAGGTTTTGGCTGATTCAGGTTCTCATGAGAGCTCACTTCTGGCTTGCAGATTGCTCCCTTCTTTCTTTGTCCAATCTTCACATCTCCCTTCCTCTTTTTATAAGGCCACCAATATTATTGGATTAGGGTCCCATCTTCATGACCTCATTTAGCCTTTATTACTTCCAAAACGTTCTCTCTAGATACTGCACATTGAGAGCTTTAACACACAAGTTGAGGAGGGATACAACTGAGTCCATAGTAGAGTGGAAGTGTCTAATTCGCACAGTTAATCTAGATTCTGGCCCCTTTGTGCCATCTGCCATTTTCTCAGACTTATGAGTCCATTACTGACTGCATCTTCATCAGTGGCTGCAGACAAGGGAGGGAATGGCCCTACAGGACAGTTTGGAAAAATTTACATCCTAACTGAAAGCATTGTACATCACTTCTATTTACATTCCATTGTCTAGAACAAAGTCTAATGAAATCTAGGGAAACCTAGTTTAGGCATGGATCCAGGCAAAAGAAAGAAAATAGATATTGGCATACACTAGCAGTCTCTGCCTCCATATTCCTTCCTTAAAATTTTATGTTTAAAAATCTACTAAAAAAGATTAGTACTAAAAAATGAGTTCAAGTTTACAGAGTATAAGATCAATAAACAAAAGTCAATTGTATTTCTGTATACTAGCAATGAAAAATAAATATGAAATTTTAAAAATTCATTTAAAATAGCATAAAATAAAATAGGAATGAATAATGACAGATGTTCAAGATCAATATAGAAAATCAGTTGTTTTACACATTAGAAATAATAGAAAATAAAACTGCAAAAATAATTTCATTTACAATAGTATAAGAATAAAATAAAATTAGGAATAAATGTAACAAAAAAAGTAAAAAATGTACATTGTGAGAACTACTTAACTTTGATAAAAGAAATATTGTAAGAAAGATTGAAATACTGACACATGCTACAACATGGATGAACCTTGAAAACCTTATGCCAAGTGAAAGAAGACAGTCATGAAAAACCATATATTGTATGATCCTGTCTATGTATCCATAATAGATGATACTATAGAGATACATATTAGGTTAACAGTTGCCTAAATTTCCCCTGGACCCAGGGGATGGGATTGGTGATAAGTGGGAAATGACTGCTAATAGATAAAGGGGTTAATTTTTGAGTAATGATATTTTTTTTAACTTACATTTTTTTGTACTTATATGAAATGAGAGCTTCCAGGTAGAATTGGTCTGAGAAAAGCTTACTCTTCTACTTGGTAATAATGTAGTAACCTTCATAACTAAAGAAGACGTTCTACTATTTCAGGAAAACCCAGTTCATAGAGAAGTAAGGATTTTAACCCCTCACTGTATGTTAGTTAGTCAGTGAAAATACTTGGTCAGTATCACATAGTTTTATTTTAGTTGCATCACATTCTTTTACAAAATTTTAGGGTTTTTCTTTTTTTCTATTTTAGAAGAAATACTTTAGACATATTATAGAAAATTTGGGACTTAGAGAAGTTTAAAAAAGAGAAATTCCCCCAACATTTAAAGATAACTGTAATGGAAATTTGCTCTAATTCCTGCCATTTTTAAGTGTGCATATAACATTTAATTACATAATATGTGAAAAGACATATGTCAACTTTAAAATTTGCAAAAGTTTCTCGCCTTGGTTAAGTAATGTTTGCTTATTGTAAAAAAGTCTAAAAAATAAACCATGAAGAAGGACATAAAAATTACCCTCAAATTCCACAAGGCAGAGAAAAACGGTACAGACAGTCTAGTGCAGATACGGAGGGTAGCCGCGTGCAGACAATTGCCTGTTTTCAGTCCCTTTTGTGGACGTTCTCTCATCACGCATTTCTGCTTGCTCTTCTCCAAAGGTTTTCCTCCCAGCCCACCCTACAGTAGATGCTGATGTCCTCCGCATTCCAGGTTCCACCCCTGCCTCAATCTTCTTCATTTCTTTCCCTATTTGTCGCTGTTTCAGTGCTTGGTATGGTTCTCTCTCAATTGCTTCTGTCTGAAAATATTTTGCTTAGGTTCATTTTCTCCTCTGATACCATGGTATCTCTGAACTTATCTTTTCTTATTTGATTTTCTGCTTACCTCGCTTTCACATCTGTGGGACTTTTCTTCCGCAGTCACACTCTTCCTGACAACACAACTCTGATGAAAAGGTATCACTTTGTCTTACACGGGAGTCAGCTGAACAAGTGATATTTCTGACTTTTCTACAAGAGTCAGGATTTGGTGTTAGGTTAGTCCTTACAAGGGACTGTATGCTGTTTCTTGCTTCAAAAGTATTGTTACATGTTTAGATGTACTTAACTATGTTTATAATAAAAAGTTTACTTCATGACATTTTATTTTAAGTACAAATATTTATAATTAATTGCAGACAAAATTTGTTATTACAAAAAGGTCTTGTGGTCTATGTAAAAATGTATTTCAAACTCTCATTATATCTTAAACTGACATTATCAACTTAAGGAACACAATTTTTTTGTACATTTTTGAGTATTGCCTGCATAGTGCAGACACAAATTGTCTAGAAAGTGTTTCTACAGTTATTAATATGTTTTCAAATAAGAGTTTAACTTAAGTTGGGACATCACAATTCACATGTCATTTACAAAGTACCCCAATCTCTCCCTCAAAATATTAATATAAAATTAGTATATTAAACAAAACCATATCATGTTAGGTCTCATATCTATGTGAGGTAAAAGATATACTGAATCACATTAAAATTTTCAAGAGTTTATTTGAGCAGTTACTTACAAAAGATAAGTAGCACCAATGGGAGCTAGGGGCAAGGTATTTATAGAAAAGAAGTTAAAGCAAGGCAATCATTTGATTGGCTATGGCTTAAACAGTTGTACTATTTGGGAAAGCCCATGTGGTTGTTCATGATTGGTTTTTCTGTTTCATTTTTCAGATTTGGGTGCATTGATTCTGGCCTAGGTTTTCATTTGTTTGCATAGACTCCCAAGGCATTAGAGCCACCTCAGCCTAACAGCCTCCTTGTTTAAGCACTGTAAATATAATATATAATCACATACATGTGAGCTTAAATTAATATACATAAAATCTTAAATTCCAGTATTAATTACAGATAATTATATCTTTTCACAATTACTATAAAATCATCAATAATAGTTTTCCCCAATCATATGGATTGCAAAATCAACTCTAGAACATACTTACCTTTGTATTAGAAATGGTTGTTACAACTCATTTATCAGTATGGCAAGAACTTTTATGGTTTGCTGCATACAAATGTAGTGAAAGTTTGTATTTATGTTGAGCCTTATCATATAGCCAAAGAATTCACTCTTGCCACCTCCTTTGCTTTTCTCAGAACACTGTGAGGCAGGAATAGCATGGAATATTTTTATTTTCTATGTAAGGAAAGTTTCTTAGTAGTTCCATGACTTATCGAAAGGCAGAGGCTAAATTTGGGTGGACTGGCAAGGAAGGAGGCTCCTGGACCGTCTCCTCTGTGCTCTGTATACTGCCCTTTAGTTGTGCTGATTTTACAGGAAACCCATTTTTGTAGGACTCCTACAAGGTACGATCTTCCACAGGAGGCTGGAACCGATGATTGGAGTGCCGGAGGAAGGAGAACCCAGGGTGTTTCCCCTTCTCTCCGCAGCCGCGGTGTCTGGTTGTAGTGGGTTCCTCGGCGCCCCCGACTGCCGGCCATGGCTCACACGTCATGAGCCCAGCAGCTGTGAAGCAGCCGTGAGTTCTGGATGCTGGTAATGCCACTGTCCTCAATGCCCTTCCAGTCCTAAGGTAGTAAAGGCTTCCTGCAGTTGCTCATTTGCGGGTGGCTTCACTCTCAGCTGTCTAACTGCTTCCTTGTATGGATTGATTGACCTAACGTGGTTTGATTTCTCTGCCTAAACCCTAATCGTTATTTAAAGGATACCAACAATTCCATCTGTATAAATATTAATCCCAACCCAATTTTTTTCTTTCATAAACTAATATTCTTATCCTTTGCTTAAAATGAGTAATAGCTATATTTGATTGTTCATTATCTATTATGGATATAAACTATATGGTCTTATTGTTCCTGTATTTTAGGTTTTTTTTATTGTTCCCCATTACAACACTTTGATAAAACAGTTAACGTAAAAAAAAAATGGCCAGTGTAATGATTAAGATCAGGGAGTTATTGTAATCCTTCCTCTACCTTTCAAAAGCTGTGTGACTTTGAGCTACTTTGTCCCTGAACCTGGACTTATTAGGGATAATAATTCCTAGGATTTAGGATTCTTGTGAGGAATGAATGAGTTAATATGTGGGAAGGATGTAGTTTATTGCTTTATTCATAAGCACTAATAAAAGTAACCACTTTTAAGGTATTCTTTGAGAATTCAGAGTAAAGCAAAGATTATTGTGATTGACATAGGTACAGATTTAAAGAGATTTTTGGATTGTGAGAATTTCTGAATCATTTATATATGTGTATAAGGAACTATATATAATATACACACACATAATTGCATCATGCAATTGAAATATACTTTAGATTTTAAACTTCAGGAACTTAAGGAAAAATATCTATCTAGAATTTTAGTTCTTTAAAAGACACACTTTTTGATTATTACAAAATTAACTTCAAGGTGTTTGGAAAGAAACAGTTTACAAATGCAAAAGGCATTCCTGAAGAATACATATATATATATATACATATATATATATAAAATCCCAGTAAAATATTTTATTACTTTGGCTCTACATAAGAGAATGCTAGGGTCTTCAGATATGCAGAAAACTCTTTGGGAAATACAAGATAAATTAGGTAATTTTCTTTTTATGTGACTAGTTTTGAAGATGAGCTAAAACTGCATAATGGTATTGATTTGTTTATCTGTAAAGTTCTGATTTATCTGTCTGCCCCAGTATTGTGTCTTTAAACATCCTTTTATAATCACCTGCAGAAGGTTGTTTAAAAATAACCCAAATAGTAACTACACAAAATACTGAAGATGGTACATGAGAAAGGGATGCCTTTGGTCTATAGCTGGGGAAGAAGAAAAGTGTCACAGAAAAAGCAGAGTTAAACAGGTGTAGAGGAATGAGTGTACAGATAGAATTGGACAGAAGTAAATACTATTCTTCCTGTGTCAAATACAAAAGAAAGTAAAAGTAAGAAAGACAAGGATCTCTGTAATTATGAAAATTCATAATAAATTTCAGGAATTATTACAAAAGCAAATTTGAGTTCTGGATAACAAAAAAATTAGCAGTCTGTTGGGACCCTAAATTGATGAAAGGTGCAGTTATTCCACCTACAGCTGACTTCCTTATTGTGGAAGCATATCCTTCTGACCTATTCCAAGTATACATTTTTCTAAAATCAGATTTCAGAAATTAGCCAAAATGCAACTTGAAAGAACATCATATAAATATCACTTCTTGTTTCAATTCCCTCAAAAATCCCTGGGCTCTGTACCAGTAAAGGATACATATGTGGGATAAGGTTTTGAATATATATAATGCACAAACATGCACTGTAACAACAGTCATCCTTGAGTTGCCCTTTTATAATGCACCCACTACATTTATGCAGAAATATAATGGGGCTTTGTAAATCACCCAACAAAGTCCAAGGATAGGAGTCTGTGTGTGGAATTCAAGATGTTAATATTTCCTTTCTAACCAAATGAACTCCACATGTTTTTGCTGCAACTAATCTCTTTCCTGTGGAATTAGGCATGGTCTGACTCATTCTTTATTTTTTTGAACATGACAATTTACTCCAGAGAAGTCCTCATTTCACATAGCCTCTGCTTCCAGCCATTGCTCTACATTCAACATCCTTGCTGATCTTTGTAGGAAGGTATGGTTTCATGGGAGAAATCCTAACAACACTAGTGTATAGGCTCAGGAGACTTGGCCAGTCATCTCACAAATGGCAGACTTTAGGTAGCACATGTATAAGAAAAATTATTTCTTAGTCATCTACAGAACTTTAGGATGAATAAAGTGCTCCCAAACATATCTGAAAATAATAAAAATATGGTTTATATTAATTGGTAATGTCCTAAATGTCAGGCCTTTACCCCTACATACAACATTGCTAACCTTAACAAAGAAAATCCCATTCTTGAACATGAGCAGACACAGTCACATAGCTAATAAGTAGAGAGCAGAGATTCAAACCCAGCTCTCCTGGTTCTAAAACCAGTGACTCTGAAATGCAGCATCTCCAACATTTGCTTCTCAAAGTGGCCTATGCAGAGACAGAGAAGAGCACATTATGGCTACTGACATCTATGAACCAATGCAGAGAAAGGTCACATGACTATTAAGGCCTCAAAGCTTAGAGGCAGAGTCTGAAACACAACCTGGCTATGGGAATGCCCAGTCCTGGGCTTGGTTTCCTCCTTCACTCCATTCTACTTAGAGGATTCAGCTGAAGGCCCATGCGACAGAGCCTCCATATGTAGAGAAGAGAATAAAGGAGAAGGGAAGAGAAAGGAGAAAGGGAAACTACTTGAAGGGCAGAATCCACATGCTATTTACTTTTGTAACCTTAACACCTAGCATGGTGTCTTGAACATAGTGTTAGTAAGTATTTAGTAATATTTAATGCATAAATGAGGTGAATAAAAATAATAAAAGAATCATTTATAGTGTTTTCCCTTTTTTAGGTTGATTTGCACACTGAAGTTCTTATTATATTGTTATAAAAATTATGTGACTGTTTATCTGGACAGATTGGTTCAGTCACCTCTCATTTCAGTTTATTCTAAGACAGTTCCTTCACCTCTCTGTGCTTGATTTCTCTCATGTATATAATAAAGGGGTTACATTAATTAAGTTTTAAAATGTTTTCAAAGTAGAGTGTACCATCCATGGATAACCCCTTCTTAGAGGACTTGCCCTTATAGGATAATGATCTGGTCATAGAATTTCTGGACATATGAGGATATCAATTATGTGTGCGATCGCAAAGATTTTCGGTAGCCCGGTGGAAGACAGCAATAAAACATTCCACATTTTTTATGTTTGCCACGTAGCTATTTGTTATTCATTCATTCTTTCTTTCATCAAGCAATTATTAAAGGACCCCTATGTGAAAGTGGGTTAGCAAGAAGTTTGAAACAGTAATAACTGGTGTGGTGTGCTAATAGAGGTACATATTGAATTTCAGAGAGAGAAAAAAGGAGTGTTCATGGTTTCTCTCAGTAAATTTGAAAGTTAACATTGATGGGAGAGTAGAGTTCACTGAACTTAAGGGGAAAGCACTGTGCCTGCCAGGAGGCAGCATGCCTTCTGGTCCTTGGGAATGCCAACCCTCCCAGCACAGCTGATGCAGAGAGGGACAAGAAAGTGGAGGTAGATAAAGCTGAATCCTAAAGCCCTCAATGCCAGTCTAAGTTTTTCTATTATCTTGTGGGTTTTAAGTAATCACTTAAATGATGGACATTTTTAAAAATCAATATAGCAACCAGTAGAGAGGGAAGGTTGGATGACTAGATGGAAAATAGCCCACTTATTCAATGGACAAAACAAGAGACACTGAAGACCTAAACTGAAAGAGTCCCTTTAGGGATGGAGTGCTCCATGAGACTGATCCACATTCAGAACGATTCAAGTTTCTTGTCAGTTGCTATTCAAAAGATAACTTGGTATGTTTTATATTGACATAAATTTCCTGAAATAAAAACGAATGTGAGAAAAGCCAAAAATGTGAGTAAATAACAACTAATCCAATTATACCGATGCTTTCGAGAAAATGTTTCTATACTGTCTTCTTGATGACAGGGAACATGTGGTTGCAGATGTCTTCAACTAGAATAAAATGTAATAGAACTCTGCACTAGCAAGGTGCAAACTCAGTGCAAATACACTTCTCTAAAATAATCGATGTGTCATTCCTCACCTGTTGGCCTTTAAGGTACTACTTAACTTTCTTGACTTGGAAGAAAACAGAGGGGAATTCAGTATATCATTACAGAGCTTTTTTAATGAAAATGTCCCCAGTTAAAATTAACAAATTATTAGATTCTGCACAAAATTACAGGAACATATTTTCCCTTGGAATTCAAAATTTGTTGTTTTCTAATTTGTGCTTGAACGCTAATCCACTGGTTTTTCTCTTTCCCTCTCTCTTTCCATCAGCACCAAGATTTGCATTTCACTGCCTCTGCCCATGGATCAGAATCTCCAAAATATGTACATTAATCATAAAATGTTTCCAGTTTTAAGAAGTTTAGACAGAATATGATTTAAAGTACATATAATATATCTTTGAAAGGTATTTTATCAATAAATATTTTCTTGTCTAGTTAACTTTTCCCCCACTTAATTCACAACCAAATTTCTTAACTAATCTTATTCATTTTTCTCTTTGACATTAACATTTCATAATTTTTTATTGACTTCTTTCTCCCAAGTACAGTGATCTATAAGTTCTAAAGCCCTATAAAAGCTTTTTAATATTCATATTTATTTATAAGTCCTTCAAGCCCAAACAAACTTCGTAAATCTTCCATGACATTCAGTATACTTTCATCCTTCCACTAAGGAGACACACAGAATTTGAAAGAACAGTCCGGTTGGTATTAAACTTAAATAAAGAGATATTCTTTCCATTATTTCCTCATACAGTGACTCTAAAATTATCTCTTTCTCTTTTAGTAACTATCATTTTACCTGGAAATTTCAAATGATTTAATTTTCATTTGCCATCACAGGTAGACCTCTGAGGGTGTAACCATATTTTAGGTTCTCCTCTAATTCAAAATTAGTTATTTTCATCTGGTAGCATCCATTTAGTAGCTCTGAAGTCAAGGTAATGGATGAGTTTACTGAAAGCACAAGTCTTTCTCTCATTCTGCTAGCCAAAGTACACTTCATAATCATAAACACAAAACTCCAGACTTCAACCTGCTTCTGGAAAGGCAAGATGAATGTGCCCGTGGGAGCAGGACACTCAGCGATACGGTAAATTACCTTGTTCAAGCACTGGCCAGGTAGTCCTGTGGGAAAGTTCCAGGAGCATAGGAGCTGCATGAGCTTCTTTGGCTCCCCTGGCCTTGTCTCTGCACGACTTGGCTGTGGGCCTGCTAAAGAGAAAGAGAAATCGTGTTTCTTACTGTTTCTCAAAACTGCACACATTTGCACTTTTGAAATCTTGCTTCATTTCCACTTAGTGGTTATCAGAATTATTAACAAAAGCCAGATGAGCATACTATGTATTCCTAAAGTCTGTGTTTAATTTATTTTTATAATGTACATATAATCTTCTATATTATACAATCTTTGGGTCAAAAGTTTTTTAACTGTCAATAATCAGCCATGTTCCCTACAAAATAGATTTTTCATATAGTGTAGCTTGCTATTAAAAGATACCAAAAGGAATTATGGAGGCCTTTTTTGAGTTCATAAAATGCTTATTTGATCTTCCTAGCCAGAAAGCTAAATTAAGTCATTTTTAGATCAAATAATATAACCTATTATTTGAAAGTTTTTGTGGTTGTTTTGAAGAAAAGATTTGTGCTGTATTTTTTAGAAGAGTAACTTTGGACTTAACGTCGATACACTTAATTTATATATAACAGGGTTATATGCTCTATCATTTATTTCTTCAATTGACTTCTACATGTAATTAAAAATAAAAAATGGTTTCTTATAGGAACATCTACAAATGCTGAGGGATGTTCCAAGATTCCCAAATCTGTTTATAAATCAGGCCTTACAAGAGATATAAGTAATTCCAGCAGTGTTCATCATTCATACATCTGACTTTGAATCAGATACTGATCAGACCCCAGCCTGAGCTATCCTGTAATTAAGGGTTCAACTCTTAGGCAATAAACTGGGCTCCAAACTCCCTTTTTTCCAAAGCCTTACTATACAAAATATACTTAATATGTCAGTTGTCCCATTATGCCCAAGATATTTTCCGAACAAATTCTCTGCTGAACAGAATATCTTCAGACTAAGCTGTCAGTGATTGAAAAACCAATAAGATGTCAGTTAAATGAAATGAAGAACTGAAGCCTCAGCTACTGAGGAAAAGTTTATCTTAAAATTGAGAGGATTTTGTATACTTCCTGATGGCCTGGAATTCCTATGATCTAACTACTCACATATAAATAAAAATATCTTCCTCTGGTATGTGACAAGGAAAATAGTTTTGCTTTGGCACATGATTTTTTTTTCTCTTCCTGCTTCCCTCCGAAAATTAGTGTATTTCAAGACCAGATTGTTTCTTTTTGCTGTTTTCTAGCTCTAAAGAGATTTCAAATTGAAAATATTCCCTCCAAGAAACCAAAATACTATTGGTTCACAAGGTCATGCATTTGAAGATAGAAATCAATAGGCAGGACTTCATCATCTTGTTATTTCAGCAGAATTGAACAGATTGTAGCTCGTAATTATCTTGAACTCCAGGAGAAAATGAAGAGTATGAAGATAAGGACCAATCTTGGTTCTGGTATCATAGGATAAATGGTTTCTGAGGGACATCATCTCAAATGGAGCATGATGACCATGATACACAGGGGTGTGAACATTTAATGCAGGGAAATCTTCATAGAAGAAAGGAATAAAGCCCTGGGGAATACACAGGTAGAGCTGACTTGCATATCATAAGCTTTCACTGAGCTTATGATATGTATTGCACACATAACCAATAGGGTTTAGATATGGTTTCAAGCTAATAAGAATTAAATTAAGGCTTTTCCTGAACAATATAAAAATTCAGCCTTTCTTTTTCATTTCTTATTTGGCTGCCAGAAAGCTCAGATCTAATTTCACCAACAGTCTAGGAAATTAGGACTTGCTTATCCTTCCACAAATGTTCTGATATGTTCCTTGTATTTCTAACTATTTTCCATGGTCCTGAATGATTATTTTATTTTTTTCATTATTTTACTTTATTATTTGCAAACCAGTGAATTGCTGTAACCTCTCTGTAGAATTGAAACAAAGGTATTCAAACATATCTCAATCATTAACAAAATAAATCCACAATTACAAAATTCTGCTACTTCCTTGCTCTTCCACTTCTTTAGAATGACTCAGAGAGGTTAGAACAAGAAGACTTGGTCAATTAGCAATACTCTGTAACAGTAAAAACCAATGCTCTCTGGCCCATTAATTTGTCTTAACTATAAAGAGGAATATGGAAAGTTACTAAATTCTGTGGTGATTAAGGCTCTGAACAGAAAGCACAGGTTAGAACTGGCGCTCTTATTCTCTTGATTATTTCAATCAACCTCAGCAATAATGATTACATCTAGAGAGTTTCAGCCTTTGACCTCTTCCATGCAAAAAGGACCAGATTGAAGATACAGAGATTTCTTTTTTATTATGTGTTATTAATATTTTATATTATTATATTAGATATTTACTATTTGTTAATATAAAGTATTTAATATAATGTACTAAAGATACATAATGTATATATTTTCAAATTCATTCTTAATAGGAAGTTGGAAATCATTTTCTTCCTCACAAATGCTTCTGCCTTGCATCCTTTGAAGTTACTGATTTCCTGTCCACCCGTCCCTTTCTCATCTTGTTCCAAATCTTTTGTCAATGAACATGATGGAGAAGACACTTATTACTCATCAGGATGCTTTTTGGTTGACTATACCTTTGTGAGTCACTACCCAAAATATCTCACCACTAAGAACAGCCAAGTTGCTGCCCAGAAGCAGAACTGATATTGATTTTGATAATGTTGCCTGACCAAGCATGAGAACTGGAAATCTCCCATACCCTTTGTGGGTAAAACTACAGTATTCCAAAATCTCTCACCTGCCTTAGTCCACCTCCATATCAATAGGTGTTTCCAAAGGGTAGAGAGAAGTAGTCCTTCTCCATATCAATAGTTAATTACAAGGGTGGAGGCAGCAAGGGTATATCAGGACCAGAGAGGTTTGGTGGGGCCCCTTTCCACAGCCGGGTTTCAGAAGACACAGGCTAGCAGAAGTGGACTACTGCTTGTAAACAATAAATGGGTTTCTCCCACTTTCTTTCTCCTTTTGACTGATTTCAGCTTCAAAGGTAATTTTCTGCAGGCTGGGAACTTATTTGCCCACCCCGCCCCACCCCGCAACAGAGTTACACCCTTAAATAGCTAGAGACAGTGATACTGTGCTGAGAGCTGGCTCTGGAATTGCACATACCTCCATTTGAAGCTCAGCTCTGCCACTTCCCTAGGATGGAAACCCCTTAATATCTTCAAGCCTCAATTTGTTCATCTCTAAGATAGTTTAATATTTTTCAGGGTATTATACATACTCGATTAAATGTTTCCTTAAAAATAACTCCAAGTGGAGGAGGAGCCAAGATGGGAGCACGAGTAGTTCAGCAGCAATCTCCTCCCAAAAACATGTACATTTTTGAAAATACAACAAATACAACTATTCCTAAAACAGACACCAGTGAATACAGTACAACAGCCAGGCTACATCTACATCTGCGAGAACTCAGCATCACATGAAGGGAGTAAGATCCAAGCTGCGGCCCAGCGGGAACTGAGCACCCCCCTACCCCAGCTACCCAGTGGGAGGAGAGGAGTCGGAGCGGGAAGAGAGTGAAGGCCCAGGACTGCTAAACAATGAGCTCTGGTAGTCCACACCAGGAGCGCAGACATGCAGTGTACGGTGTGCTGGATATTAGAGAAATGGAAAAGCAAAACCTGCGAGCAGGTCCATGCAACTGGCGCCCCTGGGAAAAAAGAAAAGCGAGCGCTTTTTGCAAGTCTTAAAGGGACAGGGACCCAACAGCTGGATGAAGTCATCCTGGCACACTCAGCCTAGCACCTGGGAATCCCAGGAACTCTAGGTGACCTAACCCCCTGGCAGCAGCACAGCTCTGAAGCCCCTCATGGTGAAAGCAGCCTGCCAGTTGTTCCTCCAACTGGCATGGACCCCAACACACAGGCCCAGTAGCGGGAGAGTGGCCATGTGCACCAGCAGCAGCAGCACCAGAGGGGCCCAGGGGAGGCCTGCAAGAGCCAGCAGCAGCGGCGGCCAAGTGGCCCGGGACTGGCCCGCATCAGCCGGCGGTGGCGGCGGAGATGCCCATGAGCGCCAGTGTAGTGGCGCCAAAGGGGCCCGGGAGCGGCACATGAAAGCCTGCAACAGTGGCAGCTGAGTGGCCTGAGACCAACCCTCATGAGCCAGTGGTGGCAGCGGCAGAGCGGCCCACACAGACCTGTGACATAGTCGGCCAAGCGGCCTGCATGTGCTGGCAGCAGCAGCACCAGAGGGGCCCAGGAGCAACCCGTGTGAGCCCATGGTGGTAGCAGTCGGGCATCCCAGGAGCAGCATGCATGCACTGGCAGCGGCAGGGCCAAAGGGGCCCAGAAGTGGCCCGCGTGTGCCGGCAGCAGCTGTGCCAGAGCTGCCCAGGATCAGCCAGTGCGAGCCTGCGGCAGTGGCGCCCAGATGTCCTGAAAGCAGCCCATGCACACCAGCAGCGATGGCCCCAGTGGGGCCCAGGAGCAGCACATGGGAGCTGGTGGCGGCGACAGAGGAGCAGCCCAGGAATAGCTGCAACCCCAGCAGCTGCACAGAATCTCAGTCTGGCACACAGCCACCCAAAGTCTGCAGCCAGCAAACAGCTGCCCAGCAGGGGTGCCACTTTTGCAGGAGAGTAACAGGGACCCAACAGCTGGATGAACACCCAGCACACCTGCCACACCCTGCAGGGCTCTGTACTACTCTGACAGAGACCCCACTTTTGCAGGAGAGCAACAGGGACCCAATAGCTGGATGAATACCCAGCGCAGCTGCCACACCCTGCAGGGCTCTGTACTACTCTGACAGAGACCCCACCAACAGCAGGTGAGAGAATTAACCCAGAGGCTGCTCCAAGAGTGCAGGTAACCAACACAGGCAGCAGAGAAGGGCAAGGCGACCAGCAAGCAGGAAAGGACTTTGTTCTCCCAGCTGACATACATGCTACCTGCCTGCAGCTACCTCTATCACCATAAAAAGGCAGAAGAATTTCATCCAGTCCAAAATTACCCAGACAACCCCCAAGAGAGGGCCTGGGGAGATAAATTTAACCAATCTCCCCCAAAAAGAATTCAAAATAAAGGTCATAACCATGCTGATGGATCTGCAGAGAAATATGCAAGAGCAAAGGAGCAAGTACAGAGGGAGACAACAGAAATAAAACAATCTCTGGAAGGATTTAAGGGCAGACTGGATGAGGTGCAAGAGGCCATTAATAGAATAGAAATCAGAGAACAGGAATGCAGAGAAGCTGATGCAGAGAGAGATAAAAGGATCTCTAGGAACGAAAGAATATTAAGAGAACTGTGTGACCAATCCAAAAGGAACAATATTCACATCATAGGGGTACCAGAAGAAGAAGAGAGATAAATAGAGGTATAAAGTGTCTTTGAAGAAATAATTGCTGAAAACTTCCCCAAACTGGGGTAGGAAATAGTCTCTCAGACCATGGAGGCCCACAGAACTCCCAACAAAAGGAATCCAAGGAAAAAAACACCAAGACATATAATAATTAAAATGGCAAAGATTGAAGACAAGGACAGAGTATTAAAGGCAGCCAGAGAGAGAAAAAAGGTCACCTACAAAGGAAAATCCATTAGGGTATCATCAGACTTCTCAACAGAAACCTTACAGGCCAGAAGAGAATGGCATAATATATTTAATGCAATGAAACACAAGGGCCTTGAGCCAAGAATACTGTATCCAGCATGATTATCATTTAAATATGAAGGAGGATTAAACAATTCCCAGACAAGCAAAAGTTGAGGGAATTTGCCTCCAACAAACCACCTCTACAGGGTATTTTAGAGGGACTGCTCTAGATGGAAGCACTCCTAATGCTAAATAGATGTCACCAGAGAAAATAAAATCACAGTAAAGAAAGCAGACCAACCAAATACTAACTAAAGGCAAAAAATAAAATCAACTACTAACAAAAGGAGTCAAAGGAAACACAAAAGAACACAGAATAAAACAGCTAACATATAAAGATTGGAGGAGGAGAAATAAGAAGGGAGGGAAAGAATCATCAGACTGTGCTTACAATAGATTAATAAGTGAGTTAAGTTAGACAATTAGATAGTAAAGAAGCTAACCTTGAACCTTTGGTAACCATGAATCTAAAGCCTGCAATGGCAATAAGTACATATCTCACAATAATCACCCTAAATGTAAATGGACTGAATGCACCAATCAAAAGACACAGAGTAACAGAATGGATAAAAAAGCAAGACCCATCTATATGCTGCTTACAAGAGACTCACCTTAAACCCAAAGACATACACAGACTAAAAGTCAAGGGATGGAAAAAGATATTTCATGTAAACAATAGGGAGAAAAAAGTAGGTGTAGCAGTACTGGTATCAGACAAAATAGACTTCAAAATAAAGAAAGTAACAAGAGATAAAGAAGGACATTACATAATGATAAAGGGGTCAGCCCAACAAGAGGATATAACCATTATAAATATATATACACCCAATACAGTACAGAGGCACTGACATATGTGAAACAAATACTAACAGAATTAAAGGAGGAAATAGAATGCAATGCATTCATTCTAGGAGACTTCAACATATCACTCACTCCAAAGGACAGATCCACTGGACAGAAAATAAATAAGTACACAGAGGCACCAAACAACACACTAGAACAGATGGACTTAACAGACATATACAGAACCCTACACCAAAAAGCAGAAGGATACACATTCTTCTCAAGTGCACATGGAACATTCTCCAGAATAGATCACATACAAGGCCACAAAAACTGCCTCAGTAAATTCAAAAAGATTGAAATTCTACCAACCAACTTCTCACACCACAAGGGCATAAAACTAGAAATTAATTGTACAAAGAAAACAAAAAGACTCAAAAACACATGGAGTCTTAACAACATGCTTCTAAATAACCAAAGGATCAATGAGCAAATTAAAACAGAGATTGAGCAATATATGGAGACAAATGACACTGACAGCATAAAGCCCCAACTTCTGTGGGATGCAGCGAAAGCAGTTCTAACAGGAAAGCACATAGAAATCCAGGCCTATCTAAAGAACGAAGAACATTCCCAAATGAATAGTTTAAAGTCAGAAATATTGAAACTGGAAAAAGAAGAAAAATGAAGCCCAAAGTCTGCAGAAGGAGGGACATAATAAAGATCAGAGAAGAAATAAATAAAATTGAGAACAATAAAATAATAGAAAAAAATCAATGAAACCAAGAGATATTGTATATTTCTTTGAGAAAATATACAAAATAGATAAACCCCTAGCCAGACTTATTAACAGAAAAAGAGAATATATACATATCAACAGAATCAGAAATGAGAATGGAAAAATCATGACAGACACCACAGAAACACAAAAAATTATTAGAAAATACTATGAAAATCTATATGCTAACAAGCTGCAAAATCTAGAAGAAATGGACAACTTCCTAGAAAAATACAACCTTCCAAGACTGACCAAAGAAGAAACAGAAAATTGAAACAGACCAATTACCAGCAAAGAATTTGAAGTAATCAAAAAACTACCCAAGAACAAAACTCCTAGGCCAGACGGATTCACTGCCGAATTTTATCAGACATATAGAGAAGACATAATACCCATTCTCTATAAAGTTCTCCAAAAAATAGAAGAGGAGGGAATACTTCCAAACTCATTCTATGAAGCCATCATCAATCTAATACCAAAACCAAGCAAAGACCCCACCAAAAAAGGAAATTACAGATCAAATTCCCTGATGAACACAGATGCAAAAATACTCAACAAAATATTAGCAAACCAAATTCAAAAATACATAAAAAGGATCATACACCATGATCAAGTGGGATTCATCTCAGGGATGCAAGGGTGGTACAACATTCGAAAATCCATCAACATCATCCACCACATCAACAAAAAGAAGGACAAAAGTCACATGATCATCTCCATAGACATTGAAAAAGCATTCGACAAAATTCAACATCCATTCATGATAAAAACCCTCAACAAAATGGGTAGAGAGGGAAAATACCTCAACATAATAAAGGCCATATATGACAAACCCACAACCAACATCATACTGAACAGCGAGAAGCTGAAAGCTTTTCATCTAAGATCGGGAACTAGACAGGGATGCCCACTCTCCCCTCTGTTATTCAACATAGTACTGGAGGTTCTAGCCACGGCAATTAAACAAAACAAAGAAATACAAGGAATCCAGGTTGGTAAAGAAGAAGTTAAACGGTCATTATTTGCAGATGACATGATATTGTACATAAAAAACCCTAAAGACTCCACTCCAAAACTACTAGAACTGATATCGGAGTACGGCAAAGTTGCAAGATATAAAATTAACACACAGAAATCTGTGGCTTTCCTATACACTAACAATGAACTAATAGAAAGAGAAATCAGGAAAACAATTTCATTCACAATTGCATCAAAAAGAATAAAATACCTAGGAATAAACCTAACCAAGGAAGTGAAAGACCTATACCCCAAAAACTACAAGACATTCTTAAGAGAAATTAAAGAGGACACTAACAAATGGAAACTCATCCCATGCTCTTGTCTAGGAAGAATTAATATAGTCAAAATGGCCATCCTGCCCTAAGCAATCTACAGATTCAATGCAATCCCTATCAAATTACCAACAGCATTCTTCAATGAACTAGAGCATATAGTTAAAAAATTCATATGGAACCACCAAAGACCCCGAAAAGCCAAAGCAGTCCTGAGAAGGAAGAATAAAGTGGGAGGGATCTCGTTCCCCAACTTCAAGCTCTACTACAAAGCCACAGTTATCAAGACAATTTGGTACCGGCACAAGAACAGAGCCACAGACCAATGGAACAGACTAGAGAATCCAGACATTAACCCAGACATATATGGTCAATTAATATTTGATAAAGGAGCCATGGACATACAATGGGGAAATGACAGCCTCTTCAACAGTTGGTGTTGGCGAAACTGCACAGCTACATGTAAGAGAATGAAACTGGATCATTGTCTAACCCCATACACAAAAGTAAATTCGAAATGGATCAAAGACCTAAATGTAAGTCATGAAACTACAAATTCTTGGGAAAAAACATAGGCAAAAATCTTTCGGACATAAACATGAGTGACTTCTTCATGAACATGTCTCCCTGGGCAAGGGAAACAAAAGCAAAAATGAATAAGTGGGACTATATCAAGCTGAAAAGTTTCTGTACAGCAAAGGACACTATCAATAGAATAAAAATGCATCCTACAGTATGGAAGAATATATTCATAAATGACAGATCTGATAAAGTGTTGACATCCAAAATATATAAAGAGCTCATGCACCTCAACAAACAAAAATCAAATAACCCAATTAAAAAATGGGTAGAGGAGCTGAACAGACACTTCTCCAAAGAAGAAATTCAGATATTCAGATGGCCCACAGACACATGAAAAGATGCTCCACAACACTAGTCATCAGAGAAATGCAAATTAAAAACACAATGAGATATCACCTCACACCAGTAAGGATTGCCACCGTCCAAAAGACAAACAACAACAAATGTTGGCAAGGTTGTGGAGAAAGGGGAACCCTCCTACACTGCTAGTGGGAATGTAAATTAGTTCAACCATTGTGGAAAGCAATATGGAGGTTCCTCAAAAAGCTCAAAATAGAAATACCATTTGATCCAGGAATTTCACTTCTAGGAATTTACCATAAGAATGCAGCAGCCTAGTTTGAAAAAGACAGATGCACCCCTATGTTTATTGCAGCACTATTTACAATAGCCAAGAAATGGAAGCAACCTAAGTGTCCATCAGTAGGTGAATGGATAAAGAAGATGTGGTACGTATACACAATGGAATATTATTCAGCCATAAGAAGAAAACAAATCCTACCATTTGCAACAACATGGATGGAGCTAGAGGGTATTATGCTCAGTGAAATAAGCCAGGCAGAGAAAGACAAATACCAAATGATTTCACTCATATGTGGAGTATAAGAACAAAGAAAAAAGTGAAGGAACAAAACAACAGCAGAAACACAGAACCCAAGAATGGACTAACAGTTACCAAAGGGAAAGGGACTGGGGAGGATGGGTGTGAAGGGAGGGACAAGGGTGGGGGGAAGAAAGGGAGCAATATGAATAGAATGTATAGCATGTATAATGTGGGGGAAGGGGCACGGGGAGGGCTGTGCAACACAGAGAAGACAAGTAGTGATTCTACATCATCTTACTATGCTGATGGACATTGACTGTAATGGGGTTTGTGGGGGATCTTGGTGATGGGGCGAGTCTAGTAAACATAATGTTCCTCATGTAACAGTAGATTAATTATACCAAAAAATAAATAAAAAATAAGAACAATAACTACAAGTATATCAATTAAATGTTTCCTTAAAAGTTCCACATATCTGAAAAAATATGTTTTCAAAATGACATACTTAGAGTTATGTTATCATTCATTGAACAAATAACTTCTGTGTGCAAGCACTATACTGGCTGCCTGAGATATGGAAATGAAATGTATATCTCTGCCTCCAGGTAGCAAAAGCTAATATAGACATAGACCTATAAATAACTGTTTACAGCACTTCTCATTAAATGTTCTAAGGCATTTTAAAGGTCAGGGATAGATGTTGATGGTTTTATAATCATTTTACTGTCAGGAGGTATAATAGTTAATTTTATATGTCAACTCAACTGGCTACAGAGTGCACAGATTAAATATTATCTCTGGATATGTCTGAGAGTGTTTCAGAACAGGTTAGCATTTGAATTGGTGAATTGCCCTCAAATTCATGGGTGGGCATGATCTAATTCACCGGGGATCTGAATAGGACAAAAGCAAAGGAACCAGGAATTCACTACCCTTTTTTGTCTAGCTCACTGATTAAGCTGTGATATGTCATCCATCTCATCTCATCTTGTCCTGTCCTCAGACTAGGATTTACACAATCAGCAACCCTGATTTGTATGCCTTCTGCCCCAAACTGAATTGCATCATCAGCTCTCCTAGTCTCCACCTGGCATACAGATCATGGGACTTCTTAGCTTCCATCATTGCATCAGCCAATTCCTCATAATACATCTCCTATTGGTTCTATTTTTCTGGAGAATATTGACTAATATGGGAAACAAGGAAAACTTAAATCCTATTTCATTCCCAAGAGAATCCTTCCCACGTGGTTCTTAAGTATCATGCCCAATAATTGAAACAGAGCAGAAACAAAAGGGTCATTTTATTGGTTGCTGTGTTCTCCGAATAACAGCCCTGGCTGAAAGATAAATTGAAGTTCCTGGCTTAGGCTTTAATTCTGAAAGGAGCCTCCTAAATACCTCACTTACTCTAAGACCTCCACATTTTAAATATTGAAATCAGAAGGCTCTGATAGACCTACATAAGAAAGATATCGTTGCAGTCCATTTATCCATTCAGACACAGCAAGAGAGTCAGAAAAAAACATCAAAATTGAAGAGGTATCACTGACTTAGCTTGCCAGTTCTGCAACATGATACAAAAAGGGAATGATGAGAAATCCTAGAGCCTGGGTTCTTCACTTTGAAGCTATACCCAGTGATTACAAGCACAGTGGCAACCAGAACCTCTGGATTTGAATCATCAAACTAATCTCTTTCCAGGGGTGGGATGTGGTAGTAGGAAAAGAGGACTGCTAAGAAATAGGTGAGCAGAGGTTGATCATGCATGGGGAAAAGTAGCTAAAAGGCTTTCCTCCAATAGGATACAAAGCTGGCATCATTAATTATCTTCCTGCATCACAGTCTTGGAATTATAAAATATTATCAGTAAGATATCTGCAGAACTCAAAACATTTTTTTGAGTCCCATTACATAAGAAATTTATTCTTCAAATGAATACTACTAAAATTAGACATTTATTGTAGTTCAGTGCAGACTTTAGGAAAAATCCTGGATGGTATCAGCAACAGTGGGAGAACTGATAGGACTAATCTTACCTATCTATCACAAAGATTAAAGTTATCCAGTGTAACTGGAAAACACACTAAGTTTTAGTGCTGGAGATTGTAGAAAAAAAAAATTACCAGAAGAGATTTCCTCAAATGCTTTGCTGAAATGAAGACACAAAATGTCTATGTGATTAAATTATCAACAAAGGAAATGAAATTGGTTCCATATATTTTGGAGGGTGAGAAGGAACAGTTTCCAGATGCAGAAGAATAGCAAGAAACCAGAAAACTAAGGATTTGGGGCATGGGGGTGGGGGCAGGACAGGTAGATGGGAGGAACATGAATAAACTTTTTCTCACGACTCACTCCTTCAGCAGATTGGGCCGCTGCTTCAGAGCATCCAGACAAGTTGCCCTGCAAGGGCCCAGATGACATGCTTCCCCTCTGCCACCAGATCCTCTTGGACCTGCTGACCTGAGGGCCTCCATGTCTCATTTTGTTGTCCAGCTGCAAAGAATCCCGTAATGACAAGTGCTTTTCAATCTACTATGAATCCCTTGCCTCCACCTCAATCAACTTATCTTAACACCACCAGCAGTTCCTCCTCTAAGTGATGAAGCTGCCTTTAGGCCAGGCCTTGATTTGGCCTCTTGTGCAGTTGAGCACACTTGCCCTGGAAATGCTATACTCACTGAACTAATAACCAATATGTAATTCTGTGTCCCCAAGTGCTGGACTACAAGAGTCCAATATACAAGGAGTGGACATAGGACTGGTCCCACTAGTTAACTTTTCTAGTGACTTATTTGCAGATATTGTATTTCTCCCATATTTGCTGATTTAGGCACCACTATACTGCAGATCCCAGGTCCTTGTGGTTGACTATGGAGACAGTAGCAGATGAAGTCCTACTGAATTACCTGTCTATTCTCACACCAGAGACCAAGAAACAAAGAATCCAAAAAGGGAACTACTGTGCTGACTAAACATTCAATTCTTGTTACCATGCATATCGAGAGTGGGTACAATATAATGAGAGTATCATTCTAAACATCTCACCATTTAGGTAGACAGATATATAGATAGATAAATAATATGACAACATTATATAATACAAATTGGGATTATATCATACAAATGATACATATAGTACTAATCAAAAGTATTTTTGGGCATCCTACTTAAATTTAACAAAAGAAAGGGTAGTTACATTGAAACTAAAGACGTTGTGGACTTCAGGTGAATATGTTTCACATAAAGAAGAACTAATTCCTATGAAACATTTTTATTTTTAGAGGGAATGATAAGGGAGAAGCATAAAAGTGGGAACCCGTTCTATAGAGTAGCATCACTTGGGATACATATTGGGAAATGCAGCCTTAAATTTGTAAGTTGGGGCCAGGGAGCAGTCAGGTCCTGGGATTTCAAGCTTGGCTTCATGGCTGTCAAAAAAGCCTAAAAATGGGCTTCAGTTAGTCTTTGAAGTTTTATTAGAAACTTGGAGAACACATCCATGTTGCAATTATCTTACTTCTGCAAAACAAACTACTCTGAAGCTAATTTAAAAACTAACTGACTTAAAACAACAACAATTTATTATTTCTCATGTTGCAATCTGGGCTGGCTCATCCAGGAACTAGAAATTTGCCCGAGAACTGCAGCCTGTTGTTGTGGGCCTTATAGATGATTATCAGGTCTCCTTCCTGTTTAATGCTTTCTCTCGTGATGAAAGTTTGAAATAACAGCTAATGCCATAAAGGGGTTCCCCACCAAAGAGGACATTTCCATATTTCGTAGTGATACTCCCATTGCTGTCAAGAATAGACCCTATACAAAAAAGTGAACATCTTGAGAATCAGTTTTGACTCAACTTTCTTTTTTTCTTTATTTTTTTATATGTTTTTAAAAAGATGAGACGAATGTGGAATTGCCGCTTAATGCTATGAGAGTTTTTTTTTCTTCCCCTATGACGATCAGGATAGTGTGTGACTGTTAGCTCTTCCTTTCCTGACTCACCATCAGTGACCCTATTAATGCTTTCCCTGATTAGCTAATTTGTATTAGTTTATAGCTAGGGACTTCATTCTTTAAAGAATATGTTGACACCTGGATAACTGTTATAGAGTTTAATATTAATATTAGCTTAATTTCTGATTATTTAAATATCCATGAATACAGTTCATCCAATAACCTTGCCACTCAGTTTCTTGACTTCTCTCCATCCTAGTAAGGTGGGAATATACTGCTAAAATAGCAATCAACCACTCAGTGAATCAAGAATTTAGGCAGAGTTATTCAAATTGTTATTTTCTTCCACATATCTTGATATGAGTCTAGATAATTGGTAAATATGTGGCCCATTTGGCTAATGACTTGCATGTATTCTAGTAAATTAATATTTTAAATTTGAGAGAAAATTGGTTATTGGGGTACTACTTATTAGGGTAACATAAATTAGATAATCATATTTGTTAAATGATAAATTATATTTGTTATACGATAAGAATTGTCAATAAGTAAGCATACTTTACTGTCCACTAAATTGAATAAATATAGTAATTTGGTATCAAAAAATTGTTCATTTTAATGTGAGCTATATGGTAAGTATGATTAGTGCTGCTATGGACTGAATTTTGTCCACCCAAAATTAGGTTAAAGCCCTAACCTCCAAAGTGACTGTATTTGTACATGTAGTCTATAAGGAGATAATTTCCATACTGTTTTCCAAAATGCATTTATTAATTTACATTCTCACCAACATAGGATAAGAGTTTCCTTTACTCAACATCTTCACCAACATTCATTATCTCTTGACTTTTTGATAACAAACATCCTTAAGTTGGGAGGTGCTATATCACGTGGTTTGAATTGCATTTTCCTGGTGATTAGTGATACTGAGCACCTTTACATGTACCTGTTGGCCATTTGTATACGTTCTTTTGAGAAATATTTATTTACACCCTTTATTTTTATTTAATCAGGTTGTTGTTATTCTGCCATTGAGTTATATGAGTTTCATAAATATTTTGAGTATTAACTCCTTTTAAGATATATGATTTGCAAATATTTTCTCCCATGCCATGGTGCCTTTTCATTCTATGGCTTATTTCCTTTTCTGTGTGGAAACTTTGTAGTCTGATGTCATCCCAGCCATTTATTTTTGTTTTTGTTGCCTGTATTTTTGGTGTCAAACCCAAAAAATCATCACTGAGATCAATGCCAAGGAGTTTTCCCCGTATGTTTTCTTCTAGGAGTTTTACAGTTTACGGTCTTACATTTAAGTCTTTATTTTAAGTTGATTTTTGTGCCTGGTTTAAGTCAAAGGTCTAATTTCAATATTTTCTATGTGGTTATGCAGTTTTCCCAACACCATTTGTTGAAAGACTGTTCTTTCCCCATTTTACAATCTTGGTGCCCTTGTCAAAGATTAGTTGACCATATTGCATGGTTTTATTTATGGATCTCTATTCCATAGATTCATGTGTCTGTTTGTATGTCAGTACCATATTCCTTTGTTTATTATAGCTTTATTTGAAATCAGGAAGTGTGAGGCCTCCAGTTTTGTTCTTCTTTTGTAAGAAAGCTGGGGTGAAAATGAAGAGGGTCTTTGGGTCATGCCTCAAAAAGGTGGGGAAGCTGGTTGCTCACCCTGTTGTCTTCCCTCTAAGAACAGCTCTTGGGCCAGGGAGCTCCCTCTTTGCTCTGAGTAGCACTGACTTGGCAGATAGTGATGCAGGCAGATGAAACTGTTCTTCCTAACTTTTGTGCAATTATCCTCAGGTTTTTTGCTCTACTGTGTTCCTCAGCTCTCCTAAAGCGGTTTTCATTTGTGAATGGATAGTATCTAATTGTTTTTTGGGGAAATGAAGGTCAGGATCTCTTACTCGTCATCATCTTGCTAACATCATGTAATATCTTCTTTTCTTGACTTAATGCTTTCTTCCTCTCATTCTTTTCTGCCATGTATTTGCAAATTTATTTTGCCATTTGTTCTCATTTTGGTCGTAGTGAATTTGTGCAGTGTTTTCTATAGCTTCAAATTACTTCACATGATCCTTGGGGCTTTTTTTTGTTTTTCCCAAATAGTTTGAAGCAGCAGGTCAGGAAGCAAGGAAAGTTTTCTGGGGTTCTGGGCAAGTCAGTCTAGATGCCAAGCCTCTTCTCTCTTTTTTGAGCTCCCATTATATGCTCCACACCAGGGCCACCTATAAGGACTCTTCCCACTTTCTTGCATTTCTATAGCAACCCATTGTTGTCCGAACAGGGGTCTGGAAATTAGAAAATTTTGACAGTACTTCATTTTCAACAAATATCCTGTGGTTGTATAAAGAAGCTTAGATTCTCAAAGATTCTTGTATCAAACTTCCTACTTGCCATATTACCTTCCCCCCCTGAGCACATATACACACACACATGCACACACACACATTTATAATCTCTGAAAAACAGACTGTATACTATTTATTAGGACTTAGCTTAAAATCTATTATAACTATATGAGACAAGATGTATATAAGCAATGGAAAACAGAGTTCATTAATTTTATAGTTAATTATAATAAAGTGACACAATTTTATTAATTCAGACATGAACTAACTTTAATTAAGAATTTTTCTGTAGTAGCTTGTTATAAGGGCTCAGATTTACCCAAAGCTTGCTATTTTGTTTTGTTTCATAAATTGGAATGGAAGCTGTTGGTACTAAAGATAATTCATAAAAATATTGATTAATATGACACAAAATTAATATTTTGTATATTTTCTAATGAATGATATTAATTTTAAAACCTATTTTATAGCATTTTTTATTTGGTAATGTTGGTACAACTAAAACAACACATAGAACTCAAATTCTGTTTTCCTTCTAAATCTGATAATAATCCTGTTTGCAAAATGTAAAGGATATAATTTGAGTTGCTTGTAACTAGTTTTTAACATATGAATTTCTCCCTTAATCCATTTTTCCCAGAAGTACAGAATATATCAGTTGTAGAAGGTTACGAAAGAAATAGTAGAAGTCATTTTAGATGTACTTTGCTTTTCACTTGTCAGATGATGAATAATCATAAGCATTTATAAACAGGGTACTGAGATTAAAGAGTAAATATCATCATGTATTAAATCACACTCTATGTTATCTATGGAAAATCTTCTATGAGGACTTGAAAGGGATACATATTTCACTAATTAAAATTCAAACAAGATTCTGGAAGCTGATGATTATTATCTTTATGAGGATCTGTTTAATTATTTGTGGCCAAGTCTGCTGTTGTCCTGCCTAGCCTCCATTCATTTTTTTCTTTACTCAGAGAATTCCACTTTTCTGTGGGACAGCAACACAGCTTAAAATACTTAGCTTTGCAGAACTCAATTCCACTAGGGTAATCACATGTCATGCTTCTGGCCAGTGAGATTTAATAAGAAGTCATTTAGGGTGGTTTCCTGTAACATTGGTGAAAAAGGCAGATCAGTTGATGATTACCCTTTGGCCTTTGCCCTTTTGCCCTCTGCTCTTCCCTCAGAACACTGTCACTATATGCTGAAGTAGAGAAGCTTGAAGCTTGTGGTTATAGGTCACATGCTAAGCAGGGCTACCAGAAAACTGGGGGGAGCAGAGGTATCTGACAGCCTCAGGCAGTTACCCTTCTAGCCCTGGACACCCCACCCCCAGGCTTTTGTTATCTGTGAAAAATAAATTGCTTTCCAGTTCAGTTCCTGCTTATCAAGTTTCTATTACCACATGTCAAATGCAATCTTGACAGAAAATTTTAAATTGCTTTGTTTAGAATAATTTTCCTCATTTATGATTTATCAGTAGTATTTATATAAACTTTGAAACAGAGTCTTCTCATTACTTTCTCTACTTCCATCTTTCAACATTTAAACTTTGCAGATATATTATAATGGTCCCAGTGGGATTAACTCAAGCTGAAACAAATTATCTTATTTTAAAACTTCAATGTGAAAAACGATTGTGGGCTACTCAATATGTAATGATGACTATAAAGTGTACAAAGAACTTCTGCTTTTTTGATTCAATTTATTAACACTGGCATTCTATCTGATGTTGTTTCCTTTTGGAGTCTGGAGGGGATGGGAGGGAATGGCATAAAACTTACTCATTTATCCAGTGATTATTGAGTGATGACTACAACACTGTGAAGAGGCTGAGTGATGAGCAAAAACTTCAGTGAAGCACCATGAGCATATGGAGATTGTCATTTCTTAATCTTAAAACTCCCTCTTGCTGAAGGATGATCTTTGTGACTCAAATACTGAAAAATGTAATCTCTTCCATGCCAAAAGACAGGTTCAGAAATGCTAGTTATCCAGCAATAATAGTGACTTGGATATTCTCACTGACTTAAATGCCTTCTGGAGAGAAACACTGCCCTGCCCTAGTTATTGAAATTATTGAAATTTTCCATAGTGTTATAGGCAATTAATATTAAAGATCAATATGTGTAACACTGCACCCTCATAATATGGATTATTTTAAAAAGTAGCAGTTAAATTCTGTCCTCTGGTAACCTAACAATTGTCGTAAAGGCAATAACAATGAGCAGTGTGATGGTGTTAGTAAGCCCCCATCAGGGTGTAATGCAATTTTAGCCTGCTACTTAATGAAGAAGATACTCTTCCCATGGCCAGATTATAAACAGAAATCCTGTGCAAAACAATGTAGAGACTTGTGGGATTACAGATCCTCCAGATTAAAGAGAAATAGAGAGTTCAGGACAACCGCAAGCAAAGAAAGAATGGGATGCTTTCCAGGTTAATAGTAATGAAAATCAAGTTGGGGTGGGGAGCAGAGTGAATTTTCCATTTACAACATTAATATAGATTCTGTAGCTTCAAAATCAAATCGAATAATTGCAGATGGAGAATGAGAAAAAAACCTCTTATTTTTAAAAGCTCTGATGGGAGGAAGCAACAGCTCAGTGTCCGTTGGTATAACCCCTGAGAAATACAAGGCAAACAGAGGGAAGCAACAGAAGGATCCAGGCAGAACCAGAATAAAGACCATTTATTCTCTTAACTATTTCTTGTTCAGGGATTTCACCCAAGAGGAGAAAAATTCAAGGAAACTCAAAACCCCATTGCATATTATTTTTACTTCATTCTATACAACCATCATTCATCTGTTATTTTGAATTCAGTAAAGTAAATGTGGTTCTCATTCTGTGGAGCATGTGCAGTCATATATATATATATTCTTCTATTGTTTTCTTTGAGTTTTATGGAAAGATCTCATTCAGATATTGGATGAAATTGGACTGACTTTTAAAATCAAGATTCTGATGTCATTAGTGGGAAAAACTAGGTAATGGAGATGCTCATAGTGGTTTCCATCAATCTAATCCTCAGAAGTATGTCACTTCTTACCAATGCTCTTTCCATCTACATACTTTATTCTCATGGTCATAAGTACTGTCAATATAACTTTCATTTCACAATGAAGACCCTGAAGGCATGGAAACCAAATAGCTTAAGGCATATAGAACTTTCCATTAAAGAAATTAGTAGAGGGCTTAGTGCTTATATTGCCAAAAGCTTTTAGCAAATTGAGGTGGGAGGAAAATTTGGGCACTATTTTTGATAAGCAAGACAGACCTTTCTGAATCTTTGAACTGAAACCAAATTTTTCACTTGCCTTAGCTAACATTAAGGATTTATCCCTAAAAGCAATTTTAGAAACCAATCTTGTGAAAAGTCACAGATTTAACTCAGTCTGTTCCACCCTGTGTAGCTCCACTGAAAGACTTTTAAGGACATTGATAGATGGCATGCTCTGAGTCAGATAAATTGTCAAATACACTTACCATACGTGCGTTTTACTAGACTTTCCAAGGCAGTGACACATACTGATACATTTGGAAAAATGCCAAAGATTGAAAGAGAAGGGAATTTCCATTTTTTCCTTGGTTAACCACTAAGCCCAATTAACCAAAACACCATGACTCATGCATTACAGTTAATACAATTTTACCTGTACCCAAACACATTTTTTAAAATTAATTCTTTATTTTTTAGAGCAAAAGTTTCACAGCAAAATTGAGTGGAATATTTAGAGATTTCCCATATGCCTCCTGTCCCCACACATGCACAGACACTCAGAAAGTGGTACCTTTGCTGAATTTTCATTTGATGAACCTACAGTAACACATCATAATCACTCAAGGTCCATAGTTTACATTATGGCTCACTCTTTGTGTCATACATTTTATGGATTTGACAAATGTACAATGATATGTATCCATCATTCGGGTATCATATGGACACAGCATTTTCACTGCCCTAAAAATCCTCTGTGCTCTACCTACCCGAGCACTTTTTAACAATAATCATAACAATCAACACCTAAAACATTTAATACATACTATATTAAATATAATGTACATTTTGTGAATTTTTGAAACAAATACAAACCTATACAAAACTTACAAGTACCATAGAAATCACTTTTATTCCTGAAACGTTGAAAAGTAACTTGCCAATCTGGTATGTCATTACCTTCAAACACTTAAATCATGTGTGCATTTTCTACAAAAAGGAAAGAAACAAAAAAAGGAAGCAAGGGAGGGATGGAAAAAGAGAGAGAGAGAGAGAGAGAGAGAGAGAGAGAAGGAGGAAGGGAGGGAAGAAGGAAGAGGGAGGAAGGGAGGAAAGAAGGAAGGAAGGAAATAAATTTCTCACACATTCATAATATAACCATCAAAACCAGAATATTAATATTGATAAATTTCTACCATCTCATTCTTATAACCCAACCAAATGTTACCAATTATCCCAATAACATCCTGTACAGCCAAAAGTCCAATTTAGAACCACGCATTGCATTTTATTGTCACATCTATTCCAGCTCCCTCACTCTAGAGCAGTTCCTCAGTCATTGGCTGGCTTTATATTATTGGATCACATTACTTGCATACCTGAGGATAAACAATAAGAAGACCCAAACTCTAAGTCATATAATAGAGAATAAATAAAGATGCATATTTTTTCTATCTCTTTCAAAAGATACAATCATAACTATTATCAAACTGGTCTCAATTATTTACCAAATCTTTCTTAGTCAAAATACATTTTATCATTAATAACCAGATTGCCTAATTTAATTTTTCTACTTATCAATCAATTCACTAACTTCTTCATTTTATTAGCTCCACTAGAAATTTTATCATGCACTAATATTAATGCTGATTTTATTAATTTTGCTCTAAACTTTGTTTCTAGAACTTGTAATCTCCATGAATGTAATTTATAAAAATTTTTAAAATTATCCCAATAGGCTAAAATACATCTCAAATTCGATTTTTTCTGATTAAAACTCACTAATACACTCTTTAATATACATAAACAGACATTTGAAAATATAAGCGTGAATCTTTAGTTTGATAAAAAATTTATATCTCAACTGCTGAATACTGGAGGAATATTCATTAAAATCCAAAAATATAAAAATGGTTATTATTTTAAGTATTACAACTTTCTTGTGAGTTCTGACTGATCAGACATGAAATAAATAAAGGATATAACTATTGAGGAAGAAAAAAGACCAAGTTACTTTCAAGATAATATCATTGTAAGCAATAACTTAATGTAATAAAACTCATGACATTTGAAAATTATTAAAAATAATAAACTAATGTAGTAAAATATCTAGATACATTTAAATATGCAAATGTAAACAGCAATATTTATGTAGCAGAGACAACTAACTGACCACAACATAATTCTTGCTCCCCTTTACAAGTGAAGAGTTCCTCAAATTGAGAGCAGTGGCTCAGCCAGGGACTACATTTCCCAGGCTGCCTTGCACTGCAGCAGGGGCCAAATACCTAGTTCTGCCTGGTAGCATGTGGCAAAAGTATTGTTTGTGCTCCATTTCACTTCCAACAGCTACATAAAAATACAATGCCAAAACAGATTCACTCATAAAAATAAAAAATTGCAAAATAGTATTTAGATGTGACTCATTTATGAAAAAGAAAGAAATTTACTGCTACTTAAAAATAATAAGGCAAATCATAAAATTGGATGTAATTCTGGAGGTAAAAAATGTGTTCCCAGCCCAGGGCAAATAAACCTTTGAAGCTAAAATCAGTCAAAGGGAAAAATAAAATGGGAGAAACTCATTTATTGCTTACAAGAAGTTGCTACTCCTACTCGCCCAAGTTTCCCCCCACCCTGGCTGGGAAGAAGCCCCAAAACCTCTCTGGTCCCCACATGCACTCACCTCTTCCCCCGCCCCTTTTAAGCACCTATTGATATGGAGATGCACTAAGGCTAGGCAAGAGATTCTGGAAATATTGCAATTTTACCCTCAACCCACCCCTCCAGAAATCTCACCTCACAATCTATTTGCTCCCCATCTTTCACAATGCCCCCTGGGTGAGAAAAGTAGAGCACTGTAACTAGAATAATAATATATGATAACAACAGCAATAAAATCATGATAATCCTTAGCCAGAGGACCCAGCTAGGTTTAAAGTCCTATGCAGATTAAGTCCATATCTCACCCATTTCACAGGAAGCCAGTAGCTAAACCAGTAGGATGCTCAGTGCACTCATCAAGCAGCAGCTGCAACCAGGGTGCATGCCCAAGCCACAGGGACTGTAGAAGAAAATAACCTTAAGGTCAATAAGATACATGTTTTAATGACACCAGCATAGTCCATTAGGTAGGATGCATGCAAGAGAGTGGTCCTGTGATAGGACAGTGGCAGGAATGGGATCTCATCCTGGTCCAGTATACCAGACCTTCACATCCTCCCTGTGGGAGTTACAGATGGGTCAGTATAGAGGGCTATGAGAGATACATGCACTGGCCATAAAGATAAAACAAAACTTCCCCCTAAGATACTCACCTCCCAGCCATTTTGGGTACACTACCATTATCTTTGGGGGCCATTCTGCTGTTACTCCAGGAATACACAGGAGGCCAGCTTCCAGGCCTTTTCCCCAAGATGCCAGAAGGGCCAGCCATTGCTGGTGCAAGTGTTGGAATGTCCAAGGCCATGTCCACTAAACAGAATCTCCAGGGTTTAATGAAGTTGGGGCTTGAAACAAGATGTTGCTCTGCTGGCCATATCCTGGCTTCAATAACTCCTCTTCAGTGTGCACATACAGTTGTATAGGAGAGGCAGCAATGTGTGTTAGTGTGTCCACAGGGCTCATGGCTCCTTTTTGGGGCTTCTCATTCAAACACCGTAACACTGTCCATAAGTGAATTGACCAGCCCCATAGACTATTTGTGTCTGACTTTAGGTCAGATTTCAACAACCCATTGTACCTCTCTGTCATGCCTGCCCTAGTAGGGGTAGGGAATCTCTAGATTTTATCTGTTACTGTGTCTGAGATAACTGTAGTTTTACCCAACCAGACAACCTCCGAGAACCTTACTGACAAACCTAGTCTCTGAACCTTGGTGCTGTTCACAGCCCATCATTTCTCTTGTAGATGTTGCAGCAATCTAGTTGCTGCCCCTTCAAAATCTGCAAGAGAATCAGACATGAGCATAATATCATCACTGTAGTGATACAGTCATACCATCTGCACTTCCTTCCATGTGGCCAAGTCCTGGACTACAAGTCCGTGACAGATGGTGGGACTGTGGAGGTATCCCTGTGGAAAGACAGTGAATGTCCACTGTCAGCCTTACCAGGTGAAGGCAAACTGTTCCGGACTTTCCTGTGCTATGTCAATAGAGAATAAAGCATTAGCAAAGTTTACAACATAATGATACATCCCTTGCTCATGATTGAGGGTGTCCATAAGGGCTGATATAGAGGGGACAGCAGCATACAAAGGAGGTGTGACTTTATTCAGTTCCTGTAATCCATGGTCATATGCCAGAAGCCTTCTGGCTTTTTCACTGGCCACATTGGGAATTAAAAGGACTATGAGTGGGCTTTATGATGCCCACCTTCTCCAACTCCTGTAGAGTTTCTCCAATTCCCTTGGGCCCCCCAGGCAATTTATATTGCTTAGTGTTTATCACCCACCAAGGTACAAGCAGAGCTCCTGGAAGGTGCTTAGCATGTCCCCATAGAACTGCCTTTACCACACATATCCTCAGTATGAATTCACCCGCTGTGGTCTGTAACCACAAGCCCTGCAGGATATCTAGCCCCAAAATATATTTAGGGATGGGAGAAATGTACACAGTGTTTGGGGGTAAATAACCTATTCCCAATGTTATTTGGGCTTTCTTCACTCTAATTTCCTTATCCCCATAGCCATTAATGACAGTCAGGGGCCCCAGGAAAATACCCAAGGTTGCCATAAATCAAAGAACATTCAGTTCCTGTGTTGACCAGTGCTAGGATATGTTGTACATTCATGAGGGACCAATGAATTGCTAATTCTACATTTGGTCTCTGGGCCCCACCACATCCCCCAAGGTGGGGGCCTTGAACCCCCCTGAGTCAAACTGCAATGCCCAATCATCCTCCTATAGGGGCAAGGGATTAGACAAGCAGAGCCTGAGTACTGTCCCCCAGGAAGAAGTCTTACGGGGACCTCAGTGGCTGGAACTGCTGCTCTGGCTTTAATTGGTGCCACAGCTGCAACAAGATCCTATTGAGCTGCCCATCAAGTTTTTCTTTCAGTATCCGGTCCTTTATCAAATCAACCCACATCTGGGTCCTCGATACCTTCATGGGGCCTTTTGCACCTCTCATTTCAGTCATAGCCCATACTTCCTTCCATGCTCTTATTGTTTCAACCTCCCCCAGATATGCTAAAGTATGAGCAGTCTCATTTAGGGGTTGCCCATGTGGGGGAAAAGAATAGTCACTAGGGACCCAAAGAGAAATAGGGGAGTTGTATGGAGCACCAGATTTCTCATTCCTATGGTGAACAACTCTAGAAACCTTGCAGGTTCATATTGGAGGTGATATTTTTCATGCCCAACTCCCATAACACCTGCTAGAGCTCCACATATGTTTTCCAGCTAGTGGGTAAGTATGGTAAATCACCTGATTAGGCCAAACTGCCCTGATGGCTGCTGTCAGCCAATCCAGAAGCTCATGATTACCTGGGGTGTGATGGGTACTTTGCAACCACTTCTGGAGGGAGCAGTGAGTCATCAGCAAAGTCAGTCTACCCATTTCAGAATCTGACATAACAATGTTTTCCACCTCCATATCTACAAAAGCCATGTAGGCACAGATTCTGCCCAAACCAGATGCTCATGTCCACCAGCTCATCCTGGGTATAGGGGCGGAACATGGAGCGCTCCACAACCTGAGCAGGAGCTGCTCCACCCCTTGAGGAGACCGTAGTTGTTGTGTTTTTATTTTCTTCATCACAATTGGGTGGGCCTTTAATAAGGGAGGGGCTGGTGTCTTGGGCAGTGGCCTCAACAACAGTTCCATATTCATTCCCACCTCCTGATCCTCCCCTGACACCTTCTCTACCATCTCTAGGGCTGAGGGCACCGCTCTTTCCTCCCCTACCCCACAGCCTCCCTGAAACGTGGATTCTCCTGCCTCCTTCCTCACTGCTAACATATCTTTGATGAACATGACCTGTCTTTCAGTAACTATCTATCTTTCTTAAGGGCATCCTGTAGGTCATCACCCAATTCCTCCAAGCAATGCCAAGTTGCATCTCTTTCCTCTGTAACTCTTTCCAATATCTCAAGAAACAAACATGCCACAATCCTGGCTGCTACACAGCCACTCAGGGCCTCTAAGCAGTCTTCTATCTCATGGAGGACTAATTCCACAGTTTCCATTGTCTCCACCCTTCCCCAATTCTGGGAAAGGCCCCACCCATCTAGGAGGTACTTTACCCTAGACCAATTCCCCACTAGGGTCCCCCTGAGCAGAAGCCCCAAGGATGGGGGATTCCCGAGTGAAGCTGTACCATCCACAGGGTAGCCCCCAACCCCCTGCACCAGCCACCGGGGGCTCCCCACCATCAATGGGGGGTTTCCAAGTGTCTTCCCACAGTCTCTAGGGGCAGCCCACCCAAGCATCACACCCATGAAGACATATTTTGGGTTCAGAGGTCCTGTCAACTACTTCGAGGTGTAACTCTGGGTGAAAAACGTTTACCCAGTCTGGGACAAATGAACCCTTGAAGCCACCAAAATCGGTCAAAGGGAAAAATTAAGTGGGAGAAACCCATTTATTGCTTACAAGAAGTCGCTACTCCCACTCACCCATGTCTCTCCCCATCCTGGCTGGGAAGAAGCCCCAAAACCTTCAGGTGCCCAGGTATGATTGCTTCTTCTCCAGCCCCTTGTAAGCACCTACTGACATGGAAATGGACTACTTCTCTCCCTGCCTTGGAAAGACACATCCATTGGTATGGAGATGGATGAAGGCCAGCTGAGAGATTCTGGAAATACTGCAATTTTACTCACATTGGATATAACCATTAACGTAAAGATATATGTGTTTCTAAATTAAATCCATAATTTTAATACAATTCAAACCAAGTATATTAACAAGTTCTTTCTAAATTATTTGGAAGAAAAAACAAGGAAAGAAACATTAAAAAAAAAATAACAGAAGTTTGCAACTAGTTAGTAAAAGGCCATAGCTCAATTAGCATAGAGCAATGAAACCAAATTGGTAATTAAGAAACTAACTCTGTTAGTTACATAAAAGAGTTTTTTTTCTGCATAAGAGTAGTATTGGAATTCACTGGAGAAAGGGAGGATTTTTCAGGAAACTTTACTGGAGGAACTGGCTGTCTATTCAGAACAAAAGAACAGCAATGAAGAAAAACAATAATTTAAATCATCCCTTACATAATAAAATAAATTCCAGATTGACCAAGAATTGTTAAAATTCAATAAAAATAGGAAAAAATATCAATTCTGTGAATTAGAGTGGATGTTCTGAGTCACAACAAAGGGAAAAAACAGTGATAAAACTTGTGTCTTTGAAAAGAATCCTCAGTAAGTTTTATAAACCAAACAAGAAACTAGGAAATGTTGTAACTATACCTAACATAAAATTTTCACAAAGTTTCTTGAAATAAATCAGTGGGAAAAGAACACAATCTATCTATTCACACAACAGATAATTATTAATAAACATTTTATCTTATTACTAATAAAAAATTTTAAAAATAATGATACTCCATTTTCATGTAAAACAAGAAAAATATTAATATACACATATGTTTCTATAAAGATGTGTTCAAACAGCTCTCTCAAATAATCCTGGTGGAAGATGAATTTGATACAATACTTTAGGAAAGTGATTTGGAAAGTCATCTCAAGAGCTTTAAAAGAAGTTGACAAGTATTTTCATGTTTGTTTCTTTAGGCTCTAAGGTCTTTACATGCAGATATGTGTTTTCCTTGCCCATTTAGCGCTAAACTCCAAACACAATTAATGGAATGTCTATTTGGATCTATTATGGATTGTTGAATTGAATTCAATTGATCCTAATGGTGCTCTCTAGAGACAAAGGGAAAAAAATGGCACTTGGTAATTCTTCTTCCACAAAATGAGCCTTCAAGTACATAAATAAATAAATAAATAAAAAACTTTCATGATTCCCTAAGAATTTTCTTTTCCTGGCAGGTCATTGGCCCCATATTTCCAGACTCCATGCCATTGGGAGCTCATCCCCAGATGTGGTGCTGTGCGCCAGGGCCATGCATGGAACAAAATTCTGTGATGATTTTCCTTGCCTGCAGCATTATCCGTCCTATAATTAATGAAGCTTAAGACCACATTAGTTTTACGATATGGTATTAGATAGAAAAAACAATGCTTAAATAATATGTATATTATGATTGACTCTTTGAATTATGCATATATGTGGTCAAGGTCTGGAAAAGAATATGCAACAATTAATATTGTGTAATGTTGATGACATTACAATAATTTTTATGCTTACTTTTGTTGTTGCTGAAACATTGTAATTAAAGTAAAAATGATTTCCCCATTTTTGGCAACCACTTCGCATTATTGATTCAGTTTGCAATCAACCAAAAACCATCTGCTTTTTGCAAATAAACTGTCATTAGTTCAGCTCTTTCCACATGCTGGATTTATATAATGGATATTTTTAACCTACTATGGGATGTTATATTTGAAGCATAATTTTGATGTATTCAATCTTACTTCAGCCTGTGGATATTCTTGTGAATCTTGATTATTAAAAATTAGCTCTCCCTCTTAACTTTGGGTCACATGAAAATGTTAGGTCATTGAATTTTTAAAAATTTCACCAAAAAGAAAAAAATTAAGTTTGATGGGGCCAACTACATACCATTTGACATGTATTTCAGAGTGACAATCTCTCTGTCCTTGCAGAAGTTGCTTAATCAGTGTTTATATTTCCAGCTGTCTTAGTTTGCTTTTTATAACAAAAGACTTGTTAAAACAAAAGACCAAAGACTAGTAGCTTATAAACAATTAAAATTTATATCTCACAGTTCTGGAAGCTGGAAGTCTGAGATCATGGTGCTGCAATGGGTAAGGGACCCTCTTGTAGCTCACAAACTACTCATTGCATCCTCACTTGATGTAAGGGCCAGGGAAGCATTCTGGAGCTTCTTTCCAAGGTCATGAATCCCATTCATGAGGGCTCTGCCCTCATACCCTAATCACTTCCTCAAGGCCCCACCTCTTGATACCATCTTAATAGGCATAAAGATTTCACATATGAATATAGGGGGTACACAAATATTCAGACTATAGCACCCACTTGTCCATTAATGCTTCACGACAATATTTTTCTGAATAACTTAGCAGAAATCAAAACACTCTACTGTGGATATTGTTTTATGATCAAGTAATACAGAAATGGAAATACTGAGATGACCCAGTTCTATTTCACTTCAATAAAAAATAGTTGTACACACAGTCTGAGATGATTTTGTAACTTGAATTCACATAAGAATCACCTAAACACTTTTTTTTTTAATGTAGTTTCCTGGAACCCATACTCAGAACATTTTGATTCAATAGTCTGGGATAAGTTTCCAGAATCTGTGTTTGTAGAAAGGTTCCTTCCTCCCTAGATTTTTCCTACATAATTGGTTCTCTTATCATCCTTTTTGAAAAATACTGACAGTTTATGTTGTGAAGGGGGAAAAAATATACTAATTTCAAGCCATAGAAATATGATGAGGCACATGAGGAATGTAATGCCGTCAGTATTTATTGGGTATATATCCTACACAATGAAATAAAAAAGAACAAATAATCCAACAGGGAACATAAAATTTTTAAATATGTGGTATGACAACACATGAATAGAATCAATAAGATGTGATAGTAAGTATAAAAGGAAAATGATTTGCACACAAATGTTGGCTCAACATTTATTGATTGCAATTATAATATTATTTTATTGTATTGCAATCACAGTACTTAATATAATAAGTAACAGGCAACAACAATCTAAGTATGTAATAATCACAAATGTTACAATACTGAATTTAAGTGTAATCAAAATTTCTGACCATCTCTTAGTCTTGTGATTTTTATTTTTCTGCACATGTGGCTATGTCAAGAACTGGAATGACCATGCATTTTTGTAAGAATTATAAACAAGTTACATAATGGTTCAGTGGTCTAGAGACATCCTCTGTATGTACGTGGGTCTCTAAGGATTCTTCCTAATTGGCTACAAGGATTTTTCTGTGTATAGGAAGAAATTAAGATACACATTTCTAAGAGTATTATTTTTTCTTGCTGCCTTTTTCATGTATTTGTTTTTATTCCATCTTACCTTCACAATACAAAATTTATTTTTCATTTTTATAATAATACATAATTGCATCCCAATATTAAGGTTTTACAAAATGCAAATCTGATGATGGTGTGACTTTCTTTAAAGCCCATCTAATTCTCCCCATTACTTGTATGAAAAAGTCCAAATCCTGCACATGGCCTGCAAGGCCATCATGAGCTGAATCCCTCCTCACCCTCTCCAGGGTTCTTCCCACCAGCTCCCTATAGTCAAGCCATAGTGAATTCGATACCACTCATCCAGAGCTTGTTCTGTACCAGATACTGTTCCTGATGCTTTACAAAGAAAATCATCTTTAACTCTCCCTAAAGATTTTCAAGGTAGGAAGGACTACATTCATTTTCTTTTCAACATTTGAAAAATGAAATAAACTTTACCATGTCACAAAATTTTTGGAAATAATGAAATTCCAATTTGAACCCAGAAAAGTTTAAAACCAAAGACCTAATTCTCCCACTTAATTCTCTCCATTGCACTGTGGGGTTTGCTCTTCAATTTCTTCAGACTTTCTAATATGCCTTGGTTGTCTGTTCTTCATGATCTTCACCCTGCTGTCTGGAAATCTACCTGTGCTCCTGAACCTCCTTCCCAGGCTAGTCTTACTCACTCTTCTTTACAGCCAATCCAGGCTCTGTGTGTATGTTCCATTTTTACCCAGCTCATTTCCTAATAGATTATATCATAATTGCACAGTTAGTTGTTTACATTCCTCAAAAGAACATAGGTTTTATGAGGGCAGAGCCCTCAGCAATCCTATCTACTAGGGTCTCTAGAGACTAGCTGACATATGGCATGCAATAAATGAGTATTTGTTGATTGTTTGATTGAAATAATGGATGAATATACCTTCTGTATGAGAAAGTATCAGAGAACATGTTTGTAGGTTTTTCTTAAAAATGTTTCATAATTTTAAAAATGTGTTCTTAATTCTCTCTTGATGATACCAGGGGAAAAGAGCAAGTTGAATCTAGAAGTTTCAAGAAATTAAATCTTCATTTGGTGAATAACATTTGTTAGCCTACAAAGTATATGAGTAAAGGATCCAGATCAGGAGTTGGAGTCATAAATCATTTTCCCATTTCAACCCTGCTCCAGAAGTCATATAAAGCCTGTGATATAACATAGCAGGGAACTCAACTCCTGAAAAATATTTGTCCCCAAAGCAGGCACTACCTTTCCTTTTAGATACAATTCAATGACCTAAATATATTTTGTTTAATGAAGATGCAATTTCTATAATATATATTTATGGATTATATGGAAGTTTTCAAACAAATTTCCTGTTTGACTACATCTGAGAAGACCTAGGTTCTCAATCTTAGCTTGGGAAAATTAATTAATTTTTCTTAGAAATTCAAAATCTTATGAAATTACATTCTATATTATGTTAAATATTTTTCCCTAACAATTTTAGATTGAAGTCTGAGGTTATTTTAATATAAAAATAAATAAAACTAATTGATAACCTTTATGACTTAGTTATTTCATTAGGAAAGAGGATAAAAAACAAATCAAACTGGTGTAAATGGTAAGTAAATATCTTAGCTCACAAAACTGGAAGTCCAAGGATAATGTGGGCCTCAAATTTGTTTTTTCCTTTGGAGCAGTCATCATATCCATCTCCCAATGTGCTGACTACACTGCCTGTTTTCTCCTAGGACCAGTCAGTCCTTTTGTGCTGCAGGCTGGCCACCAGCAGCCACAGAGACCACACGCTTCCCCATTCATGTTTAGTAGAAAAGGCAGAAGCTTTTTGTGGCTCCATCTCAGGGATGAAGAGTTTCCTAGAAACCTTTGTTGTGCATTTTTTATACCTATGTTTGCATATCATTTTTGGATAACCTTTCTATATTTTGGAAGTCCCATCTCCCCAAAAAAGAATTCAAAACACAAGTCCCCAGCCATCATGCCTCCAGATTATAGAGGATTAGTCTCCTGTAATCAAATATGTCCATATGAAATTCTAATTTAGAATAAAGTGATGAGGAGGCAGGCTCTGTGCTAAGCTTGCTTTTAGTGTATAGAGGCAAAAGATGGGTCTAGTTTGGAGGTGGTATATTTGCATTTCTGCTTTAGAAGTGGCATTAATGCTGATGCAAAAACAGTTTGAGTGAAATCCAGTGCCTGGCAATACTATGCAGTGGCAGGAGGGACATATGGGGAGTCTTCAAATAGCCTCTCATGTAACCCATTTGGGAGATTATTTCAAGATCTGCTCCTCCAACACACACCAAAGATGTCTGAGAGTCAGTCACCCCTCATATAACACTTACGATTCCCATGGCCTCAACTTTGCAGAATGGCAGCAGCCAGCATGAAATTGACTCTCATCAGTTGTGTGAAGAATCAACTTGATGGTGCCTTGCTCTCAAGTTTAAGTTTGTGCCCTGGGACTTCCATGTTGGCAAGAGATCCAAGGATCTAACCCAACACCTGTGGTCAATGTGACCATTGGTCACATTTGAAGGGAAACACTTGATGTATAAATTCTTACCAATAAATGTATTTAAAATGCTCAATCTCACTACTAATCAGGACAATAAAATTGAAATCCGAAAGTGCAACTATTTTGCGAGTTACCAGTCTGATAAAAATGACTGTATAAATTGAGTTTTGACAAGAATGTGGAGCAACAAGAACTCTCACCCACAGCTGATGTAAGTGTAAATTATTAAAACCATTTGAGAAAATAATGTACCTTACTAAACTGAATTGATTATATGCCATGATGAAGCAATTTTACTCCTAAGTCCAACCCATATTCCTAAAGAAATTCTTGAACACTTGTCCTCAGAGACTATAAAAGAAAAAAAATTTCAGAGAGTTTATTTTATAAAATCCAGTAACTAAAAATACTGCACTGTCTTCCAACAAAAAATAGGATAAATCAACTGTGGCATATCCATACAGCAAAATGCTACCTAGCAGTGAACATGAAGTCCATCTGTATGTAACAATGTGACTCTATTTTTAAACCATAAATGTTGAACTAAAACAGCAAATCACAGAATATACTGAATGATTCTATTTATGTGAAGTTGACAACAAAAACCCAAACAATACATTTTTTAAAAAAATCTACAAAGAAAAGCTAAAAGACAGTTATCACAGATCATAGGTAATATTCTCTACTAACTAAACTGGTATTCTCAGATGCAGGAGAGGGATTTGAGATGGGAGGACACAGAGGTTTTCAGAGGTTCTGATAATTGACCTGTTTAAGTTATATCGAGTACACACGTATTCACTTTCTTCTTCTTTATATTGTTCATGTACATACTTATTCTCTTGCATATAAAATATTTCATCTTATAATTTCAAATAGTTTTTGTCTATAAAGTTCAAAATGATTTTAAAACAGCAATTAAAGCCTCAGTGCTATACTTGTTATATACATACCTCCATTATACCTACATATATATCATCCAAGAACTTATGTCATAAACTGTTTATCCTTGCAAAAACAAAAGGAAATTTCTTCTTTAAAAATAAGTACAGAGGGGTGGAGCCAACATGGCGGCGTGAGTAGGACATGGGAATCTCCTCCCAAAAACATATATACTTTTGAAAATACAACAAACACAACTAGCCCTAAAAGAGAGACCAGAAGACGCAGGACAGTGGCCAGACTGCAGCTACACCAGCGAGAACCCAGCGACTGGTGAAAGGGGTAAGATACAAGCCCCGGCCCGGCGGGACCCGAGCGCCCCTCCCCCCAGCTCCCAGCAGGAGAAGAGCAGGCAGAGCGGGAGGGAGACGGAGCCCAGGACTGCTGAACACCAAGCCCCAGCCATCCGGGCCAGAGCGCAGACACAGTACGTGCCCAGGGGGCCCTGGATACTGGGGGAACAGGGAGTAAGACCTCTGAGCGGGTGCCGAAGCTGATGCCCCTGTGACAAAGAAAAGCGGGGGCTTTTTGAAAGTCTTAAAGGGACAGGGACTTAACAGCTTGACGGAAACAACACAGGTCATAGTCCAGCAGCTGGAAATTACAGGGAAAACCGGGTGCACTAACCCTCTGGGCAACAGCTCTGAGACGCCTCACGGAGGCAAACAGTCAAGCAGCACCCCCATCCATTACCCCACCGGGCGCTGCGAAAGCAGAGAAGCAGCCTGAGACAAATTCCGCCCACAGAAAGGGAAATTTCTCCCTCCCGGCCAGGCAAGACACAAAGACCCACTCTACACGCAATTACCCAACACAAGCCACTAGGGGTCGCAGTTGTCCCAGTAAAGAAAGGCCGGTAGCAAGTGAAAATTTTGGCCCTCCCAGCTGACAGTCAATAGCACCTGTCAACATGAAAAGGCAAAAAAATATGATCCAGACAAGACTAACCCAGACAGCTTCGGCATCTGCTACATCTTCCCCCTGAGAAGGAATCTGGGGAGATAGATTTAGCCAGTCTTCCTGAAAAAGAATTCAAAACAAAAGTCATAACCATGCTGATGGACTTGCAGAGAAATATGCAAGAACTAAGGAAGGAGAATACAGAAATAAAACAAGCTCTGGAAGGACTTCAAAACAGAATGGACGAGATGCAAGAGACCATTAATGGACTAGAAAACAGAGAACAGGAACGCAGAGAAGCTGATGCAGAGAGAGATAAAAGGATCTCCAGAAATGAAAGAATTTTAAGAGAGCTGAGTGACCAATCGAAAAGGAACAATATACGAATTATAGGTATACCAGAAGAAGTAGAGAGAGAAAAGGGGATAGAAAATGTCTTTGAAGAAATAATTGCCGAAACTTCCCCAAACTAGGGGAAGAAATGGCCTCTCAGACCACAGAGGTACACAGAACTCCCCTGACAAGGGATTCAAGGAGGGCAACACCAAGACACATAATAATTAAAATGGCAAAGATCAAAGACAAGGACAAAGTATTAAAGGCAGCCAGAGAGAAAAAAAAGGTTACCTTTTTTTTCATTTTGTTGTCCAGCTGCAAAGAATCCCGTAATGACAAGTGCTTTTCAATCTACTATGCATCCCTTGCCTCCACCTCAATCAACTTATCTTAACACCACCAGCAGTTCCTCCTCTAAGTGATGAAGCTGCCTTTAGGCCAGGCCTTGATTTGGCCTCTTGTGCAGTTGAGCACACTTGCCCTGGAAATGCTATACTCACTGAACTAATAACCAATATGTAATTCTGTGTCCCCAAGTGCTGGACTACAAGAGTCCAATATACAAGGAGTGGACATAGGACTGGTCCCACTAGTTAACTTTTCTAGTGACTTATTTGCAGATATTGTATTTCTCCCATATTTGCTGATTTAGGCACCACTATACTGCAGATCCCAGGTCCTTGTGGTTGACTATGGAGACAGTAGCAGATGAAGTCCTACTGAATTACCTGTCTATTCTCACACCAGAGACCAAGAAACAAAGAATCCAAAAAGGGAACTACTGTGCTGACTAAACATTCAATTCTTGTTACCATGCATATCGAGAGTGGGTACTATATAATGAGAGTATCATTCTAAACATCTCACCATTTAGGTAGACAGATATATAGATAGATAAATAATATGACAACATTATATAACACAAATTGGGATTATATCATACAAATGATACATATAGTACTAATCAAAAGTATTTTTGGGCATCCTACTTAAATTTAACAAAAGAAAGGGTAGTTACATTGAAACTAAAGACGTTGTGGACTTCAGGTGAATATGTTTCACATAAAGAAGAACTAATTCCTATGAAACATTTTTATTTTTAGAGGGAATGATAAGGGAGAAGCATAAAAGTGGGAACCCGTTCTATAGAGTAGCATCACTTGGGATACATCACTTGGGAAAACCCATCAGGCTATCATCAGACTTCTCAACAGAAACCCTACAGGCCAGAAGAGAATGGCATGATATACTTAATGCAATGAAACAGAAGGGCCTCGAACCAAGACTACTGTATCCAGCACGAATATCATTTAAATATGAAGGAGGGATTAAACAATTCCCAGACAAGCAAAAGTTGAGGGAATTTGCCTCCCACAAACCACCTCTACAGGGCATCCTACAGGGACTGCTCTAGAAGGGAGCACTCCTAAAAAGAGCACAGAACAAAACACCCAACATATGAAGAAGGGAGGAGGAGGAATAAGAAGGGAGAGAAATAAAGAATCATCAGACCATGTATATAATAGCTCAACAAGCAAGTTAAGTTAGACAGTAAGATAGTAAAGAAGCTAACCCTAAACCTTTGGTAACCACAAACTTAAAGCCTGCAATGGCAATAAATTCATACCTTTCAATAATCACCCTAAATGTAAATGGACTGAATACACCAATCAAAAGACACAGAGTAAAACAATGGATAAAAAAGCAAGATCCATCCATATGCTGCTTACAAGAGACTCACCTCAAACCCAAAGACACGCACAGACTTAAAGTCAAGGGATGGAAAAAGATATTTCAAGCAAACAACAGAGAGAAGAAAGCAGGTGTTGCAATTCTGATATCAGACAAAACAGACTTCAAAATAAAGAAAGTAACAAAAGACAAAGAAGGACATTACATAATGATAAAGGGCTCAGTCCATCAAGAGGATATAACCATTAGAAATATATACGCACCCAATACAGGAGCACCAACATACCTGAAACAAATATTAACAGAACTAAAGGAGGAAATAGAATGCAATGCATTCATTCTAGGAGACTTCAACACACCACTCACTCCAAAGGACAGATCCACCAGACAGAAAATAAGTAAGGACACAGAGGCACTGAACAACACACTAGAACAGATGGACCTAATAGACATCTACAGAACTCTACATCCAAAAGCAACAGGATACACATTCTTCTCAAGTGCACATGGAACATTCTCCAGAATAGACCACATACTAGGACACAAAAAGAGCCTCAGTAAATTCCAAAAGATTGAAATCCTACCAACCAACTTTTCAGACCACAAAGGCATTAAACTAGAAATAAACTGTTCAAAGAAAGCAAAAAGGCTCACAAACACATGGAGGCTAAACAACACGCTCCTAAATAATCAATGGATCAATGACCAAATCAAAATGGAGATCCAGCAATATATGGAAACAAATGACAACAACAACACTAAGCCCCAACTTCTGTGGGACACAGCAAAAGCAGTCTTAAGAGGAAAGTATATAGCAATCCAAGCATATTTAAAAAAGGAAGAACAGGCCCAAATGAACGGTCTAATGTCACAATTATCGAAATTGGAAAAAGAAGAATAAATGAGACCTAAGGTGAGCAGAAGGAGGGACATAATAAAGATCAGAGAAGAAATAAATAAAATTGAGAAGAATAAAACAATAGAAAAAATCAATGAAACCAAGAGCTGGTTCTTCGAGAAAATAAACAAAATAGATAAGCCTCTAGCCAGACTTATTAAGAGGAAAAGAGAGTCAACACAAATCAACAGTATCAGAAACGAGAAAGGAAAAATCACGACGGACCCCAGAGAAATACAAAGAATTATTAGAGACTACTATGAAAACCTATATGCTAACAAGCTGGGAAACCTAGGAGAAATGGACAACTTCCTAGAAAAATACAACCTTCCAAGACTGACCAAAAAGAAACAGAAAATCTAAACAGACCAATTACCAGCAACGAAATTGAAGCGGTAATCAAAAAACTACCAAAGAACAAAACCCCAGGCCAGATAGATTTACCTCGGAATTTTATCAGACATACAGGGAAGACATAATACCCATTCTCCTTAAAGTTTTCCAAGAAATAGAAGAGGAGGGGATACTCCCAAACTCATTCTATGAAGCTAACATCACCCTAATACCAAAACCAGGCAAAGACCCCACCAAAAAAGAAAACTACAGACCAATATCCCTGATGAACGTAGACGCAAAAATACTCAACAAAATATTAGCAAACCGAATTCAAAAATACATCAAAAGGATCATACACCATGACCAAGTGGGATTCATCCCAGGGATGCAAGGATGGTACAACATTCGGAAGTCCATCAACATCATCCACCACATCAACAAAAAGAAAGACAAAAACCACATGATCATCTCCATAGATGCTGAAAAAGCATTTGACAAAGTTCAACATCCATTCATGATAAAAACTCTCAGCAAAATGGGAATAGAGGGCAAGTAACTCAACATAATAAAGGCCATCTATGAAAAACCCACAGCCAACATTATATTGAACAGCAAGAAGCTGAAAGCATTTCCTCTGAGATCGGGAACTAGACAGGGATGCCCACTCTCCCCACTGTTATTTAACATAGCACTGGAGGTCCTAGCCACGGCAATCAGACAAAACAAAAACATACAAGGAATCCAGATTGGCAAAGAAGAAGTTAAACTGTCACTATATGCAGATGACATGATACTGTACATAAAAAACCCTAAAGACTCCACCCCAGAACTACTAGAACTGATATCGGAATACAGCAAAGTTGCAGGATACAAAATCAACACACAGAAATCTGTGGCTTTCCTATACACCAACAATGAACCAACAGAAAGAGAAATCAGGAAAACAACTCCATTCACAATTGCATCAAAAAAAATAAAATACCTAGGAATAAACCTAACCAAAGAAGTGAAAGACTTATACTCTAAAAACTACAAGTCACTCTTAAAGGGGACACTAACAGATGGAAACTCATCCCATGCTCGTGGCTAGGAAGAATTAATATCGTCAAAATGGCCATCCTGCCCAAAGCAATATACAGATTTGATGCAATCCCTATGAAACTACCAGCAACATTCTTCAATGAACTGGAACAAATAATTCAAAAATTCATATGGAACCACCAAAGACCCTGAATAGCCAAAGCAATCCTGAGAAAGAAGAATAAAGTAGGGGGGAATCTCACTCCCCAAATTCAAGCTCTATTATAAAGCCATAGTAATCAAGACAATTTGGTACTGGCACAAGAACAGAGCCACAGACCAATGGAACAGACTAGACAATCCAGACATTAACCCAGACATATATGGTCAATTAATATTTGATAAAGGAGCCATGGACATACAATGGCGAAATGACAGTCTCTTCAACAGATGGTGCTGGCAAAACTGGACAGCTACATGTAGGAGAATGAAACTAGACCACTGTCTAACCCCATATACAAAAGTAAACTCAAAATGGATCAAAGACCTGAATATAAGTCATGAAACCATTAAACTCTTGGAAGAAAACATAGGCAAAAACCTCTTAGACATAAACATGAGTGACCTCTTCTTGAACATATCTCCCCAGGCAAGGCAAACAACAGCAAAAATGAACAAGTGGGACTATATTAAACTGAAAAGCTTCTGTACAGCAAAAGACACCATCAATAGAACAAAAAGGAACCCTACAGTATGGGAGAATATATTTGATAATGACACATCCGATAAAAGCTTGACGTCCAGAATATATAAAGAGCTCACACGCCTCAACAAACAAAAAACAAATAACCCAATTAAAAAATGGGCAGAGGAACTGAACAGACGACTCTCCAAAAAAGAAATACAGATGGCCAACAGACACATGAAAAGATGCTCCACATCGCTAATTATCAGAGAAATGCAAATTAAAACTACAATGAGGTATCACCTCACACCAGTAAGGATGGCTGCCATCCAAAAGACAAACAACAACAAATGTTGGCGATGCTGTGGAGAAAGGGGAACCCTCCTACACTGCTGGTGGGAATGTAAGTTAGTTCAACCATTGTGGAAAGCAGTATGGAGGTACATCAAAATGCTCAAAACAGACATACCATTTGACCCAGGAATTGCACTCCTAGGAATTTACCCTAAGAATGCAGCAATCAAGTATGAGAAGGACCAATGTACCCCTATGTTTATTGCAGCACTATTTACAATAGCCAAGAATTGGAAGCAACCTAAATGTCCATCGATAGATGAATGGATAAAGAAGATGTGGTACATATACACAATGGAATACTACTCAGCCATAAGAAAAGGGCAAATCCAACCATTTGCAGCAACATGGATGGAGCTGGAGGGAATTATGCTCAGTGAAACAAGCCAAGCAGAGAAAGAGAAATACCAAATGATTTCACTCATCTGTGGAGTATAAGAACAAAGGAAAAACTGAAGGAACAAAACAGCAGCAGAATCACAGAACTCAAGATTGGACTAACAGGTACCAAAGGGAAAGGGACTGGGGAGGATGGGTGGGTAGGGAGGGATAAGCGGGGGGAGAAAAAGAGGGGTATTAAGATTAGCTTAATCTTAATTAATTAAGCAATTAAAATTAAGCAATTAAAAAGGATGGTATTCCCACCATCCATAGGGGGGTGGGAAAAAGGGGAGAGCTGTACAACACGGAGATGACAAGTAGTGATTCTACAACATTTTGCTACGCTGATGGACAGTGACTGTCAAGGGGTATATAGGGGGGACCTGGTATAGGGGAGAGCCTAGTAAACAAAGTATTCATCATGTAAGTGTAGATTAATGATTAAAAAAAAAAAAAGAAAAGCAGTTCCTGTGTGGTGACCTCCAATGAGTTCTACACAATGATATAAAGGGCATATAAAAGTGTAGTCAAAGGGTCTGTTTGTGTTTATACAGAGTATCAAAGCCTAATTGGGCAACCCCGAAAATGAACTAAGATATGATATGAAAAAGAACTTCCAACATCAGCACTCTCGGGAAGACTCATGCCAGAAGATGATCAGCAAAAAAAAAACCCCAACAAAGATCCACGCACTGCTACAGCTGTAGATACACTCATCCCACCAGTTCCTGGACTTGCCATGGGAATGATGAAGGAGATATCTAAGCTGGCCTGTGCATACAGTAAAACAACAAATTTGACTGGATCTATACTGTTGGAACTCAACCAAGAATTAGGAGATGTGCAAATTGTAGCACTCCAAAATCTTAAAACCACAGACTATTTACTGTTAAAAGAACATATCGGATGTGAACAGTCCCCAGGAATGGGTTGTTTTAATTTATCTGAATTCTCTCAGACTGTTCAAGTTCAGTTGGACAATATCCACCATATCATAGATAAGTTTTCACAAATGCCTAAGGTGCCTAACTGGTTTTCTTGGTTTCACTGGAGATGGCTGGTAATTACAGGTATGCTTTGGTTATGTAACTATACTCCTATTATGTTAATGTGTGCGCACACTTTAATTAGTAGTTTAAAACCTATCCATGCTGAAGTTACTCTACAAGAAGATATGTCAAAGAAATAATCAATCTTCCCAGGTTTTCTTCTGCCTGCTACTTCTATAGCTTTTCTTCTTCCTACCTAATTACAACCTTTAAATAGAACTCGTGCCACATGTCGAATTTACCGAGTATCATAATTCTTCCAAGTGGTAAAGGCACCTCAAGACAAATGCTAGGCATAGAAGCCACAGGGCATAAATATGCAAAGAAGTAAAAAGCTAACCTTTTCAAACAATAAGGCTTCTCTCTCACTTACCAACTTAACATTTCCCTGTATGGCCCCGGAAGATGACTGGTTAGCCAGAGACGGGTAAGATTCCTCAAGGGAGGAACAACCTAAGACAGGCACAGTCGCAGGGGGCCATCAGGTGAGAAAATGGGGATCAGCAGAGGTGAGGCTTAGAACCTCCCCCCTCATGTTCTGAGAGAAATCTTCTGCATACATGGATGTTTATTGCCCTTGTCTAGCTCGGATTAACACATAGTCTACAGGCACACACCTGATCATCTACATTTGCTCTCTTACAACACTAAACTCTGTTTTCTACCTTTATCTCGTATCTACCTACCACTTCAGCATTTTATTAAAAATAATAATAATAAAGAGAGAAATGTGGTATCCACATATAAATCAAATTTAAAAATCAAATGAATATTCATATTTGAACTGACTCTTTTTAGTTCATAATGCATGAACAAAACTGAAGGCTTCTGTGATGACTGCCCTTGTAATGTTTACCATGTAACTTATTCACTATGTAAGAATTTGTACTCCATGTAAGAACTTGTTCGTTATGCATCAGAAGATTGGAGACTGATGAAAATTAGGCTTGGGGTGGATTAATGATTGTGCATTGAGTATTGACCCCCCTATACAGAATTTTATTGTTGTTAACAACTATTTGATCAATAAATATGAGAGATGCCCTCACAAAAAAATATATATATATATAAACACACTTCCAATTGTAAAATAAATAAGTAACCGGGATGTAATGTATAGCATAAGGAATATAGTCAAAATATTGTAACAACTTGGTATGGTGATAGCTGGTACCTAGAATTATCATGTATATAAATGTTGAATCGCTGTGTTGTACACCTGAAACTGATGTAATACTGTGTGTCAACTACCCTTCAATAAAATTAAAAAAATAAAAAAAATAAAAAAATAAAGAGATTCAGTCCTGCCCACTTGCTGTATTAAATAATGCATTAACAAGATTACAAAAAAAAAAAAAAATAAGTACAGAGATGAAGTTATGTCTCTTGGAGATGTAGAAATGATTTGGTGTGGACCCCACACAAATCATTGACTTTAAAATCTCTTGACTTTTAGGTCTCAATTTACAGTGTTGGGTATTTTCAGAAATTTCAAGCTGTGTTCAAGATTAAAATTAAACTTGAATTATGAGACAATGACAACTTATTTTAGACTTCCTAAGAAGGCAATTGTTCATTCTATTAAAAGCAAAATGTGAGTCATTTTAAAGAATTAACATAACAGCAGAAGACAAGAAATTCTGAACACCTGAGGCTATGTTTAAACCACTTTTAAAGTTAAAAATGAAAGCACTCAACTAACTACACTGGTAAGCAATAAGGAATTAAGTTGTTTTAGTCATTAATTAACCAGTAAGTGCAAAACACATCATCTGCTTTTACCTTTAATGGCATTATGAGCCACCTTTTCAAATACCAAGTGCTTTACATTTCAAAGTGTGTTTTGCTTTCTAATTTATTTTCCTGTGTATTTAGTGATGTTGGCTAAAGTTGCCAGTATATTTAGAGTATCATAATAGATCTTGGTTGAGTACATTTCTTTTCTTTTTTTTAACATAATTATTAAATAATTGAAAGGTTAAGCTTGGACAAAACCAATATTAATGTATTTTGTTTTGTTTTTCTTGTTTTTGCCAACAACTTACACTGAATTTTCCATTTTATATTAACTTTCACTCTGTAGTAAGACATCACAGCAGTCAGTAAAAACATGAAAACATGAATACAGGTATCAGCCAACCTGTGTGGAACATAACTCTGCCACTCACTAGTTGTGTGACTTGGGAAATTTACACAATCTTGCTATGCCTCAACTACTCATAGATAAATAACATGCATGTGTATCTCATATGGTTGTTGTGAGGATTAAAAAATAGTTTATATGTAAAATCAATCTCAAAAAAATTAATACATAGTAAGTCCTATATATTGTTAGCTCTTATTTTTTTCTCTAAAGATTTGTGCATTTAAAGCCATATTTATACATAAAAAGTATTAGGTACACAAGTCATTTATTATCAAACATTTTTAAATACTAAAAATACTTTTATTTTCCAAGATTATAGCTAAAGATAATGGCATCATTTCATAAAAAGAAATTATTCTTCCAAATAGATTGATTGCTGCAGAAATTGCAACAGAAAATGGCTTTGACCAGTCTCTTAATGAAATTGTATTATGTAAAACATTGAACATGTATGAAAACAACATACAGTCAGTTTCACTCTGGCAACAAGGGGTCCCAGCAGGAGTACTGGAAGGTCATTCCTTGGTCTGTTTTTTTCTCCATCCATTGCGGTTATTACATTAAGTTGCTATTATGATACTGAAACTACTTGTACTCTACTATTACATTCCAGCACTATTAAAGATATGAAACAGATTCAAGTTTTAACTTGACATTATTCTAGTATCCAGAATGTCAAAAGAATCTTAAATGGATATGTCTCAGTTTGATTTCAGCTGTAACTCTGTCACAAGTATTTCTGAAAGTTTCTCAGCGGGTGAATATGGTTATTTAATTAATGTTGATTATTTGTGGTTTCGTTAAACTGATATATTTCATAATCATTTCTACTTCGGAAAAAAGTAGATCAAAAGCTTGAAATCTTAACCAGAAAAATAACACAATCCATGAGTTTTATTTAAAATTATTATTATAAATTTAAGGGGTACATAATTTCATAAAATGGGGTATACATGTATTTGTAGAAAAAACTTATTAATAGAGAATTAATACTCTAACATTAATACCATGTTGCTATATATTAGATGAGGATATTTTAAATATTTATATAATACTTTCTCCTAAGGTAAAAATTTTTATTAAATATCTGCCAGAGAAACCTTCTTTCTACCTTTTTTCCTTTTTAAATAAATATCTCAACTTATTCCAGAAAGAATTCCATATTGGGTGGCAGGCATTGTATAGAGTAAAAGGAATAGTTGACAAGAAGAGAGGCCCACAAAAATGAGCTAATATCACATTGGCTTCCTCATTAATTTCACTAGTGAAAACAACCATCAGACATTAGGGGAGAAGAGAGAACAGAAATTGTTTAAATGAAATAGCTATCTAAATTCTAAAGTTGCTTAATGGACTAACTGGTTAGAAAAACACCATCCTGTTTCTTGAGAATTATTCCTGCTGCTCATAATCATAGTTCAGCTTTTTTCTCTTTCTCTGTTTTTTCTCAACCATTGAAAGTGACATGAACTGGGCATGCAAATCCGGGAGTGTATGTGCATGTGTGTATAAATACGCACATGAGGCCTGTGTGTTAAAAAGTTGCTGAGCTCTATCCATTCAGGAACTGGGGCTCCAGGCCGAGAAAACTCCAGCCACAGCCTTCAGACAGGGCTGTGCTACTTCTTTTTTTTTAATGGGTTAAAACCTCTGCCTTGTCTGTACAAAATACCCTTTCACAAATAAGGAATTAAAGCTGTCTAAAAAGCCACAGTTACAGTAGGTATATTTGTCACCAGTAATGCTAGAAGAAAATAAAAACTCAATAACATGTCAGTGGCTAAAACATTTCTACCACCTTGCCAAAAAGTGTTTAGGAATATGTCCTGTACGTACTTGAATGGTTTGTTCTTGAGCTCGCTGTAAGAATGTAAGCATGGCTAATTGTTCCAACTTCAGGCCCTAGTACCGCTCACTCTCTTTTGTAACAAAAACCTGAAAAACTATGGACAATCTTCATGTCCCTCCAAAAACGACACCTTTTATTTTTGTCTTCAGTGATCATAAGTCTTTGAGATAGAAGATAGCTAAGAGTGGAAGTTTTAAACTATCTAGTGGAATTCTTTAAAACTTAATAAATAAAAGTGTTTCTTGTAAATTGCCCAGTGTTCATCTTTGCCATATAGCATGATTTTATACGTAGAAGCCAGAGAGCATCAGTAAACTTAATGCTGTATTAACTGAAGCTAAAATTCATAATAGGTAAGTTACATGATAAATAAGTGTGTCAGAAATAAATACAAATACTAAACCATTCAGTTTCAAGTACTTAGATACTTTCCTCATACTCAATTATTTTCTAATCACAAAAACATATTTCTCAATCTCTCTTCAAAAGTCAGGTAAAATAATAATTTAAATTATGGTAAGAAATTAATTAAAGTTCATTTATACTGCTAGTGTAAAATTTTAAACAAATATATTTAAAATAACCATAACTATAATAATTTTATTGGATATACAATATAAAAATATATAAATTATAATATCAATAGTATTAAACATTTCTAATACTAGAATTGTCCTCAAAACTTCATAGCCACACTAATATTCAGTTCTTGATAAAGAAATCATTAAGAAATAAATTCAAACTCTTGTTTAGTATTCCAAATTTTCTCTGCCTCAAATCTTTATTATCTGCCTCAAGTACTATTTTAAATGCTATTATCAACAAATAATTCAATCTAATATTGGGCATGTTATTAAATTCTGTATATTTGAAATAGTTTTAAATTTATTTGAGAAACAATACTGTATTTATCAGTACATTATGACACATCTGTATTAGTTAGAAATATAATGAAATTGAAATTGTAGCAAGCATAACAATTCATCTTTCTTCACCTTTTCGGGGCCAAAGATGCAAACAGTCTCCACAATAAATTCCTGGCTATAAACCTAATTATTACTGCATGACCTAGAATCTTACTACTTATTAGAACAGATACAGAAAGAAAGTTTATTTGTGGCTTATCTTACTCTCATGATTGTAGAGTCTAAGATCATTCAGATACCAGTCATTTGTACATAATAATAATGAAATAAAAATAATGTATATCAGCCTCCTGTCTCCATCAGCCTCCTCCCCAGCCTTAGCCCCTACTCCATTCCTTCTCACAATCTGAGGACTATACTGAATTACTTGCCTAAATATTTCATCCTTCCCTGTAATCTCACTTGCTTTCTTCCCTGCCTGAAATCTCTCTCTCTCTACTGATTATTAGGATTGTTTCCCCCAAGAGTCAAACATTTTGTGAAATTTCCTTGGAGCTCACTCTGACTCCTCCTCCTTCACGTCCAGGTACTTTGTGCCAACATTTCCCTTCAGTCACACCACAAACTGTAATCTAATTATCACTCTGTATTAAAAACAGTGCTTTGAGCAGGATATGGCACATGGTAGGTACTCAGTTGATTGAATGACCAATTCCTTTACTAGTTGGACTAATTTCCTTGATCCTGATAATCTAACAGAACTAGCTTGATGGCCAAGACCATCTCGCTCTGATGTTAGATATGAGTTCCCGTCATGATGTTCTAGAAGCTCAGAAGAGTTCATCCAGAATGACTGTTCGTGCATCAAGACTGGCTTTTTAACAGCAACCCATATTGTCCTTTTTTCCTGATAATTTTAAGAGAAAAAAGTCAGAAGAAAGAATTTGTCTTACAAGTGACCTCTCTGTATTTCCCCCTCAGTAAAATATTTTTACTAAACATCCTTTAATCTAATACATCCTCATATCATCTTCATCCTCCCCTTGTTACTTTTTCCCCTCCCGCCACCTCTTCTTTCTTCTTGCTTCCTTCTTTCTACTTCTTCTTCTCCATTCTAAGCAGTCAAGTTTCCTTGTGGGATGGAATATTTGCCATTTGCCTCTATAGATCCACTCTCCACATTATTATGCTTTGCCCCTAAACATATCTCCACTATTAACTGTGTCCATCACCATGGAACCCCAAACAATTTCATCTCCAAAAAGGAGACTCACTTTAAGTAAAGGAAATGGGACAATGAGGTCATAGCCACAAATTTCAGCAGCATTACTGTGTGCCCATAACCTAAGCGCTGCTGGCTTGATGGAACGATATCATGACCCACTAAGGACTCAGTTAACTCACCAAATGGAAAACAGCCGTCTACCAGGTTGGGGTACTGTCCTACAAGACATACTATATGACCTAAACCAGTGCTTAATATATGGAGCCATAACTCCCAAATGGGAAAAAGAGCTAAAATATACAACATAAGAACAAACTCCTTTACTATTACTAATGCAACTCACTGAAAAATTTTACTTCCTTTCCCCACAGCCTTAGGTTATGTGAGTTAGAAGTTTTATTCCTGAAGTAGAAATGCTCTATCAGGGAACACAGTTATTGTCTATTTAATTGGAAGCTGAAACTTCATCTTAGCCATTCAGTGCTCATCATATCATTGATTCCATAAAAACAGACCACATATTGACTGAAGTGGTTGATCCTATTCACCTGGTACAACTGAGACAAGGAGCTACGTATTTGTGGAACCCAGGAGATTCACTGTGGTGCTTCCTGGTACTTCCTTTCCCAAGATCCCTGGTCAGTGGGAACGACAGCCACATAATAGAGACAGGACTACCATGGACCCAGGTCAGGTGGCAGCATCTCACCAGATATAGTATCCCGTAAAGCTGAGGTGCTGGTAGAGGATAAAAAAACAGCAAAAAAGAACTGAATAGTAAAGAAAGGAGGTTATAATCACCAAACTGAGCCTCATGACTAGCTTCAGAAATGGAAAATGCAGCAATAAAAAGTTCCTACTTTATATGAGCACACTGGTGATCTCTCCTGTTTTAAGTTTCAGGTGGGTCGATCACAGAAATGCCATCAACAAAGCAGATGGAAATTTGGGTGGTCTCTCTGTTGGACATGTTAACACTTCGTCTGGACAAAGTATAAGGGTGGATGCAAAGGGTGAGCCCTGCTGGATATTTTTCATTTGTTTGCCCAGACCTGCTCCTAGTCTTTTTCTACTCTCTGTGTCCTTGGAGACTGACCTATGTAAACAATACTAACCCTTTGGCTACCAGCTGAGCTCTGTTCATGGGAGTCAGCAGCAGACCAAAGGAGGAAGAGGAATGAGATGAAGTGTTTATTTCCCCATTTCCTCCCTGTGGGTTGACTCTAACCCTCTATCAAATGCCACAGCTCCTGTAAGACAACCATTACATCAGTTACCCTCCTGAGTTTCAGTAACCACTCTTACTCCGTGCCACTTAATTGCTCCTTAAGGCAGGGGGATATAAACTTACCCACCCCATTTTTACTAGCTATAAGGTATTATTCTGCCTTAAACTGGTTTCCCTGAAATGGTCCAAACTGTTGCAAGTAACCCTCCTTTGCTAAACTTTCTTCAATAACCATCTCTTTCTGCCAAAAAAAAAAAAATGACTAATGTACAATTGTCAAATTCAGGAAGTACATCTATAGCTAAATTACACTTATAAAATATTCCATTTTCTTTTAAAATACAGGATGCTGAACAATCTTTTTCCAATATATTACTGAAATTAGAGTGAACATACATCACAAAGAGTTAAGTAAATAAACCCATGAGAATGCTAGAAGTAGAAAGGGTGCCTGCTTGGAGCAGACAAGAAATGTTAGCAAAATGTTAGAAGACAGTAAAGAGAAAGGGTAGTATAGAAGTATAATTCAGGTCAAAGAAATCATGTCTTAACAATTGCAAAGATGAAGGTTACAGGTCATTGGAGCTGTTCTCAGTAGTGAAAAAATAAAATTAAGCAGCTTTAAATCAAAGTTATGAATTACAGAGAGCAGGATGGAACTTTAAGCGGCCTTGACAGAATCTAGGTAAAGGCCCATTTCCAGAGTCACTCTGCTGTCACCCTCTCCTGCATGTGTGCAGAGCAGCTGGCTGCAGTCTTTTTGCTAACTGAGGTTCTCACCTTCAATCTGAGCAGAATATTCTCAGCTCAGCTAAGCAGGTGGTTCTCCAATAGCAATGCCGTGGGTGAGAGGAGAGACAGAACACAGCAGGGATGGCTCTGGATATGTGCAATGGAGTTGAGTGATGGCGATAGGGAAGGGGAAAGAGCTCTACCCAGAACAAAGTAAAGTACTCCACCTCCAAAGTAAAGTCCTCCACCTTATGGTAATTGCCAGCCTGCCTGCTCTAAAGAGCAGCTTTAATCTAAAGACAACTTGCCTGGCAACTGGACCAGCTCACAGTCAGGCCTCTGTCCGCAGAGGAGGGGCCATTAGGGCAACACTCCTACAAAACTGTCAGGCAGACCATGCTGGCTATGGATTCATCAGTTTAGCAGCAAATGCCTAAGTATTAATGACACACTGAAATTCACTAGTTATGAAATCTCAACAAAGAAAACCAAGTGATCATAAAAGATATGGAGAAATGCAAAAACTAGAAATGATTTTTTAAGTCCATGTTAGTAACCTCAGAGATATTTGGAGATGTTGCATGCCTCAATTAAGAACAAGCTGCCATAAAAAAGCAATAAATGAATAGGAAAGAATTTTTTAGAAATTAAAAGAATGATTTCCAACATTAATTGAAAAGAATCAAAAAGAATATTTAACAATATAGGCAATCCTGGATTAGTAATACTAAAAAATGGAAAATACTCAAAAATTTAAATGCAAATCAGTTATTTCAGAATGTCCAAGACCATTGGAGGAACAGAAAGAGAAAGACAATTGATGGGTACAATTAGTCACAGAGATAATATAAAACAAATCTCTTAGAAAAAGACTCAAATTGAAGGACTTCACAGATTACAGGAAAAATGAAAAGAGGGTATAAACCCAAAGAGAGATTTATGAACTTTCAGAATTCCAAGCACAAAAAGAAAATAATAAAATTTCTTCCAATGGGAAAAAAAGCAATCTGCAAAGAGAATTAGATGGTCACCCGATTTCCCATTCGTACCTTTATATGTCAAAAAAAAAGCATTAAATAACTCATAAAATATATTTAATCTAGAATTCTACATACAGGAAAATTTTCAATTAAATACAAAAAGTAATTTAAAAAGAAAACATCTTAGGCTGCAAGGCACTAGTATCCATGAATCTCGTCTGAAAACAAAACAGAACAACAATTTTAAATTACACTTATAATCCAGAAAACCAAAAAAAAAAAAAAGAAGCAGGAATGTAGAGAGAATAATCCAGACTGAGGAGTGAAGTGAACGGATATCACAGAGTGATCTGAACAGGAAGAAGCATGACAAAAATTTCCTCAGGGACAAAATGACTGTTTGCCCATATTGTGTAACTAAGAATCACCTATTTGTTTTAATAAATCAAAGATGCAAATCTCTGCATTTGATAACAACAAAATCAAGTAAAAGATCCAGAGGATAAAAGAAGTTGTGCAAAAATGGCATGGTCCCAATGTGAACATTTCTTCAAGGCAACTAAGTGAAAGAAGAGATCATCTACTTGACACTGAATTACAATATACTGAGCACAAACTGTGAGCACAACACTACACTAGAATTTTTCCTACATATTAAATAATTTAATTCTCATAACAGTTTTTAAGTAAACAGTATGATTATATAATAAATGTACAGATGATGAAACCAACTCGAAGCATTTGAGTTCCTGGTCCAAGATCTCCTGGAAAAGAGTGAAAAATATAGAATCCAGTTCCCAGAGGCAGAATGTGGAATTGTGAATTTTGGAATGATGAGATAAATGACAATAAATCAAAATATAATTTGGTTGCTGGTTTGTCAGGATATTAAAAGGATTCCTTATTCAAGTGAGAAGTTGGATTAGAAAATGAATTTATTTTCCCATTCATTCAGTCAACAACTATTTATCAAGCTAATATTATGGGTCAGGCAACATATTCAGAATACAAAGAAAAATAAAATATGTCAGCCTTCAAAAGGCATACATTTTAATAGATTATTAATCAAAGGTTGAGGCATGCTGATAATTAACTGCTTTATTACTGAGATCCCTTCTCTGCCCATTACTGCTTTAGAGATTTTCAAACTTTTGATCATGGTAATATCACATCAGCCTTCCAAACTAAAAATTTTGCAAACAAAGGAAAGAATATTATTTGGGTTTGCTTTGTAGTTTTGTAGGTCTATTATTAATTGCTCATTAATTAATTCATGAACATGAATCAGCATGTTTGAGATTATTAAAGTTCCCAATATTTTATATTGGTACTTCTAGATCCTTCTTTTTCCATAAAACATTTGAGAAGAGGGACACTTGAAAGAGGCAATGGGCCCACAGGATTGAAGAAATTTGAAATTCAGAAGGATATGAAGATGGAAAGGAAAAGATGTCCTTGCATATTACTTATACATTACATTATGATTTTACACAGGGAGAGGACATTGAAAACCATCATTTTCTGTGATACTTGCAACTTCAACTTATAACCCACCAATGGGACTTCACTTTCACTGTGTGATCTTTGAGAAAAACTGAAGTTCCTAGTTCTGTAATACATGATAGAGACATTTAAAAATTAATGGATAATGTATGACTCAACCTTGTCCAGTCATACTCGTCAGTGTAAAAAATAACACAGACTTTCTTATAGACACATTAATTCCCAGAAGTGATATGCTTGCAAATAGAAACTCTTCTGGTTAATTAATTTCTTTGAATCGTGGGATTTAAAGCAGTCAACAAGCGTGAACAGAAAAAACATGTAAGTCAGTAAAATATTAACCACTGTGTTAGACCAGGAATGACAATTTTAAACAATGTTTTATGCCTCATTAATCTGTTAAATTTTCTATCAACACAGGCTTAGTAACCAGTTGAAAACCTTCCTCACTTCTGGAAATTCAAATTAATAAATATTCAAGATAGAATCTTTTTGTCCCAATAGGCAAAATATATTCCTTCAGAAAGATTAAATGGAGGATTTAACTTAATTACACTTAAATGGAGGATTTATAATTTCATAAGTTTTTTCATGAACTATTTTCCTATTTCAGTTGGTAGTTACTTTTTGTTTTTTGTTTACTGTAAAGTTTCTCTTTTCATGATTTAATTGCCTATAACAAAAATTGAGTGATCACAATCTTTTGAAACCTACTGTAGTAACATGTAAATGTTCCCTGTAACATAGAATTTTCTATGAAACAACAGTGTGTTTAACTAAAGCGTGTAAAAGTGATGACTCACTAAACTGCAAATACAAAGAAGAAATTAATTTCTTAAACAGAATACTTTGCAGGAATCATCCCACTTAAATCTATAAGTTAGGTATCACTATTATGCTATTATTCTCATGCTGGCAACAGGGAGGCTAAGGCTTAGGACCCTTTGACTTGCTAAGGCCACACAGCTAGCAAGAAATAAAACCAGAACTCCATTCATCAGTCAGATTCCAGAGCCTGAGCTTTTAAACACTGTACAATACTGAAATCTGTTCTCATGCCCTCCAAAGTAATGGTACCTATTACATAGTAAACTTGTCTACATATGATAATCATTTTGCTCAGACGCACACATATACAAACACACACATAGGGTACATTGTCAACTTCCTACAACATTTACTCTTTCTAACAGGAATTTTATTAACTAGCTCAGCCATATTAAGATCATTATCCATTTTTCCTTATAATATTAATAATAATAAATTAGATATAATCTTATGATGATGTCAATGTGTTATTACAGTAATAAACAGGTTTTTCATTCAATCCAGTAAATCCAAGTTTAATGACCTTTTTGAAGGTAAGAGGATTACTAAGCTATATTCTAGTCTGAAAACATTTTTCCTTCCTGTCAGTTGTGTACTTACTCTAGAGAAAAAACATTATTCTATTGCTATGTGATTGAGGTTATGAACCAGCATTCCTTGAACAATATCTACTTGTCTCGATATTTAAGTAAAATAAATCACATAGCTTACTGTCTGGAAGAATATACGTGGTAAATATGAGCTAAGTATAGCTATATACCTCTGAAAAGGAATATCTAAAATATTAAGCATTTCTTCTTGGAAATGACATTTTTATTTTCTCTTTATTTCTCAGTTCAGTAGACACTCTTATAACACAAATCCCTTTCACCAGTCTGCTCGCCTTTCTTGACCCCTGTGACAAAATGTCTTGTGCTGCTTTGCCTACAACCTGCGACCCTTCCTTTGATTTTTAGCTCCCAAGTCAATTGTACTTTCCTTAAACCTGCTTATTCTATTAGTTCCTGCCATTTTAATCATGTATGTTAAGTGATTTATACATGAAAAGATTAAATATCATTATTAAAAAGTCACTTTAACGAAAATATTTTGGGAAAACTAGATGAAAAAGAGTTTCTGAAAGACTTGCCATTGGCTTTAGGTGTCGACACGAAAATTACAAAAGCTTGGAGGAAAAATTAAAACCTAGGACCATTCTGCACTGAAATTGCACGGCAGTATCCCTAAATTCTTATTCCACTTTTAAAATGTCAAACAATGTCTTCTACAAATATCTCTTATAATAAAGAAAATATATTTTATGTATATGTTAAACATGTGACCTGGCATAATAACTGGCATTATATTAAAATACCTGATACATTATATTTTATCTAGATAAATATTTTTAGAAGTTCCCTTAAACCTATCTTTGTGGGTAGCACGCTCAAAGTCCTAGTTTTGGATTATATCACAATAGTAAATATTTACACCACATGACATGTAAAGAAATAATGAATTACAGGAAATATGAATAGAGAATTATGATGTGATAAGATATCAACTGAACTGAAAGAATAAATGTAAGATTACCAAATATAAGACTGACTTGCTTACATGATAGTAATTATATATGTGACATTCATAAATTTGATTTGATATTTTACTCACTTCCAATGTGTTATGAGTCATACAACTCAATATGGAAAAATAATTTCCAACACAGTTGTCATTATAAATATAACTTTGAGAAATCATAAAATATAATGCAAGGAACCCTTGTGAACCCCCATATAATACAAGCTATCATGTTGATAGGATAAATTTAAATGCTAACTATCTGAATTTAAAAGAGATACCCAATCCAATCCACATAAATTCAACACATTAGAAATAAATTTTAGGAAAATTACCTTGAATTCAGTATGATTTTAAACATTTTAAAAACGGTTAAAACTATCAAAAACATTTAGATACATACATCATGGAAATAACTGGCTTTCCTCCATTAATAACATTGTTGACAGCTAAAATATATGAGTATTACTACAATTACTGTGATATGGCATATACTACGACTGGTTGCCACATCTAATTCTAAACAGACCCAGTTCAGAAATAATCTCTATATTTTCATTCATTTTGCATTTGAGAGTGTCTTTCAACTGAAGCAGTTACCACACCTTAGTGATTCTCAAAATCATTAGTTATGGGATTCAATTTTTATTTTTTCCTAAGCAGTATTTTCCTCAGTGAAAATTATTTGCAAATGCTTCCAGATCATGAGAAAAAAATTAACATACCTATTTTCCCCATATTCTCCATGTACTCTTCCTTTCAAGTAAATTTACTTAAGAGTAGTTAAACTCAGTATGTGGGAAAGTGTCACAGGTAGGTTAGTTACATATAAGAACTCCTCTTGGGAGTGAGCAGTGAAATGGGCATAAATGAGTTTTATGTTCGATTTGAATGGATATTGGAAGACTAGAATGAGAAGAAATTAGATGAAAGACTTTTGGGAAAAAATACATAGTCTATAAAGGACTGATCAAAACAAAACAGCAAGTCTGTACAAATGCTGGAGAAAAGTGCTAAATAAGAGCTGTGGTCTGTATGGCAGGCGGCTTTCATGCTGTAAATCTAGAAGTCCTTCATATAGAGTATGTGTGCTTGGAGATGCCAAGGAATGCATTAAGATATCTTGGCTTTAATTGGGGCCTCTGTAAATGTCAGTACATTTATCATGTTGTTTAGGCGCCACACTACTTAAAACCACAGCAAAGTATTTATCTCCTTTCCGTTTGCGTTTGGGGTCAAAAGCTTTCTCAAAAACTTTCCTTAAGTTTCAAGTTGTTCTCTACTTTACTCTGTCTTAACATATGCGGCTTTTCAGTCCCTTTCACAAAAAACTAAATTAAATGTAATTAATTAATGACTTATGAATCTTAAAGCCACTTAGCTTATTGATGGTTCTATTATCATTAAAGAGTTATTTGGGTAAAAGAACAATGAATAGAATGAAGTTTGCCTTCAAGAAAGCATAAAAAAAGAGCTACTCTTGAAAGAAAATTCTGTATTTTTTTAGAATCATAAGAAAATAAACAAGTGAGGTATGGTTATAAGGGCCAAAGGGAAAAAACATTGCATGTTTCTTGCCAGTTATTTTAACAAAGTCACCAAGCATAGCATGGTAATGAGGGATCTACACAAAAGACCTTCTACACCACTTATTCTAACTGCAGTATATGATTGCTGTAGTTACCCAATAACTCTTCTGCTGGTAAAACCAAAGTTTCCTTTGGATATTTAAATCATTGCTGTGGTCATTACAATGAAAAACAATCATAAGAATCATGGTTTTACATTAACTCTTAAGTAATAGATTCAATGCAATTTTTCATCTACATGTTGGGTTTCAGGCTGTTCTAACTATAAGGAATGCATGCAGTTCTCCCTGAATACAAAAATTTAAGGTGAATAACACAAAGATAATCTCTCTTCATTACCCATGATTACTTTTTGTTTTCTTATAGGAATAATTTGAAGTAAATACTGACATCAATTACCCTGAAAGTTTCTGTGTAATTTGCAAATACATTAAAATGTTTCTCAGGGCTTAACCCTCATTTAGTAAAACAGATACCACAAGTTTTTAAAGGAAAGCAAAAATGATTAAGAAATTGTTTTTATTTGTGAAGCAAGCTCCTATATGTGTAACACTCAGATCAAAATCATCTACAATAGGTTATCATTAAGAAATAATGTGGTGCAGTCTCTAAGAGTTCTAGAATTCAAAAAATAAGAATGCTGGTGAAATACAGAAGCACTATCATGCTCATTTTCTTGAAGATGGGAAGCTAAATCATGGAATGGCTTGTGCAAATCAATTCAGTAATGAAGAAAGAGGAAAGAGGGCAATGTGTTTATTTATGAACTGATATGTATTGAACAGTGTCACATTGTGTAGGGAAAGCATGCATGCACCTCAGTTCTAATTTTTTCACTTTGTTCATAAGAAACACCACAGGGTATTTTGACAATACTTGGCAAAGGGTAGACAATATTTGTTAAATGAAATGAATATTTATAATCAAACAATATACATGGAGTATGTTGCATGCAGTCTCACTGTAGCAAACTGTCCACACTGAGCTAGGTCTCTTCATAGAAAAATCAGCTTTGTCTCAATTAATCTGCCATATCACAGACCTAATCATACTACAAATCCTCTAAAGTGTGGTATTTTCTTCCTTTTGCAGAGCAATGCTATAATCAGTATTATTGAGAACAGCCCCTTCCATTGTGCATTTCAGTTCTAGAGCTGTCAGATAAAACACAGGGCATCTAGATACTTTGGATTTCATACAAACAATGAGTAAGGTTTTAGGATAAAGATGTCTCATGCAATATTTGGAATGCTATGCAATACCTGGGACATATTTATACTAAAAAAAAGTCCTTTGTTAACCTGAAATTCAAATATAACTGGGCACCCTGTATCTTTATTTGCTAAGTCTGGTAACCCTATTCAAGTTGGTATTCAGGCCATGTCCCTAAACTTACTTGAAATTAACAGAACCATTAAACATTCACTGGTTTTGTATTCTGATGCAGCAGGTGGAATATTATGACTGGTTCCACTCTTTATACTCACTGTAAACAAGCTTTAAATATGTTTATTTTTTAAAATACTACTGTAAAGCCAATTTTTTTTTCTACAGTTAAATAGAGGGGTATTTTATTCAGAAGGCAGGGCAGGGGTGGTCATTATCAGAGAAAGCTTCATGGAAGAGACTCTAGAAATAAATAATGAAGGATTACTGGAAAATGCATGAAACTGAAAGCAGGTAGCATATGCCTGGGAATAACATAGCCAGGTTCTCTAGAAAGAGCCTGAGGCAAGGATTAAAGTTCTTATGATTTATGTAAAGCTAATTTTTAAAGAAAAATAGACAGGTTTTCCATACGTCTCTCCTTTGCTGTCAAGTCATTTTGGTGTGTATTAGAAATGGCAGATGGATGACATCTCAAATTTCTTACAGAGACTTAAACCATATTTTAATCATGATCAAACTGAGAAGAAGGGATAAAAATGTGGAAACCTCATGTATGAGAAACAAGAGAAATGGAGAAGGAACTCAATAAAATAAACTCATCATAGGATTAATTCAACATACTCAGTACCTAATGATATTTTTAAAAACATCAGAACATTCCTCAGAGTAGCTAACTAAGACAATTCACCCATGAGCAGCAGTTTTTCTGACCCACTGCATGAGACATTTTTGAAAGAAAGCATACAGTCAGAAATTATTCAAATGCTATCAGTAGAGTTTTATCCCACATAACAGTAATCAACAGGGTCTCTTTTACCTCCCACTCTGTAAGCATTTCTAATGCATCTTGAAGTTTTTATGCAATATAAACCTCCATTGTTATGGTAGTATTGGGAGGGAGGGGGTGCTATTTTTCTCTTTCGAATTTTAGCTTTGAACTTCCCTAGCACATACTGTTCTAAATCCATTGGCTCCACTCCTTAAATATATTGCAACTGCTTGCAACAACCCTGTGCACTTACTGTGCATCCTTGCACTATATGGTGATTCATTATTTTGATCTGACTATATCCAGAATGGTCTATGCTTGCATTTTCCCAAAAGAGATTGTAGTGGGGAAAAAAAAAAAAGCTTTAAGTTACCCCTTTGCCTTCCATGCTTGTTCCATTTGTATGAACATGGCACAGCATATTCTGGAATGTTTTCATTTAACAGAGCATGGTGCTGTGGACACCCTCACATATTCCAGGGTGTATCTGGTATCTCTGCTGCCTCCTCCCTTCAGCACACTATGCAGATGTGCCCCTGGCGGTCTTGCATGACTAATCTTCAAGTTACATTTGATCTTAAATTGTGAAAAATAGGAGCATAGTTTTAATAGCCTTGCTTTAAAATGCAATAACAAAGTAGAGTTTTCATTTATGTATTAAAGCATATTTCACCAGAGCATATAATCTCTTAGAAGTAATAACCAAAACACATGTTAAAATGTTTTAAAACTACAGGCAAGTCAAATATAATGCCAGACCCTATCTTCAGCAGAGCTAAGCTGAAGACTGGGTATGCCTTCCTCAATGCACAGCAACCTCATTGCTCCCAGGAAAAAACTCAATGATACCTGCAGTATAAGAAACCTGATGGTATGCAATATTAGCATAGAATATATATGTATTTGATTTTTTACTCAATGACTATTTGCTAAGTACCTACTATATTCCAGGCCATCTGTAGATGCTCAGATTCATCAGTGAACAAAACAGACAAGAATTTCTGTTTTCATGAAGGTTATATTCTGGCAGTCATATGTGTATAATAAACCCAAGGAGGCTCACTAACTTCCCCACTAGACTCTCAACCCTGGAGGTTGGTTGAGTCTCTTCCTCTACATCACCAATAGGGCCTAAAACAACAAACGAAAGGCTCTATGAACATTTGTTGAATTAATCTAAAAAATGCAAATACAAACCTCAACCTATTTTTACCTTCTTTCCATATTTATCTTGTTGTTATTTAATTATAGGGATTTAAGATACAAGAACTCACTTATTCTTTCTGGGTCTTTTACATGTTATCTATAGAAAGTTGACTACTACAATGCCTCCTACCAAACATTTTGAAATATTATTCATATTCCTGATGACCCACCTCATTCCTGAATTTGATATACATGAGTACTTTCATCCTCTGGTCCTAGTTAACAAAATTCATTTGTCAGGGTGAGACAGACAGGGGCATTATCAGGGCTGTTAAACCTATTTAAAACAAAGTATTTCTTTTATGTAAGACTTAAGCATGCCTTTCATGGAGTAAGCTAACAGCAGAACTAACTTGGTAGTAATCACCGTTTCTAGAAACACAACTCAGAGCAAAAACATTAAAAAAATTCATCATCTTTTATGAGACAGGACAATACAATTTTAGTACCAGGATAAATACAAAGAATAACAACCAAAATGATAGCAATGAGTGCAGTAATTGTGTATGGAACCTATTCATACTGGGGAAAGACTGAATATTTTCATGAGCCTAAACATGTTTTTGGCCTGAGAAGCAGAATTCATCTCAATGAAAACCATTGTAATGGCCAGTCCCACACAAGTGTAATATGTCCTGGCAGGTGGCCTGTAGTAACAGTGGTTGCCTGATCCAGTTACCGTGAATTTTATTAAATGAAATGTTCTGTTTAGCATATGCTTTCACCAGCTCTGCTACATCAGAGCAAGTCTCTTAAACAAAGACAGTGCTGTTTTAGTGTTATCATTTTTGGATTATTGTATCTGAATATATGATATAAGCTGTTCTTAAAATTTAATATGCTTCTGCAAAATATTGGATTGAGGTTTGGGGAGTTAAGAGTTGAAGAAAATGAAAGCCCAAGGAGCTCCTAATGGTAGAAACACCCTCCTTTGGTGTCCAAAGAGCTAAGGTTTGCAACAGAGATTTGGTAGTAAAAATCAGAATAAAGAAAATAGATTCTAATACATAACTGAACCTCATTTTAGGAAACCTAAACAAATTTATAATATAATGTATTTACATCAAATGCCCCCAGTTAAGAGTAGATTCTCATTAAAAGTATATTTATATGTAAGGAAGTAATTCTGATGCATTCATTAAATTGGGATGCTGCTTATATACAAAGTTTTATAAGCAATGCAAATAATATGAAGCTATAAAAAGAAAGAGGCATTTTCATTAATACAGGATGAGTACCAAGAAGCTCTGTCAATAATGGGCATGAGGAAGGAAGCTGATGCAAACTTCAGAGGCTTTGAAACTGTGTAAGAATTAGCTTTTCAGGTTGGTAGTTTCATTGTTCACTTACTAGACAGCCTGAGAGTAATAATTAACCACACAGTCTATTTATAGAATTTTTAAAACATGGTCATTCTTAAGAGCTCTGGGCTGTTTATCTACTGCTCTCAGAGTTGACAAGCTCATGCAGAATTCCCATGTGAAGAGAGACTGTAACCTCAAGGTCCAAATTCCCCAGGTTGAAGTGAAGGTACACTGGCATGAGGAAGTGATAAAAGAGAACAGTCTGTGCATTTTATCTTCCCCAGATCCTCCAAAACCTGCCTTTGAAGGTGCTTTTACCTAGGTGCAATTCCATCACCCTTCCATTAACAGGATTGCTCAATTATCTCAACAGCTGCTAATAGGGTTAAGTGAATTTACCTTGGTGCTCCAAAAGAAAACCAGACTCTTACCACTTGCTAATATACACTTACTAACCTGACTAGAGTTGAGGTCACTATCAACTCACTTATAAAATTTACTGGGATTCTTTGCCTCATGCACTGCTTTTCCACTCCACTTTAAGCCATCTACTACACTGTGAGTGTGTTTTCATTTTGTAATAATGAACATCTGTGACAGCATCTTTGCCAAAATAAATAAAATTAAGCAGATGATTCTGTGGGGTTATGCTAAACAATTTCATAAACAGATTCAGATTTCTTTCTAAGGGAGTACAAAATGTCTCCATATGCTGGTTCTTGTTTATTATTGTGTGTGTGAAAGAGAGAGAGAAATGCAAAGCTAAGAGAGAGAGAGGTCGTAATCGTAGAGTCACCCAAAGCTAGTGAACACAGTTTATAAATGATTTTTTTTTTAATTCAGAAGGCTTTCAATACAAACCAGGGAGCCTGCTTTCTGAACAAAAAAGCTTCAATGTATATTGTCTAAAATGTTTTTATTTCTGTCAATAGGATGAAAGCCAGATCGTTTTAGCACAGAACCTGCTGGAGGCCTTTTGTTCTTCACTGTTACCAGTTCTGCTTCTGGCTACAGTAAAATCCTGTGATTCTCTTGCAGTGCTTCTCTGTATTTACATGGGCAAAACAAACTGTACAAACAAATCAAGAAAGGGCAGCAAAAGGCTCTTTCCATTGCAGCACAGATGTGAAACAACAAGACAGAAGTGTTGGCTAACCCATGATGGTTAAAAACTATTTTGTCTGAAAATAATAGCTTTACTAGGTTTCTTTGGTTCCTTTCCTGAAGATGCATCTTTCTTCTTTCCAACTGTCTCTGTTCTTTGGTTTTAGACGTGTTCCTCATTGGGAGTTGTAGTTAGAATTGTATTCCTTTATCTAGTCTATAAAGCCTGCCTCTGATGAGATCATTTATTCCATTTACCTTTAATGAAATCATTTATTTTTTTTAGGCTTGAGTCTTCCATCTTAATTGGTGTTTTCTCTGTCTCCTGCTGGCTATGTTGATTTTTCTGCCCTTCCTTTGAGTTATTCTCATCATTTACATTTTGTCCTCTTCTATCAGATCCTCTTTCAATTCTGTTTTATACATCATCATAACTGTGTGTTTTAATAAAATCTTTTTTCATCACAAGGTATTACTTATTATTGTTTTTCAAATTAATATTCACTTAAATCAGCTCTCAAAAGAGGCAACCTTGCCCACTAGGGACACTTGGCAATGTTTAGTGCTACTGACATCTAGCAGGTAGAGGCCAAGGACAACTGCTAAACAACTTGGCAATCAACAGCACAGAAGAAGGCCCACAACAAAGAAGACCCAGTTCAAAATGGCAGTGGTGCTGGTGTTAAGAAACCCCCGTTCATCTTTTACCCTCATGTACCATTTTCTTCGCACATCAGTTTACTTGCTTCTCATATTTTTCATCTGGCTTATTGTCCTTCTACCTGAAAGGAGGGTCTACCCTTAACAAACTCTTAACAAAAGACAAGTTTTGTTGTTTTTCTCCCTCCCTCTCTTTCTTTGTAAGCTTATTTTTTAATACCTTTATTCTTAACATTTATTTTGTAAAATACAGATATCTAGAATGGAAGTTTCTTTGGGTTATGCTGTGGCTGCTGAGAAACAAGCTAATGTTGAACAGGCACTCATATGAAAGCCTGCCCTTTTATCTCTGGCTGTTTTAAAGATCTTCCTTCTGTATTTGATGTCCTGCTGTGCCACTATGATGGATCTCAGTGTAGACTTCTCATTATTTTTCCTCTTGAGAGTTCATTGGGATTTTGAATCTATGGGTGGGCATATTTCATCACTTCTGGAAAAATTCTCAACTCTAATGCCTCCAAATTTTATACCTATTATGTGTTACCCTTACCCTTCTTGAACTACAATTAAACATAACCTGAAACTTATTGACAACTACAAAATCTCTTAACCTGTTTTCCATATTTTCCATCTATATGGCTCCATTTTGGACAATTTCTTCTGAAATAAATCCTAGATTTCCAATCATCCCTCCAATTGTGTTATTCTGATGCTCAACCCAACCACTGAGATTTTACTATTAGTTATTTGATTTTTCATTTCCAGAAAACAAATCTCCTTTTTTTAATCTGCTATGCTCTATTTTGTATTCCTCACTTTGATTAGATTTTAGAGCTAGTCTTTTATTTCTTTAAAAGATTAAGAATACATGGTACTCCTTCCTTAAGGATTAGATGAAGTTGCTTTCCTTAAAAGGATTTGGCTTTGCTTCTGGGGACACTATCAGTCTAAGAATTCCTCATTTCAAGTTCACAGTTTGAGGATACTGGGAACACTCAATCCCAGGCTGAGGCGCAAAGCCACAAGTATTGCTTTCTACCTTTCCTTCTCCTCTGTGCTCCACTCAGAACCAAGGGAGACTTCCCTGAAGTCCACAAGAAGCAGAGGAATATGGTAGGGACTTACTCCAGGTTACCCTTAATCTGACTTTGTAACGCTTTGATAACCTAGCTTAAGGATGAGAGGGTCTTTAATACATTTCCTACCCTAGTGGGCCTAGAAACTTGACTTAGTCATCCTCTCTCTTCAAGGCCATCAAATGTATAGCCCAGATCTTTTTAGATGATCCATGCCCTTGGGACAAAAGTGGATTTTTTTCCTATGTGCCCTGCTCACATATCTGGAGTCCAACTTTCCCTAAAATTTGGCCCAGTAGTTCCTCATTGACTCATCTTCTATCCAATGCTTTTGAGTAGACATTTAAAAAATATTTTTGCTCTACATTGCTAATAACTTTTGCAAAAGGATGTGCCCAAATAACTAACCAATATTAAAGGAGCTTTTAAAATATATTTTATATTTAATGCTCAGTGAATATCTGTAGTTTGTGATTATTAATTCTAATATACTTGACAAAGTCACTGATGTACTAAGATGTTAGGAATCTAATGGATGATCTTTAGTATGACTTAGAGTTATTATAACTATTAAATCACAAAATAAGGAAATTGCTATCTACATGAATATATTAGTAATATATTAGTAATATTAATTTCAGCTATCTATTGACATAATAATAATAGTGAATCAAAGTGGGTGCTTGCCATATGCCAGACATATGTTTTATCTCATTTAATTACCAAACCCAAAGAGATAAATAATTTTACATAAGGGAAAAATAAAAAAGGAAGAACAGGAAAGTTAAATACAGGCTCACATAGGTAGTAAGTGATGAAAACAGGATTAGCCCCCAAGATTATGACTCTAGGCCCTGTGTTTTTAAGTATATGAAATGATGTTATTTCTAGGTATTGGCTTCTATTTTATTAATCTAAGAGTGGCTGGAGATAATGTAGCCAATGACAGTACATTTTTATATTCCTGACAAGCCCAATAAATATAAATTCATATTTTGACTTTGTCCTGGAAGAATACTTAGGACAGAGATTATGGTTTTAAAAATTTAATTATAAGTCTCTGGAGATATTATTTAATTTTGCATCTACAATCAGAAAAATATATAAGATCACTAAAATAGTATAAAATTAAATCTTATCATTTTAATAATATAAATTATTGCTTATGTAGATGTATATTTTATGATTGATTAGTAAGAATGTGTTTTAAAGACTATGATTTATATGAAAACATTAATGATTTCAAAACCATTGCTTTGCAAAGATCTCTTATCAAGCAGAACTAATACTCTCCACATAAAGAGAGAACTTTTTGAATCAGTTCAATAAAATGACAGTTACATAAGGTAAGCATGGATGGATTGCCATTAATTCTAGCTAGGAAAATAAAGTGTGTAGTAGTTGCAACAATGGTTTTGTTACTTATAAATATAGCAATTCCTAGAGGGTTCAAACTGGTTAAAAATCATGCACATGTGTAATAAAAATGAATTTGTCCCAAGAATTTGGCATCTATTAAAAAATGTTCAGTGCTTTAAAGGATAAGAAAAGGGTACAGGAAATAAAAAAGTTCAATCAAATTTTCAAAACCATTTCCCAAATCCTCAAATACCAAGGTATTTGAATTAGTTCCTGCCATTTGGCTGGTAAGTAATTTGGAATGGTTTTGAAATCAATTGTTGTCAACAGACACATTAATTTCCTAAGAATTGGTCAATAGTTTACTTTCCTTTTTTGAAACATATTAATAAAGTTGACTATAATAAGTTGGGTTAGAATCATGTTGATTGAATTAGTTGTTTTCCCTGAAACTTTATAGGAGTAAGTAATGCAGAAGGATGCAATTAGTCATTCTATTCCCAGTTGAAATAATCTTAAATATGAATTATAAACTTTTCTTTTTGAAAACCCCCTACCCTAATTCATATCAAAATTTCTAATGGATTTATTTGTTTTGTCTTTAGCTATGGAAATTTCTTCTTCAACTCCATTAGCTTCTAGATGGTACATTTATTTTAAAATCAAAATGAACACTGAGTCAAGACTAAGAATACTAAATTCAGTTTTGTTAAAAATTGTAGCATAGAGAGTCATGTTTCATTTTAGAAAATAGAACATGCAATGTGGCTGCTTTTCTTGAGGAAAAAAAAAGCCATGAAGTTGATACATTTACAATGAAAGACCAGTAACATAAATTGATAATTCAAATAATCTCAAAAGTTGGTTGGATTGGGCAGACAGCTTTGGAATATTAAGAATATCTAGGTTTGTTTCTGTAGTTGTGGCTATTTTGTTTTTCTTTTTTAAATAAGGAAATTACCAGAAGACTTAGGTCCATTTCCAGTGGAAACTTCTTTTTCATGGCAATTGGAAAACAGATTACTAGTGTGATTCTGCAAGATCTGCCGAAATGGCACCACTGTAGTTTCATGGAGGCAAGCAGATGAGATGTAATATCCATGAAGTTAAAGTTAAGAAAATTATTGTATGGGTATACTTTCTAATTTCCCAAGAAATTTCAGAATAAGTAACCCTGAAGAACACATATTTTTATTTTTAGTTTTAGTCATGTTTCTGATAGAAAGACATAGTAGTCAAGAATCTTCAACTGGCCAGTCACCTCTACCACTGGTTTCCAAGAGAGATATAGAGAGACATTCAGACAAATTCACGTAGCTTGTACCAATGTGGTCTTGGTTCTCAGACTGCTCAGAACAGATGGGCTGTGCCACATATGAGCCTCCAGGACTCCTTGCTCCCCTGGAATCAAGAATGGCATATAAACACCTTTGGCTCTTTTTCCCTATATCCGTAACCTCATATTTACCTACATAAGATATAAAGAGACTCAGAAATATAAATCTTAGAAAAATGACCCACAGAAAGAAATGTTTCCTTACTCCAGGGCCAGAGTAGCTAGTCCAAACTGTCCCCTACCAGTTTCTTTTTAATCAGTTTCTCCTTGTTCCTCCTAAGAATCATTTAAGATTCGCCATCATTCTCATGCCAACTATTACCCTCAATATCTTTCACAGCCATCTTTGATAGCTTTCTCTCAACTCTAAGTTGTCTTGTCTTTACAAACCTTCGCACTGGTAGCTGTCAAACATGCACATTTTTATAAGCACTGCATGAAGGAAAGATGAATGAGGACCAACAGTGACAGAAATATTTAATCTCCCAACTCAATAAAAAATAAAGAAGTCACAAGTGGTTTTATGACAGAGAAAGATACAGGTGAAAGTTCTTTTTAAAAACTTTTGAGAGTACTGTGACAAATAGGAAATGAATGGACACTCAGAATGTAATCCAAGAGATGGTTAAGAAATAGAAATTTTTTAAATTTCTAAAACATACTCAATTATCTTTATTCAGGGGCACAGATTGCTAATAATCCTTATTTCCTAAAGGACAACTTTCAAAAATCTAGCTCACAAAGAAATGCTTATTGAATACTTGTTTGAACACCACTTCTTCATCCAATTTTTTCAGTGTTCTAAGTTGTTACCTATACCAGGGACATACCTTCACCTAAAGAATCTTTCAATCACTGCCTTTTTCCTCACCTTTAACTCTACAGAGAAGTACTGTATTTGCATAAGCAAAAACACAGCTCACTACATTATCAGGGTTTTGTATAAAGCCAAGAATGGGGAACTGATTTTAGACTACAGTGCTCAAAACCATGAGTCCCTAAATAACTGGACATATTCCATTTTCTCAGGAAGACTATAGCCAACTTTGAACCTCCTTTTTTCTAGAAAGATGAAGACTAATAAAAAGATACAGGATATGGGGAAATTTGGAGACTTTTCTTTAAGTAGTTTCAATGAAGTTAGAAAAGTAAGAGAGATGAAACCACTGAAAGAGCAAACACAAAATACATTTTGAGAGATTTCATGGTAAGAAAAAGACCAGGAAAAAAAAATAGAAGGAAGACAGAAGGACTGACAGTAAACTAGCATGGACTTACTCACATGTGTAGAAGAAGAAGTCAATCGAAAGTCACAAATTGAAAATGCAAGAGAGGACTGTTGGTACTTTGGGGAGTATTAACAAATAATATCTCTTTCCCCATCTGCGTCAGAATCACCTGTGCTTTAGAATCAGAGAGATGGAGATTAAAGTACATTACCTATTTAGTGTTACGCTTAGTGCAGAGGACAGGTTTATATGTGGGGGTGTAGCCTTCCTGGCACAACTGTTTAACCAACAGGGTCTTACTCTCAAAGACAAGTTTCACACTGTAGAACAGAGAGCAGAGCAGACTCTGCATCGTTCACACAGGCTGGGACCCCCAGCAAAAGGGGCTAAATCTAGCACCAAAGTTGCTGTTCCCATTTTACCAGTCAAATGAATACCTTCCTTCTCTGTTGAGGGAATGAACAGGGAGAAGGATGTGAAAAGAGGCCACATGGGAACAAGAGGAATGGTGACTGAGAAACCCCTGTATCAAGAAAGTGAAAGAGAGAAAAAGGATGAGCATGAGAGAGACAGAGAGCCTAATCAATTCTGTATATAATTCTAGAGGGGATTACTCCTAAGGATTAAGTTATGGACTTCATTACTAGTTTTTTTTTCTTCACTTAGAGAAATTTTCACTTTTTTCTAAGCTTATTTGCTTTGAATATTAATTGCCTCTAATTGTTCTTATTATTGCAAATGAGTATGATGAGCAAAAGTGTTGAGCTTATGTTGTATATCATGCAGACAGACTGAGATCTTCATGAAGGGTTGATTTCAGGATTCCTCAGTTGTTGTTAACTAGGATTTGTAAATAGTTTTTGGCAGGGGCAATAGTTTGGCAATAGACTGTCAATTAAGAAGCTGATAACAAAGAAGATGTCAAGGGATAAAGAACATGTTAAAATGACTATGGTTTTGAATAAATGAAGTTATGTATAACTTTTAGTAAATATGGTAACAAAGCACCATCAGAAAGGCACTAATCTCTAGTCAAGTATAATAGAAGCACTAAGCCTGGGAATTGGTGATAAAATTATTACTGCATATAAAGTAATCTAATACAAGCTTTCAAAGCATTGCATTGTCTGATAGTTATTTACATATGCTGTGGAACTATGATCAAACCTGAAGCATATTCTGTAGCTGGTTATGGGATCCTGCACAGAGCACACTCACAGTTGGTAAAAGCAAAGCCACCTAGAAATACAAGTGTGCCCTTCTGCATAATCATGAGGCTACCACTTTCTGATACTTACAATTGATGACATTTTCATTGCATGGTAAATAAACAAGAATTAGAAGCAGAAATTTTTCCAGCTAGTTCAAAACAGATTTTCATGTATAACTTTTTTTTATTTGGTTGTAGATTGAATGAGTCAAGACATAACAGATGTTGGAGGAAAATGGGGCTCCTGGTTTCAGACAACAAATGCAAGACAAGTTGTTATTTCTGTAATTTTTAGTTTCTGAGGGTGTTCTACTTATATTTTCTGGAACTACATTTCACACATATGAGAACAAAATTAATAATTGGCAATGTGGCTATTTTAATACAATAGACCATTTAAGATGCCTCTAATTGAAACAGATTAAAGAAAAAAATGAATGCAGTCATTAGTATATAACTTCAGTTATATACTATATATATTAAAACTATATTTCATTTGTATACATAGTTTAACCTTTTAAGAGTTTAAAAAAGGATTATCCAGGTGTCAAAACTTTCTCCACCCTCCACTCTCTACTCTCACACTCCATTATCACATCACTAGACTTATAAACAAAACTTTTAATAAAATAAATGTTTCATAAGCATCTCATAAAAATAATGAATTAATAAATAAACAATCAAAGTATCCATTTCTTTTAGGAACACAGCCAGATTTTCTAATGAAAATGTCCCACTAGACTGATTTCCATTAGAAAACTAGGCTATGTGTTTTTTATCAGAGATTTTTTAAAAAAGTAAAAATTACTGTCCTACATTTAGGTCAAGATTTCTTTCAATATCTCTAGACTTTCTTACAGATTCATAAAATATCAAACTAGCACAGTGTATCTTTCAACCATCACTCCAATTGAACATTTGTGATGGTTGAGAGCATGCACTTTGCAGCAGGGAAATCTGAGCATACTCCATACTATTCTATCATCAATCAATCACATGACCATTGCCAGGTAACATCTATAAAATGGAGATACTCATACCTGCATATGTTTTTTGAAATAATTAAAGGCATAATTTTTCAAGAGACCAGCATAGTAGCCAACACATTTATGAACCAAAGAACTGAAAGGATATTTCTGTTACCATTATAGAATTCCAAGCAAATTAACCTTTCTTGTGATAATATATGAGGCACTCCTCTCCAATTGCATCATTTTATAACTTCAATATGAGTTATACCATCAATTTAGAAACATAAGTCAGAAAATTTACATCCCAAATTTAATTAGCTAATATTTAGTGATATCATCAAGTCTAGAAATTGTCTTCATGTCCTTTGTGATGAAAAATTAGGTCTGAGGACACCCTAAGAAAAACCTTGAAATCAGTCTGAAGAGAATCATATCAGGATGGGTATATGAATCAGGATTCTCCAGAGAAATAGAATCACTAGTCAGGGAGAAGCAGAGAGAGAGACAGAGAACAGTAGAGTCAGTAAATAAATCATGGTATATGTTGATAGAATGAAATTTTAGTCTTACAGACAGAATATTGAGTCAAGTCAGAAGACATAAAACAGTACATCTGTGATTTCATATACATATGAAATTCAAAGCAGACAAAACTAATGTGTACTGGTAGAAATCCACGGTAGCTACTATGAAAAAGGACACTGAGTGGGTGCAGACACATGGGGGCCTTCTTGAGTACTTGAAATGTTCCATATCTTGATCTGGGTGGTAATTACATGGGTGTATACATGCAAAACAATTAACCAAGCAGTTTGCTAAAGACTTGTGCATGAAAATGCATGTAAGTTATACCTCATTGAATAAAAACTGCTGGGAGATACTATAGGGCATAACATCTAGGAAAACACTGAGAAAAAGCATCATTATTGTGATTAGATATAAGTTCAACTCTCCAGTTTGAATTCACTAATATCTTCAGTTAAAGGCAGTTGGTAGTACTGATCTCTCCTATTTCTATATTTAACTACATAGTAGTTCTTAAGACAGCTCAAATGTTAAAGATGAAATTATAAGATCTACTTTATTCACACTTAATAAAAGGAAATTATGCTAACCCATTTTAGGACATTTACTAAGGAAAGCTAACAATAACAATTTATTATAGTTAAAAATAAAACTGTAAATATTTTTATTTTTACTTTTCTATAGTATCAAAGCTTTTCTATGATCCCTGTTTTATAAACATCAACTGACTTACTGACATATATGAACCTATAGTTACACTTAATATAAATATAAAATAAGAACTGATTTCAAGTTTGTTTTAGAATTTGCTGATAAAAGCAATGTAAAAATTACAGTTAAATAAAATGTAGGATAAATGTATTTTTTACTTATATTCTCATTCCACATCCTGTGAGAAATATAAAATATATTGTAGATGAAGAGGTAGCCTCTTTCTTCCTTACTTACTTATTTATTTAGTATGTAAGTATGTATTTATAATGGATAAATATATAAAACACCTGTCTTTAATTGGGGATTTTCACTGAAGACTTAGTATGTGCTAAGGCATACATGAGGTTCCATGATTAACCATAAGATAAAGATTATACCCTCAAAGATTCATAGTGGAAAGACAGACACAGAAACAGATAATTATAATACAGTAATACAATGTCAAAATTCAATCAGAAGTATGTACTTATGGAGAACCCTTTACCAGAGTCTATAATAAACACAGATCCACCCCCAAATTACTTAACAATAGCTATGGCCAAAAAAGTGAAATTTGTATCAACTTTAAAAGCAAAATTCAGTGTTAATTTTTATAAACTTGCAATTCATAGTAACCTAAGTTTAAATGTCTTGTATTTTAAATAGGGTATAATCATTCATGGCAGAGTCTCTGTATTTTTATTTATGTACGATTGTGTACATGGTGCAGAACAATCCAAACAAAAGCCATATGAAAGTTAATGTTTTTGTCAAATGTTTTCTACTCTCAAAGTTCCCCAAATAATGGCCTGATAATGATTTCAGGCTCAACAGTCTCTTTGCAGAATGCCAGTGGGCATGACGCTGACCCACAGCTGTGTGAGGACTTAACAGCTTTCGGATAGCTCACTCTCAGACACAAACCAGACACTTCACCATCTGCTTTGTTTCATGCTGATGGCTCACTTTTTAGGTTAGATAACATCCACAGAAACTATAAACAGATCATATATTACATGATAATTATCCTTCCCTAAAGATAACAAAAAATAAATCCACTATTTCACTTATCCCAGAAGGTTTGAAATTCAAAAACTAAGCAATATTTGTCCAACTAAGAAGAAAATGAGAGCATAAGTTCTAAACATTCACTTATGAAATCTGGGAAAAATTCACATATGATTTTTCTGAAATGGTCTTTGTTTGGAGCACAATATTAAACAAGCCTAAGGTCAGCAGAGATAAATGATATTTTTAAAAATATATCATATTATCCCACAGATGCATCATGAAAAATCTTAGAATACACAGCACACTAGAAGTCCTCTACTGTGCCATATTGGTTCCTGTGATTATAACATATTTTATCTCAAAATGTTATTTTTATGATGAAATGTATAGAGAAACTTTATTAAAGATCTGTTCTCCAAAAATAGTATTTCAAGAAGAAAGATACCCTGAACCATATAACTCTAATAGCAAAGATTTGAGGTTTCATAGTCTGTCAATTTGGGGGCCACTTTTCAATAACTAGGATGATTTGGCATCTTATTTTATGCAATTTCCCTACTCATTCTAACTTCAAAGTTGTCTTGGACTTTGATCATTAATCACACAATAAAAGGCAATACTTATAGAACTGTTTTCCCTATTTTTTTAGATGTCATCATTCTTTACTCCCTTAACTCATTTTTAGAGACATTTATGCCCACAATCATACAGGTACAGTGACAAGATCCTGTAATAAAAATCAATGATAGCAAGCTCCTACTTGACTCTGACCCTATCAAGGGCACCATATATGCTTTATTCAATGACTAGTCTCCCAAACTAGCAAAGAAATTAGGGCCTAATAGGCTTACTGACTACAATTAACAGGACTAATATTAGGACATAATACATAGGACATAATAGGTTTGCTGATCATAGCCACAATTAGGAGCTCATGATTCCCTGTACCATGTGATAGAGTGTGCTTCACATCAAAAGGATAAAGAGAAACAATCCCTACATATTCCCCTCACATGGTTATGGCTCCAACTTCCCCTTTCACAGTCAAATTTCTAGAAAGATTTATCTATTGTTTCAATATGGGGTTTGGTATCTCGGTTTTCCTCCTCTCCATCAGTCTCTACTGAATGCATCCTATCTTCCTGATTATTTCACTCATGGCCCAGATCTACATCTTCTTCCCTTTTCACTCAATACAATCCTGCTCTTGCCAATTATGCCTGCCTCCAAAGCTTTAATAATAACCTTCATGGATAACTTATAAATTAATAGCTCAAATTCTGTCCAGTCAGTCACCTACTTAGTATCTCACAAACATGTAAATAAACTTGATCTCATTATTTTGTTTTTCTTCCAATGTTCAGGGTAACTCACCTCATCATTACTCATCCAATAATGAAAAAACAGAAAACTAAGAGTCATCTTCTTTAAAATATGAGAGGGTGAATCAATAGCATGAAATTCGTGAGAAAGCAGAGGGAATAGGATTTCAAGCATAAGGCAAAACTGGCCTTATGTAGGAGGTATGGAAAATTCCTTTATTACAGAAAAAGTCATGTTTGGTATCAGAAAAATGAGGAATTCTCCTCCTAAGGGCCTTTATTTTCATTGGAAATTACAGCATGAAGCCATCTAATAGTGAAGAGAAAAACAGCCTGTTTGAAACTTTAATGAGAGCCCAGAGAAACTTCATGGAATTGCCTGGCAATTTCAAGGGCCCCTTTGAGCATGGTGATGATTAATTCATAATGAACCAGTGTGTCCTGTGGTTGGAACTTTCTCCAGCAGGGCTCAGTTACTTCGGTCTCGTAGAGGGAAAAGGTAGGGCAAGTGTAGGTTCAAAATTCCTTACCCATGATTCCAAAATCCAGAATGTACTAAAAACCTTTCTTTTTTTCAAATTCTTTGCCTATGAATCAATGACTTGATATGAAGTCACGTACAGTCTATATTTATTCAAATTAGAGTGAATATAATATATTTTGCTATATTTATGTTAGATTGTGTAGTACTGTCTCAGACCTTGTTAGAGGTATTCAATGTGTATTTTGTAATCTGAATTCTGAATTTATGTTTAGATTCAATGGATATTGATAAGAAATTTTAGATTTAGCATAAGCATCCATTTATGTTTGGAATTTTGCCCCAAAGCTTAATTTTTTATAAGTTTTGGCAACCCAAGCTCAGGAATGATGTTATGTGTGTGCTGAAAGTTGGAAAGAACATTGTTAAGTTGTGCGTGTAAGTTCTATCTACTATTAATTTTATGAGAAAATAAAGCAACCTTCTGATATATCCTAGAATGCAATGTAACCAAAACTTTGATGGGAAAGGTTTTTCAAATGCCAATTTGGCTCAATAAAATTGAATGATTCAAGGTGGCTCTGAAATTCTCATTTGTGCTCTTATTGAGAATGGATTCAAATAATGAGAGCATATTGTCTTTCATCTCTTGTTTACCTCATGTTATGATTACTATTCCTGTATGAATTAACAGTGACTTAAAATACCAACATTTATTCTATTTCAGGGTTAGAAATTCTGAGTGAGGGGAAAGGGTTCAGCTGGGACCGTTGGGGTCTTTCATGATATTCAGTCCCCTGGAGCTGGATTACTGAGGCCTGGAGCAGCTGCCGTCAGGCTGCAAGCCTCCTCTTCTCCACATCGTGTGTGGGCTGCTGGGCTTCCTCATAGCATGGCAGCTCAAGGCTCTTGTGCAAGGGCTCCAACAAGCAAAGTGAAACTAATCTTTCATGAACTAGCCTCAGAAGTCACACAGCATCACTTCTACCACATTTGTTACAAGCAGGTAATAAACCTTAGCAGTTATAAGAGGAGGGGAATAATACTCAAGCATTTCAAACATGATAGTCTGAAACAGACAACTTACTCTCTCACAGTTCTGGAAGCCAGAAGTCGGCAATCAGTGTGTTCACAGGGTTTGCTCCCTCCAAAGGTTTGAGGGGAGATTCTCTCTACTTTTTAGTTTCTGATGGCCATTTGCATTCCTTGGCTTTGGGCTATAGCCCTCCAATATCTGCCCCCACCTTCACATGGCCTTCTCCTCTTCTTTCTGTGTCATTTATAAAAACAAAGCCATTGGATTTAGAGACCACCTGGATAATCCAGGATGATCTCTCCTCATTTCAAGATCTTTAACTTAATTATGTCCACAAATACTTTTTTTCCAAATAAGGTAATATTCACAGGTTCTGAGGATTAGGAAAGGGATACACTTTGGGGATGGAGGAGATAACACCCTGCCCATCAAAACATTATTAACCTATGTTGTGGACTGAATTAACATCTATTCAGAAATACGTATCTCCTGCCTCTTGGATATTTCTTCTGCATTTACATCTACACTGTATTTACATATACAATAGTCTGCTCTACATCTCTTGCTCAAAACTGAAGTCACTGTAGATGCCCCTAAATCGGCTTCCTCTGATAGTCTCCATATCAAAAATGGGATCATGATTCATCCAGTTTTTCATGTGTTCATGGATGTTAATTTATCCCAGCCTACATAAACAAAAAGATTTCTTACCTTTAGTACTTCTTAAATATCTCACAGATATCCCCCCCTACCCATTTCCACTGCTACTACATTATGAGAACATGAAGCCATCCACTAAGAGTAAAGGAGAACATTACAACTTCAAGGATGAAGTTGTCCATGTCAGAAGCCCAGTGTCATGATCACCACTCACTTTCTACAACTTATTGGAAGATAAGTCTTACTCCCACTACCTTGTAATATTTCTCAAGTCTGCCCACTTCGGTTGGTTTCCATTGTTCTAGTGCAAGCCACCATCATCTTTCACCTGGACTGCTGTAGTGGCTCCCACCGTCCAGTATCATTTCCCTCTAAGATATTCTCCAATCTGCAACCAGAGCAAGCTTAAAAAACACAGACCTACTCCTATCACACCACTGCCTAAAACCTAGGTTTTCATGATCACATGATAAAATCCCAAATCTATAATCTGGCCTTTCAGGAAGTGGCTCTTCTCTCCAGGCTCATCTCTTACTTAACACGCCCCTACCTGGATCCTCACTTTAAAGTGATCGACTTCTTTCATGTGCGGCTTTGCAAATCATGTCCCTTTGCCCTGATGGTCCTTCCCTCTACTTCTCCCCTAAGTAAACTCCTCCATAGCTGTACAGTTTCTCCTTAATGCCACTCCCTCAACATAGCTCACCTTAAATTATAGCACCAAGTTCAGCTCTCCATTTCAGATTTTCATGGTATTCCATGTATCTCTACAACATAAATGCTATTGTGATCACTGTCACTGTACTTCATAAACCAAAATATATTGATTTTAAGATACATTATTTTAAAAAAAAGACTCCCAATTAAACTATGGCATTCATATTCTTTTCACATGGAATTTTTTTTAACACTTATTAAAAGAGATTATCTGCCCCTATGTTTTTATAATCTCAGTCTTTGCAAAAATAAAAAATAAAAAACATAGATACTGATTGAAGTATTTTTAAAACATCTTCATATTCAGTCTGAACACAAATAACCTGGAATATTTTCCAAGTCAGAATGGTTAGTGTCTCTATTTGATCACACAATAACATTTTCTGTGTCATCAGAAATATTGATGGTATAAGTATTTCTTTTAAAAAAAGTCTTTCACCTTGTTTCTTCCCAGATGCTGTCATCCCTTCCAGAATTTTTTTATGTCTATGCATAGGCAGTTAATTATAACTACTAAGTCACAACTACTGGAAGGTCATCAGTAATTGTAAGATGTGCTGCAATTTCAGAGAAGCTGAAACAGAAGAAAGAATAATGTATGTCTTAGAATCAGGCAATTTAGCAAATATTTAGATAACTTTTTGATTAATGCTTATTCCAGCTGCTAGATTTTCACATCAATAAAAGCAGATTTCATATGAATGTTGGACACTGCATTCCATTCCTGGTGCCAGACTTTGGGTCAAACTTTCTCGTCAAGAATATTACAATAGTGTGTACCTGGCAGACTTTCCTCCAGAGCATCTCTTGTAGTTTCTGACTACATTCCTGCATAGCCACCAGGTACAAGAATCCAGATAATACCTCCAAGGGCTTACTACATGGCAGAAAGGACCAAAGGGAAAACCCTCCTTTCAGTTCAAGGAGCTGCCTGAGTCTGCCACTGAATGCAGCAATGCAGTTTCCCAGGAAGTTGCAAAAGTCTGCTGTTTTCCCCTTACCTCCTGCCATGACACTAAAGGCAGCACCTCACCTCCCTCAGCACGGCACACTGTCCCCTGTCCGGGCCCCTGCATTTGTTGCTTCCTGCTCTGGATAACCCTTCATCCCTGACCCTTCTAGGTGTTATCACCCCTTAGACTCCCTTTCTAAGCCACCAGTATGTTTAATTGTTTGCACCTTCTCACAAATATCTGGACTAGAATCTTGCCAGAGATTAAGACAAGACCTAGTGATGAGTGCTGGGCTGTTGATGGGAGAAGAACTCTCCAAAATCCTGTTATCAAAACAAAGCCTGAGGCCACACTTAACTAAGGAGCCAATGTGAGGTGTGGAAAAGGCTTACATTCCTCGCCAGCAGCAGAGTCCACAGACTGAGAGCGTATGGGCCGAACTCTGAAGACGAGGCTGGAAAGCTGGGGTCCAGTGAAAGGAAAAACTTAAGGTAATTTAGATTTGGAAAAATTAAGGAACTCTGAGCACAGGACCTCTAGCTCCTAAACCAGTTCTGGTACTTACTGAGTGTCTAGTCAGCTTCAGCTCCTACACCAAAATACCATAAACTGGTGACTTACCAGCAACAGAAATGTATTTATTGTGGCTATGGAGGCTAGAAGCCCAAAGCCAGGGTCCCAACATAGTTGGGTTCTGGTGAGAGCCTTCCCTCAGATTCCTCATATGGCAAAAAGAAAGCTAGCTAGTACCTGGCCTCTTCTTATAAGGACATTAATCCCATTAATGATGATTATGAACATACATAAGGCCCCACACTCATGACTTAATTACCTCTCAAAGGGCTCACCTTCAAATACCGTCACATTGGGAATTAAAGTTTCAACATATGAATTTTAGGAGATGCAAACATTCAGTCCATTGTACTTGGCAATTATTATTTGTTGAATAAATGAAATTTGAAATACTATGATTCAACATGATGAGATTTAGATAAGAAAAAGAAAACAAGAAAGAAAAATAGTTTGTGTCAGACAGAGGAAATATATTACAGTGGGTTGAATAGTGCCTCCAAAAAAACTCATGTCCACCTGAATCTTAAAATGTCACCTTATTTGGAAATAGGGTCTTCACAGATCTAATTAGGTAAGGATCTCACGATGAAATCATCCTGGATTTAGGAAAGGTCCTAAATCCAGTGATTCGTGTCTTTATAAGAAAAGAAGACACAGGAAGTCACACAAAGAAGAAGACAGAGGCAGAGATTAGTTACACTTCCATTAGCCAAGGAACAACAGAAGCCACCAGAAACGGAAGAAGCCTTTGTCCCTTAGAACCTTCAGATGAAGCACAGCCCTGCCCATAGCTTGATTTCAGACTTCTGGTCTACAGAACTGTGATAGGAGAAACTTCTGCTTTTTTAAACTTCCAAGTTTGTGGTAATTTGTTACACCAGCCCTAGGAAATGAATACAGACATTTTATCTTACATTTTCTTAATTTAATCTTCCAAAGCGCCCTAAGGGGTAAATGCTACTATCCCTATTTTTTAAACATGAAGCAAACTTAGAGATGCTAAGGAAGTTGCTTAAGGTCACCCCAGCTGATAAGTGACAGAGTTGTGATTAGAATTCATGTTTGTTTGACTCTAAAGTTCTATTTTTAAATAATATTATAGACTATTTAAGAGAAATAGTATCTATAACTTAGACTCACTTTTTAAAATCATTACAATAAATAAAATTAAGTGCTTAGAATATTAATGTCTGTTATATAGAAAATGTTTATCCATAGAATACTTTCTCTTTTGAGACAGTGCAAAATAAATAAAGCATCATGTACAGACTTTAACACAATAATCCGAGGAACTGAGGGCCTTCCATATGTCTGGCTTTGTGTTAAGAGCTTATTTCAACCCAGTGAGTGAGGTACTACTTGTGGTTCCCATTTGTTTTATGTTGGAAATGAACACATGTAGTACACAGAATGATGTCCTCCCAAAGATATCCACATCTTAATCACCAGAACTTGTGAATATATTACTTCACATGTCAAAATGGACTTTGCAGATGTGATTTAAGAGTCTTGAGATGGGAAGATTGTGCTGGGTTATCCAGGTGGGCCCAGTACAATCACACAGGTTATCATAAAGGAGGAAAAGGAGAATCAGAGAAGACATGATAGCAGAAGGAGAAGTCAAAATAGGGACAGAGAGAGGTTTGAAGAAAGGTTTGCACTACTGGCCTTGCAGATGGAGGATGAGGCCATGAACAAAGGAAGGCAGGTGGCCCCCAGAAGCCGGAGAAGCCAAAGGAATAGATTCTCCACTACAGCCAACAGAATGTGGCCCCATCAACATCTTGATTTTGGGACTTCTGACCTCCAGAACTGTAACACAGTAAGTTTGAGTTGTTCTAAATTACTAAGTTTATAGTAATTTGTTACAGCAACAATAGAGAACTAGTACAGAAGAGTTAAGGAATTTTCTTAATGGCCCTCCATGTGGAAGATGCAGCTAGAACCCAGACCTCTCTGACACCAAGTTTCATCGTGCCTCTCATCTTAATGGTGGGAAACTAACATCCAGAAAATAGACTAATCCACACTTAAAAAAGGGAAGCGCCTCAGTCTACTCAATGAGAATTACACATTTTCTAAATGCCCAGTAGGGGTGGGAAAGTGAACCAAATAAATATTTATGAATGATAAACTACCACCTGTTCTTAAACGCAACTAGAAAAAATGATCATCAAATTTTATTAAGTTTAAATTCTGGCCAGATGTATATCCTTTGTTGTGAACTCAGATTTGATCACTATCCAAGAATTTTTCAATGTTTCATCATGTAGTTGGCTTATTTCCAAAGCCGATGAAAATGTTACAGTTTTCAAACTCTGTATGACTTGTCACAGAATGTATTCTTTTGCATTTATATAAAAATGGTGAAAGTTTGCACAAACTCTCTTAGCTCACAGCAAGCCTCAAGTGACATAAACTTAAAAATTATTTTCTCTGTTAAATTTAGTTTAATAATCATTGTTTTATTTTTATTGCTAAATTTTACTAAAAGAAGTATTCATAATTTTTTTCTGAGTTAAATGTATTTTCAAGGAGATAATAAAACTTTAGCAAAAAGCTATCTGTTATGTAAACATATTTTTTACTAATAAAGATATTCACCTTATTTTGACTTTCTAATATACACAATATCAAAGTATACATTACTTTTTAACAGGCATTGACTTCCCCACAATGTGTTATAATAAAGTATGTCTAAGATACTGTCTCCTATTTTACAGGAGGGTGGAGGGAATCATATCCATACTCCCATCTTCAAGGATTTGGGTTAAATAGAATATACTCAAGATATGGCTCATAAGTAAATATCTGATCCAACATACACCTCAATGCACTATACTCCTTCAAGCCATTTTCCACATTGCAATCAGAACAAGTCGGATTAACAACAATGCCATAAAAGATACTAGTTGTCTTTTTCTCACTTCTCTATTTTGAAAGGGTCCAGTAAGTCTTCACTGAGTAACTAGGACTTGAACTGATGGAGAGGATAGTTAGCACCTGAGCTGGAAGTCACAGTGGCAGGAAGTTGGAGGTGTCATCAATGGGTGACTGGCTTTGTTAACATGTGGTTGCATAAGGGGGAAGGGACTTAAGACTGGACAGAAAGATGAAGGCCAAATTATGAAACACCTTGAATATTGTCCTCTAGCTTCTGTGTTTGATCCTTCATATTTAACATACTTTTTTAATGCTTAACAAAATGTAGTACTTAGAGTGTTAGAGTAAAGCCAGCTCCCCTGGGTTCTAATCTGTGATAATTGTCACTTTGGGCAAGATACTTTACTCTGTTTCCCTTAATTTCCTCATCTTGAAATGGTCAAATAAATAGTGTTTATCCTCATAGAATTGTTGTGAAGATTAAGTGTGTTAATATAAAAAGTGTTTAAAATGATGCCTCTTCCACAAAAAGTGTTGAGAAACGTTTGTCACTATTCCATAGAACACAGGGCCTAAAAAGAGTTTAAACAAAGCTAAAGACAATTTCTCTTTACAAATTTTTAGTATTTCAACTTTGAGCAATCCAGCAGAGGAAATTCATTTTTAAAAGTTTAATTTTCTTTACCCAGTGGTTTACACAATTGGAGTATCTTATTTTTTTATTATTTATTTGTTGTACTATTTATTTTATTGCAGAACCAAGTCTTCTTAATTGCGTTTATTAACATTGTATGACTGTTTTGGAAATCTCTTTTGCAAAACAGGGCTCCCGTCTTCTATATATAAAGTGAATACAGTGATTCTTACTATTTGGCATACTATGTTCTGGAAAGTCTCCACAAATTGAATTCTCAAATACTGAGCTATTACTTCTAGGGAAAACACAAGATTAGGTTCCCAAAAGCGCCTGTTCATTTTTCTCAAAGGAACACTATTGCATTGTATCACCTTGCTTGCCAATGTCCTCCTAAAACAAGGCAGTCTCATTAGCGTAGAAAACCTGCTCTTGTTTTTTTTCACATAACACATTTCTGTATAATAATGAGCAGGTAATTTAAAAAATTCTTCCTCATCCTTCTGGTCTACAGAATCTTTCCCCCATGGAAGTATGGTTTTATAACATATTGCCTTTTGAAATAAACAAGATATCCAGCCCTAACAGGAAGGTTTAACTTTTCCTGACACTGGATGACATGACTGGAAATTTCTTTGGCTTTCAGCCTTACAACAAAACTGTCCACTACACTTCTTTCTCAGTGGTCAGCTCATAAGTCCACAAATTCACTGCTTTTCCATCTTTCCTGTAGCTTTTCCATACACTCAGGTTTTCATCCTGCTCCTTTAGCTTTTTCTGGAATGGCCTCATGTACAGACAGGGAGCTTTCTCTTCCTTTTTTGGATGTATCATATTACTGATTCACTAAGGTTGAGCTCACGGCCAAAGACACGGAGTCTCATGCCTAAACGAAATTTCTCTAACATATTTTCTGCACTTAACAGCACAAGGCAGCACTTTAACATGGCTCTTGGGGACAATTTTAAACAGTTAAATTACCAGTGAATAGTGCCAGAATGCAAAAAGCATGGCACTAAATAGAAGAGGAAAGGGACAATTGTTTACTGAAATGAGAGCCTAAATAAGAAGACAGAACATCATCTTGCTCATTCTCAGCTGGGAAACTTCACATCAAGTGACCCAGTGTTTTGCAGCTCAGCATCTGTCCACAAATGAATGGAAGTCCTGCAAGTATTGATTTGGGGATTATAAGTAAATTTGATGGAGTAGGAAAATTGACAAATACTGAATCCTAAATAATGAGGATTAACTGTGTACTGTTGATTTATGTACAAGATAGTCTGAACTGAATGGAAGATGAGGATGCTGTTAAAAAGAGGATGGGTGAAGGAAATGTCTCCCCTTTAGGTGTCTCTGACTTCTGTAATGGCTGCAATATTAATATTGAACAAGACTAATCTTGGAAAGCTGTATTTACATGTGTTGTGATTGTGATGGTTATATTATAAGGGGATGGCTTATTAAAGTCATTGATCACTTCAAGGGAGATGTAGTAACTGCAGGAAAAAGAAGTTGCTGCTGGCTGCACTCACAGAACCGCATTATCAGTGTTGCTAGTCACCTTTGTAAAAAGGTCTGTGTTCATTAAAGTACATCAGGTGATATACAGTCTAATCTTCTGATAGGTAATTTGTCTAAAGGAGAACCCAGCCACTATATAGTCTGGTCAAAAATCAATACATCTAGAAAACAATTCAGATTTTATTATTAATTCTTGTGGTTCAAATATGACTGGGAACTGTTTATTAAACACTCATGGATCATATAAATCATATAAAATGATACCTCTTTAATTGCTCCATCAGCCCATGAGATATTTTTCAAGGAGGAAGAGAGTATATGATGTAAGCTTACCTTTGGGTCATTCTCAAATATTGTTTCCAAACATTTCCCAAATCTGTCTCTCATTTCCACTCCTGCAACCACTTCCCTGGTTAGACCTTCTTTTGCTCTCTTCTAATCTAGTTTACTCACTTATCACAGTTGGTGCAACACCTTGAAGAGCCAGCAACACCAGCAGAGAGAGCTGGCAGCTGATGGGCCAGCGATAGCCAGCTGTGCCTTGGACAGATTCCAGCCTGAAAAGCACTCCTATGCCTCTACTCTGCACTGTGAGAGGTAAATTTCTGATAATTAAGGTCATTGGGATACATCATCTTTATGAACAAGTTATATTTATATTTTCTAGAAAAGTAAAAATATTAGATGTGACCACTTGGGCACAATATTTACCCTCATTCATGAGACCTGGGTTTTCTTATCTGTTGGATGAATGTGAAACAGTACGGACCCCACCTGCTCTCTCTACCTCCCTGTACTTCTCTTTTCTTATATGCAAAATGAGGGAAACAGTTTTAAAACTCAAGTGAATCAACTGAGTTGTAGCATGAGGTTCACTTGTAGGATTTACATTGGCTTTCAAGTCAGGGCTTTGTGATGTTTATTTCATCCATTCAGATATGATTAATTCCAAGTACCCTGCAGTACACAAGAAGGGAAAGGTCATTAGACACCTGATCCCCTGATATATGTGATGTTACTAATTTCTGCTCTGGTCATATGTAAAAAGGCAGTTATATCTCAGTGTGCAACATTCAAGGCCCTCACTGGGTCATGGGCCTCTAGAATCAACTAGAGTTAGAGCTAAAATATTTCCTGTTTTAAATGTATAGCAGGAATATATTTATTGATTGTTTTAAAAACAACACTGTAATTGGTAAAGCTTGTTAGAGAATTCCTTTGGTTTGTACTCTTCTAAAAGTAAATCATTTTAAGTCTAATCAAAATTGGATGGTTTAACAATAACAAAAGCTTCCCCTTTTTAGGATTTTTAAAGGGAAAACATCTCATTATCAGTTATTTCTAATCCCAGTTACTTCTCAACTTTCTACCCAACTTTCTACCCTTCCCCCTCTGGTGTTCTCTTCAAAGCAGGAAATTTCCTAAACAAAAGCAGGAACTATTTAGAAATCAGACAGATTGACCCAGTAACTGAGAAATTGCAAAAGAACTCCTTATTTGAGTTACTTTAGAGACTGGATTTTTTCTTATTGGTTAAAGGGAGAGCATGCGCCCCTTAAGTGCCTCCGTATCTGTCTTTTTAAGGAAAGATAAGCTGTGCTCTGGACTCAGAGATGAGATAACACTACTGGTCGTGAACAATAGGCTAGAAGCTCTGGCAGACTTGCAGAAAAATCCTTCAGTAAATTCAAACAGATTCCTTAGGCTTACTATGATAAGCAGGGAAGTTCATTAGGCAGAGTGGAATGCCCTGATGTTGGACTCTGCAAGGCATGATGCGTTGTGACCTTTTGACCTTAAACACAGGCAGTCTAGGAGACAGGGCAGAAAAGCTCTTGGCAAATTACCTACAATAACTTATTTAGGGGCATGTCTAATTTCAGATGTGTTTTTTGCTATATTTATTTACTTGGCAAGTCTTTGAATTCCATAAAGGGAGAAGTCAGCCATCTGCCAGCACAATTGACTTGATGGATTGTCTGTCTACTGTACACTCTGAACATCAGCATTTTTTGTGAGGTTGGGCAGAAGATAAAAAGATCTTGATTTAGTAGTCATTGTTGCATTGTTACATGAACAAGTGGTGCCAGTCTCTAAAGATATAAATAGGAAAGGAATTGAGGCCAGAAACCAGGGGCGAAGGGTTGTCTAAGCTGAAGCTATTTATACGATGGAATAAATCACTTGGAAACAGGTCAAGGTGAAGTCAGAGTTCTTGAAACACTTGTTTGTACCTTATCAAAAAAAGGTTTTCCTTCTTCTATCAGTCAACCTCCTCCACATGAAAACCATTAAGATTTAAGAAAAATGCCACCCCCGACAGTAGCTTCTGTGAGCTAACTCTGAGGTTTTCCTAAAGGTCTATAATTTTAGAGATATCAAATACAAAGCAGTGATGCTGAGCTAATGGTGTTTTGGCAGGGTATACATTTGTTTGGATCTTCCCAATATTTCTGTTTCTTTGTTCTGTACCTATTTTGACTATGCAGGAAATTTTTATTGAAAATGCCCTATTTCTTGTTAATGTTGTTATAACCCTTTTTACTTATAGCTTTAATCAGTTCTCAGTTTGGAGAGGGTTCATACTATAAACAGAGAAAAATAAACCTGGACTCCTATATAACAACACATGTAAGTGTGGACTCTAGGTCAATTAAAAATCTAAACGGGAATGGCAAAATGATGAAGTTTATAGAGAAAATATCACAGAATATCTTTGTGGCAGGGCATTGGAAAGATAACTTTAAAAACATACCAAAAACACAAATATTAGGCAAAAAATCATTTTTATTACCTCTTAAAAATTTCTATTCAATAAATCATAGCATAGAGTTGAGACAGGTGGCAAAATGGAAGAAGATATTTAAATTTTCTAAAATATATATATACACTTTAAAGTATATAAAAATATGTAAGATAATATATGTGTATGTATATATACTGTTACAGAATTCTATAAATCAACAAAGAAATAGATAAAGATGCCCCTAGAAAAAAAAGGAAGCAGAAGTCATGAACAGACTATTTTTAGAAAAAAACAGAAAAGCACAAAAAGAGATACACAAAATTATTAGATCATTAGTAATGAGACAAATGTAAATAAAAATAAGATTTCACTTAGCACCTTTTAGACAAAGACTAGGGAGACAAATTATTGCTCCTGTAAAATCAACTACATTAACCACCTAATACGTTTAAGAGATTCACAAAGTGTACTATAACAGATAGACACCATCTAGAATTAGCAATAACATTTTAATACATTTTCAATCATTTTTTAAGAGTTAAACTCCTGTAGAGCTAATACCAAATTTCCCATGAAACGCCACAACTTTCCTCATTCCTGTCCTTCCCTGTGTATGTACCACACACAAGTACTGCCACTTTGCTCTGCATCATTTCTGTTCATTTGTGTACTTAAAAAGACACACATGAATGTGACCCACATCTAACACACACCATAGATGAACAGGTAAGATGTTATGAAAATATGCATAAATATGGTACCATTCTGTACCTTCCTATCTCACTCAGTATTTTTAACTTTATTAAAACTTTTAAATAGATATCACATTGTATAAAACTGAAAATGTACAAAATGATATACAGTACATGTACATCTTCCTCCTACTTTTGAGCCCTGGACACTCAGTTTTTCCCTCAGTCCCTCATTAAGCTGCTATATTCAGTTTTGTAAATACTCTCCATAGAAACCTCCCTTTTAGGCCAAATGTATGTTAAAGTTTAAATCAGTTTATTGACTAAACACTTACTTCTAACCCAAAATGATTTTCTCTTTGCTTTCTTTCCTAATTCCCCCTTTTCAAGCTAATTGTTAATATACATACAGTATTGAATTTATTTTTGTTTTTACCTTTCTAAGACTCAGGAGTGCTTTATAAGTAATTAATTTTGGATGTACATTCTAAGATACATGTTGAGAGAGCCCATATATGACCTTCTCTACCCTTTGTCCTTCTGTTTGAACAAAGACCCCTTTTATAAATTATATTTTAAGTTAATGCTGCAAATTGTTTTTCCTTGCTAGAGCTTCTTGTCACATTTATCCTTCCTTGGTAAGTTTCATGTCCTCCATTAATCAAAGGCAGTACATGACATTTTTCACTTCCTAAATAAAATGCAGATACCTAGATATTCTCAACTTTTAAGTGGTCTTGAGCAAAGAGCTTCGCATATGTTTCACATGCCCTATTAGTGGGGACTATGCCAAGGTAGCTGACAGGGTCCAAAGAGCACAGGGAGTATGGGAAAGCTGCTAGCTGGAAGTTGTGGGACAGTGAGAAACTGCAGACCAGGCACCCTACACCTCCTTGGGATTCACTCTATTCTCCATTATCTTAAGTCTGTAATCAAGAAGAGGGAGGGGGCCCCATCACATCCTGCATAGAAAATTAAGCTACTAACTTAATCCACTCTGGCTTGGTAAAACTTTAAGATTGAAAGCACATTAAAAACTTGAGAGGAAAATGTAAATGGTCTGAATGCACCAATCAAAAGACACAGAGTCACAAAATGGATTAAAAAACATGACCCATCTATATGCTGCCTACAGAGACTCACTTCAAACCCAAAGACACATACAGACTGAAAGTAAAGGGATGGAAAAAGATATTTCATGCAACTAATATGGAGAAAAAAGCAGGAGTTACAATACTTGTATCAGACAAAATAGACTTCAAAACAAATAAAGTAACAAGAGACAAAGAAGGACATTACATAACAATAAAGGGGTCAGTCCAATAAGAGGATATAACTATTGTAAATATTTATGCACACCACACAGGATCCCCTACATATATGAAACAAATACTAACAGAATTAAAGGGGAAAATAGAACGCAATGCATTCATTTTAGGAGACTTCAACACACCACTCACTCCAAAGGACAGATCAACCAGACAGAAAATAAGTAAGGAGACAGAGGCACTGAACAAAGTATTAGAACAGATGGAACTAATAGCCATCTACAGAACACTCCATCCAAAAGCAACAGAATACACATTCTTTTCAAGTGTACATGGAACATTTTCAAGAATAGATCATATACTAGGCCACAACAAGAGCCTCAGTAAATTCAAAAAGATTGAAATTGTACCAACAAGCTTCTCAGACCACAAAGGTATGAAACTAGAAATAAATTACACAAAGAAAACAAAAAAGCCCACAAACACATCGAGGCTTACTAACATGCTCCTAAATAATTGATGGATCAATGACCAAATAAAAACAGAGATCAAGCAATATATGAAGACAAATGACACCAATAATTCAACACTGCAAAATCTGTGGGATGCAGCGAAGGCCATGCTAAGAGGGAAGTATATGGCAATACAGGCCTACCTCAGGAAAGAAGAACAATCCCATATGAACAATCTAAACTCACAATTAATGAAACTAGAAAAAGAACAAATGAGTCCCAAAGTCAGTAGAAGGAGGGATATTATAAAGATTAGAGCAGAAATAATTAAAATCAAGAAGAATAAAACAATAGAAAGAATCAATGAAAGCAGAAGCTGGTTCTTCGAGAAAATAAACAAAATAGATAAGCCTCTAGCCAGACTTATCAAGAAAAAAAGAGAGTCTACTCACATAAACAGAATCAGAAATGAGAATGGAAAAATCACTACAGACACCACAGAAACACAGAGTTATTAAAGAATACTATGAAAAATTATATGCTAACAAACTGGATAACCTAGAAGAAATTGACAACTTTCTAGAAAAATACAACCTTCCAAGGCTGACACAAAAAGAAACAGAAAATCTGAATAGACCAATTACCAGCAAAGAAATTGATTTTGTAATCAAAAAACTACCTAAGAACAAAACACCTGAACGAGACGGCTTCACTGCTGAATTTTATCAAACATTTAGTGAAGACCTAATACCCATCCTCCTTTTTTCCAAAAAGTAGAAGAGGAGGAAGTATCCCCAAACTCATTCTATGAGGCCAACATTACTCTAATCCAAAACCAGGTAAAGACACCACAGAAAAAGAAAATTACAGACCAATGTCCCTGATGAACATAGATGCAAAAATACTCAACAAAATATTAGCAAACTGAATTTAAAAATACATCAAAAAGATCATCCATTATGATCAAGTAGTATTTATTCCAGGGATGCAAGGATAGTACAACATTCAAAAATCCATCATCATCCACCACATCAACAAAAAGGACAAAAATTACATGATCATCTCCAAAGATACTGAAAAAGCATTTGACAAAATTCAACATCCATTCATGATAAAAACTCTCAACAAAATGGGTATACAGGGCAAGTACCTCAACATAATAAAGTCCATATATGACAAACCCACAGCTAACATCATACTGAACAGCGAGAAGCTCAAAGATTTTCCTTTAAGATCAGGAAGAAGAGAAGGATGTTTACTCTCCCCACTTTTATTCTATAGTTCTGGAGGTCCTAGCCATGGCAATCAGACAACACAAGGAAATAAAAGGCATCCAGATTGGCAAGGAAGAAGTTAAACTGTCCCTATTTGCAGATGATATTGTACATAAAAAAACATAAAGAATCCACTCCAAAACTGTTAGATCTAATATCTGAATTCAGCAAAGTTGCAGGATACAAAATAAATACACAAAAATCTGTTGCATTCCTATATACTAATGATGCTAGCAGAAAGAGAAATCAGTGAAACAATTCCATTCACTACTGCATCAAAAAGAATAAAATACCTAGGAATAAACCTAACCAAGGAAGTGAGAGACCTATATTCTGATAACTATAAGACACTCATGAGAGAAATTAAAGAAGATACCAATAAATGGAAACACATCCCATGCTCATGGATAGGAAGAATTAATATTGTCAAAATGGCCATCCTGCCTAAAGCAATCTATGGATTCAATGCAATCGCTATCAAAATACTAATGGCATTCTTTAACAAACTAGCACAAATAGTTCTAAAATTCTATGGAACAACAAAAGACCCCAAATAACCAAAGCAATCCTGAGAAGGAAGAATAAAGCAGGGGGGATTACACTCCCCAACTTCAAGCTCTACTACAAAGCCACAGTAATCAAGATAATTTGGTACTGGCACAAGAACAGACCCATAGACCAATGGAACAGACTAAGGAGCCCAGATATAAACCCAAGCATCTATGGTTAATTAATATATGATAAAGGAGCCACAGATATACAATGGGGAAATGACAGCCTCTTCAACAAGTACTATTGGCAAAACTGGACAGCTACATGCAAGATAATGAAACTGGATTATTGTCTAACCCCATACACAAAAGTAAACTTGAAATGGATCAAAGACCTGAATGTAAGTCATAAAACCATAAAACTCTTAGAAGAAAACATAGGCAAAATCTCTTCATTATAAACATGAGCAACTTTTTCCCAAATGCATCCCCTCAGACAAGGGAAACAAATTCAAAAATGAACAAATGGGACTACGTCATGCTAAAAAGCTTCTATACAGCAAAAGACACCATCAGCAGAACAAAAAGGCATCGTACAGTACAGAAGAATATATTTGTAAATAACATAGCTGACAAGGGAGGGGTTAACATCCAAAATATATAAAGAACTCACACACCTCAACACCTGATAAGCAAATAACCCTATTAAGAAATGGGCAGAGGATATGAACAGATGCTTCTCCAAAGAAGAAATTGAGATGGCCAACAGGCACATGAAAAAATGCTCCACATCACTAATTGTCAGGGAAATGCAAATTAAAACCACAATGAGATATCACCTCACACAAGTTAGGATGGCCAACATAGAAAAGACTAGGAACAACAAATGCTGGTGAGGATGTGGAGAAAGAGGAACCCTCCTATACTGATGGTGGGAATGTAAACTAGTTCAACCATTGTGGAAAGCAGTATGGAGGTTCCTCAAAAAACTAAAAATAGAAATACCATTTGACCCAGGAATTCCACTCCTAGGAATTTACCCTAAGAATGTAGAATCCCTATTTCAAAAAGACATATGTACCCCTATGTTTATCGCAGCACTACATACAATAGCCAAGAAATGAAAGTAACCTAAGTGTCCATCAGTAGATGAATGGATAAAGAACATGTGGTACATATACACAATGGAATATTATTCAGGCATAAGAAGAAAACAAATCCTACCATTTGCAACAACATGGATGGAGCTAGAGGTTTCAGTGAAATATGCCAGTGAAATAAGCCAAGCAGAGAAAGACGTGTACCAAATGATTTCACTCATCTGTGGAGCATAAGAACAAAGAAAAACTTAAGGAACAAAACAGCAGCACACTCACAGAACCCAAGTATGGACTAACAGTTACCAAAGGGAAAGGGACTGGGGAGGGTGGGTGGGAAGGGAGGGATAAGGGCATTACTATTAACACACATAATGTAGTATGGAGCACAGGGAAGGCAGCATAGCACAGAGAAGACAAGTAGTGACTCTGTAGCATCTTACTATGCTGATGGACAGTGACTGTAATGGGTATGTGGTGGGGACTTCATAATGGGGAGTATCTAGTAACCACAATATTGCCCATTTGATTTTATATTAATAATACCAAAATTAAAAAGTTGAGAGGGGCAAGACTGCAAACAGATCTTGTTTTGCCAGACCAAGGACTGTGAGAAGAGAGAGAGAGAAATCTGTAATGTTTTCTTTTTTATTTCATTTGGGGAAAAAGACTGCATCTGTCCTCTTTGAGAATCCTCATGGGTTCATTCAAACTAGAATCCCCAGCCTCACCCTGAGGGCAATGAGTCAGCCAGGTTGTTCTGGTTGATAGTGAGAATGAAAAATGCAACACCAATGTGGACTTCATGTCCTCATCCTCTTTTCTGTCTCTACCTCCAGCAAGTCCACAAGTGCCTTTAGATTGAGCTCACCTTTCTTGCAGGTGAACCCAGTAAGTTTGCTCTCATTTGCACGTTCCAGAGTGGAACTGCTTCCTGCTGTTGTACTTACTGCCTGGGACTAAAATTGGTTTTCGTTACCTATGTTCCCCTTTGCTTACCATCCAGCTCCATTTAGACTAACAACTGAGTTTTTCTTTGGCCCATCTCCTTGCTCAGTGACTGGAGAGCTTGTCAGAGTTGTTCATCTCTCATTTCTGTTTGTGTCAATCTCCTGACTTTTATCTCTTCTTTTTAAAGTTTTTTAGTCTTTTAGGCCTTTTTGTAGGACCTATATGCCTGCCTGTTATAATGTTCAGAATTTTTTTCTTCTAATTTTCATTTGCTAGCCTCATTTAGGCCAATAATTTCTTCAAGTAGCATTGAATGCAATGATCCACTTGGTTCTCCCTCTCCAACTTCTGTTTTTACAAAAGGGTATTCCTGCAGGCCCGGTTTGTTACCACAGGGCCCTCTGCCTTTGAAGCCCCTCTCCCCCAACTCCCATCTCTGCTCTGGCCTTCCATACCAGTCTCTGCGATAGCACTAGCAGGAAGTCTCTGTTACGGTGACTTTATTTCCTTATAAGGCTATTCACACCGTGCTGTGTCTCAACTCTGTTTACTCTGACACTCGTATCTGGGAAAACATATCCTCAAATAAGAAGCAAATAAGCAATGCTTCCAACTTCTGTTCAAGAAGCCAAATTCTAGAACTCAAGCAAGTATAGGAATAAATTACCCTCCGTTTTTTTCTCCATTATATCAAAAGACAAAGATGGAAATGAAGAAACAAAAAAATAAAGTTATAATCAGGCCCTCACTGTCAGGGGTTAAACCATTGCTTGCTCCCCCACCCCCCCAAAAAAAATATGTTGGAGACCTGATTCCTAGTACCTCAGAATGAGACCTCATTTGGAAATAGGCTTTTGCTGATGTAATTAGTCAAGTTAAGATAAGGTCACACTGGAGTAAAATGGGTTCCTAATCCTATATTACTGATGCTCTTTTAAGAAAATGACCATGTGGTAACATAGAGAAAATGCCTTGTGAAAATGGAGGCAAAAATTAGAGTAAAAGAGTCAGAAAAGGCCAAAAATTACTGACTGCACCAGAAGTTACAAGACAAGCATGGAACAGATTCTCCCTCAGTCTTCAGAAGCCTTGCTGACACATTAGTCTTGAACTTCTGGCCTTCAGAACTATAAGACAATAGATTTCTGTTGCTTAAGCCACCCAGTTTGTGGTATTTTTGTTATGGCAGTCTTAGGAAACTAATACGCAATTGTGGTTGATGTAAGAGACAAACCTATAGAGATGCTGCTGCTGCATTAGATTACCCAATTATTTACATGGAGAGACAGTGAATGGCATGAAAATTAAATTCTAATCTGCATAGAAATGTATATTGTTTCTTATGGTCCTGTTCCAGTAGAACACCATCATTTAGGAAGATCAAATATTTTTCTTTTCTACAAAATATATTTTTTTCCACATTATAAAATCTAAGTATTAGATTTTTAAAGAATGAATTTTCCCAATAATTTTTTTGGTTTCATAAAACACGAAAATACCCAGTACAGGAAGGGTTGTATTTATCATGGCTACATGATCAATTTTTGAATTGAGTCTGTAATGTAACAGTTTTTCAACTGTAAAAACAACAAAAAAATGAGTATTTCAGTTGTTTCATACACATCCACATTCTGTAATCTTTTGTTTTGACTTGTTTCAGCACACATTCCCAGCTGTAGCATATGTAAGATAGGGTATGATTTGACTTTTGAAAAATGTAGGAGTGTAAATAACATTGATTCTCTACTTAGTCTGAATTGATTCTCACAGCCTTCTTTTTAACTATGAACTTACTGCAGGACTAAGAAAGAAACCTGTGACCTCTCTACTATCATGCAAAATTGTGTTATGATTGCTCATCTCTCCTTTCCTTCACTCTGTTCTGACACTGGGCCCTTAGTGAAAACAGTGCAATAATTATCATTCCTTGAAGACTGACTATGTGCCAGTCATAGTGCTAAGGCCTTAATCATTTTCACATTAAAAAGCAGATTCAAAAAATTTAATTGGTATAGACAACAATTGTTCCAGAGATCTACTCATAGTTAACTAAATCATTATTTCTATTCAATATTGAATTGAAGGCCAATTCAAACAACATAATTTTTTTAATATTGCAATGTGTTCTTCAGATGGTAAAGATGCAAGACAGTTTGTTGTTCCAAGGTAGCCTTTGTCTTGCTTTACAGACATAGCCTGAATTTAGCACACCAATGTGCACTAAACTCATTTTGCTAAGGGTAACTGCCAATAGTTGGCAGTCATATAGTTTTGAATTCATATTCAAAAACATTTGTCAGTTTGGGCCAAAAATCATTAAATATAAGAAACATGTTTATTCATTTTCCCTTTTCCCAGAAGAACTTAAAGAATTCTTCATATGGTGACAACAGGAAATTAAATAGAGTCCAAATCACATATTTGATTTCTATTTTTCTTACTATTTGAGAATGCTTACTTAAATTTCTCTTCATATTCATTTCATTATTCTGAAATTTACACAAATTCTAAGGAATAAAATAGTGAACAGTTCACTTCACAGGTACATGTCAAAACACAGAAACAAAATAACTAACCTTTACTAATTTGGACCTAAGTAAATGTTATCTATTAGAAATAGAATTGATAACCAAAATTGGTGAGTAACTCTTACATGGATGTTATCATTGGATGACTGAGAAAAAGAAATGGGCATGAAAGACTGGGACAGTCTCGCCATAAGCCCCAACCTTGGCACAGTGCCAGTCAGGAGGGACCCTCCAACTCCCAGCTTCTTTTTGAGGAGTGAAGGTTTGAATCACATATCTATCACCATAACTTTTGAGGCTGCCACCAGAGGGATGGACCTCCAAATCACCTAGCTTAGAAAGCTAATTTGCATTCATGAATCCCCCAGGACTAAAGCAAACAAGAAAGCAACTGTTAATGGGCACATGAGCACTCACCATAGCCATAACCCCAGGCCCCAGTGCAGAGGGAGCAGGCAGAAACCACACATCTCTCAGTCTTTCCCTGGAAGGAGGTTAACTACACACTTTAAACACTGATGCTTGAGGATCCAACTTCTGTGGCCCTCTAGAACCCAAAAGAACCAATGGGGAGTTCCACTGACTTCTCCCTCTGACTTGTTTCAACAATAAAAACAAGAATTGCTAGCACATCCCTGAAAGGACTTGTCCACACAGCTAGCACACCAACTGCTATGGCTGCCATTCAAGGACTGGGTCCCAAATCGTCTAGCTCTGGGAACTAATGGGACTCAGCATTCATGTGTCTGGAGGACCATACTAAATGAGGGGTTTCTGTTGGCTAGTGCAAGCACTCTGACTGACTCTTCCCTCCAGCTCACCACACAGTGAGGAAGCAAAAATACCCAGCCTCAGCTTCTCCCTGATAAGGGCTAATTGCATATTTAACTTCCTGTCTTTCCCAGCTGCTAATTTAAGGATGCAAAAAAGATACTTCATGTAAATAAAAACCAAAAGACAGCAGTAATATCTCACACATAATAGACATTAAGCCAAAGACTGTAATAAGAGACAAAGAAGGTCATCATACAATGATAAAAGGGTCCCTTCATCAAGCGGTTTCAACAATTGTAAATATTTATGCATCTAACAATGGAGCACCAAGATAGAAAAGCAAATATTAACAGATCTGAAGAGAGAAATAGATAGTAATCAATAATAGTAAGGGACTTCACTTACAACACATAGATCATCCACACAGAAAATCAATAAAGATACATTGTACTTAAATGACATGTTAAACCCAATGGACATGACATACACAGAACATGCCATCCAGCAACAACAGAGTACACATTCTTCTCAAGCTCACATGAAATACTCTCCAGATAGATCATATGTTAGGCCACAAAACAAGTCTTAATAAATTTAGGAAAATTGAAATCATGTCAAACGTTTTTCCCAACCACAGTGGTATGAAACTGGAAATCAATTACAAGAAGAAAACTGGAAAATTCCAAACTATATAGAGATTAACAAAATGCTTCTGAACAACCAATGGGTCAAGGAAGAAATCAAAAGAAAAATCAAAAAATTTTTGAGACAAACATAAAAGGAAACTTTATCAAACCAGAGTTAACAGGATACAGCAAAAGAAGTTCTAAGAAGAAAGTTTATAGTAACAATGGCCTGCGTTAAGAAAAAGTAATTCAACCTAATTTCACACCTGAAGGAAATAGAAGATGAAAAACAAACTAAGCAAAGTTTAGAAGGAAAGAAATAACAAAAATCAAAGCAGAAATAAATGAAATAGAGATGAGAAAGACAATGCAAGGATCAACAAAACAAAGCTTTTTTTAAGATAAACAAAATTAATAAACCTTTGTAGACTAGGGAAAAAATAAATTCAAATGGATAAAATTAGAAACAAAAGAGAAGACATCACAATTGATTACACAGAAACAGTAGGAATCATAAGAAACTACTGTGAACAATTATATGCCACCAAATTTAATAACCTAGAAGAAATGGAATTCTTAGAAACATGCAACCTAACAAGATTGAATCATGAAGAAATTGAAAATTTGAACATAAAAACTACTAGTAAGGAGATTGAATCTACAGTCAAAAACTTCCCAAAAAAGGAAACTCCAAAACCAGAGGGCTTCACTGGTGAATTCTATCAAACACTTAAAGAAGAAATAACACCAATCCTTCACAAAGTCTTCCAAAAAATATAGGAGGAGGGAACATTTCCAAACTCATTTTACAAGGCCAGTATTACACTAAAACAAGCAAGGACAAAACAAGGACACTATAAGAAAAGGAAATTACAAGCAATATTCCTGATGAACATAGATGCAAAAACTCTCAACAAAATACTAAGAAATGGAATTATCAGTACGTTAAAGGAATCATACACCATGATAAAGTGGGATTTATTCCAGTGGTGCAAGTCTGGTTCAACATATAGAAAGGTATAGAAGGAACATACTTCAAAATAATAAAGGCTGTATATGGCAAACCCACAGCTAACATTATACTCAATGATGAAAATAACTGAAAGCTTTTCCTCTAAAATCAGGAATGAGATAAGGATGCCCTTTCTCACCACTTTAACTTAACATAGTACTAGAAGTCCTAGCCAAAGTTAGACAAGAAAAAGAAATAAAAGTTATCTAAATCAGAAAGAAAGGAAAATTGTCTCTGCATAGGACATGATCTTGTATGTATAAAAAATCCTAGACTCCACCAAAAAAATTATAGCTAATAAATGAATTCAATACAAAAACCACTTTTGATTCACTACACTAAAACAGTCAGAATGAGTAAGAAAACAATCTTATTTATGATATCATCAAAAAGAATAAAATACCTAGAAATAAATTTAATCAAGGAGGTGAAAGGTCTGTATACTGGAAAGTATAATATATTGATGAAAGAACTTCAGGAAGACACAAATAAATGAAAAGATATCTTATATTCATAGATTGGAAAAATAAATACTGTTAAAAGCCCATACTATCCAAAGCAGTGCAGAGATTCAATGCAGTCTGCATCAAAATCCCAGTGGCATTTTTCACAGAAATAGAAAAGACAATCCTAAAACATATATGGAACTACAAAGGATCCTGAATAGCCAAAGCAATCTTGGGAAAGAAGAATAAAGCTGCTGGCATCATACTTCTGGACTTCAAATTATACCATAAAGCTATAGTAATCAAAAACAGTATGGTATTTGACATAAAAATAGACACATAGAGCAACAAAATAGAATAGTAGAGAGACCAGAAACAAATCCACACATATATGGTCAATTAATTTTCAAAAAAATAAAAATGCCAGGAATGTACAATGGGTTAATAGATGGTTTTTTTAATACCTGGTAATGGATAGCCACAAGAAAAAGACCCTCTCTTAGACCATACACAAATAGCAACTCAAAATGGATTAGACTTGAATGTAAGAATTGAAACCATAAAATTCTTAGAAAAAAAGATAGTAGTAAGCTCCTTGACATTGACCTTGGCAATGATTTTTACAGATTTGACATCAAAAGCAAAAACAACACAAACAAAATAATCCAGTGGAACTACACTGAACTATAAAACTTCTGTATAGCAATGGAAATCATCAAACAAAAAAAAAAAAAGAAAAGGCAATCTATAGAATGGGATAAAATATTTGCAAACCACTTTATCTAATAAGGGGTTCAAGGAACTGATGCAACTCAGTAGCCAAAACAAAAATAAAAAACAACTCCCCCCCATAAATAGGCAAAGGACCTGCACAAACATTTTCCAAAGACCTATAAGTGGCCAACAGGTACATTAATAGGAGCTCAACATGACTAATCATCAGGGAAATGCAAATCAAAAACCACAATATAATAACCCTTCACATCTGTTAGAATGTGGTGTTGGTAGGAATGTAAATGGATGCAGCCTTATGGAACACAGTATGGAGGTTCCCCAAGAAATTAAAAATAGAACTACCATATGATCCAGCAATTCCTCTTCTGGTTATATATCCAAAGGAAAGGAAAACACTATGTTAAAGAGATCTCTTTATTCCTATGCTCATTGCAACATTATTCACAAGTGCTAATGTATGGAAACAACTTAAGTGTCCATCAATAGATGAATGGGTCAAGAAAATATGGTATAATATGGTATAGATAGATGATGATGATGGATAGATATACACAGATAGTTATATATATATGTACATATATGCATATATACATATGCATATATACATACACACACACACACACACACAAGGGAATATTACTCGGACTAAGGCTGAAGGAAAGCCTGCCATTTGTGGCAACATTGATGAGCTTATAGGACATTGTGTTAAGTGAGATAAACTAGACAAAAAAAGACAAATACTACATGGTGTCACTTATATGGGGAATCTAAAGAAAAAAAATCAGTCTGGGTTTGGGAGAATAGGGAAAAGCTGATAAAAGGTTACAAACTTTGAGTTATAAGATAAATAAGGCATGAGAATCTAATGTATAACATCATGACTATAATTGAGTAGTCTCACACACACACAAAAAGGTAAATACATGAAATAATGGATGTATTAATTCAATAGTAGGAATCCTTTCCCAATTTATAAGTATATCAAATTACCATGTTGTATGCTTTAAATATATTACAATTTTGTCAATTACAACCCTTGTCTCTATTTGACCAACGAAGAAAATGAGATATGTTCAATTATTTATAATAGTCACATGTCACATGGTTAATAAGTTGTAGAATTGGAACACAGATCCAATTGCTGAATCTGTATGCTATACTCTTGCACCACTTTATACTACTGCTCTCTTCTCTGTTTCTCAACACCTATGTTAGCCATAAACTCTAGTGCAGTGATTTTCGTACAGTTCATGAAAAATATTTATGAATGAAAGAGACCTATGGTCATTTCTGCCTGCTGGCAGGTGAAATATTCTTCCACATTTTAGAAAAGAGAAGACAAAAGCCAACTAAAATTATAATTTTTCTGAAATTAGTAAGCCATGGAATGTGGACTATATTAAAGTTTCCCTTTTTCTGGTCATTTTATACACTGTCATTGTTTGAATCAGAATCTCTTCCTGTTTCAAGCTTATCAGCAACAGAGAAAATACCCAAAAAAGTAAAAATTTCCCCGAAGAAGATGGTTTCAAAAGTAAAAATTATACATGGCACTTAAAGGTTTTTTCTCTGGCTGGCAATATACAGGAAAGTATTAAATCAAGAGCCAAACTGAAGTGTCAGACTTTTTGTTATCAAGACAATAAAAATGTAATGGAAACAAATTCTTGATCTTGAAATTTTTATGGCATAAGTTCTCATGATTATAAACCAAAACACTTAGGACAAGGAAACTAACCTCCAAAATCAAAGAAAATAGCTTTGTTACAATGTATTTTCCTTCTTTCAGTTTCTTCTGTGCTTTGTGAAGCCTCCTGAAACCATAGTCATCCTAAAAATGAGTCGTGTGTATTTTGCAAAAAAATAGGAAGACAAATTGTTGTTTAAACATCGCATGACAGATGACATCCTGATTTGTTCCTCTTTCTGATTTTTATTATCACTGGAATATAAAAGACTTTCTGCTTGACTCTGAAGAAATTTGGATCAAAAATCAGTAAAGAAAAAAGTGGTAATTACCAGATTTAGGGAACTGAGTCATCTAAAATGACCATGAACACCACCTGCATGTCAGCTGCAAATGTGGTTCAGGTCACAAGGATGGAGTGGGAATTCTGGTTTTCTGTCCAGCAAAAATGAGCAAGAATAAGCACTAGATGTGCTTATTTTCCTCTATCTCTATGATTCTGTACTTCAAATTTAAAGAGATTTCATTCTTTAAAGAGATACTACTCAAATTGTTATGAAAGTTTTCTTCTTTCCTCTTAAGTGGTACAGTTGAAGTAAATTGGAATGAAGGCCCTTTGGAGATGAAGAGAAAGCCCAGAAGCTGTTAATGTGAGATAGTCACTTGTTAAAATCCCTTAAGATAATGGCAGAGGTTGGAATGAAGAGCAAGTAAGATGCCAGTTGTCAAATAGCCATGAATTTGAGGAGAAATTACTAGGTCAGTAGATGACAGTAATGAGGAATAGCAAAGATCAGTCAAAGAATTCAGTGTGAAGGAGCAATATTCTGGAAGAAGCAGTAAGGAATGAGGAAGAGGCTGACCATCTCACCCTGTTCCTCAGTTTGCCAGATATATAAAAATGATCAGCCTTCCAGAACAGGGTCTTTCCAGTGTCCTTGAAAGTCTCAGGTTTCATTGGTAGAAGGAAGAAAAAAAGCATTCTCAAAAAAGCCAAAGATGTTAGAGTTTATTCACAGTCAATGTATAGGTCAGAGTAGATGGTGGCAAGGATGGGGAGGGAAGTGAGAATTGAAGCACAAAGTGAGCACAAGGTGAGGTAGGAAGGGGCAGAGTGTGCAAGTGAAGGGAAAATGTCCCTTTTGTTTGGTGAATAGGGAGTACATTAGTTGGACAAGGTTGGTCATTGTTTTTCAATGTTCCAAGTCATTGACTGAGTGTGCAAGACAGTGCCTATTCTCAAAACAGAATACTGGGGGCTGCCATGAATTATGAAAAAAGGCTGTTGGAGCAGAGCTGGTTTAGCTGTTCAGGATAAAAGGAAGACCCTGAGAAGGGAGAAGGTTTGTTCTAGAGACGCTGTCTTGTAGTGTTTAGAGCAACAGGTGTTGGTTAAAATGGGCAATGAAGGGGTAGTTCTGAGTCCTGGAGTGCAGCCTAAAAGCCCTATTGAGTGGAAGGGCTGTAACTGATTCCTGTACCTGGCCAGTACTGTGATAGGTTTGAAGAGGAACAAGGACAGCACTTCTTGCAGAACCAGAAACCCAATAACACTTTATAGAAGAGGGACCATTTGAAAAGAAAGGATGAGAGGAGGTAGAAAGTTTAGTAACAAGGGAACCGATAAATAAAGAAAAGCTGAGAACCTCCAGGAATAGCTGATTTCCTAAAGTGATTGTGAATAACCTCATAATTTTTTTGGCATTGTATGTATTAATTAAGAAGAAATCCAAAGTAACAGATTAGTTAAAAAATGTATGTAATGATTTATATGATAAAACAGATAAATATCTGTAACTATTTCTATTATAAGGGGCTAATTTACATAAGGAAGAAAATTCATTGGTAAGTGAGCATAAAAGAAATCAATGAACGTTACAGAAAAACTAATTGAAACTCAATCTGCAGGCAAACCCTCTAAATATAGGAGATTTTAAACAAAGGAGTAAGTTGACTTGTAATAAATAGGCTTTCTATTACTGGAATCATTATACCAAAAACTGCTTATTTTCAAGGATGTTGAAAAGAGAATTCTCATGTTGATGGAAAGTTAAATCAGATCAGAAATGAAGAATAAAGAAGGGAAAGAAACTCAAGTTATGTGGTGCCTCCCACTTGCCAGGCAGTTTACATGTACCATAAGATATTATTTTCCTAATTTTATCAGTATTAACTAAGCCTCAGTAAATGGAAGTAAATTTCCACTGTTAAAGAGACTGCCAGTCATCTACAATTTCATTTCCCTCCTTTCTTAGTTACAAAACTTCTCACTTTTTCACTGACTTTTTTAATGGTACATGCAGTCTATAATAAGCAAAATATTTTCCTGCCTCTCTTGCAGCTAGGTGCAGCCATCTGCAAAGGCTCTAGCCAATAAACTAGAAGCAGTGGGGTAGGTAGACATCTAAAATGGTCCTCAGTGATCTCTGACCACTAATATGAACACTCCTATAAAATCCACTTCCTTTGATTGTGGAATAAACCTAGTTACTTGCTTCCAATAAATAAAATACAGCAAGCATGATGTGGTGTCATGTCTGCAAATAGCTTACAAAAAATTAGATATTAGCATGCTTTCACTCTCTCTGGCTCTGATAAACCAATTTCCATGTTGGACAGGCCCACATGGCAAGGAAATGAGGCCTTCAGTTCAACAGCCCATGAGGAATTAAATCTTGCCAACAACCATATGAATGAGTTTTATAAGTGATTTCTTCCCCAGTCAAACCTTGAGATGAGACCAGAAACCTAACGGACACTTTGACTGAAATTTGTGAGAGATTCTGAAGAGGAAGATGCAGCTAAACCATACCTAAGATCCTGACTGTGAGAAAACAAATATGTGTTCTTTTAAGCCATGAATTTTCAGAGTAACTTGTTACACAGCACTACATAAATAACACAAATTCTGCTGACAGAATCATGATTAGTATCTGTTTTCCAACTGAAGCATACTGTTTTACATGGTCTCTAGGAATTCAACATTAAGTTTAGAGACAGAGAGATGGACAGAGTGCAAAGGTCAATAAGAAAAATATTGAAAACTTCAGGTTTAAAATCTATGACAGAATAAGACTGTTAGCTCTGTATATCCAAAGATGGATTTGACTTTAAGTAAAAGATGAGATGACTAATAAGTTTCTAGGAAATTTTATAACCAAAGTAACTCTAAATCTGGTTAGCACCAGCCATTTATCCATCCCTGGGCCCCAAATTCACAAGAAGAAAGTGCCTTTGAGAGCTATGCAACTCCAAAGAGATAAACTTCTCCAATGTCCACCTCAGAGTCACCATGAGAGCTAGTGGGCTGGGAAACAAGAGCCAAGGGATGTTCTCCCAGAGAATAGAATCTTCAGCTTTCAGATGGAAAAATCTCCCCTCTCCACAAGGAGTTTTTCTTTCACTACTGTCTTTATTATTTTGGCCAAGAATATATGAAAATGGTTATGAACCAGTGACTGTTGTGTTCTTCCAATTATTGTATTTTCTAAAAGGGAATTTTTTTTGTAGTTATCCTTTTCCTATGCCACTATGATATTGGCTGAGTCAGGAGCACATAACTTATATTTTAAGTTTAGAGAACTCTGGAACATGGGAATTCACATTAAACTTGATAGAGATTATTGTACATCATCCTGAGATTCTAAGCTTTTGGTTGGAAATATTAAGTAAGACTTTAGGCTTGCCTCAACTGATAAAGAGTATGTGTCTTCTATGTGTGGGAAATGGTATACAAGAAGAACTGCTAACAAAATGAGGTGTATTTTGTCTAACCTTCTACTTTGTAAAAGAGCTACACATTAAATAGAACTACATAATAAATACAGTCTACATTAGTAGTAGAACTACCATATGAAAAATTCTACACTCCATGTCCTATCAAATAAATGCAAATACATTTAACCATACTTCAAAGAGTTGGGTTACTAGAATTAGGTAATAATCTGAGGGCATAGTCCCCCCAAAGTATCTCTCACTTCAGGCATCATCATCATGTTTGATGATCCCCAGGATCACCTCCATTCAGACCAGCTGATTACAAAATCTGAGGTTATCACACCACCCTTGGATTCAGTAATTCACTAGAAAGACTCACAAGAACTAACTGAATACAATTACATCACAGTGACATTATAGGCCAAGGATACAAATTAGAACCAGCCATAAGAAAAGACAAGACATATGACACCATGTCTGGATTCCACCATCCTCATGATTCGTTAACCTCTTAGCATTGATATATGATAAAATGCAAATATTGTATTCAAATGTATGTGTACATTTATATACTCTATTTAATAAACAAGAAATTTTGAGCACCACCTACATGCAAGGTGCTGCATACATCTTAGGAGACCATTCTTTTTGGTTCTCTCCTGTTTCTTTTCAGTCTTCTGAGAAGAAACATTGACAGATTTTTTTACCAAACTATCTTTTGAAGGTTGTTTATATAGCAAACAGCCTTAGAAGAGAGAGACTGTGTCTCCTTCCAAGGCAAAAGGTAGATTTATTTTATATAGTATTTTAAAGATAATTATTCCTCTGGGGTAGAGAGTGGACAGAATTGCCTGAAGCCCCATTATAAGATGGGGGGCTACTAAGCTCAGGGTTTCTCAGATGTGATCAAACACTATGAGCACAGTGTCTACCTGGGCCAACCTCATATTACCCCCTCCTTGTGTTTTGCCTGGCCATTTTGCCAGGAATGAGGCCTCACTTGAAATAAAACAAAATGAATTTTATGACTGAAAAAAAAAATCCCCTCCATGGGATTTGAGAGATCATGACACTTGAGAGATGTGGAGTAAAAGAAAACAGTATATAGGTGTACCTCACTTTATTATGCTTCTCTTTATTGCTTTAAAAAATTGCATTTTTTACAAAAAAGTTCATGTAAAATCTGTATCAAGCAATTCTACTGGTGTCATTTTTCCAACAGAATTTGTTCACATGTCTCTATGTCACATTTTGATAATTCTTGCAATATTTCAAACTTTTTCATTATTATATTTGTTATAGTGATCTGTGATCAGTGATTATGACTTAATCAGTTGATTGTTAGCATTTTTAGCAATAAACCACTTTTTAATCAAGGTACATATATATTTTTTAGTCATAATGTTATTCACACAATATACTAAGGTATGATGTGTATGTAACTTTTATGTGCACTGGGAACCTAAAAGTTTCCTTTGACTCTCTACTGTAATACTCACTTTATTATGGTGGTCTGGAAGTTAGGCAACCATCTGAGGGCACAGTCCCACCAAGATATCTCTCTGAGGTATATGCCTATAAATATGAAACTCCAAGGTATATGCCTGTAAATATGAAGCTCATGTTGCCTGCATAGTAAATCCCTTGAGCAGTAAAGTCCTATTTCTCCGACCTAGGACTCTTATGCCTTCTGCCAACATCCATTCAACTGGGCAGGCTAACTTGACAACCTGTGATTGGTTAAAATCTTAGATTCTTCACAGTTCATGACACTAGTTAGTTCAAGTACAGTGGTAAACACAATAGACAATAACCCCTAAACTCATGAACTTACAGCTGTAGATATTTTTTATACATGCACTTTTCAGTCTTCTGAGAAGAAACATTTTTTATGTGCATATATAGACTATGTACTTCCATTTCTTCATTTCTAATTTAGGCCTCAGAAGATTTCTGCTCATCACACCTCTAATTAAATCACTATTTCAAAGGCCACCAATGGCTTCCAAATTGCCAACTCTAACAATCTTGTTGAGTCTCCTCCTTGACCTCATCAGTTTTTGGCATGTGCCTAGTTCTGTATCTCGAAATCTCAGCTGATTGTGGAAATGCTTTAATGACACCCAGTTAAATTAATATTGTGCTTGTGCTTCTTTCAACTTTTCAATAACTACATAATAATCTCCAACACATATCATTAATAACATATATATATATACATACATATATATATATATATATAATGCATTTTGTTACATAAATTTAACTGAGAACGTGTATCCCACAATTCCCTTCCCAAGATGGCCAACCCAGCTTCTAGGATGACCAACACACTGGAAGAATCTGACTCATTGTGTACTGGGGTTACTTTGGTGTTCACCACGAAACAAACAGGAAGGAAGCAAACACCATCTAGTGTCTGCAGTAAAGGAGTTGATGTGCAATGTTCTAGGCAAGCTTTAAGGTCTTCTGAGTTGTATCCAAGCAGCACAAACTCATAGCTAGATCATGGATTCAGAACACCAGAATTCTATTTCTATGTCCAATATTTTAGTACAATCAAATGGAATGCAACATTGAAATATGAAATGTAATGTTTCAGCTAAATCAATGTTCAAGTTGGCAAGTTATTATACACAGCCTGTTCAGAATTGAGGAATTTGCTTGTCTAGACCATGCTTCAGACAATGAACCACAAATCCCAATGTAGAGTTTATTCTGTTGTTGCATAACTTCAATAAATTTCTTTTCCCAAAGTCATTGAAGAAAAATGCAAAAATAATAAATCTCCAATGAAGTTGGAATTCACGTCAAGTAAAATTTATCTATAATCGTATATTGTGACAGATGGCCAAATTCAAAGCATCCTTCAATCTTGAAGTGTATAGGAAACTGTCAAGCTAACAAAGACACTATTACACAGTCTTTTGTTAATTAACTATTTACCAAATCCAGTATGTTCTAGATACTGGATAATAGGAAAACCCACAATATCTAAGAAAAGTTATGATAATCTAGAAAAGTCATAGTTACTCATTGAAGAAATCTAATTTTACAAATAGATGGCAAGTTTTGGTCTAAAACAGGTTATTTATCATATTAATCACAAATGTCATTATGCCAATAAGATTGTGCAAGGAAAATGCTAAATTTTTCATCTTTCTTTAGTCAGTAACCACTGAGACATGATAACACCACCCAAAATGATTCTCTTATGAAATTAAATAATTTTACTCTTACTAAATTAGAAAATATCACTTCCACATAGTTAAAAGATATATTCAAATCAACAATAAAAACTAAGAAGCATCACAGAATTCAGAAGACCTTTCTGACAGAAAGAAAGATCCAATTGGCAATAACCTCATCCAGTGGAGGGGCGGACCATCAGAACTTTCCTTACCCCACCAATAAAGTTAGACATTATCACCAATAATCATTTGGCCAAGGATATAAATTGCATAATTAAGAAAAAAAAGTCTGTATGCTATTAATTTCTTTAGCTATGTTAGGAGTTAAATTGTAAATTCTACTGAAGTTGGATGAGAGAGATTGGAAGAGATGATCTCAAAGCTATTTTCTAACCTTAAATGTTATGATTCTATGAATATCTACTAGATTTGATATAGGTAAATCAGAGAGAAAAATAAAACTGCCTACAAAATCAGCCTATATTTATTTGATTTAAAAAAAACACTAAAAGAAGAAAATTTATTTTCATTGAATTTTTCTTTTTATGTTTTTTCAATACTGGAACAGTTGGTAGAAAGTCTTCTTCCAAGCAGCTATTTCTCAATGACTTTTAAAAAATAATAGAGGAATAAATGACTATCAAATAAGAAACAGTTTCCTAATACACACTACATACTAGGAAAACTGATTTTGAAGTCTTAAATAAACCTCTAAATATATCTATTATTCAGACACTGGCAAATATGAACTGTGAGTTCCCACTCACAAAATCAAAATCTTTTTTTCCTTTCATTTAAGAGAAAAAGAGTTGTAGTTGAAAACTTGTCAGTTTTAAAGTTATGAAAGAAAAAATAAACCCATGTTGAATTCACTAACAGGATTAGATTTTACAAGTTTATTACTGTAAGGAAAATATAATATTAAAACTGAGATTTGTGGCTGTGTTACTGATGAAATATTCATTATGTATTAGATGATTTGAAGGTATTACTTTCAAAATTTGTATCGTGTTTAACAGTCATTTATTTTTCTTTCTTTTTTATGCTAATCAATTACTCAGAAAGAGCATAAGATTTGCAAAGAGAAGCTCTGGATTCACATCCAGGCTTTGACTTTTACAAACTCTATGTTCTTGGACAAATCATTCACTTTTCTGCAGATACTTTTTCTCATATTACACACTATATAATGATGTATTTATAAGTGTCTTGTAATCTATTCAGACACGTACAAACTAATTAGATAATGAGGCAGAGACAGCTGGCTGTCCATCAGAATTGTCTCTCCTCTTCTGTTGTACACTGCTATAGCTGCTTAATGGAATTAGGCACTCCATTACCAAGACAACCTTGCAGGTGAACTTGTGACTAATTCATATCAGCAGGATGAAAATTATGTACGTCACTCTCTGACAAAAGTAATAATCTTGTGCATCCACTATGCTCTCTCTACTACAAACCAGATTTTTTAAAATGATAAAATGATTACAGCCCCAGAAACTGACAGAAGAAGAGAGAAGCTCGGGTTCCTGAATCACAGTATGGAGAAGTACTCCCCACTAATTACAAATACACACCTGGGAATGTTACTGTGGAGGGGAGGAAATGATCTTCTCTTGTGTTGAGTCATTATACATGTTGCATGTATATTTTATCACAACTTAGCATACCCTTACAGAAATTGGCTCCTTGAAATGAACTGCTTCTATTTGGAACAAAAATAAAAGGAAAATATATGGTATGGGCTTAGTAGTTGGGTAGTGGGGGAAAAAAATATGATGTAGGCTAGGAGGTTGGGGACCTATGCTACGCAGTTTCAAAATATTTAGTTAAGCTGTTGCCCAAGATAAGTTGGAAAGCAGAACATATGAAACTATAGTTCTAAGGAAATTGTTGAAAGGAGCCTGAGCATTAGTGTTTGTTGGCTTTACATGTGTTTTTTAACAAAGTATTTCAAGAACAAAACTAGCTCATGAATGACTAACCAACAAGTAACAGCGCTGGAAAAGTTAGCATGCCTTGGAGCCCACAAAGCATTTGCTCTCGAGATACTTAGAATACCCCAGATACTCCAGATACTCAGCTCTCCAGAAAAGAACTTAGCCATGTGGCAAGGTCAGATTAAAGGCATTGCTTTTCCACCCACTCTTATTGTTGTAGATGGTTTTAAGATAGGATAGCACCTAATAAATTTGAAGAAATTGGCATGAAGGGAAGAAAGCAAAATTATAAGGCAGACTTAAGAACCATGTAGAGAAAGGAATTCTAGGTATGAATTACTAGAACAAAATGAACTACTAGAAGCAAATATTTCTGAAGCCTACCAAGATTTTCAAAGAATTATATTGACAAAGTAAACATGAGCCTGGATTATAAAAGCCACTTACTAATGGACAAGCCTTAAGATGGATCTCCCAGCTTGAACAAACAAGAAGGCACTATGAAAGCTAGTCAGCCCTCAAGGGGACAAAATTCCCAATGTCCACTTCAAATGAGCCATATAGGAAATGGAGAAAAGAAATTCTAGAGAAACTAGGAGCTATGAAGAACAATAGACACAAAAGTCCCTTGCAAGAAGAAATACAGACCCAATCCATCACCTATTACAAAGGATATTTTAAGACCTGCTCAGCAGAATATGACCAAGGAGTAGTGACTACGGTGGGATTTTGACATAATACACTTTTTCTGCCGTTGTATATTTGGTGAAAGAAGGTAGGAACAATTAGCTCATCTTTTTAGTTAACAAATGAATGAACAGTAAGAAAACCATATCTGGACCATCAAAAGGACTATTGATCACCAGAAATCCTGGATTTTGAGCTGGACACAGTAACTTAATCAATATTTGGAGTGTTTCCTTTAGGGATAGGAATGGTGTGTTCTTTGGGTGAGAAGAAAGGTACCTATTTCCCACTCAAAGAACTAAGGATAAATTTGGTGCTTAGAAAAATGGACTGTGGGAGTAGCTATTTCTTTGCTACCTTCACTATGCCCTTGTAGCTGGAAACCAGCTATCCACTTAAGAATTTCATTATTTGCCCCACTTATAACCATATGTGATTATGTGATTAGTTCTCACAAAAGTAATATGAACAGAAATGATGGGACTCACTTCCAGTCAAAGAATTTAATAAACTGGTTTCCCTCCTGAACATCCTACTTCCCCTTGTACTAGTAGATGCCAAGATAATGTAAGGTAGAGCCACAATCCAGAAGGAACATGGCACCCTAAGTGATCCTGTGGAAAAGCACCACCTTGAGTTATTCTATGAGCTAGAAATAAAATTGTGTTGCATTTGATTCATTTATATCATTTCAATGTTTACTCATAACCACAGTTTAGTGCTGTTATCAGGGATAAAGAAATAAATAATTTGGGTACATTCTCCTTTCATGACACACACTGCTTGGTGAGGAAGATGGGTAATTACAATGCAATTTCCAAAAATTTCAATGATATGACAAGTTGCAGAAATTAGGACTGTACTCTTATGAATTCTTCATTATTTTAACATAAATATATTGGTTTATATATTAACTGATTTTTCAAAATTTTCCTCTCTCATTCCCTTACTGACATAAAAATATATATCATTAATAATAAACCTTATATCTTAGTGTTTAAGCTCCAGGAGAGAATGTGACATCTAGAAAAGGAAAAAGCATCACCTAGATGACCAAAGGGACCTCGTGTCCTCTTCTTGTGAGATGGTTATCATCTGTTCACTTGTTAGACAGAAATATTTTTCTGTCTTTATTTTGCAAGTTAATAGACTTGTATATGAATGTCAAGTTGACATGGGGAAGACTATGGTAGCTTCATATGTTGTCAACTTAGTTAAGCTAGAGCTATGTCTTCCACAATTTTGTTTCCTAGGTATTTTTGAATTATACAGAGAAATTTCACAAGATATGGACATTGGAAGCCAAACAGTGGTCTTTGATCTCTGAAAGTCACTGTAGGGCGTCAGACATCCCTGCAGTTCATACGCGTTGTCACTGACCTTGTGGACATGCAGAAGCAGCCAGACTCACAGCTCTTTCAGATCCTGTGACACCCCTTCCTTCAGCTTCAAATATATGTGCTGCTCCCAGGTACCTGTTTCTACTACAGGACACTCATATCATCAGGATTGGAGAAGGTGAGACTCAGACACTGGTTTCAGATTGTCTTTGTGGATTCCAGCTTGTTTTCATGGGTTCCAGTTTGTTCTCTCTCACTCCTGCTTCATGTTCAACTTTTTTTCCTAACTACCAGCCTTGCAGACCTATAGCAACTTCAGGCCCACTACCAGATATCATGGCAACAGTTTTGCATAGACTTTGTTGCCAGATCCCATGATTATGTGTGGTCTGATCCCAAAAATATATTCATTGTTCTATGGTGATTCTGCTTATCTGACTGAACCTTAGCTGATGCAATACACTGCAGCAAAATGAAAAGGAAATGTCAAAAAGACAACAGTAGATCAAGAGAATAGTGAATTCAACAACCCAAAAAGTTATGAATTGATAACCCAGGATAATAGTTGTGGAAATTAGAAAGCAACCATTTCACACAGAGCATAAGGACATGAAGTTCAGGAGAAAACTCTCCAGGCAAAACAGCTTTGTAGAATAGACAACATGAGAGAGAGAAGAGATGAACTCAAGGATTTGATCAAAACCTGCAGTAAAAGAAAATAAAACAAAGAAATCAATCAGAAACTCTATGTAAAACAAACATCTGTATAAGCAGTTGTGGCCCACATATTGGGTTACTGGCCCAAATTATAACAGGAAGCCAGTGACCTTCTAGAGGAAAAATAGAATGGATTTCAAGCAGCAGATGGAATGAGGAAAAAACTAGATGATGTTAGAGACATGAGAAATAAAACATGTTTTGTTTTCTAACAACAAAAATAAAACAAAATAAAAGCATTTAGAAACCCCATCTAGTACCAAAAAAAACCATGATTAAAATATGAATGGAAGCAAAATGGGTCATAATTCGAGCATTTGGAGATACTACGTGACCCTGTTGTAAAGTTGGTTGACATAGAAAGCAAATTTAAATGTGCTTTACTGCTTTTTAACTTTTAAAATCAGTCCTTATATTGCCCAGACAGCTAAAGTCTCAACACAAGACAGAATATAAGTGGAATCTACACTGGGGAAATAAAAATAAGAGTATATGAGCCAAGTCATATAGAGAAAAAAACAAGATCCCCATTTGATGCACTTCACTTGCTACATACCTTTGAGAAAAAAAGCATCACAATAAAATATAGGATGATGCTTTGCTGAGAGAAGTGTGGGCTGGGGTTGGGATAATTATACCATATAATAATACTCAGTTAAAAAATTATTAAAGAAGACAACTTAGGTGATACAAACAAAATGGATTTAACACTTCATGAAGCAGAGTCTTTTTTGGAGAACTGTAAAATGGGGTGGAAGCAGGAATCTTCTATAGGATAAAGAATAAAGAACAAGGAAGAGAAAAATAGGAAATACCAGATTGGCTGGGACCACAAAGACAACCTTGTTTGGGGTGGGTCGGAAGGCTCAGAGCTGACTTGGCATTTGGGGCTTGGCTGAATATACTGTTTCCGATAAAGGGGAGCATTTACAGGGATACAAAAGTCATCAAAGTTTTGTTTTGCTGACATGACACCCCAAGCAGGAATGATTCTATCTTCTGCCTAGAAATTTATTTTAACAACTCTAAATCATAAAAATAATTTAGCACATAGTATAAAACATTGATTTTCTATGTTCCTTGAAAACCTGTTATTTCTTTGAAGGTGATTCAGAGACAGTCACAGACTAAATATTTGTATTGCCCTAAAATTCATATACTGAAGACCTAATGTCCAGTGAGTTTATATTTGGAGATGGGGCCTCTACGGAAATAATTAAGGTTAAATGAACTCATAAGGTGGAGCCATATTCTGATAGGATTAGTGTCCTTGTAAGAAGAGACACCACAGAGCTCACTTCCCGCTCTGCTCATGCACACACTGAAGAAAGGCCATGGAAGCACAGAGCCAGACGGAAGCCGGCTACAGAGAACTAGATCTCACCAGAAGCAGAATCAGCCAAAGTCTTGATCTTGGACTTTTAGCCTCAGAGCTGTGAGAAAACAAATTGCTGTTGTTTAAGTCACCCAGTCTATAGTATTTTGTTATGGCTGCCTGAACTGAGAGAGAGACCGATGATGGGATTGAAAATGAGGCAAAGAGATAGGTAAATGCCCTGTGTCTCCAGTCATCTTAGCTTAACGTTTATGTGTTTTTATATTTGCATTTATATTGTTTATTGTATCTAGTGTCAGAGTTTCCCAACCAAAAGGAAAGAGTTCTAAGCCACAAGACAGCATCCCTTAAGCAACTGGATGTCAAATGTACTTAAGTGCTAAATAGCTTCCATATCCTACTTAGCTCATAATGGTTTTCCTTCATTTACACTTCTACAAATTAACATTTTATTTAAAAATATCTTTTAAGTTACAGAAAAGTTAGAAATTTATAATGAACTCTCTTCTATTCTTGAACCATGTTCAACAATTAGTATTTTGCCAAAATTGCTCACTCATGCTCTTTCTCTCTTCCTCCTATTTTCTCTTTACGTATATATGTAGATGATATAATAATATATACATATAAATCTAAACCTTTGAGATTAAGTGGCAGATGTCATACTTCTTTATTCCTTGAATACTTTAGCATGTATTTCCCAAGAATAAAGACATTGTCTTATATAATTGCCTTCATGACACCTTTGAACTTTCTTTCTTCTTTCTCCAAGTCTTTCCCATAATTCCTCTAGATTATATTTGGTTAGTTTTGTTTACATCCATAAACACCTACCAATATTCTGAGTATGGTTAACTAAATAGAATGGGAGAGGACAGGTGTTTGTAGAAGAATCCATAGACTTCAGTTGCCCCAGTGGGATGATGAGAACGGATTTGATAAAAATTCAAGCAGAAATAACCATGTATATAGTCTCCTCCGTTTAGAATTTTACAAACAAGCTGTATATGTGTTTTGAGATGAAATGATAATCCTCTGCATTGTCATATCATAGACAAACAACTATATTCTACTTTGTTTTTCTTGTTTTTCTTTCTATTTCATCATGAACAATATCCAAAAACTGATCCTCACTGAAAAAAACTAAAATCGAGCAGAAAATTGTTTGGCAAAACATATTGGACTGATAAAAGACTAATTTGTATATTGGAGTTCAAGCCTCAGGATAATTTCTTCTCGTTTTTATTCATAATTTAAAATGTAGCTCTCTTTCATTTTGAAATACATGCTTGTTTCAAAGGAAAACTCTGGCAACATATCAAAGATTAAGTTATAGCTAAATGATTTAAATTGTTTACCAAGAACCTTTGGTAACTATTCTTCTCTCTTAAAACTATAAAATCTGGCAAACATAATTCAGGGAGACATTAGGTCTTAAACAGAGATGTCACAGTTTTGAACTGGACTAAATTTGAAGAGTACCTTTCTCTCTCTTACTTGAGACATTTCAGTTATATAAATCAAAACAAAACACCCATAAAACACTGGTCTGCTTCTTTCGTCTCTTAAGATACTGTACTCCGTTAAACCATTATGGATGCTTTGTATATGGACTCTACTTACATTAACTTATGAATACAGTGTGAAACAGATTTCTTGAGTTGCACAATTAGGATGTAAAGGGATTCTTCAAATATTTAGAATTCAGAGACTGAAGAGTGAACACTCTCAAAAAGAGCTAAGGCCAGTTTTCCTTTTAAGTTAAATTGACCTCACTATTAGAATAGGTAAAACTTCATTTATAATTATGGATCTGTAAAATATTAGAAAATGAGTTTAACCCTTAATGTGGGGAGATGACACACTGACTTTATTTTTTTAACTTTTGCCAGCTTCATTGAGCTATATTTGGTCTATATAACACTGTGCAAGTTTAAGGTTTACACAAGTTTAATGTGCTGATTTAACACATATACATTGCAAAATGACTATCACAATAGCATTAGTTAACACCTGTAATGCTGGAGGAAAATTTTTTTCCCAGCCTGGGGAAAAATACCTTGGAAACCAAACTCAGTCAAAGAGAGAAATAAAGTGGGAGAAACCCATTTATTGCCTACAGGCAATAATTCCACTTCTGCTTGCCCATGTCTCTCACAACCAAGCTGCAAAAAGGGAACCCATCCAACTTCTTTGGTCCAGATATGCTCTCACTCTCCTTTGTAATTACCTACTGATATGGAGATGGACTACTTCTCTCCACCCCTTGGAAACACCTAGTGATACGGAGATGGACTAAGGCCAGGTGAGAGATTGTGGAAATATTGCAATTTTACCCACAACACCTCCACCATATCACCTGCTATTTCTCTTTTATGGTGAAAGCATTTTAGATCTACTCTCTTAGCAACTTTCAAATTTTTAATATAATAATATTAACTATAATTACTATGCTGTACATTAGATCCCAGAATATTTTCATCTTGTAACTGTAAGTTTGTACTCTTTGACCAACATCTCCCTTTTCCTCACCCTTCAACCCCTGGTAACCACCATTCAACTCTATTTCTATGATTCCTGGTTTTTTAGATTCCACAGATAAGTAACATCATATAATATTTGTCTTTCTCTGGCTTATTTCAGTTAGCATAGGCCCTCAGGTTCTGTCCATGTTGATACAAATGGCAGGATATCCTTCATTCTCATGCCTAAATAGTAATTCATTGTATGTGTGCATAACACATCTTCTTTACCCTTTATCTGCTGTCACTTAGGTTGTTTCCATGTCTTGACTATTGTGAATAATGCTGCAACAAGCCTGGGAGTGCAGAGATCTCTTTGAGACCCTGTTTTCATTTTCTGTGGATATATAACCAGAAGTGGGATTTCTGGATCATATAGTGGTTCTATTTTTAATGTTTTGAGGACCCTCCATGCTGTTTTCATGGTGGCTACACCATTTTACATTTCTTCCCATGTGTACCAGCATTTGTTATCTCTTGTCTTTTTCATGTCAGCCATTCTAACAGATATAAAGTACTTATCTCATTGTGGTTTTTATGTGCATATCTCTGATGGCTAGTAATGTTGAGCCTCTTTTTGTGTACCTGTTGGCCATGTGGATAACTTCTTTGGAAAAATGTCTATTCAGTTCCTCTGCCCATTTTTTAATTAGATTGTTTATTTTTTTACTATTGAATTGTATGAGTTTTCATATGTATTTTGGATATTATCCCGTTATCAGATATATGATTTGCAAACATTTTCTTCCATTCCATAGGTTGCCTTTTCATTTTGTTGATGGTTTTCTTTGCAATACACCTACTTTATGCCTCTTAAGTTATAGGTATTGTTAGTGTTATCCTGGCCCATGCTGTTCCCACTTAACCCAAAACCATTTCCTTATCAGCCACTGATTTGAAATTCTCCCATTGGAGACACATTCTTCTGTGTATGGCTCAATATACTTGATAGAGATCATGGTTTTTATATCAATATTAATGACCATAGAGTAGACTCTCAATAAATGTTTTAAAATAGCATTTGAACATAAGAAGGAAAGAGAAAAATTAATAGGCTAAAGTTGAAGCCCTACTTATATAGACCAGAACTCTGTTGGCTCTATGATGGGGCTTCTGCCTCACAGTTATTATTGTGGGACTATCACAGCATTAGATTCAATAAAATGAATAGCACAGTGTTTAGAACATGGTATCTCCTCAATAAATTCTAATTTTCTTCCTCTTCACACAGTTCCTTCACATCCCACACACCAAAATGGCAAACCAGGACATTGGTAAATATAAATATAAATTCTGCTTAGTTAAAAAAATCCGGAGGAGGGGCGGAAGATGGCGGCGTGAGTAGAGCAGCGGAAAACTCCTCCCAAAACCACATATATCTATGAAAATATAACAAAGACAACCCTTCCTAGAATAAAGACCAGAGGACACAGGACAATATCCAGACCACATCCGCACCTGAGAGAACCCAGCGCGCCTCGCGAAGGGGGTAAGATACAAGCCCCGGACCCGCGGGAGCCGAGCGCCCCTCCCCCCAGCTCACGGAGGGAGAAGAATAGGCAGAGCAGGAGGGAGACGGAGCACAGGACTGCCGAACACCCAGCCCCAGCCATCCGGGCCAGAGTGCAGACACAGTACGTGCCCAGGGGGCCCTGGATGCTAGGGAAACAGGGCAGAAAGAAGAGTGAGTGGGCACTGGAGGCCGGGTGCCGGAGGACATAAGAAAAGCGCACAACCATTTTTTTTTTGCTGTCTTGTTTTGGCGAGCGCTTTTTGGAAATCTTAAAGGGATAGGGACCCCAATACTAGGGAAACAGGGCAGAAAGACCGGTGAGCACTCACCAGAGGCCTGGCGCCGGAGGACACCAGAAAAGCGAGTGACCACTTTTTTTTTTTTTTTTTTGCGATTTTGTTTTGGCAAGCGCTTTTTGGAAGTCTTAAAGGGATAGGGCCCCCAATACTAGGGAAACAGGGCAGCAAGACCGGTGAGCAGATGCCTGAGGCTGGCGCCAGAGAATAAAGAAAAATGAGCGGCCACCTTTCAGGTTTTTTTTTGTTTTTTTTGTTTTTTATTTTAATTAAAAAATTTTTTTTTCTTTTTTTTTTTTAGTGGTCGTTGTTTGGTTTTGGCAGGTGCTTTTTGGAAGTCTTAAAGGGGCAGGGTGGGACACTTAATCCAGAGGTAGGGAATCTGGGGATCTCTGGGCACCCTAACCCCTGGGCTGCAGGGAGCAGGGAGGCCCCTTATGGAGATAAATAGCCTCCCAGCCACTCCCCCTCCAATGCGACTCCACCACTTTGGAGCAGCTGCCTGAGCCAGGCCATGCCCACAGCAACAGCGGAGATAAACTCCATAGCAGCCGGGCAGGAAGCAGAAACCCTCTCTGCGCGCAGCTGCCCAGCACAAGCCACTAGAGGTCGCTGTTCTCCCAGGAGAGGAGGGCCACAAACCAACAAGAACAGAAGTTCTTCCAGCCATCACTCGTCCCAGCTCTGCAAACTATTCCGATCACCATGAAAAGGCAAAGCTACAGGCAGACAAAGATCACAGAGACAATACCAGAGAAGGAGACAGACCAAACCACTCTTCCTGAAAAAGAATTCAAAATAAGAATCATAAATGTGCTGACAGAGATGCAGAGAAATACGCAAGAGAAATGGGATGAAGTCCGGAGGGAGATCACAGATGCCAGAAAGGAGATCGCAGAAATGAAACAAAACCTGGAAGGGTTTATAAGCAGAATGGATAGGAAGCAAGAGGCCATTGATGGAATTGAAACCAGAGAACAGGAACGCATAGAAGCTGACATAGAGAGACACAAAAGGATCTCCAGAAATGAAACAGTATTAAGAGAACTGTGTGACCAATCCAAAAGGAACAATATCCGTATTATAGGGGTTCCAGAAGAAGAAGAGAGAGGAAAAGAGATGGAAAGTATCTTAGAAGAAATAATTGCTGAAAACTTCCCCAAACTGGGGGAGGAAATAATCGAACAGACCACGGAAATACACAGAACCCCCAACAGAAAGGATCCAAGGAGGACAACACCAAGACACATAATAATTCAAATGGCAAAGATCAAGGACAAGGAAAGAGTTTTAAAGGCAACTACAGAGAAAAAGGTCACCTATAAAGGAAAACCCATCAGGCTAACATCAGATTTCTCAACAGAAACCCTACAGGCCAGAAGAGAATGCCATGCTATATTTAATACAATGAAACAGAAGGGCCTTGAACCAAGGATACTGTATCCAGCACAACTATCATTCAAATATGACGGTGGGATTAAACAATTCCCAGACAAACAAAAGCTGAGGGAATTTGCTTTCCACAAACCACCTCTACAGAACATCTTTCAGGGAATGCTCTAGATGGGAGCACTCCTAGAAAGAGCACAGCACAAAACACCCAACATATGAAGAATCGAGGAGGAGGAATAAGAAGGGAGAGAAGAAAAGAATCTCCAGACAATGTATATAACAGCTCAATAAGCAAGCTAAGTTAGGCAGTAAGATACTAAAGAGGCTAACCTTGAACCTTTGGTAACCACAAATTTAAAGCCTGCAATGGCAACAAGTACATATCTTTCAATAGTCACCCTAAATGTTAATGGGCTGAATGCACCAATCAAAACACACAGAGTAATAGAATGGATAAAAAAGCAAGACCCATCTATATGCTGCTTACAAGAAACTCACCTCAAACCCAAAGACATGTACAGACTAAAAGTCAAGGGATGGAAAAACATATTTCAAGCAAAGAACAGCGAGAAGAAAGCAGGGGTTGCAATACTAATATCAGACAAAATAGACTTCAAAAAAAAGAAAGTAACAAGAGATAAAGAAGGACACTACATAATGATAAAGGGCTCAGTCCAACAAGAGGATAAAACCATTCTAAATATATATGCACCCAACACAGGAGCACCAGCATATGTGAAACAAATACTAACAGAACTAAAGGGGGATATAGACTGCAATGCATTCATTCTAGGAGACTTCAACACACCACTCACCCCAAAGGATAGATCCACTGGGCAGAAAATAAGTAAGGACACGGAAGCACTGAACAACACAGTAGAGCAGATGGACCTAATAGACATCTATAGAACTCTACATCCAAAAGCAGCGGGATATACATTCTTCTCAAGTGCACATGGAACATTCTCCAGAATAGACCACATACTAGGCCACAAAAAGAGCCTCAGAAAACTCCAAAAGATTGAAATCCTACCAACCAAATTTTCAGACCACAAAGGCATAAAACTAGAAATAAACTGTACAAAGAAAGCAAAGAGGCTCACAAACACATGGAGGCTTAACAACACGCTCCTAAATAATCAATGGATCAATGACCAAATCAAAATGGAGATCCAGCAATATATGGAAACAAATGACAACAACACTAAGCCCCAACTTCTGTGGGACACAGCAAAAGCAGTCTTAAAAGGAAAGTATATAGCTATCCAAGCATGCTTAAAAAAGGAAGAGCAATCCTAAATGAATGGTCTAATGTCACAATTATTGAAATTGGAAAAAGAAGAACAGATGAGGCCTAAGGTCAGCAGAAGGAGGGACATAATAGAGATTAGAGAAGAAATAAATAAAATTGAGAAGAATAAAACAATAGCAAAAATCAATGAAACCAAGAGCTGGTTCTTCGAGAAAATTAAAAAAATAGATAAGCCTCTAGCCAGACTTATTAAGAAGAAAAGAGAGTCAACACAAATCAACAGTATCAGAAATGAGAAAGGAAAAATCACGACGGACCCCACAGAAATACAAAGAATTATTAGAGAATACTATGAAAACCTATATGCTAACAAGCTGGAAACCTAGGAGAAATGGACAACTTCCGAGAAAAATACAACCTTCCAAGATTGACCCAGAAAGAAACAGAAAATCTAAACAGACCAATTACCAGCAAGGAAATTGAAGCGGTTATCAAAAAACTACCAAAGTACAAAACACCAGGCCAGATGGATTTACCTCAGAATTTTATCAGACATACAGGGAAGACATAATACCCATTCTCCTTAAAGTTTTCCAAAAAATAGAGGAGGAGGGGATACTCCCAAACTCATTCTATGAAGCTAACATCACCCTAATACCAAAACCAGGCAAAGACCCCACCATAAAAGAAAACTACAGACCAATATCCCTGATGAACATAGATGCAAAAATACTCAACAAAATATTAGCAAACCCAATTCAAAAATACATCAAAAGGATCATACACCATGACCAAGTGGGATTCATCCCAGGGATGCAAGGATGGTACAACATTCGAAAGTCCATCAACATCATCCACCACATCAACAAAAAGAAAGACAAAAACCACATGATCATCTCCATAGATGCTGAAAAAGCATTTGACAAAGTTCAACATCCATTCATGATAAAAACTCTCAGCAAAATGGGAATAGAGGGCAAGTACCTCCACATAATAAAGGCTATCTATGATAAACCCACAGCCAATATTATATAGAACAGTGAGAATCTGAAAGCATTTCCTCTGAGATCGGGAACTAGACAGGGATGCCCACTCTCCCCACTGTTATTTAACATAGTACTGGAGGTCCTAGCCATGGCAATCAGACAAAACAAAGAAATACAAGGAATCCAGATTGGTAAAGAAGAAGTTAAACTGTCACTATTTGCAGATGACATGATACTGTACATAAAAAACCCTAAAGACTCCACCCCAAAACTACTAGAACTGATATCGGAATACAGCAAAGTTGCAGGATACAAAATCAACACACAGAAATCTGTGGCTTTCCTATACACTAACAATGAACCAACAGAAAGAGAAATCAGGAAAACAACTCCATTCACAATTGCATCAAAAAAAATAAAATACCTAGGAATAAACCTAACCAAAGAAGTGAAAGACTTATACTCTGAAAAATACAAGTCACTCTTAAGAGAAATTAAAGGGACACTAACAGATGGAAACTCATCCCATGCTTGTGGCTAGGAAGAATTAATATCGTCAAAATGGCCATCCTGCCCAAAGCAATATACAGATTTGATGCAATCCCTATGAAAATACCAGCAACATTCTTCAATGAACTGGAACAAATAATTCAAAAATTCATATGGAAACACCAAAGACCCCGAATAGCCAAAGCAATCCTGAGAAAGAAGAATAAAGTAGGGGGGATCTCACTCCCCAACTTCAAGCTCTACTATAAAGCAATAGTAATCAAGACAATTTGGTACTGGCACAAGAACAGAGCCACAGACCAATGGAACAGACTAGAGAATCCAGACATTAACCCAGACATATATGGTCAATTAATATTTGATAAAGGAGCCATGGACATACAATGGCTAAATGACAGTCTCTTCAACAGATGGTGCTGACAAAACTGGACAGCTACATGTAGGAGAATGAAACTAGACCATTGTCTAACACCATATACAAAAGTAAACTCAAAATGGATCAAAGACCTGAATGTAAGTCATGAAACCATTAAACTCTTGGAAGAAAACATAGGCAAAAACCTCTTAGACATAAACATGAGTGACCTCTTCTTGAACATATCTCCCCGGGCAAGGCAAACAACAGCAAAAATGAACAAGTGGGACTATATTAAGCTGAAAAGCTTCTGTACAGCAAAAGACACCATCAACAGAACAAAAAGGAACCCTATAGTATGGAAGAATATATTTGAAAATGACACATCCGATAAAGGCTTGACATCCAGAATATATAAAGAGCTCACACGCCTCAACAAACAAAAAACAAATAACCCAATTAAAAAATGGGCAGAGGAACTGAACAGACAGTTCTCCAAAAAAGAAATACAGATGGCCAACAGACACATGAAAAGATGCTCCACATCACTAATTATCAGAGAAATGCAAATTAAAACTACAATGAGGTATCACCTCACACCAGTAAGGATGGCTGCCATCCAAAAGACAAACAACAACAAATGTTGGCGAGGCTGTGGAGAAAGGGGAACCCTCCTACACTGCTGGTGGGAATGTAAGTTAGTTCAACCATTGTGGAAAGCAGTATGTAGGTACATCAAAATGCTCAAAACAGACTTACCATTTGACCCAGGAATTGCACTCCTAGGAATTTACCCTAAGACTGCAGCAATCAAGTATGAGAAAGATCAGTGCACCCCTATGTTTATCGCAGCACTATTTACAATAGCCAAGAATTGGAAGCAACCTAAATGTCCATCGATAGATGAATGGATAAAGAAGAGGTGGTACATATACACAATGGAATACTTCTCAGCCATAAGAAAAGGGAAAATCCAACCATTTGCAGCAACATGGATGGAGCTGGAGGGTATTATGCTCAGTGAAACAAGCCAAGCGGAGAAAGAGAAATACCAAATGATTTCACTCATCTGTGGAATATAAGAACAAAGGAAAAACTGAAGGAACAAAACAGCAGCAGAATCACAGAACTCAAGAATGGACTAACAGGTACCAAAGGGAAAGGGACTGGGGATGATGGGTGGGTAGGGAGGGATAAGGGGGGGAGAAGTAGGGGGGTATTAAGATTAGCATGCATGGGGGTATAGGAGAAAAGGGAGGGCTGTACAACACAGAGAAGGCAAGTAGTGATTCTACAACATTTTGCTATGCTGACGGACAGTGACTGTAAAGGGGTTTATAGGGGGGACCTGGTATAGGGGAGAGCCTAGTAAACATAATATTCGTCATGTAAGTGTAGATTAATGATACCAAAAAAAAATAAAAAATGGGCAGTTCCTGTGTGGTAACCTCCAATGAGTTCTACAAATGGGTATAAAGGGCATATAAAAGTGTAGGCAAAGGGTCTGTTTGTGTTTATACAGAGGATCAAAGCCTAATTGGGCTACCCCGAAAATGAACTAAGATACAATATGAAAGAGAACTTCCAACATCAGCACTCTCTGGAAGACTCATGCCAGAAGATTCTCATCAAAAAACCCCAACAAAGATCCACGCACTGCTACAGCTGTAGATGCACTCATCCCACCAGTTCCTGGACTTGCCATGGGAATGAAGGAGATATCTAAGCTGGCCTGTGCATACAGTAAAACAACAAATTTGACTGGATCTATATTGTAGGAACTCAACCAAGAATTACGAGAAGTGCAAGTTGCAGCATTCCAAAATCGTGTGACTATAGACTATTTACTATTAAAAGAACATAAGGGATGTGAACATTCCCCAGGAATAGGTTGTTTTAATTTGTCTGATATCTCTCAGACTGTTCAAGTTCACTTGGACAGTATCCACCATATCATAGATAAGTTTTCACAAATGCCTAAGGTGCCTAACTGGTTTTCTTGGTTTCACTGGAGATGGCTGGTAATTACAGGTATGCTTTGGTTATGTAACTATACTCCTATTATGTTAATGTGTGGGCACAATTTAAGTAATAGTTTAAAACCTATACATGCTGAAGTTACTCTACAAGAAGATATGTCAAAGAAATAATCAATCTTCCCATGTTTTCTTCCGCCTGCTACTTCTATAGCTTTTCTTCTTCCTGCCTAATTACAACCCTTAAATAGAATTCGTGCCTCATATCAAATTTACCGAGTATCATAATTCTTCCAAGTGGTAAAGATACCTCAAGACAAATGCTGGGCATAGAAGCTACAGGGCATAAATATGCAAAGAAATAAAAAGCTAACCATTTCAAACCATAAGGCTTCTCTCTCACTTACCAACTTTACATTTCCCTGTATGGCCCCGGAAGATGACTGGTTAGCCAGAGACGGGTAAGATTCCTCAAGGGAGGAACAACCTAAGACAGGCACAGTCACAGGGGGTCATCAGGTGAGAAATTGGAGATCAACAGAGGTGAGGCTTAAAACCTCACCCCCCCTGTTCTGAGAGAAACCTTCTGCATACGTGGATGTTTTATTGCCCTTGTCTAGCTTGGATTAACACATAGTCTACAGGCACACACCTGATCATCTACATTTGCTCTCTTACAACACTAAACTATGTTTTCTACCTTTATCTTGTATCTACCTACCACTTCAGCATTTTATTAAAAATAATAATAATAAAGAGAGAAATGTGATATCCACATATAAATCAAGTATAAAAATCAAATGAGTATTCATATTTGAACTGACTGTTTATAGTTCATAATGCATGAGCAAAACCGAAAGTTTCTGTGATGACTGCCCTTGTACTGTTCACTATGTAACTTATTCACTATGTAAGAATTTGTTCTCCATGTAAGAACTTGTTTGTTATGCCTCAGGAGATTGGAGACTGACAAAAATTAGGCTTGGGGTGGATTAATGATTGTGCATTGAGCATTGACTCCCCTATACAGAATTTTATTGTTGTTAACAACCATTTGATCAATAAATATGAGAGATGCCCTCACAAAAAAAAAAAAAAAAGTACACACTTCCAATGGTAAAATAAATAAGTAACAGGGATGTAATGTATAGCATAAGGAATATAGTCAAGATATTGTAACAGCTTGGTATGGTGATAGCTGGTACCTAGAATTGTCATGTATATAAATGTTGAATCACTATGTTGTACACCTGAAACTAATGTAACGTAATACTGTGTGTCAACTACCCTTCAATAAAAAATAATTATCTACAAAAAAAAAAAAACATCCTACCATTTCTCTGTATATGATGGTCCATTCATAGGTGTCATCTATTGATGACTCCAAATCTATCTGAAAAATAGATTTTTATGGACCTTTTTATGGACCTTTAGTTAGTTTCCTACATAAATCACTCATTGACTAAGCTAAGTCTATCTTTAAAGTACATTCTGTTTGAGTTATTTTTAGATATGATCTGATTATTGATAGACTTACATGAACACATTATTTTATCTCATATGGCTGGGGGGTGAGGAGCTGGAATTGGGGAAGTGCTTGAATGTATTTGTGAAGAAAGAGTAACGTCTACTGCAGGCCTTCCTCTCCACAGGGCCAGTATGGGTCCACAGAGGCACCTGGACTTGCTTGTGCAAGTGAGGTGCCAGGGGGTGGTGTCCTCTTTCCTGGGTCAAACTCCTCCCCCAACTGTTCCCTTTGGGATGAGGGTGGGGTAGCACTGCAGCAAGCTGTGAGACTCAGGGGGGCAACAGAAATCATCCTCTGCCCACGTGAAAGGGTGGCCAAAAGAGACTCCAAAGACCAGGCTGCAAGATAGAGGTATTTTCCTGGGACCCATGCGCTGTGGAAAGCCTGTAACCTGATGCTGAGACAAGAGAATGGAAACTCCTCCCATTACACTGTCTGTTCCCTGGCAAGGTTGGAGGCCACGGAAGTAGCTACAGACCTACCGGAAGGGAAGTTGTCAGCTGGGTTTCCCAGTAGTCCAGAAAATGGTGTGGGGCTCTTTACCACCTTGACTGAAGCTGATTTCTGCCCAGAGAAAAATGGTACTCCCTAGGACTCTCATCCACCTAAAGGATTGTCCAGGCCTAAAGGATGCTACCTCATCACACTCCAACATTAAAAACATGAGAACATTTTTCAGGTCTCAGAAATTTAACCCTCAGAATAGCCTCTAAATCTAATGTTCAATTTCCAGATGTTTTGCTTCCAATTACATTTTCATAAACATTTAATGTAACAATAGTGGCTGTCTACAGCTGTCAAAGTATTTGATGCCATTTTCCAGCATTCTGTTAATCCTACTATACAAGTCTGACAATCTCTGCTATGATATAAAAATTTTTCATTATTTTACTGGCAGTGCTGATTACTATTATTATTACTGGTAATCCTGATGAATAATCTTACTGATTTAACATTTTCTGATAAATTCAAGAAAATATCCTTGTGTCATGTCTACTGGAATGACTAACATTTATTACAGGTTATGTAATTCTTAAATACATTTTGAAGGTGTATGGTCTTTGCATTATCTTTTTGTGTGTAAGAAAATCAGGTGTCAACATACATTTTAGCCTTTGGATGAAATTTCAACAAAAATTATAAATCAAAACAATACTTGCTGAACATACCTTTTCTAAATTTGAATACTAAAGGCATTATTGAAACTTGTTAAAAAGCAACAAGTCATTGTTAAATTATAAAAAAGCTTTACTAAGTAAACTTCTGTAACTTACTCAACACATTTTTTTAAAGTAATATTATATTCACTTTTCTTTCTCTATATAAATTATAAGAACTGGTAGAGCGAGTTTTCTTATTAAATATTTCATTTTGTTATATGCAATATCACCTTAAGGTTTGTGGATATTTGGTTTCTCAGTAATTTCCAACAATTGATGTTCACTACATTTTCTAAATTTTGAGTAAATTAAAGGGTAATGACTTAAAAAGAGCAATTCTGCCACCTGGTGTTCTGTGAAATTTAGGGTAGCTGCTTGCTTCTGGGAAATCACTAGTAGTTTCTTGCAAGCTTGAAAGATACAAATCTGAATCAGAATTCTAGAATGATCAGCAGTGCCCACCCCTATATTGCTTTTTTTCCCCAAGTATGCAAAAATCAATCATGGAAGCTGGTAACTTAATCTGAACTTGTGCCAGAGTTAGGACTCATTCCTCAGGCTTTTTACTAAAATTTGTAAAGCCAAATAACAAAACTTTAATTGAAACCATACGTTTCCCTGCTTGAATTTTTATTTTAAACATTTTTTAAAATTCAGGATGTATTTGTACATTCAAATTACTGAATTACTAGTTGATTTCCTGAACTACAGAGAATATAATGTACTGTATTTTTAAAAGCAATAGTAAGAACAATAGATGCGAACAAGCTTGAATTTTTCTTTTAATTACAACCTTTGGTAGATAGGAAAAGTGTGTGTGTATGTGTTAAACTCAGATAATTATTAATAGAGTTAAACCTACAAATTTATGTAAAATTATTCAAGGGACTAAAATAACAAACAAAACAACCCATCAGTAACAAATTAATACGTCTCTACTCTCAGAGTGGGAAGTTCTAGGAAACAGTACATTGTTTCAAGGTTTCCAACTTATAGTTCTTCCCTCAAAAGACAGAACAGAAGATGGAATGCTATAAACTTTGGCCTTGACTTCTGAGTATTTTCTCCCTTGATACTTGAATTTCTAAACTAGGGATGATACAAGTTAGTCTTCAAAGGACCAAACTTAAAACTGAGTATTCTTAACCTTGTTTGTCCATGGAAGGGCTTCATCAGAAAGTTATATATATGATGGCTGAAGTGAAAAGAAACCCCACCCCCCAAAAAAGGATAAAAATAATCATTAAAAACATCTCTGATTTCTACTATTCCAACCCCTGTGAACAAATCATAAAGTAAAGGTTTACATGGTGTGCTACTGCCATCTTGTGTCCAGCAAGCACCACCTCCCTCAGTTTTCATCAAGAGTGCTCAGTCTCTAAGTCTTCAGAGATGTAAGGAAACAGAACATAGAAAAGAGTGAACTTCAGGCTATGTGTCCTTTAAAGGATCACTACAATTCCAGCACATCAAGAACTTTACTAAAGTATAGGCTACTCATGATTGAAGGTTTATATTCAGTCGTTTACTCTTAAATGACTCTTTTGTACTCAAGCATAAATTAGAACTGGCAGGAATCCCATAAGGGCACCTAGATGGTAATATTTTACAAGGGAAGGCAAGAAGATATCTCAGTCTCTTTAGGATGCTGCAAGGAATCTGTAAATGTTGGAGTCTTAACATCTTCCTAAGTTTCTGGATATTCATCCAACCAACATGAGCCAAACTTTAAAACTTTCTGAAGTTGAAACATCTCAACTTGAAAATATAAAATAAAAACTACACAAAGAAAAAAAAATGCTCAAGTTTACTACATAAAATCAAAAGAATTTTTTAGCCTTATGATTTCTAGTTGTATGACCAAACTGATGTGTTGATTTTTCCACTGGGTATGTGTTTAGAAAATGATGTTAGCTCCTAAATATGCCTGAAATCTAAGAAATGTGAGATTACTCACAAAACATCAGAATGAAAATACAAAAGTGCCAATGTTAACTTATCTGTTCCACACACTGATAGGCCTTGATATATTTTTTTAATCTTATCAACCTGTCAACCACATGAGAGGATGACTGGAGACAGCTAGCAACTGCTTTTGCATAGTATGAGTATTCAATGGAGGGATGAACTATTAAGTTTCTTTCTCACTATTGTGACTACAAAGTTATCTCAGGAAAACTTACAAAGCCCATAGCAGGTACTATATGGGTATTTCTAGCCAGCACAGCATTTCTATTTAATAGGGAATTTCTACTTAAAGGAAAGTAGCCCTGTGGTTGAAAAGGGAACTTGGGGACTGGTCTTAAACTTGATTTCAAGTAGAAAGAATACCTATTTGGTGGCCTTGTACAGAAGGCATCACTCAGTGCTACTTCTGTTATTTTGCAAACCGCTTCCCTAGAGAAGTGGAATTTGGCCTCATGATCTAGCACTATAGTCAAAAGAACAAGCAGAAATAATTACCATAAATATAAGCACAAATAAATCATCTTCTCAGGAAAAATTTCCTTCATATTAAATTTTTACCTGATGGAGGGGGTAGTGAAGACAGATAAGTTTGACTCAGAACCTCCATTTGAAGAACATAACTCATTTTCTGGGTGAATCTACCTACTGTCTGAGGTTTTGATCCTATCGGTGGCTTCCTGTACATGATAGGACCTCTAAAAGCACCTAGAAGCACCCCCAACAGGAGCCTCAGGTAAAATAAATCATGCCAGGATTCAAAGCTCTGCTTCTGAACTACTCAGATTCTTCCATTAAAAACATCTCTGAAGTCAGCACCATGTACTAGCATTTGGAATCTTTTGCCCGAGGGCAGGCTAGCTCTCCGAATTGCCAGAATTGTTGTTGGGATACGGCATTGTTCTGGGTTTGCCCATCTGATACGCCTATCCCAGAGGAAGAGCTGCAGGAACTGATAGATGGTTGTAGAGCCATGTTTCCTTCCACTTCATGCTTCTTGACCAATGAAAACAAAGCACAGAAGAGGAAAAATCAGTAATCATGTAACAAAAGAGCTCAGGCATAAAAATCTTTCATTTTGGACAGTGGAAACTTGATTTTGTTACATCCTCCCCAAAATTTGCTTAGAAATCACAAAAACAGTACTGGAAAAGACCTCAAAAGACCATATGTTCAGTTTCCTGTCACCAGGGGCCTGTTTACGTGCCCCTTGCTTCCCGGGCCACACCAGGCTGAGCATGGATGTCCTCTCTGGCAGTCATTCCAGTTCCTTCGTTCCGGTGGCTGGCCTCTCCACGGCACCTCCTCATGACCTGATTCTGCAGCTGCAGCATCCTTTCTCTTCCCAATCATTCTGGCTGGATTTTGGCTTGAAACTTCGCTTCATGCTGTAGGGGCCAAGGGCAGACAGCTCCAAAATGCAGCACTTTGGCATGCAGACTATTTTGGGGCCTAAGGCAATGAAGACCCTGTGAGCTCAAGAGAAGCTTTTGCCCCTCCCTTAACTACCTAGAAAAATCTAAATTAGGGTCTTCCCCAAAATAAGGGTTATTACCAGAGATAAATTTTCTTTGAGTGACCCATCTGTGTGGCAGAGCAAACATCTGCCCTTAACTGCCCTGTGAATTGCCCTCTTCCCCTCAGAAGCCCCTGGTCCCTACCCCATTCCCTAGCCCAGGATGGCACATACACCTCATTTTTCCTTTCTGTGTTTGAACCTCTCATGCACATGAGGTTCCCATATAAATGAACTTAAATTTGATTTTCTCCTGTTAATCTGTCTCATGTCAACTAGATTCTTAGACCATCAAGAACTTTGAAGGGCAAAGGAAAAATGTTCCTCCCAACCAGTGCCCACAGTGACCTCGGATGTCAACCTGTTAAATCCTTCCACTGATGTAATTTCCAGTGAACTTGCAGTGGCTGTGGACCCCACTCTAGCCTCTGCTCTCACCACCAGTATGTCTCTTGAATCCATGCCCCAAACACCAGACTTGCAAAAAAAAGATGAACTTCTCAAGGCCTCTATTAGCCTTCTCTCTGAGGATTTTTGGATTGTTTTCCCAGCGCATGATCAGCTAAAAGTGCCCATCCCTCGACCTCCAACACTATCCAGAGATAAGGATCAAGTCAGGGTAGCTCAATTATCTTTGGTCTCAGGGTAAGGCTCTTCATGCATGCACAGCTCCTTAGAAGGGGCGAAGTAACCTTTGACATACCCCGGCCACCCACACCCTCCAACACTATAGAGAAAAATGGCAGTTCCAATGTTCTCTGAGGTCTTTCTGCCAGGAGTGTCATTAATTTTTCATGGAGCTCTTGTGGCCTTTATTCCTATGCTGAAGTTAGCAAAATTGATATTCAGAACAAGCCTGTCCCTATGGGACATTTGCTTCACTAAAATGTATAACTATAAACATGAATAGTAAAATTACACTTTTCTTAGAATTTTCAAAGTTGGGATAAAGGGTCATTTTTGTTTAATATATCTCATGCTCATTCCAAAGTAGTTGAACACACATGGATATTTCCTAACCACCCTGTGTTTTAAAGAAAAATTCATTTGTTGTTACTTATTTACCAAAAACCACAATTTATTATCTCAAATCTTCTTCATCCTTTAAAGATGACATGGATTTGGCTCTTTCTGATTGATCTCAAAATATTTTTGACTGTAAGAGCATCCAATATCAATTTCTCTCAAAAAGAGTCAAAGATTCATTTTCTATTCCCATAAAAACAGTCTTTAAAATAATCTCTTTTCTCCTAAAATATTTATCTTAAAAAAATGTAAATTAGTAGAGCAAACATTTGTACACTTAAATATACCCTTAAATATGACCTTTAAAAAACCTTCACCAAAATTGGGCTTTTCATGAAGTATCTGTATTCTACAATTAAATTAAATTTTCCTTGTCATTTGCAAGAATGTTTCTTGTTAAGTAGGTATATTATCTTCTACCTCCCATATGTGTAATTCTATATGGATGCATATACATGTGTATTTGGAGGGTGGAGTGGGGTTTAGCATGCTTTAAGAATTCTTTAAAGGAAGACCCAAGAAGCAGAATCCTGATCACCCTGGAATGAGCAAATTAGTTGCCATCAGAGTAAGGTGATATCCTGACTGTTTTAGAGAACTTTGGATGGGAAAGACCCACATCTCAGCACCACTCTCATATTCCAACCCCAGAAATTCATTCCATTGGTTGTATTTCCTTTGATGTTTTTATAGGTCCATAATCATTTATTTGCCATTCTGAAATCCAAGAAACTGAAAGTTTGGGATTTTTCCTAATTTATTTGGTGGCAAAATCTGAATTGAAGCTATGAATAATCTCTATTTACTTTATCGTAAATAGTTCCTACATTTCACTGCAAATATATTAGTAAATTAGGTTACAAGGTGGGAGTACACATGCCTTATCACCTATCTAAATCTAAAAGTGTAAATTTCTGGATTCCAAAGTAAATCTAGTCCCAAGTTTTTTCAATCAGAGATTTGAATCTATACTGGAAAACAACACCCTCTTCTGGAAGGAGAAATGCCCTCAAAGAAGGGCCTTATTAGACCACTTGTTCCAACTAGCACAAATACTTTGCTTAGGGGCTAGAGTGGAGACTTGAAATCATAAGGGAATTTGTTAAGAAAAGAGCATTACAGGCTTCAGATGGTCCACATTGCTTGCACCAAAATATGGCATCAGTTCAAAAGAAACTTTGCTCCAGATCATCACCCAAGAAATGAAAGTAACATGCTTTTCTTCTGGACCCTTCTAGCATTCTGTGTACAGATCTTGCTGCATTTCTTTCAACATTAAGAGGGAGAGAATGGATCCTACTGCTTTTTAAGCCTGTGAAAAATACAAACATTTTTTATCATATTTACATTTTTTATTAACTGTATTTCAACATAAATTCCAAGGACAGAGTTTGAGAAAACGTTGAAATTCTTCCAGATCTGCCAGGTATAAAGTTTCTCATGCAAAACAAATCATTAGTTTTTCACAATGTTAAATTTGTAGCCAGAAGGAAATATCAAATAAGTTACTGAAATCTATAATAGTGGAAAACTTGATAGCTCTAAGGTACCACTAAAAAAATTCAGATTTCTCAAAATCTGACCAAATGTCTATTTTTCCTTCCTTACATATTATACATATTATATACTACATATATTTGAAAGTCCATTCTCAATAATTGACTTTTTTCTATTAGATAAACATTTAAAGTACAAAAAGAAGAAATTACTTAATCAGTAATAAACAAGCCTTTCAAATAATGGTATAAATATATTCTAAGTTGTACTCAGGATCTATAGATATTCTGACACATTATTTCAAAGTTCCCAAAATCGTAAGCATATATTGTCAATAAGCATTTTAATAAATTGAGATATTTTCTTATGCCCTGCTCCTCAAACACTTTCTAATTACTGGTTTAAATGGGAAGTTTCTTGTCAACTCTAAAGAACTCCCTTAAGAAATCAAAAATATATAACTTGGAATTATATAATATACCTGATTTACTTTTAACTTGGGGCACATATTTTTAAATTACATTTAGGGGAAAGAGCATTTCAGTTACAGCATTTGATTGTGGACATATTTTATAATCAAGCCTTAGTACTATGTATGTCACTATTTTCCCAGACACAATAGATATGGTTTTGATTTGATCACAACCTCAGGAATTCCGTGTGGCTTGCTGTTGAGCAGAATCTTAGATTATGCTCATTCAGAGCAGGGAGGGGAAGTGATCGGCAAGAGATCCATCAAAAGCCAGCTTTGCCATATGGCTTCTAACGATTTGCCCTTTGAAACTCAGTGAGAGAGATCTGAGATACTATGGTGATATTTTCCTTTGTCATGAAAGACATGTCGAGGAAGACAGCAGAAGCCATGAATTTGACATGTTGGTCAAAATACAAGGAGCCCAAGCCAACAGATGGGAAAGCAAAGGGCCTCCAGCTATTTCAGATGAATCCCTGTGGTGTCTTTTAAAGATGCCCAATCTCAGAATAAAGCCACAGAGTTCTTCCCATCACTTAACAGCCCGGTATGTCAAAGTTCATGAAAGACATTCTATTTGCTTCCGTTCTCATAGATTCTTACTAAGCATCAATGTTTCGTCAGTAATCTTTTGTATAAGAGGGATATAGTCAGTGATATCTGAAAACTGGCTAATTAAAGTTTCCTTCTCAGGCCTCTTATCCCCAGAATTAAGCGATTATCTTTTGCTTTTTTGTTCAATTTATTTGTTTAAAAATTTGGGCAATTATGTGTTTGCAAAATTCTGGGACAGTTTATACTATCCTGAACCTAGGATTTTTTAAATACACCATAAAATATACCAAGTCCAATCTCTCCTTGACTAAAATTTAATAAGCATTCAAAATTCCATTTTGAACAATCATAAGCAATCATTGTTTAAGAGAGGAAATTCAGGTAATACTACTATACTCAGAGACTACATTTTTCATTCATGAGTTATTTTGATAAGACAGTACATCCCTAAAATATTGGAAATATGAATAAAAGAGTATCAATTAGAAAATTGACACTTGTTATTGGGGGTTTTTTAGGCATTGAAATCACTGTCTCCCAACTATGAATCTGTCCTATTAAGGTAAAAGTGCTGATATTTGAAAAATATCATCCTAATAAGATTACATACTGGACTATGTTGAAAAAGCACCAACCACAGTTGCTCATTTCAGAGAACGATCCAATTCAAATCCCAACTTTATCATTCAGTGCCATTGAGTTAGAATGATCAAATTCCTAGCTAAAGGAAATATGCAATGACCTTAAAGTAAATTACCAAACAATCAACAAGCAGTGACACTAGGATTAAAACAATTCAGAGTCCAAGAGATGTAAGAACTAAAGATATCTTAATAAATAAGCCTCTTTCTATTCTCTTTTTACCTGCTTTTTATAGACTATTGTATATAAGGGAACAATGTAGGGTTGCAATGCACTACTTAGGTGGTTCTTCGTCACGGTGAGGTGCAACGGGAGTTCATGGAAGAGAAAGTCAGGGATGATCCAGTGAGAGGGCAGAGGCAGGAAAAACATAGAGTGAGGAAGAAAGAGGGATAAAAGCTGATGTAAGTTTGCCAGGTTGAGTCTTTTTTTTTTTTCATGACTTTTGAAAATCATCAGCTCAGCTGTCTTTGGGATGTAATTTATAAGTTTCAACAGAAGCCAGAGAGTGAGTGGTAATAAGACCATTGAAACCAATGGATAGCAGTTTAAAGCTACAAGAGGTCACTGTTGTGCTGTCTTTGGATCACTATGTATTTTCTAGAGAGAGAGAATTACTTTTAAGAACTTCAAGTCCAGCACCTTTTGCTAACATAATTCACTGAAAATTTTAGAAAAACATGACTTTTTTTCTTCAAACTTGTTCTGAACTGACTTGAATTTTCCCACTCAGGGAGCAATTCAGAAAAGATTGTCACCAATCTTTCAAGTCTAAATTTCTTAAGCACAGCACACCAGGCAAGAGCTAGGCTAGTGTCTTTAAGAGCAAGGTTGCTTCAGTCTTGGTATGGTTGCCCCTTTTCCATTTATCAATTTTACTTTTTGTTTCATCTCTACAGGAAACTGTGTGGTTGGGGGAAAGGGGAACATCAAAGAGTGCCTGCTTTTTCTGGAATCACATGGGCTTTTAAGTAGGATTCTGCCACTCTAAGAGGAAAATCCTGACAGCTACAGTCACCAGTGAAAGGAAATAAATTAACACTCTGGACTGGTATTCAAAGCTCTGATTTCATATGAATGTTACAATGATCATTCGATACTATAAAAGACCCACGCTGATGAATGGCTTCATAACCTCTGACAACTATATGAAGTTGTTTTATTAAATATGGTCACCTGCTGTTCTTTGTCTCTTCTGAAGACAGAATGGATATAGGCTCAAATTACACCTCCTGCAGGAGAGATGTAATTCAGATATTCAGGATTTCCTAATTGCAGTGGTTGTTATGAAAGGAAATTGATTTCTAATTGCAATCTGTCTCCTTCTAGAAAGAAGACATCACTGTGTTTAGAGTCTCCCTCAGTTAAAGAAAAATATACCTGATAATTGGGATCTTCATAGGACACAAGCCTATATCTCTAAAATTCACCTCTGTTGCATTAGGATCAATAGGCTCTTCTTCCAGTAGTTTGTATATAAAAGGACCTTGAATTCCCTCACATTTATTTCAGAGTCAAAGAGCAAAAGAGTGCACAGTGACATTTGTTAAATAATGTGTATTATGATTTCAAATAAAACTCACAAGTTATGTCAGCCATCATCATGCATTAACTGAATCCTCCAAGATCATGGTAAAACCTAGGACCTTTCCATCACATTTGATATAAAAGCACACTCCTGAGCTATAACCTCTTCTCTGCTGTTGCTCAGCCACTCCACTTCCTTTCTCATCCACAGTCAGCTGTGTGCTTGCACTGCCAGTCATTCAGTCAGTGTTGGGACAGGGATGCCCTCCAGGAACCCTTGCAAGAGCCCATGAGGGTCTGGAAAATGCATTCATTACCCTATTGCATTCCAGCCCCAGAGAGACCCTTTTGACCTCCTTTTGTGGAGGGAAGGAGAGCTAGGTTCCTGGAGTTCTCCATTCCAATCAGTCACAACTCATTTCATCACATGTGCTCTGGATGAAGCTATAAAATCAGGCAACCACTCAAGAGAAATGGTGTAGGCATTAACTTTGAGCTGGTTTCCGGTGGTATATACTCTGTTTCTTGCCTCATTTCCTCTAGTGCTCTGTCATCAAATTTAAAGGATTTCTAAAGACAATAAAGTTGAAAGCAATGGAAAGAAACTTGGCCAGAAAAAGAAGAGAAAACAAGCCTTCAATATTAAAATCTTTTAAAAGGGATGAAGGAATTACATTAAATGGCAATTACAATACAGTAAGGAAATGACTCCGAGGCTGGTAAGCTCATCATGATTTGGGGGAAGAATTCCAGAGTAGAGCAGACAAAGGCAAAGCTTTGGAGCCAGAGCATAGCTGCCACTGCATTTGTGTCTGGGGGATGTCACTAGGACAAAGGCCACTGAGGTCAAGGTCTATGGGAAGACCATCACTAAGGCTTCTCTTCTGCCTTCAGTGGTCCTTGCCTTCCACTGCTACTCAAGTCTCAGAGTAGCTGAGAATCATGACGGTGACCTCAGAACACCTAGTCGAATGTTTAGTTTATTCAGTGACTCTCGGGAACCTGACAGGACCTCTCAGTCGGGATGTTAAGAAATGTAAACAATGGACGAAAGAGTTTTTCATCCTCAGTTACTTGTTAAGAGTTGATCACGATTCAGTTAATACATCCTCAATCACTGCTGCTCAAGTGTTCCCTGAACCAAACCTCCAGACCAACTCGGCCCAGGAGCTGGTCACTTACATGAGCAATGGCTCTACCTGGTAGATGGCCTTTATCATGTTGATCACTCCAGTCTTTTAAGTATTTCCTTCCTTTCCTTTCCATCCCATGTGTCTCTTTTTCTCTCCCTCTCTCAATCTCTCTCCTTCTCCCTCTCTTTTTTCTTTTGCTCTTTCTTTGTTATTCTGCCTCTCCAAACTAAATTATGAGTCTCTTAAGAAAAAAGCCATGGTGTCATCTATCCTTGTGCTACATCACAAGCATCAGATAAATATCGGGTGGGCAGAACAAAACTGAAGGTGTGGGAGCAATTCTAAGGCTGGGAGAAGGAGGAGAGGAGAGAGTGGAGAAATATGGCTCCTTATCTATAAAATGTATATAATACTCATCTCTCAGCATTAGCTGAAGAATCTGGTACTGTGCCATACATCTCTGGTATATGCTATACCCTCCCTTAAGTGGTTGTTGATATATTGCCATTATTATTACATATTATAATTTTTTTAGTAATGATATTATGTGTATTACTGAGTTCCTAAGTGGCCCTGGGTGACTTCTACTGCTGGGGACTTGAAGTGACTGTCTTTTTCCTCCCAAAATAGAGACTTGACAATGTTAGGAAAGGCTTTCCCACTACCCACCACTCCTCTTTTCCATGTTTGTGCTTTTCCAAATATGTTGTCGCTTGTGTTTTCTCTGCCTTTTACGTCTTTTGCTAAAGGTAATTTATTCCATTCTAGTGACTTTAATATTAAATTCTAAATCTGGTTTTAGCATGAAGCTGGTTTACAAAACAGAGGAAAGAACAGCAGATGAAGCTGGGGTTGGGGAGGATGATAAAAATAATTTTTTTCAATGTGGGACAAATAATTCTAGTCTATTTTATGTCAGGTAAAACCATTCAGCTCATATGGGAAATGGATTTAGTTTTCAGATGTTTCTCTTTGTAATTAGTAATAAATTCTGGTTCAAATAATAAGAGAAAAACAGGAAGGGAAAGAATCTTGAATCTATGATGCATAACTTTTGGATAATAATTATTGCCACATTTTTTGTATTATTGTGAAAGTAAAATATCAGACCAGCATTTAGATTGGTTTATGGGAGGAAAAAAGGAATATCATTTTGTAATTGGCATTAATATTCCTAATATTACCTGATATATCTGATAATTGACATTAATACTTCTACATATTATAAAATAAAGCACTTGTCCATTTACTGCAATGCTCTGTTTTGAACAGATTGATTTTAACAATCTAATAAATAATAAACATGCAGGCAATTGGATATTCTGATCTCTTCCCAGGGCACTAATCAGAACTTAGTATATTAGAACTTTAAATATACATTTTAGAGTCATTAATTTTTAGGTGGTATTTAATTAAAGCTATGAGACCAGATAAAATTTCTCAGTGAAAGAACAGAAATGCACACTTTTTTTGTGACAATTGTTTTTAGCTGTCAATCATTGAAAAACTATGTAATCAGACCTAATAACTGGCGATCAGTTCCACCTTCAAAGAGAGATAAACAACTATGGAAACCATAGGGTAATATAGGTATCAAAGAAAAACCCATCTGGGATCAAGTAGAAGACACTAGTCTAAACCCCTAAAGATGTTAGAAGTGATTTGAGACTGTATACTTTACTGAAGACAAGCATGGCTAGGTTTTACTATTTATTTGAGTGGTCATGTCTGAAAAAAAAAAAGAAAAAGAACACTTTATTTTGCCTTTCCTTCAAATTAAATTCTAAAATAGGTTTATATTTTACTAACTCGCATTCTAATTAAAATGCCCAAATGAAACTGTATAACTTTATGACACTATTTTCTGATCCTGCAATCTAGTCTGATTTCTTGCTCAGGCTGGTTTCTTCAGATTAATGTTCTCAACCTCCATGCAATTCCGAAAGTGGATCAACATTCTCCATTGAATGGGCAGCAAAGTGCCAACACATTGTATTTTCCTGAAATAATAAAATAAAATGATGTCCCTAGATACACATGTATAAGAATCCTAAAATTAATGGAAATGTTAAAAAAACAGAGCCAGTACACTGTAAAAGCTTTTGCTTTTTTGATATGCTTTTCTTTCTTAGGTCTTTTGATACTTAATTCATTTTGTATGGGAGGACAGTGTAATGTTTTACTAGTGGAAACAGCAGTAGTAGTAAACACTAGTAGAAAAGATAATGCATTTAGGTATCCCATGTGGTATCAAATGTCATGGTTCAACTGAGAATCAGTGAGGTTAGCCAGGAAATAGCCATGAAGCTTTAAAGAGCCATTGTAGAGAACAAAGATATTAAGTACAGAGCAATATGAAAGTGGCCAAATTCAAAAGTAGTTTTGACTGTATCTCTCCTCTATACATATGAAGACATGTATTCAGATCCTTTCAATCTTTAGGTCTCAGCCCCATATATACAATGTGGTAGGTTAATGAGTTAGAAGACTAATTTCATCTTAAACTGTCTCCCAATTTAGGGAATGTTATCACAGAAAGCTAAGGATGTATCATAACTCCATTCATATCTCAGGTCATAAACAATTCCTGTATGTTCATTTAATAAAAATCATGTTGTTGTGCCTGGGGTGGTTTATCAGATCACAATTCTCACATCTTCTCTTCAACTTAATAGGACCGGGTCAGTATAGTAGCTTCTTAAGCCTTGTTTATTTTGCTCAGGAATCTACATTCAGTCAGGGCTTACAGGGGATAGCTTGTTTCTGTCCACTCAGAATGCCTGGGATGACTTCGAAGCTGGGATTGAGAATCTGAAGGTTTGCTCACTCGCATGTCATAATTGATGTGGCGATCTGTGGAGATCTCATCTAGGGCTGCCAATCAGAAAGCCTACACATAGTTTCTTTGCTTTCTCACAAAATGGTGTCTGGGTCACAGAGACAAGTGTTCTGAGAGAGAAAGAGACAGAGACAGAGGTAGAGCTAGAGAAAGAGAAAGAAAGAGCGAGCAGGTGGAAGTCTTGGCAGCCACACACCACCACATCCACAGCATTCTATTGATCGCTGTAGTTACAAGTGCCATCAAGACTTCAGGGTAACAGAAAGAAGCTCTATTTGAAAATGGGGAATCTTTATTAGGAGAGGCAAAGTTTTGTAAGAACATATTGGAAGTACAATCTCCATAACTGGTTTGCTCAACGTGCATCAGTATTGTTGCAGAGGCCTTTTGTTGTTATGTTCTAAAGGAGCAAAATTTTATCATGAAGGAGGGAGTTGATGAATATGAGGAAGAGAGAAGTAAAGCAGTGAACAATTTTATACACAGTTAAATGTTGACCCTAACGGATGAAACAAAGGGAGATTAGGAGGGAAAGAAAGAAGCAGATATCCTCACTTTCCTCCTTTTGATATGGAAAGGCAGAGGGTTCACAGAGAGAAGAAGGTAAAAGAAACCCCTGCTCAGTGAGGAGAAAAACCAGTATCACCAGATGGGGCGGGGCAAAGTTGATATTTTCTGTATGGTTTGGGGTGGGAGAGGATAGTTTGGGGAAATCAGACCAGTTGTAGTAAATTAAAAATGAAATTTTGCCCACCTGAGTATCACTTCTACTAAATTTGAGTATATACACATCTACTAAATTTGTGAGCCCTCCCTCCTACCATAGAATTTTGGAAAGCTGACTCTTATAGAAACAGTTTAGCTCAGCTGAAAAAAGAGACTGTCTTCCATTCACAAAATTGGGATTCAAGGACTTCAATAACATACTTCTACACAGCAGAATAGAATACAACCTTCGGGGCATCCACTTCAGAGCATTTCCTCCCATGTCATCCTCTCCCAAGTGAACGTGTCTGTCTCCTTTCTTTCTAATGGAAAGTCAAAATAGGCATGAGTTCAGATGGGAAAAGGGAGGACAGACTGAAGGTATGAAAGCCCCAGAAATCTAACTGCCAAATGCCCATTGATTCTTGAATATAATAGTCTCATCAAAAAAAGAATTCATTCTTTCCAAAACACATGAAATAATTAAAAGATATCACTGAGTCAACTGAGAAAAAGTCAAAGGCCATCTCAGATCATTTTACCCTGCTAGAGGCTGACTACACAGAGGAGGAAATTTTCCTCAATAGAACTATTAGCCACTATAGCAGTACAGTCATCAAAATGAGTCCAAGACTGTAAAATCAGATTACCTTTCAGAGTAATAAGACCACCCATATCTGTTTCAGAACATTTTGAAGTACTTGACATCATCTCCAAACTGGTATAAAGTAAGAGGAATTATGAGAATTACATTTTTGAAATCTATATTTTACTCTAGCCAGTTACAATTTTCTTTCACAAAGTCATAGTAGCATTTCTTAATATTGTCGTTATTTTTTCTTAGTCTAACCCATTTTGCAGTATGTTACTTTATCATTTTGAAAATTGTAGAATGCATATATTCTTCTGAGGCATATTGTCCAGACTGTATTTCTTTTTTTGAATTCAGCATACTTAGAAGTCTGATTTAGAGGAGTATGTTTTAAAATTGTCTGTCATATGGATAGTTAATGTCTTCTATGTAGTATACAGAGATTTGTATATTAAGATGGATAGTATGTAGCAGTTCAGCTTCTGAGTAGGAAATCTCATTTGTCTGCACAAGAAAATATTTCATGGTATAGTCAAATGTATTTGCACATTCAGGGCTCTATTTGCATGTACAAATATGGGTTTCAAGTACCCAATAAAATTAATTGTTCACATAAATATGTATGTTAATATAGAATATTACAGTTCTCAGATTCTTCTCTATGTAAAACATCAAGAATGAATGAGCTCATTAGCTTCATAAAAACCAATTATTTCCCTTCAAAGTGTCTTATTTAAAAAATGTGGTTCCTCCATCTTTGCAACCTTTTGAAACTAGAAACAAATAAAAGAAACCAAAAAATATTTTTGGATGGCAAATATCACACAAAATATTCACTTCAATTACAGGACAAGGACAACAGAATTAAGTTGTTGTTTCAAGAAAGATTGTCAATTCCCTCCCAGAAAATTATATAGAAACCTATTAAGCAGCTATTGATTTGGGAACTAAATTCATCAGAGTTACTTCCAGAAAGCAAGATATGATAATTCTCTTAACCCATGGAATTGCCTGTTTAGACTGGAATCCCACCCAGCCTTGTGTCTCTATCAGATCTAAAGTTTTAATATTTTGTTGGGTAATTCTTCTGATTTTCTCAGATGTGACATTTTAGGTACTAACCTTTATTGAATACTCAGAAGAGGAAACTAGTTCTTCAATGGGGGATAATTTTTTTAAATGTGCCTAAAAATGAATTTTAGAAAACTAGCTTTCCTCAATCACTTTTCCTCATTAGTGGTACCTTTCCCAAATTAACTTTGAAAATTAAAATTAAAGTCTAAAAGTGCCTTTAGAGTACTTTGATCAATTTTAAATGGCTCAAAAATGAGGATTTTATTAAGGCTTTGGAAACAGATTAATAAATTCATGCCTATAATTTTTCTCTATTATTTTCTAATAACAATCTCTGGGCTAATGACTTATCTTAAGTTCTCATTCAATGATGTATAATCAGTGAATGACTATATTCAGAACTCCTCCAAAATAATCAATTGTGAAATTTAACATGGCTTATTTGGGCTCACAGCATAATTTTCTTTAGAATGCTGTCTTTTTCTTTTAGACCATCAGCAATGTAGATATACATATATATACATATGTCACTAGTATAAATTTGTATACATTTCTGTATTCTGCTTCCATTGCTATCATTCTCCATAAAAGACTAGAAATTCTATTATGCATGTCTCATTCATTCACCAAGCAATTAATCTGTTCTCTTAAATTAGGAGACATTCATTATGTACTAAGGGGGACACAGAGAAGTCAGAAGTCACAGGGCCTGCTTTAAAGACACTGAAATCTGGTTGTGAAGAAACACGTACAATATGATCTATTATTTTCAAAATGGTATATTAAAATCTGAAATTGTACCTTCCAACAAATGTAAAGAAGTGAACAGATGGGACTGATATCTGAAACAGTGGGCTTGGTGATCATTTTCAGTGTCATGAAGAAGCACAGACTGTCAGAGGAAGGAACAGGTGTTTCAGATGGAAGGAATGATTTCAGCAAAGGAACAGAAAGGTAACTAGGACACCTGGGCAGAAGTCAAAACAGCCAAAAGCTGCTACAAGCCTGTTAAAAGAGGGCTAGATATTGAGAATATGTAATGCAAAAGACAAGTAGAACTGTGTTAGCTACCTATCATGCCGAGGACCATCACACAGGCAGCTTTGTTGGACTAACTAGCCTCTGTGACCATAACAGAGCCACAGACTGGTCATGCATCACGTTTAGTTTTTTCACATAATCTCAGGTGCATTGTATCCCACCATTGTAGAAAACTCTGCTAGCAACTTCATTCTATATGCAGAGTAATAAGGGGGGAAAAAGTCAAGCATCTGTGTCCATATCAAAATACTGAGACATGACCCTAATATGTCTCCACCCTGATGTAAAATTAATGTCTCAATTATAGTAATGAACCCTTCTATTCTGAAAAGTACTGGTGTCTCTGATGACCATGAAAGAAGTGGCTGTCAGTGTTCAGTTGCAAAGGAAGCCAGATTAAAAAGTACTGAGAGGTGGAGAAAGTCTAGAAGAGAAACTTATCGGCCAAAATCCAGCTTCCCATTTAAAGAACGGTCTTATGGTCTCATCTCCAAGAGCTAGTACAGTCACATTTAACTTCTTGCCAGAGTCCCAGAATTTCTGCCATTCTTTGACTTTTTCTACTGGTCCACAACGATGCCAATTCATGCACAAAAGGCTATTTACAGTAAGTGTGCACAGATATGGTCATCTTTTGTTTACCCACTGCAGGACAGGGTCCATTTCTGAATGCCTGCTTATTGTTTCCACCCAGTAAAAGAAGTAGAAAATATAAAAGATCTATGAAAGCATCTTGTCAACTCTTTCTCTTGTTTTCCTCAACAGTGCAGGATGCTGTCAAGTGTAAGTATCCACTTTAGGGCGCCTCCAAGGACAAAGACAGGGAACGCCGATGGCCTCTACAGAGATGTCCAGCAGGCCACCCAATGGGGCTCTGGGATTCCTTATGAGAAATGATGAAAAAACATTCTTTATCATCACATATCACCTCCCAGTGTGTCTTTCTCCTAGAATTAATCAACACAAAGAGACTGAATTCAAGGAAAAAATTTCAGGGAAAAAAAATACTATTTTTTTTTTGTTTTTACACATTCAGATGCAGTGACTTCTTTCATTGCTATGAATAAACTGAAGACTTATCCAGCTGAACCCTCTCACTGTGTGTGTGTGTGTGTGTGTGTGTGTGTGTGCGCTCGCTCCTGGAGTGGAGGAAAATCTCGGCATCTACATCTGAAAACTTTGTGCTGCGTTATTGAGCTCCAGCGGTTTTTAACGTCCTGCATACATCCTCCATGGCTGGCCTACTTGAGGCTTGTTCCGTCATGGAAAACAACGTTCAAGTTTGCGCCAGAGTGGCACGTGAGGTTTGCTTAAAGTGAAATAGAGTCTGCCGATCTGTTCAGTGTCATAATCAGAACTCTGGAAGTGTTTGGCTAAATCCTTGTGCTTTTCTTCTGAATTAGAAGACTTTTCTTTCTTTAATAGAAATGAAGCAGACCATGCAGCATGTTGAACGGCAACAAGCTGTTGTTATTACAACAGAGCCCAGTGGGGCAGCCTGCACAGAGTTCCTTTACTCCTGGGTTGGCAGACATTGTTAAGATTTGGAGGTTACACCAGAAAGGGAATCGTCCCGTCTCTCTCCACGGAACTAGCTTGCTGATGGTGAAACTATGTTAAAAGTCTCAGAATGCTGGCTCTGGCCAAGGCCAAAGGTATCAAAAAGCAATCAGAGATTTCCTATTGAATCCAAAATACATCAGCATTTATCCAAGAGTACCCTGTTTCTCAGTCATGATTGATAATTAGGTACTTGAAAGTGTTTTCATCTAAAACACTAAATGCTATGATATGCAGTGAAGCATTTGCAACCTCAGTGCTACATCTATGAGGAATGTTAGGGCCCACAGTGTGCTCCCAACCCTGGCTGCATGCTAAGACCATCCAGACTGTTCTCACTAAATACCTATACCCAGAACCCCATTCCCAGAGATTCTGACTTAATTGGCCCATGGTGGAGCCAGGAATTGGTATTTTTAATAGCTGCCCAGAAAATTCTACTATGCAGCCAAGGTTAAATGCTAATTCGAAAAAGCCTAAAACTCACAAGCTGAATTTGAAATGAACTATAGGTATATTGGTATATTGTAATAGTGTGTAACCCTTTCTTAGATGAATTTCAGGAACTTCTAGATGAAAATTCCTTTGGCCTAGCAGGACGACTGTCTCACCACTCTACTTACTGTCGCCTGCATATTCAGGAGCTCATTGACATAAAAAGACAAGTGAGAGACAGCCTAGTTTAGCTTTTATATATTGGGTTCAAGTCTTTACTCTTATGTTATTTATCAGTGTGATCTTGGTCAAGCTACTTAGTCCCTCTGTTCCTTAATTTTTCCCTGTGTAAAGTGATAATAGAAACTCCAGTTGAAAGGACTAAATGCCTCAATGTGAATGAAATACTTGTGTTGGTTCCTGGCCCATGGAAAGCTCTACATTAAGTATTGGCTATTACTACCCCTAAGCTGTCATTAACTGAAACATAAGGATGCACAAAATCCCAACCTGAAGTGCTAATGCATGAACAGAGTTCTAAATATAAAGAGTTGGCTTTTGTTTTCTCTCTCCTCAAAGCTACCATTTAATGATCTTTACAATCTTGGAATTCAACCCAAAATTCAGCCACATGAAGAATTTTCTTTCATCAAAAGATTGCATGTGTTTGCCAGTGTTTGCAAATTTGGGGTCAGTTATAATTATATGTTTACTGACATCATTGTTGTGATACTATGAAAATTATAGTTTTCAAAACAGCACTGTATTCCCAGATGTCTTATGTACTCCTATGGCAGTTATGGTTATATTTGAAAGTGTAAACATTACATAAACCTGAAATGTAAATTTCCATTTGTACAATAACAGGACTGAAATGATGTGGGTCCAAAGTGCAATTAAAAAAATATATTTAAAGGACTTAAGTGTAAGCATAGGCTTCACTTAGCTAGTTAATTCATTGCTTGACAAAATATCATTGGGAAACTGTTGGTGCACACCAATACAGCTTGGACTTTTTCACTCAGACTCTAAATTAATGTTTTGTTTTCAATCCTGAATGGATATTTTCTCTTGGGGGTCAGAATAAAGATTTCAGTCATATGAAGTAGGAGGAAAAAAATCTTCCTACTGCTCGAAGACTATGTAGTTGAAGGTGAAGAACATTGATTTAATTAAACTTGATGTGACTGAACTTTGACTTAATTCATTTCCCTCCCAAGGAAGACTGGTGTTTCTGATGTCAGAAACTTCTTTTCCCTCAAGGCAAGTGCTTCATTCTTACAGCAAGAGACTGCAAACTTTTTCTGTAATATAATATGTAAATATTTATTCTGTTGAAAATTACTGAATTCTGCTGTTGTAGTGAGAAAACAGCTACAGACAACACACAAGCAAATGAGACTACCTCGTGTGGTAGGTCCTCAAAGATACCCACATCCTAATCCCTAGAACCTGTGAACATTACCTTATGCAGCAAAAGGAACTTTGAATATGTGATTTAGCTAAGAATCTTGAAATAGGAAGATTATACTAGGAAATAAGAAGATTATAATGGGATAAGCTGAGGGAGGGGGAGATTGGCTAAATGTAATTACAAGTTTTCTTACAACAAGTGAAGCAGAGACATTTAACCAGCAAGACAGAAGGCAGTATGGCAGCCAAACTAGGCTGCTGGCTTTGATGATGGAAGAAGGGGCCACAAACCAAGGAACTCACAGAATGAGTCCATAGAAGCTGGAAAAGGTAAAGTAAGGGATTGTCCTGTAGAGCTTTCAGATGCAACACCTTGATTTTGTCCCAGTGAAACTGATTTCATACTTCCAACATCCAGAACTGAAGAGAATAAATGTGTGCTGTTTAAAGCCACCAAATCTGTGGCTTAAGAACTAATGCATCTGGATTCTAACAAAATTGTATTTACCAAAACAAGTGGCAGGCAATAGTTTGCCAACTCCTTCTCCATGAATCCACCTTACAGGATTTATCGTAGTGTATTCTGCAAGTCTCTATTACCTGCTTTCTCAAAACTGAACATTTTCTTCAGATGCCATGGGTCTTGGAGTCAGCAGTACTAGATTTTAATTCTGGTTCTGTCGTTACTAGTTATGTAATCTACTCACTAACCTCTCAGTGCCTCTGCTCCTATGTCTGCAGGGTGCTTACCTGGAATAAATCAGATAATGCATGGATCATCTGCCAGGAATGCTTGGCACAGTGGTCGGTAGAGACCACCTTGCCCACACCCATACTTTCACTCTCTTTCATGTTTTCATTCTTACTTAACACTTGTCTAACATATTGCACAACTTACTTAGTTATTCTATTTAGTCTGTGCTGTCTGAATCCCTTCACTATGATAGAAGCTTTTAGAGGGCCAGGCACAAAGAAGGTATTTAATATTTGTTGAATTAATGTACAATGAGTAAATAAGTGTGTGTTCAATGAGTGATCAGTCAATTATTCGAACAGCGGAAGTCTTACCACCAGCATCTAAGAGTAGTGCCATTACATAGGAGTACCAAGTCCCATTCAGTCAAGGCATCTAGACTTCAAAGCAGTCCGAGAAATACACTCCAAATGGATACAGGTAAATTAGACAACCTGGATGAAGACTACACAGATGGCTCCAAACTGCCTTCTCTACAGTCCCCCCTACACCCATCCCCAGAACACAACACTCTCCCTGCTTGCAAACAAGCTTCTTTCACACTATTTCCTTTCCCTCAGGTATTTCAGAATGAAAAGAACATGGGTTCTGGGAGGGTGGGGTTTCCTTCCTCTGGAGCCACATTTTCCTGTAAACTAAGGGGAGAGGGTATTCTATTTTGGGAATGATTAATTAGAAATATAAATTAGAATTTTAATAAGTTATTTAGTATTATTGGAATAAGTTCCTTTCATTGAAAGGAATCTTACTGGAGTGTGGTCCTATCTTGTTTTTATCTTTATTTAGTAATACTGAATGACTTAAGTGGCAAATTTGATGAGGGCATCAAAATAAAAACAAACAGGGTCTAGTCTGGTGCTTTCCCATCAATCAGCCCTGTGGTTAGACACTGTCCTCTTTGGACCTTCCTCTCCACATCTCTTTGTAGGAGTGGAAGCATTATTAGATACAGTTTTAAAGCCTTGTCTAGCTCTATATTTTTGGAATAGCATCATAAAATTAATATTATATTCCTCATTCTACCTGGTTTATATAAACATTACACAGAGTAAACATTATAGAAAGTGTTCTGTCTTCATGGAGATTTTAAAATAGTATGCGCATCCAGTGTTTCTACAGAGATTTGAAAATTTCAAAGCATTATCATATTCTTTCATATTACCCTAAATTCATGTGGTATGAGGAGGAACAAATTAATATTTATCATAAATAGTAAGGACCTCATGTCTAAAAATAAGTAAAAGAGACTACAAGCTAAATATTGCTATTAAGAGCAGTTTGCTGAATGTGATTTTTTTTCTAAAAACCACTTATTTCATTTAGTAAAGAAGGGGAGACAGCATAATAAGATCTAAAAGGACAGATCTACTGTCCTTCGTGCATTATAAAAAATCCATGTTGATTTATGATTCACCACTGCTCACACACACACATATCATCAAAAGGGGTTGTGAATGAACCAGCTAGCTTATACAATGAGCCACACTGCTCTCTTAAAATCTTTTGAGCCATCCTGTTTCAAGAGAAAAGAATGTAGTTCATTCCACACTTAGCTCTGTGGAAGAAAACCAAGACTGTCACAAAGTTGAATTTTGTACATGTTTAACTCCTGTGCATCTTTTAAAGCACAGTCAAGTTGGAAACTCCTGTGCATCTTTTAAAGCACAGTCAAGTTGGAATGGTTTCCCTACAGTCCACCCATTCACCCATCCTGTGACTGCTCTGCCTACATTCCCACCAGCCATGCTCCATTATAGGAGCCCAGTAGCAGTACTGTGAGTGTCCCTGACAAGTCCTGCCCCTGCTTGTGTTCCCGCCTTGCAGTGTGGCTCTTGCACTGTGGTAAGTGCAAAGCCTTTTATGTTTATGAATGGCATGTTTATGAAAATGGCAGATCTCCATAAATTCAAATACAGGATAAAAGTGCTTTCAAATTAATCTTCTAGGAGACAATAGCTTGCAATTTAAAAACTAAAATAGATGTTTCTGGAGATGACAGCCATTCAGGCAGGATCATTAACAGAAGTTAATCTAGAAAGTTCAATAAAGTGCTACCAGAACCTCTGAAATAACAAAAAGAATAAATAATGAATTTTTTGAACTGCATTTGGAGCTCAAGGCAATAAAATAGAATTCCAGTACTACATTTAAAATGTCTTGCACAGACTAGAGCCAAATTTATTCAGGAAAAGATGCTTCAGGAAGACCAAAGGCAAGAATGGACAGAACAAATGGAAAGCTGATGAATACAGCCTCAGTTCTAAGGGTCCTGTCTATAACATTCCATGGTTCTTCTGTGAAGCCAGCACAAGAGACAAGGAAGAATTCTAGATCTAATACTGCTCATGATAGGTCAAAATGATCAACCATGAGCAATTCTGGTTCCATATAATTAAAGTTGACAGAGGACAACCTAGTCAGCCTCAGAGCAGCAGCATGATCCCCAAAAAGAAAAGAACTATGCTGATGACATTCCCCTGCTGGGATTTATCACAACCTTGCAACAGCCAATTGTCCTAAAGATGCTCGGTGTTAGAAATGCCTAATAAACCAATCAACTCTTAAAACAAAATCTCCCATTAAAAATGATTAGAAATGATAGTAGAATATAGTAAGATGGCTGGATTAATTAAACATTTAAAAAGTTAAATAGAAAAAATAAGTCCTATTTACAATAGAAACAACTATCATAAAATACCAAAGGTTAACATTTTTAAATGAGTATTATAAACAGAAAAATATTAAATTTTCCTTAAGAATCTAGTGTCTTTAAGTCAGAAAGATTCAGTATCACTGCTTTCTTACAAATTAATTGATACATTAACACACACTCTCAAAAACATTCTTACATTTTCTTTAACATTGTTTTAAGTATTTATAGAAGAAAAAGTGGGAGAAAGTACTCAAAAGATTGATGAACATTCATAATAAGAATATATGAATGCATATGTAGTATATTTATAAATACATATGCATGTATATATACATAATGTGTATACACATATATTATGTATATATATGCATTTGTGTATATATACACACACAGGTATAATTTGCAAAAGAAAATTAAACAATGAGCAAAATAAAACATCTCTCCATCACCATGAAGAACAAATTACATGTGTTATACATAAGAATTTAATATAGATAATTTAAATATAAATAATTAAAGTTGGCATTTCAAATCACTAGGAAGCATAAATTGTCTGACAGCTGGTCTTGGAAAATTGAATAACATATTTAGAAAAAAACCAATTCCAAATGTTGTATTATACTACCAACTACATGTAAATACTTCTAAAAAAATTTAATTAGGAGAATTTATGTTGGAGAATATTTATGTTGATCTACCCATAGACTAGACCATTCTGGAAAAATAAAAACAACAAAGTTTAAAAGCCACTTATATAAAAATGTTTTAACATTTGTTTGTTAATAATACTACATTAAAATTAAAAGGCAATTGAAAAGCTGGGAGATTATTTTTACTGCAGAGATAGAATTTTTTAATCTATAAAAAATTTCATGAATCAATTAGTAAAGCAAATAACCCCAGTGTTAAAATCCTAAAATGTAATAAATATATAATTCACTGAAGTAAAAATGCAAATGCATGATATATCAAAACTTCTGACTTCATTTTTAATCAAAAGTGTGAATTAAAGTAACTTTAGGTAAAAAATGACTACAGTCTCCCAATTATTAAAATATGATAACAACATGTTTGGAAGTACATGAAACAAAAAAATTTTCATACATATAATTTTTTTAGACCCTTTGTGTTGTAGAATCTTTTGTGTGTGTAGTTTGTGAGTGTGTGTGTGTGATTTCTGGTATTTTGCAGTTGTTCTGCAATGAACATGTTAATTTTGTCATGAGAAATAAATTCTTTCAGCATAGTGCAAAAAGGGTCTGGGCTTTCAGGCATTTCCTTGGCCTCTGTCCCTAGGCTACACTAAAAATGTGAAGGATGTTTGTATTGGCAGATTGATATCTGAACTGTGCACACAAAGGTAGGAAAAGGTGGAAATAATGTTGATCCAAATGTCGTTGTGGGAAAGGGATAAATTGTGGCGTGAGACATGCCTTCAAAGTTAATTAGGTAATTATTAGCCTAAAGAAGCAAAAGGTCAAAGTTGCATAGTTTTTAGAGATAAAGCTTAAAAGGCTCATTAAAAGGAAATGAACACAGGAAGTTCCAAAGCTAAACCACAAGCCCCTTATAACTAGAAAGGTCATCTTCTGATCATTTTAACTCATGTTTCTCCATTCAATATGGCAAGGAAGAAAAGTCTGTTACTACCTCCCAATGATAGGAAGAAAGGGTAAAGTTAGAGTAAAGAGGTTCAAGGTTGACAAGCAACATTTAACAGTAACGTTCAATTTTCAAAACCAAGGGAACAAAGGTAGAATGCAGAGCAGTTTGAAACTGACTGCAAAGGAGGGTGCTGTCAAAACCACACTGAATCCTCCGGTTGGCTGAAGAATGGTATAGCCAGGGATAAAAATTAATAAAAATTATATTTTAAAAGGAGAGAGAGAAAGAAGTATCAATGGCAAAGGTCGTTTCAAGAGAAGAAATTAAATGTGGTTTGGTTAGTGTTGATTTAAAAAGTCCATCCAGAAATATGCAAAAGGCACCTTGAAATTAGAATTTAGAGGAGATACTGGGGCAGGTATTGGAAGCTATCCTTGCCAAGCCAATGACCGAAGCACTGAGCGTGAATAGGGACAGTGTGGGAAGAGAAGAATAGAGCGTCAGGGACAGACTGTCCTAAATTTCATATACTCTTGAAACCTAATGAATCAAAGACTGTGGAAGCAGAAGTGAAATTCAGAGAACTTGTTGAGAAAAAAATGACGAAAGATAATTTCATGGAATAAAGAGAGGATTTGGAAAAGCAGCCGCTGAGGAAAATAAGTAACCATACATAAAGAAAACTGCTTTACAAAAACAATGAGAACCCACATAAGAGATACAGCACAAGTTTGTAGAGGAGCCAATCAAGATAGCTTAAAACAGTCCCTGGCAAACATCTGAAACCCACAAAAAAGGAGCAGATAAATACATTTTTTTAAGTCAGGGTATTATCCAAGGGGGATGTTGGTAAATGAGGAGCAATAAAATGTCAAGAAGGTTGCATGACATTTTAGAAAAAGCATGGATTTTGGAAGCAAATAAATCTGTGTTCAAATATTGACCTGAGTGACCTCAGGACCCTTATCTTTTTAAGTCCCATGTTTCTTTCTATGTAAAATAGGGAAGGCTTGTTCACATATTTGTTGTGAAAGGTTAATGGAATAAAAATTCACAAAATTGAAAAACACACTGTAGGACCTGTAGTTACTATTCAATAAATGTTATTTCCCTTCAAGGATATAGGTACTATTATTATCAGATTAATTACAGAGAAGGAGACCCAATGCTTCTTCATTCATCCGTTCAACAGACACTTACTGAGCATCTACTCTGATAAGGTATGTTCCGTGATACAAACAGGCAAATGATCTGACTCAGACTTCTGGCATGTAAAGCAGATAATAAATAAGTAAAAACAAATACGGAGATACATGCACTTTGGAGAAATAAAATGGGGTGGCTTTTTTAGTGTGTCCAGGTGGCTAATTTAGATTGGATTGTGAGGGAGGCTTCTCCAAAGAGGTGTAGGAAGAAATAATCAGCCATGTGAAGATTAAGAGGAGGAGTACTCCAAGCAAGATCAACAGCCAGATGAAAGGCTTTAGGAAAAGGGATCAGGGTGGCATGACCAGGGAACCCAGAAAAGGATCAGTCCAGCTGAGGGTGTCCAGTGGCTGAGTGGAAAAGTGGTATCAGAAGAGACAAGTCAGAGAGGTCAAATTATGGAGAGCTAAGACATGCAAAGAGTGGTGGATTTTTGTCCGTGTGAATTGGGACAGCATTGGGGTGCTGTCAGCAGCCTCAGTAAAATGGTCTGATCTACATTTTTAAAAGATCACGCCAGCTGCTGGGTGAAGAATGGACAATTAATGGGCCAAAGCAAAAGTAGGAGCCTATTTGGTCCTGTTCAGAGAAGAAACAAGGATTGCTTGAACAAAAGATGGCAAAATAGGGATGCAAAGGAGTATGTGAAATAAAGCTATGTCTCTCAGATAAGCTTTGTAGAAGCTGCCACCCTATAATGTGACAGAAAGAGGAGTCAAACATAACAGGTGGATTACTGTTGGATATAAGGGAGTGTATATATAGGTGCCAATTAATGAGCCCAGAAAGCAGAATGTTGTGGAGGGTGGTGAGCACGGGGTGGATGGGTGAAGAGAATGTGTGAGACAGTTGGATGAATATACCTTGAAAATATGGGGGGAGATTTAGAAATGGCCAGTGATATAGATGGAATTTCAAACCATAGGACTAGATGAGATTTCTGAGGGGCAGTGTGCATGAAGGAGAAACAAGATCCCAGCATTCCCACAGAGACATGCCAGCATTTTGAGGTCAAATGGAATGGAGTTTATAAAGGAGACAGAAAGGGAGAAACCAGTAAAGCAGAAGGCAACTCAAAAAAGTGTGGAGTCAGAAAAGCCAAGAGAGGAAGGCATTTCCAGACAGAAGTGGTCACTTCTTTCCAGTGCTGGAGATAAAATACCTAATCATTTTTTTAAATTGGGTCCATTGCATTTGGCAGCACGAAAGTCATGGGTGACCTTGATAAGAATGGTCTCCGTGGAAAGATGGGGACTGAACCCAAAGAGGATTTTGTGTCCTTTCCCATATGCTAGCATCCTCAGCACTCCCCCACTGTATTAAGTATCATCAAAAGTATAACTTAAAATACTGTGTTTATTTTCTTTATAAAATTAACTAAACATGCATTATTTTGCTTAATTTTTTAAAATGTGATCGTGCTCATGTGCTACTTAAGATATTTTCTTTTTCTTTTTTGCTTTCTAACTTGTCACTCAATACCAGCTCTTCTCTGCCATAAAGTAAACCACATTTCATCCCAGTAGTTGTCTTTCTGTATTTTTTCTGTGCCTGCATAACCCTGTTTTTGTACTTAGATGCATACATGCAGCAATATACAGGGTTTTTTTCATTATTGCTGTATAGTTCTACATAGATGGAATTATACCATAAATACTTGATTTTTACTCCCTTATATCTCACAGAAATCCTGAATCAACTGATATAGTTCAACTCTGTTCTTTTTAAATAGTGGCATGATACTCCAGATGTTGCTTTGTCATATAATTAGTTTAACCATTCCCCTACTGATGTACATTAACTTTATTTCTAATCAAACACATGATGATTAATGGTAGCAAAATGCTTCCATATCACCTTATTATAACTACCTTTACTTGAATTTTCAAGTGTTTTCTGTATTTTTATTTCTATTAAAAATATTCCTATGAACATTTATACATGATCATATCTTTTGTATATCTCTAATTTTTTTCTTTAGGATAGAGTCTTAAGATATGAATTTACCTAGCAAGGAGACACAAAGAAATCTTGATAAATTATCTCAAATTTCTTGCCAGAAAAGTAGAAATTTTTATTCCCACAGAGCATACGAGAATGCCAAGGTCACTGCACAACGGCCTAGGAGTTCAGTTGAGCATTACCTAAGGCAGTTATATAGCCAGTAAGGAAAGAGGCCAGATAACAAAACTCCGGTTCTGAGATGTCAGAGCTGATTTGGACAAAGTAATCAGGAACATACTGGCTAGGATTCTTCTAACCTATTCTTGCGTAACTATGGTTACCTTTAATCAATAAATGCCAGAAAGGCAAACCAAGGCACTTACGCTATAATCATCGGTGGCAACAGATTCTTGTTGAACAGACTAATTTTTGTCAAAATTAAGAGTCTTTCCCATTTTCTAGCACCTTTCCAATCTTTAATGGGCATTTCCTTTCTAAATGTCTGCAGGCTGAAATAATGTATGTGAACTTCAGTTGGAAACGAAATTGATGTGTGTCAATTTATAACCCCTGGCATCTAGGAAAAGGACAGTTATGATCCCTACTAATCCCTATTCTTTGTGGTTTTTGCTTAAAGGGCATCTGTTTTGTTTTCCAGCTCTGCACCTTTTATCCTAAACAAAATGTAGATATTCCAATTAAATTTCTGAAAATTTATGATAAAAGCATGGTTACGTGCTTTCCCTGGACCTTGGGCATCAGAATAAAGTTTTAGTTGCTAACTCTTCTTAAAAGATGACACTAGATGAACTCTGTAGAAAAGTTTATGTTTAAAGAGTGATGTATGAAGATAACTGGCAGTAATTCAGAACATAAGATAAACTGTTGAGTCAGGCACTTTGAACTTTCTGATCATTTTTCAGTCTGTCCTTCCAAATTAGGAGATCTGGAAGCTTTTCTTTCCTCTAGCAAATACTATTATGTTTAAAAGAAACAGGGAACACATTTGCATATGTAACATAATTCCTTAGTTGAAACAAACTTATTTAATAATCACAGTCTAGTTTTAGACAATTTCTATTTTTGAGAAATTGCAATTTTGTGGCCATCTGAGCAATTAGTTCAAGGATAAGCCTTAGACTATTGCATTTGGCTAGACTAGTTATAAAATTATTAGGGAATAAACATAATCATGCTCCAGACAAGCCCACTATTCAGACATTAGAGGATTTTTACATCAATAGATGACATAATGATAGGCCTCATTTAAAAAGAGTAATAACTTAGTGAAAACCACATGTATTACTGCTGTATTATTTGCATTGTACTAATTTAATCTCACTCATTAATTGATGGTGCTGACAGTTTAGCCAGTATGAGCACAAGAAGCAGGTGATGTATGTATGATCTAAATGTTTCACATTAAGATGACTACTTGGGTTGTAATCAGAGGAGTTGAAATAATTTAATATTATCCACTACTCCAAAGTCTAAAAAACAGGCAGCATAGTAGATATCTGAAAAATATCTTTTGAATGAATAAGGAAAAATATTAATATACATACAGTTTTTAAATTCTTCTATTTCCATTTCTCAAGCATCTCTCTTTGCCAGGTAATGAACTAGGTTTTACGATGCCAAAATGGATAAGGTGCATTATCTCTTTTTAGGAACTAGCTTAATTTTATGATGCAGAAATAGCAAACATTATTAAGCTGTTTTCACAAGAGTTAAACATGATTAAATGAATCATCCAAATCACAGAATAGTAGATGATCTTAGGACCAAAATCCAGGCATTGAAATTAAGTCCAGTATACTTTCTACCATCTCCTTCTTAAAGTCTTCAAAATTTATGTCCTTTTTTATGAGGCCACCCCCAAATGACTTAGTCGGAATATTAAAAATAGCTTCTGTAAGTGTTCTCTTCCAAAAGCATTGGCAATATATCCATTTATCCATTCAGATATATATATGTGTATGTGCCTATGTGTGCATGCTGTGTGTATAATTATCTATGCATCAGATTCTACATGATGGCAATACAGTTGTTAGGAAAGTAAGAACTTCTGCTACTTTTGTGTTTCGTCTATTTGAAGACAATCAGATTAGCTATATTTTGCATTCAATTTGCAAATTCTTTTGGTGAATATATATAGCAGTGGTGGTAACTGTAGGACATAAGGCTTTTTTTCTTTAAACTAGCGGATCTACATCCAAATAGTAGTTTATTTCAAAGAAGATGCTACCAAAGGCTCTTCATTATGTGCCATGAGTGGTGGTATTACTCAGAATGTTGTTAATAAATGTTTTATTTCTAGTTGTCCTCACATTACCATACTTCTGTGTAGATCTTAATGTTTTATAGTCATTCTTTAAAGTAATTATCTTATTTTTATTCCTTACCATAAGGATTATGTAGTTCAGTGTAGGTGTAATTTTCCTGTTTGAAAAAGAAATTAAGGATTAGAGTATTTAAGTGACTTGCCCAAATCACAAAACTCATAAAAGAATACAAACAAGGATTTTCTTTTAGGTTTTCTAACTGCAATTCAGAGGCACTGTGTCTTTAAATATAAAAGAATGGGCTTCAGAACAAAGACAGACTTGGGTTGGAATCTACTTATCCCTCTTGCCAACTATTTATTCTCTATTATTTTTTTCACCTGTAAAAATGGAGCTAAGGAGAATACTTCAAAAAAATCATTACAAGAATCAGATGTGATAATATGCAGAGCCTGGCTTATAGTAAGCATTAAATAAAGAATAGATTTCACAATTATAAAAGTGAAATGATCCTTTTACTAAACCACCCTAAAATCAGTCCCAGTGCTTCATAATCACACTACATTTTTGCCCCCAAACTTACTTAATTCACTATTTGAAATACTATCTGGTTGTTTCAGAATTTAAACTTACTGACCAAATTATAAAAATAATAATATCATCAATAAAGACATTTAAAAAGACATTAAAAGATTCAAAGGCATTCAATGTATTGATTATTTATGTTTTGTTATACTGAGAATGTAAGGAATTATTTTTCAATGCTTTTTCTATTTTCTGATCTGTCACTTAATCTTTTTAATTTCACAATTTAACTTTATTAGAATAAAAATCAGCTCTCTCAGAATCTCAGTAACTAGAGAAAGGGTCTATGGTTCTAGGCAAGAGCATTTTGTGGCCATAATTTAAAAAGACAAACTTGAAATCATTTCCTTGTACCTTGTCATACCAAGGGACTTCCCCTATTGGCTCCATCACTTTATTCAAATATTTAATCTCCTACAACTTGGGCCCTGTGCTGTGTACATTTTCTACTCTACTAGACTCAAGCACCCAAACAATTAACACCATGGGTCACATTTCCTTTGCACCTCCCATTGTTCCTGGCACTATACCATCAGATGCTCAATAAACACATGGTAAGTGAAATTATATAGAAAGGCTAATTTTAAGGGTATTATAAATATGCCAGAATGGCTTATAAAGAAAAGTAAATGATCCCCATCATCCACTTAACACATGTACAATTAAGATCGACTTCCACCATAAAACTCATAAGGCTGATATCCATTTGTCTTTTTGTAATACAGAGTAGCATTCAAAATAAACAGAGGAAGTTTGTTAGCATGTCCAAAGCATGCATAAAGTAACTTTACATTGGCTGAGAGTTTAGGTCATTCCATATAATTGTCACAGGTTTACAAGTCCAGAGCACAAGAGAAATTTAATACTAACAAAAGATAAAGTTGATATTGTATAAGCAGGAATTCTTAGAAAGGAAACATAAAATATAATAGGAAGTTTAAGCCCAATTAACTGAAATTTTGATCCCTGTCACAGAAAGATGCATAGAAAGAACTATCAAAAACCATGGAAGCTGAAAAATGATGTTGGGTTGATTTTGCTCCATTAAGATTTACATCATGTCTATCTAGTAGATAGTATCAAATAATACAATGTAAAATGAAGAAATAAACTAATGTTTTTATTTTGAGAGCATTATCAAAGAATAAGATTCTGTTCCCTGAAATTAAATGATTTTCAAACCTGAACCTTACCATTCAAGTGCTCAATTTTTATTATTTCATAGCCATTCTGATGGAAACCCTTACAAGCGAATTTAATACTTCTATAGACAGTATTTACTAAACACAAATTATCCTTTTATTGACATTGACAATGAACATCAACTCTTATACTTTTTCTTTATGTTAAATTAACCGTCTTCCTTCTTGGGATTCAGCTTTTTCTTATGAGCCTTCCTCTGGATGCTGTCTTCTAGTTTTACTTTTCTGTTTCTTATTTGTTATTGATTGAGAAAAATATGATTAAGATTCTTACAATGTGAGTTAAGAAAAGTAGATATACATTAAATGAAAGTTGCAATAAATTTCCCATGGAATAAAACAAGTAATTAAGTCACTGGAAAATTTTTACCATTTATTTAGATGTGGAAAGCTAAGAAGGAGTAAAATTGAAGAAGGTATGAGTGGGTAAAATTGCAGTATTTCCAGAATCTCTCACCTGGCCTTAGTTCATCTCCATATCAATAGGTGTTTCCAAGGGGTGGAGAGAAGTGGTCATCTCTGTATCAATAGGTGATTACAAAGGGGGTGGAGAGTGAGTGAGCACCAGGACTTGAGAGGTTTGGTGGGGTCCTTTTTACAGCCAGGTGGTGACAGACACCAGCTAGCAAAAGTAGATGAGTGTTTGTAAGCAATAAATGAGTTTCTCCCACTTTATTCCTCCTTTTGACTGCTTTCAGCTTCAAAGGTTATTTGCCCCTGGATGGGAAATATTTTCCCCCCAGAGTTACAGTATTATTATTTAATTATTTGTCTTTAGACACATCTGTCTATTCAATATCCAAGTGGAGATATCGATTGGCAGTTGAGTAAATCAGTCTTGGACTTCAGGGGGATGTCTAGGCTAGAGGTACAAATATAGGAGTCACCAGATGTCTGCAAAGCTATGGGACTAGGTGAGATTACCTAGGAGTAATAGTAGATACAGAAGGAAAAAGCACCAAGAGAATGGGGCTCCAGAAAATGCATGAAGGAAATGCTTCAAAAGGAATGAATGAGTGATTAACTATAGATTAAGATCAAGCCTGAGAATTTACTAGTGGATTTGATAACACAGAGATCACTGGGGACTCAATCAGTGCAGTTTGGGTGGAGGTTAAGGAGGAGAAATCTGCTGGAAGCATATTTAAGAGAAAGAAAGAAAAAGTAGAGTCAGTAAGTACATATAACACTGGTACAGAGTTTGGCTTTTTTAAAAAAGCTGAGAAATGGGTCAATAACTGGACAGAAAAGTAGAATCAAAGGAAGATTGTTTTTTAAGTTGACAGGTTCCAGGATGTTTGTATATTGATAAAAATGATCTAGTAGAGAGGAAATATTGATTATTTAGGAAACAGGAGATTACTTTATCTGAGGAGTAAGAAAAGGAAGTTACCAAGGATGACTCTAAGTGTCTGGTTTATGTAACTTCATGGGTAGTAGAGACCTTTATTTTTAATAGGAAACACTGGAAGATAACAGTTTTGTAAGATCATAAGTTGATTTTGGAAAATGTTAAGTTGGTTGGGCTTTTGAGTCATCTAAGAAATATTAAGCAGGCAGTATGGATTTTAGAAGAGAGTTCAAACTAAAGAAACCTTAAATCAACTGCACATGGACATAATTTAAGCCAAGAGTGAAGGCAAGATCTCCAAGGTCCTCTTAATTATTTGAGATTAGATGATCACCTACATTAATGCCCTACTTCACGGAACAAGAAACCATATTTTAAGCACTGCTTTTTATGTATGGTACAATGTATTCTCATGTATTTTGAATGTTTTTGTATTCTATGAGTAGGCAATGGTAATGTTATTTCATAGATGAAGAAACTAAAGCTCAGAGAATTTTGTTAAGGGTTATACAAAGTCCAAAGTGGTAGAGATGGTATTAAACCCAGTCTGTCTTGACCCGGTGCCTATACTTTCCTTCCTTTACATAGCTATGATTTATATTATCTCTCCTGAATATTTTAGTTACTTCCTAACTGGTCTTACAATCTCCCTAAATTTTCTCCATTATTCCTGAAGTTCTTGAGCTTCCTGGTAGATAAGAATCACTTCCAGAGCATAGTAGCCCCCAGATAAATCAATACAGTAGGTAAGCCACATATTCAATAAACATCCCCATGTGATTCTGATGCAGGTAGTCTGTGGATCACAATATGCATCAGTCTTTGAGTGGTCACATTAATACTACTAAAGGAAAATCAAATCATGTCATTTGTTTGATTAATAATTGACTAAGTACACAAGGCCCTCTGTGACGTGTCCTGGATCTACTTTTCAAGCACAAGTCCCTGAGCCAGCCATACTCTTTTTTGTCCTTCCTCCTGGATAACATCTTTCCCACCCACATACACTTGCAACGGTCCTTCTCCACTCTTAGGCATCCCCCCTCAGCTCCGTTATGTCTATATTCACTGAATGAAATTCTGCTTTTAAAGTACAGTTTAACTCATGTTTACTCTGGTTAGAAATAAGACTTTTTCTTCTTTCTCTAGTACCTACTTTGTGATTGACCATTACCTTGAGTTACTGTTTATGTAAGTACACATTTCTTATCACCCATCAGGAGGATTACAACCCTTCTGTTTCTTTGGATTTCTCCCAGCAGTTTTTGTAGCACAAGTATACATTAGGGATGAGCACTATGTGTTTGTTAAATGAATAAGTAAGGTGGAGAGTAAGCTACATAAAGACCTTACTTCCACTAAGAGTCAAAGAGGCAAACTGAATATTGAAAAGAAGCAAAAGAAAAATCACATCTGCTTCACAGTAGGGTTTTATATAACACATTTTATAAATTATATAGACATAAATATTTTAGGAAAATACCTCTCTGCTCTAAACTAAAATTAAAATCAAAGACATAACAAAATTGTCCTAGGCCTTTTCTCCCAAGATTTATTGTTGCAAATAAGTAATTAAGTAAACTATTAGAGATGGTACATGCCAGATCTCCCTTACTACAACCCCATTAAAGACCAAGACATAGAAACAGAATAAAAGATGTGGGAATAGTGACGATAAAGCCAACAGCTGAAAGTAAGTAGTTACAATCAAAATACAAATGCACAGCTTAGCAAATTAGTTCTGCAGAAGAGTTCAACTTTTCCCATTTCCTTGGCAACTGAAGGTTGTGATGTTAAGTGCTTAGACATCTGCACTCTCAGAACAATCTCTTTCTTTGGAAACTAGAGTAAACACTGCAAAACTGCTATGGGCCAGAATACGCCTTAAGAAAACAAATGGAAAGTAATGAAATAAAGGTTTTAATATGTGAATTATCTTGAGTTTAATGCCTGAAAGGAATTAATTTTCATTTTCCTTTTTTTCTTTAGAAAAAAATGTGAAGGAGCATGTTAATGGCAGGAATTTCCTGGGGTTTCTACAACGTGGGTGTTTTGGGCTCTAGAGCTAGTCATTACTAACTACCCCTACACTCTTAAGAGATCTTTATTGTTGTTCTTAGATTGAACTTGGCACTTGATTAAGGTCACATTTTGCTCAAAGCTTATATGGCATGGACATGAATACCAAAAAAACAGCCAAAATCAAGCAAAATTTCAAGCGATAGAATACAATTCTTTTCCCCACTAGAATGGTTTTAAACTGTCAAAGGGCAAATGTTAATTTTGTAAAATCAAAATGAAAAACCCAAAGTTTTTGTATAATTCAATACTAAGTAATTCGAGACATTTCAGGGTTTCTTTTCTCTTTTTTTTTTTTGGTGAGTCTCCAAACTGTGGTATCTTTTATTTCTTAGTCACAGCACTCAGTCTGCCACTTGCCAGTATGTGCCTGATCTGATTTAAAAGTTAGTATTTTTTTTTATACAAATGTTAAGTTTTATTATGACAATGTGAGAATTAACCATATCTTGTTAGACACGTAGGTACAGGAAACCACATATAAGAATTGCCCAATTATTTAATCAATTTCATTTTTGGTTGCTTTGTGTGATATAAGACAAAAACTTATCTGAAAGTTAGGAGAGACAGGCAGTAATGGAAGAAATTCTCCTCTTTAAGCATAATGCTATAGCTGTCATTTAAAGAGAATCCCAGGGTTCATTCTTTTCTCTCTCTACCTCAGAAAAATAGAGCACAGAGTACCTAACTGCAAGTGGCTCAATGGACTATAGACCCTTAGAAAGGCTAGAGGTACCAAAAGAAATTTATTATTACTACTGTTTAATACCTCAGGGTGAAAACTCATTTTTCCACTTATGGACACTCTTCATCTAGCAAGTGACCATCCATGACATGTTTGATATCTAAAAGAAATCCTAATCCTTTAGAAGGAAGGGCAGCCCCAGAGAAGACAACCAATTGTGGCAAATCAGATGTTCAGATTCATACTCATACAGTATCTCAACTTGATTTCATCATTTTCTCTAGATAAATCAGCACAGAAAATGTTTTCAAAAAATCCTAACAGCCCAGGAATTACACATGCCAAATAATATATCAAAATAATTGAAGTCAACATGCATGGGGTTTGTATTAGTTTCCTGAGGCTGCTGTAAGAAATGCAACAAACTTGATGGCTTCAAACAGAAATTTATTTGCACACAGTTCTGGAGGCCAGAAGTATGAAATCAAGGTGTTGGCAAGACTGTGTTCCCTCTGGGGGCTCTAGGAGGGAATCCTTCCTTGCCTCTTTCAGCTTATTACTACTCTCAGCATTCCTTGGCTAGTGGCCACAACTGTCTCTACTCTGTCTTCCCATTTTCTCCTCTGTGTATCTGTCTATTCCTCTGTGTGTCTTATAAGAACACTTGTCATTGGATTTAGTGAACACTTGGAGAATTCAAAACCATCTCCTCATCTCAAGATCCTTACCTTAACTGTATTTGTAAAGACCCTTTTCTCAAATAAGCTCACATTCACAAGTTCAGGTAATTAGAATATGGACATACCTTTTAATAGGTCACCATTCAACCCAATACAGAGTTTGCATTTCAATGCAAAAAAAAATTTCTTAGTAAAGAACATGGATTGTGTATCAACAATTATTAGCTAGTGTGTAATACTTTCTTCAAATAAGGGAATAAAATTACTGATATAGTTATTATTTCTTATTAGAATTATGTTGGAACCATACAATAATGCTGCTTACAGTACATAGGAATGCTGTATAATTCTCTTGCCAATGGGTTGCAGCTGCGGGCAAGTTCACTATGGATTCCATGTGACCAAAGAAAATGACATCAAAATGTTCTTGGGATGAAAGGGTTATACCCAACTTTATTTCCAGATGGCAGGTCAGTCACTAGAATCCCATTCACTCAGAGCAAGTCTGCATGCAGCAAGCCAGTCTCTGCCTCTGAGCCCCTCTGCCCGCACAGCCGTCCCACACAGCCGTCCTCTGGGCCTCTGTCCTCGGTGTTGCCACCACTCCAGCCTCTGCTCTGCTCTCCTGCAGCCTTGCAGCCCTGCCACCATGTCATGCCCAGAACACTGGGCGGAGCTCTTTATTACAGTCAACAGCCATGTATTGCCCACAGGTGTGCAGTGAGCTAGTCAACCAGGGCCAGGTGAGAATCCTGGCCACAGGAACTCTCATTTTATCCACAATAATGTATGTTCTCACCCAAAATGAATGTTACTGAAATAATAATACATTCTCCTCTAAAGAATACAAGGCATTGCTTCTGTGAACTCCAGCTAACTGAAGCTTACTAATAATTAATGATAATAATAATTTAATGCTCCAGGAACCATACGAAGTGTTTCATAAGTTTTCTAGTTTAATCCTCACAACAATTTTTAATGTAGAGACATTACTGTGTGCCAAATCTTTCTTTTTATAATTCCTTTTTTTCCTTTCTAATAAAACCTCCCCTTTTTTTTCTGGTATTCACTAATTTCCAAAGAGCTGGGACTTTATTAATCAGTTATGATAATCCCAACCCTTTGCTTGTGAGTGAATTAGTAATGAACAGGTAACACAAGTGTGGCCAATGATTTGTAGAGGAGACCCTGATGAAGGGGTTTCCCTGAACATTATTTTAGTTTGTTAGTGCTGCCATAACAACGTATCACAAACTGGATGGCTGGAACAACAGAAATAACATTTTCTCACATTTCTGGAGGCAGAAAGTCCCAGATCAAAGTGTTGGCAGGATTGATTTCTTCTGAGGCCTCTCTCCTTGTCTTACAGATGGAAGTCTTCTCCTCTGTGCCCTTGAGGGGGCTTCCTTCTGTGTGTATCTGTGTCCTAATCAACTCTTAATAAAGGGCACCAGTCTTATTAGATTATGGCCTACCCAAACGACTTCATCTAACCTTCAATACCTTTTTAAAGCCCCAATCTAGAAATATGGTTGAATCCTGAGATACTAGGGGTCATAAATTTTAGGGAGACACAACTCAGATCATAACACACATAAAAGGAGAAACCCAGAACTCAATCCACTTGATGGTTTAAAGGCTGTAATTTCTCTGGGTGTGAAGTCTAAGGGGAGACGGCCCTATAGATGGAGAACAGTAGAAAGAACCTTGGACCTTGTGGTACCATTAAACCGGACATCCCTGACTTAGGACTTCTGATTACAAGGCAAAATTACTGTTCATATTTTTATTTTTTGCCCTTCTGATGCAATATCTAATGACAAAAGTAAATGCTGTTATTTACATTGCCACTTGACAAATGGAGAAAAGTAGGTCTAAAGAAACTTGCCCTTAGTCACACAACTTGTATGAAAGAATGCTAGAGTTCACGTCCAGGTATTTACCACCTGCACAATTGACCATAAATGATAATTCTCTGATGTAACAATACTCTCTCTGACAGTGAATCTTTCACTTCAGTTTTATAAAAGCCTTTTCTGGAATTGCTAAAGAAGCAAATCTTAGAATGTTGCTGGATGGACAGTCTATAGAACTGGAAGCTAGAAACTATCTAAAGAAACATGAAGTTGTCCATGAGAACATTCTGGGGAAAGAGAATCTCTCTATTAAGAGAATCCCAGAAAGTAAGAAAGATGCACTCAGTATAAATAGAAAAAAGTCACTGAACTGCTTGAGATGAGGTCATACTGTGAACAGCCTGATACACAAATCATGCTCTCTAAAGAATTTCTGCAAATCGTTTGAATCTAGTTTTTAATTCTCTAGTGGCCGAATTACAAATATCACTTTAGTTATATGTTCCATTGTTCAACTGGTTTTAATTATATCATTTCCCATGAATTTATATTTTCTTTATTTCCGGTTAAGCCTATCTTTTTCAATTCTCGCCTAATGAGTAGTTATCTTTTTTCAAAACCTCCTTTACATATTTGTTTCACATGCACCTTTTTTCATTTTTCTGGAATAAACCCACTGACTTTTCATGCCCATAGGTGCCTTCTTGTCCTATCATAAATTCTTTTTAATGATTTGTGGCTTTTTCTTTAAAAAAAATTGTATCTGTTGCCCGCATTCCTTCTTCTGAAAAGGAGTAACATCAAGAAGTAAGAAGAGCTTGTCTCACGCTTTGAAGAAAAATTCTAATAATTTAAGTCATTGTTTTCTTCCTTCCTTCTTTTTTTTTTTTCAGTCCAAATCCTTCAGGTTAATTCCTTAGTTTAACTCAGATCTGGAATACCCAGCAGTATGAAGTCCAGGTTACTACCGATTTCCAACTAGTACCAGGAAGGACAGCACCTAAGCTATGATTGATAAGTCACACCTGACTTACCAGAAACCACTGGTCGCACACCACAGCTAAGCAATGTGTTAAAGGAATCTGCCCCAGTGGGGGGACTCTGAGCTCCAGGTCACAGCCTCTCTGCCTTACTTTCTAGAGATGCATGCTTTGTTCTATTTTCTAATTTACTTCAATCCTATTTTATTCAGGCAAACAGTTTTCCACTAGCGTGTAGTCCACAGATGTTTAGCAAGTGAGATTGCTCAGTGCCATGAGAGATAGGCATTGCATGAGACTGAGTTTATGGAATACCTGTAAGAGAGTCAGTTGATTTCAACCCATCATCTGAAAGTAGGAAACAAACCAAAAGGAAGAAACTACTGAAAATTAGATTTTCTTAAACAGTTGAGAGAAAATACTGCAAGGGTGTATCAGAGATATATTAAGATGAGAATGTAAATAAAATTAATATTTTATCATTTGGGGAAGAAGCCATCTTCTTTGAGTCAGTTTAGTGAACTTTAAGCTCCTCTACTTGCCTATTATCCTTTGGGCTATGGACGTACTGCAGCCATGGGACTATTACTGTTATGAACAGCATGAAACTTCCTGTTACCTGTTTCCAGGTACCTGCATCCACTAATATGCTGGACTCTTGCTTACTACACAAGATGCAGGGAAGCAGGACTGAGTCGCATCACTGCAGGGCATATCTATTGCTATTTCAGAGTCGCTTCTGCTATCTGCTAAGATCGAAGCATAATCCATCCAGCTCACTCTCTGGTGTTCTGCCTTAAAAACTGGGCCATGAGTTGAACGTATGACTAATAAACATTTCTCAGCTTCAGGAGGCTTTGTGAATTACAGTCAAATACTTGACAAGTGTTCTTTAAATAGTTAATCAAAGATACATTAATGAAATCTAATGTACAACATCAAAATCTGATTTTTCACTTCAAGACTCTGTAGCCACAGTCCTATGCCATGATAAATTTCATCTCTTTCCTTTTCCATAGTAAACACTTTAAGTATTAAATACAGACTTTATCTATTAAAAATTATTTATTAAAACACTTTATTATAAAACTGGTAAAAAATAGAACACCCTCTTACATGTACATAAGGACATGCTTAGATATACCACAAGACTAAAACTATAATTTTTTGAGAAAATTTATAACTGGATCTTACTAGAACCACCTTAAGTATAGTTCTTTTCTTACTGAAATTATGCATAACTGACTTGAGAACAGAATTTGTATTATTATTAATTTTTTGAAAATTATCTGGTTATGTTAGTAGTATCATAAAAAAGTTTCATTCACAGTTCTTCTGTATCTTTTTAAAAATATATTATTGTTTCTTTTAATAAGAATGTGTCTGTGACTATGGAAGTTGAAACAAAAACTTCAAGAATTTTTTTGCTTTACTGAGACAAAAAAAAAAAAAAAGTAAGATATTAAATAGTGCCCTTGTCTGTTTGAGCTCCTTTCTTCCTTACTCAAGAAGAAAGTTAAAAATTCTTTTTTTTCCCATAAAACAAAAAGTCTAAGGAGGAAAGTAAAGTTTTATTCCAGTTTTTCCTAACTTGGTTCAAACCACCCATCACTGGATAAACACATGCACTTCCCAAAGCCAGGCACTAAATTATCCCATATACCATTTTAACCAGAAAATTTGCTTGTGAACATACTCAAGTGTATATATATGAGATGGGCTACAAAACATTATCTGTATAATGATTTCTTTCTCCTCTTCCAGTTAAAATTTAAGCACTCTGAAAATTAAGAACACTAAAGCACAGCAGTCAAATAAAATGATCCCAGGGAATTCAGGTTTCTGTGGGGTCCTCCACAAAGCCAAACAACTTTCATCAAGGCAGTGGTCTGGGGAGGGACATGTTTAGTTTAATACCTTTGTGGTTTATTCCCTAATAAAATTATCAAAAATTATTTCTCTGGAATTAAGTAAATAAAAGAGGCAAAAGCAGGGTTGCAAGCCGACCATTACTTCATTCATTTCATCATTGTTAAAGATCGTGACCTCATTTATAGAATGATAGAATGTGAAAACAATAGAATGATACAAATGCACAAATATGATAGAATATGCAAATGAACTTTTGCAAGATAGATGTTGAATTCAAATGATGTATTAAACAGTAATACTCATGGTTAGTTGTTTAATTGTACACAAAATAAGAGATGATAATTTTCTAAACTTAGGAAAAAGATAAAGAGAAACATATATTGAAAGTTTTATATGAATTATTTCAAATGGATTAAAAAGATTTATATGAATTATTTCAAATGGATTAAAATGACATTATGATGCCATATCTTTTATTTTGATTTGTCTGCATTTAAAAAATAAGGAAAGCCAAAGTGACAGTCAGATTTTCAAATCAAGACACTATCTGGAATTTCCTAGGGAGAGATATACTTTTCCAAATGCCTGAATAATTCTTGTTTGTGTGACCAAGTGATGAGAGAAGATTTAAACCATCTCCACTCAGATTTAAGATGTAAAATCTAATTGTATGGCTGTTTGGTGAGTGAGATATATTGATAATGGTAGATGGATAATATGAAATTAAAATTGGTAAATACCACAAACTCAGTCTCTGCAAACCGGTAAATTCTATATGCCGTCAAATAGAAATTTGATTCTATTTGACCCACTTATGAGCATTCTGGAGTCCTCGATTTAAAGGCTCAGTCTCAGTGCTGCTTGTCTTCTTGTAGGATGCTCAACTGAAGTATGAGTTTACTCCACTGTTTAATGGAGAATGGTTAATCTGAGACCTTTGAGGTCTAACCCCTCAGACTTCCACACACATGGCACTTAAAATAGCCATGACTAAAGAGCATGACCAGGGCCCCTTTCTCTCATTTCTCTCTCAGCCTAGAGGAACAAGGAGGCCACCACTCACTCTGTCTTTGATGCTTTGCTAGCTCTTTCCCGTGGGTGGAGCAACTGTTAGAATAGAGAAGCCAGGATATTTACTGGACTGCATTTTACTGGGAGGGAAGAGGTGCAAGGAAGGGAGTTGTGGTACCTAAAGAGAAGAGCCTTGGGCTTTACAACTCAGGACTTGCACCTTTTTACCCACAGTCTCAGTGGGGGGGGCAGCCATTTTCCTCCCACAGCTTATACTGACTGTATTTCTCTTCTACCCTGGCAGTATTCATAAAACGTCATCCACAAAAGGCCACTTTCTTCCTATATAAATTTTCTACAAATGCTAAAAATGTCTTTGTTTCTAGATGGTTAAACTGTTTCACCTGCATCTACACTGTAGTATTTTAGGTCTCTCAAATTACATGCAATTACTTTTCATCATAACATCTATGTATCTTGGAATAACTTTTAGGAATATGAAGTAGGGTTTGATGCTCAATCCCTAAAACTCACCCTGCCTTCCCTGCGGTTTCTCAGTTTGCACCATAAGTCCCTTTGATAGGCCATCTATCCACCTGCTTCTCAATGAAGAAAAGCCCAGATGCAGAGTGGATTGACCCTGACACAGCCACAGCCTCTGAGGAAAAGAGAATAAAAGAGAGAGGAAAAGAGATTGGCCCCAAAGAGCCCTACCTGCCCTGTCTTTTTTCTAGATGAAAACCACAACCACAGTTTACCAAATTAATATTCAAAAAGCAAATCACTATAAACATCTATGTTGCTTATCAAACTAAATATATGGTGAGCTGGTTAGTGAGATTATTTTGTCAAGTCACAGCTAGTTAAAGATGAAAAGGGTTCCCATTTTTAGACAAGTTCTTACTCTCAGAGTAAAATGGATAAATAAGCAAGATTTGCATGTTACAGATTATCACGAGTAGTTCCATTTTTGTGAAGGAAATATGCCAACTCATTTTCAATACTGGCAAATTTTTGTGCAGGTTAGAACTGTCTCAATAAATTATAAAAAACCAAGTTCATTTTTCAGAGACAAACACTTTTTATGGAATAACTGTTGGGAGATCAGAATGGCATCTCTTAAGAGTTTAGATTTCACGGCAAACTAAAGTTATGATTTAAGACATATCCACATAGCAGACCATGTTTGCATATAACTTAGATAACATCACTGTTCAGACTGTGTAAATAAGCAGCACATAGCAAAAGGATGAAGTTAGCGTATAGAAATATGCAGAAAAGCACAAGCCCATGCAAAGGTGGGAACAAAAATTGAGTGCCTTGAGAATATTTTGCATGAACACAAAAACTTTGGACAGAAACAAAATATTTTTCTTTCTTAAATATCCAGAGAAAAGGAGTATCTGTTTTATGTTATTTTTCTCTCAAAATACATTTCATACATTCTGTAATAGCTCTGGCATGAGTCATCTTTATGCAAATAAAAGTAAGTTTAAGATGAATGTTTTAAAAAACAGGAATGGAGAGGTGTAAAAGGCAATCATTTCTTGAATTGCATCCTGATTTCTATTGCAATTATTTTTTCCAGGAAATTAGTAACAAGATGCTTAATTCAGAAAATAGTGATAAGCAAATGATATCAATAAATCAAGCATGCCTCAAGATTCTACTGTGGGGTCGACTCTCTGTGGGTTTGATGCCCTAAAGAGATGGAATTACAGAATATTAAAACAAGAGTAACTGATCACAACTAACTATTAAAGTTTAATTCAGAGGAAAAGGAATAAGGTTAAAGGGCATGAAGAATCCCAAGGATGCCATCAAAGACAGATTTGGGTCTCTTCATTTTTCAACAAGGGAAAATTCATTCTTAAATTGTCCTATTTAGATGCTTGTGTTGGTTTCCTGTTGTTGCTATAACAGATTACTGTTAACAATGACTTATAGCAACACAAATTCATTCTCTTATTATAGTTCTGACAGTCTGAGTTCCAAAATGGGTTTCACAGGAATTAAATGAAGATGTCAGTAAGGCTGGTTTCTTCTGAAGGATCTAGGGGAGAATCTGTGTCCCTTTTCTTCTTCCAACCTCTGAAAGTTACCTGTATTCCTTGGATTACGGTCCCTTCCTCTGCCTCAAAACCAGCTGGATAAATATCTTCCTGTCTCTCTCTGACTCTGACCTAAGTCATTTATGTTACGAATCTGTGGTTTTACAGACCATATTGAGACCTAGTTGAAAAGAGGGCAGAGAGGAGCCTGGCTAGAGTTTAGTCAAGGAGAGAATCTTTGTCATGTCCATATTACAAGATTGTAAACACATTTATTTTGTATGGAGACCTAATTACTAAACTCATTAATACATAAATCCAGTGACATCTGAATCAGTACTGAGGACACAAAATATCCTTTTACGCTATTCAGTTTTCCCCTGGTGACAGGAACCCCTCAGAAAATTTATCAGCTTTTTCTTTCTCCCAGATTTGCTGATAACAGACCTCTCAGACTTTGGGCCCCCAGATGCAGCATCAGTTCATCTGCAGCTTGGCCAGAGGTGGGAGCCAGCTGGCTATGCTCACTGTTCTCCGGATCAGGGAGAACCCAGAGCACAGCCTCTCCAAAGCCAGCCAGGCCCCAGAACACCAGCCAGAAATCTCTGAAAATTTCCAGAACTGGCCAGCTGTGTTTGACATCTGTGTTCCAGAACCAGGGGCCTTCAAGCCACACATTCCAAACCCACAGGGTGAACTCTTGCTAGAAGATGGAGCACCCGTTTTCCATTTTCAATCTTCTGATATTTTTACATGTTCAGGGCTGGCCAGTTGCAATTGAAAGAAATAGACTTTATTATGATCCACCTTTTCTAGCATGGATAGTTCAGTGTCTTTTCCAAACCAGAGGATTCTTATTAAAAACAGTCCAGCAAGATTCTGAATTTTCCAGCACTCAATTCCACACAACTGCGTAAGAGCACATGTGGGGAAAAAATCCATTTACAAAATAGTAGAAGTACTATATGATAGAATGAAATGCAGTGGTATCATCATTATCATTTCTATTATTATTTGGTGTTGATATTTCCAATAATTTCCCTAACATCTTCTCTCGCCAACAGCTGAGTTTTGTTTGTTTGTGTTTTAGCTCTTTGCATGCCTACAGTAAGTGATCTTCTTGGAAAAATCAACTTTTTAGTGAATCCTTTATATAATTTTATGACAAAATGATTATGCAATATACTAATGTCAGTGTTGAAGCAAAATGTCTTGAAGATCAATAAGCCCTGTTTCTAGGTATCTCCAAGCATCAATTTACTTGTTTTTAAATTCAGACCAATATGACTTTTCTCTCAGGATTGTTGTGAAAATGAAAGAACATGTATGAAAACACCTACATAATGTCCTTTACATAATGACACAAAATTAACATTTGTTTCCCTTGTTGGAAATGTTATTAATTTCTAGTTCTAGATGTCTCTTTGGAAGGAATAGAGGGGAAATTATTAGGTCTTTGGAGTCTTAAAATTTAAACTATTATCCCAAGATAACATAGTAACTCAGAATTTGAATTTAGTCCCTTTGTGTAAAGTGGGTGGTGAGAAGTGAGCTGCTTCTCTTTGTCCCTTTGTTCAGTGGATGATTTGGACGAAAATTACAGTTTTTATGTGAGTGTCTCCCACAGTAACTAGCAAGAAAAAATTCATTCATACCTTCAATATGATGAGATATGATATCTCCTTTGTAAGAAATCTTATATGCTTATTCTTTCCAAGATGTCATTAATCCTTTTTATTCTTCTTTTCCTTGAAATTTACATTAGCAGAAATCTTCAAACACAATGAAGCAAAGAGGAAACTTTGCAATCAATTAACTATGTTGGACACCTACTGTGTGCATGACATGGTCTTAAATTAAGTGAGTGATACACTTTGGATAAAAAGGGAAGAGGGAGAGCTGACAATTTTCTAAACTGATCTTAAATCTTGCAAAAAAAATTTTACTAAGTTGTGTACCCATTTGTTAAAAACATAAAAGTGCAACATTTCGATTGTCTTATAGTTACAACTAATTAACAACAAGGAAGAGGAAGTTTACTAGTTAAATTTCAACAACAATTATGTTTAGTACACATGGTGTGGGGGATCACGGGGAGAACAGTGTAGGACAGAGAAGGCACACAGTGGATCTGTGGCATCTTGCTGCACTGATGGACAGTGACTGCATTGTGGTATGGGTGGGGACTTGATAATATGTGTAAATGTAGTAACCACATTGTTTTTTCATGTGAAACCTTCATAAGAGTGTATATCAATCATACCTTAATTAAAAATTTTTTTTTAATTAAAAAAAAAGTGAAGAGGGGCAAAAATAACTTAGGAAGCTGAGCAATACGGCAGAAGAGGAAACACCAAATACACAAAGACTGAAATAGGCAATTTGGGTTGAAATGCATGGATTATGTATGAGTAAATAACATACTTTCTCATTTAGCTATTACCTCTATTCTCTTCCTGACCATTCATTACCCAAGCCCTGCCAGATTTTTCAAATGAATTTTCTATACCCATTACATCTATTTCCTCTCCACCTACTTCCCCTTTACCAAACCCTGTTATTTGCTTTCCATTTCAACAATTCGCCAAGTTCCTGCTTATAAATGTCACCAGTGACTGTGTTATTGCCATACCAGGTGACCTCTCAGCTAATTTTCTGCAGAAGTCCTTCACTGTACCTGACACTTTCTCTGAACAGTCTTTTATGGTGTCTTCTATGATACAGTCTTAATGATCTTTTATCTTAGCTTCCTCTATTCCTACTTATTTTTTTCTGTTTTCTCCTGCAGCAATATCTGTTCATATTATTTAACTCTAAAGGTCTAGCCCACAGACCTTGTCTCCATATAGTTTCTGCCTTACAATGCAGCCATGCCCCACACCTCAACTCTACCTTGTCAAATATTGCCTCTGTGGTGCTCGATCCTGCAAATCTTCCTGTGGCTTGTTTCCACGCTAGCATGCTGCATCCTCACATGGGTCCTTCAGGCACTAGCCCTGCTGTATCTTCCATCATCCTATCTGACAACATTTGCACACTCACCTGCTGCTCTCAGCCTTCTGGCCTGCATGCAGTTCTCAGAATAAGTAAAAACATGCTTCATGCTTCACGTTCTTTCATATCCTACAGATTTTTTTGCATGTACTTCCCTCCACCTCAAATGCCCTTCCTCATCCTGTGTGGCTCTTTAACACCTGCTAATCCTTCAAGGCTCAGCTCAATTTTCTTAATATGTATTCCCACTTTCCCATTTAAAAGTGAATGCTCCTCTGTCCTCCATGTGAAGAGCTGATTTTGGAGTCCTAGTCTCCCCTTTCAAGTCATGAATACTTTAAAAAGATAACCACTGTTTGCCTAGTTCCTCTGCCTCCAGTTTCTGGCATAATTTATGACCCATCACACACAATCAAAACTTCTTTGTTCAGTAAAATTTGAATAAAGCAATCAAGTCTGTAGGCCAGCCTACCTGTCTCATGAGTCTTCTAACCATGTGTGTAACTACTTCCCTGGCATGTGCATTTCTACTAATCTCAAGCCCAGTGGCTTCCATACTAGAAACAGCACCTCATCTCACAATGGGAACCTCCCAACTTAAAGTTTATTCTCTGAGAATTTCCCATTAAGTCAGGGATGTTCTCCCCTGACAGCTGCCAGCAACATAGGGCTCCTTTCCCCCAGCACTCAATCATAGACAATCCACATATGCACACGCATCTGACTAATTGTCTAGCTAAATGACTGGGTAACTAGTAAACATCAAAACTGGAAATATAACTTGAGACCAATTGGTAGAGAACTAAAACCAAATATTTTCTCTGCCTTGAAGGCCCTCTACTTGGTCTCTGTGAAAAATCCCTCTAGTGTCAATTTCTCCACTGAACTTTCCTTAGGTTCCACTTAGAAGATGGTACTTAATAGATGGAGTCTGCACTACAGTTGTTATGAATGTGCTTTGGCCAATGGCATCCCTCCTCAACAGCAAGCTAGCTGAGGTCACAGTCACACCTTTCTATTGCTTCTAAAAGAACATCTTACCAGAGTAGGCATTTATGGCTGTTTTGTTGAATTGAGGCACCAAGAGCTGAAGCCCGCAGACTTCATCAGAGATATTAGAAGTTTAAGAGAAGTGACTGGATACACAGAGAGCTAGGTAGCAATAGAGAAGCCCAAAAACACTTTTTCCCAGAAGGCCTAGCTTTTTTTCAAAGAAGGAGATGGCTGCTGGGATGTCCTCAGTGCCCATCTCTCTCCCCAGGAACCCTGCTTCGTCATCTGCTCTGAAAGGGAAGAACAGGATGACAAGCTCACCTCTGCCAAACAATCTCAAACCCAGCTACTTGACTGAACTGTTGAACAGACACCCAGAGTTAAAGGCCCAGGGTGACTTGCCCTATAGCTTTTCCTATGAGAACATGTCTGCTTAATAACAATGTAACAGATGATAAGAATGCCAATCACAGAGAGAGCCGGTTCGGCCCTTGTTAAAAGTTGATGATAATCACCAGACTAAACAAACTATTAGAAAATATGTTTCCATCTCCAATCTAGATTTTAAAATACTTAAGAGTAACTTGGAAACTGAGCTACACTTCAATAAGCACAGGGATAACTATTACCAAGTGGGTTAGCTATAATTGTCCTTTGAGAAGGTTTTTGATTTTTTTTTGCATGTCAAAGCAGATACAATTTGGAAGTAATACTAATTTGACTCCTCCTGCAGTGTCCCTTAATTATCTGGAGGAGATAAATGAGATGAAACCTATTATCAACATACATTAGATACTCAGTCTAGTAATATGTGGAGACAATTCAAACATCATAGGTGAGAAATAATTATAACTGTTTTAAAGTACTTTTTCATTTGAGAAAGCAAAGGCTAACATATATTTACTGAGGAAAAAAAGAAAATTGACCTATCCTCTTTTTCTTTTTCAATATCTAAAAATGCACTCATAAAACAGGAAGCAAACTTCCTACATCTGCGTAGTAGAAATTTTTAGTTAAATCTATCAATCTAGGAAATTTGTATTCCCAATTCTCTTGAAAGGTGGTGGGGAATAAAATGAAATATAAAAGGCTTCCAAACTGGGGTGATTTTTTTTCATAAAAGAGATATGAAATAACTATGGTTTTCACAAAAAATATTTCACTTTGAGACATCCATGTTTGCCCTGCCCATAACCTGTACAATGTGTTTTTCCTAATGTCATTTTTCCTGGCTGAGAAGCACATTGACAAGAATAGAGTTTTTTAAAAAAAGGAAGTGGATGTGGGGAGAACATGGATGTTATGTCACGAGCGACTTCAAATGGAAGAAAAATACCAATTCCACATTTCATCTTGAAGAGAGAATGGAAATTTAAAGATCAGTTCACTCACTTTCCCTTTGTGCCTACAGTCAACCAAGGATTTCTGTGTTTGATTAACCTATCATTCATCCAGCTAAGAAATCGTTCCTTCGTAGAAAATAATGACTATTCCAACACAAAAGGCAACAGTGTGAATTCTGTATCTTTTGCCATATGCTGGATCTCATGGAAACTTGCAATGTTGAGGAATTATCCTGCTGGTTCTTTTCGCCAAGGACCATTTGGGGTATATGAATAAAGTAACCTCCTTCCTGCTGACTAATATGTACACATTCTTCCAACTTTCTGGTATTTGAATTTATTAACTTCCCAGCTTTATTGAGATATGATTGACAAGAAAAAGTGTACATATTTAAAGTGTGCAACATGCTGTTTTGATATACATGTAAAGTAATTCACACAATCAACCTAATTAACATATCCATTGTCTCACATAGTTACCATTTTATTATGTGTGGTGGGAACACTTAAGTTCTACTCTCTTAACAAATTTCAAGTACACAATATATTGTTATTAGCTGTGATCACCCTGCTGTATATTAGAACTTCAGTCTAATAGAGCCAGCATTCTGAAGTACATTTCACTATATGTCACCAAAATGTTATGCCCACTTTGCATATTTTAATTTTCATATTAATGGGTTTCTTTCTAAAATACTCCTATTTCACTCTAAATGTTAATTTTGAGTGGTATGGATTGAATAAATCTGTGTGTGAATTCTATGTGAATGTCCCACTTTGTGCCCTTTGCAGTCATCAGATATAAGCTGAAACATGCAGAGATAGCACTTGAGGAATTTTTTTAAATGTTCCATCTGGAATGGGCATGGCTGCACAAGAAATGAAAGTAAGTATGAAAAGTACATATTTGATAAGTAAAGACATTTTCAAACTGCTTGACACATCACTATTCAATAAATGTTAGATGTTATAATTCTCAATGTATCCACTTTCAACATCTCTGAGCTGTGTTTCTATAATCTGCTTTATCTACATATTCATTTCTAGCTGCCAAATAAAATTCCAAAACTCAAGACAGAATGTTAGTCCCACAATGCTGTAAGACATCTATTTTCTGTGTTTTCCCCTCAATAAGAATTCTTTGAAGTGTGTATTGCCAAACAATACCAAATATTATTAGTGTTAGAATCAATAATAATGTGTGAAATAATTTCATCAGCCGGGGGGAGGAAGTGACACAAGATTTTACCCATTTCTGGTGGCATCATTGCTTCTCTTACATAAGATAATAGGTTTTACTTGGTTTAAGTAGATCTCTCTTAATTAGCTTCAATGGCTGTTTGTTCTGACAATATTTCCATGCCTTGTGTTAGAGCAGCACCCATTGTACCAGATGCACAATAAATGATCCAGAAAATATTTTCTACCCTTAATTATCACTTGTAATCCTAGCAACATTGTCCATGAAAGACACTTCTCCATCCCCAGTGACCAGTGACTGAAAGGATTCATGGTGGAAATTACATCCCAAACCTACAAAAAATGCAATACACTCAGCCTCTTGAGTTTCCTTCTGCTTTGGTTACATGGGAACTTGTGTTTGTAATGGTGTTTGGGTTAATCAGCTGCAAACAGAGTCCTCCTTGCCTCTGCTTTCCTAAGTGATGTTTCCAAGTGATGTTGTATGCTTTGATACATACATGTGTTTAATGGGTTTCAGTCTTCCCCCACTAGATTTCAAGAACCATGAAGGTAGAGGCAATGTTTGTTGTTGGTTTTTTCTTGTTTATTTTTTTGGTTGGTTGGTTGGTTTTGGTTTTTATTTGCTTGTTAGTTTTGAGGACACATAGCATCCCTACTATATCTAACAATGCCCTAGAGCATGGTAGGCAAATAATATCCATTTAATGAATTAGTTAATTAATTAAGTTTGCATGACCCCTTAGGGAAATAGCACGCTAGGATGATATTCATTTGACCCCCACTCCTTTCCTTTCCCCAACCGCTACGCCTTACAGAACAAAGGGCTTGGTTGGCATTAAATAACATATTTCCACAAACTGAATTTATTAGCTCTGCCACACCTACAGTATTACCTCCAGCACTGTGACCACAACAGTCCTTGTCTTCTGTTAAAGAAACCCGATCCCTTCTATCTTTTCTCCTGCAGCACAGTTTGAATTCCTCTTACATGTCAAGCTTTATTCCTACCCAGCCTTGTGCTATAGAAGAAATGATTCTTTGACCTAATACTAAAAATTTCAGGGTCGTTTTTTCCTTCCCAAAGAAAGTTTATGCCATCTCTAAAACATGGCAAATAATTCTTTCAGTCTTCCTCCTACCTGGTTGTGTTTCTGGCCAAAGCTGAGGAAACGGAGAGGAAGACTCATGGACCCTCTAGTGACTTAAGAGTGGAGAGCACACCTGTGAGCAAAAATTCCCATGTGATGAGCTCTTGCTATGATGAAGTCATGTACAGAGTGTCACAAGACCCTGGGAGGAGATACATCAGATCTATCCCAAGAACTCGGGGGAAATCACTGAGAAAAAAAGAAAAACCTTTAAAAAATAACTTGAGTGATAAGTGTGCATTCGCTGGGCAGAAGGGAAGGACATTCCTGGCAGAGAAAGCAGCATGTAAGCAATAAAGAGGAGAGTCTACTCAGCTAATATGAGTAATTCAGCAGTGTGTGCGTGTGTGTGTGTGTGACAGAGTTTTAGTGAGGTGTTAGGGGATTAAATATTGAAAGATGATTGTACACAAGTTATCAGAGTTTTACTCTATCCTGTGGGAAATCAAAGATCATTTTATATTTAGTCATATTTCTGACATAAAGTAGAGAACTGACTGGTGAAGAATGAGACTACAAGCAGAGAGAATGATACAGCAGTTGAGGCAAGAGATGACATGATGAGTTGATGCTACAACAGAGTCAGTGGAGAAGATGACACTGAGAAGGAATGGTAACAGGGCTTGATGATGGATTGAATGGATGTTGGGTGTAAGGTAGAGGGGAAAGCAGGGGCAATGCAAGGATCCCAAGGGGGATGGTTGAAGAGTAAGCTGGAGATGAGAGGATGACTTCAGTAATGGAATGACAGGCAGAGAGACCAGGTCAAAACAGTACATTTTTCTTTGGAGCTCAACGGAGGAATCTGCCCAAAGAAACAAACTAAAGACCCATCAGCAACTGAATGCAGATGAAGGTGTAGAAGAGGATGAAGTCAACCTCACAGAGTGAGAAGAAAAGAGGACTGAGAACAAACTGCTGATGCATCCCAACATTTGAACTACAGAAAGTGGAAGAGGAGCTACAAACACTGAAAAGAGAAGAGAAACTACAATTGACCATTGGCTATAATACCTTGAAGGCACTGATGAGAGCTGCCAGGAAATTTTTGATGAAGTAGAGGGGTGTGAGGCCAAAGCGCAATGGCTCATTGTGTTCCTGAAAGAGAAGGCATGGTGACATCTAGACAGAAGCTACATGGGGAAACTGAGACTACAAAGTTTCATCTTAACAGTGAAAAGGAAAACTCTATCAAGACGCAAAGATAACCTCAAGGGAGAACAAGAAGTAGAAGATACCGAAAAGAGGAAACAATTTTTGGGTCAAGTTCTCCTAAGGGGTTCAGAGAAATCTGAAGGCTGGTATTAGCTGGGATAGCGATGGATACCCCTCTGCTAAGAGCTAAGACAGAGTTAACAAAGGGGCGAGTCATGGTGAATATCAAGAAAGAGGCAGGAAGTCATTCACTTCCAACAGCCTTTATTTTCTGGTGAAAACAGAAACAAAGATAGACGGGAAATAAATTGGCGAAGGCTTGGAAGTCAGCAAGGGAAACGACCAGGTCTTGGAAGAGGGTCATCACATTTCCTAATACCAGATGACCGTGAAGCAGTGTGAGGAATCTGGCCTCCAGAGGTATGAACTGCTTGCTGGCATGGGGCCTGAGGAGGACAGGGCCTGGCTCCTTCTGTGAGGAAGGAGTGGGCAGGGACATTTTCACAGAGACTGCATCTGAGCAGGGAAAGTGTGACAGCCCTTGGGTAGAAGAAACTACACAACACTAGGAGGGGCTAAGCCATTTTTGAAAGTGTCTTACGTCTCGTATCTCTACTTCTGCCACAACTATGGGGTGCTCCTTATCAAGGCTTAGCTTTTTATTGATGTCATGCTAGAGAGCAAGCCATGTAGTTCTTGCTTCCAGGAAATATTTCTTCTGGGAAAGTATGAAAGGCATCTGTGTACTCTCTGAGCTGCCCTGGCCCAACCACATAGCTGGATCCATCCAAAATCAAGAGGATTTTCAGATGTTTCTCTAAAGCAAGGAGATATATACTATGAATCTCCAAGTTTTACTTATCTCATAAAATATTCACACATACTGTTCTTCTATGTGTTCCAACCATTCTAGTCTTTGTAAATACTAATTCAGAGCATTTTGTAAATATTAATTAATTTAATCCTCAGAACAACCCTGTGGGGTAAGTACTGTCATTATCCCCATTTTTCAGAAGAGGAAGCTCTTCAGCCTAAAGAAGTCAGGTCTGTTTATAGTCTCAAAGCCAGTAAGAAGCAGAGGAGAGACTTGCACCTGGAAGTCCAACTTCAAAGTCTGGGTTCTTACCCACTGGGTCAAACTGTTTTTTAATGAGCAAATGCATAAGAAATTATAATTCTATGAGAGAATTTTCTAGAGAATCCAATACCTTCTTACCATACTATAAATATTTAAGTAAGGTTGGCAACTAACAATTTCAATTTTGTTGTCTTCCTTAAAGAACTGGGGAGTTGCATAGCATAAAGGTGTCAGTTCTTTGATGTTAGAGAATGTTTTCTCCTTCCTTTGAAATATCTTCCACACCTTCAATTTCACAGCAAATCATAGGATACTCATGGGCTCCCTAGAAGTCAGCTCTATTTCAGCTCCTTGTGTTTCCAGAGCAGGTGTCTATGCAGTTGGTCACAGTGACCTCTGTCTTGGAGGTTTCTTTGAATTAAAGAAGATAGTCTACTATTAGCCAGTATTCCACTTGACAAAGCTACATACATATTAAGCCTGGTTGAATATACATGTCTCTAATAAATCTGATTTTCCTTGTTCTTACCAGTTATACGTCTGTGTATGTATTATTCATTGTTATGGGTTTAATTTTTTTCATTGTCATATATTTGTGCCTGGAAATGATCATCCTCTGTTTAAAACTCAAATATATTGTTTCTTTAGCTAATAGCCTGCTCTGTCTTCAACAAAGATAGTTGTCTGGTTTTTAGAGAAAAAGTTGTGAGATTTTGGAAGTTTTATATTTTGACCATTGAGCCAAACTCTAACCACATTTTAAACATGGAAACCCCTTTGATCCAAAGATAAAGTATCATGTAAATCTGTAGCTTTTGGATTTGATATCTAAACAGAAGGATAAAGTGTGAATTTGTTATTTTCTGCTTCTGAGTTAGCTAACTTTTTGCTGTTAGCTAGAAAGAGGCACACAACTCACAAAATGTTGCCTCATCATAACCAAGGAGTTTTTTTTTATTTATTATAGGTTTTTAATACAAAATTTTAGAATGGTGCCAAAAGGAAAATGAAAAATCCAGTTTGAGAATGGAGCAATTAAGGTTTCATTATGAAGACATTTTGACTTGGCATCTAATAGAAATAATATTTTCTACTATGATATTGGGAAAATATAAAGGAATAAATTTTAAATTTTGAATTGAACCTGAATAAGCAAAAATAAAACCCTGAGTGCAAAATCTTTCTTCTCATTGCAGGAGAGAGATCAGCCTGCCTGAAGCATAATGTACAGACATAATTCTAAGCAGCTCTGGGTCCTAACATTCACACTACATCTGTTACTTAAGTTTCTGGGTCCTAACATTCACACTACATCTGTTACTTAAGTTCTTAATAGCATTTTTCAGGAAAGATCCATGACCTAAAATATAGGTGAGAACCTTACTAGTAGTGAATAATGGCTTATACGAATGCAGTAATTTACTTTGGCAAAGTCATTCATTCATTCAATTAAAAATTATTGTTGAGCATCTCCTATGTGTCTGGCACTGCATTAGGTAAGACAGCAACAGGATCTTTACTCCCACTGAGTTTCCACTCTACCAAGGAAGACAGATAATGACATGTAATATCAAATGTTATGACATATATTATAAAAGGCTAAGCACAAATTGCCATGGCAGCAAATACCAAGAGGGACTTAGTATAGGGCACATAATAGACTCTGTGTGCATATGAAAGATGATTTCAGAGAAAGAATGTTAGTGTACTAAAATGCTCTAGACCAGCCTCATTTTAGCCATAAATCTAAGCATTGATCACATTCAATGTGTATGTTTTACTAATCCACTAAACACAGTTTTTGACTCTGATTACATATTAGAAATACTTGGATAACTTTAAAGGCACCCTGCTGCTTAAGTCTGAGCACACAGACTGTCTGATTTAAGTTGCCTGCAGGAGAGCCCAGGCAGTATTTTCTTAAAGCTTCCCAAGTCATGCCACACAGCCATGACTGAGAACCACTTCTCTAGACCTTGAAGACAGAGACCCATACATGTATGCCCAGTGGTGGGTACTGTAAACTGCACAGATTCGGTGTACAACAAATATTTTTACTTCAGGCTGAATCAATTTAATAAGCCCTACAAAACCTTACTATTATATATCCTTCTTTCACTTCTATAATAGCAGTATTAACATGATGAAGACACCATTCCAATCTGATGACTCTCTCAGGGAGGCAAGAAAGATTATGAGCTTATCATTAAATAAATACAAGGAGTTTTGATTAAGAAATATTCAGATTCATCCCCAGTCTACTAGTTCATGCAGTTCTCATTGCTCATGCCATCTCTTCCCATCATCCAAACATAAGCCAAATTTGCCCAACATCAGCCTGCCTGCAGAAAATACACTGACTCAGACTTGACAGGACTTTGCATCTGGCCAATCCTATCAGCACTTCACATCAGCCATAAAGACAAAACGTCCAGTCAGCTGAACTCTGTGAATGGCTGAACTGTTTGAACTGTCCAGATATTTTGGCTAGAAAGAAACAATCTCAGCCTTCCCTCATAAACACAAATTCCCATGGAAACCAAACCAGGAGACAAAGTATATTCGTTTTATTTTAAGTCCAGTGATCCTCATGAGGCCTCCTCTGGGTTAGTCTGGGCTCCTGGTGTCCAAGCCAGTACTTTTCTTCATAGCTGGCTATCACTTTGAGCCATCATGTTAACCGAGTTCAGACAGTGCTTGCCTGGAACAGGCTCCAAGGAGTTTTCCATTGAGAAATTATATCTATAGAACTGTCTGCTCACCCAGACTTCATAAATCCTTTGTTTATCCAGACAGGAACAAACACACACACACACACACACACACACACACACACAAACTGCCCTGTTATTATAATTGAATTTATTGAGTATTATTCTATTCCTTTTTTTTTTTAAATACTGCTGCATTCTTTCCTTACCACAATATATCTGGGCCTTGAGATTTTATATGTGCTTTTAAAGACTATTTCAAGGACACTGATGGTTTATGTCTTAGTCAAATATAAATTAACCCTTATTTTTCTTAACAGTTTAGAATATTATGAAGTGAAAAAAATACATATTTTACTGTTAAAATTTACTCTGTAACCTATCTGATTGTAAATTGGGATTTGGGCCTATCAGATGGAGGTACAACTTCAAAGTGATAATATTGATCACTATTAAAAGAGATATAGAACTTTGTGTGTTCTAATCATTTGCAACTTTATTTGCATGTCTCATGTATTAGAAGGAATTCAGTGCAGGACAGAAAAACTACAGGGAGTAGTTTTAAAATGGGGTATTTGGCACTTACAAAATCATCAGAAAGGCTCAAGGAATAGTTTCTGGGCTTGGCTACTGGAATGACTTCAAGAACAATCAAAACTGACCCACTAAGGCCAGCACTGGAGCTGCGCTGGAAGGAGGAAGCCCAAATGACTTGTTCCAGTGGCCTTTCCACATCCAAGAAGTTGGAGATAGGTATTGGCACCTGTGATTCCAGAAGTGGAAGGCCAGATCAAATGCCACCACCTCTGTCTCTGCTTCTTAACACCCTGGGAGCTGGAGAATGGACAGTGGAAAACTGAATTAAGAAGACTTCCTATTTCTGCAAACTTGCTGGCTAACAGCAATAGCTAAATGCTGCAGAAAAATGGCTTCTCCCCTAAATCCATCTTCCAAATCTAATAAGAGTCGGGCTCATTGCTTTTCAATCCTATCTGCAAGGTCTGGGAAATACAGTTAATAGCTTTCCAAACTCTTCAACCACATAAAGGGTAGAAGTTGCAAGTATGTATGACAGAGATATAAACAACATAGAACAGACACTATCCATTACTTTGTTTACACATTGACATGTAATATAGATAGAAGACTACAAATTCTGATAAACCAAAGTCCGCCTGCTACATCACTGTTAAAGGCAAACCAAGGGCATGTACTGTACTGTACTACTCCAATCCTAAATATCATGTATTCAGACTATGGTTTAAAGTTCAAGTATTAGCTAGAGTCTCAACTGAAATGTAAGAAGACAGCCAAAGATCACCCCTGATTAGTACTCCCTGGTTCGCAGCTACTTGACTTTCCTACTATCCAGCTCGATTTAGATGTCTAATTTTTGCCATTAAACAGCATAAACTCAGTCTCTGGAAGTTTATTGTTCTATAGAACAACCAAAAATTCACACTCAGTTAAGGAACATGGGACAAACTTGCCTTTTGAACATGTCCATTCTTCTGAATGTATTTCACTCATAACAATAATAACTGATACCTCAAAGCAAATAAAGTGTTTTATGATGTGGCTTAGTGGTTTTATTCATGCCTCTTCAGGAAGTCCAAAGACCACAACAGAAATCTGAAAAAGAGTTAGCTTCTGTTTTTGATTAAGCATGCATTGCTTAAAGTTATGGCAAGAGGGGAAAAAAAGAGTTTACTGCTAATTCATATAAGCAGTATTTTTTTCTTGGTCCTTTAAATAATGAAAGCCATGAGGCTAGTGGCAAAGGATAAAAGAAATTCAACACAAGTGCTTTATTTTGAAATGCAGCCTGCAACTGTTTTCACTCATATTCCTTTGGTTTTTCTTATATATGCTGTGCACCCAGGAAATAAAATGTATCTAGAAAGGTCAATTTATAAAATTTTATTACAGAGACGGCTAAAACACGTTTAAGCTAAAACACTGATCTCAGAATTATTTATTCAGTACAAACCCAATAAGTTAAGTATTAAAAACAAAATCATGTAGCTATATTATTGTTTCATCTTTACAATAACTTTCTAAACTAACAAAAGTATTTCTCACATGTTGCAAGCTAATTCATTGATGAACCTTTTGTCCTTATGAACTACACATTCTAACTTTCCATCTTCAAATCTCCTGGCTTTTAAATCTACAATCAGAGAACATTTAGCTACAAGGAGCCTTAGATATTATACACATAGTGTGATTCTTTGTTTATTTAATTTAAAGAAATCTAAAAGTGCCTCATAAAAAACTATTCAATTTACTAAATTTTGATTAAATGCACATAGAATGTTGGTGAGGACGAACATTTCAGTTGTCAAAACAATTATCCTATTTAGGCATATGATATAAATAATCAAGGTTTCTTCACATGAACACAGACAAAAACTGGAAATATTTGGCCAATATTTAGTTCATGAAATAACAAATATCTATATATATATAAACATACCTGTATATTTGTGCTTTTAGTTTCCATCTGTATGAAAATGGTTTTTAACATGAATTTTTTTGTAAAAAATATAACCTTAGTTTCCTTAATTATGTGCCCACAGTTGTAAATAATAATTCTGATGATGCCATTATGCCTTTTAGGCATAACTTTTAAGGTAGAGACTCAGGGATATGTGTTTAGTCTGTTGCAATTGAGTATGTCTGCAAAACTAGTTTGGGAAATACGTTAGAGAATTCATGAGTTCTCCCTACAATCAGAACACAGAGAAATTCAACATGGCAAAAAACAAAGTATTAGAAGCACCAATTTTATTTTATATATTATGATATAATTTGTGAGTAAATCTAACTAAACATTGAATATAGAAGGGTGGATGAGTCCCTTAGTGCATGAAGGGAACACCGCGACTGCACAGGCAGCCAGGCATCTCTGCTGTAGCCTCACTCAGTCCTCAGGGAACTGATGGCTTCATCTGAGTATTAAGTTTGGAAGATGAATCCGCACACGCTTGCTAGCCTCTTCCTTGGCCCCTCCATCCTAGAAGTGTAAGGCTTGCAAGAAGCATTCTCCTCTGTGCCTTTTTGCTCTGTTTTAAAGGATCTTGTCTCAGAGTGAGCTTGGGATTTTCTAGTCCTGTGTGACTGACAATCACATTCTACAAAACAGATTTAGTAGTTTTTTTCTAAAAAGGTGGTAATTTAATCTGCATCTTTTGAATCTTTTGTCTTCTCAGTTGGTTCTGGGCTTAGGCAGGGTCCTGTTTATTGGGCTTCTTGAAGCCCAACAGAGGATTTAATTTTAAATTGCTTAAAGAAGAGTCTGAGGCTCCCAAGAAGCCTCAAGTTCATCAAAACATTTATCAGTTTCCAAATCCACAAGCATTAGCCAAAAGGACCCTACCTATATAAAATGCCTCCTATGATTGTAGTTTCTACATGGTCTTTTCTTCTTAAGATGAAATTCAGGTAGGAAACTCAACCAATCTACATTTTTTTCTTTATAGGACTCATCACGGAAATATGTGCCTCTTCATTAAAAGCTATTATTATCAAAATCAGAACACACAGATGACCTATTTAATACATTTTTGTTTTGTTGTATAGATGGATGGGGGATTTATGTATAAGGTTTCTTAATTTCAGAATTGTTTGTGTATCACTATGGTCTGAATGTGTCCCTCTCAAAATTTTTATGTTGAAACCCTAACCCCCTGAAGGTGATGGTATTAACAGATGCTGCCTTTTGGGGGGTGAACAGCTCATGAGGGTGGAGCTCTCATGAGCGGGATTAATACCCTTATAAAAGAGACCCCACAATGCTCTCTAGCTGCCATGTGAAGACACAAGAGGGTCTAACCCCAAAGAGGGTCCTGACTCAACCAGGATGTCACCCTGATGTTGGACTTCCACCAGAATTGTGAAAAATAAATAAGCCAGCCAAAAACAAAATACCAGCCTATGGTATTTTATTAGAGCAGCCCAAAAGTAGCCCTAAGACCCTCTGTCAATATTTCATAACAATTGATGAAGGCCTATTTTTTAATATGTGAGGATTTATTTTTTCATTGTGATTTCCACTGCCATTTTTATGCAAAACAAACTGAAATAGGAATTTGACGATTTGGCATAAATTTGATACATGTTGACCACCAACCTTATTAATTCAGGTCAATGAAATAGACGCTGGTTGTATGAACTGATCAAGTAAGTAGATGGTCAACAAATTCCCACTGTCTTTTGTATTGTGGAGATGAAGTCTGGTAATTTATACTAACTTTTCTCCTTTTTATTCATGAAACATATAGGAAAATTTGTCTACGTACCTCCAAACTCAGAATGAAAATTAATTTAATTTATAAACAGATGTTTACATTTCTCAAGATTAATGCACTGTGGATACAGACCTGTCAACCCACACTTCACAACCACATCACTCAAGGATCATGTGGCACACTGCTGTAGAATTGGAGGCAAGATATATGCTTTCCATTCTGTATCTTCTTCAAGGACAAAGGGACTCTCCATGTTAATGGTTGGTCTCCTTCACAAATGTAGAAAAAGAAAAATGCGTGTTGCTCTATCTTCACAATTCAAGTAAAAAGAATATGCATTTGGATAAGCAAATAGAAATCCAAGAACTCTGTATGGTTCAACAATGGAATGCCCTTGGGAATGCAATTCTGTTTCACTGTATCCATATGATTATCTGGATTACATAATCTGTTTTTTTTTAACCTGAATAATATATGGGAGTATTCATAACATCTTGAACCACTGAACTGCAATTTTATGTACATGCTTTCTCTTTCTCAATACCCATCTGTTCATCCATTCACACACTCATTCAAGAAATGGCACTGTTTATGGAGCTAGGAACATGATGTTGAAGAACACAAAATTTCTAACCTCAAGTTTTATTCTCTTTGGGTAAAGCAGATCAGCAAAACAACAAGTATCATTAAGTGTAAAGAGTGATATAAAAGAAATGTATGTACAGCATACCACAGAAGGAAGGTAACACTTGACTTTGAGTTTGAAGGATTAATACAAGAATAAGTAAAAGTTAGTCAAGCATGTGGAAGAGAGAGCAGTCATTGTATGCAGTGATAGCACACAAACAGAAGCACCGAGGAATAAGAAGCAATGTGTATTTGAGGAACTGCAATATGGTTGAGAAAGAGTGGCAAGGAGTGCTGATGGTGCACAGGTAGGCAGGAAACAGCACTTCAATATGCCTAGAAGGCTGGACCCTATTCTGAATTTAGAGCCAATGAGAACAGGAGTAACTGACAGGCTTTGACAATGGAAGTGTAGGCTGAAGTAGGGCACAGGGTCTAGGATGATGCACAGCCTCTTCTATAGTAACGTGGGCAAGTGATGGTTCTTTTAACTGAGATGAGATACAGAGAGAGGAGCAGGCTTTGTAAGGAGGTAAGAACCTCAAATTTTGACATGTTGCTTCAAGGATGTTGGAGCACCACCCATGTGGAGATGTCATCCAAGAACATGTTTATACTAATTTAGAGCTCAAGAATGAGATTGAGGCAGATTGTTACACTCCTTCATAAACACAAAAAAGGATTCACTTTCAGAAGCTAATTTAAGGGTGTCACAAAACCTTATGTGATGTACAATATTGCTCCCAGTGGTATTTTATTTTATTAGGAGCCATTCTTTCAAAGGTTTCAAAGAAGTGATAAGTGTGCATTGTTTTACTTAGGGCATTAATTTGGCAGGGTTGGTAACACATTAGCTAGCCTAATTAATTTATCAATTTTTACCATTCACCAAATTCTTAAGAAATTGGATACAAATCAATAAATTTTTATTAATGGAAAGGAATGGTAAAAGAAGGGCATTTTGTAAAACACTGATGAGTGTCAAAGTGTGTACTGTCATAGGAGCTCTGGGCAAATCGGGTCTGTATGAGGAGAGAGTGGGTATGGAAGATGCACAGGAAAGAGAGTGGCAAATACAAGAAAAAAAATAGCCTTGCTTTTTAAAATTGAAAATCAGTATCAGTGACTGAAGAAGCCCCTATAAAAAGTTTTATTTCAATGACTTTTATGAGCAATTGCAGTTCCCATCACCATTTTCCGAATAAGCTGCCCTTGCATTCACAGTTTGCCAAAAGTTGTGGTTCAAAAAGAAGCATTCTATCCCCTCTCACAGCCAAGTGCTCTCTCTTAGCTGTTTTCTCCATATGCATGCATGAAGTTGATGAAGCACACCCACACATTAAAATCCACAATGCTTACTGGGGGCAAGAGAGACAAGGAGTGCACTAAGCACTGAAAATTAGAAAACCGTTATCCCCAGTAATAACTTGCCAAAAGTTTAACCCAAGAGTCCTGAGTTTATAAAGCAGAAAATGTTCATCTCAAATACTCCTACTTCTTCCTTCCTTCCTTCCTTCCTTCCTTCCTTCCTTCCTTCCTTCCTTCCTTCCTTCCTTCCTTCCTTCCTTCCTTCTTTACTTCCTCATAATATGCCTGCCACCTTTTCAACCCAGGATGTCCAATTCCTTATGAAATTCCAACTTTTCATTCAAATCAATTCTCAGGAAAAAAAATTAATTCATTCATGCTATGTAATCAATTACCCATGCCTCTTGAATGTTATCCTTTCCTGACATTTGCATCACAACATGAAAACATCATATACACAAGGGAAATCACAGTCATTTAACAATGGAGGAAGAGTCATCAGAAGTCCCTTTAAATAGCATCTCTGGCCACACAAGCTGGATCCCTTCAGTGTCCTTAGAGTAGGGCTTGGAAAGCCACAGCTTCCTATCATTCGGACCTGTGCAGGGGCAGTTCCAAGGCAAGTTGACTATAACAAGGAGCTGGAAAGACCTGGTTGCAAGAAACCATTATGAGAATCTGAAGAGGGACAGTCATTATAGCAAATGTGCTTCCCTCCTCAGGGGACTGGTGGGGCCAGGAGGAGAGCAAAAACAGTGTAAGTGTGCATCTGCATGCAGCCTGCCTGAGAAGCTGCTAAAGGGAAAGCAGTTCTGGAAACACCTTCCTCTGAAAGTCTCCAAAAATGTGGCTCCACAGAGTGCCAAGTAAGGTATAGAGGGTTGGAAGGATGAGCTGGGAACAACAGGGAATGAGCCAGACAAGGCCTGCTTTCAGGGAACCTAAGAGGGGAAAAGGGAGCAGAGCAGGTAAACCAAATAGCAAGATAATTAGTGATTATGAAATAAGAGAATGGATGAGAGCATCTCTTGGAAGAGATGTTTAAAAAAGGACCTAAGTATAAGAATGGAATAGTGGTTTCACAGTGGGAAAAGAGCTCAGGACATACACAGGAGATTCATGGCAAGAACCCTGAGCTGATGGTTGCTAGGTCACCCCCACCAAGACTAAATAACTACAACTTCATTCCCTGACATAATGTGTATGTCAGAACACGAACGCATGCCATTTATGGAAATCTTATCAACAGTCAGACTGTTTCAGGCAGAAAATCCTGCTTTGCTCTAACACTTGCCTGGGCTGCTCTAAGTGTTGAAAACCCTGTCAGAACTGGAGAAAATGCCTGGGAGTCTCAATTACATTGAACCACAAAATGTTCATAATCAGAGTTATGGAGAGTACTTCCCACTTAGCCTGACATTCTTAGAGGGACATATACTCGTCCAAGTCAGGTATATTTCCAAAGAGTGTATCACTGAAAGCTCCCCATACTTATCAAACCAAGGACAAAAAAAGTTTGGGTTTTTCTGTTTTACTTATTTTAACTTGTTAACAGTCTTCAAAGTCTGTCAATTTCTTTACTCTCTCTGTATATCTCTGATTATATAACTACATAATGCATGTGCATGTGTTTAGTACATGTGGGAGCCAGAACCAAAGGTGGCCCTCCACAGTCTCCCAGACACCCTCACAGTGTCCCATGTAGTCAATCAAACTCTCATCTACATGCTGCTGTGATGTGATTCTGCAGATGTAATGAAGGACACAAATCATTGAACTTTAAGGTAAGTGATTATCCAAGTAGGCTGACTTAATCACATGATCTTTTCAAAAGCAGTGAGTTTTCTCTGATTGCAGAAGGAAAAGTCAGAGATTGGGAGCATGAGAATGACTTGATACATGGTTGCTGGCTTAAAACACAGGCGTCATAAGTCCAAGAACTTGAAGAACTTCAGATGGTATTAATGCATTGAGAGTACTTTCTAACCAATATCTAGAAGGAAAATAAGGAACTCAGTATTACAGCCGCGAGAAAATGAGTTTTGCCAACAACCAGTGAGCTTGCTAAGGACCCCAATCCCAGCCCACACCTCTATTGCAGCAGAGACTCATTCCAAGTCACACCCAGATTTCTGACTTTAAAAAACTGAGATAATAAACTTGTGGTGTTGTGAGCCCTAAATTTGTGAAATATTATTATGCAATATAGAAAATGAGTACAGCACAAAACAATAAGAATAAAAAGCCACGAGAATCCCATCTTCCTCTTTTACCAACAAGCTTTGTCCATAGTTTGTGGGTAGTTATGTTTGACAAGATATAGATAATTTATAGTTAACACTTGTCTAGTATCAATCTAGTTGGTCTTGGGGCATGGTGGGTGCAAGATGGGAAAGACAAGTGGTCCCTTTAAAACTGAGTAACTGTAATTTATGTTAAGAGCCAATATGTCAAGGAAAAAATGTTAATGTAGCAAGAATTTTCCAGAGAACAATACCAGCCAGTTCTCATAGTTCCAAATTCAGGGGAAAATAGAGAGAGATTAACTGAGTTCATGAAGTCAGGACCTGCCTTGGGGATGAGTGTTTTCCTATTCACAATACAAGACCCAGTTGTGAGAAACCATGACAATCAACAGAGAAACAGGTTAAATAAGAGGCTTTCTTGCCCTCAAAAAGCCTTCCCCTGACCTCTACTGTGCTTCACTTATCTTGTCTGTGTGATCAGTTGCAGGATGAAGCCATATCATCATTCTTAATGCAGAAAATTAGGGACAAACTATTAGCAAGCTATTCTTTTAAAACAGCTGCTATTTTTAGCGTTTTTATAAGTTATTTAACTTCCAGAAAGAATAACACATATGAGTCCGCATCTTCCAAACTCCAGTGTTTGGTCTTTCTTAAAATGTTTAAATACATGTTAATGTAATTTTAATAAAAACATGCCAAAATCAATGTCTTTTACCCACAGTGTTTGTAAGTGCTTCTATATCACTTCATTACCTTGAGAATTGCTCTGGAGAAAAAAAAAATTACGTGTCATAATATTTTCATGTTTCAATGATAATATTTTATAAATAGTGATGTAGTTCAACATGCTGGATTATATTATTCAACTCTACCCCTTCTTAGAACACAAATTAGTTAATGCATACATTCATGGACTCAGAGGATCCATGCCATCTGGCCTGCTAATCCCCATAGCCCTTGTATAGGTAAGAAACCCAGGAATCTTTAACAAATTTATTTGATTCCATGGTAGCAATGGCTGATGAGGAAATTATTTTTAGGTGGAAAATTTTATTAAAGAAGCAAAGTTTCTCATCTGTGTATTTCTGTTTATACCTAAGTAGAACCTTTTCCCAACCTGTCAGCTCAGAGCAGGAATATATGGACAGAAGCAGGCTCACTCTCTAGTAGAATAAAATGATGGCAAGATACCAGTTCCACCAGGGATCTGCATCTGAGCCAGGTGAGCAAAGATTTTCTATAAAGGGCCAGATAGTATTTTTTACTTCAAGGGCCAAGAAACAAAAAATATTATATAGATACTTAACACAAGAAAGAAAACAAATTTCCACAATATTTTTGTTGATGAAATTGAAAATATAATAATAATTGAGTATAACCTTTTGTAATATAAATCTACTAATGAGAAAAATGGAATTCTTTTGGGCAAGGATAAAATTTCATTTAATGAAGTTCAAAGGTAAAACATATTCCTAGCTTGTGGGCCCTACGAAAACTCAGTGAGCTGGACTTGGACCACAGGCTATAGTGCATCCAGCCCTGCTTTTGAGTGTGGTGCTATAGAGTGCTATCCACATCCCTTCCCATCTAGCCACAGCAAAATCTGTGCCAGGTTTCTTAAGAGGAAGTATAAGATGTAATATCCCTGAGGGAGATGAGCTCTTATTATTTTAGGGCCTGTAGCAAAAATAGATGTTGTGGTCCCACTGAAAGTAGTCCAGTCCTACAAATGGAAAACGGTGCTGATGGGAAGACCTTGAATCATGACAAGAATGTGTGCATGATCAAGGCGTCCTGGGAGAATGAGGTGTTGGTCCAGCTCCTTTTGCATAGATATTCTTAGGGAAGGACCTCTAAAATCATTCTCAGACTATGCAATTGTGTCCTCATTACCTTCTTCTAAGTAGTGTGCCCTAGAGGAAGAAGGTCACATCTTCACAGTTTGAAAACCATTGTGTTGCTTCTCCAGCTTTGAGTCTTTAATGCTGAGATTCTGCTGCCTATCCCAAGTCTTGATCATTCTGTTCTATTTCTTTAGAGATGATCAGTTTTCTAAGAAAAAAAGAATGGAATACAAAGCCAAGAATTCTTAAGAATTTTTTTGAGAAGAGGGTGGGTGGATGGTAGGGGGTTTAAGAGAAGAAGGAACATAGACTGGGAATATCTGGTTACCAGATACACATTTGCTGAATGGATGTCTCAGAACTCCTGGGTCTTGTCATGACATGTGACTGGACATGTGACTGATGAGGTACAGTAAGTCTCAAAAACTTAGTGTGAAGCTAAGATTGTAGGTCCTAGAAAAGTTGCTAAATAAAAATATGGGAAGATTCTAAAGATAAATTTTTATTCTAGCAGGAATCATATCCATTATCTGGAGCTGGTCAACACAATGTAGCTACCACCATCCTCATGAATAGTGTCAGATTTGAGGACACAAAACCTTGGTTATGAGATTTTACCCAACTTGCTGCTGGCCAAAAGGTTAGCCTGCTGCCATTTCATGGAGATGGACACAAGATAGCAGACTCTTAGTTCAAAGAGAAAATATTTCATTATTCAAGGCACAGAAAGTAGTATGAGCTTCATACTTTCCCATGTGGATGCTGCACATAAAGTAGGTTTGCATCATAGATTATGAAACCTCAGTTTTTTATAATTAGCTACAGCAAACTGTCCAACTTTCACCCCAAGGGAAAACATTGTCTTTAAAAGACCGGACAGTAAACAAACCTGTCTTCTACTCCAGAGAAAGTAACTATCTCTTTCTTCCAAGGCTGTTCGGCCTACATCTTTGAAAAGATTGTCTGAAGTGATAGCCGTCAGTGTCTCTGTTTACAAAGACACGCCGAAATATGAAAGACCCATGGAGAACTGTCTCCCATATGCCAAAACTTGCTTAAATTTATCAATGCTTCATTCATTCCTTATTGAGCTTCCAAATAACTAAAATGCTTCTAAATAATTCTTCCCTTTCTCCCTGTTTCCTATCACATCAACATTAATTGATAAGTCAGAAAGCAGCAACCATTTATTGAACATCATTCCAAAATGTGTCTTTATTCCAATGCAGCTCAGCATTTATGAGAAATGTTGAGTGAATCATGACTTCTAACCACTCCAACTAGGGATACCTGTGCCAAACCACCCTGATAGCTGGATTCAATTTTTGCTTATATCTCTTTGACCAGAACTTAGTAACATAGCTTCATGTAACAGGCAATACAAAAAAGAGTATATTGCCTGAAATGATATCAGGGCTCAGCTACTAAGAAAGAAGGGGAATATGATTATTGGGTGCAGCTAACATCTTTGACACAAGAATGAAACTGGTAAAAGCTATCAGAAAAAATACATTTGGGGAAATTATTCTGCTAGCACAAAACTGTTTTCTTCCAAATATGAATTGGGTCTCCCTGAGAGGTAATTATGTAACTGAACCACAAGAAGTTAGGAAAATAGGTTATACCACAATTACTTATTCCATGAAACAGAGAAATAAGTTGAATCTTAGTTTAGCATTTTCATGTGCCATTATGTGATAATTATCATGTAGTAGTAATATGAGTGCATAAAAGATTGCTTTAAAATTAAAGCAAGATCACTAATTTTCAAACACAAGGGAGATACCAAAAAATTATATACTACAGACTCAGTGGTATTGAAGCATATTCCAAGAAATTCTTCTAGAACTCAGAACAAGGAGATAAAAGACAAGGAAGTAAAAACAATGAATGAAAGGAAATTAAGAAAATAGCAGATCTCTCAGAACCAAATATTAGAAATTTCAGAAAGAAATACAACTGGACAGAGGAGAAAGAACAATCCAAGGAATAATAGTTCAGAAATTTCCCAGAGCTGAAGAAAGATCTAATATTAAAAATATTTAATGAAAATAGAAACATAACTATGGTGGGAAATATTTGAAGGGAAGGAAATAGAAAAATAAAAAGTTCACCATATTAATCTTCTGCAAACCAAATTTCAGAAGATAATGGAGCAAAATTTCTACAGAGTTCACAGAGGAAAACTTTGTGATCCAATAATTTTATGCCCAACCAAGCTAGGATTTAGCTGCAAAGCCAACTAAATGGTATTCTCATTCATACAAGGATCATACTACATATGAGTTCTCCCAGAAAAAAGTAACTTGAGAAGTACTTCCTCAGTTGGGGACCTGAAAAAAAATAAGATGTCTATGAGATACTGATAAGAGGAAATGGGAAATGCAAATTTAAAACAACTTTATTAATATGAACTTTTTTTTTTGTATATCCACATAGAAAAGCCTAGAAAGATTTAACCAACATGTTTATAGTGGGTTTCCTTTTGTTTTTTAATAGGGGGAGAAATAACTTTTAATACCCATGGTTGAGAGTATGCTGTCTAAAGTGGTACCTGCTACTCACATATGCCTATTATATACCTGAAATATGGCTAGCCCCAATTAGATGAGATGTGGTATAATGCCCACCAGATTTCAAAGACTTAATATGAAAAAAGAATATAAAATATCCCACTGACAATTTTATATTGAATATATACTGATATTAATCATGTATTGATATATTGGACTAAATAAAATATATTATTAAAACTAATTTTTCACCAGTTTCTTCTACTTTGTTATAAATATATGTCTACTAGAAAATTTAAAATTACTTCTGAGGCTATCATTTTGCGGTTCATATTTTATCATTTTGGACAGTGCTGATCTATGCTTTCCACATTTTCTGATCTTTTATAGTGCATGTCCATTAACTTTATCAAAAAAAGTAAGGGCTTTTTAAAAAAGATTTTTAGTTATAATCTAGATAAAAGCTACAGAGATAAATAAAAATGTACGTGAAGAGCCAGCTACTTGTATGGCAATTTTCCAGTAACATTTGGGGGAAAATATGCAATAATGTTGGAAAGAAAAATCAGCACAGGGAATAAATCTTATCATAACAAAAGTCAATGTGGTCCATCAAAAAGCCACATGGAAATTGGCCCGTAAGAGTTGTTCCTAGGGTCTAAGAAGTTTGCAGAGGGTTTAACCTGTTTACAAAATGTTTCATGCCTTTGCCTTCTATCCTTTACCAACAAACTAGGAAAAATAAAGCACTTTCCTCTCTCTTTATTATCTATACCACTCAGATGAGAAACAAGAATAGAGACTTAAAAAACAGCCAGCTTCTTAAGTTTGAGATGGCTTCATGACCTAATCTAGGCCTTTGGTTGCATATTGATTATTTTTTCCTTTCCATCGCCCTGTCCCTTGATGGCATTGCGTGCTGTTCCCCAGCCTCTCAACAAAACTCTAAAATTGTTTTCCCTCTCTGATCAGAAGGAGGCCTTCCTCCTAGAGCAATGTCTTGATTGATTTGGAAATTGTGCACTGCTTTGTTAGTGACCTAAGAGTAAATCAACTGAGTCTTTGGGAGTTCAAAGACTGGAGATATCACCGGGACCTTCCTGACTGAAATGATCACTACTAGAACAATTTACTGTTCAATTTAAATAATTACTGGGATGGTAGACAACCTAATAAAAAGCCGGATTTTTCCTTTCAGGACTTTGGCATAACATAACTCATGGCAGAGGAGGCAGAGAATTGTGCTTTGATTATTGTTGTCAGAGAATCCGGCGAAGGAAACATTCATTGAAGGGCAGGACAGTTCAAGCCCACAGAGAGATGTGAGAAAGTGCTGACTGGCTAAACTAAAAAAACTCCAGAGAGAAATTAAAGAAAATGATGAGGGGATAAATTCAAGTATCTGTTATGTGGAAAATAAAATAATGGTTTTTGAAAGTCATTAAATTTATAATGTTTGGCTTTATCAGACAAGAGCAAAGGAACTATGTAAATTTCATTCTTAACCAGTGCCAACTGGACTAAAGTCCTTTAAGAAAATAGAGGATTGGAAAAATAATGAATTTTTTTATCAAATATAGATTTGAAACTGACAAATGTGATTGTAATTTTGTGGGTATTTAGATATTGAGACAAGTAAAATAATAATTTGGGGTCAAGGTTTATTCAAGTTTTTAGAAATAAAGAAAATAGGGAATTACATTTACAGAAAAAATGGATCCCTGTGAAGATTTGTGGATAAATACACTTCAGTATGGGTCAACTAAATTTCTTCTAACAATTATTCCAGTGGGTATGGAGGAGGCAAGAATGGGTGTAAGACTCTAGTGATCAGATGTAAAACAAATTAATAAAATTAGGTAATCCTAGATGTGTGTGTTCAAAAATATACTGTATTTACTACTTAAGACTTCCATAAATAGGCAAGACTGTTGGACTAAATTGGATCTGCTCTCAGATACACTGGACAGAAACACATATACCCCCTGAATTTTCCTGAACTGGTAGAAGAACTTGTAGCTGCCAAAGAAAAGATGGCATAGAATAGAGGCTACATCCCTGGACTAGAATCCCAAAGACTTGGTCGTGAATTCAGGTTCTCTCATCTGTTACAAAATGCTCTGCACAATTAATAAAACTCCCCAAGGTCAAGTTTCTTTATCTAAATAGCAAGTACCAATAAAAGATATTGATATCAAGATTAAATAAAATTATTTACCTAAGTAAGAAGTGTTAGCAGTTAATAGGCTCCACAGCAGTCTGAGTTCCAGGAAATAAATCTTATACTCCAATAGGGTAATTTAGAAAAGTTAAATGGAAGGTACTATTTACAAACAGTGGACAGAGTTAAGAGAAATTAAAAGGGAACACTGAAATACTCCAAGCAAGAAAAATGAGAAATCACAGCTGACATGGACATAAGAACACAATTTCTAGAACCCAGCAAGCTGTGGCTTCAGTGGTAAGTGCAGGAGAGACTGCTTGCCTGGAGATGGGTGGTCTGCAGGAAGAGTGAGAAACCAGTCCTATCCTGCAACCCAGCAGGGAGACAGCCAGGGACTTCAGCATCCCATCTCTCTTCAATCTTCAGGTCTCTCCCCAGAAACTCCCACTGGCTGTATTCAACCAGAATTTGAAGAGCAAGGGAGCTCAGTGCATACCAGACATACAAGTCACAGGAAGAGGAGAAAGAGATGTAAATTATAGTTCTTGGCCTTATTCTAAAGAAGTTTTGTTGCCTCCAACTCACAGATACTATTAGGAACAGAGCCATCCACTAAATGAAGGAAATAGTAGGCTATAACAATATGGCAGTCACTGTGTCCCCAACACAGCCAGCCACCTTGCCTCACACACACACACATTTCAAAATTAGGAGTTTCAAAAGAGACAAAACTGTATGCAAACTGAGAGAAGGCAAGGAGGTGGAGAAGTCTATGGAAGGGTTCTTCCTTCCTTGGATGTGACCCCGTATTTTAAGGAGGTGAGACCCAGACAGTTATAAACTTGGATGTTTTATAAGTAACTTGTCAATAAAGCAAACACCATGAATTGTTGTTTAGTTTTTATTGTAGGTTTCTTTTTCCAATTATAGCTTACATTTATTGAGTGGTTACTAGGTGCCAGGAAATACGTGATCTATATATTTCGCTTTAATCCTCATAAGGACCATATTAAGTAAAATTAAGACTCAGTTTCAAAATAAAAATCACTTCACTGCCTCCAAAGCCATATTCTTTTCCTTGAAGTTGAGTGGGTAAACTCACAAATAAATTGTCAGCCTCCTCACCCACCCCCACAAGGGATTAATACCTGGATTTTAGAAAAAGAAACAGTTTCATTGCAAAATGTACCTCAAAGCTACTTTTTCAATAAAGTCAATGTGATCAAAACAAGACTGTAGTTGCAGAAATATCTCCTTTTTCATTCCTCAACTCATCCTACCCATTAAGCATTAACTGAGCATTTATTCTGTGCTTAATGGTATTAGTCCCTGGAGCATAAAGATAAACATGTATCAAGTCCTGTTTACAGAGGGACTCAACTCTGAGTGAACATACTTGCCTAAACATATGCTGTTTAAATCAGTGTTGGGACATGCTCTGAGGTCAGTCCCTGCAGCTCCTCCCTTCACTCCCACACACAAACATGGTGAGGTGAGCTGAGCTCAACATTTTCTTAAATTTATCATCATACATTATATTAGGACTCCTTTTGTTGTAACTAATGGAAGGCCTATTCAAATCATCACACATTTAAAAGACGAATTCAAAGCTCATGCAGCTGGGAATGCCATTGGCACAACTCAGAAGAGCAGGAACCGAATGCTTTTCGGCATCCTTCTCCCAGATCTTTGACTGGCTCCTTCTGCAGGCAGCTTCTCCCCATCAAGCAGGAAGCATGTTTGCCAGCAACCCAGTTTCACATCCTCACAAAGGAAAGGGAGCATTTCCTCTCAAGTTGACATGTTAACTGGAAGAATTACTCTGGTTGGTCCTGCCTGGGACATATGGCAAGGGTGATATGTAGACAGGAGACCCTCAGGAAGGTGAGAGGCCGGGCAGGGTGTGCTGTCAGGTACAGCCAGAAGGAAGAGGCTGTTCTGAGAACACAGCTCACCAGACTTACTCAAAGTCTAGACAAAAGTCTGGAAAGTAACAGAAAATACAAAGATTGGAACCTATTTCAGGGATAAAATGGATTAAGTAGGAATTCATGATCTGTTTCCACTCTTGTTAAAATTGCTTATAGCAAGAAAGATTATATGTGTTTTTGTTCTTGTCTATTTCCAGTATAGTCTGGCATGTAAACTATGCTTGCCTCATATTTTGTGAAGCAGAGACTCTGCTCTCTTTTTATTGCCTTAGCCTTTGTTAAACCAGTAGTTACAAATGCTTCCAGGATTTTCCCCCCCTTTTCAAAAGATCTGTACACTGCCCTGAAGATACCCAGTTTGGGATACATCCCTGCAGGCCACAGATTCTTTCCTGCCAACAGTTCAAGGGGAAGGGGTAGAGTGAGGCACGGTCAAGGGAAAGAATTGGTGGTGACAGAGCCTAAAGCAGTCACAACTTTCAAGCATTAAGTTTTGTTTTTCTTCCCTACATAAATTCATCTCTTCTACTTACATGGAGAAACACACATGTGCTTATATGATTTCCCTGGACAATTTTCATGTGAAATAGCACATCAATAAAAAATATATCTTAGCTTTCTCTCCTTCGTTACATAACATATGTAGCACATGAAACAAAACTTACCTGGAGACACTGCTTGATCATTTCTACTTTATCTCTCATCTAAGTATATTTATCTCATTTTTGCTCATTAGTAATATGTAATATTAGGAGTAAAGAGAAAAAGAAAGAATGAGGAGGAGGAGAGGTATATCCCTTTCATTTGCATTTGGGATCTCTTGTCATCTTTCTGCTACAAAGCCTTGCCTTGTATAACCATTTTATATGTCAGCATTTCCTACTCCCAAGTGATAAATATTCACCTCCTATTTTCTGACCTTGTGCAACTACCCCTGGGGATCAGGCAGACCTAGACTAGAGACCATGAACATCTTCTGGTACAATTTAACAAACAACTCAAGAATACCTTGGAGGAGTCCAGAATTCACTGAAACTAACAGTGTATTCCACTTCATTTCAACCCATAATCTTTGAAATCCTTTAAACCTAGCCTAGTTTTTTGTGCTATAAAGACCTTGTTCCCTAGAGAAGGCAGTGTTTAACAGGGAACTAAGTAAGGCATGCAGGGCACATGAGCAGCAATAACACAGAAAAAGGAAATATCACTGCTGTGGCCACACAAATGAAGTCATCATGGTGCTGGAGCAGAGTCAGAGCATCCAAGGCGTTAGCCACCAGCCCTTGATCAGCGATTTCCAATTAGTCAGAGTCATGGCCAAGGGTAAAGGGCAAAGCATTAAAGATATATCAGCAATAAGTCAGAAATAGAAAAATGGAAAAAGTTTTTTAAAAAACAGTAACTCAATTTGGAAGCCAGGGATGAAACCAGGAACACAGGTCACAGCTGGGAGGAATGAAGCTAAAGGTGGAGAAAGCATGGAGGAGCTGAGTCACAGGCCAAGGAACAAAAGCCAGGGCACCAAGCATGGACACCATGAGTCAACCATCCTCTGGATAACTAGCAAAGACAGCATTTCCATGGAAGAGCTGCCCTGGGAGGTGCTGGACCACAGTGCCTCTGACTCTTAACTTAGCAGTGACCTGGGGCTGCTCTGGAACCTATCCCCTGACACATGAGTGTCTGGTGGACACAAGGACCCCAATGAAAGTAGCTTTCAAAGAAATCAGATCCCACCAAAGAGGAAGAGATGATATTCCAAAACATGATCCTGTAATAAAGAAACAAGTTGATCTGAGAGCACACATTGTATGATTTCCTTTTATTTTAATTTAAGGTGAGTCTTATGGCCCAGAATATGGTCTATCATGGTGAATATTAATGTGAACTTGAGAAAAATGTGTATTCTGCTGTTTGGGAATAAACTAGTCTATAGATGTCCATTATAAGCAATGGGTTGGTGGTTTTGAATTCAACTGTGGAAGAAAAGGAAGGAAAGAAGGGAAGAAAGGAGGAAGGAAGGGAAGAAACAAGGAAGGGAAAGGGAGGAAGAAAGAAAAGTTGAGAAGGCAGATGATCCAGATGGCAGAGGACTAGACCTCCAGGTTGAGTAGTTAAGTCAGTAAATTCAGACACTGAAGATTCTTTGGAGGAGTGGGATAACATCATATAAGTAGAATTGTGTGCATTAAAAAAAGGATTTTCTATTATAGTCTGAACCTCTGTCTCATATTTTAAATGTCTGGTTTATTGTTGCATAGGAATATTTAGAAATCATATAGTAGAATTTATAAATCTTAGAAATGCTATGATAATGCAAAAGTAAAACAATCAGTAAAGAACCCTTTTTCCAACCTCTCCTAAATTTGGTTCTTCAAGTTATTAATATGTTTTAATAAATATATAAATAATAATTAATAATATTCTTATAATAAATACATATACTTATGTATGTGTATTGCAATGAGTTTGAGAAACACTAGGAAAAGATTTAATAGGTTTCTCTACTTCAAAACTAAACTAATGTCATTTAAATCTCCAAGAATAGGATCTATTTGCATCCCTTCTCCCAAATTGTTTGGCCCTGCACAATTTGTTCTCAAAATACCTAGTGACATCTTTCCTGGAGCTAGTATTCACTGGAACATCAGTTTGGGAGATTATGTTTTAGTTTACCGATTTGTTCCTAATAAACCAAGCAGTTTGACTGATTCTGTTCACTTAATGGAATGGTTTGGAATGAAGAAACTATTCAGGGGCAGAATCCACCATTTCCAAATTGCCAAATTCTTGGTATTGTTCCTAAGAAAATGTTTCATGGGAAATACATGAAATCATGAAATGTCTTGTGGACAGAATGATGTCCTGCTTTGAGGATTTTGAAGACACATCAGGATTGTTTGTTGCCTTGTGGTAATTATTTTCAAATTCTGTTTTTCTGATAAGATATAGAAGCCCAAGTTTTAAAAACTATTCTTAACAGGTGACCACATAACTTCATATATCTTTGGAGTTTCTCTATCTTATGGAGTGAGTACATTTTCAAACACTAAATAAAGGGTGGGGAGGGTCTGTGATACAACCTTTGGAATACATTTTGATTTTCTTTTAATCTTGGTCATGAACCAATGGATTGTGTTGTTCCTTGGAGTCTAGTTCTACCATATTAGTCTAATAATCCTATTCTTCCATTAAAAATGAGTCAAGGAGGTAAAAGTAGTTTGTAAATGACTCAGCTTTATGCCAAAATGGTATTAATAAATAACTTTTGTTGTAAACAATACATGTAGCATCCTTGTTAAAATAAGTAGATTAATTGTTGAAATAGTTTATTCACCTAAAAACACATCCTCTTTGATTACATGGTTACATTAAAACCAAGGTCACATGAATAATCAAAATTGCCATAGATTTTCACTGATTTGCAGTCACATTATGTAGACCTGCATAGGTATTAAGTTGAGGCAACTAGTCCATTCATCTTTAATCACCAGGGGAAAAAAAACAGATGATTTTTCCCCCCTAAGGTTTTATCATTCACTTCATCTCATAACATTTTATGTATTTGATTCACTTATGCTGTCAGTTCTAATTTCTTGTCTACCACATCACTCTATAAAACGATGACTGGGAAATGGAGAAGATTGGATACAATGTCTGTGACACAAAATATAGACTCAGAATTGACCTAAGCACAGATTCTGAGTATTTTTATGTTACTCTGCAAATTAAAAGCATGCTGTTGACGCACACAGCCCATTAATTGAATTTGAAATCTTGGTTTCCTTCCCCAGTTGTCCACTTTACCAGAGTTTTGAGTAGAAATTCCCATATTCAGCTCACTGAGCCCTCAAATCTGAACATAGTTAAATCATTGAAGTAAAGTGGCTGTTACAAAGGCAGAGACAAATGTTAAAACCAGGTGCTAACAGATAGCCCTATATACCAAGTAGTCTTTTCTGATTTCTAAGAAAGCTGTTGATAGAATTTTGTTTTGTTTTGCCTATTCATAAGACTCGTAAGAAAAAAACACTGTCAACATTTATAGCAGAAACTTAAAAACAAACTGAGCAATACACCAAAACATGGTTTGAACCTACTAATTGGCTGAAAAAGTAACCAATTAAAAAAAAAATGAGTACCTAGAAAATAATCTTCAATCACAGCTTAATCTATATGTTTCTAAAGCTAGGAAAATAAAACAAAACCAGAATATTCAAATATTTTCAAGCACACCCTAAACATTTCATTTGGTTCAAGTCCCTGATTTATAGACAATATAAACAACTGGGCAGAGCAATAGGCTGCTGGAACTTTTTCAAAAGAATGATGCAAAGAGCAGGAAGAAAATTAATAAGCAACAGATGCATGCATGAACATTCTGTGTAATTGGCTGTGAGTACAGCATGTGCTGTTTTGTTTGTGCCTGTGTCCTTAACACATGCAGTATTTGTGTCTGTAGATATCATGCAAAACACCATCACAAGAGAGGCTTGGATTTTATCAGTGACTATCATCTTAACAGAAGAAAAGCAAGTCCTCATAGTGAGAAAAAAATGCTTTTCCTCTCAGCAGAATACCCTTTTCTTTCAAAACCAAGCATTTATGGATAAGGAAAGGCAAAGCAATGGTTTGCCAGAGAATCAACGGATGGGTGCAGTTGTGAGGCAATTTCTAAACATGCAAATCAGTTCCATCCACAGGTTTACCTTTGTTTCAAAACATTTGTTTCTGATGTATCCAGGGGTATTTTCCAAACAGAAGTATTTTGATTGACTCTGAATAGGTTATACCTCCATTCTCTGTCCAACCTTCACTTTTTCCATGTCTAGTCATTTATAAGTGATATGGAAGTAAGAGAGATGCAGTTGGAGTTAAAAAAAAAATAAGATTGAAAGTGTTCCATTCTACATTGTTGTCTTTTTATTCTTTACTCATAAATTCTAAAAATCTACACTAAGTGCCTACTGGGCAAGTATCTGGAGGCATACTGATGAGAATGAGACACAGTTCCTATTTTCACAGAATTTTCCATCCAGCTAATAAAACCTAGAGATGAAAATATATTCAGTAGGGGTAGCAATAAGAATTAACATTTATTTCTAAAAGTATGTATTAATATATTAGTATAGATTATATTAATATATATTAAACTAACATACTATTAGACTAATCACTAGGCTAAATTAGACTAATATAATATCAGAATATTATTATTAAAAATCTTATTTTTATATATTCAGCAAACTAGTTTTGACATCCATTTGCTGAATAGTCTTACTAATTCATTTAATGTACTCACTCCAATATTCACACATCAATTTTTCAACAAACATTTATTCTTATTCTATGCCAGATATCAGTATCTTAAACCCTGAGGTATATATACAAAAGCAAAAATGTCACTGCTTTGGAAAAGTTCAAGGTCACCTAAGTGAGACAGACAAGCAAACGTACTAATCAAACATGGTAAGTGCCAAGCACATTGTAGGTGGTGTTCTTGTTCTTGCTGCAGCAAAAGTGAGGCCAAAGAGCTATGCAGCCACAGAGGAGCTGGCTATTTCTGCCTGATAGAGCTGGAAAGTTTCCCTAGAAGAGTGGCATCTGACTTGGGTTTTAAGGGATGAATACACAATTCCCAGATGACAAAGAGTGAAAAAGATGTTCAGGGAAGGGCAAGCCCACGAGCAAAAGCAAGGAGACCCCACTAAAAATGTGTAGAATAATTACTTATGCCCAATCTCAGATTCTCCTTGTGTGCAGTTTTAGTATAGAAGGATTTATTGTGTACGCTATTGTCCTCAGGGGAATTTTGGTTTCTGTGCTCATTGATTTAAGGTTCTTCCTGCTACAGATAAGTAGATAGGAAACTTGAAGTTGAGAAAAGGAAACAGCAATAAATCATAAAATAGAGAAAGGAGACGCAATGCAATAAAACTGTAGGAGAGAGAAAGGGAGCAGAGGAGAGTTATCACAAGCCTTGCAACAGCATTTTTTGGTTTATGAGTGGAAATAACCCTGAGGTTATGGGTGGGAAGGGGTTTTGTTATGCAGTTATAATGCTCAGATTTAGCACCGTTCAGCCCTGCATTGGGAAATGATGGTTGAGAAATAAAGACTACTCCAAGCTTGTTTTTCAGTTCAAGCATGCACGTGAATGTCTGCAGAAATATGGTGAACCAAAGCAATGAAAGATAATTCTAAGTCATAAAATCAAAGACACCTTGAAAATGTAGATGGCAGACCAACACAGGATTCCTGTATCAGTGGCATCAAACAAAATATATTTCTAAGAATTCTTTTAAAACATGTAGAAAGGAGACATTGAAAAGTTACTGGTGATCAAAGGATGATATATGCATAGATATCCATTCTATGCTATTAATTACCAAATGAAGGCTCATGTAATGGTACATTACTTGGTGGGCTGTATTTATTGTTCTACTTAGATAAATATAAATTGTACTCATCAGAATTTTGAAAGTTTCACTCATAATCTCATTTCCCCAACTCTATTTTTCTCCATTGGACTGACAATCTCATGAAAATGTTTATAGAAATCTAACCCTAGATACTGAGATGACTGTATTATTTTCAGCTAAATTCACCAAGTCACATTTGGCTGTATACAGAAGACCTTAGGGCCATACAAGAGGCAAGTTTGCAAAGTGAAACCAGGGATTTTGAAATTTATCCTATAGCCAGTAAGAAATCAAGAACAGATATTAGATAACTCTGACTTGAAAATAACTGTTTATTACTGCCTACTCTTCTGCACTACTGAAGGTTTTTATAAAATCCTATCTTTAAAATACGCTGAGTCTTCCTCATAATGCAATAGAAATTGTATCTTTCATTGAGAATATATGTGTTATGAAGAAGTGATATTACATGTGTAAGAAAACAAGATAACCAATGATCTAAGAAGAGTGTATTCTTGGAACCAAGAATCTACTTAATTGCAAAAAAAAAAAAAAGAGAGAGAGAGCCTTTTTTTAACTACATGCATTACTTCTGGGACAAAAAGAAATTAGGCAATACTATTTTGCCAGAAAGTCAAGATCTCACTCCCAAATCACAATGCCAAGTGAACTTACACACCAATCCTATGTAAACCATATACAGTAGTGATCTTCTTAGCACCAGAAAAGCTCAAAGCCACATGAAATCAATCAACACCAAGATAATGTTGTTCTGTCAAAACATCCCATTTGTGATCTTTAAAGTAATTTTCCCCACTCTGTGTTGCTAAATGAACCAAGTTCTGTACTAAAGTAACTTATTTTTTAAATTATCATTCAGACTGTTGAAAGAAAATAAAATGTAGTGGTTTATTCTTTTAGTAGTAGTAGAAATTAGCATTAATATTAAATAATTTATGAACTATCCATTTAAAAATATGCTTACATGTCTATTGTGTGTTTTCTTCCAAGGACTGGATCAGCCAGACTCCAAGCAAGAAACAATGGCACTCTCAGATTAGGTAATTTCAAATGAGTTTAAGAAAAGGACTATTTCTAAAGGCTTGGGCAAAACCAGAAATGGTACTGCAGTGCCCCAAGAGTAACAAAATGGGAAGCTCTTACAATTTGCAGATCTAAAGGAGAAGAGTAGAGTAAGATTCCCAGAATTCAGCGATATGACTACATAAAGAAAGCCATCTGCTGGGAACCCTCGGTAGAAGGGACAATCCAGGCAAGCAGAAAGCCAGTGGGGTAAATAGCCCACATTGCTCTCCTGCCTCCCTCTGATCTGCTGCCCACGTCCAGTGCATTGGCCCACTGCAACTGGAAGCAGGAAGACATAGGAACTTTTTGATACTGTGCATACTGGTCAACCTCAAGGGTAAAGCAGGGAGGGAAAAGGTGAAAAATGGATCTGGAGGGGTAAAGGGAAGTTATCTAGTGCTGAGTTCCATGAGGGTGGAGACCATGTGTGTCTTGTTGGCTGTTGATCCCAAGCCTTGTCACTGCTTAGTTTCCTAGAGATTATGGAACAAATTACCACCAACCAGGTGGCTTAAAACAATACAAATTTATTCTTTCACATTTCTTAAAGCAAGAAGTCTGAAATCAAGTTCACAAGGCCATGATATCCCTGAAGTTTCTAGGAGATAATCTTTTCTTGCTTCTTCCTATCATTTGGTGGTGGCCCTCAAACTTCGTGTTCCTTGGTTTGTGGCAGCATAACTCCAATCTCTACCTCTGTCATCACATGGAGTTCTCCATTCTCTGTGGGCCTAACTCCAAATTTCCTTCTTTCTATAAGGACTCCAGATATATTAGATTAGGTCTACCCCAGTATGACCTCATCTAAACTTAACTAATTACACCTGCAACAACATCATTTCCAAATAAGATCACATTCTGAGATACTAGGTGTTAGGATATCAACATATCTTTCCGGGGACACAGTCAATACAGACCACCAGTAGATAACAAAAATTTATTGACTAAATGGCATATTATGCCATACAAAATACGGCAAGTAATTTATTTAACAAATCTTTGTTACACATGTACTATGCTCCAAATATTGTGCTAAGGTATGAAGGTAAGGATGTTCACAGCTTATTGCCTCTACGGAACTCAGATACTAGTAGTGGAATTAGGCAGGCAAAGTACAGTGTGAGCCTGGGGCAGACACAGATTCAGAAATGCAGATTTTCAATGCCAGGCAGCTCTTGCATCAGAATCAAGTCCTAATCATAGTCATTTGGGCTCATAGAGTCAGATTTCCAGATTCTGAGAAGACCAACAAGGGCATGGATCTGTTGTCTCAGAAAAATTCCTGAAGAGTAAATTAGTCATATGGAACAGAAAAATGAGAACAACTCAATTACTAAAAGTGAAAAAATAATAAATTTGATTACTGCTGTTGAGTTTCTAGAGTATTTCATTATGACAACTCAACTGTGCTGGGAAGAAGATAATAAATTTTGTCCCATGTTGCTCCAGGAGGACGGGGTTCCCCACTCTGGGCAAGTTCATTATGAATTCAATGAGACTGAATAATGACAACAGAAAATTGTGGGTAAAAAGGGGCTCAAACCAAGCTTTAGTCCCACAGCTGTCACCTGCTATGTACAAGCACTGAGCCTGCTCCCATCTTTGGCCCAGCTGTAGCCTCTTTCCCCAGCACAGGGCTCTGCCGCTTCCCTCCTAGCAGCATGGCGCCAGAGCAACCCTCTGCCAGCCTCAGCTCTCTCTTGCTTCCCGCCACCGGGTCCTGCTACTTCTACTTCCTGCTTCCCTCTAGGGTCCTTAAGCTCTCTGCTTCTCCTTCCAGCTGACTCTGTGTTTCTTCTCCACCCTTCCCCTTGCTGACACTTCCGGCACTGACAGCTCTCTCCTTGTGGCTCTTTTTAAAGCAGAACCAGCCATATAGTGTTCTGCCACAGAGTATGCAAGCAGGCTAAATATGTATATGATGGGTGATACTAGAATCAGCTGAGATGAGAATCCTGGCCATAAAATTTCCATTTTCCTCACACCCCATTTTACTTACAAGGAAATTTAGAAGACAAATCTTGTGACTTATTCCAGAACACACAACCCAGAGGGGGAATAGTCAAGACTGAAATCCACATCTTTTCAATCAAAGCCAGGATTTTCCTCCTACATATCATATTGCTTCTCCAAGTAAAATAGTCTCCCTTTTCTCTTTTCACTTTGCATGATCAACTGCTATCCAGGAGTAGATGTGTCTCCTTCTGATCTGTTGTCAGAAGGTCAGTAGTAGCCTAATGCTACATCACAATGCAAGATCATTCACCTCACTTCATCTCATCATGTAGGCTTTTTATCATCTCCCATCATCACAAGAAAAAGGGTGAGTATAAGACCTTTTGAGAGAAAGAGAGACTACATTCACATGACTTTTATTATAGTATATGATTATAATTGTCCTGTTTTATTATTAGTTACTGTTGTTAATCTCTTACTGTGCCTAGTTTATAAATTAAACTTTATCATAGCTATGTATGTCTAGGGAAAAATATAATATATACAGATTTCAGTACTATCTGTGGTATCGGGCATCTACTGTGAGTCTTGGAACATATGCCCCATGGATAAGGGGGAACAACTGTATAAGATGGAAGTATACTGTATAACACAAAGCAAAAAGAGCCTCATTTAGGAGCACTGGAAACATGACCAGAGTGGGACCAACCATAAGAAAACCCAGCTAGCCTATGACATGAAGGTGTTTGGATCACAACAAAGAGTATGTCCCCAAGGTTAAAGAATTGGCTGAGTCTGCAATGACAGCTATGTGGCACTAGAAGTAAGGATGACTGTCGTTACAAGATACAAAGCTAAGGGAGTGAACATAGTCTGAATACTGTGAGAAGGTAGACTCTAAAGAAAGAGCAAAGTCTTCTTTTCTTGAAACCTTTGAAAGACATTTGTCAAGTCTCCCTTGAGCTGAGGCATAATGAAATACATTCTGATGATGTAGACTCCACTGAGAAGCCATCTGTTTATATTAGATGAATGGATTTCATTTTCCTGCCCATAATCTACCAGAGTTTCCTTTTAGACAAGATTATGCAGGATACACTGTTGTGCACTTAACACTAAAATGGAAGAAGTACACCAAATTGACTTCAAGGAAACTGTGACGGAGCAGTTTCATAATAATGTCAACTCAATCTACAGTGCATCATCTAAGCCACACAAAACAGAATTCCATGACTTCCCAGAACACTAAATTGCTTCCCATTTCCTCTACTTTTCTTCCCATGACACACACAAACACTTACGCCAATTGCCCATCAGCCATACTTGTGCTTACACTAGAAAGAAAATTGGGTGAATGTTGAAATATTCACACATTTAAATGTATATAAGCTTCAGCTTTCAGGTTTCCAGAAATCTAGATAATAGGATTTCTGGACTGATAAAATGATCCCAGTATTGACATAGGAAAAAGAGCCACAAACAAGAGGTAGGCGTATTACTCGGGAAGTCAAATAATAAGAATGAATGGTGAAATTTTTTAAATGGGTGCTTGCCTCAGCAACTTGTCCTTAAAAGTGAAGAGCTATCAGGAGGAGTAGATCTGTAAATGAGTGCGTGGGTTTGTGAAAACTTTCTTTTAACCTTTTGCAATGAATACATACTGCTTTCTGGATAACAAAAATCAATAAATATTTGAAGAAAAACTTAATGAAAGAGGGGTTTTTTAAGATTACTAACTGAATCAATTTCTTTTTTATTTCTCTTCTTCTCACTTAGGTGCTTCTAAGTAGTTAATAAAGACATAGATGAAAATAATGTAAATACTGCAAAGGACTTAGAAATCATCTAGAAGTCCACTGGCTTGAAAATACTTTTTCCAAAGAAGACTTTGTTCAAAACCAATGAAAGTTCAGCACAAAACATGGCTTTATTCTGACTGAAGACCGTTTGGATTCTTTTCCTCTCCCAACCTTTACCTGTAGTGGTTCCTGAAGGGATTCTGAGTAACTGCCCCAGAGCACTGGCCTACAACAGTCCGTAAAGAGATCCAACATCACCAAGGTGGTACACAGAGGATAAACATTTCTTTCTTGTTTTTCTATTTCCTAAATTTGTCCTCTCATCCTTAATCATTTTGGAAGTCTCAGAATGACTTCCAAGGGGAGGAAAACTACACTGAATTGCTGAAAACTGATTTCGTTTTCTTTCCTATCATTTCAAGAAATCAAAACACCTCGTTGTGCAATGCCATCTTTTTGAAACTGACATGTAATCACAAAATATTTAATTACGGCCCACTTATAGTATCAGTTTTATGTGAACTGTTACATGGCAATTAAATTTCTCAGATTACCGTTTTGTAAAAAGGTCTTCCACGTGGGTCAATGGCAAGAGATCCGTTTTTCAAACCTCTTGTTTCCTTAGTGAGTCAGTCTCTCAAAGCTTATATTGCAGTCATTGTGTTATAAAAATAATTAATCCCTAAAGTAGGAAGAACAACTACATATAGTCTCTGAAATTCCCGGGCTAAAAAGTCATTTCAAATGGCTTGCTTTCCTAAGTATTGCTTAATATTACCTAACTATGACTAGCGATGTACCAAAATATAGAACACATGGGAGAAGACTATGGCAACAGTGGAACTTGGGAAAATATGTGTATTGGAAGGAAAAACACATAATGTTGGTGGGCAATGAAGAGAATAATCTTGGGGGGTAAAAAGGAACATAGAAGAGATTGGTGTGTTGTGCTTTTCGAAACGTATGGCTTCATTTAGCAAACTTGGGACAGTTCTTATTTTTTTCATTATGACCACTTGTGTGTCAGCAGGCATAGCTTTGCCTTCTCCTTCACAGGCCTGATGCTGAGTCAATAGTTAGCATCCAAACCACACATAAACTATTTTTCCTTTAGAAAGTGCTCCTCTGCTGACTTAATAAAGTACTTTAATGGCTGGGGGGAAAAAAAAGTGTTTGCCTTACCCTTCTTTATTTAAATCTGCTCAAGATTTCTAGAAAACACTGATGTCAGCAACATTCAAAAGGGAGAGAGTTAGGCAAATGAAACCTACCTGCCTCTAAGTTGCTCCTGCTGTTCCCATACCTGGAAGCCGGAGTGGTATAGCCAGATGTAGAACAGAAATCACTATATATATAGGAAGTGTAGCACAGGTGACCAGTTGTTACAGGTCACCAACCACTGACTTCTAGGTGAGTTTCCATACTTTGGACTCTACATTTACCATATGGTCCTGAGGTCACCACAGTGGACCACTAACTCTAGATGCAATTCTAGTAAAAACACAAGAAAGGATGAGAGACTGTAGCATGGAGGTGTTGAGTAATAACAATAACACCACAAGTAATAATAATAGCCAATGGTCTTTGAGCATTTACTGTACTCCAGCCACTAAGCAAAGCACTACATACGGTGTTTTACCATTAATTTCATAACACTTTCATTTCTGTTTCACAGATGTAGAAAATGAAGCTTAGGAAAGAGGTACTTCATCCAAGCTCACAGAGCTAGTAAATCATGGAGTCACTATCAGGAGTCTGTTTTCCTCCTGCCCCCTACTTCCAACCCTCTCTTGCTAATCTATCCACAAAGACACTTCCATCTCTGAAGAGAGGAAGTTGGACCAGATGCTGCGTGAATTCCAGGAGAACTCTTTCGAGCTCTTGATTTCATACCAAAAACCATCTCCCAAATTTCTCCTAGCAGAAAAATAGCATATCATCGCCCACTGCACATGGGAACACAGAGCCATCAACAGCAACTTTTCCAGTCTCATTTGTGAATGCAACCTGCTCACACAGATCCCATGACCCAAGTGAACTGTTTCTGAGGACTTTTGATATAGGACTTTGTGTTCACTGTCCTATTTTGCTATTCTCTCTACCTTCTTGCACCTATTCCTATCAAAATCCAAGCTAGACTATAATTTCTAGACTACATGCCACTTTCCCACAAAGGTTTCTCATAGATGACATTGGATGTATCACAATTCCCAGTGACCAGCCATGAATGTCCTGTGAGATATGCTAGCCTTCTTCTTCCCTATTAACCACATATGCAGGGGCCATACATTTAAAGGGAATAAAAGTATCTAACTCCTCTGTGCGCCTTCTGTGGAGGTGGCTTATTTTCCTCTCCTCCCTCACCCCTGTCTCCACATAATCTTAGTCAATACAGCCAATGAGGTCATAAGGAATTGCTTACTTGCGATTGTTTCTAAGGGATAAAAGGAAACATAACACATCATTTATGGACACTTTGTAACTGTGATTCCTTACACAAATAAAAACCAAGCAATTTCAGTGCATAATCGTTTGGTGGCATGTTACAACCATACTTGGAAGACTTCTGGTACTTTATACTCTCTGAGATTTCATGTCGGTAATACTTTCTTCAGCAGGAACTTTATAAACAGTGGACAAAGATAATCTCAGCCCATTGAACTAGGTTCAAAATAATAATTATAATAAAAATAACAACAATAATAATGATGAAGAAAGAGATTTTGTATTATATAAACTTCAATCAAATAACACACCAAGCCAGTCATATAACATAAAATGTAAAAGTGTACCTGGAAACTTCAGATGGAAGGTGCAGGCATCAAAGATTAACGAGGTAAACAGAGCCCATGACAGGTATCGTTGTAGGATGGTAAGAAAGCACAGAGTCCAAGTCCTACATGAGGCCTCTCTGCCCTCAGCATTCTTGACAGGCCTTCAGCAGGCTCAGCCAGGCCAGAAGACTGCAAAGTATCACCTCAATTTTCTCTTCCTTTAGAAAAGAATCAGAAATGTAAGCCTACAGTTTCTTTACAGTGAGACCAATGTGGACAACTTGCCCTCTCAAGTTTTATGAAGAGTTGTGCTTTTCTTTCATTTAGTCTAGATATACTGCTATGAATTATTTTTATTTGTAGGGGATCAGCCAATATAGAGTTATCTAAATTATAAAAAATGCAACCTCTGGCCCTTATATAGACCATAGATTTGTGGGAATGGCAGCAGGGTGGAAGGGAAGAGCTATAATCTGATGTGAGCTGCAGCTCCTTATCTCACCTAACGTTTGAGTTAATGTCATCACAAAGCCTCTCATATTATATGAAAGGTCTGAACAGAAGCCTTGAGTTCACAGCACTAGGTTGCCACCTTTTTGCAGTCTCAAAGCTCTCCAGGCAAAATAAGGACAATCAATCCAGTGTGGATATTAAATAGGATAGTACAGGCAAAGAACACTGTAATTCAAATTCATTGTCTAATTGTGATATGTGAATTTTCATACTGAAGAACTATATCCTTTCAAAAAATTAAGCTCTTGAGAATGTTATCATTTCCATTTTCAATAAATGCATAGGTTAGACTGGCCTTATTTCATTTTATTACACACCCTCTTGCTATCTTAAGTTGTTAGTATTTGAGAGACATATTTGGTTTAGGGTTTCTCTTTACAAGATAGACACATTAAGTTGACTTCCTTTCAGAGGTTAGTTAATAGCACATTGCTTTGAGGAATAAATTTACCCTTTCTAAATTTCAGGATTATGCAGTTTGCTTCTAAAATCTCAACTTCATATGTATATATCCCTAAATATGCAAAACTATTAATTGCAAGACAAAAAGAATTCGATGTCTAAGTCCAGGGACAATTGGCCTCTTTAATCCTACAGACTGCACTGAGGATGACTAGAACTCATGGGTGATGTACAAATCTGTGGTAGACTGAGATACAGGTAGGGAAAAAGGGAAAACAATGCAGAAAGACAACAAAGAGAGAGTGAGAGGAGAAATTCAGAAAATAAAGAAGAGCAGTGCTGAGAATAAGGGTAAGAAATAAAATACTTCATGGGACATGTAGATTCCAGGTCCAGGAAGACATAGTCGTGGATCCATTCCTCACAGAAGAAACCATCGCCATTGTAGCTACATTTCAAAATGCAAAACATCACGGTGTGACTCTCCAACACCGTGTCCTAGAGAGGACGACTCACACAAAGGCATTCCAATATAAAAAATACACTTTGCAAATGAACGCGGCAGGCTAAAGCGTCACCTCTGAACAACGTCACCTCTGAACAACAGGATTACGTAGCCCGGAGCTGGGAATAAGTAGCCCATGGCCCTGGTCAGCTCTTTGCAGTTTTGCCATTGATTCAAGAATCCTCCATTGATGAGCCAAGCCACTAGTAACTGCTTCCAAAGATATGGTATAATGAATTGAAAAAATGCTTACCCTTTGCTAACCTTTGGTTTTCTTACTCATGATTAACCCCATTATCTTAAGTTATAAACCCCACTTAATATTTAATAGGAAATATCCTGCCTTATTATGGAAAATATTAAGAAGTTTCTCTGTGTTATTCAAACTGGGGCATATTTAATTCTTTCCGAATTTCATGGAGAAGCTCCATGAAAAGCAAAGAATAAAACAAATTGCAGCAACGTGAGGGCCTACGGCAGGGGTTCTCAACCTTTGAAACAATTTAGAGTCACCTAGGGAGCATGATAAAGAACTGATTCTGGGCCAACTCCCTGAAACCAATTATATCAGACATTCTAGGGATTGGACTAGGGCATTGGAGTGCTATAAAATCTCCAATGACTGTAATTTGCCACTTGGGTAGAGAACCACTAGTCTCTCTATTTGCTTATGAGAAGGCTATGCTTGTTGAAGGGAATTTTTCCAGATATGGAAATTCAAGCGCGAATTTTTCAAGGTGTCGAACATTTTGAGCACATGAATCAGGTTATTTTTTTCCTTGTCCTTAAAATGGAAGATAAATATCTTCCCTTGGACACCCACCTAGGGTTGTTTGAGAATCACAAATCATAGAGTGTCTGGCAAGTGGTAAGAGGCAATAAACCCATTCTTAGATGCGTCCTTTCTCTGCTATTGATCTGACACAAGCCTTCATGGACTAAATCCATTCTCACCACCAAATGCTGCTCTCTTATTTAAAGTAAATGGTGTTATAATTTCTAAGGATACTATAAAATATTTGCAAATTACTTCATTCCACAGTCAAGTTTTAATACATTATTAGCAAAAATCTAAAAATATACCTTGGATTGTCTACCATACATAAGTAGAACACTTAAAACAGTAACCCACTGTAAAAACAGACCTCTTAGTACCATGTTTAGTCTTTCATATAGAAGAGCATTTTGGAAATCAGAAACTCATAATGCCTTATCTCTTAATGGTTTTTTTTTTCTTCACTCATGCCAGTTTAACAAAAGATCAAATGGAATGTCAAATATTTTAAAGAGTATCTAAAATTGCCAGAAAGACAACCTGATAAAGAAAACTAAACAAACTAGTTGAAAGTGGGTAGTATGGACATACAGGCAGGAGCTATGAATTTTCCAGGCCTGAAGAAGTGATTAACTCCATCCAGGAATAATCTAGACCCAAAGCCACTATGTCTCTTGCACACTTCTTACCAGAACTCTGCCACTGACACAACCACCATTCTAAACTATTTCTCTAATTCAAACTTTGTTTCAGGAGATGCTCTTCAAGCAACCAAACCATTCAGTGTCCCACACTGACATGTGAATCATAATTTCACTACCAATTCCTGTTATTGAAAGTAGATGCTGTGTGTCCATAGGAGAACCATATTTAGGGACACTTTCTGATCATTGAATGGAAGTTTCCAGAAGCAACAATATGTGAGGTACTGGTGGTGGGGAGATAAGACATAATCCCTGTCACAAGGAGACTTTAGTCTAGAACAGGGTTTCTTAACCTCAGCATTACTGACATTTGGGACCAGATAACTCTGTGTAGTGGGCGACTGTTCTGCACACTGTGAGATGTTTAGCATCACCCCTGTCCTTTACCCATTAGATGCGAGAAATAACACACCCACCCACCCCCACCCATGGCTGTGATAATGAAAAATATCTCCATGGAAACACATCTCATGCTCATGGACAGGAAGAATTAATATTGTCAAAATGGCCACCCTGCCTAAAGCAATCTACAGATTCAGTGCAATCCCTATCAAAATACCAAAAGCATTCTTCAACGAATTAGAGCAAATAGTTCTAAAATTCATATGGAACCACAAAAGACCCTGAATAGTCAAAGCAATTATTAGAAGGAAGAATAAAGTGGGGGGAATTATACTTCCTGACTTCAAGTTCTACTACAAAGACACAGTAATCAAGACAATTTGGTACTGGCACAAGAACAGACCCATAGACCAATGGAACACACTAGAGAGCCCAGATATAAACCCAAGCATATATGGTCAGTTAATATGCTGTGAAGGAGCCATGGATATACAATAGGGAAATGACAGCCTCTTCAACAGCTGGTATTGGCAAAATTGGACAGCTACATGTAAGAGAATGAAACTGGATTATTGTCTAACCCCATACATGAAAGTAAACTCAAAATGAATCAAAGACCTGAATGTAAGTTATGAAACCATAAAACTCTTAGAAAAAAACATAGGCAAAATCTCTTGGACATAAACATGAGCAACTTCTTCATGAACATATCTCCCTGGGCAAGGGAAACAGAAGCAAAAATGAACAAGCAGGACAATATCAAACTAAAAAACTTCTGTACAGCAAAGGATACCATCAGTAGAACAAAAAAGACATCCTACAGTATGGGAGAATATATTCATAAATGACATATCCAATAAGGGGTTGACATCCAAAATATACAAAGAGCTCACACACCTCAACAATCAAAAAGCAAATAAGTCAATTAAAAAACAGGCAGAGGAACTGAACAGACACTTCTCCAAAGAAGAAATTCAGATGGCCAACAGGCACATGAAAAGATGCTCCACATTGCTAATCATCAGAGAAATGCAAATTAAAACCACAATGAGATATCACCTCATACCAGTTAGGATGGCCAACATCCAAAAGACCAAAACAACAACAAATATTGGCGAGGTTATGGGGAAAGGGGAACCTTCCTACACTGCTTGTGGGAATGTAAATTAGTTCAACCATTGTGGAAAGCAGTATGGAGGTTCCTCAAAAAACTCAGAATAGAAATACCATTTGACCCAGGAATTCCACTCCTAGGAATTTACCCTAAGAATTCAGGAGCCCAGTTTGAAAAAGACATATGCACCCCTATGTTTATTGCAGCACTATTTACAATAGCCAAGAAATGGAAGCAACCTAAGTGTCCATGGATAAAGAAGATGTGATACATATACACAATGAAATATTATTCATCAATGAGAAGAAGACAAATCCTACCATTTGCGACAACATGGATGGAGCTAGAGGGTATTATGCTCAGTGAAATAAGCCAGGTGGAGAAAGACAAGTGTCAAATGATTTCACTCATCTGTGGAATATACAAAGACAAAACTGAAGGAACAAAACAGCAGCAGACTCACAGAACCCAAGAATGGACTAACAGTTGCCAAAGAGACTGGGGAGGATGTGTGGGAAGGGAGGGATAAGGGGGAAAAAGGGGCATTACAATTAGCACACATAATGTAAGGGGTGTGGGGGACACGGGGAAGGCAGTATAACACAGAGAAGACAAGTAGTGATTCTATAGCATCTTACTATGCTGATGGACAGTGACTGTAATGGGGTATGTGGTGGGACTTGATAATAGGGGGAGTCTAGTAACTATAATGAAGCTCATGTAATTGCACATTAATGATACCAAAAGAAAAATATCTCCAGACATTGTCAGAAGTTCTCTGAGGGAAAAACTGCCTCCAGCTGAAGACCACTGGTTTGGAAAGAGGATATAGATATTAAAATTGGAATAAATGATATAGGTACAATGATGAAAAAATACATAAGATAAAATGGAGACAAAGAAAAGAAGGGTCAAGAAATGCTTTGAGCAGAAAACGGATCAGGTGTGTGATCACACACTGTCTTTCTGACTATACATACTTGCTACTTCTACTACGAAACTACTCCAGGCTGGGGTGAGAGTCACAACAGGAGGTGGTCTCTTCTTAGAACCCCAAATGAGACCTTCTCATCTGGCTTCTCCTTTCTACCCTTCCTGGATTAAAAGGGATGGTTTTCACATATCTTTTCTAATGTGTCTCCCCCCCAGATAAAACTATTATAGTGGCACACCCTTTCCTTCCCTGTAGCCCAGCAAGCTTATATGCCCTTGCAGATTATTGCAAGCATGGCTCAGCAGAGGGAAAGTCTGCAATAACACTCCAGAGCCTTTCTCTGCCTCTGTGTGGTAGAAGTGGGGCTCAGAAGTCCTCATGTGCCATGCAGAAGTTTACAGAGGCAGAAAAGTTAAGAGCCGGTGAGACTGAAATGGGAGCTACTATACTATGTGCCTGAAGCTCAAAGGGGGTCTGCAAAGCCTATAAGAGTCAAAGCAGTGTCAAGTCATCAAGTAACCACCACTGGGGCTCTTGCAGGGAAGAAATCTGAAAGACTGGATATGAACGTAAAAGAAATCAAACGACACCCAAACATTACATTGAAAGCATGTTAGAATTCCTCAGTAGAGTAGGGATCACTGAGGAAGATGCTCTCAGTTACAGAAAATGAAGAAGCTCCATATCCCTCCCATCTGCATTTTGGTGTGAAGACCGTCTCTTCCACTGCATAATAACTTCAAGATTGGAAATTCAAAGTTCTGCAGGAGCACATAACCAAGTGGTTTAAACAGGTCTGAATACTCAGGGAAGACACAAATGGAAACATAATGGAGATTGGAGAATGATTAGAAAACAGCTGTTGAATGAAAATAGAGAGGGCAAAGGAGAGAGGAGGAACATTCCAGGAACAGATGTGAGAAGGCCCAGATGTCGGGGAGAAGCAAGTGAGTTCGAAAAATGGAATATTCACCTACAGTGTTTTTAAGATGAAGGAAGACATAATAGTCAACATTTATTCAGGACATATTATAGTCCAGGCACTATGCTAAATTCTTTACAAACACTGTCTTGATTAATTTCCATAACAAACCAATGATGTAGGAAGTTAGAGTTTCCCCCTCTTTTAGGTATTGTTATCATCATCACCATCATCAACATCATCAGATCTGTGTTTTAGAAAATATACACATACAAAGAATGAGTGACTGGATTAAGAAGAACCAATTACAACACTTACTATTGTTGCACACTAGGAGAAATTAAAGCTCCATTCTATGTCATTAGTGCTTAGAATTGAAACGAAAGGATCATGTGAGAGTAATATTACTTGCAGAATTGAAAAAGACTGATGCCACCAACGGATTTGAAGTTCACAGATGGAAGAGAACAAGTAGCAAACTAGTGCCACCAAGAGATGGATCCACAGGAGGTGGGAAATGGAGAGGGGATGCAGGGAGGTGGACAGGGTGAGCAGAGAAATGAGGAGCTAAGATTTATATTGCTGAGTTTGAGATACCAGCAGGTAGTTTAAAATAGGAGACTGGAGCTTTGCTGTGAAAGATGTCCAAAGACATAAATTTAGATGATTTTCATAAACTTTAGATGACTAGGTGAAAGTTGGAGTCATAAGAGTAAATAAATGGTAAAGAAAGGAGGGAGCAAATTAAAACAATTGACCATTGTGACAAAAAGACCCACAGCACACATCCATAGATCCATTCCATCTTGCTTTCAGTTCAAACAGTAACAATCCATGAGCAAAGTCAATACTGCTTTTATTGAGTTTTTCTCCTGAGGGACCAGGAAGAGTGATTATGATCTGAGAACTGCTCCTTTTCCCTGGCCTTCTCTGATACAATCATTTCTAAGCTTTATTTTCTCCTTACCCTTTAGAGATCCAAATGTTCATGTTATCCTACAATCATGCCCCCAGACCTGACTCTCTTACTGGCTTTCAGACTATGTGTCAATCCGGTGGGGGTTTGGGGAGGGAGCCAAGTATATTCCAATGTTGTTGGGGCAAATAAAATAGTGACTTCCCACGGAAGGACACTGGACTTTATAACGTGATGTCGTTGAATGATTTCAAGCGGATGTATTAAAATGTCTCGGCCCTGCTCTTTCCCACAAAGAACCTACAGATTTAGATATTGAAAAGGATTGGTTAAAAAAAAAAAATGGTTAAAGCACTTTGCCTTTTCCTCATTATTTGTCTTTGGTTTATTAAATTCATCCACTTATAATTACCTTCTCCCCACTATGCAACTGTCAAACCTCATCTTACAATATGTAGCCCCGGCAAGCCCTTTGGGAAGCTGTCCCTGCTCTGACCCTAAGGAAATGAACTGTCAATCATTCTGTGCCCCTTAGCATTTTACAGCTCTGTTAAAGCATTCATGGTGCTCTTCCACATTTCAGTGGTGTGTGTGTGTGTAGGATGACTATGATTGGAGTTAATGTAACAGACACATTGTCCTGTAAGTAATGACAACACATGCCATGAATCCTTCCACCCAGCTCCACCACTTCATACTGAAAATAGTACTTTCAGCAGGAAAATCCACCTGATATCTGCCTTGAAAATCTCATTTGCAAATATCAACAGTGTAATTAGCTTTCAACTTGTTTCCTTATTGATGATGCAACTCCTCTTTCCATGCAGTTGGAGACACTGTCATAAATGGACATTTGTATAATGGATTGGAGGAGAATACAGTCTAAACATCTGGATTCTTCCACATATGGCTCATTAGCTATTGCTGCAAAAGCCAGTATGAACTCCATATTGATGTAATTAAATGTAGCTGGAAAAATACATGCTTCTCACATTTTTAGTTATACATAGGTATATATTTGGCAAACAATTCAGTGTAGTCACAGGAATTTTAAAAAGAAAGGGTTTCTACAGCAATGTCTGTTAACCATCATTGTGCTACTTCCTGGAAGCAAGGGAAAAATGAGCAGTACTGGGCTGCCAGCCACTTCACCACATTGCCATAGTGAGAGAATATCTAATAATAATAAATAACTACAGTTGAGTATCAGGATTTCTGGCCTGCTCTTCATGATGGTAAAAACGTGCTTCAATTTGAAATTGTCCAGAATTGAGTAAAGAAGGGGCTTTTGTCCAACATTTCTTAATTTGCAAGAACACAATATAGGTGATTACTAATAACACCCTCTCATCACTGTCATACTAAAGCGGCCCAAAAAGTGTGCGGCCCACACTGAGTCAGAAGGAGAGCACAGCTCATTAGCGTCACAGGATGGGGTGAGCCAGCCCAGAATGAAACCCAATAGCAAGGGGGAAGCCGGCTCACTCTCACTTTCACTTCTGTGGTCCCAATTTTGCCCAGTATGTGCTGAAGAGAAGTCAGACTGGAATGTGCCTTTTGAGTTTCTGCACGCATGAAAGGGAGCCTCAGCAAAAGGTGGGCACCCTCTTATATTTCCTCTTTTATTATAGTTACAAAAGGAGAAGATGCACTTTGCTTTCCACCATGGGAAAACAACTGAGTTACCTAATATCTGTACTCTTTCTTTCCTGAAATCTCTCACCGTCATACCAAGCTAAGTACATACTAAACCAAAGGTGGAATGCCATTAATTTAGACTGCCCAAACTGTCCCACAGGGAAACTGCTGTACAGTTTCTCTTCACTCAGATTGCCTGGATACAGACACTGCAAGAGGCTTATTGGGATGTCATCTCAGGGGGAACACATGTAAGGGAAGCAGGATTTTGCAGAGGGAAAAACTGAAAGGTGGTGTAGTTACACCAAAGACTTTAGCTTATCCTATGGAGAGCATGAAGGTATCTGAATCTAAAATGGTCCTTCAGAGATGTCTCAAGTTGAGACAAGGGGGCCAGACCTTTGAATTCCCAAATGACTAGTTACTAGATGATGAGTACCCCTAGCAAGAGAAAATAACCTTGAGCAAAGGAGTGTCCTCCCACCAAAGGCAATTCCCAGAGAAGGATGCAGCATGGAACCATCAGTAACCAATATACTCAGGGTAGGACAATAAGCACCTTGGTTCTGAAGGGGTAATCTAGTTGGCACATAATAATACCCACTTCAGTCCACTCTAAGATGCTTGGATCTACTTGCTTCTGGTAATAAGTTCTATCTTAGAATACCTTCAGGATTCTAAATGGTCTCATTTTCCAGTGAAATTTACAAGAGGGAGATTAGCACGCTGAATTACAGCTAGGCTCAAGGCTCTCAGTGATACTTAGCAGTGCCCATCTTTGCTCCCCATTCTAGATTGTCCACATCCTCATCTTGTAGGTCTGCTGGTCCAGGTTGTTTACCTGCTATCTTGACCCAAACTCTTATCTCTGAGGGGTCTATTCTTGGATCACTACTGCCACACCTGTGTGTTACCACTCCATCACAATCGAGCATGGGAATATCAAGAAACACACTAATGGATCAGTGATGCCAAACTGCTCTGATGTGAAACAGCAACCTTTTCTTCCCTGGATAACCAAGGTTAAGTACTCTAACATAATTTCTTCTTTCCCTGCCTGCTAGTCTGTATACATGAGAAAACCAAAATGACCAGGCAGTGGGACTGGCTTAAAGATCAATATGATTTCACTACGTTTCCTGGTGAAAGCATTACCATTATGGGAACAGGAACATCCAAACTCACAGAGCCTAAAATTGAAGAGAAAGGAAGCTAACATTCACCCCAAGAGGGTCATGGGAGTGGTGGCAAGCTGGGCTACTCCATTCCCTGATTCTTAGACTCTTTAATTCCACCTACTGGGAAAACAACAGCATATTACGGTCACTGAGTCAGGTAATTCTATGGATCCTGGAGGACAGCACACCAGCCTTGCAGGTGTCCACACCAAGCTGGCATATCAGTTGCACCATGACAGCTATCCCATTTTCCTTTCAGCCTGAGAGCTTCTGGCTAGCACAGTATAACCACTCCAGTTATAAACCTGAGGAACCAGGGAAGTGACCGCTGTGTGAGTCTGCAGAACCAGCCCACCCCACCCACAATGAGCCTGATGCAAGCTGATACTCACTTTTTGCTGTCCCCACAGATGGCCACTCCAAGAGTGGGATATAATTGTGCATCAGTGTCAGCTCAGATCCTGTGACCAATTATCCTTCAAATGTCTGCACACCACTTTTTCTCTAGTGTATATTACCCAAATAGTATTCCTATGCCTCTTTGGGGAAGGACTTGTGAAATCATTACCATGTAAACCCGGCATGTTGCACTGTCTTTCTTTCTGGTGACCATACTAACAGCTCCAATAACTTCCACACATGAAGTGCAATGTGGAGAAACAGGACTTCAAATCAAGTGGCCGTAACAAAATTAATCATATGTATTATTTGTACTAAGATCAAAAGTGTTCAATTTCATATCTAAATATCTATACTTGGCTCTAACTATATATCTACATCTATTTACTTACAAATATGCATATATATATATATATATATATATATATACATCGCATTTCCTGACAATAAGACTGTGCAACTGGTGTTTTTGTGACTGAAATAAGAAAATATTCTCCTACCCTACCCTGTACAAATGTGACGTCAGCATGACCATGCACATTTTGTGGCAAACACAACTGCTCCCCTCCAGGCAGTAGGTGCCAGCTCCACAGCAAGTATAACACTGCCCGTACTCTCCACATAGAGGTTTTTGAAGAGCTACTGGGAGACAATATTCCCTGTTCTCTAAAATGTCTTCATGTCCTGCCCTGCCCTTCTTCCACATTATATTTTCAAGGATGATTCTGTGGTGAGCAGCTGGAGAAGATAGAGACAGTACTTCCCTTAAGAGCCCAGGGCAGGTTTGCTAACAGCCTTAGGAAATGGAGATTAATGCTTCCCTCCAAAGTGAAGGACACATTTGCTTACTGTCCAGATTAATAATGTCTTGTCTCCCCAGAGCAAAGGGTAAGCATTTTACTTCCAATTATAAAATATTTGAGTTCCCTAAGTTCAGAGTTCATTTCCTATAATGCAATCCACTACATGTATAGGTTTCCTATCATGTGATGGAACCAGGAGCTAAATGTTGTTTGTCTGACTTCATTATAATGGGCTTTGAGTGCTTCAAATCTATTTCAGAGGAAAATTTTATGGAGCTTTGTATCAGAAGCTGAGTAGAGACTTTTATATACCTCTCATTTTCCAATTTTTAAACCTAAAAAGAGAATCAGCTTTGCTTTATTCCTGTAGGAATAGCAATGTCATATTCTACCATTTACACCATAATTAATTGCCAGACTAGTCTAACACCTGGACCATGTTCAAACTCCTCTTAGCCTGTGTTCCCCAGTGCAGAGTCTCAGAGAGAGGTCTGCATAACAGGAGTTTATATGCAAACATAAACGTGACCCCATGGAGCAGAAGTGAGGTCCAAGAAGAGTGTATCGGGGAACGAGGGAGAGCCAGTCCAAGGCTGCAGCAGGGAAATAGCCAGCTGCTACCACTACCTCAAACCAACCTTGTGAAATGATCTTAGGACTGAAGAAAACACTGTTCCCTGGTTGCTCACCCACATTGGTTCAAAGTGATGCCATGAGTGTTGATGCTCCTTCCTGAATTTTCAGGCTGTACATGTATGAGGGCCACATAGGTTCTCACAGGAGAATCCCTGCAACAGGAAGCAAGAAGGATCAATGCAGGCCCCAAGAGAGAGGCTGTGAGCCCCATCCTCTCACTGTGTTTCTGTGCTAGCCATTTCTTAAATCAGAGTGCCTGTATAACCCAAGAGTGGAAGGATAGATTCCAGAGTTAGACAGCTGCTGCAGTGAGTAGCTGATTAACTTGCCCAAGTTACTTAACCCCTCGATGCTTCTGTTTCCTCACCTATAACAGAAAAATAATAATCATATCTATGCAAAGAGTTGCTAATAAGGATTAAATATATTAAAATTGACAAAGCATTCAGTAAAGCGTTCAGCACATGATCAGAGCCCATGAATATTATTTATCACCTATTAAATAAAACATCATCATTATTGATACTTTTTAGCTTAAGCTTAAGGTTAATTACAGAATGACATTTTCAGTAAAACATGATTTGATCTGCTCATATTGGGGTCTAACTTGATGGATGGAATCTACTGAGTTTGGGCAATATATGTTCCCAATTGTTGATAAACTTGTAAGAATGCAACAGGAAGGCATTTCCCAAATATGAATTTGTGAGGGTAGCAGTTTGTCTTATTCATCTCTAAATTCCCTAGACCCAAAGATTCTCCATTTTGTCCATGCTTGCCTCTTCAGTCTTGTCCCTTGCTACACACACACACCCAGGCTGCAAGGTGTTCTAGGCACATGTTAGTTTTTGGTTTCTTGCTCTCACAACACTCTTACCCAGTTCATGACTCTAACAAGTTATTCCCTTTGTCTGCTACACTATTACTTCAATTCTTTGACCAATAATGCTCATCCTTCAGGGCTCAGATTCTCCTGCCACTGAAAAGCCTTCCTTGATCCCCCAAGTCTGAGCAAGGTTCCCTTCCCCTGTGCTCATATGGCACCCCATACTTCCCCATCATAGCACTTACCTTCCATATTGTAATGACCTGCCCTCATGCATTTCCCTCACTAAACTAAATTCCACAGTTTGTTTCCTTTCCATTATTTAGTACATTGCTGGCACTTATGGACACTTAAGAATTATTAGTAGAATGAACAAGTGAGAGCATGAATGTATATATAAATAAATGCATGAACAAAGGCATAGAAGACACAAGCTAACTGAGTTACACACATAAAATGACAGTGATGAACATTCATTTGGTTTTCTTATTTCTGTCATTTCTCAGACTCAAGGTGAGTTAAACTCACATATGGCTGGAGCCCTCCTCCTGGAATATGAGAGCCAGGCATATATTTGCAGCTGTCCCTCTGGACTGACACCCCTGCGCACGCCGATCTCCCACTGGGTTCCTAGCTTTGGCTGAGACCAAGGAGTGCAGCCTTGCTCTGTCCTCTTTCCTGCTCCCCATGGGGATCCTTTTCTGATTTGACTCCAACTACCATCTTCATATTTACAATCTCCTCCTCTGTGAGGTATATAGGGGACAGAACATAGAGAGTCCAAACCAGAGATACTTTATTGGTGTGATGAATAGGACCTCACTTCAGTAACACCAAAGCTAAGAGGCACCCACTCCTTACTGACATAAAGACAATCCCCTTATTTCAGCAGTCACTTTTTACTAGAATGGAATTATAACTCCAAATGGTTCCTCATTATGAATTATGAAAACAGGCAACAACCAGTAATATTTCTAAAGTGGACAGAAGTGTGTTTAGGTTCTCTATCTCCTTTCTTAGTACTCTGCTCCTCAATCCTCTTAGCCTTCCCCTGAGGGTTCCTCCCTTCCAGAAAATCTCTTTACTAGTTCCTGTGGTTTTGCAGCAGACTCACACACCTGCCAAGAGGAGGGATGATAAGACTCAAGACAGTGTTACCCAAAGTATGACCTTTAAATCACCTGGACAATAACCACCAGAGTCTGCATCCACAACTCAAATCAATAAACCAGATTATCTTGGGGTGCAGTCCCTGAATGTCATTTTAAATGCCCTGGTTGATGACTAGGCACTCTCAATACTGAGATCCACAGGCTTCACTGCTTCCAGTGTTTCCAAGTATTTTAAAGAAAATGACCTTCCAACTTTATATATATACTGAACTAAAGATTCCTTGCTTCCCCATAAAAATGAGCCTGGCTCAGGTAATCATCTATGCAGCAGATCTGCACTTCAAGATCAGGCAGGTTAATGGGACCATATGGAATTGAGATCACAACAACTTAGGGAGTTACTGACTTTGCACATCTGACATCTGTTTCAGCATGACACAAGAATTTATGAGCTGCTTAGAGATATGTTTTTAACTTCTAGGAACTGAATGTTCTTTAGTAGCAAACACAGTTGGAAGCCTACAGAGCCTTAATACATTTGCTGGCCTGTGTGGTGGATATGCATAATTATGCGAAATACTGGAGAAAATGAGACAAATGTTAAGGATTCTGAAGAATTCCATCAAGTTGAGAAATCTGGCTGTAAGATGCATGTGAGTAGCATCCACAATTAATCAATTGGTGAGGAAAATACCTTCTGCACAATGGTATTAAATAAATATAATAATAAACAGACATTTCATGAGTAAGAAAATTTCTAAGTAACCTCAGAACAATTGGTCTTTAAAGCAAGCCACTATTTTCCTATAAAGACAATTTCTTTACTAGCAAAATACGTCTTTGTTTTTTGACCTGGGTATTTTTCATACTAGGATGACATTCCTCTGCATGAACACTACATATGATAATAAATAACATTGCCTTGTTCCAAATAATATATCGGTTTCTAATGTAACCAAACAAAGTGGTGATAATCTCCAAATGCAATTCTTTGATTAAAAGGTGGTCCTCATTTCAGGTAAAAGTTGTAAATTCGTGCTTCATCCTGAGAAAAGCACTCAACTAGCCCTTTTCTTATATATAGTTGGGCACTAAGATTCCAGAGAGAAAGAATACCTCATCAAAGGGACACCAGACATTCATTTGATGTTCCAGAGAGCTCCATCCCACTGAGCTGGTGGGACACTCAGCATACTAAGATGGAATCAGAAATGTGTTTCTGCCATTACTAATTCAGTTACGCCAAAAACCTCTAAAGGAATGAGAGATTAAATTAGTCTACCTAGCCACCACTGTATGGACACTCTTTCCAGAGCATTACAGTATATTACAGTAGTTAATTAAAATCTGTACTATATTACAGTACTTAATTAAAATCTAACTATATTACAGTAGTTAATTAAAATCTGTACTTCTAGAAATAATACAATGTCAAGTATCATATATTCACAGGCCTGCACATTAATAAAAATATACTTTTGTTCTTCCCAATGTTCAATTAAATAATGTCAAGAATTGTGAAAACCTGAATATAAGGTATGTTATCCTGAAGGAAATGCTGGTCTTTGGGATTTTAATTTAGATTCCTTTTTTCCTTCAGCAAAGGTTTATTAATTGTTTACTCATGTCTACCACCATTTTACATATCAGTGACTCAAAGAATAGGAATACAGTACTGTCTTTGTCCCCACATAAATTAAAATTCAACAGGGAGAAATAAACACATTAACAAATAATTATAACACAGTGTGTGTTAACTGTCACAATACAGGAATGACTTTTTACATAAAGCCTTGGATTTGTCCTAAAGATATACTTGAGCTTCGTCTCGAAGAATGAGGGAAAGTGGGGCTGAGCAGCCACATCAGAGATGCTGTGAGTGCAAAGTCAGGGCCTACTGGGCAAACAGTGCGCCCAAGTGCTGGCTGGAGGGTCCGTAGCTACAGCATAGAACGGGTGAGGAACAGTGTCAGGAAACACGGCTGGAACAATATTTAATAGTCATCTTATGAAAGACTAAGGGGCCATAAAAAGTCACCCATGACCCTTCACAAAATAAAACTATTTTCCAACATACTATTTTCTAAACCTATTACTTAAAATTTCCCAACAAAAGCGGACAATACGAAACTTTCCACCAAAATAAGAAATATTTATTGAAAAATAATACAATTTTATGACCGCATACCCACATGAAGCTTAAAATTCCATTTTACAGAATCATAAACATTGCTTTTTGAAGTTACAGGCTGCTCTAATAGTTCATTATGAGGAAACTAAACAGACAGAAGACAAACTAGGTCAGCAATGTAGGGCACTAATCATCTGATCCTATTTCGTCTGTTTTAGAGTTCTGAAGAAAATTCTTCCAATATGTGAAATTAGAAGATTGGCTTCTTTCTAAAGTTAGTGCAAAAGTAAAGTAAAAATAAATTCAAATCCTTAGAGCTAAGAATGGTGTGTAATTATTGAGCCATTTCAGCAGGCCTGAACAGTCCTCTATGCTCTGTCCTTGGTATCACAGAGCACTTCAGTCCAGTATTCACAAACATTCTAGAAAAAAATTAATCTTTTAATAAAGCAGACAAGCAGGCTATGCTTCACCAACTCCACTCATGCATGCCACTTTAAGGTACTATCTTACTGCAAAAGAAGATACTATAGAAACATCCTCCAGTTGACTGAGGAGCAGTATCTATGTTTTAGAAAAGGAACCTTTACTTAGGAAAAGAAGGGATATGATTCAAGGAAAGTGAGCTTTTGGATCATTGCCTTCCAAAATATGTTCTCATTTTTACCTTTTTACTTCTGTTATTATGTGTTCCCAGAATGCCTACCATTTTTAATATTCTTGATTACCACTACCATGTGGTGTGCTGGTCTTATGCAATAGGATGTTCAAACTTTTAGAACATTGTATTCAAATATGAAAAGATTAACTGCAACATGGCATGAAAAATTAAATGAAACTATATGTTCTTGGATACATTTTGGAGTATTCTCATCAACTTTGTATATCTTTTCTCCTCTCTAAATAGGCAGTCATGATCTCTATGTTTGTGTTACAGTTGAGCAAGAAAAAATATGTTATTTCATGAAGAAATAAATTACAGAGAACTTTTAAATGTTTTGCTCTAAATTTCCCAAGTAATTGTTTCAGCCCTCTGCTTTACTCCAGTACTGGAAAACCTAAGACACTCATGAAATCTGGATAAACATGCATCTATGCCTTAACTCATCAGGGTCACTGTTATATCTCTAATCCCATTTTAAGAGTCCATCATTATGATTATTTAGCTATTCCTGAGACTGAAATTATCTCTCCAATAGTATCACAATATTGAAAGATTTCATTTATGATTTAATATCCTTAAATATTCAGCATTTAACACAGACATTTTCTAGTTTAATTGACCACTTGACAATTTTACTAGCTCATATTATACTAACCATTCCACTGAAAACAGCTAGAAAAGATGGATAAAATATCAGATATACAGATAGAAATAGATATTATATATATATAAATATATATATGTGTGTATAGATAAATAGATAAAATATGTATATTTGAAGAAAAATATGTATATTTTATATGTACATATGAAAATAAGTAATATTGCATATATGCAAATGACAAGCCATCATGTATCAGGATCTAAGTAAAAGGAAGAAGTTGAGGCCAGCAATCTGGTTGTTCTATCCTTCAACAGATATTTGCCAAATCTTAAGCTGAAAGAAAAAGAAGCCATATTTTTTAAATATATTCTACATATAAATGAGATTATATAGTATTTTTCTTTCTCTGACTAATTTCACTTGGCAGAAGTCTTTCATGTTCCATCAATGTTGTTGTAAATGACAGAACTTCATTCTTTTCATGGCTAAATAATATTTCATTTTATCTATATACACCATATTCTTTATCCATTTCTCCTTCTGTGGACACTCAGGTTATTTCTATGCCTTGCCTATTGTGAAAAGTCCTATGATGAACATGGGGCTGCAGATAAATCCTCAAGATAGCAATTTCATTCCTTTTGTATTTAGATCCAGAAATGAGATCACTAAATCATAGTAGCTCTATTTTTAACTTATTGACGAAACTCCAGTGTTTTCCATAATGACTACCAATTTGCATACCTACTAATACTGTACTAGGGTTTCCTTTTCTCCACATCCTTGCTAATACTTCTCCCTTGTCTTTTTGATAACAGCCATTCTAACATGTGAGGTGACATCTCATTGTGGTTTTGATTTGCCATTCCTTGATGATTAGTGATGTTAGCATCTTTTCATATACCTGTTGGCCACTTTTATGTTTTCTATGGAAAAGTGTCTCTTTGGGTCCTTTGCCCAATTTTTATTCAGATTATTTGGGGTTTTGTTGTTGTTGGGTTATATGAGTTCTTTATTTTTTTTGCAGATATTAACCCTGTATGGTTTTTAAATTTTTTCTCCCATTAAATATGTAGCCTCTTCATTTTGTTGCTTGTTTCTTTTGCAATGCAAAGCTTTTCAGTTTGATGTAGTCTCACTTATCTATTTTTGTTTTTGTTGTTTGTTTGGTGTCATATCAAAAAAATCATTGGCAAGACCAATGTCAAGGAGCTTTTATCCTTATGTTCCCTTTTACATAGTTTCACAGTTTCAGACTGTACATTTAGTCTGTAATCCATTTTGAGTTAATTTTGGAGGGTGGTATAAGAGAGAGATCCAATTTCATCCTTTTGTATGTGAATATCCAGGTTTTTCAATACTATTTATTGAAAAGACTATATTTTCTCCATGGACTATTTCTGGCACCTTTTCAAATATTAGTATACCATAATATGTGGATTTATTTCTGGTCTCTTTATTCTGTTCCATTTGTGTGTGTGTCTGGTTTTATGCTAGTGCCACACTGTTTTGATAACTATAGCTTTGTAGTATAGTTTGAAATCCATAAATATGATGCCTCTAGCTTTTTTCTTCTTTCCCCATAGTTGCTTTGGCTATTTTGAGTCTTTTATAGTTCCATAAAAACTTTAGTGTTGTTTTTTTCTATTTCTGTGAAAAACACCATAGGAATTCTGATAGAGACTGCATTGAATACAGATAGCTTTGAGGAGTGTGGACATTTTAACACTGTAATTCTTCTGATCCATAAACATGGGATTTTTTCCATTTATTTGTGTCTTTTTCAATTCTTTCACCTATGTGTATAGTTTTAATGTACAGATCTTTCACCTAATTGGTTAAACTTATTCCTAAACATTTTTATTGTTTTTGATGCCATTATAATAGGATGTTTTCTTTATTTCTCTTTGAACTAATTCATTAGTGTATAGAAATGCAACTGAATTTTGTAAATTGATTTCATATCCTACAACTTCACTAAATTTATTAAGTCTAACAGTTTTTTGGTGGAATCCTTAGGGTACTCTGCTATCTGCAAAAAAGAAATAATTTTACTTCTTTCTCTCCTATTTGGATGCCTTTATTTCTTTTTCTCATCTAGGCTAAGACTTGCAGTACTATGTTGAATAGGAATGGTAAGAGTGGACACCCTCATCTTGCTCCTGATTCTATAGGAAAAGTTTTCAGCTTTTCATGGTTGATTAGGATTTAGCTGCAGGTTTGTATATGGTCTTTATTATGTTGGGTTATATTTCTCCCATACCGATTTTGTTGAGAGCTTTTATCATGAAAAGTTGTTGAGTTTTGAAGAAAAGTAAAATGCTTTTTCTACATCAATCAAGAGGATCACATACTTTTATCCTTCATTCTATTAATGTGGTATATCATGTTTATTGAGTTCCATGTGTTAAACTATCCTTGCATCATAGAGATAAAAGCTGATTGATCATGGTGTATGATCCTTTTAATATGATGTTGAACCCAGTTGCTAGAATTTTGTTGAGAATGTTCATATATATATTCATCAGGGATATTAACCTGTAGTTTTCTTCTCTTGTAGTGTCCACTTTTGGCTTGGGTATCAGGGTAATACTAGCCTTGTAAAATGAGTTTCAGAATGTTCCCTTCTCTTTAATTTTCTGGAAGAGTTTAAGAAGCATTGGCATTAATTCTTCTGTAGTGTTAAGGCTGATTTAAAAATAAAAAGTAATAGAGCATTCCTGGTTAAAAAAAAATCAAGTAACAGTCTCTTTGATTTGTATGTTAAAGTATTCTTTTAACATATGTAAATGGAAAAATGCTCTCTACCTAACACTCTGTAAGAAACTGAGTGATTGAAGATAAGACAAAGGAGCCTACAAAGGCTCTTGAGAACTTGGAGTTGTGACCAATATATTTTCTAAAAACAGGATTTTAAAGCAAAACTGTATTCTTGCTGCTTTAAGTTACGTGATTCAAAGTCTGTAAACAGTGGTGACCATTAAACTCATGTTTCATTTGAACCCTTTACTACCTCATATTATTTCTCTTGTTAAATTATCTCTGAAGCAGTGTGGAAAATACTACTTAGTGTTTTAAAATTTGGATGTATAATAATATATTATAGCTTAATTTTTTAAATATGTATACATTTATTATCTCATTTCTATGCCAAGACTTAAGTATATATCCCTAAGTCTACTGGAAGATTCTAGTTCATATTGCTAAAATTTGATATTGAAGTTGGGGTTGAGAGATATTTTTTAAATATAGGCATGTTAAATTGATAAAATGAAAAAGGAAAGGGGAAGGGGGAAGGAAGCAGAATAAGAGAAGAAAATGTGTATTTCTAGAATTCAAAGATCATATGTGCCAACTGTCCCTGGAGCTTAAATTGGGAGCTGGGGAGTATCCAACCTCAGGGCACCATAAGCGTAGTTGGGAGGCATGATGGATGAAGAGAGACACGTAGAGGCAGCAGTGAAGAACGCATTCCCTACAGGCCTCTGTTCCTTGGAAGAAGTCAGAGGGGAGCAGGAAACAATCTGGGACAGCAGAAAAAGACCTAATTTTTCTACCTTGAGAAGATGAGAAGCAATGAGCAGCTCTCATTTTGCCAAGTCATTAAGTTAAATTCAGATTTTAATTTCTTAATACATTCTTCCTTGATGTTCAGATTAAAGACATTTTCTGTTCTTCGCTCTCACTCAGGCACTTTTTCTCTAACCAGTTTTGTAATTACAGTAGCTATGAATCTCAGTCCTAGACCTGTGTTTCATCTTAAATTTTTTTAACTTTAAATCCAGCATTTTTTTAAAACTTTAGATGTGAGTTAATCTGTTAAAGAGTCCATAATCCATGAAGATGATGAGAAAGTCCATCCCAAACAGTTGTGTAGCCACCACCATTACAGGACAGCTCCAGAAACCAGGATATTAATGAGATTCCTAAAATGAGAAAGGAGGCTCTCACCATTGTCCAGCATGGGTATAACTGAGATTCATGGTTTCTACCCAGTAATGGTTTGGTGGCCCTCGTATCCCAGGCCCTGGCTGAAATCCAGCCTCTAGGGCATGCTACTCAAGGGAGACAACAACCAGAAGGGCTTGGTGCATGATCTCTCTGGGAACCAGTACTTATTCCCTATTTTCTTTCAATTCTTGACCATTTTCCCTTTCCTCTATGTCCACTTGATTCTAAAAGGTCTCCCCACTTTCTAACCCTCCTCATTCTCCTTCCCTCTGGATAACTATAACAATCTCTTAGGTGAATTCAGCTTTAACAGGATAACTATCACAGTCTCTTAGGTGGACTTTGGCTTTGTACCTCTTGGCACAAAGATAGGTCTATCTACCTGAAAGGGGGAAAAGGAAAAACAAACCACTTAGTGACTTCAGCTTTTTAGTCTGATTTATTCTCTCACTAAGTGACTATTTTCATCTCACAGAGAAAATTGGCTCCCCATCCAGAACAAAATGGAAGCAGGTCTCTTGCTTGAATTAGGAAACCCATTCAAAGTCTGGCTGGGTATATTTGCTCTGATCTCTCCAATGACTGGATAGGTAACCTGGATACCAGGCAAATGTTCTACCTCCCAAAAGACACTACCTTCTATTGGAGAAATTCTTGCCAACAACACTAGCTATGCTCCAACCAGGGGAGTTCTTTAAATAAATAAATAAATATTTGCTGAGTGCCTAGTAGGTGTTAGGCACTGTTCTAAGCACTGAGAATTAAATAGTGTTCAAAACAAATAAAAATCCCTAACACAGAGTTTACATACTAGTGATGTGGACAAACAACAGGCAAAAAAAGAAACTATACATCAGACGGGTAAGTTCTAAGGGGAAAACCAATTCAAAAGAGGATCCCCTTAAACTGTCAACTGGCAGGGGCTAGGAGTGGCATGGGAAGGAGGAAGGTGGAAAATTTTTAAATTGGGTGGCAGAAAAGGCCAAATATGTCTTTGATGTTTTGGCTTAATTACACAAAGATGGGAAGTGGAGGGTAAGAGTGAACAACTCTTTGGGGCTTAAAAGTAGCCAGATGATGAGTCACCTCTAATAAGTGGTGGCTGGTCCTCTACCTGATTCCAACTCTAGCCATAGTTCTTTACCATTAAGTCAAAACCTTTTCTTATACCAAGAAATTTTTTGTACAAAGAAACGGGAAGGCCATGTTCTGCTCACTAGCTTAAGAGATGTTGGCTTGCTATGCTGATCCCTGAAATAGGTGTTGCTTATCAGGTTGGGAACCCAGTGTCTAGCTCCACCCATCCCATCTTGGCCCTGTGAAACAAACAGGGGAGGAAATGCCAATTAAGTTGAGATTCCAGGGGACCAGAGTAGCTCTATTCTCTGATCACTTTCTGGTTTCTCGAGACATCTCATTAATATTTACTTCTATGCTACTGGCTCTGGTTAACATTTGCAGGCGCCATCTTTGAGCAAATGTAATTCCTAAACTCCTTATAATTTGTCTGTGAAACTAGGCAGGATTCTCTCTAACCATGTTATGGGATCTGGTCTTTGCTGAGATAACATGTGTTCCAGACCACAATGGCAGTGTGATGGTCAATTCTATGTCATCTTGGCTGGGTCATGATATCCAGATAGGTGGTCAAATGTAATTCTGGATGTTTCTGTGAAAGTGTTTTTGGGTGAGATTAATATTTACATTGGTGGAATTTGATTAAAGCAGATTGCTGTCTATAATGTGGGTGGGTCTTATCCAATCAGTAGAAAGTATGCCTAGAACAATGACTGACTTCCTCCAAACAAAAGGAATTCTGCCAGAAGACTGCCTTTGGATTTGATCTGTAATTCTTCCCTGGGTCTCCAGCCTGCAGCCCATTCTGCTGATTTTGCATTTGCCAACCCTTCATAATCATGTGAACCAAGTCCTTAAAATAAATCTCTCTCTCGCTCACTTCCTCTTTCTCTCTTTCTCTGTCACTCTCTGTTTCTGTCTCTCTATCTCTCTCTGTCTCTGTCTCTTTCTTTCTACCTATCTATCTATCTATCTATACACACACACACACACACACACACATAGTCCTTTTTAGAACCCTGACTACAATAGGTAGATAATAGTTATTTGGGGGTACCTGATCCAGGCAGCATTTTGACTGACTATGGAAGAGTTCTCCTCCAAACCCTGCAAAGTAGTAATTTAGGCCTCTCATAGCTGTGATAATTCCCATTTGTCCCAGCACAGAAGTCCTGTGATGAGGGGTAGTCACAATAAAGAACTATCTGTTTCTAGCTTGCTGGCCTAAGGAGGTGAGCCACCAGTTCTACTTCCTTCCCCTCTTTTATCAGTTTCAATAGTACTCAGTAAATTATTCTACCACTTCAAAACATGTGCTTTTGTCTTTACCACTAGAGTATAATATCCTTATGGGTATGCACCATATGCTACGCGAACCATCACTGTAACACCAAAATACCTATGGCAACATCTTACACATAGTAGAAGCTCCATAAATAGTTTGAGAAAGAAAATTGAGCAAACTGCATACTGAAACACTGGATGAGTGAGGCTGACCTAATTTAACCCCAAGAGCTAACCCAAGCACACAGGTATATCTGGTTTGATTTTGCATACCTTCTCCAAAAAATAACTTAGCAAGCAGAACTTCACACACTGCGGTCACAAGGATGAATTTTTCACTGGCTCCAGTTCACATGGTTTAAATAGCATTTCATTTTGCTATGAATTTTATTTTCATTTGAAACTCCACGAATGTGAAACCTTTTGAATCAAACCAGATGCAAACATTCAGAATGTCCTGCTAGTTCCTTTCAGCCTGTTTGACTTGTGAAGCAACAAAATTTCACTTCACTTCAAGTAAACTCTCATCTCAGAGTGTCTTTTTCCTCTGATGGTCTTTTGAACACCTCTACCCTATATTAGCTGTTTGGGGGGAAATCAGATAATCTTCAAAAATAATTTTGCCTCTATTCCATAACAAGTTTTTTTCTTTGGCAAGTGTAAAACAATGCAGAAATTGTTGAGTACACAGATGACATGTATGTGTCTTGTTTGCCGTTTCAACTCATCCACACATCCAGTACCCTCTTAGCTCACTGTAGTTTATGTGGATCTATAATAACAGGCCAGTTCAGGAATGTACCTGCTTTAAAATTAACAGAAATTTGAGAACAAAGTTTTCCATTTTCATGTACATTATTGTTTTGGTATGCAAGCTTTCAGTGTGGCTGGCATATGAGAGGCTAGTAATACTTGTTCCAAATTCAACTTGGAACCCCAAGCTACCCTCAGCACTAATTGTCTTTGTACTTCCACAGAGATCTAGAAAACAAATGCATTTGCCACTATAACTTATCCTTCCCAGCTATTCCCATTTTCCATTCAAACTGCACTTTGGAGATCCTAACTCTAACATAAATGGCCAGGCAATGAGTGTCCAGATGCTGGACAAGAGACAAATAATGTCATTTTTCATCCAAGCACTAAAGTGAATGATCATCGTTATAATGAGGCCTGCTAGATTCATTTCAGAAGCACCCACATTTCAAACATACATCTTTATATACAAACAACATTTCCAAAGGATGGAAATATCTCTGTATGGCATCTGCTTAGGGGAAATTATTTACTTAAAAATGTGAATGCAACAAGGAAAATCGTGATATGCATTAAAACATAGACACATGGGAGAAAACAGTGTTTTCACAGAGACAGACAATGAAACGCAGTCCCTTTGTCTTTTTGCTCTTCTGAGCCATTACAGTGGTTTAGGGATGGGGAGAGAGAGGCAGAGGCTTGCTGCAGGTTGACTTGGCCCCACTGCGCGGCTCCACTGGGTGGCCTGGCTGGGTACCACGGATGGTTCTGCAGGAATATTCCAAACACGGAGGTACACTACAAAACTATTGATCACATATACTCAATGTCTATTCCATGCCAGGTGCTTTGGATGTCTTATTAATCTTCTCAACCACCCTTTATTTACTAGATGTCATTGTCCTCTTTTCCTTATGAGGAAACGAAAGGTAAGCAGAAGTGAGTTGGTTGCCCCCAGAATCACAGAACTAATAAGTGACATGCCAAGATTCACATTTTAGAACTGGCCTAATCAAAGGTCCATGTTTCTACTGTTATTATACCCGGGAAGAACAGAACACTGGGGCTTTTTTTTTTAATATTCCTACTTTGTTGCCTCTTTCTTACTGATTCCAGAACTGTAACTTCCCTGGCCCATTCCAAATTAGAGATCCTTAATTTCTCATGTTTTACTTGTTGACCGAAGTAGTGAGTCCCATTTAAAGAAAAATTACTGGAGAGGAAAAAAAAGTCTGACATTTTCTATATTTTAAAAAAAAGAGGTGGGGGGAGTAGGCCTCTGGTATGGCTTGAATGGTGGCTCCCCAAAAAATAAAAAGATATGTTGAAATCTTAACCCCAGTGCCTCAGAATATAACCTTATTTGCAAATAGGGTCTTTATAGAGATCATCACAGTAAAATGAGGTCCTTAAAGTGCACTCTAATCCAGTATGACTGGTGTCCTTATGAAAAGAAATTGGACACAGAGACAGATAGACTTAGAGGGAAGACGATATGAAGACCCAGAAGGAGCAGAAGGCTGTGTGACTGGAATGATGCATCTCCAAGCCAAGGGGCACCAAAACTTGCTAGAAAACCACTGGAAGCTACAGAGCAAGGAAGGATCCCCTGTGAGTTTCAGGAGCATGGTCCTGTAGACACCTTGATTTTGGACTTTGTAGTTCCAGACCTCTGAGACACTAAATTTATGTTATTTGAAGTTAGTCTGTGGTCCTTGGTTACAGCAGCCCTGGAAAACAAGCACAGCCTCCAAGGAATGCAAAATAAAGAACAATAAACACTTCTCCTCACAGTGTGATCCTAGGACCAGCAGTACACCACCCACCACCCCCTGGGAACGCCGAGGGGCCCAGGCCAGACCTCCTGACTCATCTGCTTTTCCTCAGCCTCTCCAGGTCACTCGCATGCACATTCAACTTTGACAAGCACCTCCATTAAGAGGGATTGCAAATGGGATGGATGGTAAACCTTGATTCATAACTCAGAAAAAAAAAAAGAAAAAAGAACTTCCAGATAAAAATATTTTTGAACTGCTGTTTCAGGAGAACTGAGGGCTCCAGGAGACCCTAAGAAGAGGGAAACGTGTGTGGCTAGCCCAAAGTGAATGTCTTCTCCAGCAACACCTTAAGAATGTACCTAGGAAATGCAGAGGGACCTGGAACGGCCAAGAGGAAACAGGAGCAGACCCAGGGTGTCCTGGGGAAGGAAAAGCTTAAAGTAGGTTCAAAACCAGGGGAAATCTAAGAGGCAAGAATGTGAAAATGGACAGAAGCAGAAGTGCTGTGGGGAGTCCCAGGGGGAGGCAGGCACATCTTTCTCCAGTACCTGAGTGACCAGCGGTCTTGGGAGAGGGTTGGGGACACAGCAGAATTCTTGGTTACCATATGCCCACTACAAAGCCCTTTTATTAATTCCTACTAAGTAAATTGTCTTATTAATTTTTCTTCCAAAAGTAGCACGTGAGGAGTGCTTACTAAGGGAAGCCCTAAGCTGCCCAGCAGCTTTTCGCCCATCGCTCTGGGTCAGGGCTGGACCTCGGCTGGCTCCTGCACAGCTCACAGGCCTGACTCTAGATGGACGCTAACATTTGCTGACTGTGGGCGCTTGCTCAACACACACGCAGGAAGACGAGCGACATAAAATAAGGGAGAAATGATTGATCCCAGCTGAGATGTGGAATAAGGGGTGAAAATGCAAAGAGGCTGTTCCAGATGGCAAGAGGTACAGAGAAGAAGCTTCTCAGTCTGACACTCAGCTTAGGAAACCTCTGACAACGAGCAAACTAGATCTAAACGCCCAGAGACAAAACATGTTGACGAAGGGCTGAAACTGGTAATCCTTAACAGTGGCTTTCTTCTAAGCAAGTCTACACCCTACCCTAGTGACACAATTCTAATCAAGATAGTAAATGGTCTGTACAGTTTCAAACTGAGAGCTGTGGATTCTTGATCCTTTCCTTTCCCCATGTCGGGACATCACATGCCAAAAGTCAATATAATACAGTAACAAAAGAAAATTTGAATCTTTGCTTGGAAATAATCCAGATCTCTGGTTTTTCCAAATTCTTAATTTCAAATTTCTTAAATAAGAGAATGAAACAGGGATTCGTATACAAGCCTTTATTTAACTGACAAAATCAATTTTTCTGTCCATTTCTAATTCTTCACTTACCAAATTTGAGGAATTAAAATATTCATTTGAGATTTAAAAAAACTTAAAAATACACTGCCATAGAAAATTTGTGACAGAAAAAAATACCTGTTTTATACTTGGGGGTGATGGCCAAAAATAGCTGTCTACAATTAACACATTCAAGTGTATTTTGGATTGTTATTTTTGGAAATAACTAGGTGGGGTGATCCCCCCAAAATCTGTTAATTGTTAAGATGAACATTTAAATAGCCCCTTTCAAGAGCAAATGAGATTGGCATATCAATACTAAAAAACTATAACACGGCCTGCAAAAATCGAAAGGCAGAAAAGAAAAAAGGCTGTCTTCCACCACCTCCCCCACACATACACAGCCAAGATGCCTTGCATTTTTTTAACACAGGAAACATTTGTAAGATAAATGTAGAATAAGAAGGTTTGTATCAGGCTGCCAAGTCAGCTAAATTTGAAATAAATCAGAATTTAAGATACCCTTGTCCTGATACCCTTCCAGCGTCTTCCTCTCTGCCTGCCATTTTTTCAAGGCACAGTTCACAAACTACAGCCTTCCTCTCTGGCTTTCAATTTTGTTGTCTGAACCAGTATTTGTTTCCTTGAATTGATATGCATTTTGATGCACACACATGTATATTTTAGAGAAAAGAAGATGAGTATCTTCAGACATGGGGCCTGAAATTTGAACATTAAAACTAGGTTAATAGTAGAACACTTATGTTATTATTTGAAAAAGTTGGATTCAAATAGTACAAGAAGGTTGAAGATCAAATGATATATTTGAGGTAGAAGGACTGCAGCCAAATGATCTACAAGCAAATCCAATCTTCACACAGCCCAACTCATAAAGTATCTGCACACACATGAGGGAATTCCATTCTTAACAACTCCTGGCACTAAAAACAGTCTCAGGATAGCTGTTAGGCTTCTTCAGATGTGTTATTATCAATGTTTAATTTAATTTCTCATGTTTCAATTTGTATATTCCACTGTTGAGTTTTCCTTTCCCAGGGAGACACAGAATCATTCACAGTGTTAAAACTTTTCTCAGAAAGGTAGAATGAACCCAGTATGTCATAAAATAAGCTTCCAAACTGCCAACCTTGTGTTAGCTAAATGTTCCTACATAATTGGAGGCCTCTGACTTCACTCAATGCTCTCCAGACAATGGGAAGGAAGCAGGGAAAATCATGTTGAGCAGAATCATACAACACATTTGCTTTACACAGACAGTCATAGTGTTATCAGTAGATCGTCACTCCAAATCGACTTTTCAGAAAGGCCTGAAGCATCACCTTCCTCTCCGTTACCATGTGCGATACACCAGTATAGCCAAGGCCGTTCTCCTCTCTCCTCCCCTCTTTCTCCATCTGTCTTTCCCTCTTTATTTCCTTGCGTCCCTTTCTCCCTCTTTCTGAAGCAAAATTATACATGTAACACTTTCACTAAAGTTAAAAACAGAGCTATGTGCTTTGTGATTTCTTTGGCCGTGCTTCATACCACCAGGCAGTCATTTCTTCTCTTCAGACTTGATGACATTATAACGATTCATAAGCTTTGGTTAGAATGGTTGTGTGATACACTCTTGTAGGAGCAATAAGCCTATTATAATCTCCACACAAATAGCTTGAATAGAATATCTGCACCCTTCACTAAATCTAATGTGCTAGAGATTCACACAAGATTTTAGTCATACTTGATGCATTTAAAATTAAGCCAACATAAATGCATTGAGCTTTGCAAGTAAGGGGTTTTCTGTTCCTGACGATGAACAAGAAGAACGAGGATGACAATCTGTCATGGATGTTTTGGACAACAGGTGAGACTCTAACTTACTCGTCTCCAAATTTTATGAAGCCAAGATTCTAACACAGAGGTTAAAGTGACCAGAAGAAACAGAGAGAATGAACCTGAAGCAAAGTAGTTTAATTTTAAAGTATCAGGTCAAGAGAAAATGGCGTTTCAGAGGATCTAAAGGAAAGAAGAGGAATACTGAGCAGAGTCCATGGCCCATATGAAGCAGAGAATTACATCCTGAGAGGCAAAAGGAAACTTAGAAGCTGTCTAATTCAATCTCTTCATTGTGCAAATAAGAAAACTCAATAAGAAACACACAATGATCTGATTAAAGCTATGTAATTATGAGCAAGAACAGAAATGGAACCCAAAGAATCCCACACCCAATTCAGTTCTCTCCCTACCATATAAAGGAAGATCCCCACACATGTATGAAATTTTCCAAACAGTAAGGACAGATGCTATCATTATAGAAATCTAATGGATATTGGGTTTCCTTTATGAAAGCTGCATTTTTCTCTATATGTAACTAGTAATGTCTTAAAATAGGTGAATTAACCTACTCACCAGTCAGTTTCATATTTTCAGGGCATGTAATTCAACTCTATTATTTACAGACAGAACATTGTTTTTAAAAAATGGAAATTTCCACATGATGTACATATCAGGTGTGAACACCATTTTCTGTCATCCACTTCAGTGAGATAGAAAAACACATTGTTTCCACATTATTTAGATGATGCCACCAAATAAAGAATCATGATTCTAACTTTTCTCTAACAACACTCCATCCAAAACTGGTTTTCTATTCCAATTTCCTCCCTTAATTATTCATTACTTGACACAAAAGAAACATGCAACTCTTCATCTCTCTCTCAAGAATATCTTTGAGCAGAGAACAAAGTGTATCTTACAAAATCTCATGCTGACATCAGTCTAACTAGAAAACCATGTGGTCCTGACATTTGCTGCTGTCCCTTCGTCTCTTTCCTGGTGCCACAAACAAACTTAAAAATCTGCTGGAGAATATTTAGATATTTAGAGTCCATAGATTTGCTCCAGGGACACTGATGGTGAGAAACCACCTTGGGGATATAATTCTAGAGCTCTCACAAAAGTAAACAGCTCATCTTTGGAAAGCTTATTAGCACTCAGGATGACAAGTATCCAGGCAACTCTGAGATGAAACACAAGACTGGTCATAGGGCAGCACAGAAAGACGATAAGAATGTAAGAGTCTTGAAAATAAATCAGACACACAATCCATTTGCCTGAGCAACACTTTTACTGTGGTACCACTTACAACAAGAACTGTGAATACAAGAAGAGTAAAGATAGCACCTTCTGGAGTCTTGCCCTTTCCATTTCTCCAGGCTGTTCAACACCCTCCCCCAGATCTGTTCCCTGTATCCCTGGCCATGCTTGAAAATATTCTTTCTGTAAGTCCCCTGCGCCTCATTGGGCATCATATGTGCTTGATAGGAAAAAGCCTTCACTTAAAACTGTCTGAAAATGCTAGTGACTTATAACAAGACTTAACATGCTCACCCTCCCAAGAGTGTTTTACAACTCCAAAAAGAATCATGTTGATGCATAGGAATGAAATGATAATGCTGGAATTTGGGCTGAAATGTCTGGGGCCCAAAGGCCTTCTCAGTACATTGAAAATTACACTAGGTGAGTTTTCTCCATAAGTAGATACACTCAGCTCTAGGGTGGAGCCAGAGTAACAAAACTCTCATGAATTAAGACTCAGAACATTGGCAGGCTGGTTGGGATTCCCCAAAGTGAGAGTCAAGCAAATCGCTTCACTTCTCCTCCTCCATTTATTCATCCATGAAATAGATTTCAGAATACCTGTCTCAAAGCACTTTCATGGAAATCATTCTGCTAATATGCATGTAAAAGAATTTCACAAATATCAGTCACCTTAATTATCGAAATTTATCATTTTCCTCATTGGTGTAGATCATTACAGAATTTACATCCTAGTGATTCTAGCTTTTTAAAGAAGTTTTCTAAAGTATGGATTGGCAACCTTTGCCTGTAAAAGGCTAGATACTAAATGGCAGTCTCTTCAGCTATGAAACTCTGATGTTGTAGGGGGAAAGCAGCTAAAGAAAATATGAAAACAAAAGTACATAGCTAAATTTGGTTCACAGATTGTCTCCCATTTGCCGATCCCTGTTCTAAAGACAAAGTACCAAAATAAGGATATATATTCATTATAAACATGAAAGAGCCGAGCCATCTATTTTGAAACTCGCCAATCGTTCTCCCACCTCATAGAACAAACAATATACTTGACAGTACCTGTTTCTTTGACTTCCGTCCTGGATTACCACATAAACTATTTATCCAACAAGCATCTTATGAAGCAAACAGTAGAAATGACGTACATTCTTAAATAAGTGTGATACATTCACAACTCTATGGCCCCACACATCTGTGGGCAGGCCCAGCCCACCCCAAACCGCCCCTGGTGGCCACGACGGAGGCGAGGCTTGCCCGCCGACTCGCTTCCCTGCCTCTCTCAAGCTGAGTGGTGGGGATGAGGCTCTGATGAGAGAAAATCAACATTTTACCCAGGGTTCTGCTGCAAAAACTTCCAGACTGTTGCTTTTTTAGAGTGATCAGTCCCTATCGTCACATCCCTTATCCCCGCCCTGTCAAATGCACCGTTTCCACGTGTTCTGACTACCCCTTCCACTGCCTACTGACCTCATCCTTTCTGATGCTTCTGGATCCACTGCTGCTCTGGACGTATTTCTGTCACTGTCTTTGCTTTACCCAGTAGGGGCAGGGCCCACCAGGAAGTATTGAAAAGCAGGCAAGTTGTCATCCACAATTTTTTTAGGTCACATTACTCTGGAATAAGTTATGTCAAATCAGTGTGTCTATCTCAGCAACCCCTACATCACGTGTTAGTGGCCAGACTGTCTCCCCCACCTTCTGGCCTCACCCTATCCTCCTCTATCCTTCAAAACCTTGGTTCCTGGAATAATTTGTCACCATGCTGATGCAGGAAAACACACAAACAAAAATAAAATTAAAAATCTCTCCATCTCTAAAGATGTTAGAGTCTTAAGAGTCCACATTTAAAGTGCTGGGACAGAAGGCAGTTCAGACGGGCATGGACAAGTAAACATAAAGCTGGAGTCCCTGCTCTGTGACTTCCCTACTTGGGGAATGTTGACAGTCAGGCTTGTGATCTCTACCTTCTGAACTAATCCTTCACAGAATCTCATTGATTCTAAGTTCTGCATCTCTCCAGAGCCTGTCCCTCCTCTTCAGACCCACTACTGCTACACAGACTTAGATTTCTCACATGCAATATTATTCTTCTGACTGATCTATCTTGCCTCCCCAGTTTCCCCCATTTCACGTGCCCTTTACCACGGGGGGTTTATCTAAAATGCTAACCTGTTCCTTCTTTGGCAAGTGTGTGGCCCAGGGAACACCATCATTAAAACAAGCAGGGGACTAATTACAATCCACGTTCCTGAGCTCCACTCCTGGTAATACTGAGTCACAATCTCTGAGTCTGAGGCCTAGAAATCTGCATTTCATTTATTAACCCCTTTCCTCCCCACCCAGTAATTCTCTGTATACTAAGTGTTAAGAACCACTGGCTTAGAGGAAAAGAGCCAATCTTCAAAATGACTTACACTTCTTATTTCCTGTCCACAGATTGTCAAACTGGTTTTCCAACCCTCAGAGATCTGGTAGATAAAACTGGCCACCATGGTAGCTGAAGGTTCCTCTGTGTATTTTTCTGGAAGCATAAGCTTGGACTCTCAGGGGAGCTGCCTGTTTTCTTGAATTTAAAGGAGAAATTTTTTCCTCCCACCAGCCTAAACGCCAAGCTACAGCCCCCCACACTTGCACTTTCACACAGCTTCTAACATGGGGGTGAAAGGTGGCCAGCTGTGGGAGGACGTGGGCCTGAGCCACGGGCTGTGTCCTTCCAACAGCCCCCATTGATATTGAGTGGGACGGATGATGGCAGGAGGCGTGACCTCATCAAAACATTGTATTCACTGTATCACAAGCTTCTCTGAGGACAGGGGCAGGGTCTACTTTTCCAGGAACTTGGTTAGCCACTGGCTCAATAAACATTTGCTGGAAGAATTAAGTAATTAATTAATTAACAATGGAAGAAAGCAATCAATCAATAAAAGAACAAATGTGTAAATAACCCAGACTATGGGAGAGGGTGAGCTGAATACCTTGAAAAGCATTTTTGTTATGCACAGCCATGATTTTTGACAGAGTAATTCAACACATCTGCTTGTTGGTGTTTTACTTCTTGGGAATGATATTCTGGAAAAGACTGAGTATAAGAAATAGTATGAATTATATTCTCTTTCTATGATTATTCCCTCTGTGATTTCATTATTAACCAAAGCCAACAAATAGTAACCTTCTAATCTATTCATTATTCCTACTGTTGAAATTATGACAAGCCTCCAACATAACAGTGTCCCTCTATCATCATTTTGGACAACTAGAACATTCTTTAGAAGCCTTTGGGTATGTGGGTGTGGGCCTGTGGTGTGTGGTGTGGGGGAAGGACCATGGACGCCTGGAAAAAGTAATGCTTTGAAACTTAAAAAGCAAATTGCACCTATTTCAGCAAATTGGAAATTGATGGTGTGTAACTCTGAAGGGTCTAGCAGTAGCTATTATTTCCATCCAGGCTATTATTAACTGGTAATATTTTCTCTAGTAAACATTCAATTACCATAGCAACAGGAGTCATGTCATACGGACACAAGGGCTCCCTGACTTTGCCAGAGAAATGGATGGTATTTCAAATGAATTTTAGAAAATTCAAAGAAACTTGCCAAAAAAGTACTTTTGAAATACTAAACTCAGTTTTTACTTTGGACAAAGGAAAGGAGAGAATTCTGATAAAGTGGAAGCTTCACAAACCCCACTTCTCCTGTACTGCATCTAGTGCTCCTCAGCAAGCATAGGCATCTCTCCTGTTATCTGCCACTTTTTTACAATGCCAAGTATTTCCTCTAAATCCTCCAGCTTCAACCTCTTTCCTCACTGAATAACTTTTAAATAATGATTTACACTGACATGCAGCATGCATGCACAACATAACAAATCAAAAGAATACAGCTCAAGAAACTATTCTTAAGTGAACACACCTATGTACCCACTACAGTCAAGAAATAGAATATGACAGTACCCAGAAAGTCTTCCGATACCCTAGTTCGTATACTATTTCCCTCTCCCTAGAGGAAAGCACTAAAAGTTAATTTTTCCTATGTTTGAAATTTATATACATTGACTTGCATATTATGTACTCGTTAGTATCTAACTTCATCCATTCAAAAATGTAGTCAATAAGTTATCCATGCTATTGCATGCAATGATAGTATGCTCATTTCATTTTGTATTAGTTTCCTATGGCTGCTATAACCACAAACTAGGTGGCTTAACAAAAATTTATTATCTCACAGATTTGGAGGCTGAAAGTCTAAGATAAGTTATCAGCAGAGTCAATTCCTTGTGAGGGAGAATCTGTTCCATGCCTTTCTCCTAGTTCTGGTGCTTTGTGGGCAATCTTCGGCACTTCCAGTCTTGTAGATGTATCATCCTGTGCTCTACCTTCATGTTCACATGGTGTTCTCTCGTGGGTATCTCTCACTTTCTTCACATGGCATCATTTTTATAAGGACACCTGTCATATTGGATTAGGGGCCCAACATACTCCAGTACGATGTCATCTTAACTACTTAAATCTGCAATGACCATATTTTCAAAAAAGGTCACAGTCTGAAGTTCTGCGTATTAAGACACAGATGATTTTGGAGGGGAACACAATTAGAACCACAACAAGTGCTATAAAGTAGTCCATTGTATGAGCATATCACAACCCACTGTTGATGGATATATGGTAATTCCCAATTTGGGCTATGCTGTAATGGGGCCAGGACTGATCCTTGACAAAAAAGCAGAACACATGGAGTTTGTCTTTGATGCTGCTCCTTTCTCCATTCTAGGCTTCCCACTGTATATTTTCCTTCCTCTTTAATGCCTTTTTTCTGACAGGTTTTATTCTGTTTCAGTGACTTAACAATTAATAACAATAAGATATGCTGATTCGGTCTTTGGAAGTTACTCTTCGGCCCAAGCTTCTCTTTAGAAAGAGGTGGCTGAAGACTACAAAATGTTTAAACTTAATGAAGTGGATCTCTAGACTTGAGTGCCAGGATGTGGGGAATACCTGGAGAAAGCTTGGCGTGCATTTTTCCCAAATCAAATGGGAAAACCAATAGAGACTTCCATTATACAATATGACCCAGATATAGTATGTAAATAGATATTATGGGATAAAATGATAATAGATGCAACAGTTACTGCTTCGATAATGCTGCATAAAAGAGTACCTACCTCAAATATCAGTAGATTCTCACAACAATAATTTATTCTCACAGGTCTGAGCATCAGCTCCAACATGGCTGAGTCAGGCTGGACTTCTGATTAAGCTACATGATGGGTTCAAGTCAGCTCTATATGTGTTTGTTCTGGGGCCTGAATTCCAAATTCAAGAAAGGCAAGGTTAGTGTACAAACACATTTCAAGCCTCTGCTCACCTTATATCATTGCAACACCACACTGAAATCAGTCATGTGACCAGGAAATCATTGAGTCGGGCACAGAGAAGGGAGTAAATATTTGGGGAGCAATGCCTACTATTGAAAGGTAATCTACAATAGAAAGGATGAGAAGTTTCTAGAGTTAGATGACATGAGGTAAAGATAGAAAAGAGCCGAAATTATTTGTTTCTGACCTGATGATTTTCTCAGATCTGCTAAGAATTTCCAGACTGGACTTCTTTCCTTTTTAATGAGCTGACAAAATATAATGGCGTTTGTATTAGTTTGCTAGGACTCCCATAACAAATACCACAGACTGGGTGGCTTAAACAACAGAAGTTTATTGTCTCACTATTTTGGAGGCTTGAAGTCCAAGATCAAGATGTTGACAGGGCTGGTTCCTCCCAAGGCCTCTGTCCCCAGCGCGTAGAAGGCTGTCTGCTCCCTGTGTCTCCACATCATTTTCCTCTGTGTGTGTCTATGTCCAAATTTCCCCTTTTTATAAGGATGCTGGTCATATTGAATTGGGTCCCACCCTAATGACCTCATTTAAAATTAGCTGCCTTTTTTTAAAACTTATTTCCAATTATGGTTGCATTCTGAGATACTAGGATTTCAGCATATGAATTCTGAAGGGACACAATTCAGTCCATAACAGTTACCAAGAGTATTGTCCCTGGAATGAAATAGAGAAGGTTTTGAATCCTGCATCTACCACTTACAAACTGGATAACCAACTTTCCAAACTCTCCAAGGCCCAGTTTTTCCAGGTCTTAAATCTCCTCAGCTGGACACCTTGCAGATGCTCTTAGGAGTAAATGAGATCATGCACATAAAATATTCTCACAGTGCCTATATCTTTATAATCAAGTATTATAAAACTGATGAATTAGTGTTGTTATTATTTTACTATTAAAATATTTTAACAAGGCACATTCTAAGGCACTTCATAAAGATATAGTCTATTTATAAAGTAATTTAATATAAAAATCACTTTTCAATACCAATGAAAACAATATATCTTAATTCGTAAGCCAGAAGCAACCCCTAAATAATTTTATGCCTTTTTATAGCATCTTGTCCTTTAAAAAAAAAAAACACTTCCTTAGTCTTTCCCTGCGAAGGTCTTCTGAGGTAGGTATGCACATTATCATGTTGATTTTGCATCTGCAGAAACTGGGGCACATGGAAGTTTAATGATTTTACTGTCAACATGCAGTTAGTGGAAGATAAGTTACAAACTTTTCCTACAAGTTTGGCTCACAGAGCTCAACTTAATTGCCTTTACTCCTCTCTTTGCTTAGGTGATCATATACAGTTTGATTGGAAGGTTACACTATAATTTCACAGTGACTACATGACCCTGAAGATCATTTTGTAAGTAAATGTTTTGAGACCAAAGAGAATCATTGTTATATGACCATAACCGTCTTTCCTATGCCATGTTCTCCACCAAGAATTTAACGAAGCTAAAGTTACACTTCAGAGTCTCAGTAGCTGGCTCTGGTTCTGCTCTTCATTTCTGGAACTCCAATTCCATCAGGTTATCCGGAGATGAATTACTGTCTTCTGGCCTCTGGAATAATCTCTATCCTTTCCACTTAAGCATATATACAATGAAAGCTGCCACAATGCTCTCAGCACAAGTGCTCTCGAACTTAACATGCTAAGATGAATCAGAGTAGAGGCCTTGCGTAATAACTCATTCAAAAGTGAAACACCCTGTCCACAAGCTCTGAAACATGCTCCTGATACCTAGACATCCCAGCGGCCTTCCCCTCTTTTTAGAAACTTCCTAATTGCTTGGCTCCATTGTCTCCAGGGACATCCCCAGGTTCAAGAATTCTTTACTCTAGGTTAGCAACTAAAAGCAGCCTTTACTGAATCACTCTAGAGGGCACCTCCTAACTATGGACTTCCTTAGGGCTCTTTGGACAAATAAAACAACAACTACAGTATTGAACAGGTAATGGTGACTGTCACTATTGTTCCAGGACATCTACATTGCTTGCATTTTCAAATTTGCCTGAAATTTTTATTAAGTGATAAAAATTTAGATTATGCCAATTTTTATAGCTACAGAGTAAATGAGCAATTCTTCACCCACCAGACTATCCTGCATGTCCAGAAGTCACAGAGTAAAGAGGAGAAGAGAAGCGTCTTGATGGTCTCATCTGCCTTTGGCATTAATAATAAATTATATTTATAAGCTACCATTTTTCCATAGTCACAAGATAATATGTGACATTCTTTTTAGAAAATACAAAAAAAGCTTACAGTTTAAATTTCTTCACTGTCTGTCACTTATTTCTCAGAATCCTGTCTCACTTTTGTGGTCATGTGGTAAAACTCATCTGGAACGCATAATGTTTATATTGACTTGCCTTTTTATTCCCATTTCACTTTTTGGTGTAAAAGCAAAGCTTTTCTGGGCTCAAAAATGTTTTTCACTCTTTCATGGCAATGGTTTTTAGAAACAGAAATGATAGCAGTTTCCATATTCACATTTCCCAATAAACTTGTCATCAGAAGTCCTCAAAGAACTCTCATTAATCACTTTTAGTCATTTATTCCATGCAAATGAGGCAGCCTTGAAATGATCTGAGCTGTGCTTGCAGTGGACTCAATGGCAAAATCTAAAATATTATTATATTATTGTATTTTTTTCAGAGACTTGAAGATGTCTCTCCATAATTCCTGGTTAGTGATCACATTAGGGCATCAGTCTTTCCTCAAGACAGAAGAAAAAAGAGACATTACCTCCTGTTTGAAGCAGGAAAGAGAAAATTTTTTAAAAGCATCATCTTTAGCACAGACTTAGGAAAAGATATAATTTAAGTTTAACAGCTTATCTCTGTGCTCATTTGAATCTGAACATTGAACTATTGAAATCAAAGATAAAAAACAACGGAGAGAATCAAAGTTAACATTTAAACCCTTGTCTGTGTGTGGATGTGTGTCTCTGAGTTTTCTTCAAATGGGCAAACAGGCCTGTACTTTCTTCTGAAACCTGCTTTGGCTCAGGCCTGCCCTTACAGAACTCTGGATAAACTACTTAGGTGGGATTTCTGGATTGGTTGCTGGAAATGTGATCTCAATTTGCCCCCTAATTTCCTGTGTAACCTGGAGACCTGAATCTCTGTTCCCTGTTTCCTCATCAGTAATTTTATTCAGATGGAGGTGGGAGAGTCATGTGGAGGTCAAGAGGGCAAAGGGGGAAATACAAGACATAACTTTTTTGAAGAATAATAATGTGGGTTGCCTGAATATCTCATCAAGTTTAAATGGGCCACACATTTTTGCTATGAGTATTCACTGTTAAAAGCAAGAAAGAGAAAAGATTTATAGGGACATCTACCTCTATATCCCAAAACCTTCGTAGTTCTTCCTTAAACTTAGGCTCTTACAAGATATAGAATGAAGGGGAGTGGTACACAAGCCCACGATCCTCTCTGAACTATCAGGTGTGAAGCAGAAGAGCAAGTGTAAGAATGTTGTTTAAATCAGTCTAGCTTTCTTAATGTGGCAATGAAACAGTGATTTTGACCCTGACTATGCATCAGAATCTTGTCTAGATCTTGCAAAAAATGTTAAGGCTCCACTATTTAACTAGTGAATTAGATTTTCTGATATACTCTGAAATGTCCACAGGTAATTCTGATAAGCAGTCAAAATTAGAAAATATTTAGGCCTGAAGGATTCTGATTCTTTTGGAGCTTATACATTCTAATCACTGACTACTACTTTTCCTTACTCATTTGTAAAACATTAAATGGTCAGAATTAAGCATTTCACTTTGTGTTGAATATTTATAATAGGTACTTCCTGCCTAAAATCGTCAAAATAACTTATTCTGTGTTTCAAACTTCTACCACCCCACCAGGTGGACCCGTAAAATCACAGCCCTTAGAAATATCTTCCTCTGGGTAAAGGTTTCTCACCTTTGGCACTATTGACATTTTGAGTTGGATCATTCTTTACTCTGAGGGGCTGTCCTGCACATGTTAGGATGTTTAGCAAGCATCCCTGGCTCTACCTACAAGGTTCCCATAACCCACCTCCCCCAATTTGGTTAATCAAAATGTCTCCAGTCACTGCCAAGTGTCCCCTAAACGACAGAATCAGCCCCAGTTGAGAATCCCTGCTTTGTTTGAGAGGAGGAAACACACAGCAATTGAATTACATTAAAATTTCTCACCCATCAGGCTGTATTTGAACTAGGTCCCTAGATCACTGAGGGCATCTTCCTGGTGAGCTGCTATAGCACCAACTGGAGTGGATGCTCCCTCCTGTTCCCATCATCTTGTACCCTCTGTTCCCACCTCTGCTCTTACTATCCCTGCTGTCCCGGCCAGGGGGAGATCATTGCTAGTTAATATTAATCACTGCTCCATTCCACCATTTCTAGGGCAATAACAGACCTGCTGCAAAGGCCCTTGTCCTACCACAGGCCTCTCCTGGGAAGCCATTCCCCCAAGTCAGATCCGTCTCAGGGAACTAATAGCTAAAGGCTCCAGATATCAGGTATCACCTTGGCAGAATGGTGTGATGGACACAGAAATGAATAAATTGTATTCCCTCTGAGGCATGATAATATGTTTATGTTTCATTATTTGTCATTGTAGTTTTTTATTTCTTTTACCATATTGTTCCCCCATCATTAAAGCAACATGAGGGTTTTCTTTACACAATCCTGGACAGACATAGTCTGGAACAAAGGTACTTGAACAGATTTTGTAAATCTATAGCAGAAGCCAATGTCATGAAAGCCAAGATAATATGTAAGTGCATATTGGGACTTGATTTACTTCCCAGAAATAAGAAGGGAAATGGGAAAAAGAGAATCTTGAATTGACCAAATTTAAATACAAATTAATAAATGTAAATACAGAGTGATTATGTCAGCAAATTGGAAAATCAAGTTTACCTCCACAGCAGCAGAGAAGCTATTATAGGTAGGTTTGGGCACAGAGAAATTAATTCTAAAATTACACTTCTGCAGGTGAGAACTTGTGACCGTTTAATGACAGCCCCCTACACCAATTCACCATGGACAAAAGCCTCTGAACAACCCAGGTGATCTATGATCTTTCCACTTCTGCTGTAGCCATATTTCCATTTTCCCATCACTAAGCAAATGTAATTCTATGAGTTTCTTTTTTTTTATTATTTTCATCCCCAAGATCAGTAATGCAATGTAAAACTTTGAGTTTACAAAGTGCTTTCTTGTACCTTATCTCAGTAATTATATCCATTTTACAAATAAGAATCACAAAGATAAATGAAGTAACTTGCTCAAAGTTAATAAATGACAGTGCTCAAACTATCATCTACATCTGCTGATTCTGAGAATAGTGTCCTGTACAATGTGACCTGGTAGCTTAAAATTCCCAAGTGTCCTTCAGTTGACAGGAAATCATTTTATGAGCATCTTAAATTACAAGCTAATCAAAGCAGAGGACCACCTTTAAATGTTTGTTAATCTGCACTGTTTGGTGCATAACAACAACATTGGAAGGGGTACAGATGAAAGTTAGATCCGTGTGATGTTATGAGAGTGTTGTGATGGGCTTTCACAACAATCTGCTCTATTTTTAAGTAGGCACAACGTTCTCTTGTCAGATCCCTGGTTTGTATTTTGCATTGTTTTTCCTAATGTGGATCTCTGGGATAAGCTTCATCATGTACAGAAAGTCTGTGTCCTGGAATGGGAACCGATTTGCCTTAAAAACCACGTACTGACTGACTGACTGTTCAAGCCTCCCTCACCTCTTCCTCTAAAGGTCGGTATGTAATGGAATCCGTGCTCATATGTGAACAGCATGTTCAATTTCATATTCTATTCTAATGAATACTGCAAACACATATAGTTCCTCTTCCTGTCCCCACCCTTCCCAAGAACCTATAAAAAGGGAGGGGACAGGTGGGATTTTCCCTTTTTTTAATCAAGTTTCCAGGAGTTTTCTCTTATTTCAACTAGGAATAGTCTACTAATAAGCAATTAATATTCTGAAATTATCTTTTCTCAGAAATTTCCAAATCCTTTCTGATAAACAGAAATAATTTTCCAAATGTGTTCAAGGGAAGCAGAAACATTCCTGGCTTCTAGTCCCCTAGTAAAGGAACACTTACTCATTATCCCTCATAACCCTGAAAAAAAAATTTTCACCCAGTATAAATGGTAACTGCTTAATATTAGCTATGACTAGGAAAACTCAGGGGCAAATGCTTTTAGAGTTGCATTTTATTAGCTGGATATTATTTTCATTCTTTCATTGCTACCTATTTATGGAAGCTTAAGTGTAGGTGAATTATGCTAAATACAGCTATTAGAAACAAATTCTCAGTAAGATGAAGAGAAGGAAGAACAAAGAGAGAAAGGAGGGGCAGAGGTAGTGGAGGATAGAAAGTTCGTAGTTGTCATCTGTCTCAGTACAGAGGAAAAATTATTACAACTACAGATCTGGCTTCCCTTAAGCTCTGGAGGCTTGGCAAAAAGACTTAAATCTGCAGTTTTTCTCCAATGACTGTGTAAATATAATATGACTTGTCATTTCTATAAAAGTCCTTTGAAATTTTATGAGCCTATAACCATTGTTGTTCAGGCATTCTCATCTCATTCCATGACTACCACCAGCAAAGCCTTCTTCCTTTGCCTCCCCTTATCCAACAGTCTGCCTGACATCTCTCCTCCAAGGTTTCAGAAGCATCAGAATGTCTAAAATTGAAGCAATTTTTCAGGAACCTAAGCAGAATGTAACAAACATCTGAAACTTCTAAATATGACATTTAATGCTTATTGAAAAAGCATGTTTAACAAGTGAATACAAAAAAAGAATATACTACTTTAACTACATTGGAATGGGGACGTTAATACCTTAGTTAATATTATTCCAGTGTTTTCTTTCTGCTTTGATTTTCCTAAAGGCACAGATAATTATTAAGTAAATATTAATAATAATAATAATAATGCATTAAGTACTCTTCTTATAATCATAATATGTTACTATTATACCATTTTCCCCAAAACTCCCATGTGTCTTCCCTCCTTCTTCCCATTTTATGTGCTTACCTTCTATCCTTCATTTTATTTACTTTATTATTTAGGATCTTTAAGGCCCAATTAATTTTGAAAATATGATCAGCTATCTAAACAGACTTTTTTTTATCAAAAACAAATATGGACTAGCAATCATTTAAAAATCAAAATAATCAATATATCAGAAAATACTATTGCAAACATATTCATTTTGCCACCTGGTTTATGGTTACTGTTTCTAATCTAACAGTTCATACTGATAATCTTTACTTTAAACAATTTCATGATGCTGTCACTGGCTTTTATTTTTTACACTTTCCCCATCCATAACATTACCTACATGACATTATAATTTAATGTTATTAATGATTAAATCCCAAGCTAAAGCGCTCTGAATGAGACTTCTGATTTCTAAATCAACCCTTTTCATACATTCTATTTTTAGAACAAGTTATGTAGTCTGTGGTGTGTCCAATAGGGTAAACGTGATGAAATGTATAAAACCTTTCAAGTAAGAATGAGGCCCATTAGTCAAATTGTGCTTTTAATCTGCAAAGGCATTACATCATGAGTCACTTAGAGGAAAGGGTAGAGTTTCCTCCTGAATTCATTACAGCATAAAAAGTAATATTTAGAAGGTAGAGTTTATAAAATGAAATTATACCTCTCAGGTGAAAGTATTTTTCCCATGAGAAAGTACACCTTCTATTTAAAAAAGAAACCAACTTAATATTCTTCTATTTCATCATGCATAAATCGTTGGAAACTTATGAGCTCACTAGTAAAATCTCTAGGACTCTTGATGCAAAAAAAAGAGGCAGTGGAAATCAAAGCTATGTAGAAATATAGCAAAGAGAGATCAGTTTATTTAAAGAAATGGCATATGTAGATTTTTTTTAAGTCTAGAAATTTTTCTAGCGATATAAAAGTGCAGTCAAAACACATTTCTTGAAGAACGCTTAATAAATAAACTTGATGGCATATCTCACATTTTTATCTTATGATTCACCAATATCCAGAAACTCCCAAAATTTATACATATAATTAGACTTTAAAATATTTGAAAATTGAAATTTTAATCTAATTTTCTGTGACCTTAAAGTTATGTCCAAGGTAAACTGTTCTTTTCTTATAATTATTAATTTTTTTAAATGGAAATGAAAAAATCATAACATAAAAAGCTTATACATATCAGTTCTCTTTCTTCCAACCAAAGGTATTGGTTTCCTTCAGTTTTCTCATTACAAATGTAATTTTACAAATCCCCACCCATTTAACAAGACTGCTGGGAGAAGAAATTGAATGATGTATGTGAAAGTATTCAATGTCATATCATGAAATAGTTGAGGGAATTTGAGCAAATTTAACCTGAAGAAGAGACAATTTAGGTTGGGGTAGAACAAATGTCATCAAAAATGTCAAGGATCAACCTGTGGAAGCAGGATTAGAACTACTCAGTATTACCTCAAACACCCACACACTAGAACCAATCAGTAGAAATAACAGAGGAATAGATTTGGGCTCAATAAAAGGAAGACATTTATAATAGAATTTTGGCAACTATGAGTTTCCCTAAACTAGAGATGTTCACACATAAATTAGAAGACATTATTACAGGAGCTGAGGAGAAAATTCATATATCAAATGGGCAGCTGGGCTACACGATCTTTAAAGGCCCTTGAAATGTATAGAGTTTAAACAAGTAGAGTTACTGTCATATTGTTATTCAATATTCTTTGCATAAGTGTCAAAACTAACTTAAGCATGGACTTCACAAAACTAGAAGTTTCTTTTACAGGGGACAACATTTCTGTACCTTCATCATCTCCACATTAAGGAGAAAGCAAGAAAGCAGAGGTGCCAGGAAGAACATACCAGGAGGTAAAGCCAACCAAGTAAATATGTGACCACGTGACAGGCTAGAAGAGAGAGCCTGGAGAAGAGGCATAAGAGAAGGATGAGGACTAACCTAAAGGCATTGCTTTTCCCTGGGACCAGCTCTGAGCCCAAAAAAATGAAAAAATAAATAGATCATTTATATGGCTTGGGTTTAACCAGATTGATAGGATACAGACTGTTGAGGGCTTTGTATATAGCTGTAAGTAGATAAAACTTGTGCCCAAAAAAAATTTTTAACTAATTATCTACATAATTTATTATAATTATTAAGAATGAAAAAGGTAATCACCCAGTTAAATAGATCACACATGATGTACTTAAATCAGGCCCTAACCTTTTCTCTTCCTCAATGTCAGTGTTGTTTGTTGTTGTTTTCCCATTAATTACCCAGATAATTTCCTCAAAGCTCTATACTTTGACCTTCCTGGAAACACCTGGGTGTGCTATGAACCCCAATGCTAACACTCAGAAATGTTTTAAAGAACTTTGGTAACATCTAGTTTTTTGCCTGGGAGGCCTGGAACTGCCTCTTGGGCCAATTTTAGTATCAGCTTCAAAGTATTCAATATTAAATCAAAGAGACATAAAAATTTATTTAATAAACATGTTAGGGTATCTTGTGCTAGGAGCTGGACCTATAAAGATAAACATCACCAATAGTGAGATCCTGTAGTCCAACAGACCGGTTTTCAGCCTTACTGATTTCTACCTGGAAATATGTATGTACATATGTCCAGTAGCCTCAGATGGATCTATGTACTTTATTAGAAAGAAATATCACAAATAAGGGAAACATTAGTTCTAAAAACCCTTTAAATAGATTATCATATTAACTGATAAATTTGAGTCTAGAACAAATGATAACTCTATGAAGGTTTTCATATGTAAAGACATATTTATAATCCACTAAAAGAAATTGATTTCAAGTATTTTTCTTAAATTAGCTTTTCATTATAAACAGTTGAAAAATAAATTGTTGATAACAAGACAATAATAGGGCTACACCTAAAAGGCTGAGTATCATTAGTGTTCAAATATCTTACCAGAAGTGGGAACTCCAGTGAAATCCAAACTTCTTGACATGTTCAGGAAAAGTCACCCTATTATAAAAACAGTGATATTTCATTCCTCAATCTTTTTTTCTTTTTAGCCACTAGAACTCATTAAAATAATTGTCTAGGTACAGATCATTTCAACAGCAAGTAAAGGCTCAGAAAAATCATACATGTATAACTGGTTAGAGACCATAAAACAGACAAGATGTTCAAATAAAATTTTGAATGCATAATATGATAACAGTTATTTGTTTTTTATTCAGATTAGAAAATGTTAATTTGTAGTGACTTAAATAGAGTCCAGACAAAGGCAGATGTAAAAATTCACCTCTTTCCCCATAGCTCAAAATGATAATGGAAATAAAAAATGTTTGAACTTGGCTGAGATACAACAGCAGAAAAGAACACCTTGTACATGCTTCTTCATTCCCTGTGTTGCTTCTCCCTCTTTCGTTTTTGAGTCTTGGTTCTCTTAAAATGAGGAAGGTGAAGGAAGAGTGAGATTGGGGGTAAGGTAGGCAGAAATGCTGTGAAAGAAGTAAAAAGCTTTGGGAGGAGAGGAAAATGTCATCCAAGCAAGATCCCAACTCAAAGCGAGATCAAGCGTCAGGCTGCCATTTTATGAGGCTCTTTTTTTTCAAAATGTTTTAAGCATGTGTTTACTGAGGTTTGTTTACTTGGAATGCAAGTCAGGCTCAAGAAGGACTTCTGTGCACCCCAAACCAGTTTGAGTTCAACTTCATTCTGATGCTCGAGGTGTGACACCAAGTCCGGACACACACTGCTATGGTCCCCAGAGTCAGACTAGCTGAATCAATTTAAGAGCTAACATGCAGATTCCCAGACCTCCTGCAGTGGGCCCCAGAAATCTGCGTTTTAGCAATAATCCCGTTGATCTGGAAACTTGTAGTTTGGGAACTACTAATAGGAAATTCATAGATACCTGTCACTCAAAACAACTTTTTTTAATTGAAGTATAGTTGATATACAATATTATGTTGGTTTCTGGTTTACAGCATAGTGATTTAGCAATTATATATGTTATTTGTGTTTTATTCAGATTAGAAGATGTTAGTAAGTGTAGTTACTGTCTGTCAACAGACAAAGAAATTACAAAATTATTGACTATATTCCCTATACCTTGCTCAGAAAACAGCTGTCACACATTATTTACAAAAGCAAACAGCACATCCCTTCACTTTGTGCCCTTGTTCACTTCTGCATGGGCATCCTCTTCTAGGAACTTTGTCTTTTCAATTGACAATTCCCCAGGGCCTAACTCAGTCCTTGGCCCAAAATCAACATAGAATGAATATGTACAGAATTAATGTTTTCTTCCAGTCTTACCAATCTTGACCTGCATTTCATCTGCTTTGTTTCCCTTCTTTCCCTTCACTTCTTTGTCACACCATCACCCTACATAAGCATATGTTTTTCTTCAAAAGCATAACCGACTGCCTGAACACCTTTTCTAGATGAACTTGTGCTCCTAGAAAATGTGGAAATCCATACAAATATCAACATCTGGAGACAGAAAGAACTAAGGGGTAATCTTTCAGTCCAGAACCAGAAACTGGCAGGCAGAAAGTGTCTTGCTCTAGTCATCATGGTTTGCCCAATCCCATTAATTTTTTTGGTCTGGTTTTGCTGAGAGATAAAATCCTGGGCCCCTATTCTGAATTAAAATAACTGAATTCATTGGTACACTGGCCACTTGAATCAGAATCACCTTGCATCCTTCTTAAATATACCAATTCCTGGATCTCACCTCAGACTCAGAACCCTTTGGAGGGCAGGGGTATTTGCCTTTTTAGTAAGCTCTCAAAGTGATTCTCACTGTACCATGTGGTTTAAAAACCACCATTCTACTACGGCTGATACGATTTCTGACTTCCTTGAGCTGAAACTTTTCTCAAAGAGAACTTTACTATTCTTCTCTGTTCATTAAGGGCGTGGTTCAGACTTCTAGATTCAAAATACATTACATTTCTTTAACCTTCTACAGGAAAAGTGTTTAATCAAGAAAATAATATATTCCACAGACCATGGAATTTTAAAGTGGTTTATTAATTATTCCTTTAGAATGAATTTCTAATGGCAAAAGCAATTTGTTAAGTATTTCATATTGAATCTATCATTATGAATATCAATGGCTCCACAGGAGAGATTATAAAAATGTATCAATAAAAATGGTTTATCAGAATCAATAATGATACAGATCTCCTTTGGAAGCATGATTTCCATTATGCCTTAAGAGCACGACAGACCTCTTGGGTGTTACACCTGGGTAGTTGCTCAGGGTCCTGCTTTCAGAAGCAGCCCAGCACTTGGTTTAATGCTCTGATGCGGCCTTCTTAACATTTTTAATACTATGATCTTCCAAGCTAGAGTTTTGTAAACTAACCTGATGGGACACCAGCATGTGTGGGAACGGAGGATGTACCACACACTGGAGGAAGCCAGGACATGCCCAGGGGTAAGCGCATTCACAGCGTAAGTGGGCAGCCTGGAGCACGTGGCCTGGACAATCCTGGTGCACACCTACAGTAGTTCTGGGCACCTCAGGGCCTCACGTGGTGGCTGAGGTAAGACCAGGACCCAACTTGGCATTGACAACAGTGTCAGCAGCAGAAACGGCAGCAGAGGCCACTGTGGCCAAAGCCCTTGTGGAGAGGAGGCCTCCCTGGAAGATGACCCTGGTGGGACACAGTTGGCTGACCAACCCTGCAGCATCCACACAGATATTAACTCTCTGGCCTAAGTTCAGGGACAGGAACTTCCAGTACACAAGCAATAAACTGGGTCAGTAAATTATTACAAAGTAAAAGTGTACACATGGACGTTGCAATAAGACATAAGAGAGCTACCAGAATTTTTCAAAGAATTTAGAACCTCTGGTTTTGAAAGCTGCTGTGACATTGCAAAGCAAATATTCAAAGACTTAGGAATAGAAATTAAATGTAAAGATCATCACATTTGATGGAAAAGAAATATATACTATTCTGACACAAAATTACTGTATTTTGCATTTGTAAGTTTATGCTGTTACACATTTATCACTATTGCCCCCTATTATATTTAATTAGTAATAAAACATTTTTAAAGGAAAAACTCTGTATTTTACTCCTTCTAAATGACTTTTTTAACTGTTTTTTGAACAAGGGGCCCTGCCTTTTCATTTTGTGTTGCATACTGCCAATTATGTAGCCTTCCCCACCTGAGGGGAAAAGGACTTTGAGACCTTTTTACAATTGAGGGGACTGAAATCCATCAGGGTTAAGTGGCTTGGCCATGCTTCCAGAGCTAGCTAAGGGGAGCCAGTTCCTAAACTTAGAACTTAGAGCCTGGAGTCCATCAACAACTCACCTAAAGCCCATCTAATTCCGAGAAGTCTCAGGTGTGCTCCCTGGGGCTGGCCTGCCTGCACTGACCTCAGGGACACGGAGGAGAAGCCAGGAGACACCATCACCAGACACGGCACAGGAAGGTGAAGGAGAGGTCTACTCTCAGTGCCTGTCATCCCACAAGGAATTGACTTGTAGGATCAGCAGAAACAATTTTAAATTTTCTTTCTCAGTGAAAATCTGCACTCCTTGGTGATCGCCTCTGGGCACCAACCAAAATCCTTGTGTGTTTTATTTACACCAGACCTGTTCTGGATACCAGCACCTCCCAAATTATAAGGTGCATGCAAATCACCCAAGGAACTTGTCAAAAGGCAGATAATGATTCAGGATTCTACAGTAGAGCCCAGGAATTTACATTTTTTATGAGCTTCTTAAGGGATGCTCCTACAGCTGTTGATCCAGCAATCAGGTTGTGAGAGACCCTCTAAATCAATGCAGAGGTAACAGCACTCAGGCACTTACTGTAGGCCATCCAGTTGTGAAAATACTGACACTAAGTCCCCCTTGAACTGTGGTTTTGCTTTCCAAAGTTTCAGTCACCTGTGGTTAAGTGCAGCACAGAAGCAGATGATCATCCTGATGTTGTCAGAAGCTCAGTAGTAGCCTAACACTAAGTCACAAAGCCTGAGTCACTCACCTCACTTCATCTCATCATGTGGTCATTTTATCATCTCCCATCATCACAAGCAGAGTGAAGAAAGTACAGGAAGATATTTTGAGAGAGAGAGAACACATTCACATACCTTTTATTAGAGTATAATGTTATAATTGTTCTATTATTAGTTATTGTGGCTAATCTCTCACAGTGCCTACTTTGTAATTTAAACTTTATTATAGGTGTGTATGTGTAGGAAAAAAACATAATATGTGCAAGGTTCCATACTATCCAGGGGTGGGGTGCTTGGAATGTATCCTCCACGGATAAGGATGGACTACTGTACTTCTATACAGACTAATAAACAGCCTTTGGATGAGTGCCCATCTGTCCAGTAATCTAGCTTGTCTGCCAACTTTCCCAAGACCCCACAGTGACTGATGCCTCTGGGGCCACCAGAGAAGCTATAGAAGTGCAACCAGTGTTCGTTCTCATTGGCTGGCCAGTTGTGGAATGTTTGAACGTCACTCTAGGAAAGGACTCCCAGTAAATGCATGTTGAATTACTCTGTGGAAAAGTTTAAGACTTGCTGCAGTTTAGACCCCTGTTTGTCTTTACCTCCTCTATCCCCAAACGTGTTCAATCATTGGTCCTTTTTTGGCAAACTTTGATCTAGTTCACCCCTGTCATTCTGCTAATGAGAAAACTAGGGCTCAGAAAGCTGAGGTGATTCACGCAAAGTCAGACAGCAAGACTAGAGAAGCTGACATGGGACTGGGAATCAGCTCTCACTCCCATAATGTATGCCCAATTGAGTTTTCCTAAAATGAAAGATTTTTTAGTTTGACTATCATAGAGTGGTGACAACCTATAAAGTTTACATTGTGACTTGGTTACACTTGGGAATTAATGTTACTTTAAAATCACTGTTTCTTTAACTTCAAATAGCCTCAAAATATCTTCTTATCAGGGTTATAGAGATATTGGATGAAAGTTCTACAATATCTAAAATCTTTAGATCATACTGTCCAAAACCTTTCACTGCAATGCAGAATTAAGCTAAAGTGATTTGCTTAACATCACATGGCTATTTATTGACAAATCCAAGACCAGAACCCAGACCTCTTGACTCTCACTGCAGTGCTTGTTCCCCTCAACGAGAACGCATGAATGACTGTGTGAATGACTAGTTTAGCACAGCCCAAGCTGCTGTGTAACTAAGGTCCGTCACTGCAAGTTTACTTTTCTTCAGGACAAGGTGTGAACCACCACATCTGAGAAGTGAGAGGGAGCACTGCAATCAGTGGTGTCCTGTCCAGCTTGAGGAAACTGCCCTCTGCTGGGAGGCAGAACTGTGTCCTTTCACTGCACCCTTAAAGGGGGAACCTGGACCCTAAGAGTTCCCTGAGGTTCAATGAAGAATAAAGGGGCACACAGAGATACTGGTTAGATGGAAACAAAGTGTTTTGCCATATGCCTTCATCGGAAATTATTTTCCAGCTGCGGTCACATTCACTTTTACAAGGTCCTGAGCAGTTGGAACGCCCTTCAGCTTCCGGCTTCTCCAGCATGGCCTTAGGGCATATCTGTTACTGGACTAGATGCTCTCTTGTGAGAAATCTGGGAGTTACATTTGCTGCCTGCCATCCACCCCAAACCATGAGGACACAGTGGTTACCTTTGTGTGTTACCCGATAAGGTTACAGAGGGAATCAGAGTGGGGTCTGTGATTCCATTTAAGGCCAGTGTAATTGCTACCACCTCATCACTGCAGGGCTTTACAGAGGAAATAAGCACTATCAGGGTGCAAGGCCGATTTTCCTGTCCAATCCTAAAAAAGGAACTGCCCGCAATAAATCATCTTCCTAATGGAAATGACAGAATTATTCTCCCAGGAGGGGTAAACCCAGAGGACTGCACAAACCACACGTCCCTCTCAAGGGCAACAGGAAGGAAACGCGGAGCCATACCTCCTGGGAGGATCTAAGGCTTCCTAGGGACTTGTTTTACCTCTTTCCCTCTGAGGTCACTCTCAATGCCTTTTACAAGTCATTGTTTACATATAACAATAGGATCCTTCTCACTAAGTAGCTTGTATGCCTTTTCGAAACCATCTCTGCAGTTAATCACAGTTAAGGGGGAAAGAAATCATCATGTATCTTAAGTAAAAAGGAAAATTGTAAAATCAGTTAAAGCTACTTTTTTATTAATAATACCAACAAAATTAAGTGCATCGGAGGAAAATCAACTAGTAGGAGTGGTATATTTTGGAGAAGATTGGGTCTGATTACTTTCCCTTCTGTGTGCTTTTCTTTAGAGTAAAATTTTCTATGCTTGAAAATTGGATTGTAAGGTATGTGTTATGTACACGCATTTGTCTACAATGTGTAACCTAAAATAAGGGTTCGGATGCTTACTAATATCATTATCTACTTTTCAAAGTAGAGCAGAAAGATATGGACAATTTGAAGGGATTTTAAAATCGAAACTAATAGGTCACAGACATTTACATTCCTCATCAGTTGCATTAGTTTTAAAAGAATTAGTAATGAGTTTTATATACAGCATTGGCAAAGAAACGTCAGCTCATTCTTTTTGAAATGAATTTGTTAGAACTCAAGTTTCTTTTCCAATCAAAACGTTAGGAAATGCCACTCCCAAACTGACTGAGCAGTCAGGCTTGATTTCTGAGAAATTCTTGCCCAGGTCACCAGGGAATGAAAGGTCAGCCTTTGAGGAAGTTTCTGGAACAAGAGGAATCTCAATGAAATTGGCTTGACTGTTTTTTGACTGGGGAAAAAATATCCTTTGAATAAAGGAAGGTATATGGGAGTTAAGGTCACTGTTTTATCAACTTCAACCTAGGCATTTAGTCAGATCCTTGGAAACTTTTTCCCATGATTAAAATTCTTATTTGTTGCATTTTTTGGCATGGACTTAGTGAATTGGGGCACTGGCCCAAAAATCATAGGGGCTTTTTGTTGTTGTTACAAATTAATAAATGAGAGGAAATAGTTTTTTTAACATTCACTGTGAATGGCCCACTTTGGGGGGGAAAAAAATCACAATTTGTTACAAAATATGTTCTTTTTACACTCTTAACTTTTTCCCAGAAGTCGCCAATGATATATTCTTCGGATCACTTGAATAGAGAAGTTCTCTAAGTAAAGTGCAGGGAACCCTAGCAATTTCCAGGACACTTTTCATCAGCTTATAATTTCCTCCAATTCCATTGAAAGATCTGTGTGAAGCCAAAGTTTTTTATGTTTCAACCAAAAAAAAAATCACTGTAATAGATTAAAGAGGCAGGTAAGAGATTCATGTTCAGTTAAGCCAGACATTTAAAAGACTTGCAGAAAAATGTAAAACTATGTCACTTCCTCACTCTTCTGTTCTGAAAAATAGTTTTCACAGAAATGTCATTAAATGTAAAAAAACTATTGCTTTTGACTAATTACTTCTATTACTAGTATTTATATAATGCAGTGATAAATTTTCTTAACTTCTCAATTTTAACTTGTAGCACAGTAAATATCAATAGCTATAACCAACCCACATCAAGACACTTGAGGATGGTCAGTGACTTTTCAGAAGAGGTCCTAAGATCAAAAAGTTTGAGAACTGCTGAAATAAAGAAACTATTCCCAGAATAAGCTCAGAAGGGCTGCTAGGAGGATGAGACTTCATGGAGAGCCATCTTACCCCGGCTGAGGCCACCCCCCAGCAGCCACACCCAGTTGGCCCACCCCTTGACCACAGATGGAAGAATAAACCCAGCCAAGAGCAGCCACGTCTGGCAGAGATGAAAAGAACCACCTGGCCACACTGCAGACTTCTGAGGAATAATTCACAGTTTTCGTTTTAAGTCACTAAGTTTGGGGGTAATTTGCTGTTCAACATTATTTTAGCAATAAGTAACTGATTTGCTCCTCCTCTGATTTCCTCAGAGAATTTACCATATGTTTACATTCAGTCTCATACATGTATGCTTCATTATATATTGTCTTAAATTGTGAACTAGTTTTTCTAAACGACTTGAGGGAATATAGCATATCTTAGCTTTTCTTTTCTGGCTTGGTAAATATTTAATTAGTTCATGAACCAACTGGGAACTTGAAATTCCTAGACAAGGAAGGATTCTTTAAAATTGCTTATTCCTTACCTCTCATTTGTTTCTCCTAATGTTGAAGAAAACGAACCTCCCTCTTAAGGAATCAGTCTTGTGATTCTTTCTCGAAGGAGCAACCTCCTCAATAAGCCCCAAAACTCAATGATCATTAATGACTTAACAAACATACAGCTACAGCTTGATCTTCCAGATATTTAATTAGTTCATGAACCAACTGGGAACTTGAAATTTCTAGACAAGGAAGGATTCTTTAAAATTGCTTATTCCTTACCTCTCATTTGTTTCTCCTAATGTTGAAGAAAACGAACCTCCCTCTTAAGGAATCAGTCTTGTGATTCTTTCTCGAAGGAGCAACCTCCTCAATAAGCCCCAAAACTCAATGATCATTAATGACTTAACAAACATACAGCTACAGCTTGATCTTCCAGAAGAAAACATTTTTAAACTTAATAGCTTTCCTATTCCTATCATTGAAATTCTAGAACTCTATAATCTGCTTTTTCCATCACTTTTATAATTACTGCTATTGTGGGAAATGTTTAAAAGAAAAGTGAGCCACTTTTGTCTGTAAAGACTTTGGACCCTGCTTTGTGGGAACCTTTTAATGCTGCCTCTCCAGGACACTCCCTAAATGTTCAGTCACCTTTGCCACATATTCATTCCCTGAAACCTTCTGCTATGAGCAGCCCAAGATAAAGATGTGAAGCTCATCTTCCAGCCTCTCATGTTCCCTGTTCTGTCTCCCTTTCTCCTTTCTAGTCACATGTCTCCTCTACCCCTTTGGAATCAAGGTGTAATGTTTTTTCTGAATAATAAAAGCCTCACAGTGTTAGAACTATTTTTCCAGAAAAATGCTCCCTGCTGCAAATGTTATTTGTTTTCTTTCCTAGGGGAGTTCTTATGAAAGTCACCATTTCCTACCAAACTGCCCTTCATCTCACATCATAGAAGAATTCTACTAAAATAATTAATGTGAATGAGTGTTCACTTAATAAATTAACTCAAAAAAACATTTACACAGCGGAGATACTCATTAATAAAATTATACAAATGGCAACAATATTATTTGTGGCAGAGTCTGCTGTCTAGTTACCAAAATATCACGTTCTACTCTCCTTCCTGGACACACTATTTCACATCCAAAGTTACTTGGGCACTGCGTGTTGAAGAACTTACATCCAAGTTGCCTGGATGACTGGGTGGAGGAAGGCTCCTGGCTAATCTGTTCATCTTTAGTGCACAACATAGAAACTTTAATTTTGTTTAAATTACAAAAATATTGGAATTTATTTGTTACATCAGCTCTAGTTACCTTAAGAAATATACCATCCTTCATTCCGAAAGTGATTTATCCCTTTCATGGCACTTTTTATCCATTCATTCACAAACATTTCACCAAACTTTTTCTGTAAATGGGCAGATAGTAAACATTTGGGGCATTGTGAGCCATATGGTCTCTGTTGTGACCATTCAACTATGTCACTGTAGCATGAAACAAGCCACAGATAATTTGCAAAACAAATGGCCTTGGCTGTGTTCCAACAACACTTTATTTACAAAAAAGAAGCGGCAGGAGAGATTTGGCCCATGAATATACTTTGCCAACCCCTTTGATTGATGACAGGTAAGCAAAAATCAAGAATAGTACCTTCACTGAAGAAAATAGAAACGTATCTCCCTGGTGTTGGCCAGGGTCACTCCCAGAGCTGCACTCAACAGGGTGCTTGGTTGGGACTGGAACTCCTACGATGGCTTTGCTCTCATGTCTGGTGTCTCATCCATTGTGGCTGAAATGTCTAAAGGCTGAGTGAGCTCAAGCTTCTTTACATGGTGCTGAGCCAAAGAGGTCAACAATGGAAGCTGCAATTCTTAAGAACTTAAAACAGTGAACTGCCAAATGGTGCCCTGAGGGCATTAATAGTGGTTTTGCACTTGCAAAGTGGAGTGTGCAGAACAGAGTGAAGAGCAGGAAGGAAACCACAGTGGAGGCCACACTGGAAATGACTCTTCAGCTTTGCCATGATTCAAGTGCAAGGTAATCAAATTCTTACTTCAGAAAAATCATAGGTTCAGATACAGAGATCGACAATTAGCAAAAGGAAAAAGCAATTGATCCATCAGTCTGAAAGCTTCTGAAACAGTCCAGACAAGAGACCTCAGCTAAGACAAAGGAAGTGGAAATGAAAACCAGAGAAGGAAATGATATATTTAAGACACCTCCTGAATCTAAAACCAGTTAGATTCAGAAGGTAAAGGAAAGTACAGTAGGATAGAATCAAGCCCATGCATCTGTTTTGGCAAAGGGATCATGACACCGAACAAAGAACAGAAGGAGCCAAGGCTTGGCAAAGACCAGGGGTGGTAACAGGGAATCACTGGGTGTCCGTTACCTCTTTTCATAACAAGCTACGAAAGAGAGCAGACTGACCCAGCAACGGGGACTGGACCAAAGACGTACATCAATAACCTTCAGCATATAGCATAGGAGTAAATGAGTTAAACTGGCAAAATGAAATGCAGAAAGGACACTGGTCAGCAACCCCTACAGAAAGTGGGTGATTGATGAGCCTTTAAAACAGGACTGGAAGCAAACAGGTGAGTGGGAAAACCAAAACAGCAGAAAAAGCTTCCAGATAAAATGAGTATTCTCACTAGATTTCAAAGTTCAAAGATCGTTGGTGAGCTGTTCTGGCAATCCTACACTCAGGCAAAGGAGGAAAAAAGAGGATTGATCTCAATGGGAAGTCTGTGGAAAGGTTTCATAGCAGAGAGTGAAGAGCAAGATTGCTGGGGGGCGGCCTTGAAATAGTTCACATGAGAAAATGTGGGGTGGGTCCAGGATGAGTAATGAAGGCTGTAATGATGATTACAATAATGAAGGCAGGATGAGTAATGAAGGTAAAGGAAGAGCTGATCGACTTTTATATTTATCCTGTTTGATGAGATAAATCATCTCTCACAGGAGGAAATATTTGGGGAAGGGCCCCCTTCCATATCCCCTTCAATTATTTCACTGGGCCTTGGTCCTAATCCAAAGGAGTGACAGTTTCCAGTAGAGTCATTTTCTGCAAGCTCCTACTCGAAAAAAAAAAAAATTAAGTTGAAGTTCAGCACATGCCTTTCAAAAAGGCAACTGCACCCACTATGGTAATAGTTTCACATGCTTGTTGTGCCTCTAGCATCTGCATTTCACAACTTTTCAAGACATAATTATAGCTTCTAGCAATTTTTGTTCCATTGGGTCAGGAAATTCACCATTTTATAAAAGCAAATAAATCAACCACATTTGATATGTCATGCAAGGACAATGTAGTGAACAAGGTTTTCATGTCAATGCAATATGCATCACTAAAACTTACAGAGGTTAAAAGCAGAGCAAGGTTGGCATGAAACGGTCTCATCAGTTGACTTCCAAGGCAGGCTGGGTCTCCAAAACCTTCTAAGGCTGAGGGATCGGGAGGAAAGGAGAAAGATGGGGGTTTAAATGCTGGCAGCAAAAAAGAAACATCTTTTCTTTTCCTCCCTTTTCTCAGGTGGTAATATGGTGCCAAAGGGAAATATGTCAGAGAAAGGAAAAATAAACTTGCAGGAACTTCCAAGGAAAATCACTGAGAACTCTGGTCAATATCTCTAAATAAGTTTTTGCTGCATTTTACATCCTTCTCTTTCCCTCCCACTCCAGAACTCTCCTAATCAGACTACCAGAAAACCCTCCTAATGTCACAAGGTTTGACTAGATATTTCTCAAACCAAGGAAGAGAAACTAAAAATTGACAGGAAACAGATAGAGAGAAATAACAAACAAACAAATAAATAAATAAAAATCATTGTTTTTCCATTATGTTTACTTTTTTCTTTTACTCTACTTGCTAAAGAGATATTATACAGGAATTTTCATTCATTTGAATCTACTATTTCATTCTTAAGTCAAACCATGTATAAAGGCAGCTCAGGTATGAGGCCACACTTAGCAGGCACCAAACAACACTACCGACACTACCACAGATGAGTGACCAAAAATAGTGGGAGAAAATTTACTTTTCACTTCTTTTTGTCCTCAGACTATATTCCATTTACATCCCATGAGGGATGTAGAAATCCAACTCGGGTGTAGAAACAAATGGGATTTTAAAAACCAACTGGAAAAGTTCTCTATGGAATTATGCACCGACTTGGCACATTTTTTTTTTCATTTTTGAAGATTTATTGCTAGCAAAAATGCAGTCCAGGAAAATGCAAAAAACAAGACAAGGCAAATTTCCACCCTCCATCAAGGAGTTCTGTGCCTGTTGGTCTCTGAGTTGTTCAGTTTGCTCGGCAAGAAGGAGGGAGTTGGGGGGTCCCGAGGAAGAACCCCTCCCAGGCCCAGCATGTATGGCGAGCACAGCGAGGGAGAGGGGCAGACACAGGCCTCCTTAGATCCAGTCAGAGCCCAATCAGGGCCCTCACCCCGAGCCAGCTGGATGCTGTGACTTGGCCAATGACTTCTACGTGTTCTTATTCTTTGGTGTTCAGACTGGGAATTTTTTTTTTTGGTATCATTAATGTACAATTAATTGAACATTATGGTTACTAGATTCCCCCTATTATCAAGTCCCCACCACATACCCCATTACAGTCACTGTCCATCAGCATAGTAAGATGCTATAGAATCACTACTTGTCTTCTCTGGGTTGTACTGCCTTTCCTGTGTCCCCCCACCCCCCACTACATTGTGTGTGCTAATCATAATGCCCCTTTTTCCCCCTTATCCCTCCCTACCCACCCATCCTCCCCAGTCCCTTTCCCTTTGGTAACTGTTAGTCCATTTCTTGGGTTCTGTGAGTCTGCTGTTTTGTTCCTTCTGTTTTTTCTTTGTTCTTATACTCCACAGATGAGTGAAATCATTTGACACTTGTCTTTCTTTGCCTGGCTTATTTCACTGAGCATAATACCCTCTAGCTCCATCCATGTTGTTGCGAATGGTAGGATTTGTTTTCTTCTTATGGCTGAGTAATATTCCACTGTGTATATGTACCACATCTTCTTTATCCATTCATCTACTGATGGACACTTAGCTTGCTTCCACTTCTTGGCTATTGTAAATAGTGCTGCGATAAACATAGGGGTGCACATGTCTTTTTCAAACTTGGCTCCTGCATTCTTAGGGTAAATTCTTAGGAGTGGAATTTCTGGGTCAAATGGTATTTCTATTTTGAGTTTTTTGAGGAACCTCCATACTGCTTTCCACAGTGGTTACACCAAATTGAAATCCCACCAACAGTGTAGGAGGGTTCCCCTTTCTCTACATCCTCACCAATATTTGTTGTTGTTTGTCTTTTGGATGTTGGCCATCCTAACTGGTGTGAGGTGATATCTCATTGTAGTTTTAATTTGCATTTCTCTGATGATTAGCAATGAAGAGCATCTTTTCATGTGTCTGTTGGCCATGTGAATTTCTTCTTTGGAGAAGTGTCTGTTCAGCTCCTCTGCCCATTTTTTAATTGGCTTATTTGCTTTTTGTTTGTTGAGGTGCATGAGCTCTTTATATATTTTGGATGTCAACCCCTTATCAGATATGTCATTTATGAATATATTCTCCCATACTGTAGGATGTCTTTTTGTGACTGGGTACATTTTATGTTCATTTGTTTCTTTTTATTTTTAATTTTTAGAATTTTCATTGATTAGGATCCAATTTTTAATTGTATTTTGTTTCATAATTATATGAACAATTTACATGATGCCAAAATCATATCTGCAAAATGAGATATAGTCAAAGAAGCCTAATACCTATCTCCAATGTAAGTTTCTTTAACTTTATGGTTTATCTTTAAATTTTTTTATGTAAAAGCAAATATGCATATGAATAACACATTTCTATCTCCCTATTTATTAGATAAACTGCAGCATACTAAAAACCTGGTTTCAACTCACTTTTTTCACTTAATAGTTGCTCCAGAATAGTATGTGGAGATTATACAATAAAGTTTCTCTCATTATCCTAAAGGTTATCTATATACAATGTCTTCATGTAATTCTACTAGGTTTCATTTTTTGGCATTATCAGTTGATTTTCTACTCTAAGCAATACAAATATAATGTATACAATCCATGTATGTTTGCTCATGAATTACCCACTGTATGCTTACTTAATGTGTATAGGCTTAATATTAATTAATGTGCTCAATATTAAAATGAACTAGTATATGCCTCTTCCCTTTCTTCTCCCTCTACCTCACCATTTGGTATGACCTATGATCTTTGGCTTTCAATTAACAATAAGGTATGTAAGTTATATTCTGTATTTTATATGGTTTCCTCATTCTGCCTCCATTTTGTGTATTTGTACCATATCTATGTTGTCAGAGTATATATATGTAACTAGTACATATATTTGCTTCCCTGTTACCAGTCACCATTTATTCTGAATTCTGCAGGTTGATATATATTTTAAGCTCATCACTAATTCTGTTCTCAATACCTCTCCAGTCATTTGATTGTCTGAAAATAGTTCTCTAGTAAATTTCTCAGGAAGGCAATAAATTCTGAGCTCTCACATGCTCATTGCCATTCATCTACAGCCTTTATAGCTGGAAGGTATTTTGGCTAAATCCAAAGATGAGCCTTTGGTTCATTATTTTTTTCTTGAATATCATAATTACATTATTTCACTGCCTTCAGACACAAAGCACTGAAGCAAGCAAATCTGATGACAATCTGCTTTAATTTTAATTTTAATTGGTTTTACTATAATTTATCGTGATGTTGGCAAATCCAGGTTGATTTTCTCTGTATCAGTTTTCTATTGCTGTGTAACAAATTACCACAAATGTAGCAGCTTAAGACAACACAAATTTATTATATCACTGTGTTCATGGGTGTGGAGTCTATACACAGATTAACAGGACCCTCTGCTCAGGGTCTCACCAGGATGAAATCAAGAGTCATCCAGAACTGCTATCTCCCTGTGCTGTGTGGTCTTCTTTCAAGCCTAATCGTTGACAGAATTCAGTTCTGTATAGCTAAAATACTGAGATCTCTCCTTTTTTGCTTGCTGTCAGCTGGAGGACACTCTCAGCTCCAAGAAACTATCCACCATTCCCTGCCATGTGGCCCTCTCCACAACGTGGAAGCTTGCTCCTTCGAGGCCAACAGAATAGCCTTGTTTTTAAAGGCACTGTAAACATGTGTTTGTCCTGAATATCTTCTAAAAGACACCCTTTCTGTGTATTACTTGCTGAGTTGTACACTTAGTCCATGTTTAATTTTTAAAAGGATCTGTAATAGCCTAAAAAATATGTACCATAAAAAATAGGGTGAATAAATTGAGGCAAACATAAAATAAGCATAGAGGGAATAATGGTTTATTGACCAGGGTTCTTCAGAGAAACAGAACCAATAGGATGTGTGTATTAGAGATTTATTTTAAGGAATTGGCTCAGAAGATTATGGAAACTGGCAAGTCAAGCCCAATCTTCAGGGTGGGCCAGCAGGCTGAAGACCCATGAAGAGCCAACATTGCAGTGTAAATTCAAAGGCCATCTGCTTCCAGAAATCTTTCTTGCTCAGAGAAAATTTGCCTTTCCTTCTATCCAGGCCCTCAACTGATCAGACAAGTCCCACCCATACTATGGAGGGCAAACTGCTTTATTCAAAATTCACCAATTTATATATTTATCTCTTCCAAAAACACCCTCACAGAAACATCCAGAATAATGTTTGACCACACATCTGGGCACAGTGGCCCAGCAAAGTTAACATATAAAAATTAACCATCACAAATGGTCAAAGTTAACATTATACCCCAAACTGCATAATATGAAATCCTAGTTACATTGCTGGTCTACCATTATACTTTAAATTTCCTAGTTAAAAAAGTGAGGAATGAAATAAATGTCCCCTCAGAAAAACTTTTTTCTAAGAGAGAACATAAGAGAAATTTCTCCCATGGGTCTACATGAAAAGGGTACTAAGTAGTGAAGTAAGCAGCCTCCCAATCATCTCCCCTAAATAAATCCAGTGGCATAGTTCCAACACATAAATTCCATAAAAGCAATTTTATTAGCAAACAAAAAAAATGTGGCTTAAATCAGCATGATCTAGGGATGGAATTTAGAATTTTTTCAGAAACATATGGATTACAAATTCCTTAGTCAAAATTCTCCAAGAATATTATTACCCCAAACTAGAGGAGCTCTTATATAAATACCTTTTTAATTATATTCTCTGGCTAGAATCAAAAGGTCATATAGCATTCAGGCATATAAGCAATAGCTAGAAGATAGTTATGCTATAGAGACATTAACATCCTCTTATTAAAATAAGCAGCCTAACCAAGACTTGGGCTTGAATAGACTCTAATCCAACTACTGCATGAAGCAGATCCACCGTAGTGACTCTGGGCAGAACTAACATTTTACTCAGATCTGGAACTATCGCAAATATTAACAAATGAATAACCGAAGCCCCAAAATTACCCCATTATAGATGATGGCTACAAATATTATAATATGGAAAATTTTGAGAACAGGTGTTACAAATCATCACAGCACCAATTTATAATGTTAGTAAAGCATCAGTAGAACAATGACTGTTAAATCCGGAAATTTAGCTGGGTTTGCTTTCCAGTGTCCATTTATAGTGAGTCAAAGAAGTCTTATTATATACAGATTTTTCCCCAGCCCTACTAAGACAGGGAATGGAACTACATCAAACTAAAAAGCTTCTTTACCAGAAAGGACACCATCAGCAGAACAAAAAGGCAGCCTTAGTATGGGAGAATATATTCGTAAATGACTCATCCAATAAGGTTTAACATCCAAAATATATAAAGAACTTACAAGAATCAACATCCAAAAAACAAATAATCCCATTAAAAAATGGATGGAGTACCTCAACAGACACTTCTCCAAAGAAGAAATTCAGATGGCCAACAGGCACATGAAAAGATGTTTCACATCACTAATCATCACAGAAATGCAAATTAAAACCACAATGAGATATCACCTCACACCAGTAAGGATGGCCAATATCCAGAAGACAAGAAACAACAAATGCTGGCAAGGATGCAGAGAAATAGGAACCCTCCTACACTGTTGGTGGGATTTCAATTTGTTGTAACCACTGTGGAAAGCAGTATGGAGGTTCCTCAAAAAACTCAGAATAGAAATACCATTTGACCCAGGAATTCCACTCCTAAGAACTTACCTGAAGAAAACAAAATTCCTGCATTGAAAAGATATATGCACCCCTATGTTTATTGCAGTGCTATTTGCAATAGCCAAGATATGGAAGCAATCTAAATGTCCATCAATAGATGAATGGATAAAGAAGATGTGGTACATATACACAATGGAATATTATTCAGCCATAAAAAGAAAAGAAATACTGCCATTTGCAACAACATGGATGGATCTGGAGGGTATTATGCTCAGTGCAATAAGCCAGGTAGAGAAAGACAAAAATCATATGATTTCACCTATTTGTGGAATATAAAAACAAAGCAAAACAGAAGGAACAAAATAGTGGTAGACTCAGACACTGAGAACTGACTAGTGGTTACTAAAGGGGAGGGATTGGGGTGGTTGTGAGGGGGATGGGAAGGGAGATAAAGGGGTATAATTCCCAATTACAATATAAGTTGATTATGGGGATTGTCGAAACACTAGGATGTATCTTTGAAACTGACATAAGATTGCATATCATTAGATACCTGAATAAAAAAAAAACACAGGGAATAAGAACAATTGACAAAAAGATTTGTCCATTGTAACTCTGAGGGGAATATTCCTGGGGCAAAATCCCTTTGAAACCAAATTCAGTCAAAGGAAGAAATAAAGTGGGAGAAACCCATTTATTGCTTGCAAGCAGTCATTCACTTCTGCTCTCCCATCTCTCACAAACTGGCTGCAAAAAGGGAACCCACCCAACCTCTCCAGTCCAGATATGCCCTCACTCCCCCTTGTAATTACCTATTGATAATGGAGATAGACTACTTCTCTCCCCCTTGGAAACACCTATTGATATGGAGATACACTAAGGCCAGACAAGAGATTCTGGAAATATTGCAATTTTACCCACATCCAGAAATGAAGATTGTCAAAGTATCAAGACAGATTTACCATAAATTCCACAAATGGTAGAAAATAAAACTGAAGCCAAGAGATGGATGTTAGATCTGGAGAACATGGCACAACCAAGAAATTGACGATCATGGCAAGAGTTTAAGAACAGGTAAGAAAGGAGTGAGAAAATTGGAATGATAAAATAAAGCACCGTTGTGTTAAAATAAGGAAATTCCAGCTTTCAGTTTCACAAGATACCTAGTTCCATTTGGTCAGAATTTCCAAGGTATAGTAACATTAATTAATAGCTACTGTGAAATGAAGGGAAGTTGTTAGAGTAAAGAAGGTTAGAAAATGCGAGCCTAGAATTGCTGAAGACTCAATGTCCTTTAAACCATTGCTCCATTGCTTGGTTGAACTATTGGTTGGAAAACAATAGCTAGCAAATTAAGTGCAAATTAGTTAATAACTAATCCATTTTGTCAAATTAATTACCATTAACTCCACATGTTGGGGACTTGGTCATCAACAATGATGACTAATGATTGAAAAGGGAGATGAAGAAAAGTTAAGTGAAGGAAATAAGAACTTGGATTTAGAGTGTGGCCCAGTTAACTAGTTTCAAAACAACATTGACACCTTGATAGTAAATGGAAAAGAATAGTGATAGAAAAAGAGGTTAAAATTTCACAGAAAAATCACTTCCAACAGAAATATCATTTTTGATTGCTCATCTTCTAAATAAACATTTAGTTTACAATCACCATTTTTAACAGAAAGTTTTCTCTCTATTGTGGTTAGTACCCTTTTCCAAGTGTTGTGTATGAAAGGTTAATGGAGAAATAAATCATTTTTCAACACTTAGTTGTGGGTTGAATTGTGCCCCCCAGGAATTCACACATTGCAGTCCTAGCCCCCAGTACCTCAGAATGTGACTGAATGCAATTAGAGTTGTTGCAGATGTAATTAGTTAAGATAAGGTCAAACTGCAGTGAGATGGGCTGCTAATCCAATACAGTTAGCGTCCTTGTGAAAGAGGAAAATTTGGACACAGACATGCACACACTGAGAATGCCATGCAAACATTAAGGCAGAGATGAGGTGATGTGTCTACTAGCAAACAAATGCCAAAGATTGCCCACAAACCATGAGAAGCTAGGAAAGAGGCATGTAACATACTCTTCCTCAGAGCCCTCAGAAGGAAGCAATCCTGCTGACACCTTGATCTCAGACTTCTGGACTCCAGAACTGTGACTCAATAAAGTTCTGTTGTTTAAGCCACCCAGTTTGTAGTATTTTGTTATGGAATCCCTCACAAACTAATACATACTATTGGGTAAATATTTTAGACATAAGTAGGGTAGATTAAAAATTTTGTTTGTAAGGCTAGCACCCATAAATTAATCAAATCACTGAACTAAATAATATATGGCTATAAGGGCAAGAAAAAGGATACTTCTGTGCTTTTTTAGCTCAGACTTCAAGCATATTCATTTGCTAACTTTCCTGCATTTATTCCAAGACCAGCAGAGGAAAGGATTGCTGTCTTTGTTCAGCAAGTTCATGCTCCATCCAGTCAAGGTAATATGTGGTGAGCTTCCCATCAAAAGGTAGGTACAGTACCAATTAGCTAAAATTCTAAGTTCTGTGGTCCATCTCTTCACTGAGGGACTGCTGAAAGGAATGGAAAGCTATCCCATAGTAGGTGATCAAAGGCAAAGGACCAAAAGACATCACTACCCCCATTTTATAAATGAGAAAATTGATGCTTAAAGAGAAAGCACTTTTTTCCAGCTCTTACAGCTAGTGAATGACAGGCATAATCTAAATGTGACTCAATGGACAAAGATGAGGTTATTCAAATTGTGAGTGGGCTTGTATGCCACCTGAGTTGAGATTTTATGCTCAATAATATGAGACATTAAATAACTTTCCATGGGGGGAAGGGTTTCATGATATTTGAGTTTCAATCACCCTGTTCACAGACCAATGGGGAAGATGATTGAAGGAGTTTAAGATTAGCAACCAGGGAACCCCCATCATGTCACTACCATAATCTCATAATGAGTAGTGATGGCTGAACTAAGGTAGTGACAGAGGCAAGAAGGGAAAGAGGAAATACACATTTAGGAGGTGGGATGAGCTCTTAAGACACTGGCAGGAGAACGGGGAAGAACCTGCGAAGATTACCAGGTTCCTGGGTTGGACAACTGTGTTGATGTGTTGTTATCTCCAAGCATAGAATGTACAAGCTGAGGGTCATCTTGATGAGGATGTGTTGACTCTGCGGTGTCTGTGGAACATTCTTCCAGTGAGCTCTGGAACACATTGTATGAAGTTGTATTTTCATGATATGGTGGATATGTATTGTGTTAACTGGACTGAACCTCCATTTCCCAGATTTTCTTCCTCTCATGTTTCCTATGAGAGTGGGCCACAACAGACATTTTGCGTGAGATTTGTAAGACACAAAGTAGCAACCAAATTTTCACTCTGTGGAAGCTGGAGCTGGAGATGCTGCAGCTATATCCGTGTTTCATCTGCTGCTCATCTTGGTGACAGCATTCAGCATTCAAGCCTGCATAATCTCCTGCTCCTGACAGCTCCCTCTTCAGCATTGCATCCCTGACTCCTGGGCCAGGTGAATGACAAAGGGCACCCCTATTTTCTAAGTTGGAGTCTTAGAAGCAGTAAGAAACTGACACATTTCCAGTCCACCTTCATGAGTCCACACATCTCATAGGTTCCAATATGTCCTCATAGGTTCTAGCCCCACCTTTCGGGTTCCAGTTTGTCTATGTCTCCCTTCCTGAATACCTGCTCTGCTGACTTCAGGCTATAGCAGTAGACACAGAAGAAAGACCCTCCCAAATACTGTTGAGCCAGCTTCCAATATTGCATGAGGTCAAATCTCTATAGAAAATCCCTAGTGGTTCACTTCTCTGGTTAAACCCTAACGGACATAACAAGTTTAGTTTTTATAGACCTCTGTCATTTTTCATAGGTTTGAATACATAGTCCAACCCTCCAGAAATGTTGGCCCTTGGGACAAAAGGTCAGAAGTTTTAGGGTTCCACCAGACTAAGGCACCATTGTTCAGCCTTAGCATTAAGCCAATGGTCCATTTCCTTAAGCTCATAAACCATGAATACAAAAATGGATTATTAAAGCAGTAGTTGGGAAACGGTCTCTATAAAAGGCCAGATAGCAAATATTTTAAGATTTGTAGTCACAATACTCACCTCCCACTGTTGAGCAAAGCAGCCATAGACAACACATAAAAGAGAACATGTGGCTGGGTCCAAATAAAACTTAACTTGCAAAAACAGACAATGTGATAAACTTCGCCCATGAGCCATAGTTTGCCAGCTTCCGACTTGGACAAAAATAGTACAATTTCTTTATCATAAAGGTGCACTTCAAAAAGTCATAAATACTCTTTAGCATGAAGAAAAAACAGTCAGGTGAGACAGACTGGGATCCAATCAGCTCTGCCACTCTCTGATGCTCCATTTCCTCATCTTAAATGGAGATAAGAAGATAAGTGCAGTGTTGTAAAACATGTGTCCACAAAATCTTTGATATACCTCCTTTTAAAAGGTGGCCTCTAATTCCCTTTCCCTTGAAAATGGACTGGATGTATTGACTCATTAAATGAATAGAACATAGCAGGAGTGGCATTAATTTCCAAGGCTAAACTAGAAAAAGATGATTCAGATTCAACCTGACTCTGTCTCAAGCTACTCACATTTAAAACCCCACTACCAAGCTATGAGGAAGCCAAGTGACCAAGTAGGAAGATAAATTTTGATGTTCGGATCACAGCCCCAGCCAACATCTCAGCTGACAGCATCATCTACCAGACATGCAAATGAGCAAGGCATCAGATGATCCTTGTCCCCAGACTTTGGGCTGCTCCGTTGATGCCAAATGGAACATAAACATTTGTCTCCACAAGCCCCACCTAAATTATAGAAATCTGAGTAAAATAAATGTTGTCATTGTTTCAACCTACTAAGTTTGGTGTGATTTGTAACACAGCAATAGGTTACTGGAATATAAGGATACCCAGACACTCTCCAGTTATTACCATAAGAGAACTTGTAAGAATCTCCCAAACCTATTGACCTGCTGACTTGGAGCTTAGAACCATGCACAAATATGTGTGTACAGCTGATTACCGAAGAGAGCTTCCCGACAATCCAAAGAGAGGACAGATAAAATTACCAAGAATGCTTACCAAAGCCACAAAGAGAACTTGAGAGGCAGAACCTAATGACCTAACCTGGAATTTAGCCAAAACGCTAGGCTTGACACTTCTAACTCTTTCAAAAACAATGTCATGGGACCTCTGACGACAAGCCGAGATCAGAACAAGAGCTAGCCAAACCATCTTTATGTGAAATGGAACACGACTGCAAATGAAACAGCCAGAAATTTTGAACTAGAAAGTATAGCCTTTAATTTATTTTGGCCAGAGTGCTTTTCAAGAGAAGTGTAAATCAATTTTAAAAGTTGGCTTCTAAAAGACATGAATAACTACAGGTCAGTTATAACTGGTTCATTTAAGGTTCATTCTTAAGTTTAAGATAATAAGATGGAGTCTAGGACTTGGGGAAACAATGTCTACACTTTTGATCTGAATATTTGGATAGAAGACCCTTATGCCTGTGATAATCCTTTCATGAGGATGATGGAGATGAGACTGAGAGTGAAAGAAAAGAGAATAAACCTAGAAATGGGTTTGTAGTTTGATTTGATGACATGTCAAGGCAAGTATGAGAAGTAAGGGTGAGGTTGCCTAAGTGAGCTGATGCAAGTGAATATAAATATTGAAATTAAAGCATAAGCCTTAAAGAGAATGAAATATGAGAAAATCTAACTTTGTTTCTTTGCAACACCTTTTCCCTTATGAAAAACTACATGCTGTACTGACACTGAGATACTTACTCTTTTTCCAATTTGTAATTCTGTCTCCAAATGTCAATTTTGCCACTCTAGGTTCTTTTCCTAAATGTCCTCAGGGTAGTGGTTTGAAATGGAAAAAATATGGAGTCATGCAATAGTGGATCTGGAGGTCACATCTGCCTCTGCTATTTATGCTGTTATTAAGCTGTTATTTATGACCATCAATTTTAAGACCTGTAAAATAGGGATAAAATATACACCTGTATGGTAGTTATACAGTTCAAGTAAGACAATATTCATGAAACATTTACCAAAATACCGTAAAATAACATGTAGGGTAAGTTCAGTAAAGGGTAATTTTCCCAGAGCCCCTAACTCCCCTCAGTAACTCCTACTTACTCAGTCCTGACACTGCGCCACCTCCTCCACACAGTCCTTGCCCAGGCTCCCAAGCAAAGCTGAACTTCTTTCTCCAGCATCTCTAGCCACACTGTATTGTCGTAATATGATTATGTGTCTAACTAGCCATGTAAATTTGGGACTTTATTAATTCCTTGTGTATTTTGTACTTTCATGACAACAATCTAGAAATTTTTGTTTTGTAATAAAGGCATTTATAAACATGCCATTTGTAAAAATTAGTAGGTGCCATTTGAGAGAACAGAAATGTGAATTACTCAGTATTTGGAAATGTTTTAATCTGCATTATAAAGGCCATCTGTCCCTCTCATCTGGGTCCCACTTGCCCAGCTGTCACCCTTATTTGATTTATGGAAGTTCCCTGCTCTTTATGCCTTGTCCCTCATGTTTTCTCAAGTTAGAGCTTTTTTGATAAACCTATGCTCTTATTAATAAAGTATGACCAATAGATGCTATAAAGTACTCTGCAATGTGTAAATCAACATATTGTACATTGACCAAGGGAGCAGTATTGATTGGAAAGGATGTAAAAAACACTGCTGTACAAGTTTACTTTTAAGAATCCCTCATTTTAAGTAAAGTAAAAGGAAATGTTAAGAGATGAAACTCTGGTCCCTTTATCTCAATCTACAGTCTTAAGCTGCTAAATTTCTAGACATAATAATTGTAATGTAACTAATGTCCATTGAGTATTTAACATGGCATAAGCACCAAACTAATTAACATTTCCTATGTCATTTTTATCATATGGCAAACTTAGAGATATTATCATTGTGTCAATTTCATAGATGAGGAAATCCAATTAACATTAGACTAATTCAAATTCTATCAGCTGGTTTGAACATTCCATACGATGTAGATATGGACTCATATTGGCAAAATGAGCCACAACCTAGGGTTTAGGTATTTTCATGATTACTTTTTCTAGAATTGGGGTAAATATATCAAAGAACTCTATAAGGTTTTATTGACCATTAGTAAAGTGAATTTGGTTATCTGATTGTCTTCTCTCATCTTAGAACTCATATGAATAAAAGAACAGATAAATACATTTTATTAGAAAATTCGAAGTGAAGAAAGAAAAAGTCAGGAAACGCTCAGGAATGGGTGCTTCTTACTACAAGAATATGTGTTATTTTCCACACATTCAAATTAAAAGAAGTAATAATTTCATGCAATATTATTTTGAAAATTAGGTGCTCTAAATGCTATGAAATGCACTAAATGAGAGGGATCTGGGATGTCAGAAGGCTACATAAGCATACCAACTTTGTGAGTAGATGAAATATTTATATTATGCTACATGAAATAAGCCAAGAGGAAAAAGATAAATACCTTATGATTTCACTTATTTGTGGAATCTAAAAACAAATGAACAAAACACCAATAGACTCACAGACACTGAGATACATCTGGTGATTACCACAGTGGAGGGGTTGGGGTGGGTGGGTGGGCTAAGTGAGGGGGATAAAGGGACTCAAAATTCTCAGTCATAATATAAGTTGGTCACAGGGATGGAAGTGCAGCATGGAGAATATGGTCAACGGTTCTGTAGCATCTTTCTATGTTGACAGTAACTGCACTAGTTGGGGTAAGGATTTAATAATGGGTGTAACTATTGAACCACTGTGTTGTATACATGAAACCAATATAATACTGAATCTCAACTGTTTTTCAATTTTAAAAAAACTGAGGCCTTTCTAGTAGTCATATTTATTTGCTTTTACCAAAGCTGCAGAGGTCTAAGATCTATAAACAGCTATGGTTAGGTTTACTCCACTGACTCTGATGTAATAAGCAGAAAATTGATCTGAGATAGCCTTCTCGAATTACTTATATTTACTGTAGGACTGTTTCAACATATCAAAGAATTCTACAAAATAAAATCATTTAATCTTTGTAGACCAAGTATTCTTATTGAATTTTTGTTGATACACATCTTATCCCAGCATACATATTCCTTTCATGCAGAGCTAAAGTTCCCTAGGTAGGTGCCTAACAGGTCCACTAGCCTCAGAGGAGTAAAGATTTGGGGTCATTTCTGCAATCCATCAAATGGGACATATTCCTAGGCCAACACTGCAGACTGGCTCCAACAGAAAATCTCTTGGTAAGGCAAACTCTAAAAATGTGCCCTTGCACAGCAAGGAGAGCAGAAAGGGCATACAGTGCTGCAGTGAGAGTGGTCACCATGGGGAGATGAAGGGCAAAAGTTCTGATACTCCTATTCTGTGATTTGTTCCTCCAGAAATGTTGCTGTCCACACCCTTGATAAGATGGCCTATATGCAAATTATAAAACTCCAATATGTATATATGCTGGCTTGACTACCCCATCAAAACTGACTGTAGGCTTTACAGCTATTCATATATTAGGCATCCCAAATACACTGATGGCTGACAAATTTAGTGGTATTCATTAGTGTTGGGCCAGGAACTGGACTTAGAATCACAATTCATATATTCAAATACTCTACAATTTTGACTTGAAGCACTGGGATGTAGAAAAAGACATCTTTAAGCAGAAAGACAAATACCATATGATTTCACTTATTTGTGGAATATAAAAACAAAGCAAAACAGAAGGAACAAAACAGCATTAGACTCACAGACACTGAGAAGTGACTAGTGGTTACCATTGGGGAGGGAAGTGGGTGGTGGGCAGTGGAGGACGTTGAACCACTGTAATGTACACTTGATAAAATTTTTTAAAAAGGTTTAAAAAAAAGAAAAGGACATCTTTGAGATCAGACAGTCCTAAGTTCAAAAATAGCCTCTGATATTTATAAGATACAAAGTAATTGACCACTTTGTAGCTTATTTTCCACACATTCAAACTAAGGGTAGTAACATTTTCCCTGAAATATTATTTTGAGCATTACAGATAAGCTATAAAATACATGATGCACATGGCACACTGAAAAAAATTGTTAATATTATTAAAATAGGAAAAATACACTAAAGAAAATCAAAACCCAAATATTGGGCTTGAAATGATTAACAAAATTTATGAACCCTTAAAAAGACTTAATTTTTATCTATTTACTATTTTTTTACAGACAGTAGTTTTTTAAATATTTTTTAAGAAGCAAGGAAGGTGAGAAGGAAGAGAGAAAAAGGAAAGGAAGCATTTATAACAATTACCAATATTAGAAGGGAAGTGAGGACATCACAACAGATCCTACACACATCAATAGGTTACTAAGGAAATATTTTGAAAAAATTTATGTTCAAAACAATTCAATAAATTTGACTGAGATAAGATAGATAAATTCCTTGAAAAACACAACTCCCCAAAACTCATACAAAAAGAAATATAAAATCTGAATAGCACTAAAAAAACTGAATTCATAATTTAAAATCTTCTCACAAAGCCGCAAAAATCTCAAACCAAGATGGTTTCACTGGTGAATTCGATCAATTCTTTACCATCAGTCTCACATAAACTCTAGAATAAAAGGAATAATGGAGTATTTCCCAACTAATGTTAAGAGGTCAACATAAACCTAATACCAAGGTCTAATGAGGAGATTACAATAAAAAAATTACAGAACAATATCGCTCATGAGCATAGATGCAAATATTCTTATCAAAATATTAGTATTCATCAATAGGTAAAGGTATATAAAAATCCATTATGACCAAGTATTCAAGATTGACTTTACATTTGCAAATCAGTCAATATAATTGATGAACAGAATAGAGGAAAAAATCATATGAATATTTCAATACATGCAAAAAAAATACTTGATAGCATTCAACCTCATTTCATTTTTTTAAAAATCTCCTAGCAAAATAAAACTACAAGGGAAATAACTCAACCTTATAGACATCTACAAAAATCTACAGTTAACAATGGTCATTTCAGTAGACAGAACTAGAGAGATAGAAGATATATTTTCACTTCTTTCTTTTTATAATTCTGTGGGTAACAGAATTATAAGTTCCCACCATATTGCCATTCAACAATTACTCACAAAATACTCTTCTTAGGTCAACTACTATTTAGGCCACCAAACTTTCTTCTTTCTATTTATTTTTAATTCATATGTTTGCTGTTATTTATATTATTATAATACAGTATGTAATGCATATTATATAATATATTTATATATTTATTTTTAATTAATATATATTTATTTTTAATTACTATACTTACTTTTATTATAATATAGAATGTAATACATATTATATTATATTATATATTACATAGCATCATATATTTTAAAATCATATTTTATAATTATAATACATTATTTTATATGCTATGTTTATTATCCATTATTATTTATTATTCTATTTTATTACTGCATCCTATTCAGTCATTTTGCTTTGATCTATAATAGCCCTTGTGGATTTCAATATCTTATAACCCAAAATATATGAATTTGGTGTGAATTAGATAAATAAATTAGTTTCTATAGGAAATGAGATTTTAGTCTGGAAGAATTAGAAAGTTGTTTTGTCTTCTATGGACAGAAAATCACTCCAGAAAAGAAAAAACGGAAACCCACCCTAAAATGTCACAAGATATGCCTTTGGCAGTGACCTTTCTTTGTTCTCTGTAGCCACTGGGTTATGTAGAGCCCTTGTGGATGAGCCAGGATGCTGGGAAATGTTCTGATAAGTCAGGGTCAGTGTGACCCTTTATGTATTTAATTATTGGGAAGATTGCTCGCTTAAAGTGTCCAGGAATGTTTTGTAGAAGGCCACGCAAGTGGCTGTAAATAACAAGAAATAAGCACTATTCCAAAACTGCAACTAGACAAACACTTTAGAGAATATCATTTACTCCTCCAGAAGTTTGTAAAAGGAGTTGATGGCATATTTAAGACAGTTTTATCAAATAACTGAAATGCCTTGCCATGTGACCATTATTTTGAACACCCTGATAGTTTTTAATATAATTTCTCCATACTATCTTGTTAAATTGTTTTTCCTTAAATGACAATTTGTTATGAACAGCACCCAGAATATTATTAGTGATTGATTACAAAAAAAAAAAAAGCAGAGCTCTTAGTGTCATTATGAATGAAATTTGGTTCTGCATCATCATGGAAGTAGACAAGATGAAACAGAAACATAGAGTGATAAAAGCTGAAGAAACTGGAAAAGTTAGTCTGCTTCCTAAAGCAGTGCATGTTGAGTTGATTTTTGAGGAAGTTATGAAATATGGGGCAGGAAGTAGGGTATGTAGAAGTGACCCAGAGAAAAGGTCTAAAAACATTTTTATAACTTAAAGAGAAATGGTCAAATAGTAGTGTACAACATACAAGAGTATGATGTTGACACCAGACAAGTGTGAATTTCAGGCCGGCTCCCCACTTACTGCACATGTGTCCTATGAATGGATTCTTTCTGAGCTTCAATTCAATTCTCTGTAAGCTGGGGGTTAAAAGATTGTCTTGCTCATAGAATTGGTGTGTGGAATAAATGAGATAAAAATGAAAAGCAGCTAGCTATTACTTATTAGTGTTGTTATATTAAGAAAATAACTGAGTTTTATTATGTTACCAAACAATAAATGGTAATTTTTATTATGATAAAGTAAAAAGTCTAAACAGGGCATTGCTTTTCGCCTCTCTGCTAATATTTCTCATTGAGTCTACATTTAATATATAATACATAATATATTTCCTCCCAAGGGCACATCCTAACTTACTGCTTCTTTTAAACCTTCCTTTCATTTCTCCTACTCCTAACAAAGACAACATATTCTTCTCTGTAAAGATGATTAAACTCTGATAGGATAAATCAGGCAAAATCCAGCACTAGCTGTCAGCCTGATGTATTTTGTAGTTTCTAAGAGAAAAGTTAACAGAAATACTTGTCCTGGTCACCCTATAGCTCCCTGAGGAGAGGCCGCTCTGAGCCCACATGCAAATGGTTCCAGCCATGGCTCCACTGGTCCTAAAACAAAGGTGTGTTTATATTGGCTGACGTATTCTTTTGTGTTTTTTTTAAGAGCAAATATTTATTATAACCATAATGAAAAGCAGAGGTGAGCATAACTGTGGTCACCTGCATCAAAACAATCCAAGGTCAGGGTCCTCCCATCTTAGATTCTGCTCACCTGCCTCCAAACAGAACTCTGCACAAGATGCTGCTACTTCTGCTGGGACCTTTGTCTTTCCATCTTTATTCTATTTCTGAAAGTTCTTCCTTTTCTCCTTTTCCCAAGGAAAAAAAGCAAAACATACCATGGTTTATGAAGAAGATAACCATGTAAAATCACCTTCAGAAAAATGTGCTTTTGAGGTGATTTTCTCCATGGCCTGTTAGATGTATAGTAAGTATTCACACTCTAGGTAAGTAAAATCTCTTGTTTCACTCCTCTGACAACTTCTCAGGTCCAAAACCTGGGAGTCATCCTTAACTCTTCCTCTTCCTCAACCACACATTTAGAATTATCAGGTAAAGTACAGGTCTCCCAGCTACATTTGAATTTCAGGTAAACAATGGATAATATTTTAGTATCTATCCCAACTATTGCATGGAACATATACTTACACTAAAAAAATCAGTCATTGTTCACCTGCAATTCAAATACAACTGGACGTCCTATATTTTATTTGCTAAATCTGGCAACTGAACCACATCAAACTCATCCTCAAACCCTCTAACCTTATTTCCTCAATATTTCTTGAACCAAGCCCATTTCTTTCTGTCTCTACTACCCCACTCTTGAAAAAGAAACCACATTTATCCCCAGATTGCTTTAGCGACCTCCTAATTGGCTCCCAATCTGTAATCTAAGCCCACTTTACTCTCTGTTAAAGCCATAACAATTTTTTTAACATGAACCTGATCATATCACACCCTCCAATTGTTCCCATTGCTTTTAAGGTTAAGTCAGAACTAGTAAACTTGGACTCCAATGCCATATCTTATCTGTCCAGCCTATCTCTAAGCAATCATGACCTTGCATTCTCCATATACTTAAGCCATTTTGGAAAAATTTTCAGTCTCTTGAGAAAGCTAACCTCTATCCTTTGTTTCTTATATTCACACATGAATTCCTTCTATCTAGAGCTTTCTCCCAGCCCATAACATAAGTCTCACTTTCTGCTGGACCATGGACTGTTTGTCCTCATAATATTCCTTTTCCTTCCCTTGCTCAGCTCAGATTCAGTTCCCTATGCTAATGTTTTCATCACCACCTGTTGGCAATAGAAAGATTCCCTCCCTCCAGGTAGGGAGATGGCCAAAAGCCCAGCACTAGAGAGATGAGATCGACAGTAATATTAATCACTTACATGCACAATCTGGAAGCCAACAACACTGCACAGGGCGACCCAGGAGTTGCACTTAGGACCACAGTGAGCAACCAGGGTCTGACAGAGGCAGGCTTTGTGGAAGCAAGAGGGTGAGGTGCCCCCTAGAACTGCAGGCAGATGGGATTGGCTTGTGGAATTATTATATAGCCTGGCATAGAATGTCACCACTACTCAGGGGCGAGCAGGAACTGTGCCTAGCCCCTCAGTAAGGAAGGCTGTTTGGCAAAGGGTCCTTGTCTGGGGAGGAGAACTTGTGGTTGGACCATTTCAGGCTCTCTGTTTCACCACCGTCAAGGCAGCACATAATATTGGAACCTCATGCAAAGCCTTAGACCATAAGTAATGAACTTGTCAGAACATGCAACAGTTCATGCCTCCCTCCAGAATGGCACCTAAAAAGGATTCGGTTTACTTCTCCCCAGATTCAGAAATGTAATTAAATGTGATGTGTGTGTGTGTGTGTGTGTGTATGGATGCACATATGATTGTATCTATATTTAGAATATAGAAATCTATATATTCTTCATATTCTTATTTGAACATCTTAATAGTCCCCTCATTAACTAAGGAGTTTAATATCATCTTTGATTCATGTTTAGATTTTCATGAGAGTCATGATTTCACCTTTTTTGAAAATCATACTTCAGCAATAAAGAGAGCAATGATTTAAAAGTTTTTTAAACTATCTTATAAAAGGAAATACAAATATACTTAAATGTAAATGTTATCTGAAATGAGGCAGTGAAACTAATTTTTTAATCTTATTAGAATTTAATAGGCCTTTATTGAATTTGTAAAACTAAAATGGTAAATAGTTAAGAGAACTAAATAAACATACCACAATGCAAATGAAATTGGAGAGGAAAGGCATGTGTCAGGCAATTTTTATTAATTGAAAAATTATGCATATTTGCTAGTCCACTTGATCACCAAGGGCATTAGCCCAGGTCCAGTTCTTTGCTCAGCATATTGAAGAATGTTACCCTCAGGGAGTACAGAAGGCCCAGTGTTGCTTTTTTTCACAGTTTGGCTGCTCACTCTGGTGACTAAACTTTCTTTGAAAAAGCATAACTCCAAAACTCTCCTTACCCTGAGAGCAGCTTAGGTCATGACTGACTTGAAGTGTCATGTTGACTGACAAAGCATCAAAGAAGCTTGGCAGCAAGTGTTCTTACACAAACAGTTTCTAGATCACAATTCTGAATCTCTAAGAGATCATGAAGAAACCTGACAGTAAGCAAAAACTGAGATTTTGCTGCCAAAAATGAACATCATCAATTTCTGTATATAGATTATATGTGACTTGGCTTTTACCACCTGGTGCACTTCTTATGTAAATGAGCTTTGTGAGAGGCTGTGGGAAACAGGCGGGCAGAGAAGTTCCTTGTAAGAGAAAGAAACTAGTGTTTCTCCTCCTAGGACAAGTAGAAGAAGGAAGACCCTAGGCAGGTACTCACTGTACCTTCTCTTGGGCTTGTTCCATCATGATGGGGCCCAATGAACTGTACTTTTCCACCTCAGTGCAGGGAGCAGTTATGTGCTGGGCCCTGCAAGGTCGAATGGTTCAGAAAAAGAATATAACCTAGAGGGAAAGCCAGGCTGGGCTGGGCAGAGCATCCCAACAAGGTACTTGCTGAATCCTGTTTAACTCCAGCCCAAACTGCTCACCCATTTTAGCAAAAATGACAGCATTGCCTGGTTTCTGGTGTACCATCTCAGCCACTTTTACCAAGTCCAACAGGCTTTACTGCAGTGAGAAACTTCTAATGAACTGAAGACAGCCTTAGCATGCAAAATGAAAGTGCTTGCCCTGTTCCCTATAAAACCAATGAAAAGAAAATGTCAGTGAAACTCACCACAAATTTTGCCTCCTGCACGGAACAATTCCCCCACTCCTCAATGTCTGTAAGCATTTATTGCTGTTGCCCCTCATTTTGCTATGTGCTAAAACTGCTCCTGTTGTTCACAAACCTGTGTGTATGTTTTCTCTCCTTGACTAGAAAGTGAACCAAGAAAGAAGCCACAAGAAACCATGGGGTGTGCCTTTTGTATTTACTACTGCCTTGATCAAGATCCATACTTAAGTATATGAGCATGTAACAGTGACTTTCCAGTGCCCCAGTCCCCCATGTGGATAATGACCTTTGCTCTGGAACCAATGAATCTTATTATAGTAACTTCAGAAGAAGGACAAGGGTAAATATCTTGCCCCTCCGTACCAAAAATAAAGGTCTTTTGTTATCCCAGCCCAGTTAAAAGAGAAAATTGAGCTGAGTGATCTTAATAAACTCTGAAATGCAAAAAAGATTCCTAGAAGCTTGTAGTGGTTGGTATTCAGAAAGAAAAAACAAAACAAACAAAACATAAATGCCTTAAATGTCATTCTTTACAATGTACAGTCACATATAATTCTTTTTAATGTTCCTAAAGACCAGAGAATAAATTTCCAATATGTGTAAACTACATAGATCTTATATTTCTGTTTTCCCTTATAATATCATAACCAGCAGCATATTATCCAAATTCACTAAAAAAGAGTCACAACCACTGAGGTTACTCCACCCCTTGGGGATTAGTTTACCGCCGAGTGTAATAGAAATTTGAATAGCAAAGACTGAACTATTGAGTATTCTGCTTGGGGACCATTCAGATCATGTAATTTAAAACTGAAGCTGACATTTTAAATGAATTTATTAGTCTCACTTCATTCCAGGACCAGACAGTAGTCCAGCTCACACACATGGACACCCTACCAGTTACATAACTTAATCCAGAAGGGATATACTTCACTTTCCCAAATGGTGAGCTTTCCAAAGCCAGTTCCTTGATTCGATGTGATGTTGTAGCTTAGAACTGAAACTTCCCCTTAAACCACTCAGGTATCAAGTATGTTTTACCAGCAAAATACCACTCGTACATTGCAAACTGTACATTCTGACCTCCAAGGGTGAGACTTTTATAAGAAACAGGACTAGCTGTCTAAGGCTCTGCAGAGGATCTGCCATGGTACTCAGTCCCACCGCCAAATATTTAAAGAATGAAGCCCTTCCAGAGGGCTAAGAAAATCAAGGTAACAAGATTATATAGAAGAGATTAAGTTAGGAAAGATTAGGAGGAAATAGTGTAGTAGTAAATTTTTCTATTCAAAATACTCTATTTCATTTATTCTAAGATACACAATTAATGAAAGATTCCCTGTAAAAGATTCTGAGAACATTGATGGGATTACAGAAGAAAACAGATCCTTGAAATAGAGCTGTGGCATCCAAATGAACTCTCAATAGAGTAGTTTCCTGGATGCATTACCTCAGATTCTATACAAATCAGAATGCTGAGGGTGCCTGATTTTACTTCTATTAGGTAATTTCAGAGAACACTTCTATCCTTATACCATAATTGGAAGACTTGTTGAAAAACATGTGTTTAGCACCACAGTCATATTTTGTCCAAATCATGCAGCACTGTATAACTCTATGAATGATGTTCCTTTATCATTAAGTTGTACCATTTCTCTAACAGCTATTTCACACTTGAGAACTGAAAACTTCTACACCCATACAGCTTACTGTTCACATTACCAGGACTTTACTATTTCAAAAATATAAAAGTTTATTTGCCCAGGAATATCAAAGTTGCAAATCATTTTATGTATCATTCCAGGATCTTCCTGAAAGACCCATCAAATCCTCAATAAAAAGAATCAAAGACAATTTATATATAGCCCAAGGCTCTTTGAAACCCTTATCCCAAAACCCTTTCTGTGCACTTACTTAAACACCCTTTCTGTGCACCAGACTTAAACAATTATACCATGATCCTTCCCAATCAAAACCAAGTCCCAGCACTGAAAGACCTGCCTTGCATCAGAATTCAAGATCTCATAAATATCCTGACTTTGCCCTCTCCCATCTGAGACACTAGTAAGATATTCTTAAGGTAGTGCTCTCCGTATCACAATAAGAATAAATTCAGCTCTAGCCATAGATTGCTTTGGTGATATTCTGATAAGGCTGGCATTTAACACAATAGATTGTTTTATATTAATTCTCACTAAATTTAGGAGACAAGAACTTGAATCTAAGTTGTGAAGGTTTTAGTTTCCACAGCAGACATTCCGGTAACACTGGAACCAGTACTTACACCTAAAATGAGCATAGTTCTGCCTTGCAGCTTCTGCATGTGATTGAGGAGGAGGAAGATAAAGAATTAAATAAATTAATTATCTATAAACTGAGGGATTTGTTTCCAATAATATCATGGACTGAAGATTCCAAAATCCTCCTGAAATGTATCTCCAAAAAATGCCAGGGAGAGAAAACATTTGAAATTAGTGCAAGACCATACAAAGAAGTAAGAGGGGACACATCTCATTAAGGTGAAAACACCACTCCAGGAATGGGAGCCACCCTGGACCCTAAGGACATCATCAGAGCCCAGTGGGCTGAAGGTCAGAGGGCTTAGATGGGTAGGGGAGGGGGCTGGGATGCTGTGGACTAAGCCTTGGGTCTGGGCAAAGTAAGGAAGCCAACTGAAGTCAGCCACACATAAAGCTGGGACTGAAGAACAGCCACACATAAAGAAAAGTGCAATGGAAGAAAAACTGCACAACAGAGACAAAAAGGAAAGAAAAACCATCTGTCTCTGCAAAAGCAAAAACACAAACCACCCACCACAGCATGAATGTATCCCATGTGCTACACAAAAAGCCCAAGGTGAGATTTTAGTTCAAAGTGGACCCTAGCTGATAGTTTCCATGAGTACTTGGAAGAAACGAAGGCAACTCCATCTTAGATAAAAATATCTGCCAACTAGCTCTCGCAGGATTCTCAGAAGTGATTCTCAGTATATGCTCACTGTTTAAAAAAAAAAAATCATAAGTAATTCAAAGATCCTTTTGGGGAGGAAGAATTTTCCTCTACCACTTCTTCTAGCTGGTTTAAGAATCAAATTGACATGAGACAGACTAACAGGAGGAAAAAAAGTTTAATTACATATATAGGGGGAATCCATAGACAGATTCCAAAGCCAGTTAAGGACAATGAGGTAGGTATACCTGTCATCCTGAACCAAGGAGAAGTGGGCAGGGGTCTGAGACATCAAAGGAAAAGGGAAGCAATTCACAGGAATATAAAAGAGTAAATGTTTGGTAAGCAAATGTTTGCTGGGCCACACAGAAAGAGTAGGACACAAAGAGAAATTTTAATAAACAGGTTTTGCCACATTCCTCTCTATCTACCACTCCTAGGCTATATTATAAAGTAATTATCCAAGGTGATAACTCTCTTCCATGGAGAAGGTCCTCTATCTAAACCCTTTTTAGGTAGTTGCCTGGAAGGTCAAAGTTGCTTTCTACATCTTCTGGGCCTTGATTGTTTTCAACTCTGAGGATTGTTTTCAACTTCGAGATGTGTCCAGGAAAAAATTGTTCATGTTTATGTTCAAGAGATTTTTGCCTATATTTTCTTTTAAGAGTTTTATGGTTTCATGCCTTCCATTTAAGTATTTAATCCATTTGAGTTTGCTTTTGGGTATGGAGTTAGACAGTAATCCAGTTTCATTCTCTTGCATGTAACTTCCCAGGTTTCCCATTATTGAAGAGGCTATCTTTCCCCCATTGTATATTCATGGCTCCTTTATCATATATTAATTGACTGTATATGTGTGGGTTTAAATCTTGAATCTCTATTCTGTTCCACTGATCTATGGGTATGTTCTTATGCCAGTACCATACTGTTCTGATGTGGCCATTTGCAACAACATGGATGGACCTAGAGGGTATTATGCCAAGTGAAATAAGCCAGGCAGTGAAAGACAAATACCATATTATTTCACTTATTTGTGGAATCTAAAAACAAAACAAAATAAAATGAACAAAATAGTAGCAACTCATAGACACTGAGATGTGACCAGTGGTCACCATAGGGGTGGAATTTGGGTGAGTGGGAGGGGAGGGTGTGGGGATAAAAGGGCACAAAATTCTCAATCATAATATAAGCTGGTGACCAGAATGGAAGTGCAACATGGAAACTATAGCCAGTGATCCTGTAATACCTTCCTATTTTGACAGATAATAACTACACTAGTGGGGGTGAGGATTTAATAATATGGGTAACTGTTGAACCACTGTGTTGTATACTTGAAAACAATTAAGCATATTGCAACTATACTTCAATTTTTAAAAAGTGTAAGGGTTGTTGGCTCTTAAATGTTTACATTTGTAGGAAAAAATACAGTCATCTTCAATTGATAACCTGATCAATCTTAGTTTGATGGCATAGAAAACATTTGTGCTATATGTAAAACCATTCATCCATTAGAGTACATCCGTTTGTTACCTGATTCTAAGGAGACTCTTGACCTTTTATTGCTTTTGGTAGACAACTGATAACAATGCAAATAGTTCTTGTCTATAGACATGCGAATAAATGCTGTCCTTTGAAGATACAACTCTCCCCCATGCCCAAAAGAAATCCAATCTTGCAAATTCATTTCAGTATTTCTGATCCATAAATACCTCTATTTTACTTCCTTGAACTGGTTATAATTCTGCCTGGATCCCTCAACAATAATGAGTTAAATAAAAACCTTTAATGTGTTCATTTTATATCTCTTTGAGAGTCTTGATTTTAATTTTTTTATGATTTCAATGGCCTATGCTACTAACTGATGATGAAGAGAAACAAATGCTTTCTCTGGGAGCTGCTATCAAACATTGAGAGCCTGGGTTATGGTCTCCTTACACAAGTAGAAGTATAACTTATTTGAATATTATTTTGTAATTTCTCCTATAAAGTGAGAATAACATTTCCCTCAGGAGTTCTCACAGTGATTAAATGAGATACAATTAGTTCAATGAGAGACCTGAATAAGGCAGACTTAGAGTAGTATAGCTTAGAGGTAACAAGATGACTCATAATGGACCCCAAAATAGTTTCAGGATGGGGGCTGGCTACACCATGCCAGGAAGACTTACCTGGTTATTAGGCAGTTGGAGCCTTGAGCCAGTTATTTTCAGCCCAACCTCCAAAGAAAGAAAGCGAGCTAGAGATGAGGTCAACTGCATGGCCGATGATTTAATCAAATTTGTCCACATACTGAAACCCAGATAAAAATTCTGGACACCAATGTTGGTTTGAGCTTCCTGATTAGTGTGAGGCACATGTGCCAGGCTGGTGACATGTCCTGAGGCAAAGGAAGCTTTCCATTTGGGACCCTCTCAGATCTTGCCCTATGGGTGTCTTCATTTCACTAGTCCTGATTTGTATCCTTTACAATAAAATTGTAGTCATAACTACAGTGCTTTCTTGAGTTCTGTGAACCTCCAAATGTGTAGGCATTTGTCAAAAGTGTGAGTGCCCTGACAACCCCCAGAGCTTTCAGCTGGTGAATAAAAGGAAGACAGTCTGTTTAGGGATTGTGCCCTTGTTAAGTCTGTGCTAACTCTGGGTAGTTAATGTCAGAGCTGTATTGTATTTAACCTCTCTATGGGTCTCAATTTCCCCATCTGTAAAGTGCAAATAATGATGCTACTTGCCACTCATATGGTTGTTATGAGGATCAAATGTGTTAACATTTGCAAAGCAACTAGAATGATACTTGACACCTCATAAGCATTACACAGGTGTTGGTAAAAACGAATAATAATAAATAACTTCAATGTCCTTTCTAATATTAATATTCAATAATTCTATGTCTCTTAGCAGAATTATTCAAATATCTGCCCTACCATAGCTCTAGAAGCCACAGACATAAATTAGAAAATGTTCTTAGAGATATACTAGGAGTGTCTTATGAAGAACCATGCTTTTAAATATAGTTGATATTTTATGACTTAAATACATTTCTACAAACATGTGAACCAAATCATGGGAGCCTTAATTTTTTCCCACATGGTTCCATAAAGCCATTTCAGACACTCTGAATATTCTTCTGATTTCCAAATGCTAAATTGTAAATACATTTCAGGCCCTACCTACAAATCTAAATTGGCTTATCATGGAACACTGAGTACAAAACACAAGTTTCATTTGCAGTGAGGATATGTAGAAAAAATGTTCATATGTTTTACCCTTTTATACCTTATTTAAATGTGACCATTTTGAGGTGGTGGGTGAAGAGGGTTCAAAAGGTACAAACTTCCATTATAAGACAAAGAAGTTCTGGAGAAGTAATATACAACATGGTGACCATAGTTAATAATACTTTATTGTATGTTTGGAAGTTCCTAAGAAAGGAGATCTTAAAAATTCTCACCACAAAAAAAAAAATTGTAACTGTGTGAGGTAATGAATGTAACTAACCTTAATGCAGTAATCATTTGGCAATGTATACATATGTCAAGTCATTGAAGTGTACACCTTTAGCTTACACAATGTTATATATGTCAATTACATCTCAATAAAGCTGGAAAAAATAAAGTGAAGACAGAAGCTAGTGCATAAACTAAAAAAATGGACATGTTCTCAAAATCTGTTCCTTTATGTACAGAAATCTGCCTTATATGGCTTAAAACAATAACTGTGGTGGAAGCAATATGTGTAAGTTGAGAAAATGTTAAAGAAAAAAACATTTAATGTTATTACATCCAAAAAAATGTAAAAATAAAAACGTGACCATTTTTTAACTCATAGAAAGGCCAGAATTATTCAAGTATCTAAATGCACATTTAGATTTCCTGGTGCATTTCTGCTTGCCACTGCTGTGTGAGCCCGTGTAAACTATTTAACCTCTGTGAGCCTCACTGTCTTCATTGGCAAAATGAGTCTTTTGGAGAATGTGAAAATACAAACTTACCCAAACTTTGTAGGCTTTGTGGAACCTCCTCCATAAGTTACAGTCAGTAGCTCCATAAGGTTTCCTCTGGTTACCCTAGTTGGAATTATTTGCTCCCTGTCCATTGACCTCCTTAATGACTTGTTTGCACTCATTTTACTCTGCCTCATAGTACCCGCTATATTCCTTTTTCCCCCAGTAAGGCAGGTGTTCATGTTTCACTCTTTCTGCCAATAACATGCAGCTAATATTTATTAACCACATACTGAAAGCCAGGGTCTAAGTGCCTTCCATGCATTATCAACACCTCACACCAACTGAGGTAATTATCCTCAGTATTATTCTTGCTTTCTAGATAAGAAAACAAAACTCAGTGAGGTTAAATCATTTGCCAAAGGCTAACATCTGCTAAGTGCATGAGCTGAGATTCGAACTCAGACACTATGCCTCCATAGCTCTTTTCTTAACTCCTCATCCCATTGGCCACCTAGCCAGATGCTTCTTGTGTGAAATACATGCCCAAAAGTGGGTTGTGTTAAACTGACTTATTATTATCTTACTCTAATCATTATAATTATGGCATACTGATTTGGTAGATTAATAGATGTGACTGACTGATTGATTTTTAAGAATCTACTCATAGTGGTACAGAACTTGATATGTGAAATTACTACTGTAAGTTGCTAAAATAATTATTGGTATCAGGTGACCTACAAAACTGATTTACTACAGGTGTAAGCTCTTCTTTCCTCCAGGAATGGGTTATTCACCCTTCCCTCCACAAGCTCCCAATTATGGTTATTCATTGTGGTTACTATGGGTGTGCCCAGACCTGGTGTTCTCTGAACACAGGATGTACACAGGGAATATTTCAGTTCAAAACCTAGAAAACTGATTTTGCAAGACCACTTCCATACCAGCTCCAGCTGTAGCTAGCAGAAAGATCAGGACTATTAAATGCAGGGGCATTCACTCTCCCTCCCCAGTGAACATCTGAGATTAATAGACACTCTAGAATAACTGAAAGTTCACAAATTTCAAAACACAACCTCCTAGATCTTTAAAAGGTAGATTCATGAATTAGGGGGCAAATAAAATTCTCACATTGTAAAAATAGGTTCTCTACTTTCTTGAAGCAATATTTAGGCAAGATGAACAAAATGTTAGAAGCAAGCTGGTTTTGTGTACTACAAAGGCTTATCAAGCTTCTCGCCCTAGCCATTGCTTTATGTTGTGGGAAGCTGTCACCCTCACATCACAGGCTCTGCCCAGAAAATATCGCTGGGGAGTGGGGGTGTCTTTACATAGATGGCTTTGTTATGTAACTTACACACACACCTTTGCTTGACTTAACACACCTGTTGGAACCAAGGCAGCAGGGCTGAGTAGGTAACCAGTAGGTAACCTGAAATAAACAAAAGTTCTGTCAACCAGGAATGATGATAATAGACTTACCTGGTTGAATATTTTTTTCTCTGGAGAACAATTCAAACCAGAAATATAAGACAAAAGTCAGTCAGTTGGTAGAAGGTACAGAGTCAAAAAATACACAAAGAATGAGCAGCATAGATGCCATGATGCAAGAGAAAGAAGTAAAAGAGCTAAATTAGGGAAAAATCACAGTGTAGGAGATACAAGTAATTTGGTTGCAACAAAGACAGCAGAAAGAGAGTCCAGTATAATGGAAGAACATCAAGTTCCTGTTGCTGAAGAAAACAGGGATGGTAGTCCCCTATCATCCATGGGGGATACTTTCCAAGACCCGCAGGGCATGCCTGAAACCACAGATAACACCGCATTCTATATATACTGTTTTTTCCTACACGTTCATACCTATGATAAAGTTTAATTTATAAATTAGGTACAGTTAGAGACTATCAACAACTAATAATAAAACGGAGCACTTATAACAATTGCTAACCACCATACCATTATTACACCTAACAACATAAGTAATATTTTACATACATATGTAAAATATACAAGGTGCTAACAAAATATGACTTTCTTTTACTTTTTATTTATTTATTTTTAATCCATGTTATAATGAAGCCCACAGTGAATATGGCTGATGAATCTCTTTATATGTAGACCAGTCAGCCAAAATGTCTTGGCTAATCATCTTATAACATATCCCACATTCTAGACTTGTCTTTTGTTTCCTTTTGGAGTCATTTAACTTGCTCCTCTATGTCCTGTAACTAGGAAGTTCAGCTTAGAGACATCATTAAACGCAGGTAAATGTTTTCTGAAACAATATTTCACAGATGGTGTTTCATAACATGTTGGTGTTACCCATATGCAATAACTTGATTAAATGTCAGTGTTTGCCCACCATTATGCAGACACTTATTTTTCATTGTAATTGTGAGATGACAGTTTAACACTGTGCCTCATGAAATTCTTACCCAATGACTGTAGCATCCATAATGATTTTTATCAAATCAATACTGATTAACAATAAGTATTTTTCTTGCCCCCTTCCTCTTTCTCTCTCTTTCTTATTATGCATAAGTGCTCTTGGATCTTTTAAAAATTCAATAATCAGTTATTGTCAGCATTCTTTTTGCCCAAGATTGGCCAGTGGTGTCCTTTCTAAGGTGACTGCCTATAACATGATCCTCTTACTCTTCAAGTTTTTTCTTGTTTCCTAGCGCAAGATTACCCAGGCTCACCTTGCACTTGGCCCCAGACCAAAATTTGTCACTTCTCCATGTTTGATTTTTCTTTACCTTTATAACATTATCATTAATTCAATAATACCACTTCAGATTTTTACTAACCAGAGGGAAGCAGGAATTAAAATAACTATCACTTTGGGAGCAACCACTAAATTCTATAAGTTTTCCCATAGTATCTCATATATTCCTTGCAGGCGAGATAACTAAGTTTTTGTTTATTTTACAAATAAGAATATACAGGCTTAGGAAAATGAAGGGATTTGTTTAACATCACAGAATTATGTCCTAATCTAACGCCTATATAATCTATTTTACTTGGCAAAGCATTTCTCAGGGACTTGGAAAGAACTCACCTTAGGGGATGACCTAATCTGAAAAATACTATTTGTGTGAATATTCAACGTCCAGTTATTGAGTAGGTGAGATACTAAAACAATCAGACTCATTTTAATATAAAATTCTTATTGTCCATGATAAATCATTTACTCAAAGAACTAAAGTCTCAGCACATTATTTCCTGGTAATATATATTCCTTCTTGAAAATTGTAATGCCCATAAATATAAAGACAACTTCCCTTCAAAGGTGTCTAAGCAGCATTCAATTTGTATTGGAGTAAATCTATACTGGTGAAAAAAGTATTTCACACCTCATCTGTGTGAACTGAATAGTTAATACTTTTGACCATAATTAAATAGAGGAGCTAAAAAATTATAAGTTATACTACATACATTTCTACAAATATTTCAAAAAGCATAATCAATGTTTTGATTAGGCTATCATTTCTCAGGCATGGAAACCACCTAATTTATATGCCTATAATTAGAAATATTGGCTTTAAGCACCAAAGCCTGATCTTTTGAAAAGCCATGGCCACAGTAACCATTTCTAGTCAATCTCCATGTAGACACCAATATGACCACCCCAGAAATGCAGAAACCAAAACCTCCACAATAATCCTTATCACATGACTGGTCACTGTTACAGTTACTGATATTCTCCCACAAGCTGTGTCTTTTATGTTCTATCTCTCCATATAACAAGTGCCTCACACTTAATAAATGCTTTAAGAACATTTATTAAATGATTAAGAAGCAATAGCTCAAATACTGAACATAGGAGATAGAGCACTCATATGGTATTATTTGATAAAGCCATTCATTAAACAAATATTTATCAAAGCACTCTGGGAGAGCAAGGCAAATAAGAATCACTCTATAATAACTTTAAAAACCTTATGATCTATGAAGAATCGAGGAGGAGGAACAAGAAGGGAGAGAAGAAAAGAATCTCCAGACAGTGTATATAACAGCTCAATAAGCGAGCTAAGTTAGGCAGTAAGATACTAAAGAGGCTAACCTTGAACCTTTGGTAACCACGAATTTAAAGCCTGCAATGGCAATAAGTACATATCTTTCAATAGTCACCCTAAATGTTAATGGGTTGAATGCACCAATCAAAAGACACAGAGTAACAGAATGGATAAAAAAGCAAGACCCATCTATATGCTGCTTACAAGAAACTCACCTCAAACCCAAAGACATGTACAGACTAAAAGTCAAGGGATGGAAAAACATATTTCAAGCAAACAACAGTGAGAAGAAAGCAGGGGTTGCAGTACTAATATCAGACAAAATAGACTTCAAAACAAAGAAAGTAACAAGAGATAAAGAAGGACACTACATAATGATAAAGGGCTCAGTCAAACAAGAGGATATAACCATTCTAAATATATATGCACCCAACACAGGAGCACCAGCATATGTGAAACAAATACTAACAGAACTAAAGGGGGATATAGACTGCAATGCATTCATTCTAGGAGACTTCAACACACCACTCACCCCAAAGGATAGATCCACTGGGCAGAAAATAAGTAAGGACACGGAAGCACTGAACAACACAGTAGAGCAGATGGACCTAATAGACATCTATAGAACTCTACATCCAAAAGCAGCGGGATATACATTCTTCTCAAGTGCACATGGAACATTCTCCAGAATAGACCACATACTAGGCCACAAAAAGAGCCTCAGAAAATTCCAAAAGATTGAAATCCTACCAACCAAATTTTCAGACCACAAAGGCATAAAACTAGAAATAAACTGTACAAAGAAAGCAAAGAGGCTCACAAACACATGGAGGCTTAACAACACGCTCCTAAATAATCAATGGATCAATGACCAAATCAAAATGGAGATCCAGCAATATATGGAAACAAATGACAACAACAACACTAAGCCCCAACTTCTGTGGGACGCAGCAAAAGCAGTCTTAAGAGGAAAGTATATAGCAATCCAAGCATATTTAAAAAAGGAAGAGCAATCCCAAATGAATGGTCTAATGTCACAATTATCGAAATTGGAAAAAGAAGAACAGATGAGGCCTAAGGTCAGCAGAAGGAGGGACATAATAAAGATCAGAGAAGAAATAAATAAAATTGAGAAGAATAAAACAATAGCAAAAATCAATGAAACCAAGAGCTGGTTCTTCGAGAAAATAAACAAAATAGATAAGCCTCTAGCCAGACTTATTAAGAAGAAAAGAGAGTCAACACAAATCAACAGTATCAGAAACGAGAAAGGAAAAATCACGACGGACCCCACGGAAATGCAAAGAATTATTGGAGAATACTATGAAAACCTATATGCTAACAAGCTGGGAAACCTAGGAGAAATGGACAACTTCCTAGAAAAATATAACCTTCCAAGATTGACCCAGGAAGAAACAGAAAATCTAAACAGACCAATTACCAGCAATGAAATTGAAGAGGTAATCAAAAAACTACCAAAGAATAAAACCCCCGGGCCAGATGGATTTACCTCGGAATTTTATCAAACATACAGGGAAGACATAATACCCATTCTCCTTAAAGTTTTCCAAGAAATAGAAGAGGAGGGGATACTCCCAAACTCATTCTATGAAGCTAACATCACCCTAATACCAAAACCAGGCAAAGACCCCACCAAAAAAGAAAACTACAGACCAATATCCCTGATGAACGTAGATGCAAAAATACTCAACAAAATATTAGCAAACCGAATTCAAAAATACATCAAAAGGATCATACACCATGACCAAGTGGGATTCATTCCAGGGATGCAAGGATGGTACAACATTCGAAAGTCCATCAACATCATCCACCACATCAACAAAAAGAAAGACAAAAACCACATGATCATCTCAATAGATGCTGAAAAAGCATTTGACAAAGTTCAACATCCATTCATGTTAAAAACTCTCAGCAAAATGGGAATAGAGGGCAAGTACCTCAACATAATAAAGGCCATCTATGATAAACCTACAGCCAACATTATATTGAACAGCGAGAAGCTGAAAGCATTTCCTCTGAGATTGGGAACTAGACAGGGATGCCCACTCTCCCCACTGTTATTTAACATAGTACTGGAGGTCCTAGCCACGGCAATCAGACAAAATAAAGAAATACAAGGAATCCAGATTGGTAAAGAAGAAGTTAAACTGTCACTATTTGCAGATGACATGATACTGTACATAAAAAACCCTAAAGACTCCACCCCAAAACTACTAGAACTGATATCGGAATACAGCAAAGTTGCAGGATACAAAATCAACACACAGAAATCTGTGGCTTTCCTATATACTAACAATGAACCAACAGAGAGAGAAATCAGGAAAACAACTCCATTCACAATTGCATCAAAAAAAATAAAATACCTAGGAATAAACCTAACCAAAGAAGTGAAAGACTTATACTCTGAAAACTACAAGTCACTCTTAAGAGAAATTAAAGGGGACACTAACAGATGGAAACTCATCCCATGCTCGTGGCTAGGAAGAATTAATATCGTTAAAATGGCCATCCTGCCCAAAGCAATATACAGATTTGATGCAATCCCTATGAAACTACCAGCAACATTCTTCAATGAACTGGAACAAATAATTCAAAAATTCATATGGAAACACCAAAGACCCCGAATAGCCAAAGCAATCCTGAGAAAGAAGAATAAAGTAGGGGGGATCTCACTCCCCAACTTCAAGCTCTACTATAAAGCCATAGTAATCAAGACAATTTGGTACTGGCACAAGAGCAGAGCCACAGACCAATGGAACAGACTAGAGAATCCAGACATTAACCCAGACATATATGGTCAATTAATATTTGATAAAGGAGCCATGGACATACAATGGCGAAATGACAGTCTCTTCAACAGGTGGTGCTGGCAAAACTGGACAGCTACATGTAGGAGAATGAAACTGGACCATTGTCTAACCCCATATACAAAAGTAAACTCAAAATGGATCAAAGACCTGAATGTAAGCCATGAAACCATTAAACTCCTGGAAGAAAACATAGGCGAAAACCTCTTAGACATAAACATGAGTGACCTCTTCTTGAACATATCTCCCTGGGCAAGGAAAACAACAGCAAAAATGAGTAAGTGGGACTATATTAAGCTGAAAAGCTTCTGTACAGCAAAAGACACCATCAATAGAACAAGAAGGATCCCTACAGTATGGGAGAATATATTTGAAAATGACACATCCGATAAAGGCTTGACGTCCAGAATATATAAGGAGCTCTCACGCCTCAACAAACAAAAAACAAATAACCCAATTAAAAAATGGGCAGAGGAACTGAACAGACAGTTCTCCAAAAAAGAAATACAGATGGCCAACAGACACATGAAAAGATTCTCCACATCGCTAATTATCAGAGAAATGCAAATTAAAACTACAATGAGGTATCACTTCACACCAGTAAGGATGGCTGCCATCCAAAAGACAAACAACAACAAATGTTGGCGAGGCTGTGGAGAAAGGGGAACCCTCCTACACTGCTGGTGGGAATGTAAGTTAGTTCAACCATTGTGGAAAGCAGTATGGAGGTACATCAAAATGCTCAAAACAGACTTACCATTTGACCCAGGAATTCCACTCCTAGGAATTTACCCTAAGAATGCAGCAATCAAGTTTGAGAAAGACAGATGCACCCCTATGTTTATTGCAGCACTATTTACAATAGCCAAGAATTGGAAGCAACCTAAATGTCCATCAATAGATGAATGGATAAAGAAGATGTGGTACATATACACAATGGAATACTACTCAGCTATAAGAAAAGGGCAAATCCAATCATTTGCAGCAACATGGATGGAGCTGGAGGGTATTATGCTCAGTGAAACAAGCCAAGCGGAGAAAGAGAAATACCAAATGATTTCACTTATCTGTGGAATATAAGAACAAAGGAAAAACTGAAGGAACAAAACAGCAGCAGAATCACAGAACTCAAGAATGGACTAACAGGTACCAAAGGTAAAGGGACTGGGGAGGATGGGTGGGTAGGGAGGGATAAGGGGGGGAGAAGTAGGGGGGTATTAAGATTAACATGCATGGGGGGGTAGGAGAAAAGGGAGGGCTGTACAACACAGAGAAGGCAAGTAGTGATTCTACAACATTTTGCTATGCTGATGGACAGTGACTGTAAAGGGGTTTATAGGGGAGACCTGGTATAGGGGAGAGCCTAGTAAACATAATATTCGTCATGTAAGTGTAGATTAGTGATAGCAAAAAAAAAAAAAAAAAAAGGGCAGTTCCTGTGTGGTAACCTCCAACGAGTTCTACACAAGGGTATAAAGGGCATATAAAAGTGTAGGCAAAGGGTCTGTTTGTGTTTATACAGAGGATCAAAGCCTAATTGGGCTACCCCGAAAATGAACTAAGATACGATATGAAAAAGAACTTCCAACATCTGCACCCTCTGGAAGACTCATGCCAGAAGATGATCATCAAAAAACCCCAACAAAGATCCACGCACTGCTACAGCTGTAGATGCACTCATCCCACCAGTTCCTGGACCTGCCATGGGAATGAGGAAGGAGATATCTAAGCTGGCCTGTGCATACAGTAAAACAACAAAATTGGACTGGATCTATACTGTTGGAACTCAACCAAGAATTTGGAGAAGTGCAAATTGTAGCGCTCCAAAGTCTTACAACTACAAACTATTTATTGTTAAAAGAACATATGGCATGTGAACAGTCCCCAGGAATGGGTTGTTTTAATTTGTCTGATTTCTCTCAGACTGTTCAAGTTCATTTGGACAATATCCACCATATCATAGATAAGTTTTCACAAATGCCTAAGGTGCCTAACTGGTTTTCTTGGTTTCACTGCAGATGGCTGGTAATTACAGATATGCTTTGGTTATGTAACTATACTCCTATTATGTTAATGTGTGTGTGCAATTTAAGTAGTAGCTTAAAACCTATACATGCTGAAGTTACTCTACAAGAAGATATATCAAAGAAATAATCAATCTTCCCATGTTTTCTTCCGCCTGCTACTTCTATAGCTTTTCTTCTTCCTTCCTAATTACAACCCTTAAATAGAATTCGTGCCTCATATCAAATTTACCGAGTATCATAATTCTTCCAAGTGGTAAAGATACCTCAAGACAAATGCTGGGCATAGAAGCCACAGGGCATAAATATGCAAAGAAGTAAAAAGCTAACTTTTTCAAACAATAAGGCTTCTCTCTCACTTACCAACTTCACATTTCCCTGTATGGCCCCGGAAGATGACTGGTTAGCCAGAGACGGGTAAGATTCCTCAAGGGAGGAACAACCTAAGACAGGCACAGTCGCAGGGGGGCCATCAGGTGAGAAATTGGGGATCAACAGAGGTGAGGCTTAGAACCTCACCCCCCCGTTCTGAGAGAAATCTTCTGCATACGTGGATGTTTTATTGCCCTTGTCTAGCTTGGATTAACACATAGTCTACAGGCACACACCTGATCATCTACATTTGCTCTCTTACAACACTAAACTATGTTTTCTACCTTTATCTTGTATCTACCTACCACTTCAGCATTTTATTAAAAATAATAATAATAAAGAGAGAAATGTGGTATCCACATATAAATCAAGTATAAAAACCAAATGAGTATTCATATTTGAACTGACTGTTTATAGTTCATAATGCATGAGCAAAACCGAAAGTTTCTGTGATGACTGCCCTTGTACTGTTCACTATGTAACTTATTCATTATGTAAGAATTTGTTCTACATGTAAAAACTTGTTTGTTATGCCTCAGAAGATTGGAGACTGACAAAAATTAGGCTTGGGGTGGAATAATGATTGTGCATTGAGCATTGACTCCCCTATACAGAATTTTATTGTCGTTAACAACCATTTGATCAATAAATATGAGAGATGCCCTCACAAAAAAAGAAAAAAAAAAAAAAAAAAGGACAGACTTCCAATGGTAAAATAAATTAGTAACCGGGATGTAATGTATAGCATAAGGAATATAGTCAAGATATTGTAACAGCCTGGTAGGGTGATAGCTGGAACCTAGAATTATGTATATAAATGTTCTACCACTGTGTTGTACACTTGAAACTCATGTAATGTAATACTGTGTGTCAACTACCCTTCAATAAAAAATAATTATTTAAAAAAAAAAAAAAAAAAAAAAAAACCTTATGATCTGCAAGTTAAAACAAGAGTAAGTTACCACTACACACCTATTAGAATGGCCAAAATCCAGAACACTAACAATAACAAATGAGAGGATGTGGAGCAACAGGAACTCTCATCCATTGCTGGTCGGGATGCAAAATGGTGCAACCACTTTAGAGGATAGTTTAGTGGTTTCTTACAAAACTAAAAATACTCTTACCATACAATCCAGCAATTGCAACCCTGGGTATTTATCCAAATGAACTGAAAACTTGTGTCCACACCAAAACCTGCACACAGATGTTTATAGCAGGTTTATTCAATAATTGGCAAAAAGTGGAAGCAATCAAGATGCCCTTCAGTAGGTGAAAGGATAAAGAAACAGTGGTATATCCAGACAATGGAATATTATTCAGCACTAAAAAGAAATTAGCTATCAAGCTATGAAAAGAAATGAAGTAAACTTAAGTGCACTTTACTAAGTGAAAGAAGCCAATTTGAAGGTTATGTACTGTTGATTCCAACTACAGTTGACCCTTGGACACTGCAGTGGGAGTACTGACTCCCAGCACAAGCAAACATCTGCATATAACTTTTGACTCTCCAAAAACTTAACTATAATAGCCTACTGTTGAGCACAAGCCTTACAAATAACATAACAAGTCAATTAACATCTATTTTGTATGCTATATGTATTATATATTGTGTTCTTAACAATAAACAAAACTACAGAAAAGAAATTTTTTTTAATTGTCACAAATCTCTAAAGAAACTTTCAATATGTTTATTGAAAATATATACTCTATAAATGGACCAACACAGTCCAAACCCATGTCTTTCAGGGGTCAACTATACATGATGTTCTGGAAAAGACAAACTATAACAATAAAATGAACAGTGGTTGCCAGGGGCTTGGGGGCAGATATGGGTGAACAGTAGAAGCACAGAGGAATTTTAGGTCAGTGAAAATACTCTGTATGGTGTTATAATAATGGGCGCATATCATTTATACATTTGTCCAAACCCACACAATGTAAGCCATGTGTTTGTAGAGGCAAAAGTCTCATTAGAAATAAATAATTAGTGCTAAACCTATGGACTGGTAGTTATTTCCACAAGGCCTTCTTGAGTGAGAAGAACAAGATATAGAAGTTGTAAAATCTCCTTTTGTAAAATAATCAATAATATTCATACATGTAGAAAGATTTACATATATGTTTATGTGCAGGCTGACATGATCATGGACTATAGGCAAGGTTAGGCCAATGTGAGGAGTGGAGAGAAAGAATATGGGCAGCTAAAGAAACTATCTCTTGTCTACTTACAAAGGATGAATACTGGCCACTGTTAAAGATATTTAAAATTGCATGACATCAAGTGCAAGTAAAATTCTTGATGAGGAATGCAAACATTTAAAGCCAGTCAAATCAACCACTTTGAACATATAGACTTTCTGATATTTGTGTATGTATATGTACCAAGTATATGTATGTATATATGTACCATGTATATGTATGTATATATGTATGTAGTTTCTTGGTCATGTTTACTTATAGCCTCATATTTTTGGAAGTAGGTGTTATTACATAATAAACAGATTTTAAAACCTGTTTCCAACAAGGAAGAAACTCTTCCAGTCAGAGTCATCAAGGAAGAGTTCTTTGGGTGAAATGACATATTATCTGGGTTTAATGCAAGCTGGCTTGAAAGGCAAAAATGTCAAAAGTTGTCATGAATAGAGTTACAGTAATCTCAGTTTTATATACAAAGACATCATAATATTACTGAAGGAAAATGAGGAATATCATATGTAGCAAAATATCAGGGGACAATTCTAAAATGTAAAGAACAAACTGTTCATTCATTTTGGGGGATGGGTAAATTTGGAAAGGTTTAAAATCAATAGTTAGACACGGGAGAGGAGCCAAGATGGCAGCATGAGTAGGGCAGTGGAAACCTCCTCCCAAAACCATATATATTTTTGAAAATACAACAAATACAACTATTCCAAAAAGAGAGACCAGAGGATACAGTACAACAGCCAGGCTACATCTATATCCACAAGAACTCAGCATCTCACAAAGGGGGTAAGATACAAGCCACGGCCCAGCGGGACCCAAGCACTCCCCCCACCCCACCTCACCAGCAGGAGGAAAGGAGTCAGAGCAGGGAGGGAGTGGAAGCCCAGGACTGTTAAATAACCAGCACAAATAATCTGCACCAGAAGTGCAGACACACTTTGCATGGCGTGCTGGATATTAGGGAAATGGCAAAGTAAAATCTGTGAGTGGGTCCCAACAGCCAGCTCCCCTGGGATAAAAGAAAAGTGAGTTGAAATTCTGAAAGGGACAGGGGCTTCACAGCTGGATGGAATCATCTCAGCACACTCAGCCAAGCAGGCTGGGAATTCTGAGGTACTTCGGACACCCCAGCCCCCTGGGAGGCAGCACAGGCCTGAACCCTCTCAGGGCAATAAACAGCCTGCCATTCATTACCCCTCTGGTGCGGCCCCGCTACAGCAGCTGAGCAGCCTGAGAGCAGCTATGCCCACAGCAGCTGTCCAGAGTCTCCACCCAGAGTGCCGGCACCCAAGCCAGACCCAGGGTCACTGCTGGTGCACAGCTGCCCAACATAGGCAAAGGAAGCTGGGGCAAGGCGCAAAGCGGTGCCATTCTTGCAGGAGAGCACACGTGGCACGCCTGCCTCTCCCCACAGGGCTTTGGGCTGCCCCACCCATGGCGGCTCAGGGGAATAACCCAGACACTGCTCCTGGTGTTAGGGTGACCGACACAGGCAGCAGAGAGGGGCAGGGTGACCAGCAAGCAGGAAGAACCTTTGTTCTCCCAGCTGACACACGTGCCACCTGCCTAAGACTACCTGTATAGCCATGAAAAGGCAGAAGAATTTGATCCAGTCCAGAATTACACAGAAAACCCCCAAGAGAGGACCTGGGGAGACAGATATAACCAAACTTCCTGAAAAATAATTCAAAGTAAAGGTCATAACCATGCTGATAAACCTGCAGAGAAATACACAAGAGCTAAAGGATCAAGTTAGTAGGGAAAATACACAAATAAAACAATCTCTGGAAGGACTTAAGAGCAGACAGGATGAGGTGTAGGAGGTCATTAACAGGATAGAAATCAGAGAACAGGAATACAGAGAAGCTGAGGCAGAGAGAGATAAAAGGATCTCCAGGAATGAAAGAATATTAAGAGAACTGTGTGACCAATCCAAACAGAACAATATTCACATTATAGGAGTACCAGAAGAAGAAGAGAAAGAAAAAGGGATAGAAATTGTCTTTGAAGAAATAATTGCTGAAAACTTCCCCAAACTGTGGGAGGAAATAGTCTCCCAGACCATGGAGGCCCAAAGAACTCCCAACACAAGGGACCCAAAGAGGACAACACCAAGACATATAATAATTAAAATGTCAAAGATCAAAAACAAGGACAGAATATCAAAGGCAGCCATAGAGAGAAAAAAGGTCACCAACAAAGGAAAACCCATCAGGCTATCATCAGGATTCTCAACAAAACCTTACAGGCCTTACAGAAGAGAATGGCACGATATATTTAATGCAATGAAACAGAAGGCCCTTGAACCAAGAATACTGTATCCAGCATGATTATCATTTAAATATGGAGGAATTAAACAATTCCCAGACAAACAAAAGTTGAGGGAATTTGCCTCCCACAAACCACCTCTACAGGGTATTTTAGAGGGACACCTCTAGATGGAAGCCCTCCTAAGGCTAAATAGATGTCACCAGAGAAAATAAAATCACAGCAAAGAAAGCACACCAACCAAATACTAACTAAAGCCAAAAAAATAAAATCAACTATTCACAAAAGCAGCCAAAGGAAACACAAAAAAGTACAAAATAAAACACCTAACATATAAAGAATGGAGGAGAAGGAATAAAAAGGGAGAGAAATAAAGAATCAGATTATCTTTATAATAGCTTAATAAGTGAGTTAAGTTACACGGTTCGATAGTAAACAAGCTACCCTTGAATCTTTGGTAACCATGAATCTAAAGCCTGCAATGACAATAAGTACATATCTTTCAATAATCACCCTAAATGTAAATGGACTGAATGCACCAGTTAAAAGACACAGAGTAATAGAATGAATAAAAAAGCAAGACCCATCTATATGCTGCTTACAAGAGACTCTCCTCAAACCCAAAGACATACACAGACTAAAAGTCAAGGGATGGAAAAAGATATTTCATGAAAACAATAGGGAGAAAAAAGCAGGTGTTGCAGTACTTGTATCAGACAAAATAGACTTAAAAACAAAGAAAGTAACAAGAGATAAAGAAGGACATTACATAATGATAAAGGGCTCAGTTCAACAAGAGGATATAACCATTATAAATATATGTGCAACCAGTACAGGAGCACCAACATATGTGAAACAAATACAAACAGAATTAAAGGAGGAAATAGAATGCAATGCATTCATTCTAGGAGACTTCAACACACCACTCACTCCAAAGGACAGATACACCAGACAGAAAAAAAGTAAGGACACAGAGTCACTGAACAATACTCTAGAACAAATGGACCTAATAGACATCTACAGAACTCTTCACCCAAAGGCAGCAGGAAACACATTCTTCTCAAGTGCACATGAAACATTTTCCAGAATAGACCACATACTAGGCCACAAAAAGAGCCTCAGTAAATTCCAAAAGATTGAAATTCTACCAACCAACTTTTCAGACCACAAAGGTATAAAACTAGAAATAAATTGTACAAAGAAAACAAAAAAGCTCACAAACACATGAGGCTTAACAACATGCTCCGAAATAATCAATGGATCAATGACCAAATTAAAATAGAGATCAAGCAATATATAGAGACAAATGACAATAACAGCACAAAGCCCCAACTTCTGTGGGACGCAGCAAAAGCAGTCTTAGGAGGAAAGTATTCAGCAATCCAGGCATATTTAAAGAAGGAAGAACAATCCCAAATGAATAGTCTAAAGTCACAATTATTGAAACTGGAAAAAGAAGAACAAATGAGGCCTAAAGTCAGCAGAAGGAGGGACATAATAAAGATCAGAGAAGAAATAAATAAAACTGAGAAGAATAAAACAATAGAAAAAAATCAATGAAACCAAGAGCTGGTTCTTTGAGAAAATATGCAAAATAGATAAACCCCTAGCCAGACTTATTAAGAGAAAAAGAGAATCTACACACATCAACAGAATCAGAAATGAGAAAGGAAAAATCACAACGGACCCCACAGAAATACAAAGAATTATTAGAGAATACTATGAAAATCATACACTAACAAGCTGGAAAACCTAGAAGAAATGGACAACTACCTAGAAAAATACAACCTCCCAAGGCTAACCAAGGAAGAAACAGAAAATCTAAACAGACCAATTACCAGCAATGAAATTGAATCAGTAATCAAAAAACTATGCAAGAGCAAAACCCCCCAGACACATGGATTCATGACTGAATTTTATCAGAGACATAGAGAAGACATAATACCCATTCTCCTTAAAGATTTCCAAAAAAGTAGAAGAGGAGGGAATACTTCCAAACCCATATTATGAAGCCAGCATCACTCTAATACCAAAACCAGGCAAAGACCCCACCAAAAAAGAAAATTACAGACCAATATCCTTGATGAAAATAGATGCAAAAATACTCAACAAAAAACTAGCAAATAGAATTCAAAAATACATCAAGAGGATCATACACCATGATGAAGTGGGATTCATCTCAGGGATGCAAGGATGGTACAACATTTGAAAATTCATCAACATCATCCACCACATCAATAAAAAGAAGGACAAAAACCATGTGATCATATCCATAGGCGCTGAAAAAGAATTCAACAAAATTCAACATCCATTCATGATAAAAACTCTCAACAAAGTGGGTATAGAGGGCAGGTACCTCAACATATTAAAGGCCATATATGACAGCTCACAGACAACATCATACTTAACAGCGAGAAGCTGAAAGCTTTTCCTCTAAGACTGGGAACAAGACAGGGATGCCCACTCTTCCCCCAGTTATTCAACATACTACTGGAGGTCCTAGCCATGGCAATAAGACAAAACAAAGAAATACAAGGCATCCAGATAGGTAAAGAAGAAGACAAACTGTCATTATTTGCAGATGACATGATATTGTACATAAAAAACCCTAAAGATTCCACTCCAAAACTATTAGAACTAATATATGAATTCATCAAAGTTGCAGGATACAAAATTAATACACAGAAATATGTTGCTTTCCTATACACTAATGATGAACTAGCAGAAAGAGAAATCAGGAAAACAATTCCATTCACAATTGCATCAAAAAGAATAAAATACCTAGGAATAAACCTAACCAAGAAAATGAAAGACCTATACCCTGAAAACTACAAGATACTCTTAAGAGAAATTAAAGAGGACACTAGCAAATGGAAACTCATCCCATGCTCTTGGCTAGGAAGAATTAATATTGTCAAAATGGCCATCCTGCCTAAAGCAATCTACAGATTCAATGCAGTCCCTATCAAAATACCAACAGCATTCTTCAACGAACTAGAGCAAATAGTTTTAAATTTCTATGGAACCACAAAAGACCCCAAATAGCCAAAGCAATCCTGAGAAGGAAGAATAAAGCGGGAGGTATCTCACTTCCCAACTTCAAGCTCTACTACAAAGCCACAGTAATTGAGACAATTTGGTACTGAGTGACACAAGAACAGACCCACAAACCAGTGGAACAGAATAGAGAGTCCAGATATTAACCCAAACATATATGGCCAATTAATATATGATAAAGGAGCCATGGACATACAATGGGGAAATGACAGCTGCTTCAACAGCTGGTGTTGGCAAAACTGGATAGCTACATGCAAGAGAATGAAACTGGATCATTGTCTAACCCCATACACAAAAGTAAATTCGAAATGGATCAAAGACCTGAATGTAAGTCATGAAACCATAAAACTCTTCGAAAAAAACATAGGCAATAATCTCTTGGACATAAACATGAGTGACTTCTTCATGAACATATCTCCCAGGCAAGGAAAACAAAAGCAAAAATGAACAAATGGGACTATATCAAGCTGAAAAGCTTCTGTACAGCAAAGGACACCACCAATAGAACAAAAAGGCATCCTACAGTATGGGAGAATATATTCATAAATGACAGATCCAATAAAGAGTTGACATCCAAGATATATAAAGAGCTCACCCACCTCAACAAACAAAAAGCAAATAATCCAATTAAAAATGGGCAGAGGAGCTGAACAGACAGTTCTCCGAAGAAGAAATTCAGATGGCCAACAGACACATGAAAAGATGCTCCACATCGCTAGTCATCAGAGAAATGCAAATTAAAACCACAATGAGATATCACCTCACACCAGTAAGGATCACCACCATCCAAAAGACAAACAACAACAAATGTTGGCGAGGTTGTGGAGAAAGGGGAACCCTCCTACACTGCTGGTGGGAATGTAAATTAGTTCAACCATTGTGGAAAGCAGTATGGAGGTTCCTCAAAAAACACAAAATAGAAATACCATTTGACCCAGGAATTCCACTCCTAGGAATTTGCCCTAAGAATGCAGGAGCCAAGTTTGAAAAAGACATATGCACTCCTATGTTTATCGCAGCACTATTTACCATAGCCAAGAAATGGAAGCAACCAGAGTGTCCATCAGTAGATGAATGGATAATGAAGATGTGGTACATATACACAATGGAATATTATTCAGCCAAAAGAAGAAAACAGATCCTACCATTTGCAACAACATGGATGGAGCTAGAGGGTATTATGCTCAGTGAAATAAGCCAGGCGGAGAAAGACAAGTATCAGTTGATTTCACTCATCTGTGGAGTGTAAGAACAAAGAAAAAAACTGAAGGAGCAAAACAGCAGCAGACTCACAGAACCCAAGAATGGACTAACAGTTGCCAAAGGGAAAGGGACTGGGGAGGATGGGTGGGAAGGGAGGGATAAGGGGGGGGAGGAAAGGGGACACTATGATTAGCATGTATAATGTGGCGGAGGGTCACAGGGAGGGCTGTACAACACAGAGAAGACAAGTAGTGATTCTACAGCACCTTACTATGCTGATGGACGGTGACTGTAATGGGGTATGTGGGTGGGACTTGGTGATGGGGGGTATCTAGTAAACATAATGTTCCTTATGTAATTGTAGATTAACGATACCAAAATAAAATAAATAAAATAAATAAATATTAAAAAATCAGTAGTTAGTTTCAGTAAACTTCAAACTGTTGAACATACTCAGTGAAATTATTTCTTGGGCTGAAGGAAAACATATTGAGCATTCAGTATGTTCCAAGTACTATTCAGATGTCATCAGCCACCAGCTTCCCAAAACCATCTAAGAGATCAGTATTATCATTATCCCTATTTAAAAATGAGACTAGAGAGGCTATATAATTTGGCAAAGGGCACACAGCTGTAACTATCGGGAATTTACAACCAGTCTAGATATCGCTACACATGTAGTAGAATGGCTAGCATCTAAAAACCTAACAATATGAATTGCTGACAAAGATATGGAATAATAGAAACATGCCTTCATTACTGGCAAGGATGAAAAATGGTACATCAGTTTGAAAGTTTCTTACAAAGCTAAACATAGTCTTACCATATGATCCAACAATCATGCTTCCAGATAATTACTTCACTAATGTGAAAACTATGTCCACACAAAAACCTGCATAAAAGTATTTATAGCAACTTTACTTCTAATTGCCAAAAATTGGAAGCAACCAAGATGTCTTCAAACAGGTGAATAGATAAGCAATCTGCAGTATATCCATACAATGGAATAACAGTCAGTGATAAAAAAGAGTAAGTTATGAAACCATGCAAGAATATCTTGATTGGATATTGCTAAGTGAATCTACAAATATGAAAAGACCATATACTATATAATTCCATTTATGTGAATTTCTGGAAAAGTCAAAACTTTAGAGTTGGTAAAGAGATCAGTGATCACCATGTTCTTGGGGAGGGAGAAGGGTTTAATAGCTGAAGTGTGGGGATTCTTTTAAAGCTGTGAAACTATTCTGTATGATTCTATTATGGTTGATAAGTGACACTATGAATCTGTGAAAACTCAGAACCCTATAGTTCAAAAAGTGGATTTTGGTGTATGCAAACTTAAAAAAAATAATCTGGTAGGTCAAGGGATCCCACGATGTGACAAAACAACTTAACTACATTACACATGTATGAAACAACCTCACTGAGACAGACAGGAAAGTAAGATACTGACTTAAGTAATTTTGGAAACGAGTGGAGACTATAGACTTTAAGGCAAAGTAAGTAGGCATGGGCATTGTACTCTAGTTGGTAAGGCTGTTTCCCCCCATGGGGACATGGGTTAACAACTCTGAAACCATTATGCATATATACTTAATTAAACAAGTAATGGATGATAGATAGTGGAAGCCAAGTTTCTCAGTATGGGCATGGAAGTTACAGACAAGCAAGGAGGAAGGCTAGAAGGATTCATGGTGTACTGGATTAGAATTGGAGACATCAATATGAATTCATGCTTAGTTTATTATAAAGATGGGTGGTATAGAAATACTTACAGGTATGTATATATACATGGATTAGTACACATACATGAATTGCCTTCTGTGACTGTTGAGTTGATCTAGAAGCAACTACACTGCATTAGCAATGAGTAGATTAGCACCCTGATCTTGGTTTCTGATACCATCCTGCAATAAAGGGACGAGGGCTCTTCTGATGAGTCAGAAAGAGACACACTGGGGAGGAAGGACTGAAGATAGTGGGAGATGGAATGTCACAGTTTAGCCCTTCAGAAATGATGGGTAAAGCCACAGAGGATCACAAAGTCCAGTTTGTGCTCCTGGGGGTGGTACTCTGACTGAGAGAGCAGGTGAAAGCAAATGTAGTCGAGGGGGATTAAGAGGCCGGGGGGCTAAAGAGACCCAGGGCATAGAAGTGCAGCAGAGAAAGACTGGGACACAAAAAAGCATCAAATTCCTTGATGGCAGAGTAGTATCCTCTGTGTCATGTCTTCTGCTGAGCCAACTAGGTTAATATCGCCAGAGAACATAAAAATAAATTGCAAATTAAACATTTGGCGAAAGGAGACCCTAGTAGTTTTCACAATCCTTGTAGTCTAGACTTAGATAATGATTTGGTCGTATGACATGGGAACTCTCTTTTGGAAATTTCTTTTTTAAATGTAAATGGCTAACGAAGTACATCAAAAAAACAAGTTCAAAATTTCTAATGTAGTAGTATATATGTACTCTAGGCACCATGATACATCAGCTATGGCATTTTACCAGCTAATATGTGGGGAGGGCTTGCAGAGTTACTCAGAAATTTGATTATGCTACCCCTACATTTGTGGGTTGGTAGGGAAGATAGAGTTAACTTGATTCTGACTCAGTAGGTTGTTGTAGAGGGCTAAACTCTCCAGTCACACACTGGGTGCCATCCCTGCTTATGAAATCAAGACATTGCTCTAACAATTCTCCCTCTGACCTGCAAGCAATATATTTCCCTCTCCTGACCTATTCTGATTTGCACACAAATATCCCCTTATTTCTCTCACATAGAAAGTTGACTGTCTCCTGACCCTACTGTCTGTTCCAGCTACTGTGCCATTTTCCTATTCCCCTTTATTGAAAAACTCTTCAAGCATTCTCCAGATTTACTGTCTACCAACTTCTTTTCTCCCATTTTTTATTAAACCCATTCTAATCAAGATTTTCCTCTTCCCACTCCATCAGAACTGCTCTCACCATGGTCAGAGACCTCCATATTGTTAAAACCAAAGGTCAACTTTCTCATCTTAACTTATTTGCAATATTTGACACAGTTGAACACTCCTTTCTTCTTAAGATGGCCTTTAATTGGCTTCCAGGAAAATACAGTTTATTCTACTGGTTAACTTTCCAACCTCAAGAGCTACTCAGCTGTCTTTGCAGGTTCCTCCTTATCCAGCTCTAACAGTTGGAATGTTCTAGAACCTTGACCTCTGCTCACTATACTCTCTCTTAGTAATTCAGTCTCATGGCTTTCTAAATACCATCTATGTGCTTATAACTCCCAAATGTACATTTTTTATGGTCCTTTCCCATGAACCCCAAGCTCTAACTGCCTACCTCATATGTCTACCTGCATGTCTAACATGGCTAAAACCAAACTCGTGATTAGCCCATACCTCCACCCCACATATTAATCTATCTCAGTTAGTGGTTACTCCATTCTTCTGGATGCTTAAACCAAAAGCCTTGGAGTTATCCTTGATTGAGGTTTTTCTCAAATTAAATGCTCAATCTTCCATTATCTTCTGTCAGCTCTGCTTCAAAATATACTCAAATGAAACTGTTTCCCACCACTCCCATGCTACCAAAGTGATCCAAGCCACCAGTGCCACTGGCCTGGTCTACTTCCTCCACCCTTATCTCCATCCCAGTCTCTACAGAGTCAGTTCTCAACCATATAGCCAAAATGTTCCCATTAAAACCCAAGTTAGGCCATGGCATTTCTTTCCAAGCACTTGGAGTAAACACGCAAATCTGCCAGTGGCTTTCAAGGACCTACACTTACTGACCCAGTGGCCTTCCTACTGTGCTTCCCCTCGCCCACTGCCCATCAGCCTTACCTGCCTCCTCCCTGGTCCTCAAAAAGGTTCAAGTCTCTACACCCGCTGCTCCCTCTTCATGGACTTGAACTCTCCTCAGATAGTCAGCTGTTTTTCCACCTCTGGTTTACTGAATTTTTGCTCAAATATCATCTTCCATCTGATACCTTCTCCATTGACATGTCTTACTATTTAAAACTGTACCACCCAGCTCAGACCCCTGGCAGTGCCTAGCCCCTCCCTGCTTTTTGTTTTTACTTGCAAGCATTTGTCAACTTCTGACATCCCTTTCTTTTTTTGAAATTTATGATTACTCTTTCCCTTTAACATGTAAGCCCTGAGGAGCAGGGAGGTTTCTATTTATAGCCATTTCCCTGGCCCCACTAACTGCAGCTGACTGAGACTAAGTACTCAACAGATACTGTATTTGTAGATGAATGAATGTTTGAAAAGCAATGGGGCATGCACCATGGCTGATCATTTCATCAGCAGCAAGCTAACCATAAAACCTAGCCCTCAGACACATTCTGCCATTACCTTGTCAGGAAGCAAGAAGTGTGAGGGTCTAGGGACAGCTTCTCAACAGAACACTATGCTTCTAGTGAAGCATGCAGTGTTCCAATCTTGTATTCGCATTGCATAATGGTTGTGCAAGCTCAATATCTCCTCTTTGTGGAAACAATTTTGGCTTCACACACAAGGAAAAGAATTTTCTTGATATTCCTTTAAGTACAAAGTAAAAAAGAATATACTGGGACTTCTTTCTTCCTAGAAAACTGACCATTATTGGCAGTCTTTGGTAACTTAAATGTATGGGTTGTATATTAAAATTATTTTATCGTTCAGCTGTACATATATTCACTGAGCACCTATAATGTATTCATTTATTTATTTAATCACCAAATAGTTATTAAGTGTGTGTTATGTGTCAAAGGACATGCTAGACAACACAATAAAACTGAGATTTATTTTACTGGACTTCAATTCTCATTACAATAAAAATTATATAAAATAACCGAAACTGTGTACCCTTTGATCGGCATCTCCCCATACCTCCCTGCCTCCATGTGCCTGGCAACCACCATTCTACTCCCAGCTTCTAAGAGTTTCACTATTTCAGATTCCACATTGCTATGGACTGAATGTTTGCGTTCCCCAAAATTCATAGATTAAAGCCCTAATCCTCCAACATGTTGTTATTAGGTGGAAGGTCCTCTGGGACATAATTAGCATTAGATGAGGCCATGAGGGCAAAGCCTTCATGAACGGGAGGGGTGTGCCTGTAAGAGCCCCAGGAGAGCTTGCTTCTCTCTCTGCTCTCTGCCGTGGGAGGACACAATGAGAAGGCAGCTGTCTGCACCTCCAAAGGGGGTGTACACCAGAACCCAACCACGATGACATTCCAGTCTCATGCTCTCAGCGTCCAGAATTGTAAGAAATAATTTGTTGCTTACGAGCTATCTTGTGTGTGGTTATTTGTTACAGCAGCCCAATAGACTAAGGCACACATACTAGTGAGGTCATGCAGCAAAGTTCCAGTTCTGCCAGATGAGTAAGTTCCGGAGATCTAATGTACAGCAATGGGACTGTAGTTAACCATACTGTATTGTGTATTGTCAATTTGCTAAGAGGACAGACCTTAAGTGTTCCCACTAAGAGAAAAAAAAAAAAGACAATGGTGACTTTGTATGGTGACAAATATGTTAATTAGCTTGATTGTGGCGATTACATCATATTGTATAGGTAAATCGAAACATCAAGTTAGACACTTTAAATTTTTACGTGTCAATTAAACCTCAATAAAACTGGAAAAAACTATATAAAATAAATAAATATGTTAGACTTTAGAATGATTGTAGTCTATATTTTGTGCATAAAAGTTAACCCTAAAAATGAATAATGGTCCATTGCATGCCACTGAGACTATGCCTCTGGGTATCCACTAGGCATCTCTTGATATTCCCAGGCTGTTTCTACTGTGAATGGACCATTGTAACAACTACAGCCTGAAAAGGGTAGTAATCAGAAGCTAGACACCTCAGGAGGAAGGATCCCCTGTACTGCTTCTATGAGCTCCACACCCCACCTGTGGTGCGTATCTTCTTCCAAATGCCCACACTTGACACTTCTTGGGAGAACTGCCCACAGAGTTCCTGGAGCCCAGGTGCCCATAGGCATGCCAGGCAGCAGTTGTGCTCGGGTGTTTCCATCCCCTGGAGCCAGCCCTTAGCCAATGACTACCAGATAAGGACTAAGAAGGCCCAGCATCTTGGCCTCCAGTGACCAACTGGGGCTTAACCCACATACCAAAGTTCCCCTAAAGAATCAAGGGAGTCCCCTGGCTTCCACCACATTGATCAGTTTCATCTCTATCCTTGTCCTGCTTCTGATCTCCCACAAATTTCTCCTGGAAACACTTCCCTAATAATTCATTGCCACCAATGCTGGTCTCAAAGTCCACCTCTGGGGAACCCAATCTACGTCATCCTTCTTAGTCTCACTTTCAGGGATCCCCCAATCTACTACTCCCTTTTCTTATTCTATACTAACATAGGGACTTCGTAGACAACCCCTTAGTGACACTTAGCAAATGACAAGATTGCTTTCCAGAAGGCAGTCCCTAGTTTCTCTCTTCCAAAATATTTTTTACTGAAGAAACATATTTTAACTTACAAGGAAAAAATGAGATAAACTCTTTCAGTGCTCTAGAATATTAATTGCTTTTACTTAGAAGTGATTCTTTTTTACGTTTTCTTCTTTACACTTACATGACTCTGCAGCCCCAGGGAAGCCTTACTTTGCTCACTCTTTTGTCCTCTGAATGAGCTCATAATACCATGAAATCACTCTCACTGTGTTTAGTTTTGGAGGCTCAGTTGGAACCTGCACTTGCACAAAAAGGTACTTTCGCTCTTGGCTCAAAGATGGCATGATGGCACCATTGTCTTCACTGGGCACAGGTTCCACATGGTTCACTCTGGGGGGTGTGTCTACCCAGAGGACAGTGGTGAGCCAGGCAGTCAGCCTGTCTAAACTTGTCAATGCAGCAATACAGCCCTGTGCATTCATCTGGTCCGGGCAAGCCAGCTGTCATAGTGAGAGGTGAACACAGCCCTTAAGAATTAAAGGATTCTATGGCTGGAAGATCATGCAAGCCATCCTGGTCCACTCCCTCACTTTCCAGTGAGGAAATTGAGGTGCTCCAGGTCACAGGAGATTTTTAGTGCTGGGTGTAAGGTTAGAACCACCACATTCCCAGTCTCCCTGCTTCATACAAGAAGGACTAAATTTTGTCTCTTTCCCTTGAAAGAGACCACTACAAGTTTCTGCCTATGACAGTAGTGGTTTTTACCACTTCCTATATGGGGTAAGACAGATGGAGATCTTCCAGATGAGTCACAGTTTTGGCTTTTCATTCAGCAAATGGCTACAGTGGGTGAAATTATACGTGTCCATTTATACAACATTGACCAGGGCAAATGGCCTGGTATACAAAATGCTCGGCAAGGAGGAGGAGATTAGAAGGTACTACTATTCAAAGATATAATATGGAAACTCCTTGACTCTAAATCATTAAAGTTATATGACCAGTTACACTCTTGTGACCTTTACTAACAGCAATGTTATAGTTCTTTACTATTGAATATTTTGGTAAAAAAATTAATTTATAAACAATTTTAATGATTTTCATTATTCCAAGTTCTAGCACTTTCTTGATTAAAGCAACTATTTTTGTTAGTAATAAAAACAATTATTATTGGTAGTTGTAAAATAACAAATAAATTTTTTTGCATTTAAATGGGTGAGTTGAAAATGAAACATGAGATTTAAATTTTAGCAGAATGTTGAACAGAAGCTGGGCTCAGGACAGGAAATAAACTGCATTTTTTTCTGGTCATTATTATTATTAAAAGAAGTAATTTATCAAGCACTGTAATGGTTAATTTTATGTGTCAACTTCACTGGGTCACAGGATACCCAGATATTTGGTTGAATATTATTCTGGGTATTTCTCTGAGGTGTTTTGGGTGAGTTTAACAGTTGAATTGATAAATGAAGTAGACTGCATTTTCTGATGGAGGTGGGCCCTCTCCAATCAGCTGAAGGCCTCAAAGGACCCGAAAGGCCACCACACCTCCAGCTAAAGGGGAATTCCTCCTGCCTGGCAGCCTTGAGCTGCTTTCAGACTCAAACTGAAGCATCAGCTCTTTCTGAATCTTGAGCCTATAATGAAACTGTACCATCGGCACTCCTGAGTCTCTAGCTTGCAGATGAAAGATATATATGTATATGTATTATCTGTTATTGTTTTTCTTTTTCTGGAGAATTCTAATACAAGCACTTAGCGTGTGCCAGGCATTGTTAATTTCACAACAAAGCCATGGGATACATATTATTCTCCTCATTTTTCACGTGAGAAAATAGAAGCCATATAAATCTTAAGGACTTAACCCAAGACTACATAGTAAAGAATATTTCGAGGATTTAAGTCCAGCTCTGTCTGCTGTCAAAGCCTGAACTCTGCATACCACTGAGCCTCCCCAGAACCTCACGCCATTTTCTAAACACCTTTGTCCATTCTTCTGCTTTGATAGTACAATTTAGAATCAGAGTTGAAACCTCCTTGGATGTGATGGGGCCATGCCGTGCCTCAGAACTGTTGTTCCTGAGCATGAATTAACTGCTCTTGTACAGGTTTGTGCATGTAACTGTTTGAAGGGGAAAGGGCTGTCCTAAATCTATACTGACCACAGGATATGTCCTTGAATACTGTTGTCCCCATGATTTTAGGCATGGACCGTGCAGGACTGATCCACACATCAATACACTTATGTCAACAAAAAGCGCACATAATTTTAAACAATCAGGCTTGGTCTGCTCTCACTCATAGCTCCTCAGCACATCCACGCAGCCAAGGCTGGATTTCCATTTGGGTACCAGTACCTTCACAAAGGAACTCCCCTGGCATGTGGGAGAATGCTGGAGGTTTTGTCAGAGCCAAAGCTTCACTGGCTCGGTTGTACACAGACACTGATGCTCAGTGGCAAATACAGTGGAGAACAAAAATGGACAGATTGTTTCACTGTGTGGTGATTTCATTCCCAGGAATTCTTTTTGAAGTGCAGGAGATGATGCCTGCAACAGATACAGAGGGCAGAGTGCAGGCGAGAATGAACTCATGTGTCACTCTTAAATACTTTCAACTTGGCTATTTTTAAGTGAAATGTCTTCAAATATGTCAAAGACACTTGTTCCAATTAAGAATAAAGGCCATGGCAAGTTGGGATTTTTTTTAACTATGCCAATTTTTTAGCTCTTTAAACACAATTGAATGCATCTGGAAGTTTTGGTTCAATTGTGAAAACCACAAATTTCCATCCTCATGAATGGCCAATCCAAATTTCCCTGTATTTAAATATTCTAACACATATATACATATGCAAATACATAGTCTGTGTGTGTATATATATATATATATATATATATATGTATGAGTTAATCTATCTATAATGTATATCTTTATGTATGTCTATATGCATATCAATACCAAGTATGGGAAACTTTAATCCCAAGGCCAGTTTTACATGGAAAATTCCAAATAACTTATTAGAAAAGGCCATAGGTAGAAAGTTTCTATTTCAATGCCAAAAGAGAAACAATGAAATTATGATAATTATGTTCCATTAAAGGTATGTACAATATGGTTGGCAAAGAAAATTGCCATCTTGACCTATTAGTGATTTTTCAAGTATAATCAATTATCTATGGGCAACTTGTTAAAGCAAAATCTCCATAAAAGCATACAGACATATACACTCGCACACTGTGTTTCAGGATAAGAGAAAGGAAATTGCTTATCACCTTAGATAGTATTGGAAGTACTAGGTAGAATGTCCAAAAATATGCAAATTCAAAAGGTAAACTTGGAGTTGTAAGAGATAGTATTACAACGTGGTTAGCCATTCAAGCCCAAAACATCAGGTGTTCATTTTGACCAGGGCTTTTAAGGATGGAGAAAACTGTGTATATGTCGAGGACAAATGTGATGACATCATGAAGGGAGGTGTAGAGAGTGGGAAATCCCTGGAACAGTGAAGAAACCTTCCTGGCTAGTATTCAGTGTCCTGAGAAACATATGTCAATGAGTAGGACAGAGCCAGATTATGGAGGTTTTCAGGGGTATTCAGATTGGCCTGGGGACTGAGGGTTAGTCAATTTTTTAGTATAAATGATACAGTATAAATGGTGTTTTGAGGAAAACTGATGTTATCATTTTAGGCCAAAAAGAGATCATCTAGAAGGTTTTTAGATTTTTTGACACACATGACTATGTTAAGTTCATCTGACACATGCAAACATAGAACTCTGATTCCTTCATTATATTGATCATACTTAAACTTACTTCTTCTGTGCCTTTGTCATTAGACTAAACTTTATGGAGGAAGGAGCTATTTCTGTCTTACCACCATAACCATTGTGCCATTTAGCATATTGCCTGCTGCATAGTAGCCATCCAGTACATAGCTTTGGATAAATGAAATAAGCTATTACTGAATACAGGTTCATTTATAATGAAGATTTGAACTTCAGTTATAGATAGGAAAAGAGAATGATACTACAAACACTGAAAATTCACATGATTTTATTTTAAAAAAGATGCAAGGGGGGATGAGACAAAATATTAACAGTTTGCATCTAGACAGAACTTGAGAAATTACATGGTGCTTTCAATTTTGAGCTACTCTGCCTCAGGTTTGCAATCCCAAACAGCCAAAATATGTTGATGCCATTGGCAAAAATCCAAGAATTGAGGTACAGCACCAGTTTAAAGGATATGATAAATTCAGTTGTGGTCAACTTGAATTCGAAAAGAAGGCAGAATATTGAAATGTAAATTTCTAGTATTCAGTTGAACATATGGAACGCTCAACTAAAAGGATGTGTCTATAGATTTAAACTTACAGTCTTTCAGTAATGAAAAATCATGAGAAACTTGAGTAAAAACAATGCCAGCTTAGCAACATAACATGTTCATTCTCTGATTATTAAAAATTCACTCTGAGGTAGGAATCAATTGCATTTGTCCATTTGTATATTCAAATAAAACTAAAAACTAGTATTAGCTTCAAGGCTAATGGTTTTTTTAATTAAAAGAAATTAAGTTCCAAGTGAAGGCAATGCCCACAAATCCAAGTTGTAGTGCTCCTACACTGATGAAGTTTGCTGGCCAGGATTTACATCTTCACTGGAAACCATCATTGTGAAACTGTACTTCCTTCAGAAAGGAAGATATTCCCAACTTTCTTTCAGGGGGCAAGTATAATGTAATATTTTCTTTACTGTAGGAACATTTTCATGAAAAGCCAGCAAACTAATGCCTATCTTGCACTTAAACGTTATGAGGCCCTTTTGAGGAAATGTTTGGTGATGGAAATAAAATTTGTAACCTCTCTCCCTCCCCTCATTCCTTTCTCTCTCTCTCTCTCTCTCTCTCTCTCTCTCTCTCTCTCTCTCTCTCTCTCTCTCTCTCTCTCTCTCTCTCTCCTCTCTTGCTCTCTTGCTCTCTCTGCAGGAACTGAATCCAGAATCATGGTGTTATGTCCACAAGTTTCTAAGCAAGTCACATAATTGACTCAGAAAGATTAATCATATACATTTTACAGAATCAAAACTACTTTGATGTCTATTTCTATCAATGAACTATGAACACATATATATCCTTTATATTCATATTCTTACAACCTAACTTTAAAATTCCTAGTATATTGTTTTTAATTTTTCAACTTTTGCTAACAGAGCATATTTTTTACTAGGATGGTTGCTTTTAATTCACTTTTGTGGTTTTCACACACAGAAAAAACATGTTAAAACTTGTCCATCAAACTTTTGCAATTCAACAAATCTTGGAATGAAAAGTTTTCCAGAAGTTTTTGGAGTGAGAAATATGATCACATGGCTAAGCCAAAGCCAAGAGTTCAACTTGAGTCGTCACCATTTTCTTGCGTTCTGAGGCTATTAAGAAAAACATGATAGGCAATTTGTAAAACTAAATGACATATTTTTTGGAAGAAAATGTCCTTAGATAAATTATACTACAGTGTCATTTCACTGAAACATGAACCACTAGAATATGGAACTTAATAGATGACATCTGACTGAAATCCCATCCAAGAAGTTTGTTATCGGAAGCAACACAAATGACTCCACGTGGAGTACAGCGTGGCCTCACCTAGAGAGTTAGCTAATACACAGCCCCTGAGGGCAACACGGAAGTTTTTTCTTTTCTTTCTATTATTAAGATAAAATACATATGACATTATATTAGTTTAGTACAGGTGTACAACGTCATACCATATATATATATATATATATATATATATATATATATATATATATAGTGAAATGCTCAGCACAATAAATCTAACAATCCATCAAAAGTGGTTCCCTTTTGAATTTTGAAAACAAAATTAGACAATGAGTGATATTTCTCAATCTCATAAGCATTGCTTTTTAGTGAGGTCTTTCCCATCCTATACAGAATTCCAAGTTAAAGCACTAACTTTTTATCTTTCCCTAACCTTCAGGTATTTCTCAGGAATGCATAGTTCAAAAGTCCTCCTCTGGTCTGCAGGGACAGACCTTCTTAAACGTGGAGTAGGCATACTGAAGGAGCCCTCTCCCCGTCTTCATCAAAACTGACTGTCCGATTTGCGTAAATTTTCACCTGGAGTGATTGCATTTAAGTGATTCTTAGAAAAATCAGTAGTTCATGACCTAGAAGGGAGCAGAAAGATGCTGGGAAGGAGGAAGTGATTTAAAAAAAAATACATTCTTCATCATTTTACCAGTCACCCCTCTGCTCCCTCCTTCCTCTCCTCTCTCCCCTCCTCTTCCCCACCCCCACCTCCCCTCTTCTGCCTTGTCTTCCTCCCTCTTCTTCTTCCTCTTCCTCTCCGCTCCCCGCACCCTTCTCCTCCTCCGCCTCCCTTCCTTTCGTTCTGTCTCCCTCAAACAGGATGAGGACGCGGGACCAGCAGCAGGGAGCGCGGAGCCACGGCGCTGGGGACCGTGAGTGCTCCAGCGACAGCGCCTGGCGTGAGCGAGCCGCGATTGCGGATCTGCAGGGCGGTGGAATAAAGGACCCAACGCCCTTTACATTGAATGAAATACGCGGTTTATTTTGTACTTCCCTTTCACCCAGCACTCAAAAGGGGGATCACACATATCACGAATTAATACATCTCAGACCGGTCACAGCGGATGGTTCGGATTCGGGCTTGTCCCAATCAGCCTCTTGTCTTTCCCAAGCGGCATCGTGCAAGCCCCACCCTGGGGAAGGCGGTGCAGCAGAGACAGTTCCAGTGGAGTGAGGAATCCGTGAGAGCGCGGCAGTGCGGGCAGATGAGGAAAAGGCCTCGGAGCACGTGTTGTCCGGGGTCGGGACCTCTAGAATGAGCTTGCCACAGGCGCTCTGTGTCCAGTCCCTTATATAGTCCAGTCCATCCATCCGGGGGTCAGAAATCAGAGAGGACAGTCCACATACGGTGTTACCTGGTTTGGGCATTCACAGGCATGCCTTTCAAGGTGGGGTATGTTCACAGAGGCAGTTGGCAGGAAAGCAGGCAAGCCTGACATAAGCAATTTCATATTTGATGCTCACATCCGCACCAAAGAGTCAGCAGAGTACAAGGGGACTGAACTCTAAAACTGCTCATTTTAATAAACATTTGCCAAAAAAAATTGTATAAGGGATTTTATTTGCCCTTGTGGTTATTTCAAAACCACGGGCAGCACTTTCACTTGGTCCCTTATTTGAATTGGGTGCTGGAAGACCCAGAGTGAAGCCACTAGAACTGTAACCTAGCTCGTGGGGAATCCTGTATGTGTCTGCCTTCTGCAAGGCTGGGATCTTTTTCACTAATACATTTTAATTAGGTTCAAAATGGAAAAACGCGACAATGGTTCTTGTATTTTAAATCGTACATGCTTTCAAGGAGCTGGAGCAGTGATCTCCAAAGCAGGGCACATAAATAACAGGAGGTAGAAGGTAACTCATTGAGAAATGAGGACATGTAAAAAGTTATATTGCTTTTTATAATAAAAAGGAAAAAGTTCATCTCAAACTAATATTTAAAGTACAAATAATGGCATCTTCACTAGGTCCATATATCAGTTACCACCCATCATGTGAAGTTCATGGACTCTCCGGGGGTGGTATTTCATGATAAATTCAGGCTGGCATGGAAACCTCCACTCACTGATCACTTTCAACTTGTTATGATCAAATGGATCAAATTATCTAGACAAAATTGCTCTAGTCCTCACAAAGTGGGAAAGTAGCTTGAAAAGATTCTTAGCGATTGAATACAGTACTGATAACACAAGTAATAAGGAAATGGCAGAGCTAACTCTTCCTCTACTTTGGGAACAAGCTGTTTCTCAATCCTATCATGAGACTGAAAACACAATTTTCATTAAGAAATGACTAGAAGCTCAGCCACAGGAAAAATTTTTTTAATTGTTTCAAATAAGGATTTAACACCAGTATCAGGGATGAAACTTGCCTTGAATGCATTTGCTAAAGACAATATAAAGGGAGCATCACAATGAGCAAGACATTAAAAATATTGTTGACTTGATCTCATTAATCTTAGTTTCTCTTTTGTGTTGTTTTATATAAAATAAAGCTCTCTACTCACCTTTTAGATATGAGAAGAAATTTTGTATGAGAAGGTCCCCCATTTTATAATAATAATATATTAGATTGGTAAGAAACAATAGAGGTTTTTGAATTCTACCACCTACTAAATTCTCTCTAAAACTTCCATGACACATAGCTATGCATTTTTATGTGAAAATTTCCTATACTGGATGTCCCCCCCTAGGAACAGCTCAAAATTATCAGAAAATTCTTTCTTTTTACAAGTTGAAAACTGTGTTCTTATAACTTCTTTTTCTATTTCCCAGTCTTTCAAATACTTTTAGTTCTCTGGTTTTTTATATCCTTTGCTCATATTCATTTTTCATCCCTGGATGGATTCCACTTTGCCTTTATCCCATTCTAAGAAACAACCTTCAGGATGGTATCTGATAAGTGCCTTCCTTTCTCAATCCACAAATATTAAAAATGAAACAGCTATGTGCCAACACCTTTCAAAGCCGAGGAGATGCAGTGACAACAAGTAGATCAACTCTTGCTCTCATCAGGCTTAGGCTCCAGTGAGGTGACTAGAAATCTAGCTAGTAAAGCAATAAATAAATAAGTATGACATGGACATCAGAGACATAAAAATACAAGGACAGAACACAGTTACTTAGTGACTCATTTGAATTGGGTGGTATGGAATAGCCTTGCTGAGGAACATTAAGTTTATGGGGCAGAGGCACAGTTTGTGCAAAGGCCCTGACATAGGAGGTAGTTTAGCATTGAGGAATTGAAGCAAGCTGAGAAGGGAGAACAGTACAAAAAGATATTGGAGAAGAAAAGAGGGACCAAATAATAGGGACCTGGTATGACATGCTAAGAACTTGTCATTTTGTGCCGATATTATACTGAAGAACCTTAAGGATGTCAAATAATACCAAACCTCTCACTGCCTCCATTTCATATTCCATAATTATTTATTGTTGGGCTCCTAATCACCCAAATATTGCTGTAAGTTCTAGCATATACTACCTGTAGTTACAATGCTTCTTTCTGCTCTCCAAAGCATTTGACCATTACAATATGGAGGCAGGCAAAACCATTCATTCATGATTCAAAGAATTTGTTGTTTCTTGTCATCCTAGAGGCCTGTCACATGGCACTGTCTTATTCAATGCCTGGACAAAATAATATCTCTAAAAGTCTTTAATTAAAACTCTAAGCTCTTCCTGGATAAGGCAAAATAGAAAAGCTGAACCAATGTCTAATATTCTGTTATTTGGAATTCTTGAGTGTCTTAAATATAAAAAGAGTAACAGTAAGAATAAAACCAAATGGTATCAAAATTAAGATAGGAATTTAAATTTTATAGTATGAGTGGTGCAATGAGCATATTAAAGTTAGTTTTGCTTGAAAAGTCACCAAAAATTTCATATCCCTCATAAGTCTCTCTCAGCCACCTCACTTTTAAAAATAAAATGTTCAGATTTTCATGACTTGCAACCCTATATCCACAGAAATAAAAATGTTTTTTGCTTGAACTTCTTACAAAATGAATTTCCTGGCCTATTTTCTTATAATTACTATGTACTCATTCCTTGATTGATGCCTTATATGTTGACACATAATTCACAGTTTGTTTGATACTTCTAAATCATTCACTACTATAAACAAAAGATCTGTGTCAAAACTCAACTTAGAATCTGAATTGATTACAGAACATAGTTAGGTTCACTAGTTAAATACTAGTGAATCATGGGTGAACCTCCTTGAACTGTATATTTTGGATTGACCTCCTTTTTCCCAAAAATTACTGTGTAAACTGATATTATTGGAAAAACTGGTTTGTAATCTGTCAATGATCCTATAAACACTGTCCCCTAACTTACCCTTGCACTAGCACAAGAACACTTGCCCTCAAGTGAGCACTTTTACTTTCTGAGTGCACTTTGGTGCACGTCTCACCCAGTGACCATTTTTACCCCTTACTAGTATAACAGTGGAAAATTGGACTTTGGTTCTTAAAATTTCTGAACTTAAATTTATATGTAACAGCAAAATAACTTTTTGGTGGAGTATTCCAAGTATATTGGTTGTTATGAGCTAAACTGTGTCTCCCTAAAAAATTTCATGTAAAGTCCTAGCCTGAGTACCACAGAAAGTAACTGTGTTTAGAGATGGTGACTTTAGGGTGATGAAGTTAAAATAAATCACTAAGATGGGCACTAATCCAATGTGACTCTCTCCTTATAAAAAGAGGAAGTGCGGACATAGACACATACAGAGGGAAGGCGATGTGAAGACACAAGGAGAAGACAGCTGTCAACAAGCCAGCAGAGAGAAGCCTGAAACAGTTCCTTCTACACAGACCTCACAGGAACCAACCCTGTCAACACCTTGATTTCAGACTTACAGCCTCCAGGACTGTGAGAAAGTACATTCCTGTTGTTTAAGCCACCCAGTCTGTAGTCTGCGGCCCTGGCAAACTACTACACTCGTTACAGATGAGAGCTTGTGATGACTAGGGACAGCCCATAGAATTTTATGTCTTATGAGAAGACACATCTTTAAGAGCATAGGGCAGCAAAAAGAAATTGAAGTAAGTCAAAGCCAAAGAAAATTTACTGCCATTTTGTAAATTGAATTCACTTTTGCCAAATCACATGATACTGTAACATTTGACATTGTGAAACATCCATTTTACTACCCGTTAGCATTTCTCCCAAAGATACCAACATAAACTAGTAAAACAGCTCTTACTCTTTCCTACCCATTAAAAACTTCACTTTATTCCTCCTCTTTTTATTACACCTATTGGAGTCCTTTGAAACACTGTGTAGGCTGACCGTCTTCAGTACAAAAAGGCCGAATAGAAGCACTATTGATTTGGTACTTGCCTTTCATCTCCAGTCAACAATAATTAATGTTCTTATTAAAGTAGCATGGTTTTAATTCTGGTCTGTGTTGCTAAGGAGTAAGGATAACACACAAATCAATAGAACACTGGGGAACTACGATTTCCCCAAACTATAATCTGAGATAAACACCATATGACTCAGTAAATCTAAGGAAATGTCTCTTAAAATTCTAATGCCAGCTTGCAGTGCCAAATAAATGCCAGCAGTTTCAGACTCATGAACAAGGAAAAACTGGAAGTCTGTGAAACTCAGAAAAAGTTACTGTCTTATCACAAACTATTTTGTTTGTTAACTATATTAGTAACCAAAATCTACATTCCTTCTTCCATAGGAAACAAACAACAACAAATGTTCACTTTAAGTTTTTGTAAAACCAAAAGCAGAGAGCAAAAGTCACACTAGGATTTTACCCAGGATTTTAGAGAAACTTTATGCTAAAATAAACTATAGGAATTTTGAATACCATAGTGAAGTAGCCTTTTTCATCCACTGAATTATACCATTATACCACCCATAAAATTTGCTATTTGACATAGTTCTAAATCAGTCACTAAATGGAAGTGATGTTCTTCTATTTCCATCTAAAATACAGGATAAGAGAAAAAGGAAAAAAAACAGCTCTTACTCTTTCTTACCCATTAAAAACTTCACTTTATTCCTCCCCTTTTTATTACACCCATTGGAGTCCTTTGAAACACTGTGTAGGCTGACCATCTTCAGTGCAAAAAGGCCGAATAGAAGCACTATTGATTTGGTACTTGCCTTTCTTCTGACATCCCAGGGGAATACCACTTTAGGAAGCTGACGGCCTCAGTGGTTCCCAGGCACTGACCATACTTACACTTGTGGGTCTGATGCCATCCCACTCCAAGTCAATGGCCCACTTTGTATCAGTCTCCTAATAAATGACCACAGTTATTTGGGATCTAGTGATTCCAGAGGACTCTAGAAAGAGCTGAGAACACCATCAAATCCCTGGCTCAGTGGGCTAGAGACTAGAACAGAGTCCAGAGAGGAACACTAACCAGGACCTCAAGGCAGAAAGTCAGATGTTACAACTGAAAAAAACAAAGTGAGTATGAGCCGTGTGCACCCAGGGCACCACACTGACCCATGATTCAGGGTGACTAGATTGAGCACCAAAAGAGGCCAGTCATAAGCCACACGCTGTGTAGGAATGACTTGTCCTGTACTAAGTAGAATAAACCCATAGATGCCAGGGCCCAGCTGAACTGCGGAGGAAAGGCACGGTCTAACCACTTTTGTCTGATAGGTGAACAGATAGACTTATATTTAGCATATTTTGGTTCATTATTAAAATGGGCATTAGCCTTTTACAGAGGCTTACCATTTCACTTGCTAAGCCGTTCACCCAGTTACTGAAATCAAATGAAAAAAGATGACATCACCACTGAGCTCTGGCTCTACGTCAGTAGCAAATGATGAGAGATTAAATTGGTAAACAAGCAGGTAAGTCCTTTTGCAGAGGTATCTTGTTTCAAGAATTAGATTTATTTCAGGAACAGGACTATTCACGAAGTTGGCTATTCCAAAAGAGAGTGACTCCTAACAGATAATTGTGGAACTCATTTTAAAACAAGACTAGCAATAAAAATATACTTTTAGATAATTTTTGAAAAAATTATAACATTCTAGCCCAATCAATTCATTTTACTTATGAAAAACCTGAAGTTCAAAGAGATTCTATTACCTTGTCAAATAAATATAATTAACCATGTTTACTAAATTTTTAGAAGACTGAAAATAATCACATAAAATTGAAAACACTATAAAAATGTAAGGTATTGTTGTTATTACTATTTATAAGTAGATATAAACTTGTAAATAGCTTGAGAATGGTCAAATTGAAAAAGCAACATGAAAAAGCAATTAAAAGATTCTACTTCCAGCCAAGATAAATAAGGACCAATTTATCCTACCACCTGAAACAACCAAAAACAAGAAAAATACACAAAACAACAGTTTTTAAGAACTGGCTGTCAGGCAATGAGAGATGAGAGATAAAAAACAATTGCCCAGATTACTGCCTTGAGAGATTTTTCTAAATCATGCCACAGTGAGCAGGAACATAGGCAGAGACGAGCTGACTCCCTGAGCTGAGAACACAATGCTGAGAGTCTGGGAGGACCAAAGCAGCTAGCTCACAGTACGTGCAATTAACAGTACATTATATATTAAAAATGCAAAAATTAGTATAATTAAAGCCATATCAATAGAAACGATCTAATACTAAACAGAAAGAAAGAATTTAAAAAATGAGCAGAGCATCAGTGAACTTCAAGCAGCCAAATATATGTGAAATTTGGAGAATGAAAAGTAGAGGAGAGAGGGGAGGATAGAAAAACAATATTTAGAGAATTAATGACCAAATGTTTTACAAATTTGGTAAAATCTATAAGCTAACACATCCAAGAAGCTAAACAATCTCAAGCCCAAGAAACATGAAGAAAACTACACCAAGGCATATCATAATCACATTGTTCAAAACCAGAGACACACAAAAAGATTTTGAAAAGCAACCCGAGAAAAAGAATTATTACATACAGAGTAAGCAAACTAAGGGTGAGAGCATATTTCTGTTTAGAAGTGGAAAGGGTGAGGAGACACACTTTCACAGGACTGAAAAAATATATATAAGTCAATCTACAGGTCTACAGCTATTAAAAATATCTTACAAAAATGATGGCTAAATAAAGACTTGTTCAGACAGGCAGAAGTTGAAGTGTTTCACCATGGGAAGATCCACACTAAAAGAAACATTACAGGAAGTTCTCCAGGTAAATAAAAACTGATACCAGACAGAAATGTGGATTTACTTAGAAGAATGAAGAGAACCAGAAATGTAGCTACAAGAGTAAATCTATCCATTGAAAATATCCTTTAAAAGCAAGGATCAAAAAAGGCATTTTAAGATAAACAGAAGCTAAAAGAATATCTCAGCACCAAATATGCACTAAAAGAAGGAGGGAGTATATTCTTCAAGCTGCAGGGAAAAAAAAAAGTGCTACCCAACAGAAACTCAAACCTACAAGAATTGAAGAACACTGGAAATGGTAAATAAGTGGGTAATAAGAAGACTTATTTGTTGTTCTTGTAATTTCCTGAAACAGACAACTGACAATTTAAAGCAAAAATAATAGTATCCAAAGGTGCACTTTTTACTTTAGAAGTAAAAGTATCACAAAAAATGACACAAAGGATGGGTGGGGTGGGAAATACAATCAAACTATTATAAGGTTATTTCATTGAGAAGTGGTAAATGTTAGCTAGCCACTAGCCTACCATTGATTCTAAACAGACTTTATAAGTTTTAGGCCTAGAAAAACTACTAACAATTAATAAAAAAGTATACTGAAGAAGCCAATAGATCAAATAAAATAGATACTGAAAAAATATGTCATTAATTCACTATTAAGAAAATAGTAAGGTAAGCCACAGACTGGAAGCAAATATTTGCAACACATATATTTGTAGAAAGGGCTTATATCAATATAAAGAACTCTTGCAACTTAATAATAATAAGACAATTTAACAAAGAAACAGGAAAAGATTCAAACAAGCAAAAGAAGAAATACAAATGGCAACAAGCATATGAAAAGTTGCCCAAGATCACTAATTATCAGGGAAAAAAAGGCAGTACTAAGTATCTGAGGTGATGATACATTAACTAGCTTGAACATGGTGATTATTTCACAAATACATGTATATCAACATGCAAACTTTAAATATATACAGTTCTTAATTGTCTAATAGATCTCCATTTTTTAAAAAAGCACAATGATAAACCACTTCAAATCCATTCATATACCTAATATGTGACCCAACACTTTTGCTCTTACCTACTTAATCAAGAGAAATGAAAATATTTAATCCATAGAAATAATTGTGTTTGAATATTGATAAAAGCTTTATTCATAATAACTAAAAACCACAAATAATCTGAATGTACATTAAAAGGTGAATGGATAAGCCAATCGTGGCACATTCATTAATAAAACTGCTCAACAATAAATAGAAACAAACCACTGAAAAGCACAGCAACACGAATCAATCTCAGTAACATTTGCTGAACAAAAGATGCTAAGCACAGAAGAGCACATATTGTATTATTCTGTTTACATGAAATTCTAAAACAGATAATATTAATCTATAATGATAAAAATCTAAGCAGCAGTTGCCTGGGACCAGGGCACGGGTGACTGACTGCAAAGAGGCAGGAGGGAAATGTCTGAGTTTCTGGCAATATTACATATTTTGATTAGAAAGGCAGTTACACAAGTGTACACATTTGTCAAAACTCTTTGAAGTGTACACAATTCGGTACACTTTATAGCATGTAAATTATACTTCAATAAAGTTGATTTTAAAGAAAATGTAAGTGTGCTCAGAGTAAAACATTTACAACAATGGTTCTTATCCATGCTTCAAAAATAAATAACTCTTTTATCATTTTGCCTCCCCAAATTTCAGTGTCTTGATGTATAAAATGAAGCATTTGCAGTCAATGTAAGCTCCCTTCCATTTGCACAGCTTTTGAACAGTTTCAAATGGTAAAAATCACTTAAGTCCATAAATTCCTGTACCTAGTGTTATCTGTGTACGTATACATATATAACTATGTGTGTGTGTATACATTCATATAGCATGTGTAAGAACACATATATACAAATATATGTATTCATATATATATACACATATTTATACAGAGTACAAAAAACTAACTGCCTTTTTATGTAGCATGCTAACTTAATGGTATTTATATTTTAAAATACCTACAATACAGGTTTATTTCATAATTGCAAGGCTAATATGTTGTTTAATCTTTGCAATCATTCAGTGTGAGTTAAGAATTGCTTCTTACTACTGCATTATTATAAAAAAGACCACTTTTGATTTCTTTGGTATTCTTACAAATCCAGATGAGATCACAGTTTCAGCACAACAGTCTTCTTGAACAGTCCCACAGCTTAGAATGAGTGAGCATAATCCAACACATACTGACTTTCTCAGAATCACAAGAAACGTTTAGCACACTTCACCACCATCACTAGTCATCATTTACTGAGCACAGATTATTCACAGGACATCAAAATGAAGTAAGTCCTAAAACAGTAGAGCAGTGATTCCTGAACTTGCCTGTTCATAAGAATCGCTTGGCCCCTCCCCCGAGAGACCTAGGGAGTACCAACCTCTGCAAAGAAAGCCTGGGATCTACTTTTAAGTATGGCCCTTCCTTACACTACCCAACATACAATGACCTTTCAAGAGCAGACAAACATGAGAAACACTGGCCTAATATGAAAAACGGTAGAATTTACCTCCGAGTCTGGATGGATCACTTCTCAGAGACATTTGACACATTTAATGTGCTCAGATTTGAATTATCTCTTTCTCTAAGTTTTGCCCGTCATTAGAGAAGAGAAGGTGGGTGGTAAATTATAACCAGATAGCCAGATTCTGGGGCCAAGGGTGACATCACTGGGGTGTTGTTCTGTGTTATAAATAAGTGTACCCAGGTCTATTATTGTCAAACAATCACCTGTACATGGAGCAGCTATATCAGCCTGGGCCCAGAACTTCAGAATAAATCATTATATTTCTCATCCAAAATAGCCAGAATGTGAATTTCCAAAGCAAGAGTCTAATGTCAGCAAATGTGCTGGTGGACTTTGGGCAAGTGTCTGATGGCCGACTATTTGAGCTACGTGGAGTCACCTTGAGAGTCAGCAGCAGGCTGGCTGACAGGTTCAGAAGACAGCTCATTTAAAACATCATTTTTTAAACCTACATTCTTAAAGCCTTCTAGACAAGACTCAAATCTGATCCAAAAATAACTGTAGCTGTCACCTCTCATTTAAAAGGCAGACAATAACCTCATTTTCCAGCCCTCCTGTCACTTGAAGGTGGTGTATCTTTCCATAATTCAATGACCTCTCAGCATTCAGGTTTCCTCAGGAGCCTGGAAGTCATTACAAAGAGCAAATACAGCAGATTGGAGGTCAAAGAACAAACTTAGTCCACCAATCCAGTGGGAATCAATACAGCTTAGTCTCCTCAAAATCTCTGTTCTCAGTTTCCTATGTCAGTTTACCAGTGATTAAGGAAACAGGAAGTCACTAGAAAGCAATGTGTATATCCAAAAAAAATATGTGTGCCAGCCACTCTGACTGACGTCAGTGGAGCAAGAGTACAGAGGAGATTTCAATACTCTGAAACTGACATAGGGACATTTTGGCCACAATCCAAGCTCTCCCTCTTTCTGGTTTACAGATGAACTGTTTCAGAGGGGCCAGTTGGTCCAATCCCAGGAAAACGTCAAAAAACAGCATACCAGGAAATGTAGACAATATCCAAAATATTATCTGTGGAATCAGCTGAAGCTTTTTTTGTTATAAAAGTTCTGGAAATTCTTTAGTAAATGTGTTAGTAACATTTTTTAAATATCTGAACCTGTTCAATTTTTCCTACTTCTGTGATTGCTGGTTGGTCAGTCAGAACTTTCTAATTCACTAATTCCCAAACCTAACTGATTGCCAGGTTTTCTTTAAAAAGACATATTCCAAGCCTCGCCCTAGTTCAGTGTTCTGGGATAAAATCCAAGAATATGTGAAGTTAGAATCCTCTTACCTGACAAAATTATAACTAGCATTTAATTTATTCAATACAAAAGTTGCAAATCAATGGAATCAAGAGAAAAAATGGCACAAGCACATCTTTAAAGTACAACAGTTGATATGAAACTAAAACATATAAACATATTCATTTGACACATTTCTGATGGAAAGAAATGTTTTTTCAGACATACTGACTGGACAGTAAAGCTCTCTTCTGCATGCTTCACACCCACAAGGCAGGTACACAACTTCCAGCTTTAGTTTCTTAGAAACAGAGCAAGGACTTAAAGACACTTGTAAGGATACCTGAATATAAGCTCTTAGATTTTAACAACTTTAATCAGTTTCCTTGTCCACATACAACAATAAACAATAAACAAACAGTATTGCTCTCATCTAACTCATTCTACCAATATTCATTACTTACATTGTATCTTTAGCAGGTATAGTAACAAACACAACAGTGTCCAAATGCTTTGGAAGACTCAAGGACAGGCTACCAGCCAGGGGCAGGTAGCTTGCTGTGGTCACTAGTCAGTATGTTCTATTGGGGTAAAGAGAAAGTTTGGTAAAACCAGAGTGTGCTGAATAAAGGCTCATTAACAGACTCTCTACATTCAGGATCATTTCTTAAGAGCTCCACACACAAGAGGAGTAGGACAATTGTCTGAGCCTGGGCAATACTAGCATACACCAGGGCTTCTCCACCTCAGACATGCATACAGATTCCCTGAGAGCTTGTTAAAAGGCAGGGACTGGTTCAGTGTGTCTGGGGTGGTGCTCAAGCTTCTGCATTTCCAACAAGCTCCCAGCTTGTTAGTAATCTGGGTAGGGAGGCTCTAAGGAGATCTTTATTATGTTGCATGAATTTGTTAATAAAGAGGAAAAAAAACAAGATTAATTGTGCTAGCAAAATTGTAGTTGAAAGTGGATATTCTTACCTTCTAATCTAATTTTTTAAATATTATCAAAAATATTAAATAACTTCTTTTAAACAGAAGAGTTTATTAACTAATCATTGTCAATAAGTGTTAAGATCTTTTTATTTCTTTCCAACTAATCATTGTCAATAAGTGTTAAGATCTTTTGATTTCTTTCCAACTGTTTTGGGGACTGAAGTTTCTATTTAGCAGAAAGAAGTTTTACAGAGCAGCAGCGGAATGTATTTTCATTTTCTGTGGATGTCAACATTACCAATTCTCTTTTTCTGTTCCCACAGTGAAATAGAAATTGAACTATTTGCCCTTGAAAGTTTTGGCTTCCAGGGAACAAAATGATATTTATAGAAAACTTCGTCAGGATACCTTCTTCTAACTCTGTTTTTTAATACTTGCTGTAGAGTCTGGGTTTAGCCAATGACAGTAGCTAACACAAAGCCCAAATGAACGATTTCTTGGCAGTCAACAGCGCCTTAATGAATCACAGTAGGAAAGACAGCAGCGGGATTTGACAGAGGGGTGAGCAATGAAAGTAGAGCAGCTCTCACAGGATTTTTCACAGGTAGTTTATTTCAACTCTCAATACTATCACAAAAGAAATTTTTAGTCAGAGTCCCATGTCCTCCAGTTGTTATGGTTCCTGCCATGATTGACACTTGATGTAACCCATTTTTGGCAGACCATGGTATGACTCTAATACCAGCAACCAAGTTTTGCTCATGATGTGACCCCCCCCCATCAGACAGGGTTATGGGAGCTACGGGAACAGGTATCTCTGTAAGGAGCGTTTGCTCCATGTGGCCTGAAAGAGCAAACCTTAACCTGAATGCAGGGAGAGAAGCTGGTCTCTGTAGAGGTTAGGAGCACAGTCCTCGGTTGTCAAAAAGCCCCCTGGCACCAGCGTCCATCACCTATGAGCAGCTACACATAGCTTGGGCCTCCCCACAGGCCAGGATGCTCAGTGCCTCATCTTTAAAGGCCATCATTTACCAGAGGAAATCCACATCAAGGCTTTAAACTCCCACAGAAAGAGAAAGTGTACTCTAAAAGCACACAAAGCAATTCTTTTTAAAATTATGGCTAGCTTTTTAGGGAATAGAAGAGACAGAACAGGAAGGCTACTATATGGGCTGTTATTGGTTAAGTGGAACATGACAGTCATGCCCCTATTTCCATGTGTTTTAAAAATACCCAAGCACAAGAGCTTCAAGTATTTTTATACTGAGTGATGGAGATGTTGCTTGCTACTTACTCAGTGTCCAACTTGTAAAATACTACTTCACTATAATATGTAACACAGGTTTGTTTGTGGTCTCTAAACCATGTAATTATAGGGAACACAGGTCTAATCTTTTAGATGCCAGAGACCAGTTTGAGAACATGATGGAATCTCTGAACCATTTTCCCAGGACATAAAACCAACTTCTGCGAACAACTTCCAGGGGCTCGTAAGATGCCCTAAAGACTGTCTTCCTCTACAAGGCTACCAAGTTACATATACTACAGCAGGGGTATTCTCTGAGCCTTGCCAAAGGAAGTGGTGTGCGTACGGAACACTGTAAGCTCTGGGTAAAAAGCCCAGCAACTTCTGTCTCACTCAGAAAACTCTCTGCCGCCAGCCCCCAATGCCAGGAAAACACTTGGGAGGTAACAGGAGTCACCCACTGTGAAGTTCTGATAGCCACCAGCTTCCTGTGCTGGGGCCAAGGGAATGGGCTTCAGTTATCTGAGACAGTCCATTCGGAGCCAGCTACGGTACCCACTTAATTGTTCAGTATTTCCCCATTCGGAAACTGCTCCTCAGTGGCGTCATTGCCAATCTGAATCATGCAAATGAGGATGTCATATCCTCTGACTCACAGTGCTTCATTTCATTGAAAATTATTTTAAAGACTGCAAGCAGAGTTGGTCTTAGCTCAGATCTGACTTTCAAAATACATCACTTTTCTCACAGAGATCTAGCTGATGCACAGGGAGCCTGAGGAGCATGTACCTCCGCCTGCAGGGAAGTGCTCCGCTGCTGAGTGGCTGCAGTCCCATGTCCTTACCAAATTTGGTGCAGCAGCTAATAGTCCATTTCCGTGTATGTACTTCTCTCCCTATTTTCCCCAAGGGAAGGGCGAGTCAGGATATGCACGCATAGCATGCAGGACTGAAATAGCCTTATTTAAGCAGTTCAGTAGCTATTAAATGAAATAACTTGGCTTTGTCCATTTTGAACACCAGGATCTACTTTGCACTGGTTAAGCAGCATTCCTCCAGGCCAACTACCTCTGCGCTCTTGTGCTCTATACTGAAATCCTCTGCAGGGAGCATAGTGATTATGGAAAAAAGACATTAAAAATAGGATTTGAGTTCCAGTGGGGTACTTGTGTGACTTAGTAGCTGTGTGAACTTAGGCAATATATTGAACCTCTCTGGGCCTCAATTTACCCCGCTATAGAAGGGGAGTGATTACAGTACCTATCTCCAAATTGTTGTGTGGATTAAATTAATTAATATAGTACATGTAAAGTTCCTAGATCCATGTGGGGCATATATTAAGTACTGAGTGATGGTTAGATTGTTATGACATAAACTATCCCTGACACATTTCTCTCAGAGTTAAAGCTACAAGAAACATGTATTGTTTTTAATTTGCAGGACAAAAGACAGCATGGCACAGTCTGGTAGCTCCTCACACTGGAAACTACTGTAGCAGTTCTAAGTCAGCCAAGTTCAAAAATTCTCTCTTAGCTAAGTGACCTTGGAATCCAGTGTCCTCAGTTACTAGGTGATAATAATTGATTCTTCCTTCTGAGATTGTAATTGCCCTTAAATCAAACAAAGTAGGTAAAGCACTTAGCCCATAAGGAGTAAGTTTGCAGTTGATGTTAGCCATCATTAATATTCAAAATAAATGTAAGCATTAGTGCATACAAACTATGGAATGTGGGCCATTGACATGAATATATTTAAAAACTATTGATATTGTACTTACTGTGGGCCAGGCATGGTTCTACTCACTTCATAAAATAAGAACTCATTAATTTAGTTCTCCTAGCAACCCCAGGAGGCAGGTATTACCTCACCCTATTGAAATATGAGGAAGCAAAGGCCAGGCCATTCCCAAATTTCAGACTCAGGATGCAATCCCAAGCTCCCAGCACAATGCTCTTCCAGCACAGTCCAGTATAACTTTCCACAGTAACAAGACTAACAAGACTGGTCTGTCTGCACTGTCCAAATTCTGTAGCCACAGGGCACATGTGGCAATTGAGACCTTGATGTGGTGAATATGACTGAGGAAAAGCATTTTTTATTTTATCTCAATTAAATTAATTTTAAACAGCCACATGTGGCTCGTGGTTCCCATCTTGGACAGCACAGCCTAGACCACGTGTTGCATCACTTTACTAAAGGGCTAGTCTCACTACAGAAACCTTATCCACACTGCTCCTGTTCCACACTTGTCTACACAGGTTGCAAACCCTTCATGCAGGATCTTTATTACAGCTTTATTTTTTTTAATGGCCTTTCCATACTAAGGTATGTTATCCTTAGTAAATGGGAACTCTGTCTCCAAAACAGTCTGCTAACAATGGCTTATTTTTTAACTCTTTACCATGTGCTCTGAGAAGGACTTCTTGTGCCTGCTTAATACCAGATATTATTTTTAGCCATAGGTCATATGGGGACAGTTTTCTGCACATGCTCATCCCATGTTCCTCTAGGTAAGACAGGAGTTATCTCTTTTGCAGAACCAGCAACTTTCTGATTGGTATCTGGGCTGAAAATGGAGGCCTATTGGACAGCAATAGACATCATGTCACTTTCTATGCAACATCACAGAACTTGGCTTTCCTTTGGTTCTCCAAATTATGCTCTTGCTTTTACTTCTATTTCATAAAATTAACTTCCCAGAGCATGCCATCTGAGGGTAAACAATTGTTCTCACCTCCTCAACTTACACCCTCTTACTCCACTGCTGTTCTGGCAAGTGTGGCCTATACAAGCTCAGAGAGACTCAGGAAAAAAACTGAGAAAGGGGCACACTTTCTCCTAAGTCTATATTGCACTGGAGAAAACAATTTCACTTGCATGATAATATATGAATCTTGCTGCCCCATCTCATTTGGCTTCATCATTTATTCAGTTATCAGCTCTATCCAAATAAGCACCATCACATTTGCATGCTGGACAAAGAGTATGACTCTGTCACTTTAACCCAAATCCCTAGTAAAGCATTGCTTGTAATCAGTATTTTTCCAAAACTGCATTTCCAAAATCACTCCTGGAATAATTTTGCTTAGAGTCCGCATGACAGGAGCCCCACAAATTTGAAATCCTAAACAAATTTTTCAAATAAGGGATATTGATTATCCAGTGATTTCTAAAAGGGAAGTGAGTGGCATCTCCAGGTAGCTCAGCCTGTGTTGCAGGGCTCAGGGTCAACAGAGCAGCTCATGCACAAACCTGCTGCTAAGTCACTTCCTCTCTTTGTTTTCAGACTGGATTTCCAAGCAGAATATTCATATCTCTTCTGTGCATAAACTGACTCAGCTTTGCCACAATTTTGTGAGCAAAGTGGGTATGTGTGTTGTGTGTTTATCTTACTCATTTTTTTATGATAAGGGTGCTGATTTTGAGAGATTTTAATTTCTCTTGTTTTCATTGGGTTCTCTCATCTTTCCCACCTTCATTCCTATGCATGTGTTCATAGGTTATCATTTGTGTGACTTTTGAGACACAATGAATCAAAGGGATTACAGATGATTTTGATACAATATTTCAATATGAGAAATTTGCCTTAGTACTTACCAGAAAGAACAAAAAAATGAAGCTCAGTATGCTGCTCTCAAGAGACCTGAGGTTCACATCATCATAGATACAGTATTTTTTTATCCAGCTTCCATAGATCATCTAGCTCATGCCATGCAAATGGTCCTCTGGCCGAGCTTAGCAAAAGATGTGATCAGAATTTGCATTCACATCTGATAAATGTCGAAAGCTGACAAACATCCCTGCTGGGTAGATTTGTATGGGTATAAACTTTAAACTGATTTTGAAATTCGTCCAGCAAATGAAGCTATGTGAATTCAATTGTGAGTTCAGAATTCTGAAAATGAAAGACACCAGTTTTACCCCCACGTCTTTCATTTTGCAGCATTTTTGTGTAAGCATTATTGCTTATATTGCTGTGGATGTAAAAAGAATTCTCTGTGTTCTTCCTTCTAATTTGATTTGTATCAGTGAAGTCTGTATCAGTTAGAGAGCAATTCTTTCAGTAGAAGAGAAACACAATTCAGAGACATAGAAATGAGGAAATTAAAAACCAGGGGTGATTATTATTGGTTTCTAGAAGGTAAAAGTAGTCACAATTTTGAGTGCCATTTTCTGCCACATTTTATTCATTTTTACATTCCTGAAACCTGAACATGCAGGCAACCTGCTAGATAGTGGGAATACAAGAAAAATAAGATGCAAACCTTGCCCTTAAGAAACTCACTGTCTATGTAGGGAGCTATGATGATAAATATTCTAAAAGAAAGTCTTAAAGGCAATGATAGGAATATGAATCAGGACTGCCCAGAAAGCAGCCTCCAACCCATCAGGCTTCCTGGAGGAGGTGGAATCTGTGAATTGAAGGATAAATAGAAGACAGCTATATAGAAAAGGAGGGTAAGGAGACCAAAGGGACATGAAGGAGGAGAATAGTACACAAGGAAAATTTAAGTATTTCTACATTGCTAAAGGGAAATCTATAAAGTAGAGATTGAATGAGACATATGCCTAGAGAGGTCAGAAGGAACTAGAACTTGAGAGCCTTATTTATAGCAAGTGATGGAAAACATTTTAGGGTATGAAGCAAAGAAAAAGAAATGTCTGATTTTTAAAAAAAATTTATTTGTCAAATGCTTTTTCTGCATCTATTAAAATGATCATGTGTTTTTTGTCTTTCATTTGTTAATATGGTATATCACATTTATTGATTTGCTTATGGTAAAGCACATTGCATCCCAGGGAAAAATCCCACTTGGACACAGTGTATGATCTTTTCAACTAAATAGTTCAATTTAGTTTGATAGTATTTTGTTGAAAATTTTTGCCCTATGTTCATCAGGGATATTGGCCTATATTTTCTTTTCTTATAGTGTGTTTTCCTGGCTTTGGCATCAAGGTGATGCTGCCTCATAAAATTGAAAGTCGTCCTTCCTATTCAATTTTTTGAAAGACTTGAGATGAATTGGTGTTAATTCTTCCTTAGATATTTGGTAGAATGCACCAGTGAAGCTTTCTAGTCCTAAGATTTTCTCTGTTGGGAGGTATTTAATTACTGATTTAACCTCTTTACTAGTTATATATCTGTAACAATTTTCTATTTCTTCATGATTTTAATGGTGTATCAGTTAGCTTGTGCTGTATAAAAAAATTACCCTAAAAACCTAGAGGTTTAAAGACCAACTGTTTACTTCATGATCCCAAGGGCAATTCTTCTGGCCAAGCCAGCTCAGCTCATTCTGCTTGGCTCATTCATGTCCCTGGGTTCAGCCAGCAGGTCAGCTGGTGGCTAGATGATCTAAGATGGCCTCATGTGATGGTCAGAGCCTGCCACAGCTCCTTGGTTTCCCTCCATGGGGCCTCATGTCCTCCAACATACAGGATTGGGCTTGGTCACCGTGTCTCAAGATTCCAGGGCAGCAAGAGCAAAAGCTGCCAAGTCATTGAGGTAGAGCTCACAGTAGGGTTGATGATATGACTATGTTTAAATGTTTCAGAAAGGTAGCTGTTTATGTAATGGTTCATTGAGTTTGAGAAAGGATTGAATCAACATGTAGACCCTGGGGACAACCAAAATGGAGCTAAGGTGGAATCAAGGCTGGCTCCATCAAATGGAAACATTTTCACTCTTAATATAATTCCTGTATATCTGAAACCCTAGTGAAACAGAGAGCCTTAAACAATGAGTATCTGAGAAAAGAGAAGGATGCACTGAAGGCCAGAGGATCTTTGCCCCAATCTTCTAGCTGGGGAAAGCCCCTTGGCTGCTGTAAAGACCCCAGGGTAGGGTGGATCACCACCAAAACAGGACCAAGTTTGAATATCCTGCAGAGCCTGATGGAGAGGACCTGAGGCTACTTATTGCACTAAAAAAATTAAAGTAGTATTTTTTACATATGAGTGAAGCAAAGAAATATAGAGTACACAACTTCTTTAATTTTTATTACCATGCCTCTCTCTCTCCCTAAGATTCAGGCAGCTGGCACCGGACCCGGGACGAGTCCAACGACAATGGTAAGCCTCGTTCAGAGCAGCCACTTCCCTCAGGCAACCACTGCTCTTAACCAGGCAGGGCCTGTCTTCCTGGATCTCTGCCCCTGAGGATAAGTTCTCTCCCAGAAGATCCAACAGTGTCTACTGCAAACAGACCTCTGGTGTCTCTACCACATTACGTGGGACATGGGATATCTACTGCTGGGCGAGTTTCCATTGCAGTGGATGGTCAGGAAAACCTCTCTGAGAAGGCAACATTTCATCTGGGATCTAAACAATGAGAAGGAGCTGCCATGCCAAGCACTAAGGAAGTGTTCTCCCAGGCAAAGGGAACAGCAAATACAAAGGCTTGGAGGCAGTATAATTTGGAGGAAAGTCAAGGGTGAAATCAAGGCAGAGAAAGCAGACTGAATTAAAATTTTCAAAAATAATAGTTTTTTAAATATGAAAGTACATGCCATGTTTGGAAACTAGTAATAATTCTGATGGGCTGAAATAGGCTATGGAGGGAAATAATGCTGAAAAACAAGGTCGGACGCAGTGAAGGATCTTGAGAATCTACACTTTATTCCTCAGATAATGGAAATTAAACAGATGTGTTAGAATGGATGAATGCAGAAAATAGATTGAAGCATAAAGAGACTAGAGGCAGAAGCCCAAATGAAAGATACCAATTCCCCTGGTCCAGTTAATATTGGAAGACAGAATTAGCACAGTGGTGTTGGTCATGGAAAAGAGGAAAGGGAATAAAAAGACATTTCAGAGATGAAATCATAATACGTATAGTAACCAATTAGATATAAGGATTGAGAGAGGCAAGAAGTTGGAAAATTTTTTGGATTCCAAATAGGCAATGGTGGAGGGAGAACCAATAGCCAATATATGGAGGAGCAATTTTGTGAGAAGTGTTTAGTTTGGGTCATATCTGGATGGTCAGACATCTGCAGAGTAGCCAAAGACAAATGTCTGGCCAGCTATTGGGAGATGATGTCTGGTTTGGGGGAAGGAAGGGGTAAAGATGCACATTTGAAAGACATAGGCATATAAATGGGAGTTAAATCCATGGGAGTAGATGAGGTGAGTCAGAAGAAGAAGGAGTTGAGAAAACAGAAGGGTAAGAAGAAGAGGGCAGGGAAGATGAGTAGAAAAGAACCTCAGGGAATGATTTCATTTCAGGTGTGAAAGAACAAAAAAGCCAGCGAAGGCATCACACAAGGGTACATAGTGAGAAGAGGGAAAACCAAAGAACGTGCTATGTCAGATAGAACTGGACCAGAGACGAGGAAGGGGATCAGGAGTGTCAAGAATAGTGCCAGAAGCGGGTAGACCACAGTTGGAATTGTATAATAATTATTTTTGTGGATTGAGTGAATTCTATTCAGGAGAATAGTCAGGGCTCATTGTTGTTCTGAAAATAAACATAAATTGTACCAGTCGATGTGCACAATTTTCTGCTCCAAGGAAAGTTTCTCCAGCTGTCAAATACCAATACTTTTAAGATTTAATAAGGGCCTACTTCACAGTGGATGTATTCCTTTCCCACCTCCCCTTCCCCAATTTCATGCAAATTATGAACAAAGAATATGGCAATTTAATAAATCACTATACATTTGAACTTAGCTATAATAGGAATTTACCAGAAGAGTGATATAAAGGAAAAGCTATAAAAAGTATTAGGCTTATGTTAAGTTGAATTAAGGTTTTTAGGGATATAAGTGAAATAGTAGTTTACTAAAATAGGATGCTTTGAACAAAACAGAGAGTGTTCTGCATGTCTTCTGTATACAACTGATAAAAAGTAGTATTATGCAGTTTCTAACCTTGTCACCTGAATGATCACCTACAAATTTCTAATTGCAAGTTGCAATCTGATCCCAGTCAAACAGTAGGTTTCATTTTTGTCTACACTGTGTAATTAACCAGACTGAGGTAGTAGCTTGCAGAGAGCACTGTCATGAAGGTCAGAGCAGGCCCTTTCAAACACATCATTTTCCTTGGGCTCCCTCTTAACATCCATCACCTCAGAGGATCTCTGCTAATGTCATTACAGAGAAACAGAAAATGAGGTCTGCAATGTTATTGATGTGTCATTATTTTGCAAAAGAGAAAAATCAAATAGAAATTTAAAGAAAAGGGATAGGTGGGAATGGGAAGAAAAACATATCAAAATGTAAAAATCAAGTAAGACAACTTGTTCAGATTCCAACGGTCCACAGCATACCACATTATACCTGTGCCAAAAATTCTCCTTTGGTTTAGGGTAGAAAATTTAATTACCACATTTCTGCGATTTAAGATCTTTGGATTGGATTTGAATAACTGTGTTCCTGAGGTTGCTTCACTACATTTTTTCCTATTAAGGTAGCATTTCTTATTATTCAAGAATTCCTCCCATCATATTTTTAGTCCTCCAAGATCTTAAAATGCAAATAGTGTTTCCTGATTTTATTAAGACATTGACATGAATGTTAGGCAATTATCATAGATCACTGTTGATTATCTATCCAGCAACTCTTCTTTCTTTCCTATCAGAACCATGATTTTATTCAGACATTCATTCCATCCTGTTCACTGGGGAAATCCTGATTAGCCTCAGCCGATCATGGGCATATCCTTGCCCAGGATATTGGTTCCAGCCTATGACTTAAGTTGGCCCAATCAAATTGGACAGAAAAGCTTATATGCTCTCTTTCTCCTGCTAGGCATGAATAAGGAACATGAAGTCCCAGCTGTCACAGAGAATCACCTTGCCCACCTGAGGAGAACTGGTCTTAGGATCAAGAATGACCTAGCAGTTACAGAAAGAACCTGAATTTTCCATACTTCCATTGAGCTGCTGTTCATTTTACCTGGAGCCCATTTTACCCTTTGGACTACTAGAAATGGAAGAAAATAGATTTCCTTTTTGTTTAAGTCATTTGAGCTGGGACTTATTACAAAATACAGCCAAAAGCATAGCAAGTGACTTAGCAATTCTTGAAAATAGCATTGTGTATTTACTTCATTCTTTCCTCACAACTTTGGGTGGTGTATTTCCAATGCTTCTGAGGACACAGAGGCACACTAAGGCCGAATCACGCACCAAATATAACCAAGTTAGGACGAGAACATCCAGGGCCTGACATAACAACAAAATATGATAATCCTTTAAGACACACAGCTTCCTTTGGCACTGGCTGCATACTTCTCATCTCACAATCAATGAGATTCAATGTTCACAAGCACCCAAATTCCTCTATTTTGCCTCATCCCTCTAGTACCACTTGAATCCAAATCACGATAATTATCCCTCACCTGAATCCTTTTAATTATTTTCCAGCTGCTTCTATTGTTGCTCTAAAATTTGTACTTCCCACAATGGCCACAGTAACCTTCCTTGAACATAAGCCAAATAATATCACTTATTGAGCATCACCTTATATCTTCCACCAATAAAATCCAAGCTGCTTACCTTGGTTTATAAAGCCCCACATGATCTGTCCCCTCCATACCCCTTGGACCCATGTCTGACCAGTCTCTCCTTCATTCACTAGACACCAATTACACCAGCTTTCTTTTCTACTCTTTGAACACCTCACCCTTGTACCTAAATTAAAGGTCTTTGCCAGTGATTCACCCCTTCTAGAAGATTCATCCCCTGAATCTTTCAGTGGCTAATGTCTTCTTTTAATTCATATGGTATTTTAAATGGAACATTCTCACAGGAACTCCATCAATCAGTGAAGCTAAAATACCTCCTCAGTCAACTGTTTATTACTTCTTAACATGTCTTACCACCTGACAATTTTCTTATTTATGAAGAAATGAAGGCATCCCTGATTCTGTAGATAACTCAGGTCCTTAATAACTGCATGTCTTTGTGTTTAATTCATTCACACAATAATAAGGTTTGAAGCCCTACGTGTTGCTAGGACTAGGTCTAACGCATGCACTAGCAATGGAATCAGATACCGATGAAAAATTGTGCAAGCCCAAATGATCCTAAGAAAATGTGTCTGCTTCCATAATTAACAAAGAAAAGTCCAAACTAGCTTGTCTTTTGGAGTCATTAGCTTTAAGTCAGAGGGACCAGAGAGACAGGACAGGCCCAGACATTGACCAACATTCAAACTGTGTTGACCAGTTGGAACTACTGCCAACCAATGAATGGTATGTAAAAGTAATGAACAAAAACAATACAGCAGTTGTCAAGAGATCAGAAAGTAGAGCAACCACAAAAAGGAAGGTCAGATGAAACTGAGAAAACATGTGGGTTTAAATCATAGAAGATGTCTCGCTGCCTTCCTATTATAAGGCACCCAGAACACATATGGAAAGAGCACTGAGTTAGTTACCTGTTATGATCCATATCCTCATAAGCCATTAATTTAGTAATTTTAAATAGAGCCCAAAATTTTGTGCAAGTAGGTATAGTCTTTGCCTGCACACACCCTGAAAAGTGGGTATATCCACTAACTGCTTCCAATGTTAACTCCACCAATTTCTTTCTTTGCTTAATTACTCACTTTGGAAAGAAGGGAGACTGAAGGTTAGCCTCATGCAGATGAGGGTCTGTTTGGTGGTGGAATACGCACAAAAGTTAGAGATCTATGAAGGTGGGGGTTTTTTTCACCCAATTCAAGGAAAGCATGAGAATTGTTTCTGAGTAAAACTTCAAATAGAACTTGCTAGGACTAACTTTCACCTATTTAAAAGGAATATAACATGCACTTTTAGCATAATTCTCTTAACCTCTCATTTTCCTAGAATCACAGTGCTGCCCAAATCAAAACCTGGATCTAAGTTTGAACTTCCTGGAAAAGGTAAGTGAAGTCTGCTTGCAATTCACAGTTTTAATATAAAGTACTCAATTTTAGAGAAGTGGTTCTGCACATTAGGTTAATAGGTTAGCTGTTCTTTGAAACAAGATTACTGTAAAATTCTGAAAATACAAGTTTGGCACTTAGAATTCTTTATGCCAACTCTAAGAAATGCTGAATATAAAAGCCAATTTCCAACTGCTTACTTGAGTATCTGTTTTACCCAGGCATGTAAAAGATAATATACTTACTAAAAACACCATCTTTTAGTTTCATCACTTACTTCTTGCTGCATAAATATCCATCTTTAGAGTTTATTGAACTCACCTGAAAACTAATTCACTCTGAAGTCAAACATTTGCCAAAAAATTTCAGATCAATAGACAAGTACTGTAGAAAAATTACAGGTGTTCCTAAAGCAAGTTGTGTACCTAACACACCTTAGAAATATCTTTTTCTGTTGAAATATTACATCAAGAGTTCTGCATTAGGGAATATCCAAGCTCCTTGCCTTTCTCTATTGGTCTCTTCTATTTTCCACCAATTTCCATGAGTACAATAAGCTCATCTTTTGGAATTTGTTCTTGACAAACCAGCATAGAGAGAAAAATGAACAAATTTAAAACTATTTTGTTAGCGGCAATTGCTTGTAACCATAATAGTGTCTAAATGCATAAAAATTCTCTATAAATAAGAAAAAAGTGAATTTCACCCTAAGTAGTTTTAAAAATAATCCATTTGAATTCATCAAGAAGGGTAGGAAATACATTTTCTTTTTCAAATCCATCTCAATTTAATTAAAAATTCTTTGAGGGCAGGAAGCAGCTCAGACCAGTGGATGAAACAGTGGAGATTTGAAATCAGACAGATCAGTATAGCAGCCCAAGTATTTGAACCACTTTATGGCTTCTTCCAGGTTTCTTTTTCTCTCTAGGCCTGAAATTCCCATCTGTAAGATAAGGATAATAATATATACTTGACAGGGTTGTGGTGTGAATTCAAGATCTAAGCGTCTGATTCATAGTGACCTCTCAGTGAGTGTTTGCTCTCTATGGAGGTCTGACCCAGCTCAGGCCTTGGCATAGTGGATACTGAAAGAATATTTCTTGAATAGAATAAAACTGAATACTGTATCCATGCTGTGAAATACGTATTTTTGTATAAAGAATAATTACAATTAGCAGGGCACTTTTCAACATGAGATTCTTCTAAGCTTTCAATTGCTTCCAATTCTTCAGTTGTATTTATCCTATCTTACTGTTCACTCCTAAACCAAAATGGAAAATTAGTGCATGATTACACCCTATTTAAATGTATGAAAAGTCACATTTTATATACCATCTGGGTTTGGTCAGGAAAACGAGGTCAGTACCAGCATTATGGGGGAAAATAGGTGGAATATAGAAATTAATACTACACAAATACAGAGGATACAGCAGTGAAGGTTTTAGAAGTTGGGGGCTGGATTATCTCTCAGCTAGGAAAGGGATAAAGCCATTTATCCCTGGGAAGTTTGGGAAGCGGCCACAACCGTGAAGTGGGACCTTGCGGAGAGGTCTGGAAACCACGTCCTCCGCCACAGCCTAGAGAAATCACGGTCTGGGCAAGTCCGAGGAAGTGCCAGAACCACTAAGTGGAGGCTTGCGGAGAGGTCTAGACACCAACGATGTCTAATGATCAGGACCTTCCCAAGGTAACAGCTCCCACTTCACTTCCACCTTCCAAATCTCACCCAAGTTCCTCTCACTGACAAATTCTACCCCAGTCCCCCTCAGAGATGGGGATCTAGGGAAATGTGATTCTCTGCTTTAGGAGTCGGTGATGGTGCCAAGTTGAAAAAACCAATCTGGCACGGTCCATACAATACCCTTGTTAACTCACTAACTCAGCCTCCATCCCATAACTATAACCATCTTTAACTTCCAAATGAGGACAATGATATCATGCTTCCACCTGAAGTAATGCAACTACCCTTCACACAACCAAAGACCTGCTAACCCCTCAACAAAAAAGACAGACAAAAAGTTCACATGACTGCTAATTCTTTAAAATACAAGCAAAACAAGCCCATTGTCTGAGGCAATGAGGAAAAGAATCTCAGTGTAGGAAAGACCTAGGTTTAAGTCCTAGCTCTCCTATTTGACCATTTATGACCCTTGAAAAACTACATACCTCTCTGGGCCTTTATTTCCCCAACTGAAAAAGGAGAAAACCTATCTTCTAACACTACTGTAAAAATTAGCAATGTGAAATGGCTAGCTCATAGGAAGTGCTCAGCAAGTACTAGCTTTTATCAATATTCATTTTACATGGCATGAATAAGTTAGCATTTCTTGCTCAACAGTATATGAAATTGTTTTCAAACCCGAGTAGTTATGTGGCTGCATATTGTATAAACTTTCTCCAACAAACTTTAGCTGAAATTTTCAAACTTAAGTTATCAATTTCTTGTTCTTGCTCAGTCTAAATATAAAGATACAGAAAAGTAGTTAAACAGTCAAAAGCTGGGAGCAAAATCTAAGAAAAGGAAAGGCTAACAATCTGGATTATATACAAATTGTAACATCAGCTCCTGAACAATAGGAAATTAACTGTTTACCAAAAAAGGCAGCAGTCCTGTTGCACCTAAATTATGCCAGGGGTGACTTCAGAGAGGAATTGTTTTTCTCTACTACAAAGCTCTAACCCATAGGTTTGTAACTTAAGGCTCTGACTACATGTCACAGTAGAAAAATCTCAACTCAATTATCCTACCAGAAAACACAAATTTATTGACACTGGCAGGCTACAACACCATGAAAAATTATAACTGGAGAGAAAAGGGAAAAAAATCTGTGGAAGTCAGAATACTTGAGATGTATCTCTTTGTAACTTGGATGGTTATTCTTTTATTTGGACAAAGCATACTGAGGGTTTTTCAATGTTTGTACTGCAACTCACCCATATTTATTATATAATATCCAAAAGGCAGCCAGCAGTCCCAACCTTTAAGGCTGCCAACCACAAAAAATTACTTAGCACAACAATGATCTTTCCTAACCATAAATGACGTTATCTTAGGCTGGGCTTCCTAGATAGACTTGGACTGAAACAGCTCTTTATCCAAAGGCTATTGACTGTGTAACATACATATTGAGAGGGGGGGAAAGGCAAACACAAAATGTAAGTAAACTAAATTAACTCTTAATATAGCTCAAATTTTGAATAAATGCGGACATGGACTTTTTGAATGGTAGTCTTTTGAGTTAAACAAGCCATTTCTTGCCATGTGTGTGCTCTGTGTGCAAAAATCCTAGATAGTGTAGGATGCCTAAAACTATGTTTATAATTCCAAAAAATCAAGTGCATGCCAAATAAAGGTTGTATAGAAAAATCTCAACTAAACTCAGTATAGTATTTGGCTCTAATACTAAAATAACAAGACTTATGAGAAAAATATTAGAGCCATGCTACTCAAAATCCAAACACTTCGAAACCAGAGTCTCTAGAATAACCCTATAATTTTTGGACATATCGAAGGGCTGCAAAGTTTTCCACCAATAGAGGAGACATATACATCTTCTTCCCACTGTTCCTAATTTTGCTTCCTGGAAAACTGGAAAAAAATATTTTTCTACTTGGTAAGATCTTCTAAAATGACACCATGTTTTCTTTCTTCTAAACTAAAGGCATGCAATTTTTTAATGTAAGTTTCAAACTTTCTTTATTCTGTGTGCCTTTCCTTGAAAAGCTTTCAGTTTATCACCTTCCAAGTGTGGCATCCAAATGAAGTGTGATGAATGACGTGAGATCTGTCTGGTGGACTGTTATTACCTCTCTGTCACCTCCTTGTCACTGTGCTTATCTGTTCATGAAGCTCAATATTGAATTTGGTTTTAAGCAGACATATGACATCGTTGAGATGACACAAGCTTATGATTGACAAAAATCTAGTTATTTCATATAAATTAGCGTTACTCCATATCTCGTCCATTCCATGTTTGTTCAGTTGATTTTTAAATTTACTGTAACACAATGCATTAACCCCTGTTACATTTCTTCTTGAACCTGGTCCTTTATTTCAATCTAATTCTAGATCTTAATTCTGAATTCCAACATTTTAGCTCAACCTCCAAAGTCCACATTAACTCCATGTTCCTAAGCACATCAGCATAATCTCAAACACCAGATGCACATGAACAGGCTGGTATATCTGTAACATTTTTCTCATCAATCAACCTAGAAACTCTATTAAACACAGGAATTTGGGAAATTTGAAAGGTCTTGTTCTAAATGAATTCAGAATCACTCCAAGCAAACACTTCAAAGAAATCAAAAGATATCTCTTAATTAATTGCTGGAGTATTTCATCCCAAACTGATAATGAAGCTCATCAATCCATAGTATTCAAAACGCATTGTTTTAATTTCAGAATTTTAATATCTATTTTGACAGCATTCGCCCATTTCTACTTTTTTCAACATCTCTATCATTGTACAAAACATTTCAAAAATGCCAGAGGAAGTCGAGAAGCTCATTGCCATATTCTCTATTCATGAGAAACTATAGAAACCAATGCAGGATTCTCTACCATAATCATATCCACTGGATTCAATATTGTAATATAATCAATATTGAATAGATTGGACTTCAAGATTTTTTGACTATTTCTAACAAAACAGAAATAGGTACTGAAACACTTCAAGCTCAGCTCAGAGGCAGGAATTATTTTTTACAGTCCACTATCTGAATTACTCAGGCTTTGATGTTTATTCTGGATATCTGGTAAGGTAATGCACTTAGATAACTCATCTTTAGTATTATCTTGATTACTTTTGGTCTTTTTCCCTTTCACATAAATTTTTGAATTAGCCCATCAGGTTACACAACATAAATGCAAGCACATAAAAAAGTGATGGAATTTTTTTATTGGGATGGCACTGAATCTAATCAGTTTGAAGAAAATTTAGATTTTGAATATAGTATACCTTTCCATTTATTTAGATCTTTTCCACTTTTTCTCAGTAACATGTTTTCTGTATAGAGGTGTACATCTTTTGATACATTTAATCCTAGGTATTTGACATTTTTGTATTATTGTAAATAATACTTTTAACTTTTTTATCTTTCATTTGTTTTTTTTCCTGGGGTATAAAATAAAACTGACTGAACTAAAATGTAACAACTTTGTTAAACTCTCAAAATAATCTCATAATTTAGCTTTAGGTTCTTGCATTTTCTATCTAAAATTCAATGTCATCTGTGAATAATTACATCATTCCTTCTTGTCTAATCTTAATAGCTTTTACTTATTTTCTTTGACTTCTTGAACTCAAGTACTAACAGAGGACATATTCTACTTGGTTCTAATCTACTATTTTAAGTAAACTTAAACTGTAGGATTTTTGGTAAAAACCTTTATCAGATTAAGAAACTTTCCTTCTATCTGTACTAAAAATCTTTTAATCATAAATTTTCTCAAATCACTATACATATATTTATGATATTTTTGTCTTTTGATCTTTTAATGCATTGAATTATGTGGATTTATCTTCCAAGTATAAACCAGCCATGCATTAAAATCTCATTTGTACATAGTGTAGTTACTTTGGTAAGTAATTATTTTGTTTAAGCTTTTTGGACACTTCTTAATATGTGAAATTGTCCTGTAATTTATCCTCCTTTGATTTGGTATCAAGGTTTAAAGGTTTACAAAATAAGGTTGGGGGTTACTACTACTATTTTTTGGAAGGATTTGAAAGTGATTGCTACTAAGCCTTTTTTAAATGTTTGACAGAATTCAATAGGGAGTCCTGGAGTTGTCTTTGAAAGAAGAAATATATTTAATTATGAATCAATTGTTTTAGTTAAAGGACCAAATTTTCTACTTTTTTAGGTCTACATTTTCTTTTTTTTAGTTTTGGTAAGTTATTTTTTTCTAGCAGTAGGTCCATTTCAATTTCTAGGAATAGATCCATTCAAGATAGATTTTCAAGATTATTGCCCTTGTATTGTTCAAAATATCCTCTTACTAACTTTCTAATGTTTGCTGGATCTATTATAATGTCTCCTTGTTCATTACTCAATTTGTTATTTGTGTCTTCTCTATTTTCTTCCTGATCCATCACCCCAGGGATTTACCAACTTTGTTAATCTTTTCATAAAAACTATTGGCTCCTACTGTCTGCATTTGCACTTAGGAGATACTAATGCTTAAGAGAAAGAGCAACTGCTTGTTAGCTTGTAACAGAGTAGGTCAGCTTGGAGAGGGCAGGGAGCAGCCTAAAAAAGAAGAATCAGGATCCTTTAGAAGGATCCAAAAATACTGAAGACTGACCTCACTGGCGGTTGCTCATAATTCATGTGCCTCTGTGGGGAAAAAAAATGTGACAAACACTAAATTGAAGACTCATTCTTCCAGGGTTGCTTTTCTGGGGATACCAACGGACCGATTTTGTTTTTGATTGGTGTATCACACAGTCATCTTAATATGTATCACTTCATGTTCTAGACATATTAATTTTGGTTCTAGGTCTCTAATCCTATTTTTTTCATTAACTTGAATATCCTGTATTATCTTTACAAAAATCACATAGAGAGGTGTTAAAAATTGCCTTCTTTTCTCCCAAAAATGGAAGCACCCTAAAATCTTCAGATTACTGGAAAAGGAGTGATCAGTTAGATTTAATAAAGTGAGCTAATATTAATGTTATTAACTGTTTTATATAATCTCTTCATATGGAGATATTTACAATAAGAAAAATATAAGTAATCCTTAAATACCTTTAATTGGAATGGTCAGTGCAATAATACAAGTGAAAATAGGCCAAAAAAAAAAAACCTTATTCAAGAAAAATAAAAACATATCCATACAGAGACATGCACATGAATGCTTATAGCAGCATTATTCATAATAGTGCCAAACTAGAAGCAACACAAATGTCCATCAGCTGGTGAATGGATAAACTAAATTTGGTATATCCATACAGTGAAATACTACCCAACAATATATTGCAACAAATTACTAATATATGATACAGTATGGATGAACCTCCAAAACATTATGCTAGTCACCAAGAACCACAGATCGTATGATCCTATTTATATGAAATGTCCAGAAAAGGAAAATTTATAGGGACAGAAATAAGATCAGTGGTTGCCTAGGACAGTGGGTGATAGTAGGGACTGACTGTAAATGAGCACTGGGGAGCTTTACAGAGTGAAGGAAACATCCTAAAATGGGGTTTTAGTAATGGTTGCACAACTCTATAGATTTATCAAAAATCATTAATTTACATATTTATAATGGGTGGACTTTTTGGTATATACATTAGACCTCAATAAAGCTATTAAAAATAAAAAACTAACTGTTGGCTTTGTTAGTGTTCTCTATTATAGTTACTATCTAATTAATTTTTGTCCTCATGTGCAGTGTTTAAATTTCTACTATCTTACACTTGACATTCTCTTACTAACTTCCAATGATACTTCACTTACTAATCTTCCTACCTTCTTTTCTAAAATATTTAGCTAAGTCTGTAGATGTCCCCCTAAGTACTACTTCAGTTTTGATCTGCAATGTTTCATTATAGTTTCATTATCACATCATTCATTTTTAAATATATGAAGGATTTCTATTTTTGTTGATTTTTAGGTTAATTGCATTGTGATCAGAGAATCTCTATATATTTCTCAGTCTTCCTTGAGAAGAGCTCTTCCTGAGTCTCTTCCACCTCACCTCCTAGTTTGAAGATCTTCTGCTCATTTTTGCTCCCCTTCTGTGAGGACCCCACATTTCCCTAGCACAGCACTGTAATGACAGAAGTGTTCTATATCTCCACTGTCTGATATAGGAACCAGAAGCCACATGTGGCTACTGAGAAAAACATTGCTAATGTAATCGAAAAACTGTTTTTAATTTTACTTATTTTAAATTAATTAAAGTCATATCCAAATAACTAAGATAACTAGTGTTAGCATGTTGGGCAACACAAGTCTAATCAACTCTTCCTCTCTCTGCTCATCAGGATCCAGTCAGGAAGGAGTGATCTGAACAGAGAGAAGTGACATAAATAATTGTTCACTAAGTTTAAATTTATTAAGTAGAGAAAAAAGAAGGCAGCACAAAAGTAGCAACTGCAGGAAACAGCTTCTTTCCCTACAGTTGCTGAAACAAAAGAAACACTCAAGAATTTTTAAGCTTCGAAGCTTGGGGGAAGGCCCCCATGAGCTGGGAGGGAGTTAGACCTCTAAAGAAGGAAAAGGGGTGAGGTTAGAGGTGGGGGGGAGTACATGGCAGGGAGGGGTCACACAGTGAAGCTGCTTTGGTACGTGTGGGAAACTGCAAACCATATCCAGCTGCCATGTCATGAAGGAGTGTTACTGGGTGATGCTCACAAGAACCTCAAGCAAACAAGGAGGTCACAGGCACCGCCAAGGAGCAAGCTCCTTCTGCCCTGCAGGCTCCCCTTGCGCCCTCTGCTGGCAGAGCCGAACAGGGCGAGCAAAAGGTGCTTTGCAGAGTCCAGGACCTGGCATCACCAAGCTAGCTCTAGAGGATGAGTTCAAAGCCAAGAGCCAAAACTGGCACTCTCTCGTTTGTTTTGCCATTCTCTCCTGCTCTCATACTTTCCCCAAACCCTGTCTAATCTGGTCTCTGGGAGAAAAAGCAAAGCAGCAAGCACGCCTCTGAGAACCTTCCAGTACTTAACACTGATCAACAGTTTTCAAGACCTTTGAATTTCAGTGGGAAACAGGGGAGAGAAATTGGCCCTCAATGAGAGAAAAGTAGTGGAAAATCCACAAAGAACAATCTAATTTAAGGATATGACTCTGCCATACTTTTGCCTACTTTTTTTTCTTTTTGAGAGGGCATCTCTCATATTTATTGATCGAATGGTTGTTAACAACGATAGAACTCTGTATAGGGGAGTCAATGCTCAATGCACAATCATTAATCCACCCCAAGCCTAATTCTCGTCAGTCTCCAATCTTCTGAAGCATAACGAACAAGTTCTTACATGGTGAACAAATTCTTACATAGTGCATAAGTTCTTACATGGTGAACAGTACAAGGGCAGTCATCACAGAAACTTTCGGTTTTGATCACGCATTATGAACTATAAACAATCAGGTCAAATATGAATATTCGTTTGATTTTTATACTTGATTTATATGTGGATCCCACATTTCTCCCTTTATTATTATTATTATTATTTTTAATAAAATGCTGAAGTGGTAGGTAGATGTAAGATAAAGGTAGAAAACTTAGTTTAGTGTTGTAAGAGAGCAAATGTCGATGATCAGGTGTGTGCCTGTAGACTATGTGTTAATCCAAGCTAGACAAGGGCAATAAAACATCCACGGATGCAGAAGATTTCTCTCAAAACAGTGGGGGAGAGGTTCTAAGCCTCACCTCTGTTGATCCCCAATTTCTCACCTAATGGCCCCCCTGCGACTGTGCCTGTCTTAGGTTGTTGCTCCCTTGAGGAATCTTACCCGTCTCTGGCTAACCAGTCATCTTCCGGGGCCATACAGGGAAACGTAAAGTTGGTAAGTGAGAGAGAAGCCTTATTGTTTGAAAAGGTTAGCTTTTTACTTCTTTGCATATTTATGCCCTGTGGCTTCTATGCGCAGCATTTGTCTTGAGGTATCTTTACCACTTGGAGGAATTAGGATACTCGGTAAATTCGATATGAGGCACGAATTCTATTTAAGGGTTGTAATTAGGAAGGAAGAAGAAAAGCTATAGAGGTAGCAGACAGAAGAAAAGATGGGAATATTGATTATTTCTTTTACATATCTTCTTGTAGAGTAACTTAAGCATGTATAGGTTTTAAACTACTAATTAAATTGCGCACACACATTAACATAATAGGAATATAGTTACATAACCAAAGCAGATCTATAATTACCAGCCATCTCCAGTGAAGCCAAGAAAACCAGTTAGGCACCCTGGGCAATTGTGAAAATTTGTCTATGATATGATGGATATTGTCCAACTGTACTTGAACAGTCTGAGAGAAATCAGACAAATTAAAACAGCCCATTCCTGGGAACTGTTCACATCCCATATGTTCTTTTAACAGTAGATAGTCTGTAGTCTCAAGATTTTGGAGCGCTACAACTTTCACTTCTCCTAATTCTTGGTTGAGTTCCAACAGTGTAGATCAAGTCAAATTTGTTGTTTTACTGTATGCACAGGCCAGCTTAGATATCTCCTTCTTCATTCCAATGGCAAGTCCAGGAACTGGTGGGATGAATGCAGCTACAACTGCAGCATCGCCTGGATCTTTGTTGAGATTTTTTGATGATCATCTTCTGGTATGACTCTTCCAGAGAGTGCTGATGTTGGAAGTTCTTCTTCATATCGTATCTTAGTTCATTTTCTGGGTAGCCAAATTAGGCTTTGATCCTCTGTATAAACACAAACAGACCCTTTGCCCACACTTTGATCTGCCCTTTATACCATTGTGTAGAACTCATTGGAGGTCACAAAGGAACGGCTTTTTTTTTTTTAAGAGAAAGGAATATTATCAGAAAACTGTACCTCCATAGCCAATCATCTGACACCCTTTAAGTGATCAAAATTAAGGATATTTAAAGCATGCATTAATTGTTGATTTACAGTTAGTTTTATCCTATCATGGAGTAAACCCCTTTTCTTTCTTTCTTTTTTTTTTATTATTTTAATCTACACTTACATGAAGAGTATTATGTTTACAAGGCTCTCCCCAATACCAGGTCCCCCCTATAAACCCCTTTACAGTCACTGTCCATCAGCATAGCTAAATGTTGTAGAATCACTACATGTATTCTCTGTGTTGTACAGCCCTCCCCTTTCTCCCACTCCCCCATGCATGCTCATCTTAATACCCCCCCTTCTTCCCACCCTTATCCCTCCCTACCCACCCATTCTCCCCAGTCCCTTTCCATTTGGTACCTGTTAGTCCATTCTTGGGTTCTGTGATTCCACTGCTGTTTTGTTCCTTCAGTTTTTCCTTTGTTCTTATACTCCACAGATGAGTGAAATCATTTGGTATTTCTCTTTCTCCATTTGGCTTGTTTCACTGAGCATAATATCCTCCAGCTCCATCCATGTTGCTGCAAATGGTAGGATTTGCCCTCTTCTTATGGCTGAGTAGTATTCCATTGTGTATATGTACCACCTCTTCTTTATCCATTCATCTGTCGATGGACATTTAGGTTGCTTCCAATTCTTGGCTATTGTAAATAGTGCTGCGATAAACATAGGGGTGCATCTGTCTTTCTCAAATTTGAATGCTGTGTTCTTAGGGTAAATTCCTAGGAGTGGAATTCCTGGGTCAAATGGTAAGTCTGTTTTGAGCATTTTGATGAACCTCCATACTGCTTTCCACAATGGTTGAACAAGTTTACATTCCCACCAGCAGTGTAGAAGGGTTCCCCTTTCTCCACAGCCTCACCAACATTTGTTGGGGTTTGTCTTTTGGATGGCAGCCATCCTTACTGGTGTGAGGTGATACCTCATTGTAGTTTTAATTTGCATTTCTCTGATAATTAGCAATGTGGAGCATCTTTTCATGTGTCTGTTGGCCATCTGTATTTCTTTTTTGGAGAACTGTCTGTTCAGTTCCTCTGCCCATTTTTTAATTGGATTATTTGATTTTTGTTTGTTGAGGCGTGTGAGCTCATTATATACTTTGGACGTCAAGCCTTTATCGGATCTGTCATTTACAAATATATTCTCCCATACTGTAGGGTTTCTTTTTGTTCTATTGATGGTGTCTTTTGCTGTACAGAAACTTTTCAGCTTCATATAGTCCCACTTGTTCATTTTTGCTGTTGTTTTCCTTGTCCGGGGAGATATATTCAAGAAGAGGTCACTCGTGTTTATGTCTAAGAGGTTTTTGCCTATGTTTTTTTCCACGAGCTTAATGGTTTCATGGCTTATATTCAGGTCTTTGATCCATTTTGAATTTACTTTTGTATATGGGGTTAGACAATAGTCCAGGTTCATTCTCCCACATGTAGCTGTCCACTTTTGCCAGCACCATCTGTTGAAGAGACTGTCATTTCGCCATTGTATGTCCATGGCTCCTTTATCAAATATTAATTGACCATATATGTTTGGGTTAATGTCTGGGGTCTCTAGTCTGTTCCACTGGTCTGTGGCTCTGTTCCTGTGCCAGTAACAAATTGTCTTGACTACTATGGCTTTATAGTAGAGCTTGAAATTGGGGAGTGAGATCCCCCCTACTTTATTCTTCTTTCTCAGGATTGCTTTGGCTATTTGGGGTCTTTGGTGTTTCCATATGAATTTTTGAATTATTTGTTTCAGTTCATTGAAGAATGCTGCTGGTAATTTGATAGGGATTGCAACAAATCTGTATATTACTTTGGGCAGGATGGCCATTTTGACAATATTAATTTTTCCTAGCCACAAGCATGGGATGAGTTTCCATTTGTTAGTGTCCCCTTTAATTTCTCTTAAGAGTGACTTGTAGTTTTCAGAGTATAGGTCATTCACTTCCTTGGTTAGGTTTATTCCTAGGTATTTTATTCTTTTTGATGCAATTGTAAATGGAATTGTTTTCCTGATTTCTCTTTCTATTGGTTCATTGTTAGTGTATAGGAAAGCTACAGATTTCTGTGTGTTAATTTTGTATCCTGCAATTTTGCTGTATTCCAATATCAGTACTAGTAGTTTTGGGGTGGAGTCTTTAGGGTTTTTTATGTACAATATCATGTCATCTGCAAATAGTGACAGTTTAACTTCTTCTTTACCAATCTGGATTCCTTGTATTTCTTTGTTTTGTCTGATTGCTGTGGCTAGGACCTCCAGTACTATGTTAAATAACAGTGGGGAGAGTGGGCATCCCTGTCTAGTTCCCGATCTCAGAAGAAAAGCTTTCAGCTTCTCACTGTTCAGTATGATGTTGGCTGTGGGTTTATCATATATGGCCTTTATTATGTTGAGTTACTTGCCCTCTATTCCCATTTTGCTGAGAGTTCTTATCATGAACAGATGTTGAATTTTGTCGAATGCTTTTTCAGCATCTATGGAGATGATCATGTGGTTTTTGTCTTTCTTTTTGTTGATGTGGTGGATGATGTTGATGGATTTTTGAATGTTGTACCATCCTTGCATCCCTGTGATGAATCCCACTTCGTCATGGTGTATGATCCTTTTGATATACTTTTGTATTCGGTTTGCTAATATTTTATTAAGTATTTTTGCATCTACATTCATCAGGGATATTGGTCTGTAATTTTCTTTTTTGGCGGGGTCTTTGCCTGGTTTTGGTATTAGGGTGATGTTGGCTTCATAGACTGAGCTTGGGAGTACTCCCTCCTCTTCTATTTTTTGGAAAACTTTAAGAGAATGGGTATTATGTCTTCTCTGTGTGTCTGATAAAATTCCGAGGTAAATCCATCCGGCCCGGGTGTTTTGTTCTTGGGTAGTTTTTGATTACCATTTCAATTTCTTTGCTCGTAATTGGTTTGTTTAACTTTTGTGTTTCTTCCTTGGTCAGTCTTGGAAGGTTGTATTTTTCTAGGAAGTTGTCCATTTCTTCTAGGTTTTCCAGCTTGTTGGCATATAGGTTTTCATAGTACTCTTTAATAATTCTTTGTATTTCTGTGGAGTTTGTCGTGATTTTTCCGTTCTCATTTCTGATTCTGTTGATTTGTGTTGATTCTCTTTTTCTCTTAATAAGTTTGGCTAGAGTCTTATCTATTTTTTTTATTTTCTCAAAGAACCAGCTCTTGGTTTCATTGATTTTTGCTATTGTTTTATTATTCTCAATTTTGTTTACTTCTTCTCTGATCTTAATTATGTCCCTCCTTCTGCTGACTTTAGGCCTCATTTGTTCTTCTTTTTCCAATTTCGATAATTGTGATGTTAGACTATTCATTTGGGATTGTTCTTGCTTATTCACGTGTGCCTGGATCACTATATACTTTCCTCTTAAGACTGCTTTCGCTGTGTCCCACAGAAGTTGGGGCTTTGTGTTATTGTTGTCATTTGTTTCTCTATATTCTTTGATCTCTATTTTAATTTGTTCATTCATCCATTGATTATTTAAGAGCATGTTGTTAAGCCTCCATGTGTTTGTGAGCCTTTTTGTTTTCTTTGTAGAATTTATTTCTAGTTTTATACCTTTGTGGTCTGAAAAATTAGTTGGTAGAATTTCAATATTTTGGATTTTGCTGAGGCTCTTTTTGTGGGCTAGTATGTGGTCTATTCTGGAGAATGTTCCATGTGCACTTGAGAAGAATGTATATCCTGTTGCTTTTGGATGTAGAGTTCTATAGATGTCTATTAGGTCCATCTGCTCTACTGTATTGTTCAGTGCTTCCGTGTCCTTACTTATTTTCTGCCCGGTGGATCTATCCTTTGGGGTGAATGGTGTGTTGAAGTCTCCTAGAATGAATGCATTGCAGTCTATTTCCCCCTTTAGTTCTGTTAGTATTTGTTTCACATATGCTAGTGCTCCTGTGTTGGGTGCATATATATTTAGAATGGTTATATCCTCTTGTTGGACTGAGCCCTTTATCATTATGTAGTGTCCTTCTTTATCTCTTGTTACTTTCTTTGTTTTGAAGTCTATTTCGTCTGATATTAGTACTGCAACCCCTGCTTTCTTCTCACTGTTGTTTGCCTGAAATATGTTTTCCCATCCCTTGACTTTTAGTCTGTACATGTCTTTGGGTTTGAGGTGAGTTTCTTGTAAGCAGCATATAGATGGGTCTTGCTTTTTTATCCATTCTATTACTCTGTGTCTTTTGATTGGTGCTTTTCAGTCCATTTACATTTAGGGTGACTATTGAAAGATATGTACTTATTGCCATTGCAGGCTTTAAATTTGTGGTTACCAAAGGTTCAAGGTTAGCCTCTTTAGTATCTTACTGCCTAACTTAGCTCGCTTATTGAGCTGTTATATACACTGTCTGGAGATTCTTTTCTTCTCTCCCTTCTTATTCCTCCTCCTCGATTCTTCATATGTTGGGTGTTTTGTGCTGTGCTCTTTCTAGGAGTGCTCCCATCTAGAGAAGTCCCTGTAAGATGTCCTGTAGAGGTGTTTTGTGGGAATCAAATTCCCTCAGCTTTTGTTTGTCTGGGAATTGTTTAATCCCACCTTCATATTTAAATGATAGTCGTGCTGGATACAGTATCCTTGGTTCAAGGCCCTTCTGTTTCATTGTATTAAATATATCATGCCATTCTCTTCTGGCCTGTAGGGTTTCTGTCAAGAAGTCTGATGTTAGCCTGATGGGTTTTCCTTTGAAGGTGACCTTTTTCTCTCTAGCTGCCTTTAAAACTCTTTCCTTGTCCTTGATCTTTGCTATTTTAATTATTATGTGTCTTGGTGTTGTCCTCCTTGGATCCTTTCTGTTGGGGGTTCTGTGTATTTCTGTGGTCTGTTCGATTATTTCCTCTCCCAGTTTGGGGAAGTTTTCAGCAATTATTTCTTCCAAGATACTTTCCATCCCTTTTCCTCTCTCTTCTTCTTCTGGTACCCCTATAATACGGATATTGTTCCTTTTGGATTGGTCACACAGTTCTCTTAACATTGTTTCATTCCTGGAGATCCTTTTCTCTCTCTATGTAAGCTTCTATGCGTTCCTGTTCTCTGATTTCAATTCCATCAATGGCCTCTTGCATCTTATCCATTCTGCTTATAAATCCTTCCAGAGTTTGTTTCATTTCTGTAATCTCCTTTCTGGCATCTGTGATCTCCCTCTGGACTTCATCCCATTTCTCTTGCATATTTCTCTGCATCTCTGTGAGCATGTTTATGATTTTTATTTTGAATTCTTTTTCAGGAAGACTGGTTAGGTCTGTCTCCTTCTCTGGTGTTGTCTCTGTGATCTTTGCCTGTAGCTTTGCCTTTTCATGGTGATAGGAATAGTTTGCAGAGCTGGGACTAGTGACGGCTGGAAAAACTTCCTTTCTTGTTGGTTTGTGGCCCTCCTCTCCTGGGATAACAGCGACCTCTAGTGGCTTGTGCTGCGCAGCTGCGCGCAGACAGGGTTTCTGCTTCCTGCCCAGCTGCTATGGAGTTAATCTCCACTGTTGCTGTGGGCGTGGCCTGGCTCAGGCAGCTGCTCCAAAATGGTGGAGTCGCGTTGGAGGGGGAGCGGCCGGGAGGCTATTTATCTCCGTAAGGGGCCTCCCTGCTCCCTGCAGCCCAGGGGTTAGGGTGCCCAGAGATTCCCGGATTCCCTACCTCTGGATTAAGTGTCCCGCCCTGCCCCTTTAAGACTTCCAAAAAGCACCCATCAAAACAAAACAATGACCACAAAAAAATAAATAAATAAATAAATAAAAATTAAGAAAATTAAAAATAAATAAAAATTAAAAAATGGCCACTCATTTCTCTTTATTCTTCGGTGCCAGCCTCAGGCATCCACTCACTGGTCTTGCTTCCCTGTTTCCCTAGTATTGGGGTCCCTATCCCTTTAAGACTTCCAAAAAGCACTAGCCAAAACAAAACAACAACAACAACAACAAAAATGGCCGCTCACTTTTCTTTTGTTCTCCAGCGCCAGCCTCTGATACCCACTCGCCGGTCTTGCTGCCCTGTTTCCCTAGTATTGGGGTCCCTGTCCCTTTAAGACTTCCAAAAAGCACTCACCTCAACAAAACAAAACAAAACAAAACAAAAAAAATGGCCACTCGCTTTCCTTATGTCCTCCAGCACCAGGCCTTCGGTACTCTCTCACTGTTCTTGCTGCCCTGTTTCCCTGGTATCCAGGGCCCCATGCACACACTGTGTCTGCGCTCTGGTCCGGGTGGCTGGGGCTGGGTGTTCGGCAGTCCTGGGCTCCATCTCCCTCCTGCTCTGCCTGCTCTTCTCCCGCCGGGAGCTGGGGGGAGGGTCGCTCGGTTCCCGCCCGGCCGGGGCTTGTATCTTACCCCTTTCACCAGGCGCTGGGTTCTCGCAGGTGTGGATGTGGTCTGGATGTTGTCCTGTGTCCTCTGGTCTTTATTCTAGGAAGGGTTGTCTTTGTTATATTTTCATAGATATATGTGGTTTTGGGAGGAGATTTCCGCTGCTCTACTCATGCTGCCATCTTGGCTCCGCCTCTGTTTTTGCCTACTTTTGATAAAGACCCTGGTAGAGAGAAATGTATTCCACTAAAAGAGAAACAAAGGAAGGGCAATAAATGGATACACAGGCACTGACATCCTCAGGGCAGTAACACAGTAGAAATTGGTGGGGACCGTGGAGAACACATGCCTGTCTAAAGAGGGCAGCTGCTGCCCCATCGGCCAGAAATAGCAATGTGGTAATGTGATTCCAGTGTTCCCAGGTCTCCTAATTGTTTGAGAGATGACAGAAATCTGGATTTTTATATGAAAGCTTCCAATTTCAAAATGTTGGCTCAACAATTTTTTAAACATTGTACAAGCCAAATGAAACACTGTGATGGGCCAAATCTAGCCTGTGGACCATGGTTGGGGACTTCTGCAGTGCAGCATGGAGATAAAAAGGGGTTGCGGTAATATATGGACCTCGAGTATCACATCACATGGCCCATGGGAAAGAGCAGCCTCGTATGTGATAACACAAATTTTAATGCAGTAGTGGTTTCTGGTGTTGGGCTTCTTTTTGTTCTTCCTTTTGTTATTTCCTTTTCTTTCTTCCTTTCTTTTTCATTTTTCTTTTTTCGTTTTTCTGTTTTGTTTTGTTATTGTCATCAGTGACATAAAGCTAAGTCAGTCTAACCTAGCTCTGTCAGCCATGAGCATACTCACGTCAATGTGGAGTTAATTTAAAATAAACATTTGGGACAAATAAACTGTATAAATCAAATATATAATCATTATTCTAAGGCTTTGGAATCTGCTTCAACGGAGTTGGCACTTCTTCAGTCTTGCTATGAGAGCAATAGGCAATTACTGGGGCACCTAAAAAGATATGAGAATTGGAGGCAAAATGAAATAAACACTAATGTATGTACACATGTACATATATGCATTGTACATATGGTATAATCATATATCAAATCACACGGACCTTGACAGACACTTCTGTACAGCCAGCCCTATTATAAAATGTTAAAGTATTCTGCAAAATGAAGTGCGTAGACATTAAAACTGGAATTCAGAATTTGGGTTATTTGTCAGTATTTCTCTCTTTTCAGTGGGTTCTTTGATGGTTGATTCTTGATTTGTTTGAGTATCAGAAAATCTTTTTCCCATATGGAAGCTTTACATATATTCCTAAGCCACATGGAATAGACACTTTAACTTGTATGCAAAAGATTTGTGGTCTCTGCAAAGCCATTATAATTTCTCTTGTGGTACAGATGAAGCCATAAATAAATGTATGTACACACACTGTATAAATTGTATCATATGTTTTTGAGTATCTTACTTACTCTTACTCATCAGAAGTAAATTAATACATAGGCCCACACTTTAAAGGAGCTGTAAACAGTGAGTTTCATCAAATATAATATTTCTCCTCCTTTTCTACCTCCATCCAATTCAAATGGGTACCTTATCTGCACTAACTACCATCAACTTTACCTGTACTGCAGTTTAGACTTGTAAAAGAAGGACAGTAGGGAATGATTTTTTTCCTCCTAAAATTGTCTTTTTTAAAAAAAAAAAAGATAATCACTCTGTTAAAGATCTAGTAGTCTACATCTTCAGGTCTTCCTCTATTATGCTCTACATTTGTGGTATGTCTTTAATGGTTAAGTCTCTACTAATAATCCTTTCAGATGTTTAAGTGCTCAGAAAGGAAAATAAAGTAAGCCTTTGGACTATAACAACATTTACTAGTATTAAATGTGAGATTTTGATACCCAAAAGGGGTAGCTTCTCTTCAAAACTTTACCTTGGTTTTAAAAATTAATATTTATTTGAGTAATAAATCCATAAAGATATTTCCCTCAAACTTTTAAATTCAACATACAAAGCTCATTACTCCATTATATCTCCAAAAAATATTAAAAGTCACTTTTAAAGAGACTGAGATTAATTTATGAACACATTTTAAAACTTTGTTATTTAGAGGTTTTAAGTTTTTTTTTTTATATATATATTTGGGTACTTACTTGCCCAATTTACAAAAAAAAGACAAAATATTGCATGTTTAAGTAACTCTTCTGTATATTAAATTTAAATATGATTGACATCGAGTTCTCTTAAATTTTCCAATATTACTGATAAACTTTAAACTTTAACCTTAAAATCACAAGTCTAAATTGATTTTGCAGATAGCACATTTTCAATTAGAATTCTAATCTAATGTTATTTTAATGGTTGAGAGTAAGCATTAAAGCTAATAGCCAATTATCCACATTCCTTCCTTCCAGATTCATGGTAAGAACATGCTCCCTGTCCACTGAAGTTAGGCCTGCCATCTGACTGGTTTCAGCCAATAAAATATAAGCAAAAGAAATTATGTCACTTTCCAATCAGAAAAGTTCATTTCAGAAGGCAGCACTGTTCTTTTCCCCAGAAACATTTAGTGCTCCAGATAGTGCAGCCTCCATCCATCTCTGATGAGGACAGTATGAAGCATATTTTCCTATTCTTCCTATTGCAACAACATGAATGGACCTTGAGGGCATTATGCTAAGTAAAATTAGTCAGACAGAATAAAACAAACATTGTGTGTTCTCTCATATGTGGAATCTGAAAAAGTCAAACTCATAGAAACAGAGTAGAAACACTGATGTTTCTAAATTTATAAATGATTGACATCAAGTTCTCTTCAGTTTTCCAATATTGGTCATAAACTTTAACCTTTGACCTTAAAATCACAAATCTAAATTGATTATGCAGATTGTACTTTTAAATTAGAATTTTTATCTAATGTTACTTTAATGGTTGGTGGTAGGCATTAAAACTAATAGCCAATAATCCACATTATTTTTTGCCAGGGGTTTTACCAGGGGCTGGGTGGTAGAGAAAATAGGCAGATGTTGGTTAGAGAATTCAAACTTCAAGTTAGAATAAAGTCTGGGGATCTAATGTACAGCATGGGAACTGTAGTTAACAATAACATAGTATATTCTTCAAAGTTGCTAGGACAGTAAATCTTAAATGTTATCACCACAAAATAAAATGGTAATTATGTGATAATGGAGGCATTAACTAACTTTATTGTGGTAATGATATCACTATATATACATGTATCAAATCATTACATTATACACATTAAACTTCCACAATGTCATATGTCAAGTATATCTCAATAAAGCTGGAAAAAACAAAAATAAGCTTAATATTTTTAAAAAACATATCCCCTGTCCTTGAGGAATATGAGTAGGAAAAAAGTTCCAAGTCTCTACAATTTGGGGCTATTTGTTATCATAACCTAACTAAGCCTACCCTTTCTGCCTTTTGCAATAACATGGATGGACCTCAGGGACAATAATTATGCTAAGTAAAATTAGTCCAAATTCTCTTAACTGTTATAAATACTTAGAGCATCAGGGTAATAGAGTATTCTCAAATACAATACATAAATTATTGATACTGTACATTTGGCCCTGTATACATTTATATGCTTGATTCTAAATTTTCCTGAGGCTAAAAGATGCTTGCTCATTGAATAAGCAATTACCTCAAACAATTATGGAGTTATCACTTGTAGCAATATTTAGGATATCTTCTCAGTTTACTGAGATATCTTAGCATAAACAGTAAGAAAAAAGTAAAATCTGGAATAAGGCAAATTTTTTCATTACCCTGACCTTTGGTAGACACTGTGTTTGGGCTCCAAATTTAAAGAAAAATTTGAACATGGAGCCCAGAAAACTAGTTTGAAGTTCTATCATTATCTAATTTTCAAATCGTATTAGTAAGGGTCTATAATTCTCACCTGCTGCCTATACCCCTTGATTGGGTCTACCAATACATTCTGTTCCAACTTCCTTTCAAAGTTTTCCTCTCTTGAGGTCAGAACTTAAATATGCTTTAAAATGAGATCCCAGTTGCTTTTTGGGTGCTACAAGACGTGGTTGACTCTATGTGACAGCTTTTGAAGATAGCCCTTTGAGGTTGGCAGGTGTTTATTACTAGAATTTTCTGGTTTTCCAAAGTCAGCAATGTGTTTTTCTATAGCATTGCTGCATGGGGCTTATGTTTCCCTCAGCCTGCCTGGACACCACTACTAGATAACTGGGCCACCTTTATGTCCACCAAGATGGTTGATTTTATGTACCCACTTGGCTGTGCCATGAGATGCCCAAATAGTTAACCAAACATTATTCTAGATGTTTCTATGAGGATGTTTTGGATGAGATTAACATTTAAATCAGTGAACTTTTTATTCTGAAGTATCGTTGATACACAATCTTATATTGGTTTCAAGTATACAACACAGTGGTTCAACAGTTACCCATATTATGAAATCCACCCCCACTAGTGCAGTTTCTGTCAACGTAGGAAAATGTTACAGAATCATTGGCTATATTCTCCAGGCTGTACCACCATTCCCGTGACCAACTTATACTATGACTGAGAATTTTTGTCCCCTTTTATCCCCCTCACCTTCCCCACCCACCCCAAAACCTCCCTCATGGTAACCACCAGTCACTTCTCAGTATCTACAGGTCCACTGCTATTTTGTTCATTCTGTTTTGCTCTGTTTTTAGATTCCACAGATAAGTTAAATCATATGGTATTTGTCTTTCTTCACCTAAATCAGCAGACTTTGAGTAAAGTAATTTGCTCTCCATAATGTGAATGGACTTCATTCAATCAGTTGAAGACCTGAACAGAACTAAAGAGTGGCTTATCTTCCTCCCCAGTCCCCACCCTCTCTATCCCCCACCCTCCCCACACCAAGCATCAGTCCTTCCTGATTCCACCGCACATGGCCTTTGGACTCAAAATGAAATATCAACTCTCCCAGGTCACCTGCCTGCTGGCCTACCTTGCAGATTTGGGGCTCGCCAGCCTCCATAATCACATGATCCAATTCCTTATAAAAATCTCTTTCTCTCTATATATATGTATGTGTATGTGTATATATACACACACACACACACACACACACACACACACACACATCTTAACGGTCCTGATTCTCTAGAGAACCCTAATACATCTGTTGTTCTCCAATATCCCTGGATCTTTGAGTTTGTTCCCATTTGCCTGAACTTTGAAAGGAAATATATTGGAAATCAATTTCTTATGCTGCCTCCCATCTTTTTTTTAATATTTAGGAAAATGTGTGATTTAGGTGAAAAATTACAGAATGTTATTTTTTGTGTTTAACTATTATATGCCCTTCAGAGCATAATTTCAAGATTCTTTAAAGTTTTTTGCTCAAACAATTTTATTATGCTCTTAATACCAAAAAAGGAGTTGACATCACTAATAGATGTCCTTGGCATATCTGACATGCAAAAATGAACAGATCCTCTCCCAGAGACACTGAGTTTTACACCTTGTTGAACAGCGACATGAAATGGTAAGGTTGGCTGGAGGAACCAGTTGAGAATCTGTTAACTTATCATTAAAAGAAGCAGGTGCAGATTGTCCCACAGATTTAGAATATATTTGCTAAGGCTGGAGAAAAAATTAAAAGGCACTGAAAAGAATAGCAGCTTCTTTTTGGGAAGGAGAACCCTCTCGCTGTATTTAAATCCTGCTTAACTACTAGTCCAACCAAAATGTATAGTCATTCTTATCCAGTCAGATAATCACAATTTCTCTGCAGTTTTGTTATTAGAAGTAAAGCTAATACATGTAAAATGCCTCAGAAAAGGTCCTGAATATGTAAATATTATTCTACACAATTTTTAAATTGTGATTTTCCCCCATACACACTGCATCTCCTTGCTATGGACTCATGGAATATGTAAAATTTGCATTGTTTTGTTGGATTTTTATTCTGATGAAATGCTTTGCTAGAAATTGTATCATCTGCCTTCAAGGTCCTGGGTCAAAATGAAAAGCAAAGCCATAATTTCTGTTTCTCTGAGGAGAGAATTAGAAAGTGGAAAAAGAAGTACTCTAGACCAAAACCATGGGGAAGGAGAAAGAGAGGAAATAAGCAAGAAATATTGCAACAGATAGTCATTCACACTCACGGATGTATCATGCACACGTTTTACCACCAAGATCTGGAATCTTTCTGGTCTAAGTGAAAATCAGCAACTTGCTTTTCTGAGACGAGTACTTACATTGTTTTAAATAAAGAGGAGCAAAATGTGTTGAAATTTTATTCTAGAGGTAAAAACAGAGTGGTCATGTAAAAGTTTCTGAAGTCAAACTTTCCAGGGCTTTCACTTCCTAGTTGTGTGGCCTCTGTGAGCCCAGCTATTCATCTATGAAATGAGGGTAATAGTCTCTACCTCACAGAATTGTTGGGAGAATTAGATGAATGAATACATGGAAGGTATTTAGGATGGCTCCTAGCAAGTGCTAATATTCATTGTTAGTTGTTATTATTGCTGCTTAACTAAACAGCAAAAACTCCTACTTTATCAGGGGAAAGTGGATAGCAGCCCTCATGAAGGGGAAAATTCAGAATCAAGACCAGTCTTGGGTATGTCCCAGGTCCTGGCCAAATCTCTTTATAACCTAATTTTCCTCTTTCTCCAGCATTTTCATCTAGGTTAAGTCAAAATAAAACAAACATAAAAGAGGGCCACAAAAAAGTCATTAAAAGGCATATAGAAATCTAAGAACAGTATATAAAAAGGGATTCAGAGATCCAATTTGGTCCCAGTTTGGTGTTTGCTTTGTTGACCTAGTTTATTTATGGGCTGTATTTATCAGCTTTGGCTGCAATAATGCTGTTTAAGAAACAGTCTGAAATTTTAAAGGCTTATAACAACTAAAATGTATTTCTCGCTTATGGGTCTGTTAAGGCAGCTACAGCTACTGTGCTCCACACACAGGCCATGTATCTGGTTCATGTCCCTCATTCTGGGACATACAACTCCTTCACAGACTGATGTACCTGTAGCCGTCTGGGGTAAGTTCTCATGGTAGAGGGCAGAACACAAGAGATAAAGCCTAGCAGCATAACCAAAGTTAAAACCTTACTTGAGCAGGAAGTATGCCATATCTGCTCACATTCCACTGGCCAAAATCAATCACATAACCAGATCCAGCAGCTATGGAACAAGGATGTGAACACTTCCTGTGCAAGGGTAGTGGGAGGTGGTATTTGCTGAACAATAACGCAATCCATCACACTTGCTAAACTGCCAATATCCTATCAAGTTCAAGGCTGACCACTTTAATTAACAGTATTCTAGTATAGGAGTCTCCAACGTTGAAGTGCATCAAAATTATCAAAGGAACTTGTTTAAGATATAAATGACTTGGCCGTCCCACAGTGACTCTGATTTAATAAACTTGAGAATAAGACTTAGGATCTGTATTGCTACCAGCCTCACCAGTAATCCCATCATACACAAAAGTTTGGGCATCACTGAGAAAACTATGGCTAGAGATCAGAGCAAGTCACCACTGCGAGCAATATTCTCCCCCTCATGTCTTGCTCCCCAGTGAAGAAGGGAGGAAAACACAATGACATTTCTATCTTTAGAAAAAAAGAGAATAAATGGGGTTTTCTGATGGATTGAATTACTGACTCCCCATTCTTCTCAGGGGCCACTTGGCTTTGCAGTTCCTCCTACAATATTCCCCCAATTTATTGATGTTAGACTTAGCCATGTGACCCACTTGGGCTCATAACATATGGGTGGAAGAAACAGTGTGTTGGTTCCAAGTTTAAGCCGCTTTCTGCTTGCCCACCTAGATTTCACATGGAGAAAAGTTTCTACCAGTAGCTGCTGCCTCCCCAGATGCGGCCCCAGAATTAGTATTCAGTGACAATCCAAGCCCAGCTGGACCCAGCTTAAAACACAGCTGCCTAGCCAAGACCAGTCAGATCAACCAACCTCCACTTGAAAATCATGTGTGCAAGAAAATATCCTTTCTACTTTGAGCCAATTACTGTTGGGGTGGATTGCTACACAGAAAATGCTAATTTGCACAGGATTTAAGAGTCATTTTCTAAGACACTGCATCTCTCTTCCCAATTCTAATATCATTTGAGTAGCAGTAGTGGGAAATCACACTCCCTATACTGAAATGAAGCTCAGACTTGAAGCAAAATGTGGGTTTTTTTTTTTCTGAAGCATTAAGGAGATACACCACCAATAAATATTTTCATCTAAGTTCATTCTATGTCACTTCTTTAAATATACCTGAAGGAGAAAGCCCTTGAATGTAGAAGAGTGAAAGAAGAGAAAAAGGGATATTTAGGTCACACGACAGCACCACTTTTTTTTTCAAAATAGAAACAGATTGTTGTACAGAATCCAGCAATTCTGGTGGAAATACTCTGCAATGAAAGCATGTTTTCCATTAACTCAAATACTGTGTTAACCTCAATCAAAAATACACTTTCTTAAACTGAATACAGAATTTATAGTCTTAAGAAACAGTGCCTGCTATCTAAATATGCAAAGGTTCTGATGCAAATGACTCTGCCCCTCGTGATTTTTTTAAAATTCATAGTTTTGTTAGTATTTTGTTAATCTTAGTTAATATTTTATTAAGACAAATAAAAATCTAAAGCAGCCTTTATTCTGCCACCCAACCAAGCACTTTAGCCAGGTGGAATATCTCTTAAACCTCCTGAGTGCACTCTCCTTTCTTGTCGCACTGTACTCTCTTGAGATCTTAAGATTTCTGCTCTATTTAATGTAAGTATTCATGAAACACATCTCAAAAAAACCCAGCCTCTATCATCCCAAGACCCCTAGAGGCTGACATTGCATGGTAGTTATCTTTTTACTAAGCTAGTGAGTCCAGAAGGGTCACCGAAGATCTGTCCTGTTAGAAAGTGACAAGACAGGTTTTTGTTTGTGTCTGAGCTGCACTTTAGGCTTCTGGACTAGTGGGGGCACCTCTCTATGAAGGAGGAAGATGTATCTATGGAGCAAAGTGGAGCCTTCGTGGAGGGAATCGGGCCTCAGGGACTATAGTCAGTTCTGAGCTTGCTGGTGATTCATACATTTCTCCTGTGCTTCACCTTGGCCCTTTGAGGAGCACAACAGAATGTGGGAACTATTAATCACATCTGGGAAAGAAATGAAAAGAGTCTGGAGGAAATGGGGGGAAGAAGGGGACCAGAGGAAGGAAGAATAAAGGTCCAAATATATCTTATGTAAATACTGAAGCAAAAAAATGAGCCCTGATGACGTGAGGAAGGTTGCAGGTTAACACAACCACCTATCCTCCCTTTGCAGGCAAACTCTTTCTCTAGTGCCTGGGAAAAGAAGAGTCCCCTACAGACACCTAGCCCTGGAGGTAAACAAAGACCAGCTCTGCATTCATGTTACATGAAATCAACCGTTTATGGGATTAGATGAAGCTATTTCTTAGCCTGGAAGGCTGTGGTGATAAATACAACCTCGATGACTGGCAGTAGGGGCGGAAGGTGAATTACCTGCTGTTTATAATGTCCTGAGAAGACTCAGAGTGCTTAGAGCTATTTCCCAAAAGGCTGAGTTTGGTACAGCATTGCCAGAGACATCATCATTCCATAAATCTCATTTATACCTTTAGTTGCTAGGACACTTGGCTTATTTAATTACATCTGACAGTTGCTTCCACAATCATAAACATAATACTCTGAGTCATTTCCACTCTTTGGAAATGTTGGTTTTAATGTTACACATAAATTCTACCATAGCACTAATATTCAACATTTAGTCTGCAAAATCTTTAAGTCGATATATGGTCTTTTCTATCATTTCATTGAAAAGCAGAAAACTGCCCGAATCTGTGGCTCAGTCATTCTACAATAAACCATAACAATTCTCATCGACCATTCTAGTGGGTGCACCCATTTCTTTAAAGTGCACATTGTTTTTCAAACAGCAGGGCACAAACATTAGAGAGAAGTCCCTCTTGCAAAGTAAACTTCCAAGATAGAAGCATAAACTCAGATTGTTACTGTTTTCATTACTATTATGTTTTAAACATTTCTCTAGTTCTCTTTCACTCTTTAAAACAAATTTTAAGCCATTGGGAACTTCCTTTTGTTGATTCTGTCTTCCACAAAGTTTCCTCCTCTGGCTCTCTCCCACCTCAATTAGATTAATAACTGTGCTATGTACTAATCTATAATTAGATGCTCTATATCACAAAGGATGCTAAACTTCCACTGGAAATTTAAGGTGGAGAAAATAGTATCAACCACCATGTTTTCCAAGGAGAGGGCTGCACATGTTTAGGAGAACATTTTAGAAGCATTTGTAGCCAAGCAGATTATTTAGGTGAGCCCTAGAACTGAGCATGGTGCTTGTTCAACTGCCCTCCAGGGCCAGGCAGGGCTTTGGTAGAGGAAGACATGGGATTTGGGGGCCAGAGCTGAATTCCCCTAACAGTAGAGGTCCCTGCCACAAGGCAGCCCTCTCCTTCTGTTGTTCCCCAACAGCACCCAGCCCCTCCTCTAATATAAATACAGGACAAATATTTAAAGACAACTGGAACAAAGGGGTGCCATATTAATGGGCCGTCCAGGGCACCTGAAGGTCTCAAGGCATGCAGATGACCTGCTTTTTCTCTCTCCTTGTTTCCTGCTTTCTCTTCCCATCTCTCCCTGTTTGTTTTAATTAAAGAAATTAAATACTCAAGGCTTTCCTCACAGCAGTTCCCTTAATCCCACATTTCCTGATTCAACTGAGCAAACAAAAGTACCTCCTTTATGACTGGTTACTTGACTCTGGCTTTCATATTCCTCCTTCCATGTGATCAAAGAAAAAGAAAAGAGAAAAAGAGGAAGGGAGGGAGGGAGAGAGGAAGGAAGGAAGAGTTATCCAGGTATTTTACTAAATATTTTATTCATAACTATTTTCTCCAATTAGATTTGTAGGAAGCTATTTCTCTTGCATTATTGGAAGTGGATTTAAATCCACTTTCTCAATCCAAAAATACATGTAAGATACATTGGTACCCTCAGCAACAGTCCTAACTCAAACACTTAGGTCACATACAAACCAGTCATACAACTTGAAAACATTAGGTAAGTGAAAAAAGCCTTAAAATGCTAACAGGGCTCTTGTATTGTAACTGCTAATGTTCTTCAAGACTTAGAGAGAAAACATTCATTAGACTAACCATTACAATAATTTGCACTGTAGGCCCAGTCAAGGACCTCAGAAATGCAGGGGCCTAATTCATTCATAAGTAGGAGAAAGTCCCCCCAGTAAGACTATCTGGCCCATTAGAGACAAGGAGGGCTCACTCTTCTGCCAGCTCCTTGTTCATCCACCTGCATTTTATTTCAGTCCTTTTTATCTCTAGATTTTAGTCCCTAAGAATTCTTTAATAGAATGTAACTGAATGATTCATTAATGACACAGGGCCCTAGAAGCTGGAATGCATTGATAAATTATAGAAAGTTTACACTCTGTGTATGATTTTAGCACATTTACCAAGTGCTTCAGAACAATTGGCTTGTTCCTCTATGTCTACTGCTTATGGGAAGACAGAACAGGTCAAGTTATTCCAGTTTTACAGACAAGTTAAATAGTAATCTTTTACTGCTGGAAACGCTTCTTTTAATGTGGTGTTTCAAATGAAAAATGGACCAATCCCAGAAGATGAAAAACTGATAGGTCCCAAATTGGTAGGTGCACCAATTATGTCAGGCAGACCACAGCCTGATTCATCCCACCCCAGGGTTCCCTTTTTTGGAAAACCTATGATTTATTTAACTGTTTTGAAGTGCACTGAATATCCAAAGAGACTGCCAGCAAGATTGTTAGTGGTGCAGCAGGGTACCCATCATACAATAGACAGAGGACAAATTGAGCACAAACACAAGATATATAGGCAGACATAGTATATCCCAACCTTGCTCTGGACATGACTTTAAGACCATAAGGATTGATGATGCACTTTTAAAGCAAATAGGTAAAATTTTCTTCTCCTAATCTTGGGATCAATTTGGGGTTTATCAAAGTTTACTTTGATACTGATCAGGTGGATTTTCAGGGATGGGCAATCTAGCAGAAGCAGGGAAGGGCACAGACCTTGAGCCCAGTCCATCCTTAAAGATTGAGAACAGAAAGTTGAAAATCTTAGTTCCTGTAGTATTGGAGCATCTGTTTTTAACTTGGAAAGAGTTTTCCTCACCTGCAGAGAAGAGAATAAAAACAATCCAGAATGTTACATCTCTCTCAGCTCTTCCTAGCAGGGCCTGGAGCTGCCGCAAGACTGAGGTGCTTTCTTTCCCAAAGCCTGCTCCTCCTGCAGGGCCAGCTGGGCTCTACATGACCTCCTGGAATTCACCCAGCACAGATCAGAAATACTTAACCCCAATTCCAGTGTGTGAACCCAGGGAATCCAGGCCAGGGCTGCAGCAGCAGGTAAAAGCCCAGCAGGAAGAATCGGAAACAAACTGAACCAGTGTAGTACTTTGCTAGAACTGCCAAAACCAAGTCCCACAGACTGCATTGCTTAAACAACAGAAATCTATTATCTCACAGTCTGGAGGCTGGAAGTCTGCCATGCAGGTGTTGATGGGGCTGGTTTCCACTGAGGCCTCTCTGCTTAACTATAGATGGCTGTCTTAGCCCTGTATCTTCACATGGCCTTCCCTCTGAAATTACGTCCTAAGCTCCTCTCATTATAAAGACACCAGTCATATTAGACTAGGGCCCACCTTAATTGACCTCATTTTAACTTAAACACCCCTTTAAAGACTGTCTCCAAATACAGTCACATTATGAGGTACTAAGTGTTAGGCCATCAACATATTAATTTGGTAGGAGCACAAGGCAGCCTGTAGCACTTGGAGTCTCTGGTCCACCACTAACTCCCCTGAGCTCCAAGCCTCCAGGTCAAAGATCCAACATCCCTCCTGCTCCCCCAAGACCATGTACCTGTGGATCTGGCTCTGTTCTACAAGGAATGGTACTTGACTGATCATGATCTTTTGTGTCCCAAAAGCAATAGTATTAGCAAGAGGAGGAAGTTAGAGACAACATACCGATCACCTCCCAGGAAGTCACAAAGAGCCACAGCAGAGACCCCCTGTGACTAATTGGCACACGAAGTATCACAAGAACTGTAAGTACTTTAAAGTAAATTACAGAGGTTGTAACACCTGCTGAATATGAAGGCAAACCATAGCAAAGGAGAATAACTGCACCAGGGTTGGGTCCCTGGGTCTGATTTCAGGGTTACCATGTGGGACATACCTTCTCTTTGGGTCTCCTTTTCCTCATTCAGAAAATAAAGGGATTGGCTTAGATCAAATTTCTCAGATTTGTCCTACAGAACCTTGGGTTTTACAGAACCAGGAATTCTACAAACTTGCAATGCACATTTTTCTACCGTTTTAACTATTTACAGTGTTCTTTTTTAAAGAAAGAAAACTCTATGCACATGCAAGCATGCATACATCCACCAAAATTGACAAATAGAAACTAGTGCTACCAGAATAACTTGTTTTTATTCAGATCTTAGAATGAAGTTTCTCTAACCATATCTGTAAATGATTTATAAATAAACTATTAACATGTGATTGAGGAGGGAACTTCTAGCTCAATTTTTTTTTTAATCTAGGCTTATTCTTGTTAACTCCTATAAAAGTAGGTGAGGAAGGACATGACTGTAGGACTCAAATAATGCCTTCAGACAGGTGCCAGGAAAGGCTTAAGGATGGATGCTCTCATCACAGCATAACTGTCTAGCAATGAAGAGTAAATGCTTAATACTGTGTGCACTTACTGTAAGTTCTGGTTGAAGTTTGATGTTTTTTTTTCCATTTCGGTAGTTCTCCCTAATCAATGGGGGTACATGGATACCTAATAGGCTCCTAGTTGGTGCCTGAAACTGTGGATAGTACCAAACCCTATATATACACTATGTTTATATACCTATGATAAAGTTTAATTTAAGAATGAGACACAGTAAGAGTAATAAAGAACAGTAAAATAGAACAATTATAACCATGTACTGTAATAGAAGTTGTATGAATGTTTTCTCTCTCAAAATATCTTATTGTACTGTTTTTACCTTTCTTCTTCTTGTGATGATGTGAGATGATAAAATGCCTACATGATGAGATGAAGTGAGGTGAATGATGTAGGTACTGTGACGTAGTGTTAGGCTACTACTGACCTCTGACAGTACATCAGATGGAGGCTCTTCTGTTTCTGAACCATGGTTAACTGAAACAGCAGAAAGAAAAACTGTGGCTAAGGGAGGCATATTGTATAGAGTTTTGTAAGTCTTGGGGCCTTCTAACCTAACTCTTTCTTTTCCCCAGGTAAGAAAAATAAATTCCTCTAAAACCAAAAATGGGTATGCACTCCTGGTTAAAAATAAAATTTCAAAAAAAACTGTTGATATCAATGATGAATCAGCAAGGCTCAAGTTAAATGTCACAATGTCCAATTATCACCAGCTGATTCTTCAACTAGGGTTGATTTCAATCACAGGAACATGTACAATGAAAGCAATGTCTCTCAAATTCACACAATATAATCTGAATACATTAAAGTGTAAACGTACATTGCCTGGGTCTCCAATAGTTTTACAAAGCAAAACTTTGCAAAATAATTTTGACTTCTAGCATATGACATTGTAAATCTGAAACAAGATACAGTGAATATATAACATAGACTCTGATTTTTTCAACAAAAATTAAATAATTTATAGGAAAACACATGCAAACAATATTTAAATCTAGTAATAAAAGAACATTAACATTCATACCATCTTCTGCTCTACTGCAGATCATGTAGAAACAATTAGAAAAAGCTTATTATATCCTAGAATCTTGACATCATCAACAGCAGGTCAACTAGAGTGTGTGCCTGGTGACAGGGGGGACTTTGTTTGGTTAGTGTTTATCTCCAGGACCTAGAATAGTGACTGACACAAACTAAGTGCTCAATAAGTATTTTTTGAATGAATGAGAAGGTTGATAAAGAAGTCTATTTAGCTTTATTATCAGAGAGTGAAGAATTCAGATATGTGCATTACATAAGCTTGAAAAATTGGTTCTAAGACTGAAATCCTTATGCTATAACTAAAGGAGAGTATACTTTTTCTGTACATCCCTATTTTATTTATCTTTGTTAATGTATTTATATGAAAAACTAGTAATGAAATGGCAGTAAGCCAAAGGAGTATCAGCTCTCGTAAAGACTGTTGCCAAAATGGATGCAAGCAGTCAAATCCTATGAACCAGAACCCACTGTAAGAATGCACCCTTAAATCCATGTTTAATAACTCCAAATTGTAAATTTTATTAAGACATAGCCTTTTATTGCAAATGTTTTAGAGTTACTTACAACAATAAAAGAAGAAATTTCCAAAATATACCTTTTTTACACTTATGTTTTTTACTGTTCATAGACAAGGTAAAAGTACAAAATATTTCAGCTAAGAAAATAAATCACTTTTTGTTTTGTTTTGTTTTCTTAAGAAGAGGTAAGCCTCTTTGTTACATATCTTCTAAATAGCACTAGAAGACATCAGTTTGCATGTGTCAAGGATTTTTTAGACTTTGTATTTGTAAAATAAAAGTACATGAAACAAAACAAATAGATATAATAAAGACACCTGTGGCAGGCAGCACTCTAAAAATGTCCTTCCAGGATTCTGTCCCCTGGTTAGTCAATCAAACACCACTCCAGGTATTGCTGTGAAGAAGCTTTGAAGATTGAATCAGGTTTACTCATCAACTGACCTTAAAATAGGGAGTGTGTAAAAATAATTTAAAAAGAATTTAAAAACAATAAATAAATAAATAAAATAGGAAGTGTGTTCAGGATTACCAAGGTGCACCAATATAATCGCATGTGCCCTTAAAAACAGAAGAAGAAGGCAGAAGAGTTCGCAGGAGAAATCAGAGAGATTAAACCAAATAGGACTCAACCCACTGTCACTGTCTGAAGATGGAGGGACAATGTAAGAAGAATATGGGTGGCCTGAACAAACTGAGGGAGGCTCCTGGCTGGCAGCCAGCCAGGAAAAAGGATCCTCAGCCTGCAGCTACAAGGAACTGAATTTTACCAAAATCCTGTATGAGTGTGGAGCCTCCAGGTAAGAGACCAGCTGACAAAGAACTTCATTCTGGCCTTGTGAGACCTATAGCAGAGACCCCAGGCAAGCTCACCCGGACTTCTGACCTACAGAACTGTAAGATCATGTTGTTTTAAGCCACACATTTTCTGGTAATTTTTACAGCAACAAAAGGAAGCTAATACAATACCCTTAAAAACCTCCCCTGAGTCAAGAAACAGAACTTTCCCAGCCATACAGAAGCCCATCCATGTGGCCTATTCCAAATACAGCTGCCTCTCTCCTCACAAAGACACCACGCCTTTGCCCTTAGAGTGATTGCTTCCTTGCATTTTACGGTTTTATCATGAACACAATAAGCCCCAGACATTATAGTTTAGTCTTACCCAACTTCTTTTTAAATCAACAAGACTATTGAGTCACTTTCAATCTACAATGGCTCTCTCCATCCCCTTCTTTTCTCAATGTCTCTGTGGAAGACCACAGGCTGGTGAACCTGTAGGTTTCCCTCAGTCTGGATTTCTTGATCGCATATTCACAGGGCAGTTCAGCAAGCTCCTCTGCCTTCTCTATTGCCTGCAACCTGGCAGTCTGACCCACAGCCTTGATCCTTCTCAGATTTGATCCCTATGATATAGGTGGTGGTGTAAGGCAGGAGGCAAATCATGTTTTTTAGCAGTTCGATGCCTCCATTTGTATCTCATGAGTTGCAAAAAAAAAAAAAAAAGTTCTATCAGTTATTTTTATTCATTGGAATACTCTTAATAAAGAAATGCTTTTCATCTATTTGTTACCCAGTAGGACAGTTCATATGGAAAAAAAAGAATAAATGCTTGGTGTTTTCCCTTTTTTAAAAACTAATTTTCAAGACAATGAATTGATTCTCTATCATCTCCTCCAAAACTGACCAATTATCTTTTTTATTATGAATTTAAGGGTTTAAATATATTTGATGGGAGAAGACAAGTAGTGATTCTGTAGCATCTTACTATGCTGATGGGCAGTGACTGTAATGGGGTATGTGGTGGGGACTTGATAATGGGAGGGAGAGTCTAGTAACCACAATGTTCATGTAATTGTACATTAATGACAGCAAAATAAAAAATATATATATAATTTGTTGGGGTTCGCTGTATGGCTATTAAAATCTTTATTAAAGCTCAGATGGTCTCATCTTTGGCTAGTGAGTTGGCATCTTCAATTAAGTTGGCCCTGATGGTCTCTGATAGCTTCCTTGAAATTCGGCATTTGCTCCGGGCTGACTTGTGCCTCTGTACTGCCCTAGAATCTGGAATCAGCCATTGCTTCAAGAAGCCCTGGATTCCTATAGTGGGAAATAGTATTTCAACACCACAATCTAGATGCTGGGATTAATGATATTTTTAAAATCTGGAACAAGCTCAACTTGGCAATATACAGTTAGTGATGTTACAGTGATCCAACAGAAGATAAAGTATCAACAATGATGTTAGAATATGAAGATTGGACCCAACATGAACATGGGAAACAAACACATTTTAGTCTTTTGAAACAGCCTGTGAATATCTTGATAAGACAACATTAGAGATAGCTGATATTTTTTCATAACTTTGTTGAACATTTCATAATTTCAGAAAATAATTTTATTTCACCAATGAAGCTTTAAACTAGCCAAAAAAATCATCCACTGACTCTCACCAAATTTCAGTTTTATCATACAGGTATACAGGAAGTTGCTAAGCCTTACTCATGATTTGACTTAGGAACAAATTTCCTATTACTCTTCTTTCAGTCTTCCCAAATGGTTTAATTAAAGGATATAGTATACTAGTTAAGTATGCAAGTTTAAGAACCAAATTCATAGTCATTAGTAAAACCCACTTTTAACTAGAATACGTTACCCATATAATTCACAGTTGACCCATAAGATTCTTTATAAACCTGAAATTCTATGACTCCATATGTATATTATAAATTCATTTCAGCAAACATTTGTTGAGACAACTGCTCTAGCTACCTGCAGCTGCTAAGGGATGGAAAAAGATAAAATAAAAAATAAAGCAAATAACTGCCAAGAATTGTAATTAAAATATACAAAAACATAATCTAATATTTACACTAAAATATGGAAATTATTTTAAATTATTTTTAAATTAAAATGCTTAATAATGAAAATTAAATAATTAAACTGAATATTTTAATGTTTGACTTAATGACATTAAATATTAAATTTAACTTAATTTAAAATTAACATTTAATTTAAAATTTAATTGCATTGTCAATAATTTTTTACTTTTTTGATTTGATAATTAAATTTTTAACTATTAAAAATTATTAAAAATCCTACCCTAAAAGTATATATACCATAGTACTTTATTATAGGGAAAGTAAAGTAAAAACAATAGAATATAGAACAATATGCATATTTTGATACAAAATTTGCTTTTTCAAATAGAAGTATCATAAAAGTAACCAGAGAAATCTAAAAGAAGCTAAGCCAAAATGTTACTAGTGTGTTTATGTATTTTTATTATTTTAATGTTGCTGTAATTCTCTAATAAATTTTTAAATAATGTTTTAATTTTAGTAAATACACTTAAATGTATAACATGTCCCACAAAAAAACTTGTACACAAATGTTCATAGCAGTATAATTTGTAATAGCCAAAGATGCAAACAACCTAAATACCTATCAGATGATGAATGCATAAACAAAATGTTGTATATCCATACAATGGAATATTATTCTACAATAAAAAGTAATGAACTACCGATACACACTACAACATAATGAACTCTGAAAACTTTATGCCATGTAAACAAAGACAGTCACAAATGGCAACATTTTATATGCTCCTATGTATACAAAATGTCCAGAACAGGCAAATCCATAGAGGCAGAAAGTAGATTACTTGTAGCCAGGGACAGGCAAGAGAGAGGAATGGGGAATGACTGCTAATTGGTACTGCATTTCTTTGCAGGGTCTTGAAATGTTCTGGAATAGTGAGTGGCAGTGATTGCACGACTTTATGCAAATACTAAAAACCATTGACATATACACTTTAAAGAGGGGGAGATGTTATGGCAGCGAATTGTATTTCGTTAAAATGGGGGAAAATGACGTGGACAGTGACATAATTCATTCAACACATCAGGTGTTTATAGAGATCTATACAAATGAGAAAGTGGGAGGAACCACGAAAGTCTTTACAAAGAAGGTGGCATTTGTGTAAGGTCTTAGATGTAGAAGCATGTCAGCATTTGCCCAAATTTTAACAAGCATGACAAATTATTAAAGCTAACGTTATCATAGCAATAAGGTCTTAGCTGACATGGTTTGTAACATTCTTAACATAACAAGGATTCACTTTTAAGCCAGATCAACTGGAGGCTAAAAATTTCTGCCAAATAGCAAGTATTGATAAACCCCCAAAGGAATGAAGAATTTTTTAGATTGCACATGTACTTCTTAACCAAAATCTCTGATTCTCCTTCAACATTTCCACTGCTGCAGCAGTAATGTTAAAATGATACCCACTAGGCAAGCTACAGCCTGCCAAGGGTAAACACATTTTTATCTTTGGAAATCACATCATTTTGTATTAGCAGAACGTGCAGAAAAGCATGCCTTCTTTATCATGTTGAGCACAGTAAGTCCTCATCTGTTCAGCTGGTTTACATAACCTAACTTGCCTTGAGCATGGCAATTATACATTTGCAATCTTATCCATCTAGGATACACATATTTCAATCTCCTTTTATATACTCTCAGAAAGAATGAAGAAAAGCTGATTTTGTCCTTTTAAATCAGTGTTCAGCTGAATGAAAATTAAACAGGGATTTTTCACTTCTTTATTCATACAATCAAAAGACAACTTTCAAACTTTTTCAGAAAATGTACCCATTTAAAGATTGATTTACAAATGAAGAGATAATGGGTGGTATACACAAAACACTGAATCATTACCAAATACCTCTGTTCAGCTATAATGATGTTAATTATAAACGCACTTCCTACAGAGGTAGATTTTCAAAGAAAGGGTACCTTTTTGTAATCACTGGCCTAGCCAACAATTTCTTGGGCAACTCTGCCTCAGGCACATTGGACCTTTATACCAGGTAAACTCTATGGTTCATTTTCTGTTCTCTTTCCAATCCCTCAATGGTTAATGTACATCCTCGTCTTGAATTATAGACTGTTGAACACACAGAATTTGCTCAGCCTCACTGGCAGGAATATCTTAAAAATCTATGTGCCACCATCACACTTAACTAACATACCTTCATTTTTAATGTTCTAAATTCTATGAGAAAAACAATGGAAGGGACAGGAAATATTTCAGTATAGCATAAGAAGTTATCAACATTACAAGCTCTTCTTAAAATTCTCCAAAGATTCCCTCCAAGAGGACTTTAAGTTGAAGTCTTAAATCTTTAGCCTGGTACAAAACCAGCCATCATCTGGCCTCTGCCTAGCTTTCCAACTCAGTCTTGCCACTTTGCTTGACACACTCCAGAATGTAATTGTTACTTGCATTTCCCAAATGTTTAGTCACACTTCTCTGTGGTGGTTTTGTTCTGTTTTGTTTTTTCATGTTTTCTTCTCTCCACTGAGACATCTACCTCTTCCTGGTTCTCTGAGTAATTCTTACTTCAAGATTCAGCATTGGAAAATTTCATTCAACTTTATCCTCCTGCCTAGCTAAGCCGAGTCAGCTATGAACGTCAATATCATGACCTTTTATCTTTTTTGTGCCCAAGTTATAGCCTGACACATATTGTAATCCATACAACCATTGCTATTTTCCTAAATGAATGAATAATGAACTAACAAACATAAATATGGCAGCACATGTAGTTTTAGCAGGAGCGTGAGCTCTGGAGCCAACTAAGGTCAACTGCTTACAAGATGTGCTGTCAGAATAGGTTTCTTAACCTCTCTGTGACTCAGTTTTCTTATTTGTAAACTGAAAATAATATGAATTAACAACCTCATAGCTTTAAGTTAAAATAAGAAATTGCTTAAAATAATGCTAAGCACATTATAAATAATTCATATTAAGTTCTTATTGATACTATAATTATAATTCCTAGTATGGTAGGGCACATGCCAGGAATATAAAGACTTGGTTTCATCTCTTCAAGAGACTTCAAGTTATTTAAAATAAAAAAAAAAGAGAGAGAACAAAAAAGAAATGAAGAATGACTATGGAATATTGTAACTAACACAGGAAATGAACCAAAAGCTGTAAATAGGATCCAAAAATTGCAAGCTCATGAAAGCTAAGATTGAATTATTGCAAGGTTAATGAAAACCAATCCTTTTGCACTCTATCTTCTAGTAATTTTTTGAACAAAAAAAAGTTTTAACTTATTAGATGTGTCAGAAATGGACCAATTATTTTTTTAACGTGCACTGAATCTCAAATACCTACACCAACTAAATCCCACCCCTTGGGTGGAGAATGAGAGCCCATAGCCAAAACTCATCAGAATTCACATTATCCCATGGTTTTGCTGTATTCCTTATAAAATTAACCAAAAATGTAAGCATCCAAGTTTTTCACCCCTGCAGTATTCACCGCCTAATGCTGTGCACATATTGTAATCCATACAACCATTGCTCAAAGTGTTCTTGCAACTCACCTTTCAGAATGGCCTTTGGTACCACAACAGAACAACAAAACAACAGAAGAAAATCTAAAATTGTAGTTACAGTTCACTTTTTAATAAAACAGTATATGTTCCATCTATTCACTTGAATTGACTACATGGAAAGTTAAAGCCTAACTAACTGGTGCAAACCAAATGTCACAAGATCTGTAAGCACTTTAAAGTAAATTACACAAACTGACTACAAATGAGTACTAGCCATTTCCAAATTTCAAACCACCTCAAAGGATTAAGAATATTCAAATAATGTTCACAGGCCTTTGAACAATGTTGGAGAAGTTGAAAAAAAATTGTCACAGAGACATCTGTTATTCAGAGATTAAAAATCCAGATATGACTATTTTAAGGAAAATCATGCTCATTACTTTAGTCACATGGTTTGTATATGTGTCTCTGTATATATACATGAGGAGATATTAACAAGGATTAAGAGTACATTGAACTATTTTTTCTAAATGATTTGCTGCTTCATCTGTACCAGTTCCGTCCTGCTGGTTCCACTCCTACTGCCCCCTCCGTGTGGGACCATTAGATCATCCACTCCTTCAACAGCAGGCTTAGGCATGTGAGTGGCTATGGCCCATGAAATGTGATTGGAAGTGACATAGGTCTTAACAAAACCTTTAAAGCCATTGTGTGGTTCTCCACCGGCCTGTACCCTGCTCCTTCAGAGGGAAGACAACATGGTACAGAGCTATCACCCAGCCACATCCAATCTGTTACACAAAAGAACTGGATTCTTTGTTAGTGTAAGCCTCTGAGATTTTAGGGTTGCTTGGTATTGCATCATAACTTGACCTAAACTGACTGATAAAGACAGCACTCTGGAGGGGGGGATAAAAGGAACTAAAGGGAATGATAATCTGAAAGCTAAGCCAATTTCATTGTAGCTTTAATATTGAGGATTCATGCCACTCCTCTCACTGAGCCCCAGGGAAGAGTTCTTATTATTTATTTACTGAATAAGAAAGTAACTAAAAGCAGATGACATGTCCTAATTGTCATAAAATGGTGCTCTGGAGAGTGGAAGGTAAAAACAAACACCCCACTACCTCAAGATCAGGGATGTACTTGTGCTATGAAGCATTTGCTACCTAAACGGAGGAGAGAACCAACAGATCCCAGATAAATCAAACTCAGGAAATTACACCTCTGAGGAGTATGCTGACTCTGTGCTAGAAATGTTCTTTTAAAAAGCATTTCTCAAAGCTGAAAGAAATTTAGGAAGTCCAAGTCATTGGCTGTTTACCACAGAAAATCTGTTTACCACAGAATAAAACAAAAACAGATTATGATGGTTAAGTGAACACTGTGGATGACCCTACAATCACATTCAGGAAGAATGCTGAGTACATACACTGCAATTTTCCAAGGAAGATTCTGAAGGTAGTAAGCTGGGCCAAAGTTTACAGCTAAGTGGATCAGCCTGCTGAGTTTGAATATCTTTTTTAAGAAGATTAATATGGGCCAAACAAAAATAAGAAAAGATGAATACTTTTTTAAGCTCCTACTGACATGTTGAGGGTCAGGAAAGGTAAAAATAAAATTACATACACTAAACTTCAGTCCCATTTTAGGTCTTATCAAATTTAAGAGAAATTTGTTTGCCAAGAAGATATAATCAATAAAAGGATAGAGACTGACAGACAGGCTTATAAATTCTTCGTTAGATGTATTTAAGGAAAAAGTTCACAAGCACAAACATGTTTATCCTCTATTCAAGTGTGATATTGCTCACACTGCACAGAACAGATGGTTCGGGTTCGGATAGGGCTTGTCAGGCCCAGTGAAACAGGGACTGTAAATGCTCCATTCACTTGTCAAGCATGCTGGCTCAAGATAATTTCATAGAATTTTACCATTAAATCCTTAAAATACTAAATATGTTCCCCTTATTACTTAGATTTATTCAATACAGTTTCATAGGTTTACACCTATTTTCTTTACCCAGAAACATCTACAGGCTAAATAAACCAGCAACTGACCCTTAAGGCAGGAAAAGTGTAGCGCCAGGAGCTCCCGGCCACAGATGTGTGCAAGCCTCAGGCCAACGTCAACAAGGAGAAGGTCGGGCCTCTTCCTCTTCCCAAGGTGTGATCCCTTTCCCGCCTGATCCCACCAGGGCCCTGGGTCACCCCCACTGTGTAGCTTCCCTCATCTATGACCCCCAGCTCCTGCCCCTGACTTCATTCTCACAACTGTACCTCTGTTACAACTATCCTCCTCACAATCAGTGGTATTTGAAGTACTGATTATAGTTAACATTCTCAAAAAAAAAAAATTTGTGGAGGGAAGGATTTTCCTGAAGACTCGCTGGCTGCATAGGGGTAGTGCCTAGGGGAAGGGATCAGATGAGCATGATTATCCTTGTTTTCTAGATTAAGGTTTCCTTTTTGTTTTTTAAGAAAAACATCAAGCCAGCGTCATTACACACCAGTGGTTGGGTGCCCTGCTGCCTTCTGATGGAGTCTTTGCACTGGTAATGAATGTTGAGGGTAAGCGTTGGTGACACCACATTAGAGAGTAAGCACATGAGAGGAGGCATTAGGTAGTGTGCTCATCTTCCTGCTGGGATGAAGAAAGGCCCAAAATGAAGACCTCCAACTTGTGTGCCTGCCTCCTCTCTCTAAAGGCAGCACCTTCCCGGGGCAGCCCCCCTACACTTCACCCTTGCATGCCCGATCCCCTGCATTTCATCAGCACCTGCCAGCACAGGAAAAGACATGGTTTTTATAGACATACATTGATCCTGGAGAACATTTACTGGATACTCTGATTCAGTTACTTACAGAAAACAAAAATCACAGTGTAATAACTTTATATTTTATGAGGTGCTACATTTTTTCTATCCTCCTCTTGGTATTTTAGACATTATTCCTAGGTCAAGACACTCGCATTTTATCCTCTGTCCGTGGGTTTGCAGCTGACTTAATCCTGGTTAATGCTAATTGATAACATGTACCTATGAAACAGTGTCTGCCAATATCACCTTACAGTTAAAACACTGTTCAAAGAATTATTTGGGACTTTCAGAGATAGAAGAACCCTAAACATACTAACAACAGCTGGCAGACAGAATTCATAGAACTTTCTTGAATTATTAGCCTTGAAAATTAGCTGAGTTAACTGAATCTTCTGAGACAGTAGAAGGAAGCCAGGACTAAATTAAAATTCTGACTTTCTATAAGCGAAACCTAGCTGGGAGTATAATTCAGACCCATAGAAAACACTTTTCCTGCCCACTCTGGCTGCTTTTCAGAGCTCAACATTCATGGCTCTTGTAATTAAGCCTCCTTCTACTCATGAGGTATTTTCTAAGTGCCTGAGACTTCAAATAAAATGTGTAACTGTTTAAAGCTTTGGTTTTCTTGTCTCCTGATAGAAATTTTTATCTGGGACACCATCTGGATGAGACACAAGTGATTAGGGTGGTTGCTCTCAACTCCTTGCTTAGAAATTTTACTAGATGTTATGTTCTTTTTCCATGATGTTCAGCATGTTCCGTGAGGTTTTGCAAATGACTCCTCCTTTCTGTTAGGGTTATGAAATGCAGGTAGGCTTTGAATGGACACAGTGAGGTTAAGATATCTAAAAAGTCAAATTCTTTCAGGTAAGTCTAATTTCCCCCCAGTTTCCAGCTGTCGTCTCCTAGGAAAACTGTTGACTACAAAATGTTCTAAAATCACCCTTAAGGAATGCAGAGCCAATCATTGAAAGTAAATGATTAACTTAAATAAAAATCTGTGACAAAATATACAAAGTTTTAAAATAAAAATGCTGGATATAAACATAACTGAAATTGTCTTGGTCTCCACATTAGGTAAAGCATGGGAAGGCAGCAAGCATTGGTGTTTTCATAGCTTGGCAAACTTCCTGGCTGGCTGCAAACCGCTTTGGCACTTGTAACTTTACATGCAGAGTAAACCGCCCTATTCCCTTCTCACTGCTGCTACCATTTGTACATTCTGCTCTTGCCGCTCGGCATCCTGGCCCTAAATCAACAAACTTGTATGAGGGGGCAAAACAGAAACTGCTCTTCTCTCTCCGAGCAGCCCAGAAAATTTTTATCTCTTTTCTATTTTCTTGTTCCACCATGACTTTTCCCCTGCCTCTGTCACACTATTGAGCCAAAGCTTAAAATATTAACAAATAACCTTTAACATTTGTTTGGATCCATTTCTTCCTGTATATTAAAATTTATATACCTGTGGATCTTAAATAATCACAATAAATTATTTCATTGATTTAAGTCATTCTTAAGACTCTTTTTCACTACTTCTTTTCCCTTTTCCTACCTAAAGGCAAGAGTTTAGAATGATTTCCCAGCTGCCTTCCTACCTCACTCACTCTGATATCAAGAGACACTTTCAATGGGGTCCTCATGAACGAAACAGAAAAGTAACATGTGCCCCATTGACTTCCTACCTTATTATTTGATCAGCTGACTTAGATGGCATATTCAAAGCCCAGACAATAGCACACTTGAAAAGAAATGAAGACTTGGTTTACCCATTTCAACCCAGCTGTATTTATCCTCTACCATAACAAATTACCATGAATTTAGGAGTTTAAAGTAACACAAATGTACTACCTTGCGTTTCGTAGGTTCAAAGCCCAATAAGGGTCTCACCAGGACAAAATCAAGGTGCCCACAAGACTGCAGTCCTTGCAGGAGGCCCTCAGGGCAGACCCACTCCCTTGCCTTTTCCAGCTTTCAGAGGCCACCCACATGCCACAATTCCTGCTGTTTCCTCCATCTGCAAAGCCAGCACCATTATAGCCCTAATCCTTCATTTTTCCAGTCACATCTTCCTTTCTAAGACCAGAGCCAGGAAAGACCCTCTGCTTTTAAAAACCTGTGTGTTAGCTGGGGACCATTTACATTGTTCAATTTTCTCTAAAATTTGGAGGCTGCTCTCTTACCATCTTTGAAATTACAGGATTTCCTAAACCTTTTAAGAATTAGATGACTTTCCCAGACATCACATTGTTTTTCTCCTCACAGCCATTAGCACCATGGAAAGAGAAGCTTTATACTTTCAAGGTAATAAGTTCAGCTTATACAATTATTATTGGGAGGCTGAATACTTTTTAGATACTTACCCTGAACCACAAAAAGGTAAAATGCACACTACTCTTTGTACCAAACTATTGCCTCTGTATTCTTCTGCTGTTAAATGTACCCTATTCTACCTTGGAACTCCAGTAGGAAAATGCTCCATGCTTTTAGATAAATATAAATACCCTGATGAGTGAATGAAATGTAGCAAGGCCCTTTGAAGAAGTAATGTATGTATATGTACACAAAGAATGTGGAAATATTTGGATTCTCCAAAGTCCAGCAGTTCTAAAACCTCTTGGCCCCAGCATCCATTTACACTCCCAAAAATTAGTGAGGATACCAGAGGACTTTTGTTTACATGCATTATGTCAATTCATATTTTCGTATTAGAAATTTAGGTTGAGGCTTTTTAATATTTTTCTTACTCATCTTCAAATGAAAGCATTCCATTAAATGTTAACATAAATGACATTTTTATTAAAAATACATAGTTTTCTAAAAAAATAGCAGTGCAAAGAGTAACACAGCTTTACATTTTTGCAAATCTCTAATGTATGGCTTCAGAGAAAACAGCTGGATGTGTATCTACTGCTACATTCAATCTGCTATAATATATTATTTCGGTTTAAATGCACAATGAAAAAAATTCAGTTTCACACAGACATGTAACTGGAAATAGGAGGAGTATTTTAATAATTTTTTCAGATAACTGTGGATATTTTTCTTTGATACTACACCAAAACTCAACAAGAGGAATTTCTCACAGCTCAGCTGCAATGAACATTTCATTCTCAATACATTCATGAGAGAATATAAGCAAGAAAAGATAAGTAATATCTTAAGGCTATTATGAAAATAGTTTTGACCTCACAGACCCTCTGAATTTCTCTCAGGAAGCCCTGGAGTTCTGCGACCACCCTTTAAGGCCCACTGCTACAGCCTACTAGCTGCATTCGCTTGATAAGCAAATTCAAGCTTTCATTGTGGAGCCCTTCCTTAAGTCCAAATAAGTCACAACAGGGTGAAGGCAAATCACTCCCTCATAAATAAAGTTTGCTCTTTACATTTAACCCATTTTCTCTTCCCCATAAAACATTCTACCAAGTAATATGAAACTTATGTGTGGAGGTAAAGATCTTTTGTTAATTACCTTTTGAAAATCAAATTTTACTTTTATTGATTCTTCCTACCATAAATGCTTTTGTTTCCTCAAAAAGTACCTTAAGTTATCCAAACCTATGTAGCTAATGATTAAAATTTATCTTAGAATTTCCATCAGGTTGTTCCCGGTTATAATCCCCAAGGTGGACTATAATCTCCAGGGTATGGAGGAAAAATAGCAAATGATATTTTAACAAAAAATGTTAGCAAATTATATTTTGCTAAGAGTCACAGTGTAGGGTGGAATTTTGGACTGCATCTCTCTAATGTCACAGGGTGGCTGTTTTAAAGGACATTCATATCTGCCATTAGTAAAATGCCCCATGGTGCAGTCAGGTAAAACAATGTTCCTATTCCCATATCTCTATGCTTTAAATATAAAGATTATTTTATAAAGATTCTCTGCCCTCTGAAAAGGGTTCTAGCTTTACCTGGTCTGACTTCCTTCTTTTCTGCCTTCCAAGGAGCTCTCACTTTTGCCGCACTGATTCTTTTAGGCTCTCTTTAGGTGTAGTGAGGTAGGTGGCAGGAGAGACATGCATGGGAAATTGGAGAGCCAGGACTAGGGAAGGAGTTTTCCCAAGTGAAGGACATTTGAAAATAAAGGCCCAGGTATACTGCAGACAATATGCACAGTAGATGGAAGAAGGGTGGGAAAAGGAATTTTTAAAATCTTGCTTTTTGAGAGATGTAAAGGATTTAAGTTACTGTGAAGCTAATTTTTGTTTCAGTGCTGTGTTCTCTTGACCGCATCATGCCCCAGACCTAACCACAGCGGTCAAGGCTTTACAAACCTTCCCCATGTGGGCTTATCTAATAATGCTCTTTGGGACTTCTTGTTAAAAACACCTAAAATTCTTAGTCAATATCCCTGCTCTACCACATGACACATCTCAGTATAAAGTGGTTAAATTAAACTCTTTGGAGGACCTCATCCAGTTGGGTAATTAAAGCACAGGGAAGAATCTGTCATCAGATGCCTTTCACTAAGTCAATTACAGATAAAACCAAGATGAAGTGGTTAGAAGTAGAGGTTAAAATTTCACTCACTTGGACTTTGTGTAATAATAAATTAAACTGCTGGACTGTATTGGCATTCTGCTGGGAATATGATTTGGAAACAGAAAAGCCAAACGTGAGTTGTCTAATTTTGCTTTTGAAAATAATTTAAAGTAATACAAGCCCAACAAACCTTTATCTCCCTTTGATTTTAAAATGTTATTTGTGATAGGAAATGTGTAGATGAATAAGCAAATCTATGTTTCCTCAAGTTATTTTCTCCATAGGTGTGGGTGACAAATCACCTAAATATTCTATAACCTAGGCACTGTGACAACAATTAAGGAACAACTCATTTCTCAAAACGCTGATGTACCCCACAAATCCAGAAGTCAACATCACCTTAAAAAGGAGCCAACACTACAGTAATTCACAATCACAATGTAAGTTGGTCACAGGGACAGTAGTACAGCACAGAGAATATAGTCAGCAATTCCCTAACATCTTAGTACGTTGACAGATAGTGACCGCACTAGAGGGGGTGAGGATGTAATAATATGGGAAACTGTTGAACCCCTGTGTTGTATATTTGAAACCAACATAAGATTGTATGTCAATGATACATTAATAAAAAATGATTTTAAAAAAAAACAGCCAATACTAGGGAGGGGGAATAAGGAGTAGGAGTGAAGAGAGTAAACAGTAGAAAAGAATCAGAGGACAGTGAGTGCTGCCAACATTTGGGAAGTGGAATGAAAGGAACCAGTTCTCTCTTTCCTCTCCTGGGAAAGAATCAAATAAGCCTGCTTTGATGCATGTACTTCACGTAAAATACATTTGCTATTTTTTAATACTTCAAGTAACACATTCCTACACTAAGGCCCCATCAAATCACAAGTTCTTCATGAAGCAGGCAGCAGGCTTTACATTACATTATTCATGAGAAAATTACTTTTAACTATGTGGTTAATGCCTCCCACGTTCCATGATAAGACTTTATAACCCCTTCCTTCTACTAATGGCACTAAAAACAGACTCCAGAGCCTTGTTATTTTTCCACTTTCCTTCTACAGCCACTATAAACTCTAAACCCTGATTTTTAATATGTTCACCATTAAAATAGATTGGCTAAAAATGCTAGGTAAACTGAATTTTAAAAACCCAGGTCTCTACCACACCCTCCTCTAGTAATATACCCTTTTCCTTCCCAAATACCATGGCCTCTTACTTGTTTCAGAGGAGGTGACAGACACTTTTGTTGTTGTATGTAATTTAGAAAGAAGAAAATACTCTGTGTTTATACCAAGGGCATTGCAGACATTATCAGTGCCTTCATTCCTCACTCTTCCATACTCATCAACGGCTTTCCGTAGCACTGTCTGCAGCTCTCTGCCTGAGGAGCCCTCTCGCGTCAGAGGGTATTTGACCCAGAAGCAGATCAGGCCAGGCCAGGCATGCTAGGAGTCAAGGCCCCTTGGAGCAGCCCTTAGTCACGGACTGACAGATGTTGCAGGACCATCTGTCCAGCATCTTTGCCCTCAGGTGCAACAAGCCAGAGGCACATTCTCCTCCACAGCCTCTCAGAGGTCCCAGGGGAATGAGCCCTGGTCGCATGCAGTGGTTCTGTGCTCAGTAATGCACCTGGTATGAGCTCCCTTACCTTCCCTGTCTCAACTCCCCCCTCCCTCAGAGGCACTGCCCAAGATGCCCTCCCAAAAGAGATTACTTGCACTCAAGTCTTTATCTAAGATCTGCTTCTGGGGGAGCTAACTTAAATCAGAGGGTATGCTGAGCAAAGTTTACTGACAGGGAGAAAGAATCATCACAAAGGTTTTAGAAACTAGTGATCTAAAGGAGACTGATAGAAACAACTTCTCTTTAATTCATGTCTGTCAATGATACATCAACTCACACCAGGGCAAGGCAGCTTAGAAACAATTTGGCAAGGATGCAGAAAAGTTTCAGAGAAGAGGTAACATCTCAAAAAAGGGCTTGAAGGATGAATATGAGTTCAGCTAGGGCAGAAATGTTTAGAAGACACCTGAAGCAGAGGGACCAACAGAACCCAAACCAAGAAAATACACCCCAGGGGTGAGGAGGGTGGGTTGAAGGCAAGGCAGGAAAGTTGCTCAGGACTTTGAATATGATGCTGTATTATAAGAGCATAAATTTTATTTTGGGGCACGGGGAGGAGAAAATAAGTGATCAGGAGATTAATACAAACAGTTGTTTAGAAACCTAAACAAATCATATGAAACAGATTTTTAGAAATAAGAATACAGTATAAGATTTTCAAATTTTCAAATGTGTTAAGTTTCTGATCAAGGTTTTGGCTAGTTTTAGACCTATCGTGGCAAACCTAATATTTTTGTGTAGGTATATTTGCATAGATACATGCATATGAACATATTCATGTTCTTTCATGAATAAAAATGTTTTTAAACAAAATGTGTGCCGTGGTTTCAGATTTGTGAAATACTTCTGTGTGTGAATAAGGACAAAGGCACTCTGCAAAGTTGGTACTTTTCTCATTCACCTACTACAATGAATGGCAGCACGAGTTTAGTTTCCAATTCAGAGGACCAGGACTCATACTGAACACCTCCCTCTTCCTCAACCCCATACTCAGCCCATCAGTCTTGTCCTAAATACCTCCTGGAGCTCCCCATGTTTCTCAGTTGCTTTTATCACCATCAGTCACAGCCGCCATCAGCTCTCCTGCTGGCAGAGACAGGAGAGCAGACATTCACCCTTGGTCCCCTTCATTCCATCTAACCTATCACGGCCCCACGCAACTCAGAGTCCTGCACTGGCTCCTCACTGCATTTAGGATCAAGGCCCAGCGTGAGGCAGTCCCTGCCCACCTATTCAGGCTTAGCCTTGAAACCCCCTCACTCATTCTCAATGCTCCAGCCTCAGAGTCAGCCTTTAGGGCACCAGAAAAGCCCATGATTTCCAGTACCTCAGAGCTTTGCATGTACAGCAGGTTCAGTTGGGGATGATTTGGGTCACTAGTAAGCCATGATTATGGAACCTAACAACAGCTGATATCAAGGCAGTGTATTCATTTTCCTACAGACTACCCCTCAAACCATGTGTGCTTCATTTACAACAATTTATCACCCAAATATTAACAGTAATGGCAGCATTTGTCTCAATAGTCTAGGATCACAGCAGTCACCTGCTTCAATTATTTCTAAAGTTCTTTTATATATTTGCTTACTGCTTGTGATCTAAACCCAGATGACCCCCTAGTGCCTGAGATAGCACAGATCTATAAAACAGAGATAACGTAGCTGGGCCTTAACTACTACATGTTTAAAGAAATTATTTTAATGATAAATTGACTTGCCTTAGGCATCTTGTTAATCACTTTAGATCCATTATCTATTTAGGCTTATACAGAGTTAAGAAAACTAAGGTTGAGAGACTCTTAAATAATTTGTTTAGTCAGTAATGACAGACCTGGAATTTATCCCCAAGTCTGTCTGGCTTGTGCTGTCCCTCCTGACCACCACGCTGCACGGCACAGCAGAGTAAGAGGTGACGCTTATGCAGTTGTGTTACTTTTAAGAGTTATGGGTCTCCTTCTGTGTCTCAAAATTTTCTCTTCTATCATTTTCCTGGTACTTCTTCCATAAAAATGGTGTTCTACATTCTAGAGAAATTTATATAAGCTTTGTCTTAACCCGATTCTGATGATTTATTGATTTCTTAGCACCCTTTGTCAACTTGTTTATTTAGCATCCCACTGTACCATATATGTCTTCCCACATATATTTTTCCTACTCTTTGACTATATTCTCTCCTAATTTTTGCAAAGCTGCAACAAAGAAAGAAAATACACCCATTAGGACTTGTTAATTTTGTTCAAAATATAATTCCAGTACAGGTAGGGTGTGGAGAGTGTTTTGGAATAGGGCAGGAACTGACCATGAAATGAGGCTGAATTGCACTTAAAAATAAAATAAAGACCAGGAAAAATCAGTTCCAGTTTTGAAATAATGGACCCAGATTATATTCCTGCTTAAAAGAACAAACATGGTTAAAGAACGTCTACTGTGACATAGGATTGAGTAATACACAGAAAACTAAATAAATCTTTATTTCAAAAAGGAAACTAGATTATTTGAGAAGATTTAGGCAAATGAGAGTTCAGTATAAAATATAAACTTGTATAATAACAATCACTACAAATTTTAAATATGCTGCTGTTTAATGGGAGAATTAAAGTTATTTATATTATATATTTTTTTGTTTGTTTCAAACAAAAAGTGGCTTGAAGAAAGAGACAAAGGGTGAGGTCCCAGTGAATTAAGAAATCAGGTCAACTTGATTAATGATGAGACAAAGGAGTAGATGAAAATACCAACAATTCTTGCATAATCTGTCACTGATTGTATGCAGCAATCTTAGACATGAGCCAGAGTATTGTCTGGCCCACAGCTCTGTGCCTTTATTTCAGAGACTTCTTATGCCCCATACAGCCAGTTCCCAAAAAAAGGCAACTCTGGACTGACTCTCCAGCCCTATTCACCCAAGTCTCCGGGCCTTTTCTGCTCGCTGCTGGCCAGTGTCTGCTCTCAGTTCATGCCTCCTCTTCACGACTTCTCATCTGGTGAGGTTATCTCCCATCCCCACCCCCGACCAGGGCATCGCACTTGAGGATTATTATGTTTTAGGCTTCTCTGCTTTAACCTTTTTAACCTTTCTCAAGGTGCAGCCTTGCTCATTCTCTGGCTCTTTCCGCTTTTAGTTTATTCTTCCCAACCAAGCCCAGGGTGCATCTGCTTGGCTGCTCCCTGCCCAGGAATGGGAGTGGGCAGTTCACTACGTATGAGCCATCACCCATGTGCTGAAGTTTGAAGGAACCCAGTAGCTTCCAACTGCCCACCCACATACACTGGAAGCGTTTCTGAAAATGCAAATGCTGTCAAAAAATAATACAGCCAATACTCATTATTTCCAGATTTGCCTACTTACTAAAATTCATTTGCAACCCCAAAATAAGTACTCATGGAGCTTTTGTGATCCTTCACAGATATGCATGAGCAGCAAAAAATCTGAGTTGCCCAGCATACACATTCTCAGCTGAGGTCAAACAAGGCAATGCTCCGCCTTGGTTCAGCCCTCAGATCATAAAACAAGGGTCCTTTCTGAGGTCTATTCACTGCCATGTTTTTTGCATTTTTGTGTTTTGGTTGGTGATTTCACTGTTTAAATGGCGCCCCCAAGCATTGTGCTGAAGTGCCATCTCGTATATACATTAAATAAGCTTCAATCAGGCATGACATCTAGTGATAGTGTCCAGTAAGTTCAGTGTTAATAAACTGATGGTATATAGTAAATAAGCTGTTTTTAAATAGAAATACATAAAATGAGGTTATGTATTAAAGCACTGATGAAAATATTGTGACCAGAGGCTCACAGGGGCTTAACCCCATATTTCTCCTAGAAGCAATGCTTCAGTATTTGCTAATTCAGTGTTTGCAGAGACTTTATAGAACATAACTACTATAAATAACAAGAATCCCCTAACTTCATCACATTAGGGCCCTGGGGGAATAGGACACAGAATAAGCAATAATGTGGCCTGGAGGGAGGTTTGGATGGGATCTCCACCTTGAGGTCCTGACTGCAGCAAGAAGTGTTATACCACATCAGAAGGCATTGAACCAGAACTGGACAAACTCCTGATTCTTCTCAGTATTTCTTGAGCCCAACCCTATTCCTACATTAATAGTATTACTAAAATAGACTGGCAACAATTTTACATAAACTATCCATAGCAAAAGAGGTATTAAGCCAGCATTTTCATCATAATGTTTAGCAATTTAGATCTATGACAGCCAAATGTGGCGATTGAGCAATTGAATGTGGTTAGTCCAAAGTGAGAGTTCTGTAAGTGTAGCATACAAACTGATCGCAAACACATAGTGTGAGAAAAAGAGAGTAAAATACCTTGTGAATACCTCTTATATTGATACATACTTAAATCTTTTTATAGAGTGGGTTAAGTAAAATATATTATTAGAATTAATTTCATCAGTTTATTTCCTACCTTTTTTACTTGCAGCTACTTGGAAATTTTACATTGTGTATATGACCTACATTATGTTTGCCTTAGACACAGCTGATCAAGAACAAATAGCAGAGTTGTGAAAATTTATACTACTTTATAGTAGATGACACCCACATATTACTTATTCTGAGCCAGGCACTGTTCCCAGTACTTTACACATTAACTTGAGTAATCCTCACAGGAACCTCAGAACCTCTGAGAGGAGTACTACTGTTTCCCCCCATTGCACAGATTAGGAGATTTGCTAGGCAAAAAAAGATGAGGTGATGTGTCCAATGTCATACCAGATTTGGCCCAGGTAATTCTGGTCACATTCTTAACCATTACACCCAACCCCCGACACACACACAAATAAATGGCTAAATGATGCACTCACCAAATTCTTTAAATAAAAATCACTTATTGGTAGAAAGAAAACATGGCTTTGTGCCTTCAGTGGTATTCTCTGGAGACACAGACAGTCACTAACTTCTAAAAGTTATTTAACAAGACTTTTCAAAGGAAAAAAATTGACCCATCATGAGTTTAAGCATATTGTTTTATCTTCAGTCTAGAACTAGTGTAGAAACACAGGTCAAAAAGTAAGAAGAAATATTTAAAAGAAAATAGTAAAAGTAATAATAAAAGAGAATACTACAAAATAAAATTAACAAGGGGATGTTTTAAGGATAATTTTTAAAGAAAATTAAAAATGATTGTGAATAGTGAAGCCCCCCATTTCTGATAAACTAAGCTTTTCCAGATAAATGGATAGTTAAGCCAACAGGAAAAGGAGTCTGATGGAAAAGGCAGAAAACTGCAAATGAATAAAACATGGATTTGTACACCACCACTTGCCTGGCTACTTATTTAAAATGCTTGCTTTTTCTTTTTTTTTCTTCCAAAAGTCATTTGAAAATTCTTTGAGTGAACTTTTTCCATTTAAAGAATTATAATTATATCTGTAAGGCAGAAAAATAGATATAAATGGAGTGGTGAGAGAATAAAGCCAGTAAAACTGGCTAAAAGGAACTCAAAGAGTTAACTGGATAAAACCAGTGAGGCAGAAAAGACTCACAGACTTAATGAGTTAATTAGTTGAAGTTTCAAAGGCCAGGCCTGACTTAGAATGTCCAGATATTCCCCAGATAAAGGAAAGTATCCGACCACAGTCCCCTGTCTTCATTGTGTCAATTAGATCATGCCTCTGTAAAATCTACTTAGCCTGCAAAAAAGGTCCATCTTATTCTTTAACTTAATCTATATGCTGTTTTTTCCTCTTTCTCCAGCCCCTAATCAAGTAACTTTGTAACCAGGGCAGGAGACAGACCTCAGAAGTATAAATAAACCTATGTGGACAAAGAATGCTGAGGACCCAAACCAACACAGTCACCTAAATAACCTAATTCATAAGACAAAACTTCCAAGGAATTATGAATCACCTGTACACATCATGCCTTATGCTGACCCTTACCCAAAACTCCCTATAAAATTCCAGACCCAAACCCTTAAGCGCACCTCCTCTGAGACTGCCCGCACTCACCATTCTTTGAGTGTGTCACTCTGTCTCTGTCCTACTCCATTTAAGTAGGGCGGGCTGCTGAGAGCTCTGATTTGGGCTTGCAAGTTCCTGTTGCCTGGGTGAACTGGACGGAATTGCAGCTATATGATCATGTTCCTTAGTAGCCTGCCTGAAAATCTCTTTTCTTTGTCTTTGGGAAGTTCTCAGAATGTAATCTCACACCATCCAACACTCTGAGGCTCCCCCAAATCCTGGGGTGGTAGGGACTTAGTTTCCACACCATACAGATCCAAGATGACACTGGACGCCAAGTGACACTGGCTTTAAGAGTTGGCAGGGGATTATGCCCTGGGCCAAGCAGCAATTCAATAAACTTCCCTTTCCTCCATTTTTCCCTCATCGCTGCTTTATTCAAGTAAACCTGCCTTTGTCTGTCTTGACTCTGGCCCACTCCTCCCTTGGAGTGTATTCAAATAAAACTTTTACTCTGCTCACTTCTGTGTCTCTGTCCTTCAATTCTTTGCTGTGGAGAAGACAAGAACTGAGGAAAATAAGCTCAACCCCGCCACCCAACCGCAGCATATCCATTTATCAGCCAAGAGGCATTGAAATTATTCCTGTTCTGGTTATTCCTGGGTAAGAAGGTATCCAAGAGAAGCAGTGAACTAGGCTTGACTCCATTTTATACCCAAGAGATCTGCATCTCTGGAACATGCCACAGGTCTTGAAGTTTCATTTTAAAGCACTGAAAACAATTAGTCTGCATGTCACAGTACACTTGCCTCTCTGCCATCCTCTCTGTCACACAGGGAAGCCCAGGGTAGTACCAAGTGGTGCAGTATCAGGTCACATGCCTGGGAATCAAAGCTGCATTCTAACTCCTTCTCTATCACATATTAACCCAGGGATTCTGGAACATCACAGAGCTTCCAAGGGCCTCATTTTGAAAACAAGGGGGTAGAGGACGAAGAAGACTTATGCATAGTTGTGAAAAATCATACAATAACTCAATAGTAAAAAAGCTAATAACTTGATTATAAAATGGGCTAAGGACATAAATGACATTTCTCCAAAGAAGACATACTGCCAACAGGTATATGAAAAGAGAGTTCAACATGGAAACACACATCAAAACCACACTGAGATAGCATCTCACACCTCTCTGGATGGCTGATATCAAAAAAGCAAAGGAAAAAAGTGCTGGTGAGGAAATGGGGAAATTGAAAGCTTTGCACACTGTTACTGGGACTAGAAAAATGCTGCAGTCATTATGGAAAAGAGTATGGAGATTCCTCAAAAAATTAAAACTAGAATTACCATATGCTCCAGCAATTCCTCTTCTGGGTATTTATCCAAAGGAATTGAAATCAGGATCTTGAAGAGCTATTAGCACTCCTATGTTCAATGAAGCATTATTTATAATTGCCAAGATGTGGAAACAACCTAAGTGTCCATCAACATGAGTGGTTAAAGAGACTGTGATATATACATACAATAGAATACTATTCTGCCTGAACAAAGAAGGAAATTCTGTAATATGCAAAAACATGGATGAACCTTGAGGATGTTAGGTGAAATTGGCCAACCACAGAGAGGCAGAGAGTGTATGATTCCATTTACAAGTGGTATCTAAAATAGTCAAATTCATAGAATCAAAGAGTGGAAGGAATAGTGGTTGTCTGGGCCTAGGAGTAAGGAGAAATGGGAAATTACAAATCAACAGGCATAAAGTTTCAAATAAGCAAGATGAATAAGCTCTAGAGATATGCTGTACAACATTGCACCTACAGTGAACGGCATTGCATAGTACATCAAAATATTTAAAAAGCTAAATCTCATGTTAAGTGTTCTAACCACAATAATATAAAAATGTACACCACAGAGGGAGCCAAGATGGCGGCGTGAGTAGAGCAGCGGAAATCTCCTCCCAAAACCATATATATCTACAAAAATATAACAAAGACAACTCTTCCTAGAATAAAGACCAGAGGACACAGGACAACATCCAGACCACATCCACACCTGCGAGAACCCAGTGCCTCGTAAAGGGGGTAAGATACAAGCCCCGGCCCCACGGGACCTGAGCACCCCTCCCCCCAGCTCCCGGCGGGAGAAGAGTAGGCAGAGCGAGAGGGAGACGGAGCCCAGGACTGCTGAACACCCAGCCCCAGCCATCCGGGCCAGAGCGCAGACACAGTGCGTGCAAGGGGGGCACTGGATACTAGGGAAACAGGGCAGCAAGAATAGTGAGCGGGTACCGGAGACCTGCAGCCAGAGGACATAAGAAAAGCTAGTGGCCATTTTTTTTTTTTGTTTTGTTTTGGCGAGCGCTTTTTGGAACTCTTAAAGGAATAGGGACACCAATACTAGGGAAACAGGGCAGCAAGACCAGTGGGCAGATGCCTGAGGCTGGTGCCGGAGAATAAAGAAAAAAGAGCGGCCATTTTTTTTTTGTGGTCGTTGTTTTCTTTTGGCGGGTGCTTTTTGGAAGTCTCAAAGTGGCAAGGCGGTAAACTTAATCCAGAGGTAGAGAATCCGGGGATCCTGGGCACCCTAATCCTCTGGGCTGCAGGGAGCTCAGAGGCCCCTTACGGAGATAAATAGCCTCCAGGCCACTCTCTCTCCAATGCGACTCCACCATTTTGGAGTAGCTGCCCGAGCCAGGCCACGCCCACAGCAACAGCGGAGATTAACTCCATAGCAGCCGGGCAGGAGGCAGAAAACTTCTCTGCGCGCAGCTGCCCAGCACAAGCCACTAGAGGTCGCTGTTCTCCCAGGAGAGGAGGGCCACAAACCAACAAGAAGGGAAGTTCTTCCAGCCGTCACTCGTTCCAGCTCTGCAAACTATTTCTATCACCAAGAAAAGGCAAAGCTACAGGCAGACAAAGATCACAGAGACAACACCAGAGAAGGAGACAGACCTAACCAGTCTTCCTGAAAAAGAATTCAAAATAAGAATCATAAATATGCTGACAGAGATGCAGAGAAATACACAAGAGATATGGGATGAAGTCCGGAGGGAGATCACAGATGCCAGAAAGGAGATCACAGAAATGAAACAAACTCTGGAAGGGTTTATAAGCACAATGGATAGGATGCAAAAGGCCAATGATGGAATTGAAACCAGAGAACAGGAACGCATAGAAGCTGACATAGAGAGAGATAAAAGGATCTCAAGAAATGAAACAATGTTAAGAGAACTGTGTGACCAACCCAAAAGGAACAATATCCGTATTATAGGGGTACCAGAAGAAGAAGAGAGAGGAAAAGGGATGGAAAGTATCTTGGAAGAAATAATTGCTGAAAACTTCCCCAAAATGGGGGAGGAAATAATCGAACAGACCACGGAAATACACAGAACCCCCAACAGAAAGGATCCAAGGAGGACAACACCAAGACACATAATCATTAAAATGGCAAAGATCAAGGACAAGGAAAGAGTTTTAAAGGCAGCTAGAGAGAAAAAGGTCACCTACAAAGGAAAACCCATCAGGCTAACATCAGATTTCCCGACAGAAACCCTACAGGCCAGAAGAGAATGGCATGATAAATTAAATGCAATGAAACAGGTATCCAGCACGACTATCATTCAAATATGATGGTGGGATTAAACAATTCCCAGACAAACAAAAGCTGAGGGAATTTGCTTCCCACAAACCACCTCTACAGGACATCTTACAGGGACTGCTCTAGATGGGAGCATTCCTAGAAAGAGCACAGCACAAAACACCCAACATATGAAGAATCGAGGAGTAGGAATAAGAAGGCAGAGAAGAAAAGAATCTCCAGACAGTGTATATAACGGCTCAAAAAGCGAGCTAAGTTAGGCAGTAAGATACTAAAGAGGCTGACCTTGAACCTTTGGTAACCACGAATTTAAAGCCTGCAATGGCAATAAGTACATATCTTTCAATAGTCACCCTAAATGTTAATGGGCTGAATGCACCAATCAAAAGACACAGAGTAATAGAATGCATAAAAAAGCAAGACCCATCTATATGCTCCTTACAAGAAACTCACCTCAAACCCAAAGACATGTACAGAATAAAAGTCAAGGGATGGAAAAACATATTTCAAGCAAACAACCGTGAGAAGTAAGCAGGGGTTGCAGAACTAATATCAGACAAAATAGACTTCAAAACAAAGAAAGTAACAAGAGATAAAGAAGGACACTACATAATAATAAAGGGCTCAGTCCAACAAGAGGATATAACCATTCTAAATACATATGCACCCTACACAGAAGAACCAGCATATGTGAAACAAATACTAACAGAACTAAAGGGGGAAATAGACTGCAATGCATTCATTCTAGGAGACTTCAACACACCACTCACCCCAAAGGATAGATCCACCGGGCAGAAAATAAGTAAGGACATGGAAGCACTGAACAACACAAAAAGAGACTCAGTAAATTCCAAAAGACTGAAATCCTACCAACCAACTTTTCAGACCACAAAGGCATAAAACTAGAAATAAACTGTACAAAGAGAGCAAAAAGGCTCACAAACACATGGAGGCTTAACAACATGCTCCTAAATAGTCAATGGATCAATGACCAAATCAAAATGGAGATCCAGCAATATATGGAAACAAATGACAACAACAACACTAAACCCCAACTTCTGTGGGACACAGCAAAAGCAGTCTTAAGAGGAAAGTATATAGCAATCCAAGCATATTTAAAAAAGGAAGAGCAATCCCAAATGAATGGTCTAATGTCACAATTATCGAAATTGGAAAAAGAACAACAAATGAGGCCTAAGGTCAGCAGAAGAAGGGACATAATAAAGATCAGAGAAGAAATAAATACAATTGAGAAGAATAAAACAATAGCAAAAATCAATGAAACCAAGAGCTGGTTCTTTGAGAAAATAAACAAAATACATAAGCCTCTAGCCAGACTTATTAAGAGGAAAAGAGAGTCAACACAAATCAACAGTATCAGAAACGAGAAAGGAAAAATCATGACGGACCCCACAGAAATACAAAGAATTATTAGAGAATACTATGAAAACCTATATGCTAACAAGCTGGGAAACCTAGGAGAAATGGACAACTTCCTAGAAAAATACAGCCTTCCAAGACTGACCCAGAAAGAAAGAGAAAATCTAAACAGACCAATTACCAGCAACGAAATTGAAGCGGTAATCAAAAAACTACCAAAGAACAAAACCCCCAGGCCAGATGGATTTACCTCGGAATTTTATCAGACATATAGGGAAGACATAATACCCATTCTCCTTAAAGTTTTCCAAAAAATATAGGAGGAGGGGATACTCCCAAACTCATTCTATAAAGCTAACATCACCCTAATACCAAAATCAGGCAAAGACCCCACCAAAAAAGAAAATTACAGACCAATATCCCTGATGAACATAGATGCAAAAATACTCAACAAAATATTAGCAAACCCAATTCAAAAATACATCAAAAGGATCATACACCATGACCAAGTGGGATTCATCCCAGGGATGCAAGGATGGTACAACATTCGAAAGTCCATCAACATCATCCACCACATCAACAAAAAGAAAGACAAAAACCACATGATCATCTCCATAGATGTTGAAAAAGCATTTGACAAAGTTCAACATCCATTCATGATAAAAACTCTCAGCAAAATGGGAATAGAGGGCAAGTACCTCACCATAATAAAGGTCATCTATGGTAAACCCACAGCCAACATTATATTGAACAGCGAGAAGCTGAAAGCATTTCCTCTGAGATCGGGAACTAGACAGGGATGCCCACTCTCTCCACTGTTATTTAACATAGTACTGGAGGTCCTAGCCACGGCAATCAGGCAAAACAAAAACATACAAGGAATCCAGATTGGTAAAGAAGAAGTTAAACTGTCACTATTCGCAGATGGCATGATACTGTACATAAAAAACCCTAAAGACTCCACCCCAAAACTACTAGAACTGTTATCGGAATACAGCAAAGTTGCAGGATACAAAATCAACACACAGAAATCTGTGGCTTTCCTATACACTAACAATGAACCAACAGAAAGAGAAATCAGGAAAACAACTCCATTCACAATTGCATCCAAAAAAATAAAATACCTAGGAATAAACCTAACCAAAGAAGTGAAAGACTTATACTCTGAAAACTACAAGTCACTCTTAAGAGAAATTAGAGGGGACACTAACAGATGGAAACTCATCCCATGCTCGTGGCTAGGAAGAATTAATATCGTCAAAATGGCCATCCTGCCCAAAACAATATACAGATTTGATGCAATCCCTATGAAACTACCAGCAACATTCTTCAATGAACTGGAACAAATAATTCAAAAATTCATATGGAACCAACAAAGACCCCGAACAGCCAAAGCAATCCTGAGAAAGAAGAATAAAGTAGGGGGGATCTCACTCCCCAACTTCAAGCTCTACTATAAAGCCATAGTAATCAAGACAATTTGGTACTGGCACAAGAACAGAGCCACAGATCAATGGAACAGACTAGAGAATCCAGACATTAACCCAGACATATATGGTCAATTAATATTTGATAAAGAAGCCATGGACATACAATGGCGAAATGACAGTCTCTTCAACAGATGGTGCTGGCAAAAGTGGACAGCTATATGTGGAAGAATGAACCTAGACCATTGTCTAACCCCATACACAAAAGTAAATTCAAAATGGATCAAAGACCTGAATATAAGCCATGAAACCATTAAACTCGTGGAAAAAAACATAGGCAAAAACCTCTTAGACATAAACACGAGTGACCTCTTCTTGAACATATCTCCCCGGACAAGGAAAACAGCAAAAATGAACAAGTGGGACTATATGAAGCTGAAAAGTTTCTGTACAGCAAAAGACACCATCAATAGAACAAAAAGAAACCCTACAGTATGGGAGAATATATTTGTAAATGACAGATCCGATAAAGGCTTGACGTCCAAAGTATATAATGAGCTCACACGCCTCAACAAACAAAAATCAAATAATCCAATTAAAAAATGGGCAGAGGACACAGGGCATAAATATGCAAAGAATTAAAAAGCTAACCTTTTCAAACAATAAGGCTTCCCTCTCACTTACCAACTTCACATTTCCCTGTATGGCCCCAGAAGATGACTGGTTAGCCAGAGACGGGTAAGATTCCTCAAGGGAGGAACAACCTAAGACAGGCACAGTCGCAGGGGGGTCATCAGGTGAGAAATTGGGGATCAACAGAGGTGAGGCTTAGAACCTCACCCCCCCGTTCTGAGAGAAATCTTCTGCATACGCGGATGTTTTATTGCCCTTGTCTAGCTTGGATTAACACATAGTCTACAGGCACACACCTGATCATCTACATTTGCTCTCTTACAACACTAAACTATGTTTTCTACCTTAATCTTGTATCTACCTACCACTTCAGCATTTTATTAAAAATAATAATAATAAAGAGTGAAATGTGGTATCCACATATAAATCAAGTATAAAAATCAAATGAGTATTCATATTTGAACTGACTGTTTATAGTTCATAATGCATGAGCAAAACCAAAAGTTTCTGTGATGACTGCCCTTGTACTGTTCACCATGTAACTTATTCACTATGTAAGAATTTGTTCTCCATGTAAGAACTTGTTCGTTATGCTTCAGAAGTTTGGAGACTGACGAAAATTAGGCTTGGGGTGGATTAATGATCGTGCATTGAGCATTGACTCCCCATATACAGAATTTTATTGTTGTTAACAACCATTTGATCAATAAATATGAGAGATGTCCTCACAACAAAAGCAACAAAAAAAAAAGTACACACTTCCATTTGTAAAATAAATAAGTAACCGGGTTATAATGTATAGCATAAGGAATATAGTCAAAATATTGTAACAACTTGGTATGGTGATAGCTGGTACCTAGAATTATCATGTATATAAATGTTGAATTACTGTGTTGTACACCTGAAACTAATGTAATGTAATACTGTGTGTCAGCTACCCTTCAATAAAAAATAATTATCTACAAAAAAATATATATGTATACACCTCAGATAAATGTCAGTTAAAAATTATCTAATGAGGGCAAAGGATCTGAACAGACACTACTCCAAAGAAGAAAGTCCGATAGCCAACAGGCACATGAAAAGATGCTCCACATTGCTAGTCATCAGAGAGATGCAAATTAAAACCACAATGAGATATCACCTCACACCAGTAAGGATGGCCAACATCCAAAAGACAAACAACAACAATGTTGGCGAGGATGTGGAGAAAGAGGAACCCTCCTACACTGCTGGTGGGAATATAAATTAATTCAACCATTGTGGAAAACAGTACAGAGGTTCCTCAAAAAACTAAAAGTAAAAATACCATTTGACTCAGGAATTCCACTCCTAGGAATTTACCCTAAGAATGCAGGAGCCCAGTTTGAAAAAGACATATGTACCCCTGTGTTTATCGCAGCACTATTTACAATAGCCAAGATATGGAAGCAACCTAAGTGTCCATCAGTAGTTGAATGGATAAAGAAGAGGTGGTACATATACACAATGGAATATTATTCAGCCATAAAAAGTAAACAAATCCTACCATTTGCAACAACATGGAGGGAGCTAGAGGGTATTATGCTCAGCAAAACAAGCCAGGTAGAGAAAGACAAGTACCAAATGATTTCACTCATCTGTGGAGTATAAGAACAAAGAAAAAATGAAGGAACAAAACAGCAGCAGACTCACAGAACCCTAGAATGGACTAAAAATTACCAAAGGGAAAGGGACTAGGGATGGTAGGGGGAAAGGGAAGGAGAAGGGGAAAAGGGGGTTTTACGATTAGCACACATAATGTAGGGGGTAGGCATGGGGAAGGCAGTATAACACAGAGAAGACAAGTAGTGACTCTATAGCATCTTACTATGCTGATGGACAATGACTGTAATGGGGTATGTGGTGGGGACTTGATAATGGGGGAAATCTAGTAACCACAATGTTGCTCATGTAATTATATGTTAATGATACCAAAATAAAAAAAATTATCTAATGAAAACTTAAAAACTGCTAAAAAATGAAAAAAAATCTTTGCTCTTTGGCTTTTAGTTTAGACCTTGGCCATGTTATCCCTGGGAGCCTTTACCTTCATCTGTAAGATGCAGATAAGCATGCCCATCTCCCAGGACTGATAACACCATGGAATGCGGTCACTCCATAAAGTATCCCGCACAGTGCCTAGCACATAGTAAGAACTGAAAAATGATTTTTAAATAGTAAATTATAATTAAGCTTTCTTCCAGCTCATTCTATGGCTATAAACAGTGAGCACTGCCTTGCCATTCCATGTCTCTTTTTTTCTGACCAACATCTGTTCCTTATTAAAATGCAGCAACATTGCAATGAAGGAAGAACTTATTCAGTAATTTTGCGCATCAAAAAGCAAACCAACTGACACCAATGCTCCAGTGATGATTCTCAGTGTCACAGTGGCCTCCATCTTTTCAGACATAAGCAATTAGGACACTCAAGGTCCCACATATAGAGGAACCATCCAAGAGAGGTTTGAAACATTTCCCCCTTCAAGCCCTCTGGCTCTACTTGTTAATAATTTATAAAAGTTATCAACACACTTATAATTTCTCACTAAATTTGGTTTCTCCAACTGCAGGTACAGACATACCTTCCTGCTCAAAGCTCAAGGCCAAATACTGGGTAAGATTATATTTTCACTGCCAGAATCATCTGTTTCAAACCCTTTTCTAAAAAATAAAGCCTTGTTCATAAGATTTAGGCCATTGCAAAAAAAAAAAGTATTATGCAAATTAGAAATTTTATAACTTTACAGTTAAATAAAAAAGGGCAGAACATCAAACCTCAGCTAAACATTTATGTAATTGCATTACTAGCATTTCCATGAGCCATAATGAAAGTTAAAGGGGAAATTTGCTTATTTTCTATTAACTCCAGAATAGAATATGATTCCTGTTCACGCATACAAATAAAGCTTAACTGTTGTTTTAAAAACAGACACTGTACTTGGGTTCTTTTATGGCTCCTGGTTGTCATGAGGGAATAACAGCAAATTTTATAAGGAAAAAATGTTTAATGAAAAATCACAGTTATCCCAAAAGAACTGCACTAAATATTCAACTTTATTATGTCTCTGCATTTGCTTTCTGGCTTTGAACAGTCAGCCTCTCACTACACAGATCATCTCTTTTTAAGATTAATTACTTTAAGATTGACTTTCCCAAATCTCTTTGTGTATCCTCAGTAGAAAGAGCAGCAGATGCTACTCCTGGCCATTCCATCCTGATTAATTAATCATTAAATAGTTATCTGGTGTCCCTACAACTAAATTATGCACTCAATAAATTAATGCTAACTTTAATTGGAATTAAATTTATTCTATTTAGGAAAGTAACTTACAGTGCATGACTTGGCTTGGATGCTCCTAAACTCCGATCCTGAGATAGATTTTGGGGTGTAGGTAGTTTATTTGGGGGTTGACCTCAGGAAGCATAAGTCTGGCAGTGGAGAAAGTGAGACAGGGAAGGGATATAAGCTAAACAAGGCACTTTAATGAGATGGTAATTGCTGAGGACAGCTGGGCTTCAAACCCAGACGGGACACTGGAAGGAACCATATAAATGGAACTTCATGAAATTCCCGGCATTTCCCCGCACAGCCACCTCTAGTCTCCTGCTTCTACCCACCCACCACCATCTGCCCAGGGATGACAGACTAGAATCAGGGTTTAGGCTCTGCCAGTTCTCAGGTTGGACTCTGCAAGTTCTATCATCTTCCAACCCGCACCCCACCTACTATTAGAGGCGAGTCCAAGCCCTGCTGCTCTTCCAAACAACGCTGTCTGCCACCCCCAGCCCATACAGTATTCATCTCATTTGAACTTACTTTAAATCATTATGCATGATTTTTATGATCTGGTCTTCAACTCCTTTTGCTCATTTACTCTCTAAAATAATTTCAAAAGACTTTGTATCCTATACCTAACACATTTTTAAGTTGACATCTGTATGTTATCATAGATTTAAATTGGTGCTAGTCGTGACTTGCAGTGAATCCTAAATGCCGAAAGTCTAAATTAAGATTGTTATCCTATTAATCCTGTTAATCTATTAATAAGATGGACAGGACTGCTTTGGTTTCCTTACTAGTTCATCTCTTCATGAACAAATATTAATTTTTGTTAGAATGAGACAGAAGTCAGCACTGTTTTTCCTCATTTTAGTAACACTAAAAGGGCTTTCAAAAAATAAGTAGCTGGAAATAGGATAGATTTTCTTGTAGCAATGTACTTCCTTTTTCTAACTTTTTCAGAGTTAATCCTAAGTATAGCATAGTGGCCAATCCTCCAAGATTATTTTGAAAAATCCTGAGCAGTTCCTCAATTTTGTTTAGAACAAAGAATTAGAAACCATCTGAGTTGTAAAAGGATGTGTTTGCCAGTTGTCTGAGCATTTTGCTTTCTCAGTATTAGTATTTCACAGGGCCCCGTGGTTTGGCACTCAGGGCTTTTCCACCATGGCAGGAAAAGCTGTGAATTAGAGAGGAAATGGCCACAAGCAAGTGTGGGAAGAAAGCAAGAAAAAACCCTGCAGATGGTAAGTGTGTCTACAGACAAACCCATTTGAGACAACACATTTTAACCTTCTCAATCTGCCAGACCACGAATCTCTCCCTCTTTCCCTCCAGAGGGGATCACACAGTAACCAATCCCCACCCTCCAGGGAACTTTCACTCCTAGAGAAGGAGACACAGGGACTTGGAGGGTCTGGAAGCTGATTTGGTTGACGCTGCCCATGACCTCATTCCCACCTGGCAAGTCTGTGCACCCCCGAGGTTCATACACACTCTCCCCTGCTTATAATTCACTGGCTTCAGAATAGACTTTATGATCCCTAAGTCCCTCTGAATGTTGTGAAATTCAAAAGTCAGGCTTTTGAAACCCAAAAACTGAGAATTCACTCTTTCATTTGGCTGTATCATCCCTTGGACAACTGATAAAACCTTAATGCTCTGGCAGCTGCTTGGAAAGGAGGAAGGACAGGGAGCAAAACAGCAGGAAAAAAAGGTACTTCAGCTGACACCTTGCCACAAAAAGGGCCTGTTCACAGTAGGAAGAGAGCAGCATGCACCATGGTGCTAGGGAATTCACCAAGTCCAGATAACTGGATTTGGGCCTTTGGTTGGTAGGTTTAAGATTAGCAGAGAAGAAGACAGGAGCACCTTCTAGGCATGGGCAATAAGATGAAAAACGATAGAAGTGATGGAATTCACCACCAATATTCAGGGAAAAGTGGAAAGAACAGTTCTGGTGATGTTCCTGTAATAGGCAAGGGGAAGGCAACACAGACAAGTTAAAGGGGGCAATGATGAACAAGCGGAGACTCCCAGCGGGGGAATCGCACGAGGTGGCCGTCTTTAATGATCTTTAATGTTCATTATAGCAGATGAAATATGCACAGGCCTTCAGGGTTTCATTCCACTTGAAGTAGGTCAGGAAAAAATAAAATCCCCACGGAGATAAACTCAAAGAAGGAACCTGGGAGGTCTTGCCTTTGTAAACCCTCTAGTGATTGTTTGGATTCATGTATGTTAAAGTGCCTTTATTTTACATGTAGTGTCTGTTGCATACATGTAATCATCTGAAATAGTCTGCTGGTATTTAATTACAGCAAGACATGGGTAGTTTCAGGCTGTGTAAACCAGTTGGATCCTAAACTAATGATTTCTTTACTGAATGGATTATTTCTTGAATTCAGGGTTTCTTTATAGTAGGGTAAGTTGACACACCACAATGGTCTCCATTCGAGTTGAATTACTGAAGTTTTATCTGGGAATCCAAAAGAAAACAGCAGTAAGAGTTGTTTCTTTCTAAACAATAGCAATGATGATGATAAGGACTATAGTCTTTTGTCTCATCCTGGCCTAGGTATCAACAATCAGATAGAAAGACTCTGGGACCCTTTCAAATCATGACACAGATGTAAGGGTTCCTCTGACAATGCCTGTGGTAAAGAGAATAATGGCCCCTCCCCCAAAAGATGTCGCCATGCTTATCCCTGACCCTGTAAGTATGTTACCTTTTAAGGCAAAAGAGACTTCGTAGATGTGGTTAAGTTAAGGGACGTTGAGATGGAGAGATTTCCCTGGATTATTTGAACGGGCCTCATAAGTACAAGAAAGGCACATGAAGGTCAGAATCGAGAGGTTGGAGTGCTTCTAGGCCAAGAGCCAGAGAATGAAGGCTGCCTCCAGCAACTGGGAAGAGCCAGAAAACAGTCTTCCTAGTGCCTTCAGAAGGAAGCAGCCCTGCTAACATTTTAATTTTAGCCCAGAATAGGTCTTCTATTTCAAATTCTGACCACCAGAACTGTAAGATAAAAAATTTGTGTCATTTTAAAAAAACTCTTTGTGGTAATTTGTTACAGTAGCAATAAGAAACTAAAATAGCACCCTAATTAAGTGACAGGTATTTGTACAAATTAGCTATGTAGACATATCACATATTAACTATATATTAAAATTATATGTCTCCTAAAATAAAGTCTTTTTTAATTATCACCCATGACTTTTGACTACCCTAGGTAATCTAATGAAAATGTGTATATCATCAGGGTAGGCCCATAGAAACTGAGAAAGGTGGGCAGCAGAATTTGGGGGTTATTAAAAATCATGGGGTCTCCCTAAAGGGTGGGAAATTTATCAACCATCTTTCTCTTTCCCACTTAAGCAGTTATGTTTGCCCAGAAACCCAAGAATACCAAAGAACTCTATCTTCAGGGGGCAAATACATGTTTTTTCCTAAATTCATGATGTAGAGAGCAGACTAAAGGCCAGAGACCACTAGGGGTGGAACAGTATCAGATTAAAAAAAAAAAAAATGGATCCAATCCAAATGTCATGGGCCAGCTCAAATTTTGGTGAGCCTAATGATTTTTGAAACATATCTGTTAGAACTGCTCTCCACGCCAGCTCCAGGGTAAAACCACAAGTAGGAATTGATCTGTTGTATTTTATAAAATCCAAATGCTGTTTTTCTGTTTTTACATACTTTTTTAAAAAAATAATCTGAAATAGGACACAAGGGAAGAAATCGAGACAGCACATTTTAACCTTTCAATCTGCCAGGCCACAGATCTCTCCCCCTTTCCCTCCAGAGGGGATAGCACAGTACCCACTCCCCACCCTGCAGGGAGCTTTGATTCCTAGGAAGGCCATTCATATGGAGTCCACCCCTGGACCGTGTTTGAAAAACACCCAAGAGGGGCCAAGCTTTGAAATTAAGTGTGCACACACTCCCATTCACTGACCTGAGAAAGCACAAGTGAGAAAAAGCAAAGGTGCCCAAATGCTTGTCGCCTTGTTAACACTTTCTGGAAAGTCTCAATAATATTCTAGATTTTTCTCTCTGCTTCTTCCCAAAGTAGCTTGAGCATGCCACTGGGATCAGGTGGGCAAGTCTGTCTTCCTCCTAAAGGAATCTCAAAATTCAGCAGCTGCTCAAGCCCCCAGGTTCCTCCCACACCAGCTTCACATGAGCTTGAGATTTCCATTGCTAAGACCTGGGCTTTGGATGGGCAAGTTTTGAAAGGAGCAAATGACAAGGGCCAGACAGTAGACGCAGAAAGTTTATGAATTGGGTTTGGAGATGAAGGAACTTCAAGGTGCATAAAAGTCTGTCAAGACTTATAAATGTACCTAAAAGAACATGTGCATTTTTATTAATGGCAAAGAAACTGGGTGTTGTCTGAAGATGCTGTTTCAGTTAAGACTAGACCCCACTACTTTACTTGCAGCAATCCCTATGACATGTCTTGAGGATGAATTAACATCTCTGAAGAGCCTTCACATTGTTTTTTAGTGGAGGAGTTAGGTGATAAATAACATACCTGTCCCTTGTCCAGGCTTCTAATTAATAATTGGTAATCAGGCAAAAAGAAAAAGCAGGTGGGGAACAAACTATCATCTTCATGACTGGTATAGGTTAGGCTGGAAAATGCCTTACATCTGAGGAACAGAGGGCTTCCTAAAACCCAACCCAATAATTAGCCAGACCTACCCAGCTGTACTGTCTATCTCTATGTAACAAATAACCCCAAAACTTAGCAGCTTCAAACAGCAAACATGTATTATCTCACAGTTTACACGGATCAGAAATCTGGGTGTAGCATGGCTGGGTCCTCTGACTCAGGGTCTCTCATGAGGCTATAATCAAGGTGTCAGCCAGGACTGTGGTTGACTAAAACCTCTACTGGAAGAACACTGGCTCCAGGCTCACTGACTGCTGGCAGGAATGAGCTCCTCACAGGCCGCTGGACGGGGCCTTAGCTCCTTGCTAGCTGTTGTCCTGAGACCTTAGTCCCTTGATGTGTGGACCTCTCCTTAGGGCCACTCTAACAGAGCCACTGCTCCCTCCAGAGCAAGGGCCCAGGAAGGGAGACAGAGAGGTCCAGAAAGACAAAAATCAGTCTTTTTGTAACTTAGTCTCAGAAGCGATGTCCCCTCCTCATCCTTTCTGCCATATTTTGTCTGGTAGAAGCAAGTCACTGGGTCCAGCCCACACTCAGGGGAGAGGAATTACACAGGGACATGAATGCCAGGAGACAGAGACCACAGGAATCCCCTAGAGGCAAGCCACCATGACAGATGGGTCAGGCCATGCCAGGGAGCGTGGTAGGCCTCTCCCTGCCCCATCCCAGGAGAAAACATTCCTGCCCCCTCTAAGCAGCTTGCCTCCAGGAGAAATTACAAAGAATGGGGGGCACTACACATGCCCTATCACACCCACTGACTGGGTAAATGAATTCTGCATGAGTGGAGGGGTGTAGTGGAGAGAGGCTATAAGCCTGAGGCTAATGAAGGGAGAGGAGAAAGGGAAGGAGGAAGTTCTTCAACATGGAAAGAAATACCAGGAGTAAGGAATGAGCGGCCCCCAACACTCACAGCGCTGCTTATATTATGATATCCATTTCACCTAAAGAAATTGAAGCTCAGAGAGACTGAGTAATCCAAGCTCACACAGATACTGTGTGATAGAGCCAGAATCTATGAATATCCAATCCCTGAAACAGTGCCATATTCTGTATTATAATTGTACTTCGCCGTATTCAGAATCTGCTTGGAAGCAACTAGTTGATGAAGATATTTATACTTGCCAAAGAAAATACCTCACTTTAGGAATAAGACTCTATTGTTCCTTCCATGTCCTTAAATGTTCCCTAAGTCTGAAGTTTTATGACAGTGATAAAACAATAGCTCTGCCAGATAATAAAATACACACCTGGCTTAGCAGTCACTGGAGTCCACTGCTGGCTGCCAGGGATGCTGCAGGACACCTCAGGACTCTGCAACGGGGCTCTCAGCCGAGAGTGGCCAATAGCCTGTAGCCCACACAGAGGTGGTGACATCCAAAGGTTTGTCCAGAATGCACAGGTGGTATTTGTCACTCCTGATAACATAACAGGTCACAAAAGCACTGCTTTGAACTTGAAACAAGATACTTGCTTTCATCAACTATCCACTCTTCTGCCCTTGTGTTCTTTGAAGGAGACCATAGATCAGAGATGATGGCACTTAGCTCCTGCTGCTTTTGAAGTACAGAGTCTGTACAACAGCTATGTCTAGTCTGACAGGATGCACAGAAATATAATGCCCAGGGACCTCTGGCTCTTCAAGATTGCACATGCTTTTTTAAAAGAAATGGCCAAAAAAATTATTTTAACCCAGGAATGGTCATATGTTACTCTCATATTTAGTGTCATTCATTTAGTGGGTATTTGAGTGCCTGTTGTATGCCAGGTACTGTGACATGTGCTGAGGGTCAGAGAGGAATAAAATAGAGGGCTTGTGTGCCAGGAGCACAGGATCTGGTGTCAGGGAAAAACAAGTGGACTACAGTGCATGCTGTCATAACAGGATTCCCTGGGTCATATGGGGTCTCCAAGGAGGGGTTGCACATGTGAAGGGGACACACAAAGGCAGAAAATTCTGGGCCATGGACACACCTATGCATCCTTCTCTCTGGGACCCAGTCCACTAAGCTGCTCTTCCCTTGCCCAGAGCAAAAGAAGGCTGTAGGCAGGAAGGGTCAGGGTGTGGAAAGGGACAGAGGTCCACAGGTCAGCATAAAAAAATTTGTGTGAATCATGTTTCCCTGACAGACCAGTACAGTCGATGGCCATCACACAACTGACATATTCAGCCAGATCCTCTGAGATTCCCCACCCCCGAGAAAGATTCTATCTGAACAAGAAAATCCTAGATTTTTGTTGTGCTTAATCCTAACCATTATTCCCCACCTCCAAATACCCCCACAGAAATACATCTCTCCCTCCAGATCATATTTTGCTTGTTGAGAATACCTTTCTTCTAGATTCTTCTAGAATAGGGATTATGCAAGTCTGAGGTTTTACGGGGGGGTCAGTTTGCCCTCGGCTCTGCACCTCCCCCTGACAAAAAGCAAGACAAAGGAGTAGCAATCCTGTTTGTACAAATTACACAGAGTTCATTTACCTGTATGTGGAATTCCCCTTGGGCAACATTGATTCTGTTTCTCAGCATTCACAACAGTCTCCAGCTGAATAGACTGTCAAACACACTAAGCATCCAGTAGTTAGCTTCTCCTGGGGCATTCCTGCAGGTCCTCGTATCAGTGAAGTCAAGGCTGAAAACAAGCCAGGCTGAGTGCTTGTCTGAAGACTCTGGGGGAAAAATTATGCTTCCCATAGCATTCTTGGTGTTGGCAGAACTCAATTCCTTGTGGTTGTAGGACTGAGGTCCGTGTTTCCTTGCTGGCTGTCAGTCAGAGTCCACTCTCATTAACAGGAGGCTACCCACAAGCCTTGTCACTGAGCTCTCTCCAAGCCAGCAAGAGCTCTTCAAACTATTCTCAAGCTTCAGATCTGACAGCTAGACCCAGGTTTATAGGGCTCATGTGATTAAGTCAGGCCCACCTGGATAATTCTCTATCTTAAGGTCAATTGATTTATAAAGTTAATTATATCTGCTGTCTTGCATGACTGTTTCAGCCCCCAGCAAATTCACTATGGATTCAGTGAGACCGAGAAATGACAACTGAAAGTTCTTGGAGTAAAAGGGCTTATACTTGGCTTTATTCTCTCAGCAGTAGATTGAGCACTAGAATCACTCTGCATCCAGCAGTCAGCAGGTCCAGGTCCCTAATCTGCATCATCTCTGCCTCCACCCAGAACACTGGGCAGACGCTTTCTATAGTGCCACAGGTGTGGAAACATTAAATAGCAGGCCAATTACATCAAGTAGTTTAGTGTCAGGTGAGGATCCTGCCCATAGGAACTTCCATTTTCCCCACATCTACAAAATCCCTTCTGCCATAACATGACCAAAGGATGACAGCTTATCAAATTCACATGTGCTGACTGCAGTCAAAGCCAGGAGATAGGCAAGGGTGAGACAAGGGTGAGGGGCGCTGAAGGGCATCTTGGAATCTAGACTCCACTGGCTCATTAGCACTTCTAACGCATTCTGAAGACAGAAGCAGTTAGCTCAAATGCAAACAGTGGGGAAACATGTTACCTTTTGATGGAAGTTGCTGCAAAGTCACATTGCAAGGGGGGCACAGACACAAGGGAGGGGTGAAGAATTGAGACCATCTTTGCAATCTGTCATAGACAGCATGCACAAGACTTGCTTACTAACCCAGCAGCAGCCCCTGTAGTAGCTTTTGCTGTAACCAGATGGCCTGGAGAGCAAGCCCATTTCTAATTACGAGGATGAGCATATGGACAGGCAGGCAGTAAATGTCACGCCCACACCAGCCCCCCAAGTAGACCCAGCCACCTTTATTTCCTGGCTGCTCCATTCCACAGAGCTCAATTTCTCTTTGCCTCCTGCCTCCTCATATGTGCAATAAAACATCAGGACGCCTTCACACCCCACTTCAGGGGGCTCCAAGGGATGGGGGTTGCTATTCCCAAAATAGAAACTTGAGCATGTTAATATCCTTTCCAGCTGCCCTGCTGACTATTCCCAAAGAAAAGGATGGAGGAGGCAGGTGCAAAGGAAGTAAAAGCCACAATCAGTTCAGATGGGAAAGTCAGAACTGGCACATAAGCTTCCTTTCACGGTTTGATATTTCAAGAGGCACAGAACTTTTAGTCTTATCTTTGTCATAAGGCCTAGGAGTTCTCAGCTCCCTTCCATATATAAAATTGAGGAGTTAGAGAGGCTACCCATCAACTCAGAAGTAGAAGAAAACAAGAGCCCAAAATAATATAGTAAAACTTGTGTGTATACATGTGTTGGGTGGGGAGAGTTTCTGTTCTCAGTGGAGTTTTATCTATTTGTTATTAAATGTTTTTGAGGTTTTGGGGGCAGAGCCAGAGAAAACAAGACCTCAAATATCAGTCTCTTTTTTTATTTTTTGTTTTTTGGAAGTGTTGAAACCATGGCCCACTGTGTTTAAATGGCTTTTCAGAACTTAGTTCATAGAATGTTTGGAAAAAAAAAAGTAAGAAAAACAATTAGCTGCTATATGGTTCCTGGGCCACCTTTGAAATGTGCTCCACTTTCGAATGAAAGCTTGGAGGGGTATATATTTCCTTTAAGGACTCTCAACAGCTGTCCAGAACCATGATTTCTCTATATGCATCACTTTACTGTTCTCACATCTCCCAGCCAAATGGCCTAAATTTTACCACACTCTGCATAATTTCCCCAGCCAGGTCTGCCAAAACTCTCACAAGCTTCCCTTGCTGACTGTAGGTTAGCCGGTTAATACACACCCAGCATCCAAGACAGGCAAAGGGACAAAGTAAAGAATTATTTTCAAGGAGAAACACAGTCAAGAGCAGGCTGCGGGGAGACCCTGAATTGCACTCTGTTTTTATTTATTTGGAGACAGCATTATTGGAGGGTTTTCAGATTATTTTTTAGCTTCTTCACATGACATTCAGATCATTGTTTGGGTGGAGAGCTCAGAACAGCAATGATTTACTGGCAAATCTGAGCCCCCTTAATGTATTAATCCTTTGCGCACCTCCCACTTATGTATGTGCTATTGAAGTAGCTATGGACATGTTTAACTTTCTCAAAAAACTATTCACTTAGCTGGTGGTCTGTATCATTTCCACATTTAGGCAATAAAGCAATGTTTCTTTTTAAAAACCTGACTCTTTTTTTCAGTGAAGTCTGTTGCCAGGTCACCCAAAAAGACAGCTGAATCTATTAAATATGTTGATTGCTATTACTTGGAGATGTTGGCAATCTTTTGAGTGGAGTGCATGTTGCTGGTGTATTTTTCTGACAGTGGATGGATGAGACCAGAGAAAGAGAAAGGAGGGACGCTGGGTGTTGATGTGGACCTAGGGAATGACGCGCCTCCTACTTCCGTCCCTCTCCTTTAAGTCCATCAGAAAGTCCTTCATCTCTTGAGAGGGTAAATGCCAGCTGGGACAGTTAAGTCTGTCAGTCTCTGATACTTGAGTCTGCATTTCAGAAACTTCTTTGACACAGGAAACAGCAACATGGACAGGCAGAAGCCTAAACCCTTACCCAGGGGGTTACATACCCAACTGCCTCAGAAACCATCCAGAGATGGCCCCGATGCCCGACGTTCTGCAGCTACAGTGTTTCTTACCCCTTAATAATACACAAACATATTTAAATGCCTTCGTTCATAGGAACCAGTTGTAGCACAGCCACTTTGGGGCACTTGGGTTTACCCATGGGGACAACGCAGACAGGACTGGTGCCCTCAGGGAGCTGGCACCTGGTAATTTAAATGCATTTTGCTTTCAACTTGTTTTTCCTGATAGAATTATCAGAAATGGATCATTTTGACTATTTTGAGACCATTAGCTACATCCTGAAATACACCTACTCAAGGTTGTAACCATGATCTGAATATAAAGATTCCTTTTACCTGAAGCTAATGTGTACTTAGAGTGAGGGGGTGGGGAGAGCCTAAAGTAGGCATTCACAGATTCTGGGGAATCACAGAGGGCAGTGAGGTCCATGGACTCGGGCACTTCTGGTTCCATTTTGAAAACCTGACAAAGCTTTCTCCCTCCAGGTTTTCTATTGCTAAACACAATTAAAGAAAACAGACTTTTCTCTTTTTTGTTTTTCCCACTGACAATGTGGAATTGGCCACTCAGTTTTATACTACGGATTAATGACGACATTTCAAGCACAAGTAATTAAAGGAGTATTTCCTGAAATTGCTATATTTGTATTTAACTACATTAGAAAGAACTAAATATAAAATGCTACAAATAAAAATAAACAGAATTGCTCAACGGACAGGAAAAAAAAGTTGTGAGCAAATGTTAACAACGTCTGAACACAATGGGAGTTAAGTTGTCTTCTCGCGGGCATTCTTTTTTAAACTGTCAGTTGGGAGAAAACTAAGGCTTCAACATTAAAAACAACTCTATTAGCAAAAAGTTCATCTGTCACACTCTAGGACAGGACACTGTCTAAATAGAACTTTCTGTGACAATGGAAATGTTCTATCTATGTTGCCCCAGTAAGGTAGCCAAGAATCACATGTGGCTATTTAAATTCAAACTAAGTGAAATTCAATAAAATTAATAACTCTGTTCCTGGTCACAGCAGCTACATTTTAAGTATGTAATAGCAACATGGGGCTAGTGGCTGCCATTTAGGACAACACAGTTCTAGAACCTAGGAAAGATGTTCAGGTAGGCAGTGAAAACACATATTCAAAGCTTGCCAAAAAAGGGTGGAAAAGGAAAATGTTTCCAAAAAAAATCTATATAGAGCATGAGGAAATAATCCACTTTGTGTCATTTGCAGGATTTTTTCCTGTTTCCATCAAGTTTCAGTCAATAATTAAAATACCTTAACAATCCTTTTCTTCCCAATGCCTTGACCACATTCTCAACTCTTCCCCTAGAGATATGGTTTTACACAACCACTTTCCAAGCATCCAGTGTGTGCTTTTCATATGAATTCACTTTTCTAGTCCTTTAAGTATATTTATCATGGAAATTCCCACTACATAAAGCTATCTTTATCTGAGCAGCAACACTTTACAGGGCTGTTCCACAAGGCAGTTTTCTCTATTTAGTTTTGTCTACTTCTGCAACCCAAACCAAGCAGTAAGATTTCCAAACAGGCAAGAAAGATGAAAATAGATTAAGCCTTAGGAATTGCTTTACTTGCCCATGAGAGCTGACATGAAGCATGAACTCAAATGACCCCAGGTCAATATTTGAAGGCCAACCACAGATTTCTGCCTATGGGTGTCACAGTCCACATACAGATGATAGATTATATTCATAAATTAATGTATACCCATGCAAAGTGTAGTTTTCTGTGAGAAGAGGTATCCTTGACAAGCCTCACTTCCACAGTCAAGGACCTTCCCTCCTAAGATGTTCTCAAAAGCTTAGGATCAAAGTGAGGCCAGAAGCTATCAAAAGCATCCTTTCATCTCTACCTGCCCCAGAAGAAGCTTACTTATTGAATTCCTGGAAATTATTTGCTTTATTCTGCAGGGGTCTGCTCTAGTCTGGATAGGTGGCAATTTATTGACATAGCAGGTCAGTTCTTTCAAGAGAATCCCTATAGAGAAATAAACAGTTTAGAGTCACTCAGGGCTCCTTTAAGATAGCCTGAGGAGCTCATGTTTGCTGATTTCCACAAACTCATCCTCATTATCTACATCTGAACCATCTTGGGCCAAAGATTAGACATTAGCAGGAGGCCTTGATTGAACCATTGGAACTAGTGCCCATGGAACCTGATGATTGATAAATATATTTATAAATACACCACATTTTTGAGAATCGTTTAATGCACTTTTTCATATACAGGGCACTGTTTATAAATGTATATATGTACATAACCTCTAATATAATTAGTAATATAATTTACTCCCTAAACTGGTTATTTAGTTAATAGGCACATGCTTTACCCCCATGATACCTAAAGAGGATTTGCCCCGTTACCTTCACACTTACATAATTGGGCTTATTTGGAGCACAAAACTACTCTAAAACCTTATCCCTGAGATTGAGCCCGACCAGATGGGTCCCTTGGAAAGAAGTAACAAAAAGTGAGATATGCCCAGGCCAACTCTATGATCAGAGTCACCTCCAAGCTCAAAAGTCTGTTCCCTATTCCATCCAGTCCAACATTTTACCTCCAAAAAAGATGGCACAAGATCATGCTTGGAATATACGTGGAGCACAGGCTTCCTCAAAGGAAAAATAAGATAAGGGAGGAGAAATCACTACAGAAAACTTCAAACCTAATACAGGCAGTATCTTCCTCAGAGGGAGAGCAAGCCCAGGTGTCCTGCCAATGGGTTTCAGCCTCAGGCAAGCTCACTATGGATTCAATGAGACCAAAGAATGACAATAGAATGTTCTTGGGGTGAAAAGGGATTATACCCAACTTCATCCCCATGGTGGCAGGTAATCACTAGAATCCTGCCCACTCAAGACAAGTCTGCACGCAGCAAGCCAGTCTCTGTCTCTGGGCCTCTCCACCCCCGCAGCCGTCTCAGTCTCTGTTCTCTGCACTGCCACCACTCCAGCCTCTGCTCTCCTGCAGCCTTGCAGCTGTGTGGCCCTGCCACCATGTCGCTGTGCAGAGCACTGGGCAGAGCTCTTTCTATAGAGTCAATAGCAATGTATTGCCTACACGTATGTAGTGAGCTAGCCGACCAGGACCAGATGAGGATCCTGGCCACAGGAACCTTCACTTTATCCACACCAGGTTTACAGCAGCTGTTGGCCGACTGTGGCCCACAGCTAAATCTGATCATCTGCATTTGCAAATCAAGTTTCATGAGAACAAGGCCACATCCATTAATGTATGTATTGTCTATGGGCTGCTTCTCAGGCAGAAAGCAGAGTTGTGATGGATACCACGCAGCCCAGAAACTGAAAATACTATCTCGATCTGCACAGAAAAAACTTGCTGACCCCTGGCTTAGAGTTTTAGGTTTTGCTGAGAACAGTCATTATTGGAGTTCCCTGAAGAAGCTGTTTTTCTGGTTAGAAAATGAATAGGGATAAATTAAACAGTATCTGTATGTTCTTTATGGAATAGCATGAGTGTCTTCCTCTAAAAGGCAGCTCTCAGTCCCATCAGTTTGTTCCCATAAGTTCTCAGAATAATTACTTCTTTGTTATCATTGGGTAAACTTATCTTTAGGAACTTGAAAGACAGTTGGGCACATCTCTGAGGTTTACTTTCAAATTATGCTTAAGTCTAAGGTTGGGACTCTCCAAGTGGGTAGCTAGAATAACAGCATACTTGCCTAGAGGCTCTTCCAGGGGGTGTTGCTGATTGGTACTTTGTAGTACAGGCCATGGGAGTAAACTTGAAAAACAGGCATAATTGCTTTTCCAAGTTTTCATCATAAATAATCATTTTTTAAAAGGTTCCAGTAACTTGCCCACTAGAAAAAAGAAAAAGAGAAAAAAAGGCAGGACAATGACGTGGTTTTGCGCTAAAATAATAATGCGTGATGTCATGCTGCCACCTGCAGTATTTCAATATTTTCACCCAAACACAGGAATTTTAATGAGCTATATAGACATGTGTTCATCCTACTGAGGGAGAAAAGTTGTGCCAGCACAAGAGTAAGAACACATTTTAGACCAGAATTTTCTCTTTGGTTAAGGTCTTCTTTCCTTCTCAACCACATACCCCCACATTTTAAGTTTGTTTCGTTTCCTGCTCATGCTTATAGACACACACACAGTAATATTAAATATTAAACTACTTGGTGTGCTGTACATGTTAGAAGTGCCATGCAAATTCAGAAATACTGTGATCTGGTGTCCACTCACACTCACACAAATGTAGTCACTATTGCCAAATACGCTGCAATGGTGGCATGTGACAACAGCTGGGATGAGACCCAAAATACAGGAAAGCCAATTTTTTAAAAGCTTTGGTAAATTTTGGGGTCAACAAATCTAAGGGGAGTATTCATTCATTCATTCAGAAGTTGGAATGGTACAGAGAAGATTAGCAGGGCCCCTGTGCAAGGAGCAAATTTCTAGTGTTCTGTATTAAAAAAAAAATCAAGGGGATTCATTCATTTGCTAGGGTTGCTAAAACTAAGTACCACTTCCTATGTGGCTTAAAGAACAGAAAGTTCCAGGTCTGGAATTTGGAAGCCCAAGATCAGGATGTTAGCAGGGCCGATTTCCTGAGGACTCCTGCCTTGGCTTGTAGATGTTCTGCCTTCTCACTGGTCCTCGTGTAGTCTTTCCTCCAGACCTATCTGTGCCCTAATTTCTACTTATTAGGACACAGATTATTAGATTAAGGCCCACCCCAATGACCTCATATAAACCTAACTGCCTCTCAAAGACCCTGTCTCCAAATACAGCTACATTCAGAGGTACCGGAAGTCCTCACTTCAACACAGGAATCGGGGGAAGGGAGGACATGATGCAGCCTGTATCAGGAAATAAGAGCTTAAAGTGCTTACATCTAACATTTGGACCTAGTATGAATAGATTACAGAAACAAACATTAGGATGCCAAGAAAGAAAAAAAAAAGGAAAGGAAAGAGGGAGGGAGGGAGGAAAGAAAACTCGATGAATGACAAGAGTCTAAATTAGACCAATCAAGAGATCTTAATTAAGGAATTCAGCCCATCTGTGCCTGCTAGGAAGAGGAAGCAGCCTAAAACAAGGAAAGGTGTTGAAAGTTGGATGCTTCCAGCCATTAGGGGCTCTCATCCTTCCCTGTCATCATGCACTGCATCATCCAATAGTGTCTTGAAGCTGCACGTCACTGTGGCTACTGAATGTTCTATTGCTCTGAGGCTATGAAAGATACCAGACACTAGGCAGATTCCAGCAAAAGCTGCCCCCAGAAGTGTTCTTTTAAATGTGCATTGGAGATTTAAATCAGTTTGAGCAAAATAGAAAACTATGGATTTGCAAGTCTTGAAAGGTATTTATAGTTCATTGCTGAACACTGTGATCTGCAGGGTCAGACATAGCCAGTTAAGGAGTCACAGCAGACAGCTCACTGTGATGCTTCTCCTAAAGCTATAGCCTGGTATTCACTGTCTGGCTGCTCTTGGATTATGGTAGTAAAGGATTACTGTACTCATTCCCTCATCTCTTATTTCTTCTCAATAAGTGGAACAACAGCCTCCATTAATATCCATCCTGCTACATGTGAGGTTTATGCTAGGTATTTTACATACATTATTTGATAATCACCTTTTCAATCTCTTCAGCCACATAAATGCGTTTGCAGAGAGCTATTTAATACATAAATGGTTATAAAGCATGTAAGCCATGAAACCATATTTTGTAACCATTTTGTTTTATGATTTTAGGGGGAAAGACCCACAGAGTTTAAATCAAAAAGAATAAATTAAGAACTTAATAGTTTTATGCTGTTTTGTCTTACAATTTTGCAGCAGTTGATATATTGTAGCCCTGAGGATATTATACTTCAACTCTCATGCTGCTCACTTTTTTCACTGATAATTTTGAATCATAAAATCCGTAGAGTCACAGACAATACAACTTTTAGACTCCCGTCTTCCCAAACAGTAACTGAAGTATACCTAAAGCAGCCACTATTAACAAAAATATATTTTTTTTGTTTACAGAAACAGTGAAAATAAAGAATAACTGCTCCTGATAAGCCGAACTTCAATTACCGCTGCAAATGGGAGACCTGTGATTGTGCAGGGTACCACTGTGTGCTGTGGTGCAATACTTCCATCTAGTGGTATATATATGAAGTATTTCATATTTAGTTGCAGAGAATGCCCATTCGAACCTTTAGCACAATGTTTCTGGTCTCCTTTTCTCCATTTCACCAATCCCCTGGTCTCTAATAGATGCCGAGCATCTGATTTATACACATAGACTCTGTAGAATCTACATATTATTTAAAGCATATGGATGAGGTTGTTTCAGGCTTTCAAGCCTTAGACCGGGACAAGAGGGGTCTCTGCTCTGGCCGCGAGATTTAGAGGGTTCACTCTGACGTCTGGTGGCTGTGCCCCTTGCTACAAAGCAAGGATTCCTGGGGCCAAAGGAGTGCCCGTCCAAACCCAGGCCATTTTTTTCCTGCCACTCGCCCTCTATGTCACCACCACCAGTTCCACTTCTTTGCATCTTATTAATGCACTAATGTTCTCATTTTGCCTGAGGTTTTAATGAGTAATAGCAGCTCCCGCTTCCCAGATATCATTTGCATTAGAGACGCTTTCCGAAATATCATGGCACACCCTTTCCCAGCAATAGTAATAATGAAAGGGAATTTTAAGATACCAAAACAGGCCCAAAGGATAACTTTCCCCCCACCCCGCTTCCAATCGTATACCGTGTCTACAAAGCCCTGTAGCATTTTCCAGACCCTCTGCTGCCATCTTCAGGACGCTTGTGGTAGCTGACTGTTCTGATGCTATTTACTTCAAAAGCGTTATGTAAAGTTTCAGTTATACAAAACAAGTAAATTCTAGTGATCTTTTGTATAATATCGTGCCTATAGTTAACAATACTGTATGGCGCATTTACAAATTCGTTAAGAGAGTAGATCTCATGCTAGGTGTTCTTACAAACAATACATAAAACCTATTTAAAGTAGAAGGAAGGGAGGGAGAGGAAGGGAGGGAGGAAGGAAGGAAGGAAGACTAACTCCCCGGAGAAACTGGGCTGATCTTGTTAAGAGCCAACTAAGAAAGGAATGGCTAACATTGAGTTTATGGTATTTCCCAAATCTTGTAACACATTTTATTTGTTACACCATCAAATCATAGAATAATAAAAGTAGCTAACACTATGTATATAATGTAGTATATATAATAATGAAAGCATATACATGTCATGTTTTCTACATATAAAACAAAGCAATATGGATGTAAATAATATATACACATCCTGCAGTAAGAACAGCTGGCACTTACACAGCTCTCTGTGGCAGGCAGGGTCTGTGCACTTCATCACTGTTACCATGCCTACACAGTTCAGTGTCTCAGCAGCTCCATGAGGTAGACACTATTTTTAGCCTCTCTTCTACAGAGGAAGAAGCCTCTTGCAATAGTGCATCAAGATGCAGTGATGATTGACTAGTAGTAATGAGATGGACATACCTGGAGGGGTCTACTGCTTATGGTGGGCACATATGCTGTGATAATGGGGTCTACAGATGTAACTGATGCTTTCAATGTGGAAGCGAAGGAGAAAAAAAGGAATTAAAAATAATGCTGAGATCAGGGGTTGTTGTTCCCTGAGGAGCAGAAAGTTTCAGGGTAAAGGGAAGCAAATTTAGTCTTGTGCTGGAAGACCCAGGCGGGAAGCCCGTTCTGTCCTTCCGTCTGTGTGACTGCAGTCAAGCTATTGATCCTCACTGGCTCTCAGTACTCATCTGTAAAAGTGCTGGAGCAGATCCCTTGTGAATAGCTTCTCTAAATCTATGTGGGACTTAGTGCAGTCTGCACAGATCGGCTTTAAAGCCTTCAAGCCCATGGGTAATCATGTTTGAAATACACATTAGCTTGCTTTGGATGATCCTCTGTGAAAATGAAAAGAAAAGACCCACAGTGGTACACAGCCCTCAAAGGAGATGTCCAGGCATGAAGATGAAGTTGCTTTCTGGCATCACAATACTCCTACCACACTGCTAGGGTAAAGTGAATGTTCATGTTATATAATTCTGAAAACTTTGAAGGGAAAACCCCTCTAGATACAGAAGCATCTTCTGCTTGTGGATTTACACACACTTCTAATGAATGGTGTATACTGGAGTAGGTTCTTTTCTTTTTTCCCATTTGGCAATGCCATTGTTCTTTACACCAGTTTCCATCAAATATTGGACCATTCAATTCTTTTCCTCAAGTTATTTTTAGATGACACAACATGTGTGAATTGGATATAGAGAAATGGAAAGAAATATTCCATCCTTGGGGAAAACATGCTCAGTTATCCATTATATGAAGCTCAGCTGCATTAAAACTTGGTCCCTCTTTCCACTGTCAAGGGTGGGGTGGGAATATTCCTACTCTGTTCCATAGAATATTTATAGAATTTCCATTTTCTGGTTTGCTTTCTCCAAACACTTGAATTATTCATGTTACCAAAACCACTAAATCATCTGTATTTGAGCAAATTGATCTAGATGTTTGGTAAATCTTATTGCACAATAAACACTATGCACTTTGTGATCTACTTTTAAGATATTATCAAGACTTTGGAGACCTGGTATCTGGGATTTCTGATGCAGGGTTAATTTGCCCACCCAATGGAAGTCTGTATTCAGCTCTCCAAGTCGGCTCTACTTCCTAACATTGCTATTGCGGGAAATTCAGGCATTGGCCAAGAGGTTGGGCTTTCTACCCTTTAAAGGTCCATGGAACCCCAAAACCCTATGAGTCTATGCCTCCATCGCAAACAAGAATATGATTTGCTTCTCAACAGCAAAAATAATTATTGGAATCTCTATAATCATAATAGTACTTACATAGTGTTTTATATGTACCAACCACTGTTCCACACATATTTTCACACAAACTTGTAAGGTTGGTGCTATTATTGTCCCATTTTCTAGAAGAAGAAACTGAGAAACAGAAATTTGAAATAAGTTCTTCAAGGTCAGAGGATCCAAATGCCTGCCTCCAGAGTCCATTTGAAAATACTTGAGAGCACAGACCTATTTCTTGGCATAAAGGACAGCCAAAATTCCACACAAAGTTTCTAACAGCCATATCACCTTTTAAAAAGGTTGAGTCTAGATTGGCCAGATCTGAAATACTCACAATTCCAAATACTGACAAGGATGTGGAGCAGCAGGAACTCTCAGACATTGCTAGCAGGAATGCCACATGATACGGCCACTTTGGAAGCAGTTTGGCTGTTTTGACAAAACTAAACATACTCTTACCATATGATCCAGCAATTGTGGTCTCCTTGGTATTTACCCAAAGAGTTGAAGATATACATCCACACAAAAACCTGCACGCAGATGCTTATAGCAACTTTATTCATAATTGCCAAAACTTGGAAGCAGCAACAATGTCCTTTAGTAGGTAAATGGATAAATGGGCTATGGCACAGCCAGAAGTTGAATATTATTGGGTGCTAAAAAATAAATGAGCTATCAAGGCATGAAAAGACATAGAGGAGATATATGTACATATTACTAATTGGAAGAAGCCAATCTGAGAAAGCTATATACGGTGTGAGTCCAACAATAAGACATTCTGGAAAAGGCAAAATTACAAAGACAGTAAAAATTCAGTGGTAGCCAGCAGGTGGGGGGAGGGAGGGATGAATAGGCAGAGGATTTCTAGGGCAGCGAAAATACTCCATATAATGCTATACTGATGGATACATGGCATTATACGTTTTTCCAAACTCATAGACTATATAATACCAGGAGTAAACCACAAGGAAAAGTATTGGCTTTGATTGTGATGTGTCAGTGTAACTGAATCAATGATAATCGACATACTGCTCTGGTATAACAGAGGCTCTGCGTGTGCGGGGGTGCAGGAGTATATGGGAAATCTCTGTCCCTCTATCAATTTTGCTATGAACATAAAACTGCTCTTAAAAAAAGAGTGGAGTTTTTTAAAGTTTGATATTCCTGTCAAGAAGTGTGAATATCCATATTGTTAGGCACTTGGTAACCTTAAACTTCATCTTCAGACTCTGACCCTCAAAGAAGCAATCTTGCCATTATTTCACAGTATGAAAATGATGGTAGTTTCAGAAGCAAGATGAGTATTACAAGGAATGGCTCTCAGCCATTGAAACTGATGAGTCTACCAAGAAATTAGAATAAGTATAATCAGAGAGAGATAATGCATCTTTTACAAGAACATCAGACGTGTTTTCTGTGGCTTTGCAACAGCGTTCTCATTGAAAAATCTGCCTAATCTCTAACAAGACAGCAAACTGTGTGTTTACACACCAAAACAACTAGTTGAAAAATAAAAATAATCAGTTATTAAGTCAGTTGTTTCATCATCACTATTTTAACTACCCTAATTGAATGGGCCGTTGCTTTGCTAAGAAGCAACCCTATGCTCATTTTGAAGGTAGAAAGGACTAACGGGCAAGTAAATATTTCTGATATACACAATGTGTGAACTTATAGTATTCACAACTCAGTGAAAAGATATATTAATATGTGAAGGAATTCAGGCATATGTCTAGACCACATAGAAACCTCATGAATGAGTTTTTAAAAAAAAAAGAACAATCTTCTAAGTGTGAAATTAGGTTCCCTGAAGATTTTTAAGCAGTAGCTGTAAGGTTCCCACTTTGTGTAAAACATCACAATACTTGACAATATAAGAGAAAAATGTAATAACTGTGTAAATAACCATTGATGTCTTCTAGGCCAAAATTATTCTACAGATTAGAAAACAAAGTCTCGGAGGAGTTAAGTGACTTTCCAGGTTCATACAGCTCATTGGCATCATAGCCAAGAATAGAACCTGGTTCAGTCTCTCTTAAAAAAATGAAAGAAAGAATTTTGGCAACCAAAACATAGTTGAGCTTTTGATATTAGTTACACAACATTTCAACCAGCTCTTCCAAACTCACCATGTTTGGAGGCTTCAAAGAATATTAAGATGCATTACTTGAGTATCATGCCACAGGGAAATCCTGAGGTATTCAGTATCTAGTACTTCTGAGAGCTGTTGGCTTCCTACTGGATCTATGAATTCATAAATGGTATTGAAAAGAACCAGCTATCATTTGGTATGATGCTTGTGACTATATCTACTGTTCAAGGTAACATTGTTGAGCTTAGAATGATTGAAAGAGAAGGTTAATATAGGTACCATGTGCTGATTAAAAATTCCACCATGGATTATTCTAGAAGTAATAGAATAAAAATATTTTTCTTTTCCTTTCTTTTTAAAAATCATGTACCTAAATCTATTTGGTTAAGGGCACAGAGATGTTACAAATGATGTAGATTTTTTAAAAAATTAAAAAGTCAATTTTTAGCATCCTTGTTCTGTTTAGGACTGCAGTGAGCAAATTTTGTTTTAAAAAGAAAACTCTCAATTCACATACAGTATATAGGAAAATAATGAATAGAACAGAATATCAAACTTTTAACTTTAAAGTCTAAAAACAGATTAGTCAACTATCTTGTTTTGGACTGACTGGTTCTCACTCAATTTTTTTAAAGCTCTAAAATTAAGTTGCTGCATTTAAGTCCTGAAACCAATTTCTAATCTACATTTTCTCAGTTCTTATTTTCCAGTGAACAGATTAGTTGGCCCCAAAGGAAAAAAGTCCATTATTACAGAGCTGAGGCAAATAGAAAATTGAAATGCCTTAAAATAGCATTAATGAACTATTTTAGCAGACTAATGAGTTGGTTATCTGGGTCATCCTAACGACAAGAGAGTGAAAAAGTTAAAAAGATCAAATAAATAGCTGTTATTTCAGTAAATAACATCTCATCAGGCTGTGCCTTGTCCCTGATATCATGAAATAATACATTTTTAACTTAGGTGGGTAGAGACTGAGTTCTAACTGTGACTCAGACATAGACAAGCCCTACAATAATCTTGAAGCTTCTTCCAAGGGCATGTATTGAAAATTATTATTCTTGTAATGTAGTACACATTTTCTTCTTCTATCATAAAAAAAAAATTGGAAATCATTTCCACTAGAGAGCATGCTTACATGCTCCTAGTTGTATCCATTCCATCTGGCTGGGATCCTGACTGCCCATACACAGCAGGCAGAGTCCTGAGTTAGCCATCAGGAAACAGGGTTCCACTCCATTAATGAATTTAAAAATCCAGTCTTTTACTGGTTGTGTGTCCTTAGGCAAGTCACTGCAACACATGTCATCCTCCAATGGGGAATTGAAGAGAGAGAGAAGGAATGAGGCCAGGCTGTGCGTGCTTCCCAGAGCCATTGTAAGGACAATGCATGTGACGGGGATGAAAGTGCAGCATAGAGAATATAGTCAATAATATAGTCAACATCTTTCTATGGTGACAGATGGTGGCCACACTTATTGGAGGGAGCTTTTAATAATGTAGATAACTGTCAAATCACTATGGTACATTTGAAATCAATATAATATTGTATCTCGACTATACTTCAATAAAAATATTTTTAAATAAATAAATACCCATGTGACCAGTTACATAAACAAGGAGAATAAATAAAGACAGTGAGTATGAGGTGAACCTGAAAAGTAGAAAGCCATCTAAAACGTGAGGTGGTGGTGCTGTTACAACACACAGTTTGCAGCCAGGACCACCCTGTGGAGGCTGGGAGGTCTGGCCAGGTATCACCCGCCATCCCCATGCGCAAGTGATGCCATCCTTCTCCATCTGTGGCTAGGCTCTGAATGGGCATCACCACAGCCTCCTTTCCACAAAATGACTTCAAAATTTAATAATAATGATTCTGCAGAGTTAGGTGGTAAAAGTGCCAGGAGATGGCTCAGATGTTTCCGCATCCCTGGTGCCCTCCATCATAAGTGTGTGCATTCCCGCAGACCGACTGCCCAATATGTCCTGGGAGCCTCCCCATCCCGTGGAGCCCTGGTGGGAGCAGAAGAGTTAACTTTCTCAGCCCCGCTGGAGAAAGGGTGCAATTGGTGGTATCCTGAGACTAAACAGGAAAACAGTGTCCAGGAACTCATAAATCCTACATTCGCCTTCAAGGGAAGCAGTTTGAATTCTCAGCAGTACTTTGTCTCCTGAGCTAGTCACCACTCTTAGATTTAACTATACAATGTAAAAAAAAACACCTTTCATAAAACAGCAACATTTTGAAAATAGAATTCATTTTGCTTGGTCTTATAAAATTATTTCATATAACCTACCTATTTTTCTCTAGACATAGATTCAGACTTTTCAAACTCACATACACACACACACACACACACACACACACACACACACTGTCCTGCTCTCTCCTTTTTGAGATGCTATTCCATCTGAAAAGGCCATGGAATTCCAGAAGTTACTAAGTATATTCGGATGTTTTTATAGAGCTCAAAAGTAAAACAGTGCTTTCCTTTTATTTTTTATTTTTATTTTCTTTTTTAAGGTAAAAGACACTCATTTTCAGAAAGAAGAAGGTAGACCTCTCGGATTTTTGTCTGGAATTTTCTAAGATTATTCGGTACGTGTTTGGAGCAGGGCCCTGTTCACTTCCATCACTATAACTCCCACACCAGAGAAGTGCTGGAACAGCCCTAGCCTACATGCTGCTTCCACCAGCGCCCATGGCAGAGCAGCCCAGGGTCCTCTGGCCACTGTGTATGTAACCTCATGAATCCACAGCTTCACAGAGTATCTGGCCCTTGTATGTAGATGTTATTTCCTGGAGTAAAGAAATGAATGGAAATTCATTTGATACCAGCCGCCTGTCAGTCCCTCCAGTAGCAAAAAATAAATGCATCTGAGGAAGTTCTGGTGAACCAATCAAAAGGGGGGCTTTGTTTGTGAACTTGGCTGAGCCCACCTCATGCCTTGTAAATGTCAATGTGTGTACATGTGAGCATCTGACGTTACTCAGCAGCACATACCAAAAGGCCAAGAATTTGGCAGACTGGGCTGATTAGAATGCCTGAAAATATTCTGTTTTATCAAAATCCATTCTGATGCCTTTTAGCATGTGGGCAAAACACTACAGCAGCAGGATCTTTAGGAAGCACAGCTTCTGAGAGGCCTTCCAAAAATCCAAAAAGACAAAACCTCATTGTGTAAGAAGTAACCTTCCAACTTAAGTTCTTGTCATTTGCCTATTTTTAAGTTCTTGTCATTTGCCTATTTTTATCCCAACAGATTTTTTTGTATGTAAACCATGTAAACTCTCTCATTTATAAACATTTATAAAATGTAATCTAATTTAATTCAACAAATAGTTATTGAGAACCTATTATACACAAGGCACTTTGTTGGGCCCCATGAGGACTATAAGGTCAAACCAGTAATTGTCCTTACTTTGAATTTACCAGCAATGCAAAAAGAATCAAGATCTTTCCTGGGAATTAGCTGCCCTTGTGCCAGGCAAACCATGATCCTTGCTCAAGAAGGTGCATAAACCAAGAGCTAGAGAAGAGACAAGGAAGAGATTAATTTTGCTGGTAAGGCATAACAAATACTTCTTGAGGATGACGGCACTGTAAACTTGACTTTTAAGAGTAGGTAGAAGTATCCAGGCAGAGATGGGAAATGCTCTAGGCAGAAGGAACAACTTGAGTATGCAGAAATAGAAAGTGCAAGGCATTAAAAAAATTAATATGAGATCTTCAAGTTTATTCAGTATCACAGATGATAGGTTTTTCTAAAATGAGAAGGCTAATGGCACCAGAATAATATCTACCACAACTTCTGCATTCAAGAAAATGCACTGTAATGGAGCAGACTCTAAACATGAGGGAAAATATCATTTCTGCAAAACAACCAAGGCCACAAGAGAGAAGATTTATGCTGGAGGTAAGCAAGGCTTAATCTTAATTTGCTGACATGTTAAATAGCTACCCTTCTTGGCCATCATAGCCATGTATGCACAAATTGTCCGTATACATCTCACTCTAGGCAATACACCTCACAGTCCTTTCTTTTTCAACATCCCAAATCTTCTTGGTCCTGCATTTTAATTTAGGTATTGCCCACTCATAGTATACTTTCAGAAAGCTGGAACTCATGGTTTCAACCATGTTTCCACCATGGAGTTTGGGGGAGTAAATCCAAGAGGTGTAATATTTTAGGCAGTCAGAGATTCAGGAGACTTGCTCAGGAATTATGGTGAATTTTTTCTGTAAAACGTTAAAGAAGAATTTTCTAGCACTTATGAAAATGATGGATTGACAAGTTTTGGCACTACCAGAGAGGGCCAGCCAGGTGGCTATTACATCATTCAGCAAGCAGACTCTAAACATAAGGGAAACTTGAGGTACTTGGCATGCAATGTACACCTATGAGGTGATGAAAGTCATGGCTGGAAGACAGCTAATAAAGTGGAAATAAGACCAATACCCCTTCCTCATGAACAAAGGGATTGACCCATCTGTTGATTGACTGGATGAGGGAGAGAGAAAGACGTAGGAAGAAAATGGAAAATATATTCTGGCACAAATGGTATATTAAACCAAACACTAACTTAATGTGTAAACCCAATTCCCAGATTTCTAAGGCCTGAATTTCAGCAACTGAAAGTCAAGTAACTTCTGATCATTGGCACAGTTTTCATGAGTATTCTCCGTAACTCAAGAGGACACAAGGCAAATTCAGGCAGTTGATTCATTGCCAGTGCCTGTAGGTATACCTTGCTATTCTGAGCAACAGATGGAATGTTCAAACCTGTGAGCTGTTCCTCGTCTACCCTAAAGCCACCTGATAACACAACCAAGCTGGCTTCAGGTAACACCACCAGCTGGTGCTAAGCCACCACATGGTTTAACTCCCAATCTTTTCCTCATAGCACGTTCCAATGGAGGCAAATCATGCATATACTATGTGCTCAGTGTTTCTTTTCACTTTGTGATGGGATACATAGTGGATGATATTCCTCTCAGTGGTATGTCAAGGTTGGACACATAAACTAAGTAAGGTCCTAAGAAAATGGGAGGGTGAGTATAACTAAGACAAAAGATGAATGAGGCAAGGCATTCAGACTGGCTGGTCACTTATTGTGACACTTCAACAATCTAATGACGATAGAAGACTGGATATAAGTCAAGAAAACAACAGAAACAGGGAAGGCAGGAGCCATGATTAAGTACAAGTTTCATGGTGTAATCCTTTCAAGAGGACAAAGGGAGACAGTCAGTCCTTAGATTCAAGGTCTAGAAATTAGGGGGAAAATCTGATCAGAATGAAGAGTATAAGGAGAAAGGAGATTGGAGAAGGTGGAAAGGAAACTGGAAACAACATGTACTCATTCACTGTAGAGAACGAGAGGGGCGGGCTGCCCAGGAGGGAAAGGAGACCTGGGTGGCAGCGAGGGCTCAGAAACGGGCACCGAGGAGCACCACAAAGGTGGAGAAAACCAAGTCAGGAAGAGGCAAGAGAGAAGAGAGCACTAAGGATAGAAGTTCTTACTGGCAAGGCAACAAGAACAAAAGCAGCATGCCCTTGTTAGTGTGTGTGTGTTGCCTCGTATTAAATTCTTTTAAACATTTCCTGTGAAACCCAATCCTCAGGCATGAAAATTGCAGGTCAAACCTCTCCACCATAGGGCACCAGAAACACCACCCAGGGACGGGGGGAGAGCCAGTGCGGAGGCTGGAGCTGCATAGTTTGTGAATCCAGACACGCTCCTTAGATCCAGAGAGGGCACAGTCTGGCAGCTGGTGCCTGGTCAGAGGAGCGTGCACTCCTGGTGGGCCCCCTCCAGGGCTGCTGGGCCAGCTACACTTTCGCCCCAGGCAGTCAGCTGAGAAGTGTGGTATAGCCAGTTTTCACAGTGCAGTTGTCATGATCTATGAATAGGTGCCCTTCAATGTCTCTTTTAGTCCAAGACTTTTGTCTCCAAAGTCCAAGGATTGGAACCAGCTTCCTGGGCAAGCAACCTGCACATTTGCACAGGGCCCTGTGCTCAGATGGGTCCTGCACTTGGTTAAACTCTCTTGTTGCCATCTTGAAATTCTTAATAGTTGGTGGGGGAGTGGGGGATGGGTATTTGTTTTCTTTGGTAAGGGCCAGCATTTTCATATCATACAAATTACAGAGCTAGTCCTCCTTAGGATCTGTGCCCTTTCTCAGACTGGACAGGGACTAATATGTCACCACTTTTGGAATCACATATGACAGTTTCCCTTCTGGACTTCGTTCCTTGGAGCAGAAACTAACACATGAAGGCCAGGAGCTCTCACAGTGCAGCGCTGGTCCTCACGTGTCCTGCCTGGACTGGGAGGGAGAAGAGGCCGCACCAACAAGTGCCCCTAGCAGGCTGGGAAGGAGGACGGCTGCGGTCCATCTTACATGTCAGTCTGACGGGCCCCACCTTGCCCAGATATTTGGTCAAACATTTTTCTGGGTGTATCTGGGAGGGTGTTTTTGAAGATGAACATTTGAGTCAGTACACTGAGTAAAGCAGATCCACCTCCGCAATAGGGGTGGGCCTCATCCAATCCATTGAGGGCCTGAATAGAACAAAAGTCTGAGCAAGAAAGAATTCTTTCCATCCGCCTGTCTGTGAGCTGGGACATCCATGTCCTCCTGACCTCTGACTCGGACTTGAACTTACACCACTGTGTCTCCTAGGTCTAGATTTCTCAGCGTCCATAATTGTGTGAACCAATTTCTCATAATAAATTTAACACACACACACACACACACACACATAATTACATAACACTTATACACATATGTATGTGTATACAATACATATGTATAATAAATATACAACCTATTGGTTCTGTTTATCTGGAAAACCCGAATCCAATGATGGAAAAGAAAACAACTGGACATAGACAAGTTTCTTGGAAGCCTCTGAGCTTCAATTATGCTCTGTACCATATTTCTAGAGTAAAGTATGAGAAATATCAAGCCCATGAAGTTCAAGGTTTTCATCAGCTTCTGGAGTCAGCAAATCTCTCTTATAATGGACCAGAGAGTAAATATTTTAGTCTTTGCAGTTCACAAGATCTCTGCTGCAGCTCCTGAGTGTTGCCACAATAACAGGAAAGTGGGCAGAGCTAATATGTAAACCAATGAGCATGTCTGTACATTGATAAAGCTTTAATTATGAAAACAGGTGGTAAGCAGTGTCTGGCCCAGGGGTGGTAGTTTGCTAACCTCTGCTCCAGGGGGAACAGTTATCTCATTGGCTCAAAGATTATAGTAAAAATCAGATGACCTGAAGTTTGTTCTTTTGTTTACCTATGTTAGGACCCAACTGCATCCTTTACTCCCTTGGTGACTCAGTTTCCCTAGCCACCCCACAAAGCTTTTCTTCAATTTATTATCAAGTATTTGGGAAAAGCACAGAAAGCCTTAAAGGAAAATCATGTAGTCTGGCTTAGAAAGTTGTTGCCTGTCTCTCTTGATTCTGTCCCAGCTGTTGCCACGTGCACTAATCTGTTTGATAAAACTAAGTGGAGGGAAGGACCAGAGGGAACTTGCAACAGGTTGAATGAAAGAAGAGGAATCAAGAAGATGAAAAGGAGCAAGAACTTAAAGATAAACTATGGACCATAAAATGGAGCAGCAATTGGAAAGATGAAGATAGGAATGAAGAGAGCTTGGAGCCAAACCACGGAGAATTCAATCCAGTGAGATCACTCGACTGAGGTAGGAAAAGAGACATCATGACAGACTTCCAAATGTGTTTCCAGTCTTTGCTCATTAGAAATAAAATCCCTACCATCGTGTACTCCTTACACTCCCAGATAATTTGATACTCACTCTGGGGTAAAATGAGCATCTAAGCTTGCCCTGAGAAAAGATTCTGCCCTCAGATTGCTGACAACCTGCAGGGACTCACGCAAGATGAGAAGAATGCTACCATGTGGTGCTCTCAGAGACGTTATCTCTAGTACATGATGTCTCACAGCCTTCAGAGCGATTGGCCCTGGTTAGTCACAGCAGTCACTATTCCTGCCACGCTTTTAAGTCTTTGCACAAGAAGACAAACAACATGCCCACAGATATTTTGAAAAGGTCTACAGTATTTTCTGCTTGACATATGAAGTTCATCCAAACCACACTCTGCATTAAAAATAAAAAAGGCTGAGCCTTTTCTTTGTATCCTTCCCACTATAAAAAGTAAGTCTTCTATCACCTGTCTCACAGTCAGGGTTCAACAGGTTCTCAAAATTCACCAAATGAGAAAAATAAGCTGTAGAGACACTATATGCTCTGTTTCAGCCCCTAAAACTAATTGGAATTGGTAGCCAGACAAAGATTCAGGAGAATTATTAAACTGTGTCCTAAACTACAGAGGATTAGTGCCCAGTTGCAGTTTGTGGGGAGCAGGAAACCCAGAAGGAAATGCTCCTGGAATGTGAGCCCTGTGGTCCCAGGTGAGGCCACTGACTTTGTCAGTCAGAGCTTCTCTAAGCAAAGGCACTTTGACCCCATCCCATGTTTGGGACACCCTGCAGTGTACAGTACTGGAAAGATCTGTCACTAACCAGCCATGTGACATTCACAAATCATTTAAATATTCCTAGCCTCAGCTTCCTCAATGGAAAAATTGAGATAATCCAGTAAATTCAAGCCTACATGACTGAGAAATGGTGGCATTTAATAGATGTATCATAAAGGGGGACTATGTTGATGTAAAAAGAAATGAGGTGATGAGTATGGCCACATTCTTTCAGGGGAGAAATTAAGAGACAGTGAAGCAGATGTGATCTGTGCTCCCCAACCAATTGCTTTCAACTTCAAGCACCAGCGGCTCTCTCCCTGAAATGGTCTCTGACCTGAAATTGGTGCCCATTTGGACCACAAGGAGCAGACCAAAAATGCTAGGAAGCTCATGTTCCCCAGAGGCTGTAATCAACCAGTCATTGAAAAATCCCAGCTCCCTGGCCCTGGGGGCAGGAGTGAGGGCTATACCTCTGAAGCAAGTTCTATAGTATCCTCACCCCCTGCTGCACACAGTGGTAACCTGCTTGCTATCACATCCTGTAGTAGCTTCCTTTTCTTTCCCATCACACCTCCCACTTCTTGCTGCTGTTTCCTGGAATCACCTCTCAAATAAACTACTTACATTCAAATCCTTGTAACCAAGCCAAGATAACCAAGCAGAAACCCCTAGCACTAGTCCAAGAGGTAAACCTGGAATTTGTGTAAGAAGGACAAGGTGTATATGCAAGTTGTTGTATATGCACATTGTCTGTGTGGAAAAGAGAGCTTTGAGTGAGTTAATTTTAAATGCAAAAATTTTAAAGTGGGACCAAAGCTGTCAAGAACAAGAGAGAACCTGAGCAGGAAATACTTTTGCAGATGCCCAACAGGCAGCAAAAGAAGATGATAACAGGAAAGCCCCTTGCAATAAACAAGGAATGTAGGGGACAGAAAGAGAAGCTACAGTGAAATCTATTTTACCTCTAACACACCTCTTTTCTATCAGGACATGCACAAATAACACACATCCTTTAAAAGATAAAGAAATGCATCCCATTGGCAGTCCACAAATTGACTCTGCATCCACTCGCCAGGAGAGAATGGAAAGAGCATCTGATTCCTTATTCAGTATTGCTCGCTCCTTTAAGTTCCTGCAGATCTTAGCAGATGCCACTTCTTGCACAACTTAAGATTGTGACCATGAGGGAGGAGAGGGAGACAGCTCACCATTCCAGGCAGGCTATTCCTGAGTGGTTGAGGATCAGGTACTATGATAATTCCATCTTTTTCTCCCATGTGCTTTGGTAAAGAATGAAAAATGACTTACTTCTAATTATGGTGGTGAGTATTATTTATTTTTAAGTATTGCTAACCGACAGACAGACTCTAAGTCTGATCTTTCCTTGATCCCATGATCCACCAATCTCAGTATCCTCCTAATCTCCTCCCTTTGAGATTGGGTGGGACTTGTGACTTGCTTCTAACCAATATAATACAACAAAGATGGCAGGATATGTGTAATTCCATTACACAGGATTGTAACATCTGTCTTGCAAGGAAACTTTTTCTCTTGCTGTGTCTAAGAAAGCAAATAACTATGCATGTTGGAAAGGCCCATGTGACAAGGAACTGAAGAGAGCCTCCAGCTAATAGCAAGAAACTGAGGCCTCAATCCAACATGTTACAATGAACCAGGTTTTTTGTACAGCTATACAAACTTGGAAGCAAATCCTTCCCCAATCAAGCCTCAGATGACACTGTAGCCCCAGCTGACATTTTTATTTCACCCTTGTAAGCAGAGGACCAGAGGACCCAGATAAGCCATTCTGGACTCTGTCCTATAGAAATTGTGAAACAATAAGTGTGTATTGTTTTAAGCTGTTGAGTTTGTTACACAGTAATAGATAACTAATATGTTGACTGTAATCTTGTAGTGACTTATTGGCTATCAATCATGGTGTTGTTTATCTTGAGTAAGTTCTAAGCAATAGGTCCTATTATTTTCAAATTGTTGACTTTGTCACTTCAAATTGTTGACTTGTCACTGCAATTCAAAGACCTGTTATAATGAATGTAAAGGCTGCCAAACTGGCCAGAAAGATTTCCACCAGCAAACAACTTTGGGTGTGTGATAAGAGGAACCCTGAAAATGGCCAGAACTTTTGGTAAATAGAGAAGTCCCACTATGTTTGGTGAGGGTTAGATTCAACCTCCAAAAAGAAGGAAATATTTGGTGCCATGGGATCCATTTTCCTCACACTTCAGCTTCAGGAAATACTAGAGAAAGTCAGAAATGTGAATAATGACTAGCTAAAGAGCCATGATTTGAAACAAAGACATGAGATTTTTAAAAAAGAAGTAAAAAGGAACTACGCTCTTGAAAAATTGGTGAGATTACAGTGCAGCAACCAGAACTGAGGACTTTAGCCTACACATAAACCTACCTGATTAAGGATAGTTGTCAAATAATTGACAAGAGCAATAGTATAGTGCTAATTGGTTTAATTATGCTTACTGAAAGAGAAGGAGTTGTAAAATTTATTACGAAATGATTTTACTGTAACCTATTGTAACCACACCTAGAGCCTAGAAGAACATATAAAACAGGTCTTTGTTACATATTCAAGTCATATTTTCTAGTGCATAAATGACTGTGGTATGTAGATGGGCAGTCACTCAGGAGGTTTACCAGTGGCTTCTTCCCTTTCTAGAATTTATTGCCCCCAAATCCTGGATATACAGGAGTTCTTTGACACTGGCCCTTGAGACTTACCCTCATGGCCACCTGTCTCCTATCCCAGGGCTCCTTGGTCCCCTTAGCTCCTCTTTGCACCTTCCCCAGTGTCCTCCCTTTTATTCACCTCAGCCTCCAAAGTAGTTGTCATTTGTTCTGTTCCATATGCTTCCTATATGCAAGAAGAGTAAACAACCAGGGTATCAGGGAAGTGCAGGAAAGGGAGAGGAGAGAATCTCTCTCTCCCTGTAGCTCCAAGAGACCAAGTCCTTTCACAGCTAGCTCCTCTCAAAAGCATATTTCCCACGTGGTATTCCTCTGCTGAAATACATGCACTTCTTCTACCGTGGGCTTCACGCTGTTGCCCATGTAACAAGCACCAGTGGGAGTATGGAGAGTTATGAAGATTGTAGGAAGCAAAAGAGCATGCAACCACACTCTCTACCTCAACTAGCTCTTGGTGTCTCCTCAGAGGATGAGTGCCTCTTCTTCCTCACCACAGCCACAGAGTGCTGGGCAAGGTACGTGAAGGCATGCAGTGGACAGCATCCAGCCACTGGAACAGTATCCACTCTGCTCATGTCCACCTTATTTCACATGTCAGACAAAAGGGTGGTGGATTTCTATGTGTTCACTGTGCAGAAATACCACTTTTTCTCCACTTCAGAGCCCAACCATTCCACACCCCACTTCCTAGCTCACAGGTACTTGGGCCTTGCTCTCCTCATTCCCAACCTTCATCTAAAAAGTACGCTTATCCTTGTGTTCAGCCTACCATCCACTCCTAAATGGGGATGGGGGAAGAAGGGCAGAGAGGCAACCCCTCTTCAGTCTCCTCTAGAGCACAACCAGTGTCCACTGGTACATCTCACAGTTACCAAAGCTGGTAGGCCAGGTTCCTTCCCCACTAATTTCTTGATGGATTAAGCACCATTATTCCAGGATCCAGTTACATTTTATACACTGACAAGGATCCTGACCGATCCAATAGCAGACTGAGAGGCCTCCAGAAGTCATTTATCTTAGGCCCAGTCAGGACACCCCCAAGTTCCAAAATAGAACCCAATCTCTGGCCTGCAGCTTCTGGCATTGCTCCCTGGGTAATGTGTAAGTATTTAGAAAAAAATTTTTAAGCTGCTGAAGTTTTATTTTGCCCTATGAGTTAGCTAACGTAATATTTGTTCTTACATTCCAGCTCAGTAACATATTGAAGTTTATCTAGTTGCCTCTCCCAAAATGAAGGTCAAGATCCACTAGAACTTTCAGCAAAGCAGAATAAAGCTATAGATTTGGCTCCAAAGAATACCATATGTGTGCACTAAGACACCCATATTTGTACTCCATTGTCTTTTCCATTCCAGATGGAAATTTCCTAGCATACTGCTAAAGTGAGGTTGTGGGTTCCCTTGGAGATGATACAAAATAATTGTAGATTTTTTTAATCCCTCCTAATTTAAATATTTCCCATTGGAACAGATTCTCATTCTCTCCCAGCTGGTCATAATGTTTCCAACAGAAGACTAATGAACTGAAACATTTCTCCACAAAATCTACGAAGTGAAAGCCCTCTTGTCCTATGTGGAAAAAGCCTGCACATTACTAAAATTATCCTGCTCAAGTTCTGTCCAGTTCCAAGGACAAAACTTTAGAGCTTCACAGCTGTAAAGGTTTCCTATTCTGAATCATTTTTAAATAGGCTTCTTTTGTGAGCAGTGGTTCTCACTGAATGAACTGCATGCAAGGGTCACATTTTGAATAAATATCTTCTGCCTTTAGGTTAATGGGTTGCATCATAATTAAATTTGGATGCATCAAAGTCATCAGCCAGCACTCTGGGCACCAGGGGCAGTACTTGTAAGGCAAGAGAAACTGCTGTCTAGGCGCTGAATTTATCTTTAGCATGCACCATAAATGAGTGACTTTTATTTGCCATCCCTGAAACAAGGCTTTCTGTTATTGAAGAAGGCATGTCGGACTCACAACAGATTGCACAAAGCAATGGAGTTTTGGATGGCTTCTCTGCTCTTGTGCATTCCACAAACACTCCACAGCATTCTGACTCCTCAACCAACAGGCCACTAGGCCACAGTTGGTAGGGGAAAAGCCCTTCCCTTTGGAACTTTCCCTCTTCTCTACATCCCATGGCCAAGAAAGGATTTTTTTTTTAAAGCCCACACTTCACTCACTAGAATTTATAGAGCACTTCCTCCATGCCAAACACTATAATAAGTGCTTTGGAACCATAATGTCAATTCATCCTCATAAGTAACACTGATATTCCCATTTTACAAATAAGGATATTGAGACATAACAACCATACAACAAGTGGCAGGCCACAATTTGAATCTGGGTCTGTGGGCACCATTGTGTTCAGCAAACAGGAGTCATGACTATATTACATGAGCACTTTATTACAATATTGAAACATACACTGTCTGGAGTTACAACTCAGGGACAGGTGAATCGGAAATACTAAGTCAGAAATCTTATTTGTCTGGGGCATATGTTCTCAAGTGGAGGTGATTTGCCCACAGGGGAACATTTAGAAACATCTGGAGACACTTTTGATTGTCAAGACTGGGGGCTGCTATTGGCTCCTAGTGGGTAGAGGACAAGAATGCTGCTAAACGCCCTGTGAGGCCCAGGACAGCCCCCACAGAGAATTCCCCAACCTAGGATGTCAACAGTGCTGAGGTCACACCACCAGCTCTAGGGGGTTTGGTCTATGTGGCATACTTCCCACTCTCACCCATTCTTTGTTCTGGATTTTTATTCTATACTTCCATTTTTCTAGTCTTATGTTAATCTTTTATTGTGAGACACCCCAAGTCTTTTTAGGAAACAAGTGTGAATAAGGACAAACAAACTGACTTTCAAAGAATCTCCTGAGCAGACAGCACCTTGCTTGGAACAAAATGCTCTGAGGGCACTATTTTGGGAACAGTGACCCAGCAGGCCATCTGTCTGTCATCTCCACACCCACTACTTTTCTGGACTGGTGCTTCCTGGAATCTTGTCCCAGCAAAGTGTTTGGGGGTGGGAAGAGCAGTTGCCCTGAAACATGCCATTGCAATGAGAAATCTTGAAAAGGAAAAATAAAAAAGAACGTGTAACCTGATGCCAGTCTTAAATACTCTCCACTAACCATAAATCAAGAGAAAGTGAAATAATTTCCATCACAGTCAAATGGAATACTCTCTGGGGTTGCAGGGTTTGCAGAAACGGAAGAGACAATGCAGAGAAAATGCATTGTTCTGTGGTTCTGAAATCAAAGCCCAATTAGTCAGAAGATAAATTCAAGAGGCTTTGGTAATAAAATATGTCCCAACCATGCCTATTATTAAGCAAGCCCTTAAGTGAATAAATGATAGACGATAAGGCCACTGTTGCAGAAAACATCTTTGTTTACATTAGAGGACTTACACATAAACTTTGAAAGCACGCTATCGGCTGAAGAAAATATTTTAATTGGCCTTTAAAATATTCTTATGGGGCAAATTCAACTTGTTTTAAATGTTGCCTGACTGGTCTCTGGTTATGACAGCTCATTATGTTGTCCTGATGCCATAAGAATTATTAATCATTATGTCAGTTTTTTTTTAAAGTGTTCCAGATTTTATCCAATTCTGGGTAGAGGTTATTTATACCTTAGAATGTTCTTAATTGTATCATGGCAAAGGAAATATCTGGAATGAGTTATAATTATTACTTCATTTAATATCTTTTTAAATTATAATGTTTTGGCAAGTTTTGCTTATACAATTCTTTGAGCCTGAGATGTCTTTTTACCCCTTTCCTTGCCTCCCAAAATTCTCCTTATCGTTCAAGGCCTAACTCAGATGCCACTTGCCCATGGAACTGTCCCTAATTCCCCATCAGTATTAACCAGACTTTCCTCTCTGCTCCCAGGTATGCCGCTTCTGTCCTCACTGAGCATTTGTGACTATCACTTCGCCTTATGTTTTAGTTACTCATTTGTGTCTGTCTACCTGACTTAAAATACTTTCAGTGGGACAGACAGCAACTTATTCATTTTGCATCCCAGGAAAATTGACAGGGTGCCTGGAATTAGTAAGCATCCAATAATTGGCTAAGTTACATGAAATTGTACAGGTTTGATCAGATAGAAACTGTGTTTTCTCTTGGTTTGCTTGAAAGTTTTTTTATTTAAATACTCATGAGACCCAACCCTCCATCAGGTCAAACAAATAGTTCTAGTGCCTTCCCTCCCCTAGACTTAATTTTGAGTGCCAGCAGGTGCCAGGAGATGAGCCAAATTTTTTTCTGATGTATATGCTGTGTTGGATTGGAACCATACCAGAATACCACAGTTCAAGCTGGTGAATGATGCACTAGATACCTGGTCTGATTTTAGGAGCTTGCAGGCAAGCTAGCTAATAATTAATTAAGGTGGGTTGAGCTCCTGTAAATGCTTTGTTTCAAGCTCTCCCACTTGTTCCCTCATTCAGTTACTCCTTCATTTATTGCCAACAAATGACATTTGAACACCTAATATGCAGTAGGCATCATTAGCCACTAGAAATACAGAGCTCAGTAAGCACACAGAGCTGACCTCCTATAATAGAAGCGTATTAATAGAAGATTCTACCTTTTAATACTGGATATCTAAAAGATTGTTTTAACAGAAAATATTCACCCTGAATGTGCCCTGGGTGGGCAAGGAGAATCTGTTTTTCAGCAAAGACAAGAACTAACCTAGTAATTGCATTTTTAAAATATACAATGTTCCAGAGATCACATAAATAATACAGACCAGGGTCACCAGGCACACATGGCAAGAATAATTGCAAAGACGAATCCAGAGACAGGGACCATCTCTGGGGAAATCCTGGCGGCGATGCTGCACCAATGTTCTGCTCCAGACTCCGCTCATCTTCCTGAAAACCAAGACCCGACTAGTCTGTCTGACTTGTTTTCCTATGACCTGAAACCTGATGTCCTAAAACAGAAACCACTCCAAGGCTGCCATTTGTGGTTGGGATTCTGCTTTCAAACACTGAGAAGACTACAAATCTTTCAGACGCTGTGAGATTACTTTTGTAGAGAAAGAAGTCACACACAATTTATAAGTAGATTCCCAAGTGTTCCATACTATTTGCAGTCTCAGACCTGTAACTCTGGCTAGAAAACCAGAGACTGGGGTCCTAGTGCTGGCCAGGTTTTGACACGTTGTATAAGTGTGGATAAATCACTTAACTTCTCAGACCCAGTTTTCTCATCTTCAAAATAAAAGAGGTTAACAAAGTTATCCCTGACTCTGACTTACCTAGTTCTTAAGTTCAGGTGGTCTCAGCTGACTCCAGGAGCATTCTATCAGGGTATCTGGGGACGAAGAAATGTCCACACACATAATCATTCAGACTTCCCTTGAAAGTTTGTGAATCACTTCTTCTTTCTCTCTAAATATATGTTGATCTCATATGGACGGTATCAAGGTCACTAGGAGCAGAAATATCTCCCAACTCCAAGTCTATTTTTTAAGACATAAGTATTATTCCCTTTGTTCCTAAAGTATGTGTTCTTGAGTAGTGGGTAACAATGAAAGATGAGAATCTATAATACTTATTTAATTTTGACAAGGTATCTTTTTAACCGATCCTCAAGTTCCATTTAAATTTTGACCCATTTTGTTTTTAATAAAGAATTCCATGGGGAAAACCTGGCAGAAAAGAACCTTAGACATGGAAACTGATTTATTTCAGAAAGGAAGAGCTTTGCTTCAGTAATGGGAATTAGGTCTTAATGAGGGAGAACTATGAGGTGAAACATATCTTAAATCCCTTTTATTCATTTAATCTTTATAATTTAATATCTTACAAACTGTAGAACTGAAAGTAACATTAGAAATAATCAAATATAGCTCACTTATTTAGAGATTAGGAAACTGAGGCTATGTCTGTGGCTTGGGCAATTGGGTGACCAGTACTGTCATTTACTGAAATCAGAAGCTGTGGAAGATAATATCTGGTGGTGGGAGCAAGAGGGAGGGTTGCAGATGATGAGTTGATATTTGGACCTACTGAGAATGAGATGCCTATACAATACCCAGTAGAGATGTCCTGAAAACCAGTAAATAGAGAGTGAGTGGGAGGGAAGGAAATGGAGACTAGGTGTACACAAACTCTTTCAAGTTGATACTGAAGAGGTGAAGAGAGATTGAGCAAATACTAAAAGGGAGAGTCAGGCAGAGAGAGGATCTGATTAAGCCGGGGCAGACTGTTTAAATACTGCTGCCAAGGATCCAGTAGAGAGGCAGAGGCTGAAGAGATGAAGGGAACAAAAAATATAAACATACAATGGCTTCTAAGGAACACTGGCAGGAAAGGCTCCTGCCTGGAAGTCACAGGTTCTATTTCTTTGAGTTCTTAAAGGGACTGGGTCCCGTTATTATTCAAGGAATGGGGGCAAAGGAGAGTAGGAGCGGTAGTGAAGACAAGACACAGAGTGTCAACAATATGTTAACTTCTGGGACTTTAAATGGTGACACCTCCAGTGTGGGGGCCAGGTGAGCAACAGCAGAGTCAGGATTTCTTTTTAAAACCTTTTCATGAGGCATGAAAAAAGCACAGGCACAATCTCCTAAACCTCCTATAAGCAGTCTGGCCTAAGACAAGAGTTACACATTTTTAACATAAGAAAGGATGCCATTGTGCCAGCAGCTTATCTGCCCACGTTCAGCTGTTCTAGCACACCTTGTCCTAGGACAGAATGAGGTACAATTCAGGGAATAGCCGCCCCATTGTATGCAAAGCTGCTGTGTGTAATCCTATTCTGGGAGAAACTCCTGCACGTATGTTAAGAGAAGAGGAAGCACTGTGGACTGTGGTTATTCTATTTATTATTGAACATGTTTTTCACTAATATTTGTTCCTTTTGGTTTTCTGTAAGCATTAAGAGTATCTGTTAGGATGTTTTTGATGCAAGTCACAGAATATCCACTTTGAGGTAGCTCAAAACAGTAAGAAAACTTGTGATAGGCCAATGCAGGGTTCTTTAATTCAGTGGATAAACAATATCATCAAAGCCCCTGTTGGTGGTATATTTTAGTTCTGTCTTCCCTAGCATGCCACGTCAAAATTGGCTGCAGTAGCATCAGCTGACAGCACTAGACACAGCAGTAGCCAGTGAAGAGGATGAGAGATTCCTCCTGTGTCACAATTGTTTCTATCAAAGAAATTTCCAGGAGCTCCCCAACTGAATTCTCATCAGGTCCTATTGGCTAAATTTAGTCACATGTCCATCTGTAACTCCTGGGAGAGGAAATCCCAGGGCAAACTATCTCTAAAACCTAAATCAGTCAAAGGGAGAAATAAAGTTTAAAATCCATTTATTGCTTACAAACTGTGGTCTGGGCTGTTTCTCTCTCCTGCCCTGGTAGAAGCAAGCGAGACCTCCCCCCAACCTCTCAGGTTCAGGTAAATCCTTGGTCGCCCAGATAATTAACCATTGATACGGAGATGAACTATTTCTCTCCACACCTTAGGAATGCCTGTTGATATGAAGATGCATTAAAGCCAGACAAGATACTCTGGGAATATTAGAATTTTACCCACACCATCCTTAAATCAACACCAATACAAGGAATGGAGTCCACTATGATAGCCTTAGGCCAATCCTAATCCACTCCCTGGGTCCAGAGAGGTTGTCACCTACCTGTGCTCCTGAGAAGGTGACACCAGGACAAGTATCAAGCCTCTGTCCTCAGAAAAGAAGATGGGATGGCTTAGGTAGGCAAACAACTGTCCCAGCAGAATTAAAGAGTACATTTAGCCAGGGAGGGAGACTGGCAACAAATGAAGGACCTTAGCTTAGAAACCAGTCTTGACTTTCCAAAGATGAACAATAAGGTAGCCAAACAGTGCTTGATTTCAAAGAGATTTGAAAAGCCTAGATAACTAATTCATTTATTCAGCAAAGTTAATGAGAATTTTGTATCTATGAGACACCATTAAAATTCCAAAGTAAATTTTCCAATTCTAAATAAAATCTTTATTGTGGACAAGACCTCCAAAATCCCATTAGAAACTTTATTTTTAAAAAATAAATTTTGAAGTTCGAAAATATTCTCAATAGTACAAAAGATAATCTTGAATTTCTAGGTTTCACATAATTGTCTTGAATATCAAATTTTTGAGAGGCAAAACAAACTTTTCCTGATATCCAAAAGACAAATGCAAGATGTGATAAGTATGGTTTCATGTCTTTCGCTAAGCCACCCTTTGTCTTCAGTGTCTCCTTCTAGCCTCAATATTTTCTCTCATACCTCCCATTGATTCTTTTTCTTGTCGCTCCTTTCCCCACATCTCACCATTTTTCATAATAATTTTGCACTGTTTTCTCTCTTCTCTGACTCTCCTCTCCCCAGCTCTGTCTGTTTCTTTTTTTTCTCTCCACTCCTCCTCCATCCCCATTTTCCCTTAACTGGCATTCCTATAACAAATAAGGCAAATGATCTTAAATGTAGGTAACTCCTTGACTACCTAAAATACATTTTTCACATATTCTACCTCATTTAATGTGTCTGTTAAATTGCCTATATTGCAGCTGGTCACATGGTAGGTATTCAATAAAAATTGATTTAATTGCAAAGTCTTTTCACCATTGCCTATTATTTATGCCTCTGTTATATTTACATACATAAATTATCTATTGTTGCATTAAAAATCACCCCAAATCTCACTAGATTAAAACAATAACGATGTATTTCCCATGATTCTGTAGACTGGACTCTCATGATGCTTCATTCTGTTGGTGACTGGGCTCAGCTCCTTTTCATTCTGTATAGTATTCAATGGTATAGCTGTACCACACTTTAACCACTCACCCATTAAAGGACAAATAGACTGATCCAAGTTTTAACTATTACAAATAAATGGCCTCACCCACATGTCTAGGCTTTAGTAAAGATGGATGGAAGACTGGAACTACCTTTTCTCCATCTGGTCTCCCATAATTCAGTAGTTTGTCTTCACCTCCTCTACATATGACTTGTGTCCAAGGGACAAAAATGGAGGCTGCAGAGGCTGCAAGACCTCCTAAAGCTTTGGTCTAGAAATCACACACCAGGATTTCTGCCATTCTATTGGCCAGTACAAGTCACAAGCCTGGCCCTGACACAAGAGAAGAGAAACAGACTCCATCTCTTGATGGAAAAAGTAGAAAAAGGACATGTAGGATGGGCCAGATTGTTGGAGCCATTTTTGGAAATAATTTATCATAGATGGTGATGTGATAAGTGAAATTTCAAAATTTCTATTTGTAGATCAGCCATCCTTCAGAAACAGTAAATTCAAAACCCTCATGTTGTCTAGACCTAGGACCAATTAACAGAATGAAATAAAATATCTAGGAATAGGCACAAATACATATGAAATTTAATACATGAAAAAGTTAGATGCTCATAACAGTTGGGAAAAAAATAAATTATAATTGAAATTTTGAGTTATAAATTCACATGCAGTTATAAAAAATAATAAAGGTCATTTGTATGCTTTGCCCACTTTTCCTCAGTGACAAAATTTTGCAAAATTATACTTAAATACCACAACTAGGTAATGAGATAGACACAATCCACCTATCTTATTAGATTTCCCCGGTTTTACTTGTGCTAGTGTGCATATGTATAAATGTGTAGTTCTATATAATTTTATCTCCTATGTAGGCTGTGTACCTGCTACCACAGTCAGGATACAAATAGCTTTGACACTGTAAGTACCTCACATGTTGACTTTATGAAATCACACTCACCTCCTTACTGTCCAACCACTACCCCCACCTCACATCCCCAGCCTTTATCAACTACTAGTCTGTCCTCCATTTCTAAAATTTTGTCATTTCAAAGTATTATATTAGTGGAATCATACAGCATGTGACCTTTTGCAGTTGGTTTTTTCTCTCAGTAGAATTCCTTCAAAATTTTTCCAAGTTGTATATATCAATAGTCTGTTCCTTTTTACTGCTCTGTAGCATTCTATGGTATGAATGTACTAATAAAATCAGCCTCCCAGGTGCCACCATACAAAAGACCAACAACAACACATGTTGGCGAGGTTGTGAAGAAAGGGGAACTCTCCTACACTGCTGGTGGGAATGTAAATTCATTCAACCATTGTGGAAAGCAGTATGGAGGTTCCTCAAAACACTCAAAATGGAAATACCATTGGACCCAGGAATTCCACTTCTAGGAATTTACCCTAACAATGCAGCAGCCCAGTTCGAAAAAGACAGATGCACCGCTATGTTTATCACAGCACTATTTACAAAAGCCAAGAAATGGAAGCAACCGAAATGTCCATCAGTAGATGAATGGATAAAGAAGATGTGGTACATATACACAATGGAATATTATTCAGCCATAAGAAGAAAACAAATCCTACCATTTGCAACAACATGGATGGAGCTAGAGGGTATTATGCTCAGTGAAATAAGCCAGGCAGAGAAAGACAAGTACCAAATGATTTCACTCATATGTGGAGTATAAGAACAGAAAAACTGAAGGAACAAAAGAGCAGCAGAATCACAGAATCCAAGAATGGACTAAGTTACCAAAGGGAAAGGGATTAGGGAGGATGGGTGGGAAGGGAGGGATAAGGGCGGGGGAAAAAGAAAGGGGCCCTTACGATTAGCATGTATAATTAGCATGTAGGGGGGCACAAGGGGAGGGCTGTGCAACACAGAGAAGACAAGCAGTGATTCTACAGCATCTCACTATGCTAATGGACAGTGACTGTAATGGGGTGTGGTGGGGGGGACTTGGTGAAGGGGGAAGCCTAGTAAACATAATGTTCTTTATGTAATTGTAGATTAATGATAACAAAATTTTTTTAAAAATCAGCCTCCTAGGGCCTAAATCAATATGGAGAATGCTGAAGAGTGAGTCAGGAGAAGCAAAGGGAAACTGTCCAGCAGAGCAAGGCTGTGAGGAATCATTCCCTCTTCTCATCATTATTGATGAAAGTGCATATTGGCACAACCTATTTCAGAGGGATGTTATCAAAAAGCAGCTAACTACAGTACATATTCCCTTTGACTCAGCAATCCCACTTCTGGGAATATACCTTACCATTATACCTGCACTTGTAGGAAATGTTCCATATTCAAGGTTATTTATTGTAGCATCATAGTAAAAGATTGAAAATAACCTGAGTGTCCATTTATAAGGGACTGGTAAAGTTAAGCCATCATACATTTGCATAATGGTATACTATGCACTGTCAAAAGAATGAGGGACACCTCTGAGTATTGACATGGGAAAAGTCCCAAGATTTGGTAAATAAAAGATCAAGTGAAAACCATATAAAGGGTGCTAACTTATTATTAAGCAAGAAGAAAAATAATCCAGTTTATTCAGCATATGCATGTACGCATAATTCAGAAGAGTTATCTATAAATGTAAAACCTTATCCTTTCACTAAACTCATCAAGTCACACCTATTCAAAAAGAAAATATGGATACTTAAATAAAAATTAAAACTCTTTGTTGGTAGCCATACCTGCCGCACCTAGAAATGGCGCCCAGCTTGAGAAAAAGTTGTAGGCAAAACAAAGACTACTTCTGGATAATCCCGCCACTTCCTGGCCGCATACCACATGCTAATTAGACCTTCACCTGCTAACCAATTGGCGTATCGTAGCAGCTATGCTAATGAAGCATCACAGGCAGCGCGCAATCAGCTTGGAGCATGAGAACTATAAAGCTAGCCCAGTCTTTCCCTTTGGGTCCTTCCCCTGATGATTGTATCACAAAAGAGCTGAAGATTAAAGCTTTCTGCAGAAGAATCCTGCTGTTGTTGCGTGCTGTTCTTGCCGGCGAGGACGAGGCGCGCGACAAGTGGTGCCGAAACCCGGGAACCAGAACATCACCGGCACCGGGAGGACCCTTCAGACATCTGGAGAAGATTCAGAACTGCAGAGATAGCCCGGAGAGGTAAGTTCCGAGAGACGTGCTTTTAAGGGTGGTGGCTGATGGTTCTCTGTAAATAAAGAGGCACCATGGGAAACGCACCATCGTTAGTCTCAGCATTACAGGCAGTTCTCAAAGAGCGAAATTTGAAGGTCTCCACCAAAGTTTTAGGATCATTTGTAAAAGAAATAGACCATGTTGCCCCCTGGTTTATCTGTTCAGGGTCCCTCTCCATCCCGAGCTGGGACAAGTTAGGGAAAGATCTTGATAGAGAAGAAGAAGAGGGACACTTGAGAGGAGGCACTAGACCACTATGGAAACTGATTAGAGCTTGCCTGCAGGATGAAAAGTGTGAAAAGGTGATAAAAGCAGGTCAGAGAGCCTTGTCAGACATCCAAGAAAGTATGTCAGAAACGGAACGGAAGACAGAGCTAGCTCACGGCCGAAAAGGGGCCGCTAAAACGAAAGTTAAAAAGCCCCAGAGTGAGGGAGAGAGCCCGTCCAGGGCAAAAGCGAAAAAGCCCCGAGAAGCAGGTGACGACCGCCTCGGAGAAAATAGCAAATACCCCTGGAAAGAGTTGAGGGAACTCCAACTTTCCAATAGGGAATCAGAAGATGAATTAATGTCCTCGGAAGAGGAGGAAGAGACCAGAGTCTCTAGAACTGCTAAGTGCAAAAGTACAGATGCCAGCAAAACGGAGACGCAAACCAAAGGGAAAATGAAAGTGAGACGCTCCTCATCGCCCTTAGCCCCGCCGCCCTATGCGAACGGCGCACATTCCTTCTGTGCTCCAGAGGATTTAAGGGCAATTAGACAGATGTTCCCCATAATCGAAGACAATGGAGCACGTGCCCATCAACCCCTTACCCATAAAGAGGTTAAAGACCTCGCAGAGGCCGTTCGGACCTATGGAGTCAGTGCTAATTACACCCTAGCGCAGATTGAAAGGCTGGCGGAATCCGCTATGACACCCTCAGACTGGCAATATGTAGCAAAAGCTTGTCTTTCTAGCATGGGACAGTATATAGAGTGGAAGGCACTATGGCATGATATAAGCATGACCCAGGCGCGTGATAACGCTGCTGCGGGGGAACCCGCGTGTCATTGGTCCTATGATATGTTGACAGGCCAGGGACAGTGGGTAGCCAACCAGATCGCTTTTCCTGTACCATTGTACACACAGATAAATGCGTGTGCTACTAAGGCATGGAAGGCCCTCACTAATAAAGGACAAGTGTCAGGTAATTTAACAAAAATAATTCAGGGGCCAAGCGAGCCATTCTCAGACTTCGTCGCTCGCATGATGGAAGCTGCAGGCCGAGTGTTTGGAGATCAAGAACAGGCCATGCCCCTTGTCCAACAACTTGTGTTTGAACAATGCACCAGAGAATGCAGACAGGCAATTACCCCCTGGAAACAGAAAGGATTGACTGCTTGGCTGAAAGCTTGCAGGGAGATTGGAGGGCCCCTCACCAATGCAGGCCTAGCCGCCGCTATATTGCAAAGCCATAAACAAGTAAAAACCCTTAATAGGAATGTTAAGTGTTTTCAATGTGGACAACTAGGTCATATGAAGAGAGACTGTAGAGGCCCAAACTTCGAACAGACGGCCCAGAAAACCCCTGGAGTGTGCCCGAGATGTAAGAAAGGCAGACATTGGGCTAAGGAATGCCGATCTGTTAAAGACATAGAAGGGAAACCCTTAGAGTCGCCAAAAAACTCCCAGAGGGGCCCCCGCCGCCAGGGCCCGCAAATATATGGGGCAACCAGCACACCAGTGTCCTTCAGGAGCAGCACAGCCCCCCAAGGAGAGCTACTCCAGGTTCAGCAGGATTGGACATCCGTGCCACCACCAGAATAGTGTTAACTCCACAGATGGGAGTTCAACCCATCCCCTCAGACTTTAAAGGCCCCTTACCACCAGAAACAGTAGGGTTGCTCTTGGGGCGCTCTTCTGCTACCTTGAAAGGCCTTGTAGTCCACCCCGGAGTTATTGATCAAGACTATGAGGGACAGGTAAAAATCATGTGTTCAGCCCCCAGAGGAATCTACCCTATATCCCCAGGAGACCGCATAGCCCAACTCTTAGTGTTGCCTAGTCTCCATGCCAATTATCCAGCTACCACCACGGAGAGAGGAGAAAAGGGCTTTGGTTCCTCTAATTATAACTCAGCCTTTATAGTATTAGATTTAGCAGACAGACCAAAATTGACCCTTAAAATAGAGGGAAAAAGTTTTGAAGGAATCCTAGACACTGGAGCAGATAAAAGTATCATCTCTGCAACCTGGTGGCCCTCCAAATGGCCTGTAACACAGTCCTCACACTCTTTGCAAGGTTTAGGATATGAGTCTAGTCCTACCATTAGTGCCAAACCATTGAAATGGCAAGCGCCTGAGGGGCAAAAAGGCACAGTTACGCCTTATGTACTCCCACTGCCAGTCAATTTGTGGGGGAGAGATGTTATGCAGGGCCTAGGCCTTAAACTCATTAATGAATACTCCACCCCTGCCCTAGGCATGATGATAGATATGGGATATATCCCTGGTAAAGGACTAGGGAAACACCAACAGGGACGCACAGAGCCTATCCTACCCAAAGTAAAAAGTGACCGTCGCGGTTTGGGTTTTTCGTAGGGGCCATTGAAGACGCCATGCCCATACCCTGGCTTACAGAGGAGGCCATATGGGTTCCTCAGTGGCCCCTATCCTCTGAGAAATTAGAAGCAGCTCACCATTTAGTACAAGAACAGCTCCAATTAGGACATTTAGAACCCTCTGTATCTCCATGGAATACGCCCATATTTATAATCAGAAAAAGGTCAGGATCATGGAGATTGCTTCATGACTTGAGAGCAGTAAATGCTCAAATGAGGCTATTTGGACCTGTCCAGCGAGGACTGCCACTTCTCTCTGCTCTACCCAAAGAGTGGAAAGTAATCATAATAGACATCAAAGATTGTTTTTTCTCCATACACCTAAACACCAAAGATAGAGAAAGGTTTGCTTTCACCCTGCCAGCTATTAATCATGAGCAACCAGACACCAGATTTCAGTGGAAAGTCCTCCCTCAAGGGATGGCAAATAGCCCCACCATATGTCAACTGTATGTTCAGCAAGCGCTAGCACCAATTCGCGAAAACTACCCCAAACTAAAAATCATTCACTATATGGATGATATCCTTCTCTGCTCCCCACAATCAGCAGAAGTAGAAGAGGCCTATGTAAAGCTCACTAAATCCCTAGAGACTTGGGGACTGAATATAGCCAGTGAGAAGGTCCAAAAATCTAGTGTTAGCAAATTCCTAGGAGCCACCATTTATACAGATGTAATTTGCCCCCAAAAGCTTGAGATAAGACATGATCAGCTGCGAACTTTGAATGATTTCCAGAAACTCCTAGGAGACATTAATTGGTTGCGGCCATTTTTAAAGATACCTACCACTGACTTGAAACCACTGTTTAAAATCCTAGAAGGAGACTCACAACTAACATCTCCGCGTTCCCTTACACCTGAGGCAGTGCAAGCTATCCATAAGGTAGAACAGGCCTTAATGACAGCACAATTGAGTAGGATACAATCAAATGAACCTTTTGAATTATGCATTCTTCCTACTCCAGGACTGCCAACTGCAGTCTTGTGGCAGCAAGGACCAATGATCTGGATCCATCCCCAGGCCTCTCAGGCTAGAACTATAGAATATTACCCTGCTACCATAGCCAATCTCGCTCTAAAGGGAATAAAAACCTCAGTCACACATTTTGGAAAAGCTCCAAATACAATCATAACACCCTACAACAAAGAGCAAATACAAACATTATGCGCCATGAATGACGATTGGGCAATACTTGCTTACAGCTTTTCAGGAACATTTGATAATCATTTCCCTAAGCATCCTCTCCTTAATTTTGCTAAAGCTCATCCCTTAGTATTCCCTCGAATCATTAGCCACACCCCGTTACCGCACGGAGACACAGTCTATACAGACGGATCCAAGACAGGTACAGGTGCCTATGTCCATAACGGCAATATAGTAACAAAAAGGTATACACCCAATACTCCTCAAATAGTAGAGTGCCATATAGTTTTGGAAGTACTACAAACCTTTCATGGGCCTTTAAATATTGTGTCAGACTCTCGTTATGTTGTTAATGCAGTTAATTCCCTAGAAGTAGCTGGGCTGATCAAAGCATCAAGTTCGGTAGCTACCCTGTTCAAACAAATACAATCACAATTACTCCTTAGACGCTCTCCTTTATATATGACTCACATTAGAGCACATTCAGGCCTTCCCGGGCCTATGGCCCAAGGCAACCACTTAGCAGATCTTGCAACTAGAAGCATAGCTTTCCCTCTGCTAGACCCTGTCGCCACAGCTTCAAAATTCCACTCACAATTCCATGTCACTGCTGAAACACTGCGCAAGAGGTTTCTCATAACCAGAGCAGAAGCTAGGAACATTGTTCTTAGCTGCCAACACTGCTGTAGTTTTCTTCCCACACCTCATGTTGGGATCAATCCTAGAGGTATTAAGCCTTTACAGGTTTGGCAAATGGATGTAACACATATTTCTTCCTTTGGGAAGCTGAAATATGTACATGTATCCGTGGATACATGTTCGGGAGTCATCTTTGCCTCCCCATTGTCTGGAGAGAAAGTTTCCCATGTCATTCACCACTGTCTTGAGGCTTGGAGCGCATGGGGGTTACCCCAAATCCTCAAAACAGACAATGGTCCCGCCTATACTTCTGCCAAATTTGCTCAATTTTGTCATCACATGGGAATTAAACATATCACTGGTCTTCCTTACAACCCACAGGGTCAAGGGATTGTGGAGCGCGCGAACCGCACTCTCAAATCCTATCTAATTAAACAAAAAGGGGGAATTGAGGACATACCCCCCACGCCCAAAACAGCTATAGCCCTAGCACTTTTCACTCTCAATTTTTTGAACCTGGATGCTCAAGGCCATACAGCGGCGGACCGCCATCATCAATGGCCAAAAGACCCACAAGAACTAGTAAAATGGAAGGATGTACTATCTAACCAATGGAAAGGCCCGGATCCAATTATAATTAGATCCAGGGGGGCTGTATGTGTTTTTCCCCAGGGTGAAGAAAACCCCTTCTGGATCCCGGAACGCCTGACCAGGAAAGTCCTGAACAAAGGAGATGGCGTCTCTGTGCCTGTGGATCCTGATCTTGTCGATGGGAATCCTGACTCAGGGAGTACTGAGATGGGGAATATTGTCAGTCTTCCCTAAGCCCATGCCTGTTCGCTATAATGCAGCAGTTTTTCCACGCTTTTTTACTACTAACTCTAGCATGAACCTGCCTTACTTACCATTAGATTCTCTAGCAGTTTCTTTAGGAGAAAACCGAACCTTTGAAACCGATGGATCTTTGTGCTTCACCACTCGTAACCACTCAAATTGCCTGTCCCTTAAATAGCATATGTACGGGTGGTTTAGCCGTGATAGAAAATCGGGTGAATTTAGTCAGTCCTTTCGTGAGAATAAGACCTACACTAATGCAGTAGTAAGCCTAATGGTCCTTTGGATCAATGGTACATTTGTGAAACCTCCTATTAAGCAGATTAATTATAGCAACATATTCTTCCCTTACCGTCCCCGTCAACCCAAATATTCTCCCCATTGTGTGGGAGATTATGAGGGAGAGCAATGGCCCTGGACTGATTGCCAGTCACATGCAACAACCTGGGCAGATGAGGGACACAAATTTTCCTTGTCCCCAGATATGGAGGAAATTTCCGGCAGCGTTTATAGAAGGGTGGCAGAAGGAGGGGAGTTCCTACAAGATGTAGGCAGGAACCCCTTCGATAAATGGCTGCTGTGTGGAGTTAATGGTTCATGTTCAGACCTTTCTCCCTTTATTGTCCTACAAGGGGGAGGGATTGGGATGTCTGATAGTTCCTGTACCTATGAAGCTACAAGCCCAACCTTAGATGGCAAAACTGTATACCAGGTGAATAAGACTACTTATAATATTTCATGTCAAAGAGTTGCACCAGCCCCTGCCCAATATCCACCTACCCCGGTATGCGTGTATCCCCCATTTCTATTTATCTTATCCAATAACAGTTTTGACTCTTGCTCCAATGACACCTGTTTCTTGTCTCAGTGCTGGAATGTAACTGTCCATTCCAATGCTTTAGTGGCCCGCATTCCTCGCTGGGTCCCTGTCCCAGTGGATTCACCTGATTCCATGACCTTGTTTCGTGAGAAACGTGACTTTGGTGTCACTGCCGCCATAGTGGCTTTAATATCTCTGGCTGCAGTGGCTGCCACTGCAGCTGCCATAGCCTTGGACACCTCTGTTAAAGCGGCTGCAGAATTGAATAATCTTGCGGATTCAGGAGCCACTGCTCTGGACCGTCAATCCTCACTTGATGGAAAGATGAAAGGAGGAATTATGGTCCTCAATCAGCGAGTAGATCTAGTGGAAGAGCAACTAGATGTGCTCTGGCAGTTAGCCCAATTGGGATGTGAGCGAAAGTTTCGCGCTCTCTGCATTACTAGCATACAATATGAAAACTTTACGCGAGCAGCTAATCTGTCACGAAGCCTGTCCCAGTATCTTTCAGGAAACTGGTCCCAAGAACTTTGATGGAACGTTAGAAGAGCTACGGCAAGAAATAACCCACATCAACTCCACCCGGCTAGATATTTCCGTAGCAGAAGGACTCTCTTCCTGGTTCCACAGAGCTCTCTCCCACGTTAAAGAGTGGGCGGGCATGGCTGGGATGGGTGTATTCATGCTTGGAGGTCTCATGCTCCTACTCTGGTTGTTATGCAGGCTCCGTGCCCAACACAGGCAAGATAAAGTGATCCTTGCTCAAGCCTTGATGGCGGTAGATATTGGCGCCTCTCCCCAAGTATGGCTCAACATGCTCAATAAAGAAGCTCAGCTTTAGCTTGAGGTAGCCCTTGCACCCTGAGCCCTTGTGGCATTGCACCAGGTTAAGGTACCTGTTCGCTTACCCGAAGCTTCTCATACGAAACTCGGTACAAGAGGGTCACTGCACAGGCCCAAGCCCTTTGTACCGGGCGGTCCCATCGTCAGCTAGAGGGTGCGAGGCACTGCACTGCAAGAGGTCATGGGCCCCTCTGAGAGACATGCCTGATTGCATAGGGGTGGATGTCTACAAACCCCTCTCCAAAAATAGGACATCAAATGTTTCTGGAGATCAGGTCTCTATCTCCACCTCAGCTGACAAGTTCCGCCCTGAGTTTCAACAAAACAAAAAAGGGGGAGATGTTGGTAGCCATACCTGCCGCACCTAGAAATGGCGCCCAGCTTGAGAAAAAGTTGTAGGCAAAACAAAGACTACTTCTGGATAATCCCGCCACTTCCTGGCCGCATACCACATGCTAATTAGACCTTCACCTGCTAACCAATTGGCGTATCGTAGCAGCTATGCTAATGAAGCATCACAGGCAGCGCGCAATCAGCTTGGAGCATGAGAACTATAAAGCTAGCCCAGTCTTTCCCTTTGGGTCCTTCCCCTGATGATTGTATCACAAAAGAGCTGAAGATTAAAGCTTTCTGCAGAAGAATCCTGCTGTTGTTGCGTGCTGTTCTTGCCGGCGAGGACGAGGCGCGCGACAACTCTTATAAGCTATAACAGGAGAAATGAATAGTGTTAAAAAAAAACTTAGGTAATACTTGTAATATATGTGACAGGAAAAAGTTTAATATCCTTAACTTAAAAAAGAACTCATAACAAGAAAACTTCTGAATTTAAAAAATGTCCATGGGGATAAGTAGAGAATGGTTGCTAAGGAATATGGGTTTCTCTTTGGGAGATTAAAAAAAAGAGTTCTAAAATTGTGGTGATGGTTTTACAACTCTGCAAATACACTGAAAGCCTTGAATCGTACACTTTAAGTGAGTGAATTTTATGCAAATTATATCTCAACAAAGCAGCTATTAATTTTTTTTAAGTCCAACCTTTCTATAAGTTAAAAGTAAATTAATAGTTGGCCAATATGTAAAATGCTGGGGGTTTTTTTCAAGTATTGACAATAGTATAGAATAATGGACATTTTCACACAGTCAGCCATGAAAATAATGCAAGTTAGTACTTTTCAGGAAAAAAACTTGGCAGTATGTATTCAGTTTTAAATTTGGGAACGTTCTTTAACACAGCCCTTTTACGTCTAGCATTTACCCCGTAATAGATGGTAACTGTCCCCAATTCTTCACCTCTCCCTATATCCGTAGCATTTCCCACATAATCTTGATTAAATTCCCAGCCTGACTCTTGCCTCAGGCATGTAACTTCCTAGAACAGTGAGATATTAGCTATATTACACAAGAAAAAGATCGAAAAGGGTGTGTTTCTGCTTACATTCTTAAGATCTCTGTCATCACCAGGAGCACATGCCCAGGCTAGCCTGCTGGATGAAGTAAGAGGTTTTTAGATCAAGTCAAATCATCCTGGTTGCTCCAGCCAAGAGCCAGCCATTTTCCAGACCTGTGAGCAAGCCCAGCGGGGACCACAAGAACCACCCTCCTGAGCCCACCTAAATTACTGACCCAAGATTCATGACTATCTCCCACATACACCATGCCCCTCCCCTCTTTGCATATTTTAGTCCTTCTGCCTGAAATGCCTGTCCAAAATTTATTTGGGAAAATCATGCCTTATTTGATCTGAGGAGCCTATATAAATTCTTCTAACTTTGAAGATACTTGCTTGTACTTCTTCATCGCACTTTCCTTGTGGTCTTAAATGCTTACTATGTGCTTCTGCCTCTAGATGACAAACTCTCATGGACAAGGACTTTGCTCTGCCTTTGGTTCCCAGTGGTTAGCCCAGTGACTACATGTGTTACATGAATGACTAAACTGACACCAGAGCAGAGCCAAGAAATCTGAGCTCTGGTTCTAGCTTCATCACTTAGACAAGTCACACATCCACATTTCAGTCTTCTCACCTGTAAATGGTACAATATCATCTTTTCTCTCAACTTTACAAGGTTTTTGGAAGAATCAAACCTAATGTTTTTTAAGTGTTTTATAAAGTGTAAAAGTATGATTATCACTCACACTTCACCCATAAGTCAAATAAGCTATCTGCTTTAAAATTTAATCTAATTCCAACTATATGACATTCTGGAGAGACAAAACTAGGAGACAATAAAAAGATCAGTAGTTGCCAGGGGTTAGGAGAGAAGGAGGGATGAATAAGTGGAGCACAGAGGATATTTAGGGCATTGAAAATACTCTATTTGAAACTATAATGGTAGATACATACTGTAACTCCGGGAGGAAAATGCTGCGGCAAAATACCTTTGAAACTGCAATCAGTCAAAGGGAGAAATAAAGTGGAAGAAACCCATATTTTTCTTAGAAGCAGTCATCCACTTCTGCTTTCCCATGTCTCTCTAGACCCTGCTGCAGAAGAAGGGGTTCCATCCATCCTCTCTGGTCCAGATAAGCCCTCTGCTTGCCCATGTAATTACCTATTGATACAGATATGGACTACTTCTCTCCACCCCCTTGGAAACACCTATTGATAGGGAGATGGACTAAGGCCAGGCGAGAGATTCTGGAAATATTGCAGTTTTACCCACACATACCATTCATTATACATTTATCCAAACCCACAGACTATACAACACCAAGAGTTGCTGCTAAGGTAAACTGGACTTTGGGTGATAATGACATGTCAATGTCAGTTCATCAGTTTAAAAAATGTACCACTCTATAAGGAATGGTGATAATGGGGGAGGCAATGTTTGTGTGGGGCAGGGAGTGTATGGGAAATTCTATCTTCCTCTCAATTTTTTCTGTGAATCTAAAACTGCTCTCAAAAATAGTTTTAAAATACAGAAAAGAAAAAATTAATCTAATACCCTAATACAGAATTGTAATTTTCCAGAAATACTGATGTTGCCTGTTGCCAGACAACATTACTTTGCTGTAAGAAAGACTGATTTTATAATCAGTATTTCCCTGCAGATACTGATCATTTAAAAAAAGACAGAGAGAGAGAAAGAGCGGCATTATTCATAATAGCCACGGTATGGAAACAACCTAAGTGTCCACTGAAGATTGAACTTATAAAGCAGATGTGATATGTATATAAATTAAAATATTCAGCCTTAAAAGAGAAGGTAATCCTGTCATTTATGACAACATTGATAGACTTTGAAGGCATTATGATAAGTGAAATACGCCAGATGGAGGAAGAAAAACACTGCATGGTACCATGCTATGTGAAATCTTAAAAAAAAAATAAGTTGAAATGGAGAATACAAAAGTGGTTGCCAGGAGTTGGGAAGCAGGGGTAACAGGAAGAGGTTAGTAAAAGGATATGAACTTTCAGTTACAAGATGAATAAGGTCCGAGGTAACTTTGGTTGATAACACTGTATTATATATCTGCAAAGTGGTAAGAGAATAGAATTTAAATATTCTCACCCAGAAAAAAAAAGACAAAATGAGACGACAGATTAATGAACTTAATGGAGGGAATTCATTCCCAACATATACATCTATCAAATCATCACATTGTACACTTGAACTATCTGGCAATTTTATTTGTCAATTATACCTCAAAAAAGCTGAAAAAAAGAGAATGTCTCAAAAGACTTTCAGCATTGATAGAAGAAACATGAATATCTTAGAGAAAAATATATAAAATGAAAATATAGTAGGTATTTCTATTGTTTAGACTTCTCTTGATGTTGCATCCACCAATTTTAAGGTGGGAAACATATAAAATTAGAAAAAGATCTTTCCTGGATGGAGTTTGAAAAAGCCAATGACCTAATCTTTTTAAAAATTATTGTCATGAGGCAGTTGTTAAGAACTGAACTTTACAGAGAAGCAAGCATGTTACAGACTTACATAAGCAAAGAAAAAGAGAATAATCGCTCAGTGAGCCACCAAGTACAACCCAGTTACAAGATGAGATGTCCTGTGTACCATAGGAAGCTGCTCTGAGGGAAGAGAGCCCGGTGACAGGACCAGAGAATGACTCCATATGAGACAAAAGTCAATCCTAATGGAATTCCTGGAGGACAGTGTCATGACCCTAAACCTCTTTAGGAAGAAGAATGAACATAACAATAAATGTGGGAGAAGGAAGGACTGGCTCTTTATAACTCTCCTTTAGAAAATAAAAACTCATGTAAATCCTACAAAAAGGGAAAACAAGCCTCTCTTAGAAAAGAAACTATAAAACTGGCAATGCTTTTGGTAATGGAACATTTTGACCAAAATTTATTAGGAGAAAGAACATACAATCCAAACAAATATACTGCAGTAATGAAAGAACCTTGCAAATAATATCTTTGCTATCACAAATATAGATTGGTAAGTAATATTGGTGCTAGACCTATATAAAAAGACCCATGATAATAAAGGAACTTTTTCTTCTATAAAACTCTTAATTTTCCAATTAATGAAACATGATGAAGGGTTTGATCTGAAATTTCACAAGGGGGACCAGAATTCAAATTGGCCCTGAATAAAGGGAATCAAATTAACAACAAAATGAATTGCCATTTTTAACCAAAGCGATCGAAAAGAAATTTCAGTGTAGCATTGTTTAAAAACTGAAAGAGTACCCACATAGATGAAAGAAGAAACTGGAAAAGGCAGAGGAGCCATCATTGTTTTGGGGATTGCGAAGATCTAAATTGAAAGAGCAGGGCCCATCTAACCCCTCCCCCCAGCCAGTCGGGACCAGGATTCTCCCCTCACCAGTCAGCAAAAAGCCTGCCAACTCCCCAGCCAATCAACCAGAGCCACGACCCTCACCCCACCAACCGCCCCTAGAGCCCTATAAAACCTTCGTGCTTTTGAAACTCACTCTCTCTCTCTGGCATCTCACCGCTGTGTCGGTTCAGATAGGAGACTGAGCTCGAGCTAGCTCCAATAAAGGCTCTTTGTTTTTGCATGGTGTTGGCTCTTTGGTGGTCTTCTGGGATTCACGACTTTGGGCATAACAAAATAACATAGAGACCCACAAATAAAATAACTCAGAATCACTCAAGACCAAGATCACTGCAGGGAACATGGTAGTGGAAAGGATGGAGAAATGCAGTAAATTATAGGGTATGGGGCACAGGCTGGTCATTATAACATGAATGCAATAATGGTCACTTAGTAGTTCAGATGGAAGGAAAAGAAATAATTTAAAAAGAAGAAAATGTGTTGCATAATCAGCACTATCTACGCAAGAAGAATGCCCATCCTAGTTTTCAGGAAGATATATCATCGTCCAAAGTGAAAGCAGAAAGAGAAGGGGAGAGAATTTACTTTAATTGGACAGGTACATGGCCAGACATAAAGCTTGGCATCTGCATATGCTTTCCTACCTGATTCTCATAACAATCCTGGTAATAGACATTATTGACCCCATTTTGCAAATATGAGTAAAAATTTCATGAATCCATCTCATGTGCCAGAAACTATGCTAAATATTTCACATGGATCATTTCATTTAAGCCTCACAAGAACTACTGAGTGCCAATATTATTCCATTTTACAGAAGTGGAAATTGAGGCTCAGAATGTTTAGGTCACTTATCTGTGATCAATACATGCATTAACAATAAAGCTGAGAGTTCGGACTCCATAGCATGTTTTTCCCACTCTGCTAAATTAAAACATCCAATAAGAATCAACTGTAAAAAGCATGTTAATGAAGCAACTGACCCAGGCAAGAGCGGGCCTTCAGTGGCAGAAATCGTCTGGTTTTGAATCCCAGCCCAGAGCTCCTTCGAGGTTCCAACAAGGCCAGAAGAAATCCACCACATCAACTAACTCCTTTTGTCTGATTCCATCCTCACCAAAACAAAACCTTGTGATATTGACATGGTTTCCAAAAAAAAGGTTTCTTTCTCATCCTGAAAATAAATAACACTAAAAAGTAGTCATTTAAAAAGTCCTGGAAGAACTTTTTTCCTAATAATTTAATTAAACAGCCAGTAGGTTTGGGTAATGCCCGATCACTTTAGCTGGCATGAGTCAAGCTGCCCTGACCTGAGCCAGCCCAGGACAGGTGACCCTCAGTGTTAGACACCATTCACTCCCAGAATCTTTGGCTTGGATAGATAATCATGAACCTAATACCATGTGCTACTTGCTTTAGCTGCTTGGACATGGGCATAGATCAATGAATGAGGCCAATGGAAAAATAAGAAGCAACATATCTATCTTTCTTGAGAATCACTGAAGGAGATGCCCACTGATGGCTAGCATTTTCATCCCACAAAACTGAATCTGAGTTTCCAACCCTGTCAAAGAGAAGAGAAGACTTTGGAGCAAAGGCATGCCAATTAATCCACAGCCATAATGCTGTCACCCAATGTTAGATTGCGTCTGCCTTCACTGAGGTCACAGCCTAGCAGCGGAGGGAGGCATGGAATTAATAATTACAAGAATGATAAATGCTACATATGAGAACAATTATGGAGCATGGGAACCTAACATAATCCAGGACCAGGGGCAGGGAGTAGAGATGATGCATCCAGAAAGGCTCCCCTGTGCTCAGGCAGATATGTACATGGGTGTGTGTTGGGGGTGGGAGGGTGATAAGGACAGAGAGACGGGGGTGGAGGGGTGGCAGTGACAGTAGAAATCAACATTCTGGGAAAGTGGAGCAACATATAAGTATATTGATAGGAAAAAGAGAGTATGGAATATTCAAGAACTAAAACACAGCTCCTATAACTAGTGCAGAGACACAATGGGGAAGAGGTCTGGAGGCACAGCTGGAGAACTAGGCAGAGACATTGATTTCATTCCTCAGCCTCATGAGCTTATTTAACAAGTCTGCTCATGAGAGATGGGTCCACTCTCAGTGTTCTGCCAAAATTCAGTTTAAGAGCCTGCAAGACAGAAGGCCAGACCAAACATCTCCTCCACCAAGGCAATGATGCCTGCCATCCCACTGGCCCTGTGGGAAACAGCCCACCAGCCCTTTACCCCCAGAGACAGTATTACAGTTCTGACACATAGCTATAAAAGCCCATTTTCATTTTCTTTTGTGATTAATAATAACTTGCTAACATATTGACAAAAGGATTCTTTGTGCTGATTTGTACAAGACAATACATCAATTGATTTGGTAAGAATCTAAATATTAACTGGTTGCTGGGATTTTATATATGAGCCAAATATCTACCTCCTTTAACCAAAATTGACTTTCTAATTGGTCAACATAAGTTTCTTTGCTTCCAGAACCCAATCAATAGGATTCCAGAAATTTAGAGTGTGCCAAGATTGAAATTTCTGTGTCTCTTACATCAATCAATACCTTAAAGAATAGTGAATGATAACATAACTTAATTTAGTAATTCTGATTATGTTTATGTTAATCTTTCAAAAGATTTTTAGAGTATCAGTTAATGAGATCTGGACCAGAAGCCCTCTTTCACAAGAAAAGTTTATGAAAATCTTAAATTCAAGCTTTTTCTTGCTGCCCTGCCAAATGTCTGAGCACAAGTCTCAAAAGTTTCTATGTCTAATGATTACAATTTCCATTTCCACAGACAATTTCAGAAGCAGATGCAGCTCCACAACATATGTTTAAAATTTTTCTGCATTCTACCAAAGTCCAATTCTAAGCACTGAAAGAGTGAGTTCAGAATCGATATCTAATATACAGATCTTGAACATGCATAGATAAAGCACCCAAGGTTTTCTAACTGAATTTTACAATTTCTAGCTATCATTGGATGTATTCAAACACATGCAGAAATTTGGAAGGATGTGATCAAGCAGAACAGAAGACGAATACCACTGGTGTAAGCAGATTAGCAGAGAGGAGCCTGCTAAGCCTGCATCTGCTTGCTAAAATATAGGGCAATATTTTTGTGGCATGTTTTCCTTAGTAAGAGTGAAGGGGGTCTGAACATTGACAATTTTCACCAGAGTTAGATGAAGGATGAAAAAGATAGGAAACTGTAAGTCATGTACTAAACATATGAAACTATTAAAAATCAAAACCTTAGCTCAGGGCGAATTTTTATGATAATCGTCACCTTTTTAATTCCAGAAGTATACTGAGCAGTGGGAAATCAGAAAGGCTTTGAAGGCAACAGTTAAAGTTGCCAGGTAAAACACAAAAAGTCCACTTAAATTTGAATTTCAAAGAATCAAGAAATTTTTAATGTAAGTGTGTCCCATGCAACACTGGAAGTATTTTTACTTGCTAAATCTGGCAGCCCTCAGTGATAAGAGACTTTTTTTTATTATTATTTTTAATCCCCTCCTGCTTTATCAGGAGTTGACTGTGCAAGCTGGCCTGTGAGGTGCTGATACTAAATTGCTCTTCACACAGAGGGAGAGATAGAGATGCCCAAATGAGAGTTGGGGAGGTCGGCACCTTCGAGCGGAAGGAAAGAAGACAAGACACTTGGCAGAGGTCTGAGATACATGGGAGAAGGAACACAAGGAAGGGACATGTATGAAATTGTATGCCATTTTCCTGAGGTGTAAAATCATCCTTCTTATCTTCGACAAATCCATCAGGAAAATCTACACTGCTCATCAATGCATTGGCGTACATGTACATGGATTCTTTCTAGAGTAAATTCCTTTCACCACTCAAAGGTGTCAGCTACTACTTAGAGTTTGGCACAAAAGGGCCGACATATGGAGTACATGAATAACTGGAAAGCTTCTTTAAATAACAGCAAGTCCCCCTATCATGTATTTGTTTCAGCCTCTGGACCCGCGGGTCTGTAAAACCCCCCTGAATTAATGTGAACCAAAGCGAATAAAGTTCTGCTTAGGGAGAGTGGGTCACAGCTCCTGGACTAATATAAAGGAGGGTTTGGACCCGTACCAAACCAAAATCACTAGCTTAACCACTCTTAGACAAGGGCTTCAATGACACCCTCCCCATGGAAGACTACAGAAGTACGTGTATATAGACCTTTTTATTATTATTGTTGTTAAATTGGCCTAATGTCATAAGAGTTAAACACTGACACAGCACTGTTAACACAATGCCTTGTGAGTTAAGTTTAACTAACTTAGTTTCCTAAGCTAAGAAAGTTTTTAACTTGCTGTTTCCTTTTTTAACAATGTAACAAGTTTGGCCATTTTACAAACACTTGTGGCAAATCACTTTATAGCATAATACATTAATAGAAACGAAGTGAATTTCGGTAACTTGAAGCGATGAACTACACCATAAAACATCTCTGAAATCTATTTGAATGCCAGCTCTCAAAACAAAAACTTGGAAATGTGATTCCGTTTTGATGATAAACACCTGCAATAAAAAAAGAACATTTTTCCAAACCTCTCTCCCTGTTCCACTGAACATCCAAGTTATATCTGGGTAGGTTTGGTTGGAGGGAGGGTTTATTGCTGTTGGTAAAAAAGTTTTGTATCATTCGGAGAAAACAAATCAGTGAAGCCGCACTTGTCAAGCATATTGCTGCCTGCCACAGGGGGCACTGAATTCAGGTGCTTTGCTGAGTCTTTGTCCTGGACGTTCTGTGACTGTTCTGACTACAGCAGTTTCCATCTGTTGTTAACCATGGAAGACAGCACAAGATTGTTTCATGGCTGGTGTGAAAAAACACCATGTGAGTATCAGAATAGTGTCAGCAATTCAGAGGGCAATCAGTAAATAGCCATTGAATCAATACATTTTCCTCTATCTTCCCTCTACCTTTATAGGAAGAAATATTAAGGAAGGAAAAAATGAACTCTAAATGTATTTTGGAAATAATCTAAGTGACATTGTCTATGTGTACATTCTAGATGCATTTTGCCTTTTCTAAAGGAGGTTTTAGAAATAAGGTAAAAAAGAATGCCTCTGTCTAGATAGCATTCCACCTGTGAGCCAGCAGTTGGACACAGAGAATGATGCCTGTGGCCATGTGGATTGCAGAGAGCGTACAGATCAAGGGTTCTCAATCTTGGCTGCACATTAACATAAACTCAGATGCTTTTTTAAAACCCCAATTCTCATGCTACACTCCACACCCAGTCAATCAAAATCTGTATGGTTAGAACCCAGGAATGAGTATTTTTAAGAAGGTATTTCATGATGTAATCAAGCTTAAGAAGGACTGATAGACTCTAATCCTCTTTGCCCAAGAAAAGTGTGCATATAACTCTATCCTAGACAAAGAATGGATCGAAGACTCACCCTCCATTTCTGAGATAGTGGCGTACTGTTCCTCCTTGGCAGAGAACCACTCTTCTTCTGCGTTATGTTTCCTAACTAGCAATAGTGACAAAAATTATGTAATTCAAGAAAGGGGGAGAAGGGGTGGGCACTAAGGGAAGTTGATTATTCTGTTGCCTTTTCCAATGAGATTTCTCTTACAGTGCTCTACTTTATATAAACTTATGAAAGTTAGTGTTTAAAAGAAATGTGTGAGTACTTTTAAGAAATCTCTAATAAAAACAGAATTTGGGGTCAGGCAGGGTCAATGTCGGGAACTACTGCTCCCGTTCTTCTGCCTCCAGATTTATTGGAACCTGAACCAACCAGGAGTCAGTAACCTGGTAGCTTTAAGCAGCAGAAGGAGTGTTAGCTGAACCCACTGTGCTCAAGTCTCCTGAGCCCCAAAAGGTACAAGAAATTAGACCAAAGAGGGAAAAACTTAGAGCATTCACATCCTACCCAGTGGAAGGTCCTCTAGGCCCTCCTCTTGTGACTAAAAGAAACGGAGTCCCACAGGCTATCCTGCACCATGAGAACTTAGTAGGTGAGTACACAGGGCAATGAGAGAAATGTGAATTCCAAACCATGAAATGGTCCCCTCAGCAAAGCTGTTTATGGAAACCTTGCCATTGGATGACAGGGCAGCTCTCCTGTGTGGGCCTCTTCCTTCTCAGCCTTCTTCCTCACACTGCATCTTTCCTCTATCACACTCAACCTTTCTCTAGTGCACAAGTCTGTTTCTGTGCTGTTCGTGTGCCACATGAGAGATTTGGATTTGCCCAGGCATGGGGAGCAAAAGCTGAAAAGGTCCACAGACAGCAAGTGGCATCAAGATCTTTTAAAGCTCCTGGAGGATTCCAGTGTGCAGTCAAGGTGGACAGCCATTGCCCCAAAGGACAGGGGTTATGGATAAGACCAACTGTATTTAGAATTACAGATTTAGCCCAAAAAAAGAAAATATGAAGACAATATCTTAAAGTGTCTGGAAGTTCCATCCTCCAGACAGAATTTCTTTATCCCATTTCTTTATCTATAGAGTATAAATTTATTCATATGTATCTTAAAATTTTAATTGTTCTCTTGTATTTAACAAGGAAATGGTCGCAATACAATCACTTCTTGGAGAAACCCTTAGTCGAGAGATTAGTGCTCTCTAATGAGCCAAGCCTGCCACCTAGTGGTAACTACCTCTGAATTGCAAATACAAGTTTTCTCCATTCAACAAGCCCTTGGGAAACTGGTCAATTCCATCAACTCATCTGCCTAAAAAAAATGTACCTGTTAGTAAAAATAGCTTTGCCATTTTCAAGCTGGGTATGAAAATATCTCCAGGATAAATTATTGATATTGAGAGGAGGGGCGGAAGATGGCGGCGTGAGTAGAGCAGCGGAAATCTCCTCCCAAAACAACATATATCTATGAAAATATAACAAAGACAACCCTTCCTAGAATAAAGACCAGAGGACACAGGACAATATCCAGACCACATCCGCACCTGAGAGAACTCAGCACCTCGCGAAGGGGGTAAGATACAAGCCCCGGCCCGGCGGGAGCCGAGCGCCCATCCCCCCAGCTCCCGGCGGGAGAAGAGCAGGCAGAGCGGGAGGGAGACGGAGCACAGGACTGCCGAACACCCAGCCCCAGCCATCCGGGCCAGAGTGCAGGGCGCTCGATACTAGGAAAACAGGGCAGCAAGAACAGTGAGCAGGCACTGGAGGCTGGGCCACAGAGGACATAAGAAAAGCGCGCGACAATTTCTTTTTGCTTTTTTGCTGTTTTGTTTTGGCGAGCGCTTTTTGGAAGTCTTAAAGGGATAGGGACCCCAATACTAGGGAAACAGGGCAGAAAGACCGACTGGTGAGCAGAGGCCTGAGGCTGGCACCGGAGAATAAAGAAAAACGAACGAACACCATTTTTTTTAATTAAAAACTTTTTTTTTTTTTTAATTAAAAAAATTTTTTTTTCTTTTTTTTTGGTGGGCGTTGTTTTGTTTTGGCGGGTGCTTTTTGGAAGTCTTAAAGGGGCAGGGTGGGTCACTTAATCCAGAGGTAGGGAATCCGGGATCTCTGGGCACACTAACCCCTGGGCTGCAGGGAGCAGGGAGGCCCCTTACAGAGATAAATAGCCTCCCAGCAGCTCCTGCTCCAACGCGACTCCACCATTTTGGAGTAGCTGCCAGAGCTAGGCCACGCCCACAGCAACAGCGGAGATTAACTCCATAGCAGCCGGGCAGGAAGTAGAAACCCTGTCTGCGCGCAGCTGCGCAGCACAAGCCACTAGAGGTCGCTGTTCTCCCAGGAGAGGAGGGCCACAAAACAACAAGAAAGGAAGTCCTTCCAGCCGTCACTCGTCCCAGTTCTGCAAACTATTCCTATCACCATGAAAAGGCAAAAAAGATCACAGAGACAACACCAGAGAAGGAGACAGACCTAACCAGTCTCCCTGAAAAAGAATTCAAAATAAGAATCATAAACATGCTGACAGAGACGCAGAGAAATACGGAAGAGAAATGGGATGAAGTCCGGAAGGAGATCACAGATGCCAGAAAGGAGATCGCAGAAATGAAACAAACTCTGGAAGGGTTTATAAGCAGAATGGATAGAATGCAAGAGGCCATTGATGGAATTGAAATCAGACAACAGGAACGCATAGAAGCTGACATAGAGAGAGACAAAAGGATCTCCAGGAATGAAACAATATTAAGAGAACTGTGTGACCAATCCAAAAGGAACAATATCCGTATTATAGGGGTCCCAGAAGAAGAAGAGAGAGGAAAAGAGATGGAAAGTATCTTAGAAGAAATAATTGCTGAAAACTTCCCCACACTGGGGGAGGAAGTAATCGAACAGACCACGGAAATACACAGAACCCCCAACAGAAAGGATCCAAGAAGGGCAACACCAAGACACAAAATAATTAAAATAGCAAAGATCAAGGACAAGGAAAGAGTGTTCAAGGCAGCTAGAGAGAAAAAGGTCACCTATAAAGGGAAACCCATCAGGCTAATGTCAGATTTCTCAACAGAAACCCTACAGGCCAGAAGAGAATGGCATGATATATTTAATACAATGAAACAGAAGGGCCTTGAACCAAGGATACTGTATCCAGCACGACTATCATTCAAATATGACGTTGGGATTAAACAATTCCCAGACAAACAAAAGCTGAGGGAATTTGCTTTCCACAAACCACCTCTACAGAACATCTTACAAGGACTGCTCTACATGGGAGCACTCCTAGAAAGAGCACAGCACAAAACACCCAACATATGAAGAATCGAGGAGGAGGAACAAGAAGGGAGAGAAGAAAAGAATCTCCAGACAGTGTATATAACAGCTCAATAAGCGAGCTAAGTTAGGCAGTAAGATACTAAAGAGGCTAACCTTGAACCTTTGGTAACCACGAATTTAAAGCCTGCAATGGCAATAAGTACATATCTTTCAATAGTCACCCTAAATGTTAATGGATTGAATGCACCAATCAAAAGACACAGAGTAACAGAATGGATAAAAAAGCAAGACCCATCTATATGCTGCTTACAAGAAACTCACCTCAAACCCAAAGACATGTACAGACTAAAAGTCAAGGGATGGAAAAACATATCACAGGCAAACAACAGTGAGAAGAAACCAGGGGTTGCAGTACTAATATCAGACAAAATAGACTTCAAAACAAAGAAAGTAACAAGGGATAAAGAAGGACACAACATAATGATAAAGGGCTCAGTCAAACAAGAGGATATAACCATTCTAAATATATATGCACCCAACACAGGAGCACCAGCATATGTGAAACAAATACTAACAGAACTAAAGGGGGATATAGACTGCAATGCATTCATTCTAGGAGACTTCAACACACCACTCACCCCAAAGGATAGATCCACTGGGCAGAAAATAAGTAAGGACACGGAAGCACTGAACAACACAGTAGAGCAGATGGACCTAATAGACATCTATAGAACTCTACATCCAAAAGCAGCGGGATATACATTCTTCTCAAGTGCACATGGAACATTCTCCAGAATAGACCACATACTAGGCCACAAAAAGAGCCTCAGAAAATTCCAAAAGATTGAAATCCTACCAACCAACTTTTCAGACCACAAAGGCATAAAACTAGAAATAAACTGTACAAAGAAAGCAAAGAGGCTCACAAACACATGGAGGCTTAACAACATGCTCCTAAATAATCAATGGATCAATGACCAAATCAAAATGGAGATCCAGCAATATATGGAAACAAATGACAACAACAACACTAAGCCCCAACTTCTGTGGGACACAGCAAAAGCAGTCTTAAGAGGAAAGTATATAGCAATCCAAGCATATTTAAAAAAGGAAGAGCAATCCCAAATGAATGGTCTAATGTCACAATTATCGAAATTGGAAAAAGAAGAACAGATGAGGCCTAAGGTCAGCAGAAGGAGGGACATAATAAAGATCAGAGAAGAAATAAATAAAATTGAGAAGAATAAAACAATAGCAAAAATCAATGAAACCAAGAGCTGGTTCTTCGAGAAAATAAACAAAATAGATAAGCCTCTAGCCAGACTTATTAAGAAGAAAAGAGAGTCAACACAAATCAACAGTATCAGAAACGAGAAAGGAAAAATCACGACGGACCCCACGGAAATGCAAAGAATTATTGGAGAATACTATGAAAACCTATATGCTAACAAGCTGGGAAACCTAGGAGAAATGGACAACTTCCTAGAAAAATATAACCTTCCAAGATTGACCCAGGAAGAAACAGAAAATCTAAACAGACCAATTACCAGCAACGAAATTGAAGAGGTAATCAAAAAACTACCAAAGAACAAAACCCCCGGGCCAGATGGATTTACCTCGGAATTTTATCAGACATACAGGGAAGACATAATACCCATTCTCCTTAAAGTTTTCCAAAAAATAGAGGAGGAGGGGATACTCCCAAACTCATTCTATGAAGCTAACATCACCCTAATACCAAAACCAGGCAAAGACCCCACCAAAAAAGAAAATTACAGACCAATATCCCTGATGAACGTAGATGAAAAAATAGTCAACAAAATATTAGCAAACCCAATTCAAAAATACATCAAAAGGATCAAACACCATGACCAAGTGGGATTCATCCCAGGGATGCAAGGATGGTACAACATTCGAAAGTCCATCAACATCATCCACCACATCAACAAAAAGAAAGACAAAAACCACATGATCATCTCCATAGATGCTGAAAAAGCATTTGACAAAGTTCAACATCCATTCATGTTAAAAACTCTCAGCAAAATGGGAATAGAGGGCAAGTACCTCAACATAATAAAGGCCATCTATGATAAACTCACAGCCAACATTATATTGAACAGCGAGAAGCTGAAAGCATTTCCTCTGAGATCGGGAACTAGACAGGGATGCCCACTCTCTCCACTGATATTTAACATAGTTCTGGAGGTCCTAGCCAAGGCAATCAGACAAAATAAAGAAATACAAGGAATCCAGATTGGTAAAGAAGAAGTTAAACTGTCACTATTTGCAGATGACATGATACTGTACATAAAAAACCCTAAAGAATCCACCCCAAAACTACTAGAACTGATATCGGAATACAGTAAAGTTGCAGGATACAAAATCAACACACAGAAATCTGTGGCTTTCCTATATACTAACAACGAACCAACAGAAAGAGAAATCAGGAAAACAACTCCATTCACAATTGCATCAAAAAAAATAAAATACCTAGGAATAAACCTAACCAAAGAACTGAAAGACTTATACTCTGAAAACTACAAGTCACTCTTAAGAGAAATTAAAGGGGACACTAACAGATGGAAACTCATCCCATGCTCGTGGCTAGGAAGAATTAATATCGTTAAAATGGCCATCCTGCCCAAAGCAATATACAGATTTGATGCAATCCCTATGAAACTACCAGCAACATTCTTCAATGAACTGGAACAAATAATTCAAAAATTCATATGGAAACACCAAAGACCCCGAATAGCGAAAGCAATCCTGAGAAAGAAGAATAAAGTAGGGGAGATCTCACTCCCCAACTTCAAGCTCTACTATAAAGCCATAGTAATCAAGACAATTTGGTACTGGCACAAGAACAGAGCCACAGACCAATGGAACAGACTAGAGAATCCAGATATTAACCCAGACATATATGGTCAATTAATATTTGATAAAGGAGCCATGGACATACAATGGCGAAATGACAGTCTCTTCAACAGGTGGTGCTGGCAAAACTGGACAGCTACATGTAGGAGAATGAAACTAGACCATTGTCTAACCCCATATACAAAAGTAAACTCAAAATGGATCAAAGACCTGAATGTAAGCCATGAAACCATTAAACTCTTGGAAGAAAACATAGGCAAAAACCTCTTAGACATAAACATGAGTGACCTCTTCTTGAACATATCTCCCCGGGCAAGGAAAACAACAGCAAAAATGAGTAAGTGGGACTATATTAAGCTGAAAAGCTTCTGTACAGCAAAAGACACCATCAATAGAACAAGAAGGATCCCTACAGTATGGGAGAATATATTTGAAAATGACACATCCGATAAAGGCTTGACGTCCAGAATATATAAGGAGCTCACACGCCTCAACAAACAAAAAACAAATAACCCAATTTAAAAATGGGCAGAGGAACTGAACAGACAGTTCTCCAAAAAAGAAATACAGATGGCCAACAGACACATGAAAAGATGCTCCACATCCCTAATTATCAGAGAAATGCAAATTAAAACTACAATGAGGTATCACCTCACACCAGTAAGGATGGCTGCCATCCAAAAGACAAACAACAACAAATGTTGGCGAGGCTGTGGAGAAAGGGGAACCCTCCTACACTGCTGGTCGGAATGTAAGTTAGTTCAACCATTGTGGAAAGCAGTATGGAGGTATATCAAAATGCTCAAAACAGACATACCATTTGACCCAGGAATTCCACTCCTAGGAATTTACCCTAAGAACGCAGCAATCAAGTTTGAGAAAGACAGATGCACCCCTATGTTTATTGCAGCACTATTTACAATAGCCAAGAATTGGAAGCAACCTAAATGTCCATCAATAGATGAATGGATAAAGAAGATGTGGTACATATACACAATGGAATACTACTCAGCCATAAGAAAAAGGCAAATCCAATCATTTGCAGCAACATGGATGGAGCTGGAGGGTATTATGCTCAGTGAAACAAGCCAAGCAGAGAAAGAGAAATACCAAATGATTTCACTTATCTGTGGAATATAAGAACAAAGGAAAAACTGAAGGAACAAAACAGCACCAGAATCACAGAACTCAACAATGGACTAACAGGTACCAAAGGGAAAGGGACTGGGGAGGATGGGTGGGTAGGGAGGGATAAGGGGGGGAGAAGTAGGGGGGTATTAAGATTAACATGCATTGGGGGGTAGGAGAAAAGGGAGGGCTGTACAACACAGAGAAGGCAAGTAGTGATTCTACAACATTTTGCTATGCTGATGGACAGTGACTGTAAAGGGGTTTATAGGGGGGACCTGGTATAGGGGAGAGCCTAGTAAACATAATATTCGTCATGTAAGTGTAGATTAGTGATACCAAAAACAAAGCAAAAAAAAAAAAAAAAGGGCAGTTCCTGTGTGGTAACCTCCAACGAGTTCTACACAAGGGTATAAAGGGCATATAAAAGTGTAGGCAAAGGGTCTGTTTGTGTTTATACAGAGGATCAAAGCCTAATTGGGCTACCCCAAAAATGAACTAAGATACGATATGAAAAAGAACTTCCAACATCTGCACTCTCTGGAAGATCATGCCAGAAGATTATCATCAAAAAACCCCAACAAAGATCCACACACTGCTACAGCTGTAGATGCACTCATCCCACCAGTTCCTGGACTTGCCATGGGAATGAGGAAGGAGATATCTAAGCTGGCCTGTGCATACAGTAAAACAACAAATTTGACTGGATCTATACTGTTGGAACTCAACCAAGAATTTGGAGAAGTGCAAATTGTAGCGCTCCAAACTCTTACAACTACAGACTATTTACTGTTAAAAGAACATATGGCATGTGAACAGTCCCCAGGAATGGGTTGTTTTAATTTGTCTGATTTCTCTCAGACTGTTCAAGTTCAGTTGGACAATATCCACCATATCATAGATAAGTTTTCACAAATGCCTAAGGTGCCTTAATGGTTTTCTTGGTTTCACTGGAGATGGCTGGTAATTACAGATATGCTTTGGTTATGTAACTATACTCCTATTATGTTAATGTGTGTGCGCAATTTAAGTAGTAGCTTAAAACCTATATATGCTGAAGTTACTCTACAAGAAGATTTGTCAAAGAAATAATCAATCTTCCCATGTTTTCTTCCGCCTGCTACTTCTATAGCTTTTCTTCTTCCTTCCTAATTACAACCCTTAAATAGAATTCGTGCCTCATATCAAATTTACCGAGTATCATAACTCCTCCAAGTGGTAAAGATACCTCAAGACAAATGCTGGGCATAGAAGCCACAGGGCATAAATATGCAAAGAAGTAAAAAGCTAACCTTTTCAAACAATAAGGCTTCCCTCTCACTTACCAACTTCACATTTCCCTGTATGGCCCCGGAAGATGACTGGTTAGCCAGAGACGGGTAAGATTCCTCAAGGGAGGAACAACCTAAGACAGGCACAGTCGCAGGGGGGCCATCAGGTGAGAAATTGGGGATCAACAGAGGTGAGGCTTAGAACCTCACCCCCCCTGTTCTGAGAGAAATCTTCTGCATATGTGGATGTTTTATTGCCCTGGTCTAGCTTGGATTAACACATAGTCTACAGGCACACACCTGATCATCTACATTTGCTCTCTTACAACACTAAACTATGTTTTCTACCTTTATCTTGCATTTACCTACCACTTCAGCATTTTATGAAAAATAATAATAATAAAGAGAGAAATGTGGTATCCACATATAAATCAAGTATAAAAACCAAATGAGTATTCATATTTGAACTGACTGTTTAGAGTTCATAATGCATGAGCAAAACCGAAAGTTTCTGTGATGACTGCCCTTGTACTGTTCACTATGTAACTTATTCATTATGTAAGAATTTGTTCTCCATGTAAGAACTTGTTTGTTATGCCTCAGAAGATTAGAGACTGACGAAAATTAGGCTTGGGGTGGATTAATGTTTGTGCATTGAGCACTGACTCCCCTATACAGAATTTTATTGTCGTTAACAACCATTTGATCAATAAATATGAGAGATGCCCTCACAAAAAAAAAAAAAAAAAAAGGACAGACTTCCAATGGTAAAATAAATAAGTAACCGGGATGTAATGTATAGCATAAGGAATATAGTCAAGATATTGTAACAGCTTGGTAGGGTGATAGCTGGAACCTAGAATTATGTATATAAATGTTCTACCACTGTGTTGTACACTTGAAACTAATGTAATGTAATACTGTGCGTCAACTACCCTTCAATAAAAAATAATTATTTAGAAAAATAATAATAATAAATTATTGATATTGAATTGAACTTAAAGGGCAAACTAATTTTTTGGTTCTATCAAATTAATTTGTTTTAGTGAATTCAGAGGTTACACGACTGGTAAGATGAAAGTAACTGGTTGTTATGAAATAGTTCATATAAACACAAAAAGGGAAATGTAAAGTGATAAAACTTAGCTTATGGTATGTATTAAATGGTAGCCTCTGAAAAGATATGTTCACATCCTAACCTCTGGCACATATGAATGATCTTATTTCAAAAAGGGTCTCTGCAGATATAATAAATTAGGTCCTCAACTGAGATCATCCTGGATTACCCAGATGGGGCCTAACCCTATGACAAGTGCCTTTATAAGAGACACAGTAAAGAAAAGACACAGGGAGGAGGGGCCAAAGGCCATGGGAAGATGGAGACAGAGATTGGAGTTCATGCAGCCACAGCCACCAGAAGCTGGAAGAGGCAAGGAAGGACTCTGTACTAGAACCTTTAGAGTGAGTGTAGCCCTGCTGACAACTTGATTACAGACGTCTAACATCCAGACTGTGAAAGAACACACTTCTATTAGTTTAAGACACCCAGCTTATGGTCATTTGTTATGGCAGGTACAGGAAACCAATAGGATACTTCTCCTTCTTCTTTCTTAAGTATAGTCCATTATGGAACAAAAATACCATGTTTGGAAATTACTCAGGCACCTAAAGTTTTTTTTTTTTTACATGCTGGTACTCACCTTTTAGCCAGTAATAAATAAACTTAGGAGGGGCTTGATGATTTGATCCAACAGAAATCAAGAGAACGTGAATAAATCAGACAGCATAGCTTTCTTGATCATTTGCCTAGTTGGATTGAGGAGCTGTCACATAAACCTAGGACTGACTGTAGAAAGAAACAGCAGCTTAAATAAAGCTTGTGTGCTTTCTTAAATATGATATATATATATATATATATATATATATATATATATATATATATATATATATAAATTCATTAGTCTACAATATTATAGAACACTATCCAATCAATAGCATAAATAATACTTCATTACCAAGCCATTATTTACAAAAGTATTTTGGATATAAAAATTTTCATTTCAGAAGTTTTTCACTAAAAATACTGAAGCTGCAAGACTACTCAGCTGGAACTCTCCTTTCTAAGAGAGAAAGTGAAGCCACAAGAGTTTTGTCTAAATATGGATATGTGTAATCAGAATAACTCAGATGTCAGGTCCAGTTCGGACAACATTGTAAATGCAACAGGAATGTTCATGGATTGCCCACCATGTGAGGAGGTATCTGGGAGGGATGTGGAAACTGGAAAAAACAATGTCAACACAATTGAATGGGGACATTAATAAAACTGTCATTCAGATCAGCAGATAGTCTTGTAACTGAATATTTGGGAATTTGGGGGAAGGAAATGTACAAATAATCAAACGCAGCAAATTCCCTTCAGGAATTGTGGTATCCACACATTGTATCACAGGTTTGGTTTTACTGAATAATGCATGAAGATGTCTGTTTTAAATCATTCACTGACTGCACAGTTAACAAGTAATCACTAAAGAACCATGGGATTAATCACCAAGAGCCCCTATTTGATGTTTGACTTGGTGAAGGCTATTTTTTTTCTGTACCGAATGAGAGTTTCTATGTTATATAAGATTTAAGTAAGATGAGTGGATTCTGTGGTATGCTCACAAGATGGTTCCACTAAATGTAGAATTCTGGAGCCCAAGAGTCTGCAAATGAGTGCCACTGGAGTCCATACCTGGTGCTGTAGCACTTTGATGTATCAAAAAGTTACATTTTTTCATTTCTCTTAGTAAGTTTTTCCAAATATAACATTACATAAAATTTTTAAATAACTTGTATGGGAATTGGCTTAAAGATGGCAGAGTGAGAGATGAGATAGAAACTTCCTCCCAAAATCACATATAATATGAAAATATAGCAAATACAACTACTCCTGAAAGAGAAATAGGAAAGAAGGCTGTAGCAGAATATCTACATCTGGAACAGAGCAGACCTCATGGAAAAGGGTAAAATAACAAAGCCATGGATCCAGTGGGATGGAAGGCCTTCCCCCACTCCAGATAATGGGCAGGAGGAAGAGAACAGAGCAGGAAGTGTTTTGAGGCCTAGGACTGCTGAACACCTAGCCCTGGAGATTTGCTCTGGGAACACGAACCTACATTACATGGTGCTCTGGTGATTAGTGGTGTTGGAAAGCTAAGACAGGCAGAATACTTGGACAGACTGAGATTAAAGCTCCTTGTGATGAACAGGTACCCACAACCAGCCACTCCAGAACAAAATAAAGGTGGCACTCTGAGAGACTTCCTAACAGCAAGAGGGCTCCTAAAGGGACCAGGATTGCACCAAGCTTGCTGTTCAGGAGAAAGAACAGGTGGACAAAATTGTCACAGCACACTCAGCTGAGCAGGTTGGGAACTTTCAGAAGCTTCAGACACTCCATCCCTCTGTCTGGCATCACTGCTCCGAGGACCCCCAATGTGATATGCCACCTACTGCTCCTTCCTCCCAGGCAGCACCGGCTCACAGACAAGGTGCACCTGCCATTGTGTTAGGCCAACCAGAGGGCAGCCCCATCTACAGCAACTACAAGTGCATATCATAGAATTCATCTCCTTGCGCTCAGCCCACTGGCCCTGGCAGTGGAGGCAGGCACTGCAGCTGGGAAGCAAGAAAGAGGTCTTTCCTCATAGCAGACATCACCGCCACTCACCCACAACCCACACCTTCACTCCAGCAGCAGAGCACCTCCAGAGAGTATAGCTTCTGGGCACTAGAGGGCATTGCCTACAAATAGGAAACATCAAAGGAAACTTTTCAAAATAAAATACCAAAAACACCAGAAAGAGGGCCAAGTGAAACTGAACTCACCAATCTTCCTGAAAGAGATATCAAAATAAAAAACATGATCATGGACCTACAGAAAAAATATTCAAGACCTCAGGGAGGAATTCAAGAATGAGATAAAGACTTTGAAAAATACATTATCTGAAATGAAACATACAATGGAGGGATTTAAAAGCAGATTAGATGAAATAGAGGGCATGGTAAATGAAATAGAAAGTAGAGAACAGGAATACAAAGAAGCTGAGGTACAGAGAGAAAAAAGGATCTATAGGAATGAAAGAATATTGAGAAATGTATGACCAATCCAAACAGAACAATATTCACATTATAAGGGTACCAGAAGAAGAAGAGAGAGAAAAAAGGGATAGAAAGTGCCTTTGAGGAGGTAATTGATGAAAACTTCAACAATCTTGGGAAGGAGATAGGCTCTCAGGCCATGGAGGTGCACAGATCTGCCAACACAAGGGACCCAAGGAAGACAACACAAGACATATAATAATTAAAATGGTAAAGATCAGTCACAAGGACAGAGTATTAAAAGCAGCCAAAAAGAGAAAAAAGATCACATACAAAGGAAAACCCATCAGGCTATCATCAGACTTCTCAACAGAAACCTTATAGGCCAGAAGGGCCTGGCATGATATATTTAATGAAATGAAACAGAAGGGCCTCAGATCAAGAATACTCTACCTGGGAAGATTATCATTTAAATTTGAAGAAAGGATTAAACAATTTCCAGAAAAGCAAAAGTTGAGAGAATTTACCCCCCACAAACCATCTCTACTGTGTATTTAGGAGGGATTACTGTAGATGGAAGTGATCCTAAGGCTAAATAGCTGTCACCAGAAAAAATTAAACCACAGTAAAGAAAGTAGAACAATTAATTACTAAGCAAATGCAAAATTAAATCAACTAGCCCAAAATCAGTAAAGCAATAGGCAAAGAGTACAGAATATGATGCCTAACATACAAAGAATGGAGGAGGAATAAAAAGCAGGGAAAAAAAGGAACATTTATATTGTATTTATAATAGCACACAAAGTGACTTAAGTTAGACTGTGAGATAGTAAATAAATTACCCTTGAACCTTTGGTAACCACAAATCTAAAGCCTGCAATAGCAATGAGTACAAATCTATCAATAATCACCCTAAATGTAAAAGGTCTGAATGCACCAATCAAAACACACAGAGTCACTGAATGGATAAAAACAAGACCCATCTATATGCTGCCAACAAGAGCCTCATTTCAAACCCAAAGAAAAACTCAGACTAAAAGTGAAAGGACAGAAAAAGATATTTCATGCAACTAATAGGGAGAAAAAAGTAGGTGTTGAAGTACTTGTATCAGACAAAACAGACTTCAAAATAAAGAAGGTCACAAGAGACAAATAAGGACATTACATAATGATAAACGAGTCACTCCAACAAGAGAACATAACCATTATAAATATATATGCATCCAACATAGGAGCACCTAAATATCTGAAACAAATACAAACAGAATTAAAGGAGGATATAGGATACAATGTATTTACTTTAGAAGACTTCAACACACACTCACTCCAAAGGACAGATCCACCAGACAGAAAATAAGTAAGGACACAGAGGCACTGAACAACACACTAGAACAGATGGACCTAACAGACATCTACAGAACTCGACACCCAAAAGCAGCAGAATACACATTCTTCTCAAGTGCACATGGAACATTTTCCAGAAGAGACCACATACTAGGCCACAAAAAAAGCCTCAGTAAATTCAAAAAGATTGAAATTCTAACAACCAACTTCTCAGCCCACAAAGATATAAAACTAGAAATAAATTGTACAAAGAAAACAAAAAGGCTCACGAACACATGGAGGCTTAACAACATGCTCCTAAATAATCAATGGATCAATGACCAAATTAAAACAGAGATCAAGCAATATATGGCAACAAATGACAACAACAGCACAAAGCCCCAACTTCTGTGGGATGCAGCAAAGGCAGTTCTAAGAGGAAAGTATATAGCAATCCAAGCCTATTTAAAGAAGTAAAAACAATCCCAAATGAATAGTCTAAAGTCAGAATTATTGAAATTGGGAAAAGAAGGTCAAATGAGGCCCAAAGTCAGCAGAAGGAGGGACATAATAAAGAACAGAGAAGAAATAAATAAAATTGAGAAGAATAAAACAATAGAAAAAAATCAATGAAACCAACAGCTGGTTCTTTGAGAAAATAAACAAAATAGATAAACCCCTAGCAAGACTTATTAAGAGAAAAAGAGAACTACACACATCAACAGAACCAGAAATGACAAGGAAAAATCATGATGGACACCACAGAAACACAAAGAATTATTAGAGAATACTACAAAAATCTATATGCTAACAAGCTGGAAAACGTAGAAAAATTTGACAACTTTCTAGAAAAATACAACCTTCCAAGACTGACCAAGGAAGAAACAGAAAATCTAAACTGACCAATTACCAGCAAAGAAATTGAAATGCTAATCAAAAAACTACCCAAGAACAAAATCCCTGGGCCAGATGGATTCACCACTGAATTTTATCAGATATACACAGAAGACATAATACCCATTCTCCTTAAAGTTTTCCAAAAAATAGAAGAGGAGGGAATACTTCCAGATTCATTCTATAAAGCCACCATCACTCTAATACCAAAATCAGGCAAGGACCCAACAAAAAAAGAAAATTACAGACCAATATTCCTGATGAACATAGATGCAAAAATGCTCAACAAAGTACTAGCAAACCAAATTTAAAAATACATCAAGAGGATCATACACCATGATCAAGTGGGATTCATCTGAGGGATGCAAGGATGGTACAACATTCAAAAATCCATCAACATCATCCACTACATCAACAAAAAGAAGGACAAAACCCACATGATAATCTCCATAGATGCTGAAAAAGCATTTGACAAAGTTCAACATCCATTCATGATGAAAACTCTCAACAAAATGCGTATACAGGGCAGGTATCTCACCATAATAAAGGCCATATATGACAAACCCACAGCCAACACTATACTTAACAGCAAGAAGCTGAAATCTTTTCACCTAAGATCTGTAACAAGACAAGGATGCCCAGTCTCCCCACTGTTGTTCAACATAGTACTGCAGGTCCTTGCCATGGCAATCAGAAAAAAACAAAGAAATACAAGGCATCCAGATTGGTAAAGAAGAAGTCAAACTGTCACTATTTGCAGATGACATGATATTGTACATAAAAACCCTAAAGGCTCCACTCCAAAACTACTAGACCTAATATCTGACTTCAGCAAAGTTGTAGGATACAAAATTAATACACAGAAATTTGTTGCTATCCTATACACTAATGATGAACTAGCAGAAAGAGAAATCAGGAAAACAATTCCATTTACAGTTGCACCAAAAAGAATAAAAGAACAATTCTATTCACAGTTGCACCAAAATTTCTAATATTTTGCTAATAAACCTAACCAAGGAAGTGAAAGACCTATACCCTGAAAACTACAAGACACTCTTGAGAGAAATTAGAGAGGACACTAACAAATGGAAACTCATCCCATGCTCTTGGCTAGGAAGAATTAATATTCTCAAAATGGCCATCCTGCCCAAATGTACAGATTCAATGTAATCCCCATCAAAATACCAAGAGCATTCTTCAACAAACTGGAACAAATTGTTTTAAAATTCATATGGAGCAACAAAAGACCCTGAAATGCCAAAGCAATCCTGAGAAGGAAGAATTAAGCAGGGGGGATCTTGCTCCCCAACTTCAAGCTCTACTACAAAGCCACAGTAATCAAGACAATTTGGTACTGGCACAAGAACAGAGCCACAGACCAGTGGAACAGAATAAAGAGTCCAAATATTAACCCAAACATATATGGTCAATTAATATATGATAAAGGAGCCATGGATATACAATGGGGAAATGACAGCCTCTTCAACAGCTGGTGTTGGCAAAACTGGACAGCTACATGCAAGAGAATGAAACTGGATCACTGTCTAACCCCATACACAGAAGTAAATTTGAAATGGATCAAAGAGCTGAATGTAATTCATGAAACCATAAAACTCTTAGAAAAAAACACAGACAAAAATCTCTTGGACATAAACATGAGCGACTTCTTCATGAACATATCTCACCGGGCAAGGGAAACAAAAGCAAAAATGAACAAGTGGGACTATATCAAGTTGAAAAGCTTCTATACAGCAAAGGACACCATCAGTAGAACAAACAGACATCCTACAGTATGGGAGAATATATTCATAAATGACATATCCAATAAAGGGTTGTCACCCAAAATATATAAAGAGCTCATGCACCTCAACAAACAAAAAGCAAATAAGCTAATTAAAAAATGGGCAGAGGATCTGAACAGACACTTCTCCAATTAAGAAATTCAGATGGCCAACAAGCACATGAAAAGATGCTCCACATCACTAATCATCATGGATATGCAAATTAAAACCACAATGAGACATCACCTCACACCAGTAAGGATGGCCAGCATCCAAAAGACAAACAACAACAAATGTTGGCAAGGATGTGGAGAAAGGGGAACCCTCCTACACTGCTGGTGGGATAGTAAATTAATTCAACCATTGTGGAAAGCAGTATGGAGGTTCCTAAAAAAACTAAAAATAGAAATACCATTTGACCCAGGAATTCCACTCCTAAGAATTTACCCTAAGAATGCAGGAGCCCAGTTTGAAAAAGACATATGGACCTCTATGTTAATCGCAGCACTGTTTACAATAGCCAAGAAATGGAAGCAACCTAAGTGTCCATCAGTAGATGAATGGATAAAGAAGATGTGGTACATATACAAAATGGAAAATTATTCAGCCATAAGAAGAAAACAAATCCTACCATTTACAACAACATGGATGGAGCTAGAGGGTATTATGCTCAGTGAAATAAGCTAGGAGGAAAAAGACAAGTGTCAAATGATTTCACTCATATGTGGAGTATAAGAACAAATAAAAAACTAAAGGAACAAAACAGCAGCAGAATCACAGAACCCAAGAATGGACTAACAGTTACCAAAGGGAAAGGGACTGGGGAAGATGGGTGAGAAGGGAGGGATAAGGGGGAAAAGGCAGCATTACAATTAGCAGACATAATGTAAGGGCGGAGAGCATGGGGAAGGCTGTACAACACAGAGTAGACAAGTAATGACTCTGTAACATCTTACTACACTGATGGACAATAACTGTAATGGGGTATGTGGTGGGGACTTGATGATGGGGGGTGTCTAGTAACTATAATGTTGCTCATGTAAGTGTAGATTATTGATACAAAATTTTAAAAAATTAAGTAATCTATGGTCATTCATTTTTTTCCCTTTGACTCTTTTGGAGGGCATCAATCAGTAGAGACTAAAAATAGTTAGTGGTGGCAGTCAGAGCAGGAACCATGCCATTACTAATAGCAGCTGTAGTAATAGTAATAGCTAATAGCTTGTGGATGGCTTTGTGCCAGGCATTGCTAAGAGCTCAAATCTCCATACATTTCTCATTGCCATTGCTCATAGCTAGAGATGCAGCTGTTCCTGGAGCAGTCATATCTCCTCCTGCAAAAGGTTGCCTTATCTCTCACCCAGTAAGTTGAGATGCATGTGCTTATTTGAGGATCTCTCAAAGGTACCTGTTGAAACCCTAATTTGAGTGCTGTCCTAAGACTGTAAAAAGTGGACTGGTGATTTTCAAACTGCATTTTGCATTATTCATTTAGAGTTCCAAATTTCACAGTGCCTCCCTGGAAATGGCAGGGCAGGTGGCAGGGCCAAGAACCTGGATTTCAAGACCCAGCTATCCCTCCACTGAGAGTAATTCTGTTTTGATCTGTTTTCTGCATTGACGTCTCTCACCCCTGACCTCATTCATAAAACATTTTAGATAAAAGTATCAGTTTTAAGAAAACTGTGAAAGCCACTGCACTACACTTGATTTCCATAAGTAATATGGCAGTTTTAAGCTTTGCCCAATATTTTGATAACTAAATCATTGCTTATTTCCTAAGGCTTGAAAAACCCTATGAGATTTTTTAAATATTCCTTATGTGAGTAGAAAACATATTTTATTTACCTTCTCATTCCTAGGTTTGTATCTTTATTTATACAAAACCATCCTTATAGCTTGATTTTGATCAGGTATAAAGGTTGACATGCCCAAATTTGGAATATACTTTTGCGAGTTTCCTTTTTTGTGATTCAGCAGTGAGATGGCTCAGATTCAATCAAATAGCCAGATACTCATTTTTCATTTCCCCAAGTAATAATATTTTGCAGTATGCACTCTGAGGCTCACATTATAGCTTCACCAATCTTTTATTTATTTTTTTAATGCATACAGTGCTGCAGCTTCAGTGTCATACTATTTTCCAAGTCAGGGAAATTCCTAATGGTTATATTCTTTGATCCGGACCTGTAGTTGGTTGGGAAATCAAAACACTGTCACCATGTCTGAGTGATCTGCTTCCTACCTCTGAGCAGGCCCCTTTGTTTTAAAGCTGTGACTCTTACATAAACACCAGACTTACTCATTTTAAGCTTACGTATGTGTGAAATTCTCAGACTACACAATCTTGGATTGTTGAGAGTTATGACAGAAAAACCAACTCAACCGCTAAAAAGCCAAATTAAAACAAAGCCGTAATATAATATTTCTGTTTTAAAATTTGGTGGAGATAGGGAGAGAACATTGTAGCTGTGTTTAGAACCCATACAGACCTTACTCTATGTGTTTTACCTTGGGCTGGTCCTAATCTGTACCTTTAATAGTAAAACTATAATCATAAGTATATATACTTATCATAATCATAAGCATATATATGTTTGTAGTGTAGAACAGGAAAATCTAAAAACTGAAAAAATGCTAAATAATCTCTGTATTTTCTTTAAGTTCTCTTTCAAAATACATAGTGATAATATCAATTCTTAGGTAAATACTCTTTAAGTAAAAGCCAATTTTCAATGATTTCAAGGAGCTCATGTTATTCTATAAAAATTTCATGGTTCAAAAGTAGCCAAAAGAAAAGCAGAATAAATTAACTCCTAAAGAAAATGATCTGCAGGCCCTTCAGTGGCTAAAGAATCTTTCCATTCATCTTATACAGCTCCTCTTTCCAATAAAACAAAGTACCCAAGTGAGGATAGTAGAGAGCAAGGGTATAGAGACAGGTATCTGATCACAGTTTTCACCTACTTCCCTCGTGTTTCAGTCAGGATTCTCCAGAGAAACAGAATAGGTAAGACATATAGAGAGAGAGAGATTTACTTTAATAAATTGGCTCATGAATTGACTCAGGTGATTGTGGGGACCAGAAAGTCTGAGATACAGAAGTCAAGTCAGCAGGCTAGAAATTCAGGTAAAAGTAGATGTTACAGTCTTGAGTCCCAAATCCATAAGGTAGTCCAGACAGCCTGGACACTCAGGGAGGTTCTTTTGTTGCAGTCATGAGGAAGAATCCCTTCCTCTCCAGGAAACCTCTGTCTTTGCTGTTACAGACTTCAACTGATTAGACGAGGCCCACCCACACTATGTAGAATCATCTGCTTTACTCAAAATCTACTGACTGTAAATGTTAATCACATCTAAAAAATACCTCCACAACAACTTCTTGGCTGGTATTTGACTTGACAACTGGGAACCATAACCTAGACAACTTGACACATAGCATTAACAATCACACTCATTATTACTCTCTTTTCTACTTTCTACTGATATAAGTAAGCTTCTACCAGAAAAATCTTTGACACAAATCTGCTTATACAGTACTTATATGTTCTTAACTGGAACTATCAGGATACTAGGATGAAAAATTGTCTTTCTTGGCACAGATTTTTCTCTTGCTAGATGTTGCTATGGGTCATGGGGCTGATCTCAAAAATTACAGCAGTAAGGTACTAGCCCATGAAGAGACACACCAATAGAAGAGACTAGAAAGCCTCAAAATCAACTCAAATACTAATAGGGACTTAGCATTTGATGAAAGTGGCATATCAAACCAGTGGGGAGAAACATCTTGTTTGATATATGTGACAAAACAACTAGGTAGCCAACTAGAAAGAATAAAATAAAATAAAATTTAATCTATGCCTCACATCTTATGCCAGGACAAATTACAAATGAATCAAAGATTTCTATTTTCTCTCTGTATTCCTCTCAAGGACTTTCTATATATATTTCTATTACTCACAGTAAAACTATAAATCATCCTTTTTTAAAAAGAGATGACTTTTATATAACCTTGGAGCTATAAGGAAATTCCTTTGTAATTTTGGACTGGGGAGGATCTTTCTATGTTTCAAAAATCAATAAACCATAAATGGGAAAGAGTGATAATTGATAATATGAAACTTCTGCATGGATAGAAATATCAAAAGGAAGTCAAAAGACAATTTTGGAAAAATAATACTTGAAACATAAAAGGCTGATATACAAAGATCTGAAAATCACTAAGGAAAATACCAACAGAACTAAAAATTAGAAAAAAGTAGTATGAAATTGGGTTAAATCATGAAACTGCAGTTTTTGTATGTCAAAATTGTTCAAACATTGGCAGTTTCAAACTAATTACTCTTAAATATATGAAAGAATATTCCATCCCACTCCTAAGAGAAGTACAAATGAAAACATCACTATCAGATTAGCCAAAAAAAAATTAAAAATCCAAAAATTTGGAAACTCACTTTGTGGATGAGACTATAGGGAAATATACTTTCACACATCATTGGTACAAATTAACATATCTTTGGAGACCAATTTGATCTATCTACTGAAATTACAAATATATATAACCCTTTGGCAAAGCAGTTTTCTTTGGAGAAGTTATCCTATGGCTATACTTATCCATGAGCAAAAGGATGAATGCACAATACTATATATTTATTCATTTCAGCCTTGATTATAATAGCAAAGGAGTGGGAATAAGCCAAATTACCAGCAATAGGAAAGAGTTAAATAAATAATGGGCCATTGATACAATGACTTTCTATGCAACTTAGAAAAAAGGAAGAGAAAGTTTCCAATGCACAGGTATGGTAAGAGCTCCAAGAAATAGTATGTGGAAAAAATATGATGCAGAAAAATATGGACTGTGTGTTACCTTTTGTAGGAAGAAATATAAGACTCTTCATTCATATTTCCTTTACACATAAGAAACTCTGGAAGGATACAAAATAAGAAACCAATAACACCATTTATGTGGGAAAAGGGTTGGAATTAGGTTGATGAGAGACAGAGAAAAAAAGACGTTTTCTTGTCAATTTTTTAATAATTTTGAACCAGATGAATGATTACCTATTAAAAAATGCTTTAAAAAGCTTCTTAATAAATTAATCTTGTGACTGATTAATAAAAAACCTAGAGTCTAGTTTATGTCATTTATACACAGGTTCGTTTACATAATTTGTGGGGCTTAGTGAAAAAGGAAAATGTTAAAAAATTGTAAAGAATTTCAAGATGGCAGCAGCAGAGCATTAAACCAAGTATAGAGCCCCCCTGTGCATGGGCCCTGTGAGACTACAAATCACACACCCATGATGTTGCCCTGGTGGTGCACACGACTGCACTCACAAGCAGAGATAACCCAAGATCTAATGTAGTTCCCAAGGGAAAACAACTTACTTCTCAAAGTTCCAGAACTAAGTTAATTTTCCTTGATTTCTCACATGCTTCATGTTCTCTTGGTTCCTAAGCAATTAACTTGAATATATATTGATTTTAATCCAATGGGATTATCATACAAATCTTTAAACCTTGAGTTTTGGAGCCTAATCAACTAGGGTCATAAATTTGTCATCAACTAAAATGATAGAACCTTTATAAGTGGTATTTTGGAGCCTAATCAACTAGGGTCATAAATTTGTCATCAACTAAAATGATAGAATCTTTATAAGTAGTATTTGATTATATAGTCAGGTCTTTTGAAATAAACAAAGTTTTCTTTTTAATGCATTCAATTAAATTATGAAACCCAAGTAAATCCAAGATCAGCCTAGTGTTACAATCAAAGAATTGTAGTTTGGCGGCCAAAAGGGAGTGAAATGAACTTCCAAGGTTTGGGAGTTTTTCCAGTCTCTTATGGAAATGCCAAAGAAGGAAATACATTCTTAATACACAGAAAAATATCTTTAAAATCCTCTCATCACTGCCTATATCAGATGCCTCCATGCAGCTGGAATAGCTTCTTCCCAAAACTCTCTCCCTTGCCCATTATTCTTCATCCCACACCCACACAGGATTTTCTTTCTATATCCCATTTCTTTCTACCTCCATTACATTTCCCTCCTCCCACATGTCCAAATGGAGATCATCCATTTCCATTTCTTGGGCATCCCAATTACAGTAATCTGAATAAAATAAGGGCTGAGCTGGGGCAGCAGAAACTGCAGGGCAATGCCAGAATGTTCTTTCACGGGTAAGAGAAGGAAAAGACATTGTGCACACTCACAATTTTGTCCCTATTACATTTGCAATTATCAATGTTGTACTGTTAACAGAAGTTCTTACAAAATGAGCTCACCATATTCCTTAGTAAAAGCCACAACTGAAAACTGCTTCCACAACTGAAAATTGCTTTGGAATGAAGTAATGAAGAACACGTGTTCTATCCATAGTTAAAAAGTGAAATCAATATTCAAAATAAAATGTCTTATGAAGCATCTTTTTTCCCCCATAGCTTCTAGAATCCTCAGGCTCTGACAAATTTACTTGATTTGCCATGCAGCTCAATCTAGCCCAAGAGTTTGGCACTCTGGTACCACTTAAGTTTAGGTAAAAGTGCTCCATTTTAAAAAACATTTTGCAAAGCAAAACTTGAACATTTTGTAAATCAAAATAAAGCTAATAGTCATATTTTTTTACCTGTCAACAAAATAATTCCAGTAATCCATTTCAATATGTTATATACTTAAATATTAGTCATTTTTAAAGATAAAACGTACTCCCCCAAAATGATATGTAATAAAGAAATCATGGCACTTGATAGGCTGATGGATCATAAACCAGTAATCCTATCCAAAAGTTTTGTCTCTCAGAACACTTGATAATCAGAAGTCAGAGACCCTGGAAGAATTGTTCTGCTACCTTGCTCAACTATAACCACAGAACACTAGCATGGGTCTTTTATCTCTGCATAGTAAGGGAAGAGGTGGAAAGAAAACCAGCATTCCTTTAGTGTCTATTAGCCACATGCCCCTATTTTAGCACTTTATAAACCATATGTAATTCATTTTTCTCAAAATACCCTGAGAGTTTGCACAGATATTAGGGTTGTCATTAAATATCCAGATTCCCAGGCCTTGCCCCTGGAAATTCTGATTCACTTAGCTGGACTGAGGCACAAGAATCTGTGTTGTTTACAAATTTACTCTTGATTTACAATGTTGTAAAATGATTTTTCACTGTTCCTATCTTCCAAAAGCAAGAAAGTTGAAGCATGGAGAAATTAAGCAATTCGTCAGGACACCCAAAAGACACAAGGTAGATCTGTGTATACAGTCTCAAGGAAGTTGGCTCCAAAGCCAACTTTACCACTGGGCCACACCACAGGCCAATAAAACTCCATTTGTGCTCCACGCCAGCAGTAGTGGCTTCAACGGCATATCCAGTACAGCTCAGCTTCCCACTGCCTTTGTCTTTCCCCTCGGTTTGCCCCGAGTACCCAGTATCACTTAGGCTCTTGAGTTATATTATTGATTATCATGTGATAAAATTTTCTTTAGTAGCTTGGGCATAAAGACAAACTAATGAATACCGTATTTCCTACATATCTTTAACTATACCTTTATAAAGGAAAAAAAAAGTTAGTTGAAACCAAAATGTTTGAGAATTACAACTAGCCATTTCCAGTCAACATGATTTGTCAGGAATTTGGAGGCTTCCATTAGCCGAGCTGCTTCTCAAACAAAACAGTCTCAAGTCCCTGAGTCTTTCAGCTGGGTAATGTCTTCTAAGACATGTCTGCATGACTTTACCTTGTTTTATTTAAAAGTTCTCCTTCCCTATTTCTAAAACAAGTGTATTTATAGGTGCTACATACTTTAAAAGGGTACAGCTGTGAAAAATGGTGTGATGCTGAAATGAGCAAAACATTTGACAGGAAGTTGAGATTGAATTTGTCTAAGAGCTCAGCCAGTACATAGTGTTTCTGCCTACTCTGACCCTTCAGCAGTACCGTCAGCTCTTTCTCTCATTTGTTTTTTGAGTACACACACCAGTATGTACTGTGGCATGGTGTCTGTTTTCCAAAAATCCAGAAACATGAGTCAGCTATTTGACTATTATCTACAAATTTGGTAAAGTACTGTATTCATGGAATCTGAGAGTATTTTCCAGGAATTACATCTCCATGCCTCCACACTGAGCTGATGAATTTGTGTTCCTTCTCAAATGTTCTGCATTTACTTTCTGAGGGCAATGTCAGGATAGAAAATTATGGGCTCTTATTTATTCAGAATGGATATATGATGCAATGGCTTAATACATTTAATATTCTGGTCAATGTAAAATGTCATATACCATATGTAACACGACAAACATAAGAATATCCTTTTAACTCTATAAATTTGTAAGAAAATCCTTGTAGAATCCTATTATGGGTTGATTTGTGTCCCCTCAGGAAAGATATATTGAGAAAAATAAAACCCAGGTAGGAGTTCCAAATGGTGGCAGATCCCCTTCCACAGATACAGCAGATCTAGTTATATACAGAACAATTCCCTCTGAAAAGAATCCGAGAACTACCTGAACAGCTACAACATAATAAATGAATAAAAGGCCACATTGAGACAGGTAGGAGAAGCAGAGTTGCTGTCTCTCCAAAACACCACCCTCAGCTCAGCAACCCACAAGTGGGAAGGATCTCATAAATAATAGAATTTTTCTCTGAGAAGCAAGGGGTTTGTGACCCACATTAAGCAACCCAGCCCTTGGGACTTGCACCAGAGAAACAAGCTCATAAAACATCTGACTTTGAAAATGAACAGGGCTTACATCCAGGAGAACCATAGGGCTGTAGGGCAAGATTCCATTCTTAAAAGGCTCACACACAGACCCACTTGCCCCAGGATCCAGCACAAAAGCAGCAGTTTGGAAAAAATACCATATGTGAAGTTGACATATTTGCTAATTTTAAAGCATATGCCAGAGGAGGAAAGGCCTGTTGGGACTATCTCTGGGGAGGGAAGCCCTAGTAAGTGCCATTTTTACATTCTCCTACCTTCCTACCACAGGCACTGGTGGGTGCCATTTTTGTACTTTCACTCTACTAGCACAGGCACACACACACAAACATACACACATAATTGCATTGGTGTGTCAGACACACCTGGGGTAACAGGTGATTGCCCCCACATCCCTGTGCCACTGCCTGACCCTGCAAGACGTGGTGGGTGAGCACCCTGTCCACACACACACGGATCCCATGACACCATCAAGGATGACACACAGAACCCCATTTCCCCCATGGTCCCAAAGACAGTAAGTACACACACAGGCCACACAAGGTACACTCCCTGAGCACCTGGATCTGGTGGCCAGTGGGGTCTGCATTTCTGGTCCAAGGGGTCTGAAACAATCTGAGAGACAATTCAAGAGACAACCAAGAACTAGGGCAGTGTTTAATGATAAGGTTCATCTCCTACATAGGCCCACCCCTTCAAAATTGGGAGAGATAGCTGATTCCCCTAACACATAAAAACAAAGCAAGCTAAGCAAAATGAGGAAACAGGAATATGTTTCAAACATAAGAGCAATATAAAAGCCCAGAAAAAAACCTTCATGAAATGGAGCTAAGTAATTTATATACTCATTTTTAATTATCAGAGAGAGAAATTAAGAAAATAATCCCATTTACAATATCATCAAAAAGAATAAAACACCTAGGAATAAATTTAACTAAGCAGGTTAAAGACAGTAAAAACAATAAGACATTGAATAAAGAAATTAAGAAGACACAAATATTTGAAAAGATATTCCATATTTATGAAAAGGAAGGATTAATAATGTAAAAATGTCCCTATTATCCAAAGCAAACTACTGTTTCAGTGCATTCCCTATAAAAATTCCAATGGCATTCTTCACAGAAATCAAACAAACAATCCTAAAATGTGTAAGGAACCATACAGTATCCCAAAGAGCCCAAGCAATCTTAATAAAGAAGAACAAAGCTAGAGACATCAAATTCCCAGATTTCAAACTATGTTACAAACTATCATAATCAAAACAGTATGGTATTTGGCATAAAAACAAGTAAATGGAACAGGAACAAAAACCCCAAAAATATAAACGTAAGCATATATGGTCAATTAACTATGACAACAGAGACAAGAATATACAATGGAGAAAGAGCAGTCTCTTCAATAAATGGTGCTGGGAAAACTGGACAGCTACATGCAAAAAGTGGAACTGGACCACTGTCTTACCCCATACACAAAAACTTATTCAAAATGGATTAAAGACTTGAATGTAAGATTAGAAACCATAAAACTCCTAGAAGAAAACATTGATAGTAAGCTCCTTGACATTACTCCTGACAATATTTTTTTGGATCTGACTCTAAAGGCAATAAATAAACAAGTAGGAGTACATCAAACTAAACAGCTTCCACCCAGCAAAGGAAATCATCAACAAAATTAAAATGCAACCTAATGAAATGTGGGAAGATATTTGCAAATCATATATCGAATAAGGGATTAATATCCAAAATATATAAAGAACTCATAGAGCTCAATAAAGAAAACAAATTCAATTCAAAAATAGGCAGAGGGTCTGAGTAGACATTTTTCCAAAGACATACAGATGGACACAGGCACATGAAAAGATCATCACTAATGATCTCCACATCACTAATCTCAGGGAAATGCAAGTCAAAACCACAATGAGGCATCATTTCACACCTGTCAGAATGGTTATTATAAAAAGTACAAGAAAAATAAAGTGACTGCAAGGATGTGGAGTAAAGGTAAAATAGGTGAAAGAAATAAAAGGATACAAAATTCCAGTTATAACACAAATAAATCATTGGGATATAATGTACAGCATGATGACAATATTCAATAATATTGTATTATAAATATGAAAGTTGCTAAGATTTCAAAATAAACATGCTCACAGAGCTACAAAAATATTCAAGATCTCAGGGAGGACTTCAAGAAAGAAATAGAAACTTTGAAAAATACAGAAACTGAAATGAAACTTACAATGGAGGGATTTAAAAGCAGATTAGTTGAGGTAGAGGACACAGTAAATGAAATGGAAATTAGAACAAGAAAACCAGCTGAGGAACAAAAAGAAAAAAGGATCTCTAGGAATGAAAGATTAAAAACAAAACTGTGCAACTAATCCAAATGGAACAATATTTGCCATATAGGGGTACCAGAAGAAGAGAGAGAAAAGGGACAGAAAGTATCTTTGAGGAAATAATTGCTGAAAACTTTCCCAATCTGGAGAAGGAAATAGTCAAGATATGTTCACATCCTAACCTCAGGCACATGTAAATGATCTTATGTCAAAAGGGGTCTCTGCAGAGGTAATTAATTAGGTCCTCAACTGAGATCATCCTGGATTATCCAGATGGGGCCTAACCCTATGACAAGTGCCTTTATAAGAGACACAGTAAAGAAAAGACACAGGGAGGAGGGGCCAAAGGCCATGGGAATATGGAGACAGAGATTGGAGTTCATGCAGCCACAGCCACCAGAAGCTGGAAGAGGCAAGGAAGGACTCTGTACTAGAACCTTTAGAGTGAGTGTAGCCCTGCTGACAACTTGATTACAGACGTCTAACATCCAGACTGTGAAAGAACACACTTCTATTAGTTTAAGACACCCAGCTTATGGTCATTTGTTATGGCAGGTACAGGAAACCAATAGGATACTTCTCCTTCTTCTTTCTTAAGTATAGTCCATTATGGAACAAAAATACCATGTTTGGAAATTACTTAGGCACCTAATGTTTTTTTTTTTTTACATGCTGGTACTCACCTTTTAGCCAGTAATAAATAAACTTAGGAGGGGCTTGATGATTTGATCCAACAGAAATCAAGAGAATGTGAATAAATCAGAGAGCATAGCTTTCTTGATCATTTGCCTAGTTGGATTGAGGAGCTGTCACATAAACCTAGGACTGACTGTAGAAAGAAACAGCAGCTTAAATAAAGCTTGTGTGCTTTCTTAAATATGATATGTATATATATATATATATATAAATTCATTAGTCTACAATATTATAGAGCACTAGCCAATCAATAGCATAAATAATACTTCATTGCCAAGCCGTTATTTACAAAAGTATTTTGGATATAAAAATTTTTATTTCAGAAGTTTTTCGCTAAAACCACTGAAGCTGAAAGACTACTCAGCTGGAACTCTCCTTTATGAGAGAAAGTGAAGCCACAAGAGTTTTGTCTAAATATGGATATGTGTAATCAGAATAACTCAGATGTCAGGTCCAGTTCGGACAACATTGTAAATGCAACAGGAATGTTCATGGATTGCCCACCATGTGAGGTATCTGGGAGGGATGTGGACACTGGGAAAAACAATGTCAATACAATTGAATGGGGACATCAATAAAACTGTTGTTCAGATCAGCAGATAATCTAGTAACTGAATATTTGGGAATTTGGGGAAAGGAAATGCACAGATAATCAAAGGCAGCACATTCCCTTCAGGAATTGTGGTATCCACACATTGTATCACAGGTTTGGTTTTACTGAGTAATGCATGAAGATGTCTGTTTTAAATTATTCACTGACTGCAGAGTTAACAAGTAATCACTCAAGAACCATGGGATTAATCGCCAGGAGTCACTATTTGATGTTTGACTTGGTGAAGGCTGTTTTTTCTCTCTACAGAATGAGTTTTTATATTATGTGAGATTTAAGTAATAGGAGTAGATTCTGCGGCATGCTCACAAGATGGTTCCACTAAATGTGCTGATACAATTCTGGAGCCCAAGAGTCTGCAAATGGGTGCCACTGGAGTCCACACCTGGTGCTGTAGCACTTTGATGTGTCAAAAGGTTACATTCTGTCATTTCCCTTAGGAATTTTTTCTAAGGATAACACTACATAAAATTTAAAATTAACTGTAGGGGAATTGGCTTAAAGATGGCAGAGTGAGACATGAGATAGAAACTTCCTCCCATAACCACATATAATATGAAAATATAGCAATTACAACTAATCCTGAAAGATCAAAAGGAGAGAAGGGTGCAGCAGACTGCCTACATGTGGGGAACAGAGCAGACCTCACAGAAAAGGGTAAAATACCAAGTTTATGATCCGGCGGGACCCAAGCCCTTCCCTCACCACAGCTCAAGCACAGGAGGAAGAGAAACAGAGCAGGGAGGGGTTGGAGGCCTAGAACTACTGAACACCCAGCCCTGGAGATCTTCTCTGGGAACATGAACCTACGTACATGGTACCCTGGTGATTAGTGATGTTGGAGAGCTAAGAGAGGCAGAATACTAGGAAAGACTAAGATTCCAGCTTCTTCTGATGAACAGGTACCCACAACCAGCCACCCAGGACAAAAGAAAGGTGGGCACTCTTAGAGATTTCTTAACAGTGAGAGGGTTGCTAAAGGGAGAAGAATTGCACAGAGCTTGCTGCTCAGGAGAAAAGACAGGTGGAAAAATTGTCCCAGCACATGCAGCACAGCAGGTTGGGAATTTTCAGGAACTTCAGGTGCTCCATCCCACTGACTGAAAACGCAGTTCCAAGGTCCCCCACCATGATATGCAGCCTGCTGCTCCTTCCTCCCAGCCAGCACCTGCTGGCAAACTGGCTGCACGTGATATTGTGCCAGGCCAGCCAGAGGGCAGTCCTGCCTACAGCAGCTACAAGTGCATATCATAAAGTTCATCTCTATGCACTCAGCCCACTGGTCCTGGCAATGGGTGCAGGCACTGCAGCTTGGAAGCAAGAAAGAGGTCTTTCCTCATGGCAGGCACCACTGCCTCTTGCCTGCCACCCCCACCATCACTCCAGGGGCTGAGTAGCTCCAGAGAGCATAGCTCCTGGGCACTAGAGAACATTGCCTACAAATATGAAACATCAAAGGAAACTTTTCAAAACAAAATCCCACAAACACCAGAAAGAGAGCCAAGTGAAACTGAACTCACCAACCTTCCTGAAAGAGATTTCAAAATAAAAATCATAAACATGCTCAGAGAGCTACAGAAAAATATTCAGGGCCTCAGGGAATTCAAGAATGAGATACAGACTTTGAAAAATACAGTATCTGAAATGAAACATAAAATGGAGGGATTTAAAAGCAGATTAGGTGAAATAGAGGAGATGGTAAATGAAATAGAAATTGGAGAACAGGACTACAAAGAAGCTGAGGTACAGAGAGATAAAAAGGATCTATAGGAATGAAACAATATTGAGAGAACTGTGTGATCAATCCAAACAGAACAATATTCGCAGTATAGGGGTACCAGAAGAAGAAAAGAGAGAAAAAGAAATTAAAAGTGTCTTTGAGGATGTAATTGCTGAAAAATTCCCCAATCTGGGGAAGGAGATAGTCTCTCAGGCCATGGAGGTGCACAGATCTCCCAACACAAGGGACCCAAGGAAAACAACACAAGACATATAATAATTAAAATGGCAAAGATCAAGGACAATGAAAGAGTATTAAAAGCACCCAGAGAGAGAAAAAAGATCACATTAAAAGGAAAACTGATCAGTCCATCATTAGACTTCTCAACAAAAACCTTACAGAACAGAGGGGAGTGGAAAAATATATTTAATGCAATGAAACAGAAGGACATCAAACCAAGAATACTCTATCTGGGAAGATTATCATTTAAATTTGAAGGAGGGATTAAACAATTTCCAGATAAGCAAAAGTTGAGAGAATTTACCTCCCACAAACCACCTCTACTTTGTATTTTGGAGGGATTGCTATAAATGGAAGTATTCCTAAGGCTAAATAGCTGTCACCAGAGAAAATAAAACCACAGTAAAGAAAGTAGACCAATTAATTACTAAGCAAATGCAAAATTAAATCAACTACCCCCAAAGTTAGTAAAGCGATAGATAAAGAGTATAGAATATGATACCTAATATATATAGAATGAAGGAGGAAGAAAAAACAGGGGAAAAAAGAACCTTTAGATTGTGTTTGTAACAGCGTTCTGAGTGAGTTAACTTAGACTGTTAGATAGTAAAGAAGTTATCATTGAACCTTGGGTAACCACAAATCCAAAGCCTGCAATGGCAATAAGTACATAACTAACAATTATCACCCCAAATGTAAATGATCGGAATGCACCAATCAAACACACAGACTCACTGAATGGATAAAAAAAATAAGACCCGTCTATATGCTGCCTACAAGAGACTCACCTCAACCCAAAGACATACACAGACTGAAAGTAAAGGGATGGAAAAAGATATTTCATGCAAACAATAGGGAGAAAAAAAGCAGGTGTTGCAGTACTTGTATCAGACAAAATAGACTTTGAAACAAAGAAAGTAACAAGAGACAAAGAAGGACGTTACATAATGATAAAGGGGGCAGTTCAACAAGAGGATATAACTATTATAACTATCTATGCACCCAACACAGGATCACCTATATATGTGAAAGAAATACTAACAGAATTACAGGGGGAAATAGAATGCAATGCATTCATTTTAGGAGACTTCAACACATCACTCACTCCAAAGGACAGATTTACCAGACAGAAAATAAGTAAGGAGACAGAGGCCCTGAACAACACATTAGAATAGCTGGACTTAATAGATATCTGTAGAACACTACACTCAAAAGCAGCAGGATACACATTCTTCTCAAATGCACATGGAACATTTTCCAGAATAGGTCACATCCTAGGCCACAAAAAGAGCCTCAGGAAATTGAGGATTGAAATTGTGCCGACCAGCTTCACAGACAAGGTATGAAACTATAAATCAACTATATAAAGAAAACAAAAATGCCCACAAACACATGGAGGCTTAACAACATGCTCCTCAATAATCAGTGGATCAATGACCAAATTAAAATAGAGATCAAGCAATATATGGAGACAAATGAAAACAATAACTCAACATTGAAAAATCTGTAGGATGTAACAAAAGCCATGCTAAAAGTGACATATATTGCAATACAGGCTTACCACAGAAAAGAAGAACAAGCCCAAATGAACAGTCTAAACTCCCAATTAATGAAACTAGAAAAATAAGAACAAATGAGGCCCAAATTCAGTAAAAGGAGGGACATAATAAAGATTAGAGCAGAAATAAATAAAATTGAGAGGAATAAAACAACAGAAAAAAGTGAAAACAGGAGCTGACTGTTTAAGAAAATAAACAAAATCGATAAACCACTAGCCAGACTTATCAAAAAAAACCGTCTACACACATAAGCAGAATCAGAAATGAGAAAGGAAAAATCACTATGGACGCTGCAGACACACAAAGAATTATTAAAGAATACTATGAACAACTATATGCTAACAAATTGGATAGCCTGGAAGAAGTGGACAACTTTCTAGAATAATACAACCTTCCAAGACTGACCCAGGAAGAGACAGATAATCTGAACAGACCAATTACCAGCAATGAAATTGAATTGGTAATCAAAAAACTACCTAAGAACAAAACTCCTGGACTAGATGGATTCACCATTCAATTTTATAAAACATTTAGAGCAGACCTAAATCCATCCTCCTTAAGATTTTCCAGAAAGTAGAAGAGGAGAGAATACTTCCAAATTCATTCTTTGAGGCCAGCATCACACTAATACAAAACTAGGCAAAGACACAACAAAAAAAGAAAATTACAGACCAATATGCCTAATGAACATAGATGCAAAATACTCAACAAAATATTAGCAAATTGAATTCAAAAATACACCAAAAAGATCATTCATCATGATCAAGTAGAATTTATTCCAGGGATGCAAGGGTGGTACAACATTCGAAAATCCATCAACATAATACACCATATCAACAAAAGATTGTCAAAAATCACATGATCATTTCCAGAGATGCTGAAATAGCATTTGACAAAAGTCAACAGCCATTCATGAAAAAATCTCTCAACAAAATGGGTAAGAGGGCAAGTACCTCAACATAATAAAGGCCATATATGACAAACCCACAGCCAACATCATACTTACAGCCAGAAGCTGAAAGCTTTTCCTCTAAGATTGGGAACAAGACAAGGATGCCCACTCTCCCCACTTTTATTCAACATAGTACTGGAGGTCCCAGCCATGGAAATCAGACAACACAATGAAATAAAAGGCATCCAGATAGGTAAGGAAGAAGTTAAACTGTCACTGTTTGCAGATGACATGATATTGTACACAAAAATACACTGAAGAATAACTGAATTTAGTAAAGTTGCAGGATACAAAACCAATACACAGAAATCTGTTGCATTCCTATATACTAACAATGAACTAGCAGAAAGAGAAATTAGGAAAAAGATTTCATTTACAATTGCATCAAAAAGAATAAAATACCTAGGAATAAACCTAACCAAGGAGGTGAAAGACCTATACCCTGAAAACTACAAGACACTCATGAGAGAAATTAAAGACACCAAAAAATGGAAACACACCCCATGCTCATGGATAGGAAGAATTAATACTGTCAAAATGGACTTCCTGCCAAAGCAATCCACATATTCAGTGCAATCCTTATCAAAATATCAAGAACATTCTTCGAAGAATGATAAAGGAACAATGGATATACAATGGGGAAATGACAGCCTCTTCAACAACTGGTATTGGCAAAACTGGACAGCTACATGTAAGAGAATGAAGGTGGATTATTGTCTAACTTCATACACAAAACTAAACTTGAAATGGATCAAAGGCCTGAATGCAAGTCATGAAACCATAAAACCCTTCGAAGAAAACATAGACAAAAATATCTTAAATATAAACATGAGCAACTTTTTCCTGAACACATCTTCTTGGGCAAAGAAAACAAAAGCAAAAATGAACAAATGGGACTACATGAAACTAAAAAGCTTCTGTACATCAAAGGACACCATCAATAAAACAAAAAGGCTCCCACAGTACAGGAGAATATATTTGCAAATAACATATCGGACAAGGGGTTAACATCCAAATTATATAAAGATCTCACACACCTCAACATCCAAAAAGCAAATAACATGATTAAAAAATGGGCAGAGGATCAGAGCAGACACTTCTCCAAAGAAGAAATTCAGATGGCCAACAAGCACATGAAAAGATGCTCCACATCACTAATCATCATGGATATGCAGATGCAGATTAAAACCACAATAAGATATCACCTCAATACCACTTAGGATGGCCAACATTGAAAAGACAAACAAAAACAAATGCTGGTGAGGATGTGGAGAAAGGGGCACCATCTTACACTGTTGATGGGAATGTAAATTAGTTTAACCATTGGGAAAGTAATATAGAGGTTCCTCAAAAAACTAAAAATAGAAATACCATTTGACCTGAGAATTCCACTCCTAGGAATTTACCCTAAGAATGCAGGAGCCCAGTTTGAAAAAGACATATGCACCCATGTGTTTATTGAAGCAGTATTTACAATAGCCAAGAAATGGAAGCAACCTAAGTGTGCATCAGTAGATGAATGGATAAAGAAGAGGTGGTACATATATATACACAATGGAATATTATTCAGCCATAAGAAGAAAGCAAATCCTACCATTTACAACAACATGGATGGAGCTAAAGGGTATTATCCTCAGTGAAATAAGCCAGGCAAAGAAAGACAAACACCAAATGATTTCCCTCATTTGTGAAGTATAACAACAAAGCAAAACTGAAGGAACAAAATAGCAGCTGACTCACAGACTCCAAGAAGGGACTCCCAAAGGGGAGGTGTAGGGAAGGTAGGTTGGGAGGGAGGGAGAAGGGAATAGAGGGGCATTATGATTGGTACAGATCATGTTGGTGGCAAGAGGGTCATGGAGAATGCAGTATAGCACAGAGATGACAAGTAGTGACTCTGTAGCATCTTACTATGCTGATGGACAGTGACTGCAACAGGGTATGGGGGAACTCGATTATATGGGTGAATGTAGTGAGCACAATGTTTTTCCTGTGAAACCTTCATAAGAGTGTATGTCAGTGATACCTTAATAAAAAAAAGGGGGGGTAAACTTGGACACATAACACAAAACATGCACAGAGGGAAGATTACCTGTAGACACACAGGGAGAAGATGACCACAGGAAGGTGGAAGCAGAGATTGAGGTTAAGCTGCCACAAACCAAAGGATGCCTGAGACTACGAGAGACTAGGAAGGAAAAGGAAGGATCCTCCCTGAGATGTTTCAGAAGAAAAATGGCCCAAGGTTTGGGACTTCTACCCTCCAGAACTATGTAATGACAAATTTCTCTTGCTCTAAGCCACCCAGTTTGTAGTACTTCATTATGGCAGCCATGGGAAACTAATATAGTACCCCACTCATATCTGCATTTGTGACTCCTGGAAAACATCCTAGGGAGCCAGAACTGAACTGACATGCCTGCTTAAACAAACTTACCCAGCTCAAAGCTTTAAACATCATTTATATCATATGAGTTCCAATGGTATTATGTATACTCATGACCTCTCCCTGAGCTTGAGAATTAAATCTCCAACTGATCCCTGGATAGTTCCTCCTGAATGTCTAATGGCATCTCAAAATTAGCAAGACCAAAGTAGGACTTTGAATCTAATGCCCACACATACTTCCCCTAGCCTACTCTATCTGAGGAAACAACACCAACACCTACTGAGCTCTTCCACTAAAACCCCAGAATCTTCCTTCTTCCTCACTACCATATAGGTATTCCAACTCAATATTCCACCTCCAAACTATGTCCCAGGCAAGTTCCCTGGGAGACTCGCTCTGAGATGGAGATCTGTAATAAAATAATAAAATAATTCAGTAAAAAAATAAGTCATTGGAAATTTGATAGGAATTACATTGAAAGTGTACATTGTTTTGGGAAAAATGTACATCTAAACAATATTAGGTATTATAACCAATGAACACAGGATATCTTTCCATTTATTTGTGTTTTCTTTCTTTCAGCAATGTCTTGTAGTTTTCATTGTACAAGTTTTTACCTCCTTAAGTTTACTCCTAAGTATTTAATATTTTGATTTTGTTGTAAATAGTACTGTTTTCCTACTTCCCTTTTGGAATATCCATTGTTAGTATATAAAGACACAACTGATTTTTGTATGTCGGTTTTGTATCCCTTAGCTTTACTGAATTCTTTTATTAGTTATAACAGTTTTCTGGTGAACTTTTTAGGGTTTCTACATATGAATGTATCATTGGCCAACAGATAATTTACTTCTCTTCTGATTTGGATGCCTTTTATCTCTTTTCCTTGCCTTATTGCTCTGGCTAAGACTTCCAGAACTATGTTAAATTGAAGTGGTGAAAGCAGGCATCCTTGCCTTGTTCCTGATCTTAAAGGAAAAGCTTTCAGTCTTCACCACTGAATATGATGTTCTCTGTGTTTTTTTATATATATAGATCTTATAGTATTGGGGTAGTTTCCTTCTATGCCTATTTTGTTGAAGTTTTTGTCATGAAAAAGCATTGAATTTTTTCAAATGCTTTTTTTATTTCAATTGAGCTGATAACGTAGCTTTTTCCTTCATTCTGTTAATATCATGTATTATATTGATGCATTGTCATATCTTGAACCACTTTTGCATTTGAGGAATAAATCCTACTTGGTACTGTGTATATTCCTTTTAATGTGCTGTTAAATTGGTTTGCTAGTATGGAATACTACCCCATAGTTTTCTTTTATAGTGTTTTTATCTGGCTTTGGTATCAGAGTAATGCTTGCCTCACAGAAGTTGAGAAGCATTCCTTCCTCTTCTGTTTTTTGGAAGAGTTAGAGTAGGATTGACATTAATTCTTCATTAAAATTTGGTAGAATTCACCAGTGAAGCCATCAGATCCAGGGATTTTCTTTGTTAGGAGGTTTTGATAACTGTTTCAATCTCCTTACTAGTTATAGATCTATCAGTTTTTCTATTTGTAATTTATTCTTGGCAGATTTTGTGTTTCTAGGGGTTTGTCAATTTCATCTAGGTTTATCTAATTTCCTGGCATATAGTTAGTTGTTGATATATTACGCTTTTTGATGTTACTGTAAATGGAATTGTTTATATTTCATTTTCCAATTGTTTACTGCTATTATACGAAATGCAATTGACTTTTAATATTTACTTTGTTTCCTGTGAACTTGCTAAATTTACTTGTGTATTCTAATTTTGTAGATTCTTGAAGATTATCTACATAAGCAATCCAGTCATCTGTAAATAGAAAGAGTTTTTCTTCCTTCTGATCTTTGTCTCTTCCCTAAACACACTTTAACTGATTCAAATTTAATACTTTTAGTTAAGAGAATGGTATTATTAACGTTCACCAAGATGTCATTTTTAATCACTCAAGAACAACAGATTGAAACTGTCATTGAATTTAGCAAATTTTTATGTATTCTCTTCCTAGTGTGGTAATAAAGCAGAATAAGATTCTGTTCCAATGAATTGTCCTAAAGGAATTTACTGTCCCACTATAGAGGTGACATGTACCTTGTGATTTCAAAGAGTGGGAGGGATTGCAGATCAGTAGTGTGAACTGAAAAAAGTGTTTTTGGAGAATAAGACATCTGAACTAGCTTTCAAAGAAAAAGTAGTATTCAGATTAATGGCAGGAAAGATACAGGGATAGCATAAACAAAGGTACAGAGGGAGAGATATAGAGAACATGTTCCAAAGGCAGAGATGAAGACTGATCATATTTTTAGGAGGAATACTGGCACCTAATGGTAGAATGTCTCAAATGGCAGGTTAGAGTTTGAATTTTTCACTCTGTGTACATAACGACTTTTAAGAAGGGAAATATGACAAGAGGAAATCTTCCAACTAGACCACAGTCCAATAAAGCCTGAACTTTGAGAGGGGATAATGGATATAAATACCATTACAGCTGAAAGTCCACATAAGGATTGAACACAATTTTCCTGTGCCACATTTATGCAAAGCCAAGTAAATAATGTTCCTGATGACATTCTGATAACTTTGTTTAAGATGCCAGAGCTGGAAGTCCCATGTCAGATTCTGTATCATAAGAATGACTTAGTGCTCAATTCGGCACCACATATACTAAAATTGGAACAATACAGAGAAGATTAGCATGGTCTCTGTGCAAGGATGACACACAAATCTGTAAAGCATTCCATATTTTTAAGACCACAGAACTCCCAACACAAGGGACCCAAGGAGGAGAACATGAAGACACATAATAATTAAAATGGCAAAGATCAAGGACAAGGACAGAGTATTAAAGGCAGCCAGAGAGAGAAAAAAGGTCACCTACAAAGGAAAAACCATCAGGCTATCATCAGACTTCTCAGCAGAAACCTTACAGGCCAGAAGAGAATAGCATGATATATTTAATGCAAAGAACAGAAGGGCTTAGAAACAAGAATACTGTATCCAGCACGATTATCATTTAAATATAAAGGAGGGATTAATCAATTCCCAGACAAGCAAAAGTTGAGGGAATTTGCCTCTACCGGATATTTTAAAGGGACTGCTCTAGATGGAAGCACTCCTAAGGCTAAATAGATGACATGAGAGAAAATAAAATCACAGCAAAGAAAGCAGACCAACCAAATACTAACTAAAGGCAAAAAAATAAAATCAACTACTCACAAAAGCAATCAAAGGAAACACAAAAGAGTACAGAATAAAACACCTAACATATAAAGAATGGACAAGGAATAAGAAGGGAGAGATATAAAGAATCATCAGACTGTGTTTATAATAGTTCAATAAGCGAGTTAAGTTAGACAGTAAGGTAGTAAACTAGCTAACCTTGAACCTTTGGTAACCACGAATCTAAAGCCTGCAATGGCAGTAAGTACATATCTTTCAATAATCACCCTAAATGTAAATGGACTGAATGCACCAATCAAAAGACACAGAGTAATAGAATGGATAAAAAAGCAAGACCCATCTATATGCGCTTACAAGAGACTCACTTCAAACCCAAAGACATACACAGACTAAAAGTCAAGGGATGGAAAAAGATATTTCATGCAAACAACAGGAAGAAAAAAAGCAGGTGTTGCAGTACTAGTATCAGACAAAGTACACTTCATAAACAAAGAAAGTAACAAGAGATAAAGAAGGACATAACATAATGATAAAGGGGTCACTCCAACAAGAGGATATAACCATTATAAATATATATGCACCCAATACAGGAGCATCAACATATGTGAAACAAATACTAACAGAATTAAAGGAGGAAATAGAATGCATTGCATTCATTTTAGGAGACTTCAACACACACTCACTCCAAAGGACAGATCCACCAGACAGAAAATAAGTAAGGACACAGAGGCACTGAACAACACATTAGAATAGATGGACCTAGTAGACATCTACAGAACTCTACACCCAAAAGCAACAGGACACACACATTCTTCTCTAGAGCACATGGTACATTTTCCAAAATAGACCACATACTAGGCCACAAAAAGAGCCTCAGTAAATTCAAAGAGATTGAAACTCTACCAACCAACTTCTCAGACCACAAAGGTATAAAACTAGAAATAAATTGTACAAAGAAAACAAAGAGGCTCACAAACACATGGAGGCTTAACAACATGCTCCTAAATAATCAATGGATCAATGACCAAATTTAAAAGGGGATTAAGCAATATAAGGAAACAAATGACAACAACAACACAAAGCCCCAACATCTGTGGGATGCAGTGAAGGCAGTTCTAAGAGGAAAATATATAGCAACCCAGGCCTACTTAAAGAAAGAAGAACAATCCCAAATGAATAGCCTAAAGTCACAATTATTGAAACAGGAAAAAGAAGAACAAATGAGACCCAAAGTCAGCAGAAGGAGGGACATAATAAAGATCAGAAAAGAAATAAATAAAATTGAGAATAAAACAATAGAAAAAAAATCAATGAAACCAAGAACTGGTTCTTCGAGAAAATAAACAAAATAAATAAGCCCCTAGCCAGACTTATTAAGAGAAAAAGAGAATCTACACACATCAACAGAATCAGAAATGACAAAGGAATAATCATGACAGACCCCACAGAAATAAAAAGAATCATTAGAGACTACTATGAGAGTCTATATGCTAACAAGCTGTAAAACCTAGAACAAATGGACAACTTCCTAGAAAAATACAACCTTCCAAGACTGACCAAAGAAGAAACAGAAAACCTAAACAGACCAATTACCAGCAACAAAATTGAAGCGATAATCAAAAAACTACCAAAGAGCAAAACCCCCAGTCCAGATGGATTGACCGTGGACTTTTATCAGACATACAGAAAAGACATAATACCCATTCTCCTTAAAGTTTTCCAAAGAATAGAAGAGGAGGGAATACTTCCAAACTCATTCTATGAAGCCAGCATCACTCTAATAACAAAATCAGGCAAACACCCGACCAAAAAAGAAAATTACAGACCAATATCCCTGATGAATATAGATGCAAAAATACTCAACAAAATATTAGCAAACCAAATTCAAAAATACATCAAGAGGATCATACACCATGACCAAGTGGGATTCATCCCAGGGATGCAAGGATGGTACAACATTCGAAAATCCATCAACATCATCCACCACATCAACAAAAAGGACAAAAACCACATGATCATCTCCATAGATGCTGAAAAAGCATGCAACAAATTTCAACATCCTTTCATGATAAAAACTCTCAACAAAACGGGTATAGAGGGCAAGTACCTCAACATAATAAAGGCCATATATGACAAACCCACTGAACATCATATAAGCCAACATCATACTGAACAGCAAGAAGCTGAAAGCTTTTCCTCTAAGATCGGGAACAAGACAGGGATGCCCACTCTCCCCACTGTTATTCAACATAGTACTGGAGGTCCTAGCCATGGCAATCAGACAAAACAAAGAAATATAAGGAATCCAGACTGGTAAAGAAGAAGTCAAACTGTCACTATTTGCAGATGACCTGATATTGTACATAAAATGCCCTAAAAACTCCACACCAAAACTACTACAATTAGTATCTGAATTCAGCAAAGTTGCAGGATACAAAATTAATACAAAGAAATCTGTTGCTTTCCTATACACTAACAATGAACTGACAGAAAGAGAAATCAGAAAAACAATTCCATTCACAATTGCATCAAAAAGAATAAAATACCTGGGAATAAACCTAACCAAGGAAGTGAAAGACCTATACCCTGAAAACACTCTTAAGATACTCTTAAGAAAAATTAAAGAGGACACTAACAAATGGAAACCCATTTCATGCTATTGGCTAGGAAGAATTAATATTGTCAAAATGACCATCCTGTCTAAAGCAATCTACAGATTCAATGCAATCCCTATCAAAATACCAACAGCATTCTTCAACAAACTGGAACAAATAGTTATAAAATTCATATGGAACCACCAAAGACCCCGAATAGCCAAAGCAATCCTGAGAAGGAAAAATAAAGTGAGGGGGATCTCACTCCCCAACATCAAGCTCTATTACAAAGCCAGAGTAATCAAGACAATTTGATACTGGCACAAGAACAGAGCCACAGACCAGTGGAACAGAATAGGACTCCAGATATTAACCCAAACATACATGGTCAATTAATATACAATAAAGGAGCCATGGACATACAATGGGGAAATGACAGCCTCTTCAACAGCTGGTGTTGGCAAAACTGGACAGCTACATGCAAGAGAATGAAACTGGATCATTGTGTAATCCCATACACAAAAGTAAATTCAAAATGGATTAAAGATCTGAATGCAAGTCATGAAACCATAAAACTCTTAGTAAAAACATACTCAAAAATCTCCTGGACATAAACATGAGCTATTTCTTCATGAACATATCTCCCCAGGCAAGGGAAACAAAAGCAAAAACGAACAAGTGGGACTATATCAAGCTGAAACGCTTCTGTACAATAAAGGACACCATCAATAGAACAAAAAGACATCTAAAGTATGGGAGAATATATTCATAAATGACAGATCTGATAAAGGGTTGACATCCAAAATATATAAAGAGCTCACACACCTCAACAAACAAAAAGCAAATAATCCAATTAAAAAATGGGCAGAGGAGCTGAACAGACAGTTCTCCTAAGAAGAAATTCAGATGGCCAACAGACACATGAAAAGATGCTCCACATTGCTAGTCATCAAAGAAATGCAAATTAAAACCACAATGAGATATCACCTCACACCAGTAAGGATTGCCACCATCCAAAAGACAAACAACAACAAATGTTGGTGAGGTTGTGGAGAAACCGGAATCCTCCTACACTGCTGGTGAGAATGTAAATTAGTTCAACCATTGTGGAAAGCAGTATGGAGGTTCCTCAAAAAGCTCAAAATAGAAATACCATTTGACCCAGGAATTCCACTTCTAGGAATTTACCCTAAGAATGCAGGAGCCCAGTTTGAAAAAGATAGATGCACCGCTATGTTTATCACAGCACTATTTACAATAGCCAAGAAATGGAAGCAACCTAAGTGTCTATCAGTAGATGAATGAATAAAGAAGAAGTGGTACATATACACAATGGAATATTACTCAGCCATAAGAAGAAAAGAATTCCTACCATTTGCAACAACATGGATGGAGCTAGAGGGTATCATGCTCAGTGAAATAAGCCAGACAGAGAAAGACAAGTACCAAGTGATTTCACTCATCTGTGGAGTATAAGAACAAAGAAAAACTGAAGGAACAGAGCAGCAGCAGACTCACAGAACCCAAGAAAGAACTAACAGTTACCAAAGGGAAAGGGACTGAGGAGGATTCATGGGAAGGGAGGTATAAGGGGATGGGGGAAGAAAGGGGGCATTATGATTAGCATGTATGATGGGGGAGGCCACGGGGAGGGCTGTGCAACACAGAGAAGACAAGTAGTGATTCTACAGCATCTTACTATGCTGATGGACAGTGACTGTAATGGGGTTTTTAGGGGGGACTTGGTGATGAGGGGGAGTCTAGTAAACATAACGTGCCTCATGTAATTGTAGATTAATGATACCAAAAAAAAAGAATGACTTAACACAAGGCTAATATACATTTAATATTCTGAAATGAGGAAGAACTTTCTGCTATATGGATGAAACTATTCAGGAAGAAGCTCTTTCATTCTAACATTTTTCTTAAAGTGCTAAAAATTCATTTTAAAGTTATTAATTACAGAGAATTTATAAGGAGTTTGCTCTATCTTGAGTGCCATTCAAAAAGTTTTATCTTTGAAATAAATACAGAAGTCTGAAATACTCAGTTGAAAAGCTTAAGGGTTGAAGTTGACTCAATTACATTCCAACATGTAGGATTATCAGTATCTGGATATAACTTTCCTTGCAGTTTTACATTGCTTTGATCTCCCACCCAGTCTCATGATCTACAAGCTGAAATGGCATATAACAAAGCCCAACAAGTCTGAATGCCTGAAGCATGGCGAATAGAGTTTCCTTCAGACCAGTACCAATGCCTTCCCTCCTCTCTATCCAGTAGCATCCATGCCACTACTTCTTGGAGAGACCATCTTTGGGAAGAGCACTAAACTGGACTTCCCAAAGGGCACACCCACCTTTCATGCCAGCTGAGGCCACAGTCATTTCCCTTGGTTAATCAGGGTTCAGGCAGGAAAACAGAAGCCATTCTAGGTATTTCAATCTAGGAACAATTTAATGAAAGGATTCAGAGACTTTCAAAAGTGTTAAAAGGACTGAGGAGACAACAGTTATGGAAGTTACTAATTACATTCAATAAATAAGCAAGGGCAAGAATCCCAAGAAATGTCCACTAACATCAAAGTGAGTAATTCTCTGGACACCCAATAGTCTTTTGAAAAATCTCACTTCCATCATCTGCTGATGCTTGTCACCTGCCTGCCTCTGCAACCAAAGATCAGGGACTCCTGTTTCTTTTCTGCTTTCCCAAATTAACACACATGTCCCACATGGGGGGAATCTAGACTGGAACTTGCTGACAAAGTAAACTGGGAAATGTCGTTTTTATAATTTCATCCCTCCAACTTAAGGCAGACATTAGAAGGGCATGAATGCTACTGAAAACTGTAGTAGACAATATCCAGCACAGTTTTCTTCTTTCAAATCATAGCCAATACTACTCCCTGGAAATCAAGACTCATTTCTCCACAGTATTCTCACCGTGGTGACTGGCCCCAGAGACTCAGTGTAATGTTTCTCCTTTCCCCAGGTAATCATATCTGCTTCCCCCAGAGACCATACCTCATCTACCAAAGAGCCACTTTTTCAGAATGCAGTTGCCAGTCTGTGGGTTATTGTGGGTAGAGAGGTGGAAGAGGAACAATGTGGAGATAGACTTTCACTAAACCCAAAATTGAGCACTACACATGACAAGGATAGGTTGTGTGTGCTACAGTTAGCCAGCCAAGTACATACAAAAAATCCACAAGTACCTATGGTACTTTATTTTGGCATCTCCCAAACCAAGGAGAACCCACAGAATGATAGCAATTCAGAGTGGCTTGTCCTCAGTATTCCCCTCACCCCACACACCCTCTTTTACAGCAATTCTACATGTCTGGCTCCCTCACTAGATTGTGGGTTACTAGAGTGCAAGTACTGTGCTTTGCTAATGGTTGTATCTCTGAAACATAATATAATTCCAATTTTATAGTAGTATTTCCATGAATGAATGAAATGGTAACATGAAGCATGAAAACTTTTCTACTGCATCACCAACTCGATGTTCAAAGTTCCTCTGTATACATCACCTAGTCACTTAAAACACAATATATCCAACATAAAATTCTTCTGTTCTTTAAATCTTTCCCCTTCAAGAAGTTATAGTGATTTTTTAATGATAGAGTTCATCAAAAAATGGATAAATCCTCAAGCCAAGGTCTTATGGATGGATCTACATGTCTATTGAAGACACTTAAGAAGAAATGTAGAAACAAAAATGGTAGGAGTAAAATTTTCTAGGAAGATAGAATTAAAGATTGCTGGGCATTAGACAACAACTGTTTGTAATCTAGCAAATTGTCTTGCTGATGGGTTTCAGCCCCGGGCAAGTTCGCTATGGATTCAATGTGACCAAAGAAAATGACAGCAAAACATTATTGGGGTGAAACGATTATACCCAACTTTATTTCCAGGTGGCAGGTCAGTCACTAGAATCCTGTTCACTCAGAGCAAGTCTGCATGCAGCAAGCCAGTCTCTGCCTCTGGGTCCCTCTGCCTGCACAGCCATCCTACACAGCTGTCCCCTGAGCCTCTGTCCTCCATGCTGCCAACACTCCAGCCTCTGCTCTGCTCTCCTGCAGCCTTGCAGCCCTGCCACCATGGCATGCCCAGAGCACTGGGCAGAGCTCTTTATATAGAGTCAACAGCCATGTATTGCCCACAGGTGTGCAGTGAGCTACTCAACCAGAGCCAGGTGAGAATCCTGGCCACAGGAACTCTCATTTTATCCACACAAGTGTTGACGGCATTTTTAAAGTATTTGAATACCTACTGCCCTTGAATAATATAATGGGTTTTCCAGGTTTATTTCATGATGATGTGAAATTTTAGAAGCAATTTTACATATTACCATTCCTACTCCAAATTTCATGAAAAGCAAAAAAATTGCATAAAAGAAGATAAATTTGTCATGTTAGAAAAAAGAAAGTATTTTTTCTGAAGATATTTTAAGGAATCTCTGAAAGGTGGTAAGCAGACAGAATCATAACTGCAGAGCCACAAAACTGAAAAGAGCCTAAGTGTCAAACACAGGTAAGACAAGGCTACGTACAGTTGAGGAAGTTCCAGAATCAGTAGGTAAAGTAAGAGGGAAGGGTCTGCAAGCAGCTATGAGATGGTTAGTCCCTCCCACTGCTGTTGGCAACTGAACCAAAGCACTGATGTCAGCTCCAGGGTCTGAGGATCAGGTAATGCCCAGATAGAAACTGACCCAAGGAGGCAAGGGTACTTCCTTACACAGCACCACTCACCCAGCGGGGCATTCCATCCCTCCCACACAATCCCTGTTGGTGAGCTATGATTGCCGCAGTCAGCATCCTCATAAAGTGACAACAGGTAGAAAATAAAACAAAAATTACCAAATCTTTGAGTAAAAGCAACACCAAAGAATGGCACCAAATCCAACCAACTAAATAACTAACATCTGAGAAAACAGAATTAATAGAAAATATGTGAAGGAAAGGACTTTAAGTAATGTTTCTATTTAGCTGTTACAGACTAAACTGTGTCCCCTGTGGGTAAAATTGTAACATTTCCAGAATATCTCGCCTGGCTTTAGTGCACTTGCGTATCCTCAGGGGTGGAGGGAAGTTCATCTCCATGTCAGTGGGTAATTACCTGGGCAACCAAGGGCATGTCTGAACCTGAAAGGTTAAGGGAGGGGCTGGCTTGCTTGCCTGCTTGCTTCTTCAGGAGCAGAGGAGAAAGATGACCCTGGACTGCAGTTTTGTAAGCAATAAACGGGTTTTAAACTTTATTTCTCCCTTTGATTGATTTTGGTTTTTAGAGGTATTTTGCCCCGGGATTTCCTCTCCCCAGACTTACACCCCCTAAAATTCGTATGTTGAAGCCCTAAGCCCCAGTACCTCAGAAGGTCTGTATTTGGGGATAGGACCATTAAAAAGGTGATTGAGTTAAAATTCAATCATTAGGATGGGCCTCAATCCAATTCAAGTAGTGTCCTTATATAAAAAGAGTTGCTTAGGACACACAAGGGACACCAGACATGTGCATGCATGGAAAAAAGACAGTATGAAGAGGCAGCCAGAGGACAGCCATCTGGAGGCCAATGAGAGAGGCCTCAGAGGAAACCACCCTTGTCACACCTGAATCTCAGAATTCCAAGCTCCTGAACTGAGAAAGGAAATTTCTTTTAGTTAAGCCACCAACTCCATGGTTTTGTTATGGCAAACCTAGCAACCTAACACAATACTGATGTTCTTAGACAGAAATCAGGGAGATAGCGCCACCAAAAACAAACAAACCAACTAAAGAGTTCAGAAGCTTAAAATACTATTGTTGAATTTTTTTTTTAAGTTACCTAAACTGAATAGACATAGCTGAAGAATGAATTGGTGAGCTGGAAGATCAAGCTAAGCAAGTCTTTCAAAATGCAGCACAAAAGAAAAATGAATTAGAAAGCATGAAAGAAGAGCTAGAAGACATGGAAAAGAGATCCAGGCATTTCAGCAGCTATCTGGTAGGTATCCTGGATAATAAAATTAATAACGGTAATAAAATAATAAAACAGGGATAATAGAAGAGAAAAGATAACATGAAGGTTATTGAAGACACTTCCCCAGAGCTGAAGAAACACGAGTCCTTTCATACAAATGGGCCTGCAAGTGCTAATCAGAATGAATAAAAGAACCACAGCAAATCACATCCACATGAAACTTCACAAATCCAAAAACAACAAGAAAATCCTAAACACTTCCAGAGAAGCAGAAAATATTATCAACTAAAGAATGAGAATTAGATTACAATCTGTCATGTCAACAGCAACACTAGATGTGAGAAGACCATTGGAGTACTACATTCAAAATTCTTTTAAAAACTAACATTGAATCTAGAATCCTATGCCAGCCACATTCCCAATGAAAATATAAAATAAGGCATTTTCAGATAGGGGATGACTCAGAAAACTTATTTATTCGCCCTTTTTGAAATAATTTCTCAGGGGATGCACTCCAATAAAAATTTAATATATAAGAAAAAGAAAGGTGTGGAATACAATAAATTGTGGACAGTAAAGAAAATGGTTTCAAGCATTATTGATGTATGTTTTTAAATTTGATAACTATTTATAACCAAAATCACAAATAATCTCAACGTGGCAGGTATGGGGTTAATCAAAGAGGAAGAAAGTGAACACACACCTCCCTTGTTGGGGATAATAGATACTTATTAACAACAACTTAACTTTAAAATGGTTCATTTCATAAGTATTCATTTTTTAGAAATACATGCCTTGTGGAAGTTATTAAAGAAGGGAAATGAGGGATCTTATTAGATTCATAATTGTACCAAGTAGCTGTTAATAGATATCTGATGGAGTGGAGAAAATAGGCTTATAAAAGGAGCAGAGAGTAATGACCTTCCTTGATTGCCCCTTCCATCATTAGGAGACTGACACTTTAGTGATCAAAAGCATAGACTGAGGCTAAAGTCCCAGGTCCCTATGTACTAGCTGTGTGACCTCAGTCACAATACTTACCTTCTTGAAGCTAAGGTCTGTCCATTGGTAAAGTGGAATTTACCACCTTGTAAAATTGCTGCACAAATAAATAAAATAATATAAGGTAATCCTCCCTTGGTGACAGAATTACAGAGCCATGTTCTTATTGATTTAAAAGTTGCTTTTTGGTATATTGAACTATCACCTATGTTTGTTGGTTTGTTTTAAATGTTCCTCTTTATCTATCCCTTTTTCATCATTTCTAAGGCTAAGAACTATGGGATTACCTATGATTAGTCAATGTTTTAGTTCCCCACAGTGAATACTTGAAAGAACTGGGATTTCTTGAAGTTCTGATAGTTACTCAAGAAAAAGCCAACAAATAATAGGGTATAGAAAAGCCTCAAGTAAAACTGGATGGATCTTGTTGGGTAGGCATGACAAAGATACACAAAATGTTTTGTGTTGCGGAGTCAAAATTTGCCATCTAAACCAAATTAACAACCGTATGATTTATTAGCTTAAAAAATCCTGATCATTTGAATCTATGCCATTCATGTGTTTGTATTTTTATATACTTTGTATGTGAAGACTTTTAACTTCTTTTATTTAATCACAGATAAAAATCAATAACTGAGAAATCAAATACATGAGACTACTTGGGCAGTTTTTGGCTTTTTGAATTTCTATTTTGCAGAGAATTCATCCAATAGTCCATTAGCTTTCCACCTTTATCTTTTAAGATTTCTTTTAAAAAACCATCCCAGGTTCCTGACTCAATAGACAGATTGTGCTTAAGGAGCATGACTTTTTCCACCAATGATGTCTTATTTTATTATACCTCAGAAACATCATTCTGGTTTTCAGTTTATTGTAAGTGATGTGAATTAAAGAGTAAAACATGGGAAGTTATACTGATAGTATGCTCATCACAAGTGATGACATATGAATACTTCCAAAAATCCAGAAAAATTTGGGTTGGCAATTTACCTCCTTTTCATAAAAAGTTGTATACAAATATTTCCAGATTTCATTCCAGTGTCCAAATGCTTTAAAGCATGTAGGTTTGATTATTTAGGTTTGACTATTGGGAAATATAAATACTTATAAACACATGAATGTCATAGATTCAACAAACATGTTTACAATGCTGGGTTTTCTTTATCTAATAAAAATATGGGGAACCTAAAATGCAGGAAATCCAAAGCCATCCTGCGGTCTTCACACTGCCCACTACCAGCAAGTGTTTACTCTTTTCAGGTTTCCACAAACCAAATGTTTTCATTCCTTGTATTTAAAAGACTATAACTCTTAAAGAAGAAATGGGCAGAGTAAGCTCAGATGATGAAATACCTTAAATGTAGTTTTGATCTGAGTTGGGACTCTGTCAGTTGTTTGCTTTTCCTTAACGATGCCCTGCCCTGCCTGGCCTGCATGAATTTGGTTTGCTGACACCACCCCACACCTGTTCTAACAGCAGGTGTCATCACACACACAGTGCAAGAGGGTTGGGCACTGGAATCGGCAAACTGCATTTGAATCCCCGGCCCCACTGAACAATGGTGTGATATCATTCAAGATCCCTACATGCTCTGAGCCTCAGTTTTCTCATCTGTAAAAGGAGAGATAAGAGCACAGAGTGAGTAATCTTGAAATGATTAATTGAGTTGGCCTACGTTAAAGAAACTGGCCCATACTAAATGCTCATTAAGCACTGATTTCTCTTCTCTAGTTTGAAGAAATGGAAGGAAGAACAACATTTGTGTCTATAAACTCTTATCACTTGACCACCACAAGCTTTTATCTTAACAATCTAAATGAAAATTCAAGGGCAAAGTACCAAAGAAAAAAGGCAAGAATGTTTGTCTGAAAAATGTCACTAAATTTCTCTGCCAAGTTTCCAGTCTCAAAAGAACCAGAATACTCTTACCAAGAATTTCCACTGCCCCTCCTCCAGTTGCTAAAGATAAGACCAACAGACCTGACATTTGTTTGCTGTTAGAATATAGTGGCAGCTCCATCTTCAATAAAATGTTTTATATAATCAAATGTGTTCAAATTAAAGCATAATTCAGTATTTTTTTATAAGTCAGTAGGTATTTCAAGACCTTGTTCTGTCTCGGTTTGCTGACGGTACATTTATTAGTTATTTATTCTGGTTATCTTCACTGTCCCCTTCCTTGAAGCTAGATATTGGGAGTTTACTCTAGCAAAACATCCTGGAGGACCACAAAGTGACATAAACACAAATATCAGGGTAACTGAATAAAGGAATTTGGACAAACAACCACAAAGAAGAGAATTATTCTACCGTGTAGAATATCACATTCTCTGTTCTCTTTTAATGGACATTTTATCTACAGAATTCCTGTCACCAGTTTAGCCACACTCTGAAAAGTCATTTCCTACTTGACATTATAGTGGAGCCAATGGGTTTAGGAGTACTTGGGGAGGTATCTTACATACCATCTGGGACAAAAAAAATATTTTTTTCATTTCCTCAGCAGTTACAAATATGCCTCATGGAATCAGTCCAAATTAAGCAGCAAATAAGGTAAAACTATTATAAACATTTAACAATTTGTGTTATAAGTCTTACAATATTAAGATACCCACAATTTAAATCAAAACTCATATGAAATAGTAATTTTGTTTAAAGATACTGAATTTTTTGGCCTATGTTCTGAAACGATATAATAAGGGACTGATTGCAGCAAGAATTTTATAGAATATTTGTGGAATAAAATATGTCAGGAATTTCTCTAGTTTATTTCCTTAAAATGAGCCACACCATAAAAATGGCTACAACACACGTTTATATATATATGTCCCTGGGCCCTCTTAATTTTTGAATTGTTAGGCTAGCTTTGCTATGAAAGAGCTGAAGAACTCCAGCTGTACTCTTTCCTGTCCCCAGTTGTGACTGAAGGTTTGATTTTAATTACTTAGCTGAGCTGCTGTAATTAGCTTCAACAAAACTTTGTCCCCTAATGACTTGGAAACAGACTTTGGGGGAGGCTGTTAACAGTCTGGATGGACCTTCTGAAATACAGCATTCCGCCTGGCAGCTAACCCAGTAATTAATGTCCATTCAACTTCCACTTCCCCCTCCCAATGTGTTTATGGACTGCCACTGACGACTGTAACATGTTTGTAGTACAAACAGTACTTTAAATTTGGGGGTTAAATCTGTTCAGCATTTCTCATGTGGCTGGAATGTTGGCGTGGCTCAGAAAACAAAAGTCAACTTAAAAAAAAAAGTTAGTTCCTCCAGGAGGAGAGAGATCTCTACCGGGCTTGACAAAGGCAGCGTAATGGGAACAGCGCAACAGGGCGCATTCTGCTAAGGGGTCGCTGGAGGGCTTGCCCGTCTTGGACATTCAGACTTTTGCTGCATGCAGGATGGGCCTTGCTAAACTGCCAAGATGACAATTTTATATGCAAAGGCTTTTGACAATTTTTTATGTGAAGGCTTTGCTTTCCTGTTGTGATTTTTTTAGCAGGGAAACTCAAAGTGCCCAGGGCTTTCATTTCTGAGACCGTAATAACACTTTGTACAGTCAGTGGATCATCATGTACTGAATCCTAGACTAGAAATTGAGTGCTCAGAGAAAAAAAAATTGAATAAAATCATTGATATGGACATCACAGGTGTGCTCTGCTTATTTTTTTAGACTGGTACTTTTTAAAAATTTACATCAGATCTCTGTTTTCATTGAACCACCTTGGAAACTGAAACACAAGGCTGAGTTACTTATGTGCAGTGTGGGGTTATCTTTCTACTGTTAGGGTATTTTCCAGCTGGGTGAGTTTCTCACTACTAAGAAGATGTATATTGAGCCCTTACATTACCCTGTGTTGTGCTTAACTGAGGCATAAAAGTAGTCCCCAAGTCCTAAGGCCTGGAGCCTTACAATTTAAGAGCTGAAATCTTTGTCTCTTGTTGGACACAAATCAGCGAGCCTCATTTAGCACACATTTATTAAATACCTGCCATATGTTAGACAGTCTGCTAACCACACGCAACGTACTGTGCAAAAAGTCAATGTCACATTGAAGATTTCTATAGGTGACCAGATCTCCAACCAACTCTATCAGACCCCTCAGGTACGCTGATATACTGTGCAGATTCCTGAATTCTAGCCCAGATCTGCTTAATGAGATTGAAGGGAAGGCTAATTTTGTATTTCTAATGAGCTTCCTATGGTTCCTTATGCCTAATGTTTGAGAACTGTTCTAGAACCATGGCTGTCACGCCTGGCTGCACATTTCGATCACCTGGTGAATTTTAAACCACTGATGACCTAGTCCCACGGCAGCTCAACTAAATCAGACCTTCTGGAGAGAGGGGGGCCTTGGCATCATTTTGGTTTTTAAGAGATCCCCAGGTGACACGCAGTCAAGGCTGAGAACCAGCCTGGATTGTAAGCCCTACAGGAACTCATAAGAGAGAATGCCTTCCATGTGAGGAGGTCAAATGTTACTTTTAGCTTCTTCTCATTTCTTGTAAAAGACATTATGTTCACTTTGGACAGTGTCTATGTATGGGTTTATTTACTTTAATAAAACGATGTATTTATATAGCACCCAACCAAGAAATAGAATATTTTTATAGATACCACTTAATCTTACATATTCTTAATTCAAAATGTATTACTGGGGCAATAGATGGATGACTGAATAGGAGCAATTACAGATAAAGCAGATCAGAAGTTCGTCTGAAATCACACAGCAAGTTCATTCTAAAAACCTGACTCCACTGAAGTTGCTTCCCAGAAAAGAAAAATAAAAAGATTCTTTAAACAATACTGGTTGAACTGTACCCTATTCAATTCTGAAAATATATATATATATAATTAACACATTCATACCCCATAATAGACTGTCTTCCTTTTGGCTTCTTTTTCTTCCAGGTGTAAGTGAGGGGATATCCTGCAGGATTGATAATCCTCCATTTCACCATTTCTACCATCTCCACAAGTCAACAAACATTGAATATAGTAACGGGCTTGCTCAGTTAGGATTTTCATGTGTCCAGTTTGCCCAGAACTCTCCCACTTTCTGTACTGAAAGTCTCATGCCCAGCAACCCCTCAGCCCAGGCTCTATCAGAAGTGGAAGTAACACAAGGATCCATGTAGGAATGAGAGCTTGAGGCTGGCTGGGGAGGAGATAGGCCATGCCAGCAATGGACAGAGAGTGAGACAGTATCTACCAGCTGGGTAGACTTGGCTTTAGGCTTTTGCACTGAGGGGGGCACAGTGGAAAATCTAGGGCAAATGGCTTGCAAATTCAACGTACATTAAAATCCCCTGGAGGGTTAGTTAAAACACCAATCTCTGGGCCCCACCTCCAGGGTTCCTGATTCAGTAGGTCTGGGGTGGGGCCTGAGAATTTGCATTTCTAACACATTCTCATGTGATGTTCACACTCTTGGTCCCAAGATCACACTTTGAGGCCCACCATTTCAAGTCAAGCATAGGTAACAGGTGATTGAAAGTGGTGTCTTGATACCAAAGAGCTAGAATTAGGCCACATTAGGCAGAGAGGTAGGCTGGAGACCAAAGGCAGGACTCTGGGCCCTGAGCAGATCTAAGCTGACATGGCATGGCAGACCCAAGCTACAAGGAACTAGATGGGTGACGGGATAGAACGCCCATCACAAAGAAGTAGGATCAGTCCTTTCTTTTAGATGTAGGTGTAAGGTGGGCTCTAGACCTGAGATCAAGGCAAAATTCAGAAGGGCAGCAACTCAAGGTCACAGTCTGATCGATGGATTAGGAATTCCACTGAATCAGGAATTCTTAATGATTCCCAACAAGTATAAAAGTAGGGTGACAAACCATCTTAGCTTGTCCAGGACTTTCCTGATTTTAGCCCTGAATGGCCAAGGCCTAGGAAACTCCTCAGTCCTGGGTCAATTGACCATCTTAAAAGCCATCTCAGGAGATTGGAGCCTAGCCCCATCTGCCTCCTGCACAGGTGCCTGAAGTTGTACAAGTGGAAAGAGGAGGGGTCAGTTGGAGAGAGAGGTAGAGCCAGAATTGTCCTTTCAGCCTAAGACCTTCAAAGGGCACCTAGGAAAGTACTTTATAAATGATGAAATGCATTTGCTTTAAATGGTCAAAGAACGTTAAATGACTCCACAGGCCTGCAGTTTTTCTAAACTCACGAAAGTGGAAAAGTTCAGCACAAACAGAGGAATCCAGACGCACCGTAGATGGAAGTCATCTTCACTGCCTTTTGACAATCATTACACACACTTAAGATCTTACTGTAAGCATAGTCTTTAAGGGCCCTGATATGTGTGCACACACATACACACCTCAAAAGGAAAAACATTGTAAATATTAGCAGAGTATGCAACATTATATATCCCCCCATATAAGAAACATAAGCTAAGCAGAATAAACACACAGTTCAAGATGATGGAAACGCTGAAGAACATTTGAATCTAGGAAAAGAATCTCTCGACTTAGAATATGGATTACATGTAAGATCCGTAGGGCCATCAGCTAGCATGCCAGGGACATGCAGATCTCTTAATAAAAAAATATTAACATTCACCGGAACGGGGATCATGAGGCCACTATTCACAATAGCACATCCTGCAAATCATGATAGCTATTAAAGATGTTCTTCGTGAAAGTCATCCACACATACTGTCTAAAAACCAGTTAATAACAGAAAACTTTCCAAGAGTAACAAGGACCATCACCAAGGAAAGTACCCAACAAGCATTAAGAATCCACAAACACTGAACTAACCCATCCTCCCAGCAACCAAGTAAATCTGCTCAATGCTGCTTATGTGGAAATAATCTCCTCCATCACACTTGAAATGACCACCACGGTGATGAATTTCAGCCTAGGCGGATTAGAAAAAAGAGCACTCCAATGAACTGAATCTCCATGATGGGAAATAATCAGGCCAACCAGAATCTTCAAAATGCAAGTATGCCCTTGCTGAACAAGCCACATCATCCAATAGGCTGAAACAGAAGGATCCAGCAAGGACACCTTCTCAGAGCTTCAGAGTTCAGAACAGTGTTAAGAATGAAAATTTCACAGAAAAACTGGGAGAGAATGAGAGAAGAAACATGAGCTTGCAATCATTCACACAATCATTCATTCTACAAAATTATTAAGTGCCATCAATAAGCCAGATCCAATGTGCTATAGACATTCATGTTTGTGTCTGCCCCAAATTCATATGTTGAAACCCTCATCTCCAGTGTGATGGTATTTGGAGATGGGGCCTTTAGGAGGTAATTAGGTCATGAGGGTGCAGCCCTCCTGATTAGTGTCCTTATAAGAAGAAACACAAGAGAGCCTTCTCTTTTTCTCTGCCATGTGATGATACAGCAAAAGACACCATCTGCAAACAAGAGGGCCCTCAATAGACACTGAACCTACTGTTTTAATGTTTAGTCTACCCCTGAGAAGTAGAGTGTAGGTGGCTCTAACACTTAAGAGACTTCAAGACCTATCAGATGAACACTCACAATAGCAGCGCCAGTTTTGGACAACACATCGACAGGGGATGAGGGGAGGAGCTTTAGTTTTTTTCCAAATAGAGAAGTTAGTAGACACTAAGCAAGTAAAAGACCACAGACTCTCAGCCACTGAGCTTAGGGAGCCCCTGCACTATCAATCCTCCATAACTCAGAAGTGGAGAAAAGTTCACCACTGACCAAGCACTGTCAGAAAATATTCCCTTTCCTTCCAGAAACTCCACACCTCCTCACCTTCTAAGAGTTTCTGCTGGGCTTGTTGATCTTTTACTCCCAAACAGTTCATGAGCACTTTACAAAAATCCATATTTCTGGAAAGAGCCCCACTAAACTGCAGCAACCTGCTTTGATTTTTAAAGCTCGTAAAGCTTTGAATAGCATCTCCATAAAGTATAAATATAATATTTAATAAAAATACATATAGTTATAAGTGGGGAGAGGTTACAAATGAGTGATTGTAGCAAGCACTTTAAAAAATGTTTAATAGACCTACCTTCCTAGTGTTCTCAAACTTTAGCAGGCTTAAAGTTTATCTAGGAATATGTAAAATTTGCTGATTTCTAGGGCTGCTTCCAGAGTTTCTAATTCTGTAAGCCTGAAATAGGCCTCATGATTCTTCGTTTTTAACAATGATTTTGATGAAGGTGGTCTGTGGATGCCTCTTGAGAAATCCATTAGAACAGGTGAAATCTCTAATTCCACAATAAGATCTTAGGTATCTTCCATGACCTAAATCATGCTAGTTTTGATTTGGCCCTTGGCATCCCATTCTCAGCTGTAGCAACTCCTTTTAAAAGACAAAGCACCATGGGTGTTAAGTCTTCTGGATAAGGAGAATTCAGTATGTCCTCTCATAGAGGTATTTTCCTTAGACCAGTTTACAAGAACCCATCCCCTCGACTTGTTCCTAGAACTTTGGAAAACAGATGCGGTTGCCAACAGAGCAAACGTTTCATTGGTGCCCACTGCAATAGACATGTTTCATTAGGGCTAACTGGCAGGAAACATTCTGCTCATTTGGAGGAAATCCCTAGAAAAGTGGCAAGTAGAGGTCCCACTTCCCAAAATGGAAGCCCAAAAGGCAGAAGATCTGCCTGTTCCCAGTCAGAGAGTGAGTCTTTCCTCCACCAAGATCTTAGCCAGACTTTGTTCTCCTGAATTTTTGCCACAGTCCTCTAGGCTGTGAGTTATCCCACACAGGCCCACTAAATTCTTTTTTTTAACCTAAGGTAACCAGAGTCAAATTCTAGTATTTGAAACCAAGAATCCTGGGGATGGTACACTGTCTTGACTGAGGGCTTCAGCCCTGGGCAGGTTCACTATGGTTTCAGTGAGACTGAGAAATGACAATGGAACATTCTTAGGGTAGAAGTGTTCATACCCAGCTTTATTTCCACAGCAGTAGGTTGAGCACTAGAGTCATGTCTGTATCCAGCAGTCTGTGGGTCTATAATCCTCCTTCATCTTTGCCTCCACCCAGAACACTGGGCTGAGCTCTTTCTATAGGGACTCAGTCAATAATAGCTTATTGCCTAGAGGTGTGGAAGCATTAACCTAGCAGGAGGCCAATTACATCATCAAGTAGTTTAGGGTCAGGTGAGGATCCTGGCCATAGACACCTCCAGTTTCCCCACATACACCCATACATTTATAGCAGGAAATATCTCCAAAATACATATGTATATATTTTAAAGGGGTGGGTAAAAGATAGAAAGGGGAAAAAGACAGCAGAAAAGAAGGAGAAAACTAATATTACATCCATCAATGGAAAAAAATACTTTTAAAAATGTATATTCTCGGGAGCCAAGATGGTGGCGTGAGTAGAGCAGCGGAAATCTCCTCCCAAAACCACATATATCTATGAAAATATAACAAAGACAACTCTTCCTAGAATAAAGACCAGAGGACACAGGACAACATCCAGACCACATCCACACCTGCAAGAACCCAGTGCCTCGTAAAAGGGGTAAGATACAAGCCCCAGCCCAGTGGGACCCGAGCGCCCCTCCCCCCAGCTCCCGGAGGGAGAAGAATAGGCAGAGCAGGAGGGAGACGGAGCGCAGGACTGTTGAACACCCAGCCCCTGCCATCCGGACAAGAGCGCAGACACAGTGCATGCGCAGGGCCCTGGATACTGGGGAAATAGGGCAGCAAGAACGGTGAGAGGGTACCAGAGGCCTGGCGCCGGAGGACATAAGAAAAGCAAGCGGCCATTTTTTTTTTTTTTTGCTGTTTTGTTTTGGCAAGCGCTTTTTGGAAGTCTTAAAGGGATAGGGACCCCAATACTAGGGAAACAGGGCAGCAAGACCGGTGAGCAGATGCCTGAGGCTGGCGCCGGAGAATAAAGAAAAACGAGCGGCCATTTTTTTTTTTTTTTTAATTAAAAAAAATTTTTGTGTGTGTGGTCGTTTTGTTTTGGCGGGTGCTTTTTGGAAGTCTTAAAGGGGCAGGGCAGGACACTTAATCCAGAGGTAGGGAATCAGGGGATCTCTGGGCACCCTAATCCCCTGGGCTGCAGGGAGCACGGAGGCCCCTTAGGGAGATAAATAGCCTCCCAGCCGCTCCCCCTCCAACACAACTCCACCACTTTGGAAAAGCAGCCCGAGCCAGGCCACACCCACAGCAACAGTGGAGATAAACTCCATAGCAGACGGGCAGGAAGCAGAAATCCTGTCTGCGTGCAGCTGCGCAGCACAAGCCACTAGAGGTCGCTGTTCTCCCAGGAGAGGAGGGCCACAAACCAACAAGAAGGGAAGTTCTTCCAGCCGTCACTCGTCCCAGTTCTGCAGACTATTCCTATCACCATGAAAAGGCAAAGCTACAGGCAGACAAAGATCACAGAGACAACACCAGAGAAGGAGACAGACCTAACCAGTCTTCCTGACAAACAATTCAAAATAAAAATCATAAAGATGCAGACGGAGATGCAGAGAAATATGCAAGAGAAATGGGATGAAGTCTGGAGGGAGATCACAGATGCCAGAAAGGAGATTACAGAAATGAAACAAACTCTGGAAGGATTTATAAGCAGAATGGATAGGATGCAAGAGGCCATTTATGGAATTGAAACCAGAGAACAAGAACACATAGAAGCGGACATACAGAGAGATAAAAGGATCTACAGGAATGAAACAATATTAAGAGAACTGTGTGACCAATCCAAAAGGAACAATATCCGTATTATAGGGGTACCAGAAGAAGAAGAGAGAGGAAAAGGGATGGAAAATATCTTAGAAGAAATAATTGCTGAAAACTTCCCCAAACTGGGGAAGGAAATAATCGAACAGACCACGGAAATAAAGAGAACCCCCAACAGAAAGGATCCAAGGAGGACAACACCAAGACACATAATAATTAAAATGGCAAAGATCAAGGACAAGGAAAGAGTTTTAAAGGCAGTTAGAGAGAAAAAGGTCACCTATAAAGGAAAACCCATCAGGCTAACGTCAGACTTCTCAACAGAAACCCTACAGGCCAGAAGAGAATGGCATGATATACTTAATACAATGAAACAGAAGGGCCTTGAACCAAGGATACTGTATCCAGCACGACTATCATTCAAATATGATGGTGGGATTAAACAATTCCCAGACAAACAAAAGCTGAGGGAATTTGCTTCCCACAAACCACCTCTACAGGACATCTTACAGGGACTGCTCTAGATGGGAGCACTCCTAGAAAGAGCACAGAACAAAACACCCAACATATGAAGAATGGAGGAGGAGGAATAAGAAGGGAGAGAAGAAAAGAATCTCCACACAGTGTATATAACAGCTCAATAAGCAAGCTAAGTTAGGCAGTAAGATACTAAAGAGGCTAACCTTGAACCTTTGGTAACCACGAATTTAAAGCCTGCAATGGCAATAAGTACATATCTTTCAATAGTCACCCTAAATGTTAATGGTCTGAATGCACCAATCAAAAGACACAGAGTAATAGAATGGATAAAAAACCAAGACCCATCTATATGCTGCTTACAAGAAACTCACCTCAAACCCAAAGACATGTACAGACTAAAAGTCAAGGGATGAAAAAACATATTTCAGGCAAACAACAGCGAGAAGAAAGCAGGGGTTGCAGTACTAATATCAGACAAAAAAGACTTCAAAACAAAGAAAGTAACAGGAGATAAAGAAGGACACTACATAATGATAAAGGGCTCAGTCCAACAAGAGGATATAACCATTCTAAATATATATGCACCCAACACAGGAGCACCAGCATATGTGAAACAAATACTAACAGAACTAAAGGGGGAAATAGACTGCAATGCATTCATTCTAGGAGACTTCAACACACCACTCACCCCAAAGGATAGATCCACCAGGCAGAAAATAAGTAAGGGCATGGAAGCACTGAACAACACAGTAGAGCAAATGGACCTAATAGACATCTACAGAACTCTACATCCAAAAGCAACAGGATACACATTCTTCTCAAGTGCACAAGGAACATTCCCCAGAATAGACCACATACTAGGCCACAAAAAGAGCCTCAGAAAATTCCAAAAGATTGAAATCCTACCAACCAACTTTTCAGACCACAAAGGCATAAAACTAGAAATAAACTGCACAAAGAAAGCAAAAAGGCTCACAAACACATGGAGGCTTAACAACATGCTCCTAAATAATCAATGGATCAATGACCAAATCAAAATGGAGATCCAGCAATATATGGAAACAAATGACAACAACAACACTAAGCCCCAACTTCTGTGGGACACAGCAAAAGCAGTCTTAAGAGGAAAGTATATAGCAATCCAAGCATATTTAAAAAAGGAAGAACAATTCCAAATGAATGGTCTAATGTCACAATTATCGAAATTGGAAAAAGAACAACAAATGAGGCCTAAGGTCAGCAGAAGGAGGGACATAATAAAGATCAGAGAAGAAATAAATAAAATTGAGAAGAATAAAACAATAGCAAAAATCAATGAAACCAAGAGCTGGTTCTTCGAGAAAATAAACAAAATAGATAAGCCTCTAGCCAGACATATAAGAGGAAAAGAGAGTCAACACAAACCAACAGAATCAGAAATGAGAAAGGAAAAATCACGACAGACCCCACAGAAATACAAAGAATTATTAAAGACTACTATGAAAACCTATATGCCAACAAGCTGGAAAACCTAGAAGAAATGGACAACTTCCTAGAAAAATAAAACCTTCCAAGACTGACCCAGAAAGAAACAGAAAATCGAAACAGACCAATTACCAGCAACGAAATTGAAGCGGTAATCAAAAAACTACCAAAGAACAAAACCCCCGGGCCAGAGGGATTTACCTCAGAATTTTATCAGACATACAGGGAAGACATAATACCCATTCTCCTTAAAGTTTTCCAAAAAATAGAGGAGGAGGGGATACTCCCAAACTCATTCTATGAAGCTAACATCACCCTAATACCAAAACCAGGCAAAGACCTCACCAAAAAAGAAAACTACAGACCAATATCCTTGATGAACGTAGATGCAAAAATACACAACAAAATATTAGCAAACCGAATTCAAAAATACATCAAAACGATCATACACCATGACCAAGTGGGATTCATCCCAGGGATGCAAGGATGGTACAACATTCGGAAGTCCATCAACATCATCCACCACATCAACAAAAAGAAAGACAAAAACCACATGATCATCTCCATAGATGCTGAAAAAGCATTTGACAAAGTTCAACATCCATTCATGATAAAAACTCTCAGCAAAATGGGAATAGAGGGCAAGTACCTCAACATAATAAAGACCATCTATGATAAACCCACAGCCAACATTATATTGAACAGCGAGAAGCTGAAAGCATTTCCTCTGAGATCGGGAACTAGACAGGGATGCCCACTCTCTCCACTGTTATTTAACATAGTACTGGAGGTCCTAGCCATGGCAATTAGACAAAACAAAGAAACACAAGGAATCCAGATTGGTAAAGAAGAAGTTCAAATTTTCACTATTTGCAGATGACATGATACTGTACATAAAATCCCTAAAGACTCCACCCCAAAACTAATAGAACTGATATTGGAATACAGTAAAGTTGCAGGATACAAAATCAACACACAGAAATCTGTGGCTTTCCTATACACTAACAATGAACCAACAGAAAGAGAAATCAGGAAAACAACTCCATTCACAATTGCATCAAAAAAAAATAAAATACCTAGGAATAAACCTAATCAAGGAAGTGAAAGACTTATACTCTGAAAACTACAAGTCACTCTTAAGAGAAATAAGAAGGGACACTAACAGATGGAAACTCATCCCATGCTCGTGGCTAGGAAGAATTAATATCATCAAAATGGCCATCCTGCCCAAAGGAATATACAGATTTGATGCAATCCCTATGAAACTACCAGCAACATTCTTCAATGAACTGGAACAAATAATTCAAAAATTCATATGGAAACACCAAAGACCCCGAATAGCCAAAGCAATCCTGAGAAAGAAGAATAAAGTAGGGGGGATCTCACTCCCCAACTTCAAGCTCTACTATAAAGCCATAGTAATCAAAACAATTTGGTACTGGCACAAGAACAGAGCCACAGACCAATGGAACAGACTAGAGAATCCAGACATTAACTCAGACATATATGGTCAATTAATATTTGATAAAGGAGCCATGGACATACAATGGTGAAATGACAGTGTCTTCAACAGATGGTGCTGGCAAAACTGGACAGCTACATGTAGGAGAATGAAACTGGACCATTGTCTAACCCCATATACAAAAGTAAACTCAAAATGGATCAAAGACCTGAATGTAAGTCATGAAATCATTAAACTCTTGGAAGAAAACATAGGCAAGAACCTCTTAGACATAAACATGAGTGACCTCTTCTTGAACATATCTCCCCGGGCAAGGAAAACAACAACAAAAATGAGTAAGTGGGACTATATTAAGCTGAAAAGCTTCTGTACAGCAAAAGACACCATCAATAGAACAAAAAGGAACCCTACAATATGGGAGAATATATTTGAAAATGACACATCCAATAAAGGCTTGACGTCCAGAATATATAAAGAGCTCACACGCCTCAACAAACAAAAAACAAATAACCCAATTAAAAAATGGGCAGAGGAACTGAACAGACAGTTCTCCAAAAAAGAAATACAGATGGCCAACAGACACATGAAAAGATGCTCCACATCGCTAATTATCAGAGAAATGCAAATTAAAACTACAATGAGGTATCATCTCACACCAATAAGAATGGCTGCCATTCAAAAGACAAACAACAACAAATGTTGGCGAGGCTGTGGAGAAAGGGGAACCCCCCTACACTGCTGGTGGGAATGTAAATTAGTTCAACCATTGTGGAAAGCAGTATGGAGGTACATCAAAATGCTCAAAACAGACTTACCATTTGACCCAGGAATTGCACTCCTAGGAATTTACCCTAAGAATGCAGCAATCAAGTTTGAGAAAGACAGATGCACCCCTATGTTTATCGCAGCACTATTTACAATAGCCAAGAATTGGAAGCAACCTAAGTGTCCATCAATAGATGAATGGATAAAGAAGATGGGGTACATATACACAATGGAATACTACTCAGCCATAAGAAAAGGGCAAATCCTACCATTTGCAGCAACATGGATGGAGCTGGAGGGTATTATGCTCAGTGAAACAAGCCAAGCGGAGAAAGAGAAATACCAAATGATTTCACTCATCTGTGGAATATAAGAACAAAGGAAAAACTGAAGGAACAAAACAGCAGCAGAATCACAGAACTCAAGAATAGACTAACAGGTACCAAAGGGAAAGGGACTGGGGAGGATGGGTGGGTAGGGAGGGATAAGGTGGGGGGAGAAGAAGGGGGGTATTAAGATTAGCATGCATGGGGGGGTGGGAGAAAGGGGAGGGCTGTACAACACAGAGAAGGCAAGTAGTGATTCTACAACATTTTGCTATGCTGATGGACAGTGACTGTAAAGGGGTTTATAGGGGGGACCTGGTATAGGGGAGAGCCTAGTAAACATAATATTCGTCATGTAAGTGTAGATTAATGATACCAAAAAAAAAAAAGGCAGTTCCTGTGTGGTGACCTCCAATGAGTTCTACACAAGGGTATAAAGGGCATATAAAAGTGTAGGCAAAGGGCCTGTTTGTGTTTATACAGAGGATCAAAGCCTAATTGGGCTACCTCGAAAATGAACTAAGATATGATATGAAAAAGAACTTCCAACATCAGCACTCTCGGGAAGACTCACGCCAGAAGATGATCATCAACAAACCCCAACAAAGATCCACGCACTGCTACAGCTGTAGATGCACTCATCCCACCAGTTCCTGGACTTGCCATGGGAATGAAGAAGGAGATATCTAAACTGGCCTGTGCATACAGTAAAACAACAAATTTGACTGGATCTATACTGTTGGAACTCAATCAAGAATTAGGAGAAGTGCAAATTGTAGCGCTCCAAAATCTTGCAACTACAGACTATTTACTGTTAAAAGAACATATGGGATGTGAACATTCCCCAGGAATGCGTTGTTTTAATTTGTCTGATTTCTCTCAGACTGTTCAAGCTCAGTTGGACAATATCCACCATATCATAGATAAGTTTTCACAAATGCCTAAGGTGCCTAACTGGTTTTCTTGGTTTCACTGGAGATGGCTGGTATTTACAGGTATGCTTTGGTTATGTAACTATACTCCTATTATGTTAATGTGTGTGCACAATTTAATTAGTAGTTTAAAACCTATACATGCTGAAGTTACTCTACAAGAAGATATGTCAAAGAAATAATCAATCTTCCCATGTTTTCTTCCGCCTGCTACTTCTATAGCTTTTCTTCTTCCTTCCTAATTACAACCCTTAAATAGAATTCATGACTCATATCAAATTTACCGAGTATCATAATTCTTCCAAGTGGTAAAGATACCTCAAGACAAATTCTGGGCATAGAAGCTACAGGGCATAAATATGCAAAGAAGTAAAAAGCTAACCTTTTCAAACAATAAGGCTTCTCTCTCACTTACCAACTTAACATTTCCCTGTATGGCCCCAGAAGATGACTGGTTAGCCAGAGATGGGTAAGATTCCTCAGGGAGGAACAACCTAAGACAGGCACAGTCGCAGGGGGGCCATCAGGTGAGAAATTGTGGATCAACAGAGGTGAGGCTTAGAACCTCATCCCCCCTGTTCTGAGAGAAATCTTCTGCATACATGGATGTTTTATTGCCCTTGTCTAGCTTGGATTAACACATAGTCTACAGGCACACACCTGATCATCTACATTTGCTCTCTTACAACACTAAACTATGTTTTCTACCTTTATCTTGTATCTACCTACCACTTCAGCATTTTATTAAAAATAATAATAATAAAGTGCGAAATGTGGTATCCACATATAAATCAAGTACTAAAAAAAAATACAAATTTTATTGTTCTACTTTCTTAATCTTGACTTTAAAGTCTTCCAAAAATAGATAGTGTTTACTCAGACTAGTGGAATTAAAACTATACCAATATGTTCGTAGCAAATAAAAACTTTTTCCTTAGCAAAAAAAAAAAAAAAAAAATGTGTATTGTCTTCCATTTTTATTTCTTTTGGACTCCATTTTATGGGTCTACAAGTCAAAGACCTGTAGTAGTCAGCAAATTAACAGAAATCAACATATGGAAACAGGAAGGATGCAATATGATTACCATGGTTACACAGGTAAACAGCAGCAGCTTAATAATTTAAAGTTAGAAAAAAAAAATGTATCATGTTTCAGTGATTGGACCCTAATATCTATATGCCCAGTATTATGTCAGACTTATGTCCTTGACTGCCTGTGTTCTATGTCATTTTCACTATCTCTGCACAAGCTATTGGAAAACAAAAAACACTGTTGAGTTAGTATTTTTTAATGTAACACATTAGTATAATAGTTTATTTAAAAAATTTTTGCAAGGAGAACAGGCTTAATTTATTAGCAAATTTCTAAGGAGAATTTACTAATTATTTCTTTTTAAGAAGTTTCATTTATTTATTTAGTACTTCCAGAGTTTAAAAGCACAATTATTGCACTTAAGACTTTTTATTTTTAGTGTTTTAGCATAAACCCAACAAAGCAGGTCCCCAGCACAGAGGGTTCCTCCCTGGAGTCACTCTGCCATATTATCTGGACTCAACTTAAGTATCCTTCCCTGGAAGGGGCGCAAAATCTCACATTGTAGGACAAACATCCTTGAGCCAGTACAAAGAGCTATAGTCATGTTTCAGGATGTGGTTTCAGCCAAAGGTGATATGATCACAAGGCTGGGCTGAGAGAGGAAATGACAATCGGGAGTTGTCTTGAGTGTGTTCCCACTACCTGCAGTCTTCCTGTTCTTTTCCCACTCCAACTCCTCAAGAATCTTAGTTACCATTGATATAAATAATATGTAATAAGAGCCGGAAGCAAAAGCTTTAGAACAGTTGAGCGCTTTGAACACAAATACACTAATAGTAGTAAACTAACAAATGAGTCACTAAATTGAGGGCAGATTCTATTGCATCATAGAACCAGTACTTATTGAGAACCTGTATTAGCTAAGATTGTTCGAAAACAACACATGATATTCAGAATTAAAACTCTCTCAAAAAATCATTCTCCACCTAAGAATCCTTAATTCTCCCATTTTCATACCTGGAAGACAAATACACTCTGGGGCTTTGTTCCAGCTCACTTATCCATCATTAGAAAATTCAACATACAGGTGCCGCACTACATAGAGAGGACTGTGTTAGCCAGAATCCCTCATTTGTTGATTCATACATTCAAGTGGCAGCTATGAATTGAGTGCCTGCTTTCAAGGAACTCATATTCAGAAACAGCCCATATAATTTGAGTAACAACCATGCATTAGGTATTGGACTGAATGCTTTAAGTTATGCAGGCACCTATCATGTGCTAGGTAGTAAGCTAGTTACTTTAACATGTTATCTCATTTGATATTCATAACAACCTCTGGGCTAGGCAGCAGCATTTTTATTTTACAGAATTTTCTGTCTAACGTTTGTGCCTTAATTTCCCTGCTCTGTGTAAAAGAATATCTGATCAGGAAGAAACAAAACCACTTACAGTTTGATCAAGAAGAAATGAAACCACACAGTTGGAATCAGCCCTGCCTGTGGGCTGACAGACTTGTACACACGACATCAAGCAAACATAAGCCCCAGAGAGACATGGCACTGGGCATCAAAGAGCCTCAGTTCCTGGGAGCATTGTACCCAAAGGCTACTGCCTAAAGCTTTACACCAGAGGCACATAAACAGATGAATGTGACATAGTCCAGAGATGGCAGTCACATAATTTCAAGATTTTTCTAAGTGACTTGTGACATGTCCGAGACTGAGACTAGGTGGATCCCAGCACTTAAGCCAAAAAGAAACCATTCCTAACTAAATAAGAAATACCTTTTTCTCAGCTCAACTATTTTGAAATATCTAACTTGGTGAGGTCATTGTGAGGTCATTTTTAATTTAATTTTTTATTAATTTGTGGAAAGAGGCCACATACACACATGTGTAGGTAAGAGCATAGGCTCTGGAATTAGACTACCTGGATGACACTGGCTCCATTACTTACCAGCTATGGAAACACAAGCATCTTGCTTTAATGTGTTTCAGTTTCCTCATCCATAAAATGGGCATAAAGTGCTTAGAACAAAATCTGGAATATACTAAGTGCTAAATAAATGCTTGCTTTTTTTTAAAGTTCAAATAGTATGAAAGAATACACAGTTAAACCCATCCACATCCTCCAGTTTCCCAGTTGTCCTTCCTAGGGATAACCCTTAGTATCAATTTACACATTCTATGTATACACAGATATTCTATATATATACAAACACAGACACATACATATACATATATTTATGTATACACATTTATATATTATGTATTCATCTTTTATTACAAATATAAGCACATCCTACACACATCTTGTTCTTTAAAATACTTTGGAGATATTTTTATATTGACACATATAGATTGCCACATCCTTCTATGAATGATACATAATATTCCATTTTATGATATACCATAATTTTTTTAACCAAGTCCCTACTGGGAGACACATTCAGGTTGTTTCCAATATCTTGCTACTTCAAAAAAATGTTGCAGTGAATTTCTTTGTGCATACATGTGAGAGTTTATCTGTAGAAAAATCCCGGAAGAGTGAATTTGGGGTTAAAGATTGTTTCTTTTAAATTATTACAGGTATTTCCAACAACTTCCCAAAAAAATTGAATGAGTTTATATTCCCACCAGCAAAACACTGAAAGTCTTTGTTTTTCCCTATCTTTGTCAGTATGTACTTTTCATTGCCAAACTAGTAGGAGAATAATGACATATTGTAATGTGAATTTGCATTTATCCTTTGAGTGAACTAGATATATTTCAATGTTTAAATATTTTAATTTCCTTTTCAAAAGTGGTTTTAGGTCATCTGCTTCAAACTTGGTATTAATATTTGAATTCTGTTTCTGAAAGCTTATGAGGGCTCTCTTGTAGATTATTCTTCAGTAGTTGAAATTGGCAATTTATGCCTCCTTGAAATTCAATGCTGCTGAACATAAAAATCATGACATTTATCAAGAAAAAACATTTTTTTTACTACTATGGTGAGGAGTTGGAGTTGAAGAAGAAGTCCACATCAATGTCATACTACCTAAAATGAGACTTGACAAGATTTTGACTGGATACTATATGACCATAAATAAAAGTTCTGCACCCCACATCATGGTCCAAAACAGTAAGGATTTAAGAATTGCCAGAATTAATGTTGAAATCTCTTTGAACAATGCTGAGTTCTCAAATACCTTAGATAATTAGTGGACAGACAGCAAAAGAACATCCCTAATTTTTCTTCTATAGATCTTCTCAAGCTGATGGAGACAGCACCCTTGTGCCCAAGGAAATGTCTTTCATTCTCCTTATTCCGTGAAAAGAATTCTACTGTCCAAATACAGTTTTCAATAGAGGGTTTTCCAAAAACAGGAAGTAAAAGAACATGAAGCAAAAATCACTTTATAAATGTAAGAAGAAAAAAATGTATCTTATTTCATCAATCTGAAACAGTGTCTTCTAATATCAAAAGTAAGTCCCTTATTTTTATTTTTCCATCAGCTAACAAAAATAAAAACATAAAGTACATATTCATAAGCGCTACTTAGAGTATTATAGGTATAGTTGCTTCAGAAAACATATTGCTTACCTACGGGTTATGTAACACTTACTTCCAAAAATGAGACTAGAAATAAACATGACTAAAATATTATACACATACATATTCACAGTACATGTACGTACATAAATATCAGAAAGTCTATATCCTCCAAAATGGTTGAATTGACAGGCTTTAGTAGTTTTAATTCTTCACTGGGAATTTTATTCACAGTTGATATTGTGCAATTTTTAAATATTCCCAACAGTGGCTAGTATTCATCCTTTGTAAGTGGACAAGGGATAGTTTCTTAAGCTGGCCATCTTCTTTCTCTCCACTCCTCACACTGGCCTAGCCTTCCATATAATCCCTGGTCATGTCATCCTATATAGAAACATACATGTGAATCTGTCCACATATGAGTGTTACTGTTTATTTTACAAAGGGGATCTTGCAATTTCTATATCTTGCTCTTCTAACTCAAGAACACCTGTGGAAATCACTAACAGTCCATAGATGTAACACTAATTCTTTATTTCTAACGAGACTTTCGCCACTACAAATACACGGCCTTAATTCTTACTGATGCCTTTCTTTCTATGGGACAGAGTCCAAGGACTGGAATTGCTGGGCCAAAAAACTACACATATTTTTAAAATGTGTAAAATATTTTAATAGATGTTAGCAGATGGATTTCCCAAGGCCTGTAACACCTCATATACCTACCAGCCATGAAAGTAATCCTTTCCCTAAACACCATCAGTAAGTTAGCATAGTTCTTTTCCACTTTTGTCAATCTGGTGTAAAAATGACAATTTATCTTTACTTTCATTCGAATTTCCTTACTAATAATGAATTTGAGAATCATTTTATAAATTTGTTGGCTATTTGGATTCACTTACCCATTTTCAGTTGGGTTGCTTTTCTTTCTCTCAAATGTTTAGCTATTTGGGCAAATTACAAATATTTTGTTCTATTGTTTTATTTATGGCATCTTTTGTCATATCAAGGTTCTTAGTTTTTGTAAACTTAAATATGTCTTTGTTTTATAGCTTCTGGAAAAGATGTTCCTGAGTCCATACATTTCAAACATTTAGTCTTTAGATCTTCTGGTAAGAATTTTGTAATGTAACCTTTACAGCATCTGGAATTTATATTTAAATATAGAAAAAGATAGGGATCCCCTTTTCTTCCAGATGGATAAGCAATTGGTCAACATCATATATTAAATAATTTATCTGTTTCCCACTAAAATGAAGTATGACTTCAGAAATATATTAAACTATCATCTATACTGGGCTCAATTTCTTTTTTCTCCATTCTATTACTTTACCAGTACCAAATGATTGAGATACAGTAGATTTACTATGCATACTAATATCCAGTAAGATAAGATGTCTCACTATTCTTCTTTTGCATATTAACTATTCTGGGACATTTATTCTTCTGTATGGACTTTAACCTTCTTCAACCAGTCATCCTTTCAAAAGGTGCCATTTCTAATTAAGCATTATGTTTACACATCCATTTGATGTATGTATTTTTAATGTCTGTGTTATTAAGTATTCGTAACAGGTATGCCTTTCCATTTGTTCAAATCTTACTTATATCTTTCAGTAATATTTTATAACTTTATTTATAGAAATGATAAACATTTTATTTATATTATAAATTTGATTCATAAAACTATATAAAAAGCTCTTATTCAACTAATGCATAAATATTTTATATTTTTTCAATGATTGTAAGTCAAAAATATCCCCCATTTCTAAGTATTTTGTTAAAGTAGGTAAAAACTACTGCTTTTTAAAAATGTTATCTTCTGAGGGGCGGAAGATGGCGGCGTGAGTAGAGCAGCGGAAATCTCCTCCCAAAACAACATATATCTATGAAAATATAACAAAGACAACCCTTCCTAGAATAAAGACCAGAGGACACAGGACAATATCCAGACCACATCCACACCTGAGAGAACCCAGCGCCTCGCGAAGGGGGTAAGATACAAGCCCCGGCCCCGCGGGAGCCGAGCGCCCCTCCCCCCAGCTCCCGGCGGGAGAAGAGCAGGCAGAGCGGGAGGGAGACGGAGCCCAGGGCTGCCGAACACCCAGCCCCAGCCATCCGGGCCAGAGTGCAGGGCCCTCGATACTGGGAAAACAGGGCAGCAAGAACAGTGAGCAGGCACTGGAGGCTGGGCGACAGAGGACATAAGAAAAGCGCGCGACCATTTTTTTTTTTTTTGCTTTTTTGCTGCTTTGTTTTGGCGAGCGCTTTTTGGAAGTCTTAAAGGGACAGGGACACCAATATTAGGGAAACAGGGCAGAAAGACCGGTGAGCAGAGGCCTGAGGCTGGCACCGGAGAATAAAGAAAAACGAATGACCACCTTTTTTTTTTAATTAAAAAAAATTTTTTTTCTTGTTTTTTTTTGTGGTCGTTGTTTTGTTTTGGCGGGTGCTTTTTGGAAGTCTTAAAGGGGCAGGGCGGGCCACTTAATCCAGAGGTAGGGAATCCGGGATCTCTGGGCACCCTAACCCCTGGGCTGCAGGGAGCAGGGAGGCCCCTTACGGAGATAAATAGCCTCCCAGCAGCTCCTGCTCCAACGCGACTCCACCATTTTGGAGTAGCTGCCCGAGCCAGGCCACGCCCACAGCAACAGCGGAGATTAACTCCATAGCAGCTGGGCAGGAAGCAGAAACCCTGTCTGCGCGCAGCTGCGCAGCACAAGCCACTAGAGGCCGCTGTTCTCCCAGGAGAGGAGGGCCACAAACCAACAAGAAAGGAAGTCCTTCCAGCCGTCACTCGTCCCAGTTCTGCAGACTATTCCTATCACCATGAAAAGGCAAAGCTACAGGCAGACAAAGATCACAGAGACAACACCAGAGAAGGAGACAGACCTAACCAGTCTTCCTGACAAAGAATTCAAAATAAGAATCATAAACATGCTGACAGAGATGCAGAGAAACACGCAAGAAAAATGGGATGAAGTCCGGAAAGAGATCACAGATGCCAGAAAGGAGATCGCAGAAATGAAACAAACTCTGGAAGGGTTTATAAGCAGAATGGATAGAATGCAAGAGGCCATTGATGGAATTGAAATCAGAGAACAGGAACGCATAGAAGCTGACATAGAGAGAGACAAAAGGATCTCCAGGAATGAAACAATATTAAGAGAACTGTGTGACCAATCTAAAAGGAGCAATATCCGTATTATAGGGGTCCCAGAAGAAGAAGAGAGAGGCAAAGAGATGGAAAGTATCTTAGAAGAAATAATTGCTGAAAACTTCCCCACACTGGGGGAGGAAGTAATCAAACAGACCACGGAAATACACAGAACCCCCAACAGAAAGGATCCAAGAAGGGCAACACCAAGACACATAATAATTAAAATGGCAAAGATCAAGGACAAGGAAAGAGTGTTAAAGGCAGCTAGAGAGAAAAAGGTCACCTATAAAGGGAAACCCATCAGGCTAACGTCAGATTTCTCAACAGAAACCCTACAGGCCAGAAGAGAATGGCATGATATATTTAATACAATGAAACAGAAGGGCCTTGAACCAAGGATACTGTATCCAGCACGACTATCATTCAAATATGACAGTGGGAATAAACAATTCCCAGACAAACAAAAGCTGAGGGAATTTGCTTTCCACAAACCACCTCTACAGGACATCTTACAGGGACTGCTCTAGATGGGAGCACTCCTAGAAAGAGCACAGCACAAAACACCCAACATATGAAGAATCGAGGAGGAGGAACAAGAAGGGAGAGAAGAAAAGAATCTCCAGACAGTGTATATAACAGCTCAATAAGCGAGCTAAGTTAGGCAGTAAGATACTAAAGAGGCTAACCTTGAACCTTTGGTAACCACGAATTTAAAGCCTGCAATGGCAATAAGTACATATCTTTCAATAGTCACCCTAAATGTTAATGGGTTGAATGCACCAATCAAAAGACACAGAGTAACAGAATGGATAAAAAAGCAAGACCCATCTATATGCTGCTTACAAGAAACTCACCTCAAACCCAAAGACATGTACAGACTAAAAGTCAAGGGATGGAAAAACATATTTCAAGCAAACAACAGTGAGAAGAAAGCAGGGGTTGCAGTACTAATATCAGACAAAATAGACTTCAAAACAAAGAAAGTAACAAGAGATAAAGAAGGACACTACATAATGATAAAGGGCTCAGTCAAACAAGAGGATATAACCATTCTAAATATATATGCACCCAACACAGGAGCACCAGCATATGTGAAACAAATACTAACAGAACTAAAGGGGGATATAGACTGCAATGCATTCATTCTAGGAGACTTCAACACACCACTCACCCCAAAGGATAGATCCACTGAGCAGAAAATAAGTAAGGACACGGAAGCACTGAACAACACAGTAGAGCAGATGGACCTAATAGACATCTATAGAACTCTACATCCAAAAGCAGCGGGATATACATTCTTCTCAAGTCCACATGGAACATTCTCCAGAATAGACCACATACTAGGCCACAAAAAGAGCCTCAGAAAATTCCAAAAGATTGAAATCCTACCAACCAACTTTTCAGACCACAAAGGCATAAAACTAGAAATAAACTGTACAAAGAAAGCAAAGAGGCTCACAAACACATGGAGGCTTAACAACACGCTCCTAAATAATCAATGGATCAATGACCAAATCAAAATGGAGATCCAGCAATATATGGAAACAAATGACAACAACAACACTAAGCCCCAACTTCTGTGGGACACAGCAAAAGCAGTCTTAAGAGGAAAGTATATAGCAATCCAAGCATATTTAAAAAAGGAAGAGCAATCCCAAATGAATGGTCTAATGTCACAATTATCGAAATTGGAAAAAGAAGAACAGATGAGGCCTAAGGTCAGCAGAAGGAGGGACATAATAAAGATCAGAGAAGAAATAAATAAAATTGAGAAGAATAAAACAATAGCAAAAATCAATGAAACCAAGAGCTGGTTCTTCGAGAAAATAAACAAAATAGATAAGCCTCTAGCCAGACTTATTAAGAAGAAAAGAGAGTCAACACAAATCAACAGTATCAGAAACGAGAAAGGAAAAATCACGACGGACCCCACGGAAATGCAAAGAATTATTGGAGAATACTATGAAAACCTATATGCTAACAAGCTGGGAAACCTAGGAGAAATGGACAACTTCCTAGAAAAATATAACCTTCCAAGATTGACCCAGGAAGAAACAGAAAATCTAAACAGACCAATTACCAGCAACGAAATTGAAGAGGTAATCAAAAAACTACCAAAGAACAAAACCCCCGGGCCAGATGGATTTACCTCGGAATTTTATCAGACATACAGGGAAGACATAATACCCATTCTCCTTAAAGTTTTCCAAAAAATAGAGGAGGAGGGGATACTCCCAAACTCATTCTATGAAGCTAACATCACCCTAATACCAAAACCAGGCAAAGACCCCACCAAAACAGAAAACTACAGACCAATAACCCTGATGAACGTAGATGCAAAAATACTCAACAAAATATTAGCAAACCGAATTCAAAAATACATCAAAAGGATCATACACCATGACCAAGTGGGATTCATTTCAGGGATGCAAGGATGGTACAACATTCGAAAGTCCATCAACATCATCCACCACATCAACAAAAAGAAAGACAAAAACCACATGATCATCTCCATAGATGCTGAAAAAGCATTTGACAAAGTTCAACATCCATTCATGTTAAAAACTCTCAGCAAAATGGGAATAGAGGGCAAGTACCTCAACATAATAAAGGCCATCTATGATAAACCCACAGCCAACATTATATTGAACAGCGAGAAGCTGAAAGCATTTCCTCTGAGATCGGGAACTAGACAGGGATGCCCACTCTCTCCACTGTTATTTAACATAGTACTGGAGGTCCTAGCCACGGCAATCAGACAAAATAAAGAAATACAAGGAATCCAGATTGGTAAAGAAGAAGTTAAACTGTCACTATTTGCAGATGACATGATACTGTACATAAAAAACCCTAAAGACTCCACCCCAAAACTACTAGAACTGTTATCGGAATACAGCAAAGTTGCAGGATACAAAATCAACACACAGAAATCTGTGGCTTTCCTATACACTAACAATGAACCAACAGAAAGAGAAATCAGGAAAACAACTCCATTCACAATTGCATCAAAAAAAATAAAATACCTAGGAATAAACCTAACCAAAGAAGTGAAAGACTTATACTCTGAAAACTACAAGTCACTCTTAAGAGAAATTAAAGGAGACACTAACAGATGGAAACTCATCCCATGCTCGTGGCTAGGAAGAATTAATATCGTTAAAATGGCCATCCTGCCCAAAGCAATATACAGATTTGATGCAATCCCTATGAAACTACCAGCAACATTCTTCAATGAACTGGAACAAATAATTCAAAAATTCATATGGAAACACCAAAGACCCCGAATAGCCAAAGCAATCCTGAGAAAGAAGAATAAAGTAGGGGGGATCTCACTCCCCAACTTCAAGCTCTACTATAAAGCCATAGTAATCAAGACAATTTGGTACTGGCACAAGAGCAGAGCCACAGACCAATGGAACAGACTAGAGAATCCAGACATTAACCCAGACATATATGGTCAATTAATATTTGATAAAGGAGCCATGGACATACAATGGCCAAATGACAGTCTCTTCAACAGGTGGTGCTGGCAAAACTGGACAGCTACATGTAGGAGAATGAAACTGGACCATTGTCTAACCCCATATACAAAAGTAAACTCAAAATGGATCAAAGACCTGAATGTAAGCCATGAAACCATTAAACTCTTGGAAGAAAACATAGGCGAAAACCTCTTAGACATAAACATGAGTGACCTCTTCTTGAACATATCTCCCCGGGCAAGGAAAACAACAGCAAAAATGAGTAAGTGGGACTATATTAAGCTGAAAAGCTTCTGTACAGCAAAAGACACCATCAATAGAACAAGAAGGATCCCTACAGTATGGGAGAATATATTTGAAAATGACACATCCGATAAAGGCTTGACGTCCAGAATATATAAGGAGCTCTCACGCCTCAACAAACAAAAAACAAATAACCCAATTAAAAAATGGGCAGAGGAATTGAACAGACAGTTCTCCAAAAAAGAAATACAGATGGCCAACAGACACATGAAAAGATGCTCCACATCGCTAATTATCAGAGAAATGCAAATTAAAACTACAATGAGGTATCACCTCACACCAGTAAGGATGGCTGCCATCCAAAAGACAAACAACAACAAATGTTGGCGAGGCTGTGGAGAAAGGGGAACCCTCCTACACTGCTGGTGGGAATGTAAGTTAGTTCAACCATTGTGGAAAGCAGTATGGAGGTACATCAAAATGCTCAAAACAGACTTACCATTTGACCCAGGATTTCCACTCCTAGGAATTTACCCTAAGAATGCAGCAATCAAGTTTGAGAAAGACAGATGCACCCCTATGTTTATTGCAGCACTATTTACAATAGCCAAGAATTGGAAGCAACCTAAATGTCCATCAATAGATGAATGGATAAAGAAGATGTGCTACATATACACAATGGAATACTACTCAGCTATAAGAAAAGGGCAAATCCAATCATTTGCAGCAACATGGATGGAGCTGGAGGGTATTATGCTCAGTGAAACAAGCCAAGCAGAGAAAGAGAAATACCAAATGATTTCACTTATCTGTGGAATATAAGAACAAAGGAAAAACTGAAGGAACAAAACAGCACCAGAATCACAGAACCCAAGAATGGACTAACAGGTACCAAAGGGAAAGGGACTGGGGAGGATGGGTGGGTAGGGAGGGATAAGGGGGGGAGAAGTAGGGGGGTATTAAGATTAACATGCATGGGGGGGTAGAAGAAAAGGGAGGGCTGTACAACACAGAGAAGGCAAGTAGTGATTCTACAACATTTTGCTATGCTGATGGACAGTGACTGTAAAGGGGTTTATAGGGGAGACCTGGTATAGGGGAGAGCCTAGTAAACATAATATTCGTCATGTAAGTGTAGATTAGTGATAGCAAAAAAAAAAAAAAAAAAAAAAAGGGCAGTTCCTGTGTGGTAACCTCCAACGAGTTCTACACAAGGGTATAAAGGGCATATAAAAATGTAGGCAAAGGGTCTGTTTGTGTTTATACAGAGGATCAAAGCCTAATTGGGCTACCCCGAAAATGAACTAAGATACGATATGAAAAAGAACTTCCAACATCTGCACCCTCTGGAAGACTCATGCCAGAAGATGATCATCAAAAAACCCCAACAAAGATCCACGCACTGCTACAGCTGTAGATGCACTCATCCCACCAGTTCCTGGACCTGCCATGGGAATGAGGAAGGAGATATCGAAGCTGGCCTGTGCATACAGTAAAACAACAAAATTGGACTGGATCTATACTGTTGGAACTCAACCAAGAATTTGGAGAAGTGCAAATTGTAGCGCTCCAAAGTCTTACAACTACAAACTATTTATTGTTAAAAGAACATATGGCATGTGAACAGTCCCCAGGAATGGGTTGTTTTAATTTGTCTGATTTCTCTCAGACTGTTCAAGTTCATTTGGACAATATCCACCATATCATAGATAAGTTTTCACAAATGCCTAAGGTGCCTAACTGGTTTTCTTGGTTTCACTGCAGATGGCTGGTAATTACAGATATGCTTTGGTTATGTAACTATACTCCTATTATGTTAATGTGTGTGTGCAATTTAAGTAGTAGCTTAAAACCTATACATGCTGAAGTTACTCTACAAGAAAATATATCAAAGAAATAATCAATCTTCCCATGTTTTCTTCCGCCTGCTACTTCTATAGCTTTTCTTCTTCCTTCCTAATTACAACCCTTAAATAGAATTCGTGCCTCATATCAAATTTACTGAGTATCATAATTCTTCCAAGTGGTAAAGATACCTCAAGACAAATGCTGGGCATAGAAGCCACAGGGCATAAATATGCAAAGAAGTAAAAAGCTAACTTTTTCAAACAATAAGGCTTCTCTCTCACTTACCAACTTCACATTTCCCTGTATGGCCCCGGAAGATGACTGGTTAGCCAGAGACGGGTAAGATTCCTCAAGGGAGGAACAACCTAAGACAGGCACAGTCGCAGGGGGGCCATCAGGTGAGAAATTGGGGATCAACAGAGGTGAGGCTTAGAACCTCACCCCCCCATTCTGAGAGAAATCTTCTGCATACGTGGATGTTTTATTGCCCTGGTCTAGCTTGGATTAACACATAGTCTACAGGCACACACCTGATCATCTACATGTGCTCTCTTACAACACTAAACTATGTTTTCTACCTTTATCTTGTATCTACCTACCACTTCAGCATTTTATTAAAAATAATAATAATAAAGAGAGAAATGTGGTATCCACATATAAATCAAGTATAAAAACCAAATGAGTATTCATATTTGAACTGACTGTTTATAGTTCATAATGCATGAGCAAAACCGAAAGTTTCTGTGATGACTGCCCTTGTACTGTTCACTATGTAACTTATTCATTATGTAAGAATTTGTTCTACATGTAAAAACTTGTTTGTTATGCCTCAGAAGATTGGAGACTGACAAAAATTAGGCTTGGGGTGGAATAATGATTGTGCATTGAGCATTGACTCCCCTATACAGAATTTTATTGTCGTTAACAAGCATTTGATCAATAAATATGAGAGATGCCCTCACAAAAAAAAAAAAAAAAAAAAAAAAAAAAGGACAGACTTCCAATGGTAAAATAAATTAGTAACCGGGATGTAATGTATAGCATAAGGAATATAGTCAAGATATTGTAACAGCCTGGTAGGGTGATAGCTGGAACCTAGAATTATGTATATAAATGTTCTACCACTGTGTTGTACACTTGAAACTCATGTAATGTAATACTGTGTGTCAACTACCCTTCAATAAAAAATAATTATTAAAAAAAAAAAAAAAAATGTTATCTTCTATCCATGCCCCTACCAAATTCTCCTTTTTGAATCTAGTGATATTTATTAGGCCGTCTTGAATTTTCTAAGTATACAATAATATTTTCAGCAAAAAGAGATAATCTTACCTCTTTAGTCAAAGTTTATATCAGTTATTTTATTTTTTTACCTTCCACATCCACTAACACTCCCAAGATAATGTTACTTGATAATGGGGGAAATCTAGTAACCACAATGTTGCTCATGTAATTGTATATTCATGATACCAAAATAAAAAATAAAAAAAGATAATGTTAAATATAATGGTGATAGTGATTATCTTATCTAGTAACTAATTTAATTAAAATAGTTTATGTGTTTTAAAATTTAAAATATTTGCTGAATGGTTTTATATCTTACTTTGTTATATCCTTTTTTACTTAGTAATTTTAATGATTCCTATCAAATGCCTTTTAAGTATCTATTGATGTAATTACACTTTTTTCTCCATGTGTTGATACATAACAGATTATGTTGATAGATGTCCTAATAGTCAACAACTTCTGAAACTTTGGGAGGTGAACTGGCTCTGTAAAATGCATTGCAGATAGTATTTGGCAAAACTTATCAAGAATTATCCTCTACATTCCTTAGTGAGAGTGATCTGTGGTTTTAATTGTTGGCCATCTTCAGCAGGTTTTGTTTTAAAGTTATTTTGGCTTGATAAAATGTATTTGGAAGATTGACTACAGCAGTTCAAATAATAATGCAGTTACCCATTCTTTAAAGATCAGCTACATCTCCATAGTAAAAACATCTGATCATGGTGCCTTCCTCAATGTTAAAGCTATAATCACCTTTCCTATAATACCTCTAAGATTTAATCTACTCTGAGGTCAATTTTGTTAACTTTTATTTTATTAAGAAGTCATTTATTTTTTTCTTGGTTGTCTAATTTGCTCCCCAGAGTTGCATGCATTTTATATTACAATTGTTTTAAACAGTTTTGATATTTTTTAATTTTTAAATTTAAATAGTTATTCTACCTTAGAAGGATGTAAGGTTTAATATACAACTATTAGATAAGGTTGATTGCATCATTCTTTTCTGTATGAACTTTTTTTGTTGTTGTTTTTATCTAGGCTTGTCCAATTCTGTCTTCCACAATAATTTAACCTTTTTCAAATTTTGCCTCCCTTCCTAAAGTATTTTGCTTTGTATAGTTAGCTGCTATGCCATTTCATGTAAACAGATTTATAAATGTAATATACTCCTCACAAACTGTTCATTTTATTATGACATGATGCACCACTTAAGCACATTTAACTTTAAATTTGAACTTGTCTGTTATTAATGTTGCCATTGGTTACATAAAACAAATTGCACTCATGTCAGAAAATAGATGTTCTGGATCTTATAAAGAATGACCAAAGAATGCTCCCCTTTTGGGAAAGGGATTCTATGAGCTACTCTCCATGTAAGTCTTTACACTGTTTAAGTAGCACACGTTTTTGTCATAAAGCCATATATGCTCTAATAACAGTGTGCTTGAGTGGTCAGATGTTCATTAAAACACTATCCAGATTGTGACAGGTATTGTGGTTGGGTTTGCCTTCTAGACCACAACAGACTCTTGTTTCATAGGTCATGCTGACCAAATCAATCTGTAATCCCACTATTGAGACCTCCTACCCCATTCTTTTCTTTATGTGATTGGACCACAAAACAGCCACAAAGTTCCACCGCACTCTCCTTCTTTCTTTTCATTTGAATCTGCCCCATATGTCTTTGTTCAATCTTTAATTCTAACCACTAACACTGACTAAATGAGGTTTTAGTGTCTTGTATTTAGCATATAGCTACATTTTTTGTGTGCCCAGTCTACATTCTCTCAACTCTGTCCCTGACTACTGCTTTCCCCCACCGTGATGCTCTACTTCACCTTTATCTCTTCCTCACCCCCCAAAAAATGAGCCCCACAGAATATCTTCATTCCCCTACCCCTTTCCTCCTGCACCCCCTCCCCCCAGTGAGAACCGTGAAGGGCTACTTCCCACTGCTCTCCACAATCACCAACTCCTACGTTTTTCTGAGTTAATGTATATTAGAAATTTCAAACTGAAAAGCCTCTGCACAGCAAAGGACACAATCCACAAAGTCAAAAGGCAACCTACAGAATGAAAGGAAATATTTGATAACCATAGACAGCAGTACCCCCTTACCCACGTTTCAGTTACCCGTTGTCAACTACCTCACTTCATCTCATCACATGGGTTTTTATCATCTCAAATCATCCAAGTGTGAGCACAGTACAATAAGATATACAGAAAGTCACATTCACATAACTTTTATTACAGTATATTGTTATAATTGGTCTATTTTATTACTAGTTATTGTTAATCTCTCACTTTGCCAGAGGTGTGCATGTATAGGAAAAAATGCAGAATATATAGAGTTCAGTACTATTCACAGTCTCAGGCATTCAGTGGGGTTGTTGGAATGTATCCCCTGTGGATAAGGGAGCACTACTGTATCTGATAAAGGATTGATATCCAAAATATATAAATAACTCAAATGACACAATAGAAATAAATAAATAAATAAATAAATAACCCAATTTAAAAATGAACAAAGCACCAAAATAGACATTTCTTCAAAGACATTTCATTCAAATAATCAACTAATATATGAAAATATACTTGGCATCATTCCTCATCAGAGAAATGTAAATGAAAACTATAATGAAATATCAGATCACACTTGTTAAGATGGCTAGCATCAAAAAACAAAAGATAACAAGTATTCGTGAGGATGTGGAGAAAAGGGAATCTTTATATGCTATTGGTGGGAATGTAAATTGATGCAGCCACTATGGAAAATAGTATGAAGTTTCATCAAAAAATTAAAAATAGGCTTACCATATGATCCAGCAATCTCATGTCTGGGCATATGTCCAAAGGAATTGAAATCAGGATCTCAAAGAGATATCTGCATTTCCAAGTTCACTGCAGCATCACTCACACTAGCCAAGACATGGAAGCAACCTATGTGAATGAAAAAAATGTAGCACATACATACAATGGAATGTTACTCAGCCTTTAAAAAGGAGAAAATCCTGTCATATACAACACTATGGATGAGCCTGGAGGACATTATGCTAAGTGAAATAAGCCAGACAGAGAAGAACAAATACTATATGATCCCACTGTATGCAGAATCAAAGACAGTAAAACTCAGAAGCAGAGAGTAGAAAGATGGTTACTAGGGTCTCAACAGAAGAGAAATCAAGAAGGTGCTGTCAAAGTGTACATAGTTTCAGTCAGTAAGATGAATAGTTCAAGAGATACCCTGCACACCACAGTGCCTACAGTTACCAATACTGTATGTACACTTGAAAATTTCCTCAAAGGTTAAATCTGTGTTAAGTGTTCTTACCACAAAAATAAAAACAAATCAGTAAGTGAGGAGGAAGCTTTTAGAAGTGATGGATATGTTTATGGTATTGATTGTGGTGATGGTTTCACAGGTATATATCTCCAAACTCATCAAGTTGTATACATTAAATATGTATACTAAAAAAAGTGGTTTAAAAACAAGAAAAGAAATTTCCTTAAAGCATATTCTTTCTGTTTCAAAGACTGCAAAGTACTTATGGATAACATTTTGAGGGATTATATACTTATTCAGAAAACTGTATAGATAGGCAGGGATAGAGAGAGGAATTGGGGGTTTCTATTTGTGCTCTGGGATCCTCATCCAGGCAACTGATTCAGGCATCAACAACAACCATTCTCACCTGCAGTTCATCTTCTGAGAAGTTTAATTCAGAAATCATGTTGTCACATTCAAAGGTGCCTTTTATCTGCTGCACTAAAGTGCAGTTCATTTTTTTTTCTTAGAAATAGTTTTATTCTGAGAAATAGAATTGCTGGGTAGAAAGCTATCTGTGCTTATAGTTTGTTTTTTTGAGGTACAATTGGCATATAGATAACATCTCATTAGTTTCAAGAGTACAGGGTAATGATTTGATATTCTTTTTTTTTTTTGAGAGGGCATCTCTCGTATTTATTGATCAAATGGTTGTTAACAACAATAAAATTCTGTATAGGGGACTCAATGCACAATCATTATTCAACCCCAAGCCAAATTCTCAACAGTCTCCAATCTTCTGAAGCATAACGAACAAGTTCTTACATGGAGAACAAATTCTTACATAGTGAATAAGTTCTTACATGGTGAACAGTGCAAGGGCAGTCATATCACTGAAACTTCGGTTTTGATCCCGCATCATGAACTATGAACAATCAAGTCAGATATGATTATCCATTTGATTTTTATACTTGATTTATATGTGAATCTTACTAAAATGCTGAAGTGGTAGGTAGATGCAAGATAAAGGTAGAAAACATAATTTAGTGCTGTAAGAGGGCAAATGTAGATGATCAGGTCTGTGCCTATAGACTAAGTATTAATCCAACCTAGATACAAGGGCAACAAAACATCCACGGATGCAGAAGATTTCTCTCAAAACAGGGGGGGTGAGGTTCTAAGCCTCACCTCTGTTGATCCACAATTTCTCACCTGATGGCCCCCCTGCGACTGTGCCTGTCTTAGGTTGTTCCTCCCTTGAGGAATCTTACCCGTCTCTGGCTAACCAGTCATCTTCCGGGGCCGTACATGGAAATGTAAAGTTGGTAAGTAAGAGAGAAGAAATATTCTTTGAAAAGGTTAGCTTTTTACTTCTTTGCAGATTCACGCCCTGTGGCTTCTATGCCCAGCATTTGTCTTGAGGTATCTTTACCACTTGGAAGAATTATGATACTCGGTAATTTTCGATATGAGGCACGAATTCTACTAAACGGTTGCAATTAGGAAGGAAGAAGAAAAGCTATAGAAGTAGCAGACAGAAGAAAACATGGGTAGATTGATTATTTCTTTGACATATCTTCTTGTAGAGTAACATAAGCATGTATAGGTTTTAACAAACTACTAATTAAATTGCGTACACACATTAACAGAATAGGAATACAGCTACATAACAAAAGCAGACCTACAATTACCAGCCATATCCAGTGAAACCAAGAAAACCAGTTAGGTACCCTAGGCATCTGTGAAAACTTATCAATGATATGATGGATATTGTCTAACTGAATTTGAATAGTTTGAGAAAAATCAGACAAATTAAAACAACACATTCCTGGGAACTGTTCACATCCCATACGTTCTTTTAACAGTAGATAGTCTATAGTCGCACGATTTTGGAACACTGCAACTTGCACTTCTCCTAATTCTTGGTTGAGTTCTGACAGTATAGATCCAGTCAAATTTGTTGTTTTACTGTATACACAGGCCAGCTTAGATATATCCTTCTTCATTCCAATGGCAAGTCCAGGAACCAGTGGGATGAATGCAGCTACAACTGCAACAGCGCCAGGATCTTTGTTGCAGTTTTTTGATGATCATCTTCTGGAATGACTCTTCCAGAGGATGTTGATGTTGGAAGTTCTTCTTCATATCGTATCTTAATTCGTTTTCTGGGTAGCCAAATTAGGCTTTGGTCCTCTGTATAAACACAAACAAACCCTTTGCCCACACTTTGATATGACCTTTATACCATTGTGAAGAACCTATTGGAGATCACCACACAGGAGCAGTTCATTTTTTTTAATTCAACTATTTTGTTCTTCCACTCATTCTCTGCTCTAGTTTTACAGCCTGGAAGTTTTTTTCTCTCACTTATGAGACCCTTGGATTTGTTGTTATTTATCTTTGGCAGTTCACTGGACCCCGGTCGTGGAGTGGATAATTCCAAATGACTGGATTCTCCTGGGGGCTAGAAGGAGAAGTATCCTCTGTACCAGCACAGCTCACAAGCCTGAGTGTGGAAACCTCAGGCTTTTAACCCCACAGGCCTTCTTTTAAAAAGAGAAAAGGAACCAAATCCAGGTAACTATGTTCCCAAAATCCCTACTGCTATCCATCCTTTTGCCCAATGTTTGTTTGGTTTAATCAATTAATAAATGAGTGGATTGAGCTTTATCTTCTGAAACAAGGTACACTGAGGTTCTACTTTATTGTACTGCATGACACAGCTTTAGAGAAATAAGTGGTTCTGAACTCCTGGAAGATAACAGACATCAATGAGAAGCTGACCAGAGCTAGACACTCTTTCTCAGATAGAAAATGCCCACATGCTTCAAAGAAAAGAAAGTAACAAGAGACAAAGAAGGACATTACATAATGATAAAGGTCAGTCCAACAAGAGGATATAACCATTATAAATATCTGTGCACCCAACACAGGATCACCTAAATATGTGAAACAAATAATAACAGAATTAAAGGGGGAAATAGAATGCAATGCACTCATTTTAGGAGACTTCAACACACACTCACTCCAAAGGACAGATCAACCAGACAGAAAATAGGTAAGGAGACAGAGGCACAAAACAATATATTAGAACAGATGGACCTAACAAACATCTACAGAACACCCCATACAAATGCAACAGGATACACATTCTCCTCAAGTGCACATAAAACATTTTCAAGAATAGATCATATACAAGGCAACAAAAAGAGCCACAGTAAATTCAAAAAGATTGAAATTGTACCAGCCAGCTTCTCAGAAGACCACAAAGGTATGAAATGACAAATAAATTACACAAAGAAAATGAGAAAGCCCAAAAACACATGGAGGCTTAATAACATGTACCTAAATAATCAATGGATCAATGATCAAATAGAAAGAGAAATCAGGCAATATATGTAGACAAATGACAACAATAATTCAACAACACAAAATCTGTGGGATGCAGCAAAGGCCATGATAAGAGGGAAGTATATTGCAATACAGGTCTACATCAGAAAAGAAGAAGAATCCCATATGAACAGTATAAACTCACAATTAATGAAACAAGAAACAGAAGAATAAATGAGGCCCAAAGCCAGCAGAAGGAGGGACATAATAAAGATTAGAGCAGAAATAAATAAAATACAGAAGAATAAAAAAATAGAAGCAATGAAAGTAGAAGCTGGTTCTTTGAGAAAATAAACAAAATCGATAAACTGCAAGCCAAACTTATCAAGAAAAAAAGAGAGTCTCCACACATAAACAGAATCAGAAATGAGAAAGGAAAAATTACTACAGATACCACAGAAATACAAATAATTATTAGAGAATACTATGAAAAATTACATACTAACAAACTGAATAACCTAGAAGAAATGGACAACTTTCTAGAAAAATACAACCTTCCAAGGCTGACCCAGAAAGAAACGGAATATCTGAATAGACCAATTATCAGCAAGGAAATTGAATTGGCAATCAAAAAACTACCTAAGAACAAAACCACTGGATGAGATGGTTTCACCGCTGAATTTTATCAAACATTTAGTGAAGACCTAATACCCATCCTCCTTAAAGTTTTCCAAAAAGTAGAGGAGGATGGAATACTCCCAAACTCATTCTATAAGGCCAGCATCATTCTAATACCAAAACCAGAAAAAGACACCACAAAAAAAGAAAATTACAGACCAATATCCCTGATGAACATAAATACTCAACAAATTATTTGCAACGGTATTCAAAAATACATCAAAAAGTTCATTCATCATGATCAAGTAGAATTTATTCCAGGGATACAAGGATGGTACAACATTTGAAAATCCATCAACACCATCCACCACATCAACAAAAAAGAAGGACAAAAACCACATGATCATCTCCACAGATGCTGAAAAAGCATTCAACAAAATTCAACATCCATTCATGATAAAAACTCTCAACAAAATGGGTATAGAGGGCAAGTACCTCAACATAATAAAGGCCATATATGACAAACCCACAGCCAACATCATACTTAACAGCAAGAAGCTGAAAGCTCTTCCTTTAAGATCAGGGACAAGAAAAGAATGCCCACTCTCCCCACTTTAATTCAACATTGTTCTGGAGGTCCCAGCCATGGTGATCAGGTAACACGAAGAAATAAAAGGCAACCAGATTGGCAAGGAAGAAGTTAAACTGTCCCTGTTTGCAGATTACATGATATTGTACATAAAAAACACTAAAGAATCCACTCCAAAACTACTAGATCTAATATCTGAATTCAGCAAAGTGGCAGGATATAAAATTAATACACAGAAATCTGTTGCATTCCTATACACTAATGATGAACTAGCAGAAAGAGAAAACAGGAAAACAGTTCCATTCACAATTGCATCAAAAAAGAATAAAATACCTAGGAATAAACTTAACCAAGGAAGTGAAAGACCTATATATACTCTGAAAACTACAAGACACTTATGATAGAAATTAAAGAAGATACCAATAAATGGAAACACATCCGTGCTCATGGACAGGAAGAATTAATATTGTCAAAATGACCAACCTGCCTAAAGCAGTCCACAGATTCAATGCAATCCCTATCAAAATACCAACAGCATTCTTCAACGAACTAGAGTAAATAGTTCTAAAATTCATATAGAACAACAAAAGACCCCATATAGCCAAAGCAATCCTGAGAAGGAAGAATAAAGCAGGGGGGATTATGCTCCCCGACTTCAAGCTGTACTACAAAGCCACAGTAATCAAGACTTTTTGGTACTAGCACAAAAACAGACCCATAGACCAATGGAACAGACTAGAGAACCCAGATATAAACCCAAACATATATGGTCAGTTAATATACAATAAAGGATCCATGGACATACAATGGGGAAATGACAGCCTCTTCAACAACTGATGTTGGCAAAACTGGATAGCTACATGCAAGAGTATGAAACTGGATCATTGTCTAACCCCATACACAAAAGTAAACTCAAAATGGATCAAAGGCCTGAATGTAAGTCATGAAACCATAAAACTCTTAGAAGAAAACATTGGCAAAAATCTCTTGAATATAAACATGAGCAACTTTTTCCTGAAAGCATCTCCTCAGGAAAGGGAAACAAAAGCAAAAATGAACAAATGGGACTACAACAAGCTAAAAGACTTCTGTACAACAAAGGATACCATCAGCTGAACAAAAAGGCATCCTACAGTATGGGAGAATATATTTGTAAATCCGACAAGGGGTTAACATCCAAAATATATAAAGAACTCACAAGCCTCAACACCCAAAAAGCAAATAACCCGATTAAAAAATGGGCAGAGGCTATGAACAGACACTTTTCCAAAGAAGAAATTCAGATGGCCAACAGGCATATGAAAAGATGCTCCACATCACTAATTATCAGGGAAATGCAAATTAAAACCACAATGAGATATCACCTCATACCAGTTAGGATAGCCAACATAGAAAAGACTAGGAACAAGAAATACTGGTGAGGATACAGAAAAAGGGGAACCCTCCTACACTGCTGGTGGGAATGTAAACTAGTTCAACCATTGTGGAAAGCAGTATGGAGGTTCCTCAAAAACCAAAAATGGAAATACCATTTGACCTGGGAATTCCACTCCTAGGAATTTACCCTAAGAATGCAGGAGCCAAGTTTCAAAAAGACAATATGCACCCCTATGTTTATTGCAGCACTACTTACAATAGCCAAGATATGGAAGCAACCTAAGTGTCCATCAGTAGATGAATGGATAAAGAAGAGGTGGTACATATACAGAATGGAATATTATTCAGCCATGAGAAAGAACAAATCCTACCATTTGCAACAACATGGATGGAGCTAGAGGGTATTATGCTCAGTGAAATGAGTCAGACAGAGGAAGACAAATACCAAATGATTTCCCTCATTTGTGGAGTATAACAATGAAGCAGAACTGAAGGAACAAAACAGCACCAGACTCACAGACTCCAATAAGGGACTAGTGGTTGCCAAAGGGGAGGGTTGGGGGAGGGTGAGTGGGGAGGGAGGGAGATGGGGATTGTGGGGTATCATGATTGTTGCACATGGTGTGTGGGGTCATGGAGCAGACAGTGTAGCTCAGAGAGGACAAAAAGGGACTCTGTGGCATCTTACTATACTGATGGACAATGACTGCAATGGGGTATGGTGGGGGGACTCGATAATAAGGGTGAATGTGATAACCACATTGTTTTTCTTGTGAAACCTTCATAAGAGTGTATATATCAATGATACCTTAGTTTAAAAAAAAAAGAAAATGCCCTCATGTATATTCAGCTAGTTGCCAGATACCTGCAAGGCTATGAACTTCAGGTTAAAAGACCTCCAAAGAGGGACAGTCATGTCCTTCCTCTGCTTTTCAGAGTAAGGATAGAAGGATCATTGAAACTCCTCTTAATCCTTGGCCTTACTGAACACTTGCTGTTCTGTCACCAGAAACAGTCTTAACCATCCCACTGAGCAGAATCCTCCCTTTGGCTGAATGAAGGGGTTATAGCCTATGGCAACAAAAGAGCTGGCACTCTGATGCTTGAACTTTACCCATCCCTCCTTCTAGTAAATTTGAAGGAAGAGCTAAAATCAAAAGCTTTCCATTACAAAGGACACTTTCAGCAGATGATTAAAGATGGCAAGGGATCACTGGGAGTTCCCTTTTGTAAGAGCTTTCATCCAGTGTATGAGAACTCTACCCTCATGACCTGATCACCTCCCAAAGGCCCCGCTCCTGATACTTTTGCTCGTGGGCTATGATTTCAATGTATGAATTGAAAACCCAATTCTTATTCATAACAATGAATTATAAATTGAATTCATAACTCAATTTATATAATCAACTAAGACCATAACACTGTATGAAGGGAGAAAATAAAAATTATAAAAGGAGTGAGTCTGTCACATCAATTACAAATATAAGGAGCCAACTCATTTTAGGGTCTCACTATATTATGTTTTAACAATGAAGATTAGACTGGGTGATCTCTAAGGTATCCTGGACTTATGTTATTTCTATATCAAATATCACTTTACAAATCAAATTATGAACTCTTTGCAAGTAGTAGCCATGCCTTACACATGTCTTTATCTCCCACAGAATCTATGGAAATGCCATACACGGAATAGACATTAACACCTGAATAGGTCGTTCAATATTTTAGTCTCTGGATTTCTCCATATTTACTTAATTATTTCAATTATTGACATTACTCACAACCACCAAAAGTGACATTTCTGGCAGATGGAAGTATGAGCATACTATACTACTTCTTATCAACATTCATTTACCATTTTACTATAAACCATTCATTTATCCTCTTCATTTGTTGAACACTGGCAGCTCCATCTATTTCATATGACTTTATGGAGTTATTATACAAATTCACAATTTTTGTTAAGGAATTATTTTGTTTATAAGAATTGACTCAGAGCAATTTCTGGGGAATAATAATCAACTGCAAAGAATTGGTGATCCAAATAAATTGGTCATTAATTCTGTTGAAATGCCAAAACTTATATCTGAAAATATACAAAATATCAAATAGGTAACTTTTAACAGGTAGTACATTTTTATTACTGTTCACATAGAGACTCTAATGAATTTTCACAATCCGACCAAAATAGCTTCTTAGCATTGTATCCAATGGGGCAAACAACCTTTATCAGTTTCTGAGCAGCTCTCACATCCAGGCACTATTTAAAGGGTTTACATCTGATTTAGGATTTAGTCTCTTGTTTTTGTCACAGGGGACAGAGGGTGTTTTTTGGGTTTTGTGGGTTTTTTGCAGGGGTGTCATATAAGTATTTTAATTTTGTACAGCAATATTATATATGGAAAGAGAAGGTGTAAAAGATGATTCAGGTTACAGTTTTGGTCACACCAGAGAGCAGCTATTGACCTTAATGAAGCACTGATCCTTACTCACTCTTTGGCAAAGTAGGAGTAATAATCTCCCACTCCAGAATAATGTATGAACTCTAATGACATAATGAATTATTACAGATATGTCTTCCTTGGAAGACATCTCACAAAGACACAATATTATTTCTAGAATGCTGTATTTCTAGTAACAGAGAAAGTTATACACTTATCCTAATTAAATCTCTTAGAATAATTAAGTTTATTACAAATATGCATATAGAAACAAAAATAACTGATATTCTGTTGAAGTCAAAGATTCAAGTTAGAAATTAGGGATAGTGAGCTAAAGACTATAATGCTGGTATGTACATTATAAGGCTTGGTATGTAAATGTAATTCCTACATCAAACATTTCCTAATAAATATAATTTACTTTAGGCAACATATAATAAGGCAATGCAACTTAAGAAACAATGACAAGCACACAGCTTACATTTTACAATCACACTTCAACTCAGAACATCTCAAAGTTAGAAATTAATGGTCCTTAAAACAATTCATGAAACTTCTTAGTATTTCAACAATGCTCTTTTCCAGTCTTAGTAAACAGACTTAAGAAAAATTTCAATTTTATTCTAAAAATAAACTACATACAGACTCAGAGACACCGAGAAGGGACTAGCCCATACCAAGGGGAAGAGTCGCAGAAGAGTAGGGGGTAGGGAGAAGGGAATAAAAGGTCACAGTAATTTGCAATCACAATATAAGTTGGTCACAGGGATGGCAGTACAGCACAGAGAATACAGTTAATGATTCTGTAACATCTTACTACATTGATAGATAGCACTAGAGGGGTGAGGATTTCATAATATGGATAACTGGTGAACCATTGTGTTGTATATTTGAAACCAACATGAGATTGTATATTAGTGATACTTTAATAAATAAATAAATAAACTACATACACATAAATATAATTTGTTTTATGACAGCTAGTTCTTCATTAAACTGCTAATTGATACTCATAGCTGCTAGATGGAGTTATAATTTCTAGTTAGGGCTGAATTAAAATATGATGCCTGTAATTTTCTGTTACTTACCTAGTATTCCAATAATAATAATAATAATGATATTGAAAGTAGATAAAGCTTATTGAGTACTTACAATGCTATGGATTTTAACTATAAATATTTTATTTAATCCCCAGAATTATCCTATGAGTTGGCTACTATTATGATGCTCATTTTACAGATGAGGAAATGACAGTTTAAAGATATTATGGTCACAAAACTAGGAAGAGGTGAATTTTCACACAACCAATGCCCTTAAAGAATTGAACCATTTGTACCTCACATAATTCAACAACCTGATATTCCTGAAATGCCCTTTTTTCATATCACAATTTGCTATAATGGTGCTGTTCTTAATGGGGACATTTGTCTACCTTAGGCAGTTTATCTTTCCCTAAAAAAGAGACTTTTTGGTCTCTTTTCACCATACTGCCTTCCCTTATTTCTCTCTCCTTTACCTCTTTTATTGATCATTTCTTTCTTTTAACCATTTCCATCTTCCCAACTTTTCTTCCATTATCCTTGGCTGTGCAGTATGCTGGCCCAGGAGCATTCTGCAATACAAAGAACTCCTGAAAGATGATCCTTGGGGGCTTCATCTTTGGCCCTTGAGCCATCTGATGGTCCTTGAGCCAGAAATTAGGGAACAGAAACAGAAGCAGGCAGACAGGACTGTTCTTCCTACTTTCTTTCTTGTGAAAAATGCTGCTTGCTTCCATTTATCCAGGTGTAAATTAAAAACAAAAACATGCTTAACATAAAATTAGTGGGCTATTTGTAAGTTTGTTTGAGTTTAGGGATATAATATTCTGGTAAAATGGAAATCGAATTTTAAAGGGGTCATTTATTTTGGCTCATGCCTTCTAACAGGCAAATCATTATTGTATTATATCCAGGTCAACAACTTCATTTTATAAAGGAGAACGCCCAGAGAAGTGGAGTTCAACTCAAGATAATGGAACCACAAATGGCTGGTAAGAAGGGGAGAATCACTTTAGAAAGGTTGTGATCTAACAACAAATTGCCAAAAACTTGGTGGTGTTAAAACCAGAAATTAACTTTTTTACAATTCTAGAGGCCAGAAGTCTGAAATCAAGGTGCTGGCAGGGCCACGCCCCCTCCGGGGCTCTAGCGGAAAACCTGTTCCTTGCCTCTTTCAGCTCAGGTGGCTCCGTACATCCCTTGGCTTGTGGTTGCATTGCTCCAGTCTCTGCTGCTGTGGCCACTGCCCTCTCCTCTGTGTGTCTGTGTGCAACCTTCTGCTGCCTCACTCTTATAGGGACATTTGTCATTGGATTTAAGGTGCACAGAGCTGGGTTTCTGAAACCAAGGAAGAAGCTGCCTTGCCTCGTGGACACAGTGAGAGCCCTAGTCCTGAGGATCTCTGAACTGCCCTGGGGGTTATACTTCCCTTTTCTTGAAGAATAAACTGTGTTTGCAGCTGAATAGCTCTATTGCCCAGTCCTGTATGATCCAAGAAGTCTAGCAGCCTTCCCTCATTCCATGCCACTTTCTCTTCCCCTTTACTTCAAACCGTCAGTATCTCCACTGGTATAATCCCATCTCTGTTCCTAGCTAAACTGAAATGGTTGATAAAGTCCCTGAAGCACACGTGATCTCTTTATCAAATGGTTGTTCAGCCATACCCTTATTGTTCATTTTTGCCATTCCTTATTTTTTGCTATATGGATAGGCTGAGAACTTTCCAGTATTCAGGTTCTGTTTTCTTTTTGCTTAACAATTCTTTCAATTTATCTCTCTCCTCTTGAATTTTACTGTAAGCGGTAAGGAGGAAAAAACCACACCTTCAACAGTTTGCTTAGAAATCTACTCAACTAAATATCTAATTTCATTGCTCACAAGCTCTACCTTCCACAAAACACTGCAACATAAACCAGTCAAGTTCTTTGCCTGTTTATAACAAGGACTGCCATGCCTCCAGTTTCTAATAACCTGTTCCTCATTTCCGCCTGAGAGCTCACCAAAATTGCCTTTAATGTCCATATTTCTAGCAACACACCCTTCAGGCAAGCTAGGCTTTTTCTAGCATGCCCCTCAAAATTCTTCCAGCCTTTGCCTATTTCCCAGCTCCAAAGCCACTTTCACATGTGTCAGTATTTATTACAGCAGTACCCCACTTCTTAGTACCAAAATCTATATTAATCAACTTTGGCTACCATAACAAAATACCATAGACTGGGTGACTTAAACAACAGAAATTCGTTTTCTCATAGTTCCTTGGGCTGGGAAGTGCAAAATCAAGTTTCCTGGTAGTGAAGTTTTCCCTGGCTTGTGGATGGTCACCTTCTTCCTATAACCTCACATAGGCTGCACTCCAGGTACACGTGGAGAGGAGGGAACAATCACTCTGATGTCTCTTCTTTATAAGGACACTTATCTTATCAGATCAGGACCCCACCCCTATGACGTATTTTAACCTTAATTCTTCCTTGAAGGCCCCATCTCCATATACAGCCACACTGGGGGTTAGGTTCTCAGCTTATGTATTTGGGGGGAACACAGAAACATTCAATTCATAAGACATACATAAACTAAAAAATAGAAAAAGATGAGAAGTAAATAGGCAAAACTAAAACATGCTAAACAGCAATAACCCAAAATTCAGTATACCTGTACTAATTGTTAGGCTGGAGAAAGGAAAAACAAGGACATGCAAACAGAACAGAGAGATGCCATAGGGGGAGAACAGACCAGACCCCAAAGTCCATGTTGTATATGGAAAGGGGACAGCTCTCCCTGAATTCCACCCTGATGTGCCAACTAAGACCCGGATGTCAGCCTCCTCCCTCTTGGAAGGAAAAAAGTTTCTAGTTGACTATTATGTCACCTTTAGCCAATCATACCTCTCAACACCTCCCTAAAATAGTTTGCCCACTCCTCCCCCTCCTAATCCCTTATAAGCGCCCCACCTCCCTAACCGGGTGTGACTTCTCCCGCCTGTAGTACCCAGGCAGCGAGAAAATCGCCCGGGGATATTTAAATAAAGTACCTGGCCCTTTGTTGCCTCTCTTTGCCTGCTTATTCCGGCTAGAATTTATCTTACACTAATATCACACAAAATAGACTTTCAGGTAAAAAGCTTTACCAAAGATGAAAAGGAACATCGATAAGGATTCAAATCACTAGAAATACATAATTATTCCTTCATCATCTATTAACAAAAGTTTAAAATCTATTGTGCAAAAATTGAAAAATTTGAAAGAAAAAACAGAATATCCACAATCACAGTTGGAGATTTTAACAGACCTCTTTCTGTAATGATAGAATAAGCCGGCAAGAGCAAATCAGCAAGGGTATTGTGGGTAAAATTGCAATATTTCCAAAATCTCTTGCCTGGCTTTAATTCATCTGCATATCAATAGGTGTTTCAAGGGATGGAAAGAAGTGGTCATCCACATATCAATAGGTAATTACAAGGGCGCACAAGGGCTTATCTGGACTGGAGCTTGGGTACTGAGTGCTTCTGCTGCAGCCTGGTCAGGAGAGAGAGATGGGATGACTGTAAGAAATAAACAGGCTTTTTAAACTTTATTTCTCCCTTTGGCTGATTTCGATTTCAAAGTTATTTGCCCCAGGATTTTCCCCCGGAGTTACAATCAGCATAAGATGTGCAGTAGTGGTGGGGGAAGAGAACAAATCTACAGGAGGGCATGCTAAGTCATTTGTCTGGTTCAGGGAAAATAAGGACATTGAAAAGTTTCAGAACTCAACAGGAGACAGTAAATATGACAATGGGCTGAAACAAGGAACTACCACCGTAAGAATAAAAGTAGAATGCAGAGCTTTTAAACCCAGAAAAGAAAACTCAATCTAGCCAATGAAAGGTGGGAAATGGAAATGACAGTCAAAAACTTCCTCTCTTAAAAAAACGTTCCCAAATGGTGAGTTCTGTGAAACTTCACAAAAAAATCACTTTCTATCTCTACCACTGGGACTTGTGAGGTTTGGGACAGGTTACTTCACCTCTCTGGGCTTTAGTTTCTTCTGTAAAATGAAGTTGTTGCTGCACATGACGTGCTTAGCACAAGCCCAGGCAGAGGTATTTGGTAAGCATTAACTACCACTTTTACCATTCTTATTACTTTTACTACTATTGTTCTGTTGCTTCCACTACTATAATTTATGTTTCTTTACAGTCTCCTGAGTCCCTGAAATAAGAGGCTCATGAAAAATCTATCAACCTCTTTCAGTTTGAGTTATGCAAATAGGTATAATTAGATTTTGGTGTTGAGAATGCATCTTAGCAAGATGAAATCCAAAGAAAAGTTTTTGTTAACTCCAAAGCAAGCCAGAAGCAGTATTATATGGTGGTACTGCTAAGGAGTAGAATGCGTTAGAAAGTGTCAGTTATAAAGACTGACTGATTTGGGTGTGAAAGTCAAATTTTCCCCAGTTAGAGCAAATTAGAAGGAATAACAGGCTGGAAAGAGCTCATTCTTGTCTGTGATTTGCTGGCTGGGTGTCAGCAAGCACATCCCTAACTAGGTCTGCTTCCAAGCACATACATCCTTGTCTCTGTTCAACAGAAAGCAAATCTCAATTTGAAGTTGGCTTTGTGTAAAGTCAGTGCTTGGGAAATATTATCAATTTATCAACTGTGGTCATTTTGTCATTTTAGTAATTTCAATCATTTTATCAATGCATCATTAATATGTAATTTGCATCCATCATATATAGTTTGGTACATACAATGTATACAATAGATACATACAATGTATCTATCATACATAGTTTGTCACTCTTCAGATACCAAACATTCCCAAAACTGTTTATCGACATCAGATCCTCAGGCTATGGAGACACTGCTTAATGGAGTGAAATTCAAACTTGGAAATTGTGTTATTTTTTATGGATGAACAAAAGATGATTCGCTTTTATTATCAATCTCTACAAAGACATGGTGACCTCCTCTACCTTTCAAGAAGCCTGACTTGAAAAAACAGTAGAGTATTTATTGGGAACAAGAAAGATGAACACCTGATCAAGCTGGAAAATGTGTCAAGGATAAATACCTAAGCTCCTAGCAAAATATTTGGCAAAAAAAGGCAGTTAATGTTAGTGTGAAATACACAGCAGATTCAGTTATTAATTTTCCCATCAAAGCTTCACTTCAAAAAACAAACAGTGCAGACCAGTCAGTGTTTCATAATGAAAAAGGCACACCTTAGGAACTAGTTCAAGGAGATATTTTAGTTCCTTTGCTTTATTTTTCACTTAATCATTTGGCTATTTTGTGCATTTCCTTTCCTTAGGGAAATATTCTGAATCTGATCTGATTGTGTTTTTAAACCTATTTCATTGTGTGCAAAATACTTTTGGTATTTGCAAATTTACAAAATGTTCTTAACCTCAAGAGAAAATAAATAAGCTAGAGAAAATTAAAACAAGTCCAAATCATTAAGTACATTTTTTGAAATCCCTCAAGTGTAAGAAGAATGTAGATAGAAGAGAATAACAGTCAGGCTTGGGCCAGAACCTAGAGAAATCTCTGAAGATGTCAAAAATGATCTCATATGAATAGTTGTGTTTTTTTTTTCTTTAGGACTTCTTTAAAAGAAAGGGAAGAGTTGGAGAAGAGCATGAAAAAGGAAAGTTTATCAGAATTCAGATTTGGCAAGGATATTCTGATGTAGTTAGCCTTCCCAGTCCATCAAGCTTACCATGCCAGTGATAATTTAATTTCTTTCAATTCAGTAGGAAGACACCATGCTAGTACTGAGGGTGAATAGAAACATAAACAAAACTGGGTTCTTGCTCACATTAACTGTTTAAGATTATGAAAGTGGGTTAAAATTGAAAAATAATAGTATAATCCTGTATAAAATTATAACATAATTATATTATAAAGAGTATTTTCAAGGTCATCATCTCCCAGAAGTCAAAGGGAAATGAGCCCTACTTCTGGCCTTACAATTCTTCCTATCCCGCAAAGGTGGTCTTGGCCCCACATCTGTTTCAGCCTCTACAAAAATTTCCAGCTTGGTTATTGTTTCTACCACAAATGTGATTCCATTATAAAAATCCCTCAACTATAGTTCTAAAAACATGGAAGAAGTGTCTTCTGCCCCAGGGCATAATATGCACAGGCAACAGAGCATAGTGGCTAAGAGCGTCAGAACCAGATGACTTTGATATAAACCCAGAACCACCACTGGGACAGTTATTTAATCTCCCCAAGCCTCAGTTTTCCCATCTTCAAAACAAGAATAATAATGACTTTACTCATTTGTGGAGTATAACAATGAAGCAAAACTGAAGGAACAAAACAGCAACAGACTCACAGACTCTAAGAAGGGACTAGGGGTTACCAAAGGGAAGGGTTTGGGAAGAGTGGGGAGAGAGGAAGGGAGAAGGGGATTAAGGGGCATTATAATTAGCACACATAATATAGGTAGGTAATGGGAAGCAATGCAGCACCGAGAAGACAAGTAATGACTGCATAGCACCTTACTACGCTGATAGTGACTGCAGTGGGGTGTGGGGAGGGGGACTTGGTAATATGCGTGAATCTTGTAATCACAATGTTGCTCATGTGAAACCTTCATAAGATTGTATATCAATGATAACTTAATTTTAAAAAAGTCAACTACTTGATAATTGGAAATATAATGGATTACTCAAAGTTTCTACTGTACCATGCCATATTTTACTCACCAAGCAGGGGAATGCATGGCATGGAGCACACTTCTGGATTGTGGTGTTCAGCCAGGTGAGCCTAGATCACCTTGGGTTTCACAGCCATTCAGTCTGGAAATCTGATTGCCAATCAGAAGGCTTAGCTTTGCTCAGGACCTTAGAGCCACAGAAGGTAATCATGTGGCTAGAGTGACTACAGGAGGCTAGGGAGGCCCAGGGACACCTAGTTAAGAAGTTTCACTCCTTTAAGACTTGAGTTCCTAGAAAAACACATGTTTCTCAAGGACAGTTAGTAATTTAAGCTACATAATTTCTATTTACTCTTCACAGTAAATAAGAATCAGATATTATCTTTTTTAAAAGAAACAAGGAATTTTCAGTCTACTTTTAGACATGTCTGGTTTATTGAAGGAAACTGTAAACTATAACTTTACACATATACACAGAGTCCTTTTAAAGAGCATGATTTGAGATTTATGGAGTAACTTATGGGGAGCTTGCAAAAGCATTGGCTGGGAAGTCAAGAGACCTGGTTTCTAGTTTTGACTGCAATTAAGTAGATGATGGGACTTAAATGAAATCACATGTCTGGACCTCAGTTTCCACATCTGTAAAACAAGAGCACTTAGGTGTCCCTTCCACCTTTGATTTTTTAAAGATTTATTAAATAATGATCCACCATATACCCATCTATTTCATACAGTATTTAAAACAATGTTGTATGATAGGTACATTTTACAATGAAGAATTTAAGGCTCAGAGAAGCTCATTAATTTATCTAAGGCTACAGGCACAGGATATGGGACAAAGGCATGATTTAAGGGTGTTTCCTGATTGTAAATCCCATCCCCTTCCTACCACACTACAGGTGCCTTTAATTTACTGGGGTATAAGATGGCTCTGGGTTTGAGAAGAAAGAATGACAACAAAACGTCACCGCCTACTTGACTCTTTACCTAAGACTGGTTCTGCTCTGTCACTTTACCTGTAGGAAATCCTCTGTGTTTTACATCTGTGAGGTAAATGGGTTTAAAGTTTGAGTCTTACCTAGAGAAAGTATCAACATTTTATTGACATTCAGGAGATGTGCTCTCAGATAAAGAGGATCTTTTTCTTCTTTCCACCTGTACCCCAGTGATCATAGAAAAATACAATCAGAAAATAAGATGCATGTAGATCACACCCAACCATGCCAAACTGAAGGACTGTCAGACATCTCAGTCATTTTTCCCATCATACCTAGAGCCCCAGAAAAAATACGCTATCCACCATTCTTCCTGCCAAAGTGACTGCTCCCTTAATGACCACCCCTGTTGGGATTAGGAGAAAAAACCTGTCCCAGAGCCAGCCAATCCATAGACTGGTCACTGGGGTAAGAGGTGGCCTGGCCAATAAATGCTTACTCAACCAGACCAGAATGTCTGTTCCAGAATTCTGAATAATGAAGTACAGAAAAAGCCAGCCATTTGGTAACCATTGAGAAGACACTGGATGCATGGTGTCTTCAGGTTAAAGTTGGGCACCAGAGTGAAATTAATAGACTCCTACTTCTGAGGATTCCAGACCTGTCTTGGATTCCAAATCATTTCCCAGTCCCTGTTCCAATTTCCACAGGGATTGTTCTACTAGGAACCCCGCTCTTGGGTTTCTAAAAGACTGTGTGGATAAAGTGAAGGTTCCTGTGGCTAGGATTCTCACCTGGCCCTGTCAGCTAGCTTGCTACACACGTGTGGGCAATATGTCGTTATTGACTCTATATAAAGAGCTTTACCCAGTGCTCTGAGCAACACAGTGGCAGAGCTGCAAGGCTGCAGGAGAGCAGAGCAGAGACTGGAGTGGTAGTGGCACCAAAGACAGAGACTGAGACGGCTGCGTGGGTAGAGAGGCCCAGAGGAATAGACTGGCTTGCTGCATGCAGACTCACTCTGAGTGAATGAGATTTTAGTGATTGACCTGCCACAGTGGAAATAAAGTTGGGTATAACCCTTTCACCCCAAGAACGTTCTCCTGTCAGTTCTTTGGTCTCATTGAATCCATAGTGAACTTGCCCAGGGCTGAAACCCATTGGCAAGACACTGTGTTTCTAAGTGATACGGTGATAATCGTAAATTAAAAATTTTTAATTACTGGAACAGGTGACTTTCTAGTCATCACAACCAAAAGAGCTGAATAAAACTCTGCACAATAATTTTGTTATGCTATATACCACTAAATTCTATTTAGTGGATAATTCTCTTTAGTAGAATAAATAAATTCTATTTAATAGAACAGCAAACTATTTTGTTATACTATATACTACTAAATCTACTGTCAAATAAGGCTAAAATTAATAGGGATTTGGCACATGATTGGCCAATTCCAAGGCCTGATGTATAATTGCTGTATTTTACTGCCTGTCACTCCTCTGGGTACTCTGGCTGGCTTAATTATAATCATTGAAAATGTTAAGAATTCTATAGGACCTACCAAGAAGAGACATTTAGTACATAACTATCAGCCCAAAGATCACTTTCTTCTAAGGCCAATTCTATAATTCTCTGAGAGTGAATTTTAATCATTTGGTTTTAATCCATCCATAACTTCTATGCCATTAAGAAGCAGGATTTTTTTTAATATGAAGGAACTGTATACAGAAATATATGTGTTGACTATTATGAAAGTAATGAATGTTCTCACAGTCAGGCAAGCAGTCTTCTCTTTAAAGAAGCTCTTTGGCCAATGAAGTTGAGCCTAAGGGTTTCCAACCCCTGACTTACTAGAGGCACTCAGCCCTGTGGATATCATTTCCAACAACAATAATGAGTTCTGCATGCCTTAGGAAAGAACAAAGTCCTTGGTTCATTCCCTGAATTCTGAATCTCAATGCCCCTGCTGTATCTAACTTACCTGATCCTGGTAGGAATCCTTCTTCATGTATTTTAATTTAATATTAACATTTCCTTCACTTGTTCATTAACTGATCCCCAGTGCAGGTTAACCAATGAACCCCAAAAGAGGTCTCCAGTTGCTCTGCAAGGTTGATGAGCAATTCTCACCCTGCACTTCAGCCAACAAAAATGTTGGGCCATTTTACAAGAACAGGAGTCCCAGAGGCCACACGGTTCCATGGCATAATATATGCAGAAAAATAATAAAAAATTTCATGGTTCTGCAAGAGCCAACTGGTCTCAGTAGTGCCCCAAGGCAGGTGAGGCTGATGTGTCCTCACTCAGCCTCATACCTTGACAGATTTAACCAAGAGAACTTACTTAGACTTGAAGTGCCTGGTGTGCAAACATAATAACAGTCCTGGATTTGGATAACCACATGCACTCAGTTCTGCCTAAGTGCATTTCTATCTAATTGAGATATTATCTAAGCAATCAGGAGAATTATTTATTTGAAGTATGAAAGCTAAGTTATTTCAATGGATGGGCTGTTTTTACACCCTTAGCAAGCCAAGATATTTACATTCTACTCCCCATTGGGATAGAAACAGGACATTTGCCTATGAAAGTCCAATTGGATATTGGCCTCTGGTAGCTGACTTCATACAATCCAAGTGTTCCTTGAAAAGCTTTTGCTATTCCCTAGTAACTTCCCTATACATCTACTACAATGATAAATGTACACAGGGATCTTATCGAAAGTTGGAAACCATTTCAAAAGTTACTGTTTCATTACAGACTACTTTAGATGGTTAGTACTTACACCAAGCAAGAAACCATGGCTGAGGCATCCCCTACAGAACAAATCAGTGAGGTGTGGGGGGAGGATGATCCAAGAAATTTAAGGAGAAATGCTCCCACTGAAAATCATTTGTAACATGATTCATTTAATGAAACTTTTAAAATTTGAATAATTTCCTTAACATACAGATCTGCTCATGCTCAGGGTCAAACTATAATCCTCATGTCCTAGGTATTTGCTACTCCCAAGATGGCATGGAGTAACCAAAGGCAAAGTCTTCCTTTGTCTTTTACCAAACATTCATCACTTTGCTTTTCCATTTATGTAACTATATATGCATGTGTATTAGGAATATATATGTATTAATATACACATACTTTTTTTAATCCTATATATTTAATCTATTTATTTATATATTTAATCTATATATTTAAACATATATATTCCACATATATGTGTTTGTGTGTGTGTGTGTGTGTGTGTGTATACATATATTCCTAATACACACATAGGGAGTTTTTCCTCACTGAACTTTAAGGTAGTCATCACCCAAAATATAATGACTCAGAGATTCTGTTTAGTTTCCTTAGCTTTCTTGACCCTACAAACATTAATCTGGTCCAGGAAATAAATAACACTGACTAGATGCCTTCAGGAAACATTGACTGGATTTCAAAAAAAATTATATTTTCTTCAGGAAGAGAAATATGAGATGTTCATGAGGTATTTTTGAGAAGACAAAAAGATCTAAGTGATTCAAAACTATCCTTACTGTCCACAGGTTAAAAGGCATATGTATCCCAAATGTTGAAGTGGTCATGCTAGTTTTATCCATATTCCCAAATCATATGAAAATTCACCAATAGTTTAGACAGCTCTAACCTAATCATTTATTCAATACCATGTTCTGTTCTCACCCAGAAATACTGATTTTAGTGAATCCAGAAGTTTTCGATTTTTCTTAATGGCTTAAATTGGATAATTTCATCCAGACAAGCTGCTTCCTATTATTGCTAAACCTTTCCTGTGAGTACTCTTACACCAGAGAGAAAAATATGTTTTTGATTTTACAAAGAAAAATTACCTAAAATTAACATTTTCCTTTTAACAATGTCTTCATATTTATAGACCACCTTTCCTTTCTTTGAGAGAAAGCAGCAAAACATATGCAAGATCACTTTCATCCACCACAGAAAACCTTCCCCATGCATGCCACCTCTGAGGTGCCAACAGTATTTTTGCAATCCCTTGGCTTTCCCTGCAGATTTTTTTCAAAGTCTACTTAATTCACCACAATTGGCTTGAGATTATGGAGAACAGATTCTAGGAGGGTGTGACTATGAAAAAAGGAGATACTAGTTTTAAAATGCATAAGTATATATAAATAAACCTAGGTGTGCATTACTTATTTTTAAGCTGCTTTTCCAAATTTGCAAAGGCAAATCTGTACCCTCACACCCAAGTAAGTAGTGCCACATCTAGCATGAGTGAGCTATAAAGGTATACTTTCTCAAAAGAATGTAATAAAAGGTTTGATAGGAACCCTATTCTTTGCTAAATTTATGCCATGAAGTAGAAAACATTTTAAGTCAATCAACAAATATTTAATGAGAATATTATGAGGAAGGCATAATGCCCAGCTCAGAATATTCCTTAATTTAAACTATAAATTCAGTTTTCTAAAAATAACAACTACTTTTAAAATTTCCCTTCATTAGCAAATCAGTATGGTAATTTGACTTACGAACTGTTAATTGGTTCCACTGGAAAGCTGTCTGTTTAATGGTCTCTTCAACTTAACCTTCTTCTGAGGTTCTATTCACACACTAAAAGAGAGTATTGAGGCAATAATGGAAACTTTAAAACATGTATTGCTGAACTGCTTGGACCATAATCTAAATTCCCCACTGTACCTTTTGCTTCTTCTCAGGTTCCAAGTCTCTTGTCCTTGAGGGACATATTTGAGCAGCCACGACAGAATGCCACAGACTGAGTGGCTTAAACAACAGACATGTATATCTCACAGTTCTGAACCTGGAAGGTGGAAGTCAAGACGCCAGCATGGCTGAGTTGTGGTGAGGGCTCTCTTGCTGGTTTACAGATGGCTGCCTTCTCACAGTGTGCTCACATGGCAGGGAGAGAAAGAGAGCTCTCTGATGTCTCTCCTTATAAAGACACTAACCCCGTCATGACAGCCTTGCTTCCCATGACCGCACCCAAACCTAATTATGTCCCAAAGGCCCCACTTCCAAATATCATCATATTGGAGGTTATGGCTTCAATATAAGAATTTAGGGGTGGAGGGGAGCATGATTCAGTCCATACAAGGGGATATGCAAGGTCTAGGCAAAGAAGAACCTCAGAATGAGAACACAGATTCTGGCAGACCTAATCAAAGTTAGCCTTTTAGTCTTCTCCAGCTTCCCTGAGAGCTTCTAACAGGCTGGAGACAAAAGTAAATGTGACTACTGCTGAAAGCTGATTTCTGAGCATCTCCTAAATGTGGCTTCAACATGCAATCCCCAAAGGGCATTTGTTACCCCAAAGTGGAGCTTTGCAGCTAAACAATTAAATTCTTGAAATAACATCTATGGAGACTGAATTTCCTTAAATTGACATCTCTAAGGAGAAACCAAATGCCTAGGTAGGAATATAAGTTTCTTACTTTTTAATTTTTGAAATAGAAATGGATAGTGTGGATAAAGTGAAGGTTTCTATGGCCAGGATTCTCACCTGGCCCTAGTTAGCTGGTTCACTACACACTTGTGGGCAATACGTTGCTGTTGACTCTATATAAAGTGCTCTGCCCAGTGCTCTGGGCAACATGGTGGCACGGCCACAAGGCTGCAGGAGAGCAGAGACTGGAGTGGTGGCAGCGCCAAGGACAGAGACTGAGACGGCTGTGGGGGCCTAGAGGCCCAGAGGCAGAGACCGACTTGCTGCATGCAGACTCGCCCTGACTGGACTGGATTCTAGTGATTGACCTGCCACCATGGGAATAAAGTTAGATATAAACCCTTTCACCCCAAGAACGTTCCATTGTCATTTTTCAGTCTCATTGAATCCATAGTGAACTTGCCTGGCGCTGAAACCTATTGGCAAGACAGATAGGTAAAGTTTCAAAAGCTGGAAGAAAAATTCAGTTTATAATTCCTAAACAAAATATCACTGTGCTGAAAAGAGGTAAATAATGAGTATTCATGATAATCATTTTCATGAAAACTCAATTTCAAAAAGACACTGAATTTCATTCATCATTTGTCTCTTTAAAAAATAAGGAAGATATCATTAACTATAGAGATTAACTGAAAAGGTTGTTTATTCTGTGCTTTTTTCTGTAAAAACACAATGTAATTACAAGTTCGGTTGTGAATTTCAGTAAAGCAAGATTTAATACTATGGCAAGAATGCCATTAAAATGTGAATATTAACTTGCCAATAATTTCTAGAAGTTGAAATGGAATCTGCTTGGCAATAACACGACATTTTGACACCAATGAAAATATTTTATGTAGTTATGTAAGTGATAAAAATAAAGGTTTTATAACAATTTATCCAGAAAGACAACTAGGAAAAACAATCATAATTAACAAGATTTCATAAAGTATGCAGCAGCCAAAGATAACTTTAGACCAGCTGAAGGTGATGAGGTCATTGCTGGTCATAAGTTTGTAAGATTTGACCACCTGTAGAAATTTTTTTTTAAAGCATTTAAAAATTTAATTTTCCAACCATTGACAGGCTAAAAGAGTCTCCCTCTTTTACATGACTTTCTGTTGTGCCAAAGTTAATGGAATTGAATGCACCCTTCAGCTTTTTGAGCAGCTGTTCCTAGGGTACAGGAGTAAATGTATACACCCTACCAGCTGGAATAAAGACCCAAATCTACTATTTCTGAATATATTATGAAGCCTAGATTTTGTTTCCAGGATAAAATTGTCCAAAACAATCTAATTTAAGAAGAGGGTTGTGAAATTATCCAGTGGATGAGTAACCGTCTTGACAATTCAACTGGCTGATGCAAACAAAGCTGAACTGGCACATAACCATACAACTTACTTACTGGCTGTGCAGCATTGGAGGGATTCTTTTATTTTTTTAATTTTTTTTTATTTTGTTATCATTAATCTACAATTACATGAAGAACATTATGTTTACTAGGCTTTCCCCTACCCCAAGTCCCCCCCACAAACCCCATTACAGTCACTGTCCATCAGCATAGTAAGATGTTGTAGAATCACTACTTGTCTTCTCTGTGTTGCACAGCCCTACCCTTTCCCCCACCCCCAACATTATACATACTAATCATAATACCCCCTTTCTTCTTCCCCGCCCTTATCCCTCCCTACCCTCCCATTCTCCCCAGTCTCTTTCCCTTTGGTAACTGTTAGTCCATTCTTGGGTTCTGTGATTCTGCTGCTGTTTTGTTCCTTAAGTTTTTCTTTTGTTCTTACACTCCACAGATGAGTGAAATCATTTGGTATTTGTCATTCTCTGCTTGGCTTATTTCACTGAGCATAATACCCTCTAGCTCCATCCATGTTGTTGCAAATGGTAAGATTTGTTTTCTTCTTATGGCTGAATAATATTCCATTGTGTATATGTACCACATCTTCTTTATCCATTCATCTACTGATGGACACTTAGGTTGCTTCCATTTCTTGGCTATTGTAAATAGTGCTGCGATAAACATAGGGGTGCATCTGTCTTTTTCAAACTGGAGTGCTGCATCCTTAGGGTAAATTCCTAGAAGTGGAATTCCTGGGTCAAATGGTAAGTCTATTTTGAGCATTTTGAGGAACCTCCATATTGCTTTCCACAATGGTTGAACTAATTTACATTCCCGCCAGCAGTGTAGGAGGGTTCCCCTTTCTCCACAACCTCGCCAACATTTGTTGTTGTTTGTCTTTTGGATGGTAGCCATCCTTACTGGTATGAGGTGATATCTCATTGTGGTTTTAATTTGCATTTCTCTGATAACTAGCTATGTGGAGCATCTTTTCATGTGTCTGTTGGCCATCTGAATTTCTTCTTTGGAGAAGTGTCTGTTCAGCTCCTCTGCCCATTTTATAATTGGATTATTTGCTTTTTGTTTGTTGAGGTGCATGAGCTCTTTATATATTTTGGATGTCAAGCCTTTATCGGATCTGTCATTTATGAATATATTCTCCCATACTATAGGGTACCTTTTTGTTCTATTGATGGTATCCTTTGCTGTACAGAAGCTTTTCAGCTTGATATAGTTCCACTTGTTCATTTTTGCTTTTGTTTTCCTTGCCTGGGGAGATATGTTCATGAAGAAGTCACTAATGTTTATGTCCAAGAGATTTTCTTTTAAAATCTTTAACTGACATTATTATTATAACATGAGAATATTTACAGCAATACAAGGAACAGAAAGCAATTTTGGCACGCATATTTTTTTTTCCAAATGACTATCACTGGTCACTAAATTTATGAGGACTACTAAAGATTTTTAAGTCAAACAATAATTATGGTAATAGTAAAATAATAGAAGGCATTTTATTAAATAAAAATGCTTATCTTTGGACTCTACTTTTAAATGTAATTTTAATAAAAATATTTAAAATTATACTTCTAAGTCTAACCAAATAAAAAAATGTTTTTTAGGGTGTCATAGATATGAAGAAAACCAGCTGCAACTTGTAGTTTCTATTAAAATATAAACCAGGCTCTGATTAGGCAAGAATCTGTTAAAAATATCTTGTCCCAAAAGAAGAGAGGTATTATCTCTTATGTTGCAAAGGTCTTAGACCAAAGCCTTTTATCCCTTGTTATACTATGCTATTATATTCTATTGCCTCTGAGAAAAATGAATTCTCACTGGGAAGATAAAATCGAAATGCCTAAGCACTTGATCCTACTACCATCCCCCCCAAAACCACTAGCAGTGATAGAGCCAAATACCCCTAAAATATTAAATCTAAAATATCTCTGAAATAAGAAGACATTACCATAACATACCAGAAAATGCCAAGAGTCCCCGTATATCAGTGAGGCTTCCATTGTATGCAACAAAATACACTCTAGTTCATTGAAGCTAAAAGGAATTTATTACAGAATATCTAATAGGTATCACAACCATTGTGAGGTCTGAAAAGCGCAGCTCTGGGCTGAACTTCAAGGAATAGCTCCTAAAGTTACATTACAGAACTGAGCTTCTGGCCCTGCCACAGTCAGGAAACTGGAATCAGGAATCAGCTCATGCAGCTTCTGACTCTAGATTCAGGCCAGCTATGCCACCATCCAAGCAGCAAAATAGAGGACCTGTACCCTGCCTCTCAAAACTCATGATACCAGAGAGCTAACACTAAGAATCTTACCACAGTTGTTGCAAAAAAATCAAACTAGTCCACAACTCAGCTTGTCAGCAGAAATAGTAGAAACAGCGGAAGTCAGCGTTCACCTCAGAGTGTTCCACTTCTGCCTTCTAAAACTCATGAGTGATTGGTGGAGCCTATATCACATAAAAAACTAGAGCACCAAGGGAATCCAAAAAAATGTCGTTTTGAGGGATCCAGCATTAGTAATCCAGGAAGGAACACTAGAAGGAAGACAGAAAGGATGCTGAGTTAAGTGATACAGTGGCCCATCCATCCTGAAAAGGGAACAGAAAAGATCAAGGAAAGCTATACGGGATGGTAATTCTAGAAAAACTCCAAGTGTACAGATTGTGGATGTAAGGAATTGGAGTGATGTCTGGAGCAACCGGGAGGCTGATTACATCAGTATCAGAGCAATAGGCAAGCTGCCCCAAACTCCCTACCTTGAATAGAAAAGAGAGACAGACTGGCACACTGGGTGTGAGTACTGAGCCAGAGACCATGATCAGGAGGAGTAGGGAGCTCCACTTCCCTTATAGAAGCTACCCTGTCTGTAACAGCCCCTTCTAAAACCCCTAGAGACTGGCTGGGGTGTGCATACTGTCTTCAGTATGTTCAGAACCTCAGCCACAGAGTTGGGCATGCAACCACAAACAAAATATCTGAAGTAAAAAACACCATAAAAAAAAAACTTAATAGGCAAAGGAGAGAACACCAAATTGGAATTTATACATCAAAGAAATAGAAACTTTGAAAATGATATAATTGAAAAATCTCAGGATGATAAGAATGGATATTTCATCCATGAAATAGAAGATTATTATTTTTAAAACTCTCTATTAGGAAAAAAATGATTACCAAATAAAAATCTTAATAGATAAGCCAACAAGCAGAATATATTCAACTAAGGAGAGGAAATGCTAGTTGGATGCCTAAATTTCTCTCAAAATGACAAAGATATGGTGTAGTGGGTGCTGCAGTAAGCAACCCTGACCCCCCCCCTTAGGCAACAAGTCACTCGTTTTGCCACCTGTTGGCTGCTGACAGCTCACAGCTATATATATATATGTGTATATATATATATATATATATATATATACATATATATATATATATAGAGAGAGAGAGAGAGAGAGAGAGAGAGAGAGATTATATATATATATATGAAATTGGCTTGCATGATTTGCATGATTATGGAAGTTGACAAGCCCCAAGATCTGCAGGGTGGGCCAGAAGGTTGGATACCCAGGAAGAACTGATATTACAGTTCAAGTCCAAAGGTTATCTGGTGCAGAATTTCCTCTTGCCCTGGGAAAAACAGCTTTTTGTCCTATTCAGGCCTTCAGCTGATTGGATAAAGCCCAACCACATGAGAGCAATCTGCTTCACTTAAAGTCCCCTGATTCAAATGTTAATCTCATCTGAAAACATCCTCACAGAAACATCCAGAATAATGTTTGACTGCATATATGGACACCATGGCCCATGGCCCAATCAAATTGACACATAAAATTAACCAACAAGCATACAGATACACATATGCATGTGCATCTTCTACCCTGAGACTTTGATAAAACGAAAAATGAACACTTCCAAAAGGAATAAGACTCAACGTGGCATTGCACCTCATGAGCAGCATTGACTATTAGGAAGACATAGGAGAAAAATTTTCAAATTTCCAAGGGAAAATGATTCTCAGACTAAATTCTTTACAACACAAACTATATTTTAGGTTGAAGAGTGATATAAAGATATTTGAGATATTATTGTCAGTAATAATTGGGAAGGATGTATTCCAGCTAAATATGAGTCGTAGGAAAAAACATAGAATACTGTAAATATGTGGGTCGGAGAACCAGAGTAAAATAGTTACATTAAAATCACTGTTAGCTGTTTTAAAAAATCAATTATCATCTAACTCTCAGGTGATTTCAACATGGGAGATGGGCCTGGGGACACTGGACAAAACAGAAGTAAAAGCATGCCAGAATTTGTATCTTTATTAAGTTTAAAAAATTAAAATTTATCTTCATATTTATTAAGATGCTGATCAATAGGAACACTGAGAAACTGTGTGTGTGAGAGTGTGTGTGTGTGTGTGTGTGTGTGTGTGTATTTGAAAGTTTAAGGGTAAGAGAATGACATTGAAAGAAGGACAAAGGCATATTTAGAAAATGAAAACAAAAAGAAAACAGTGGTGTTCTTAATTTCAGGAAAGTTTGAATTCACAATAAAAAGTAAGCAAGACTAAAACAGACACTTTATAGCAGATATAATCCTCAATCAAGACGTATCAATCATAAATATTGCTATTGGCATGGCATCAAAATTCAAAACCTAAAGCTACCAAAAAATACAGTAAGTAGACAGAATAATATATAGTAAATAGACTCTAATAATAAAAGACTTTTTATTACATTTATTATAAACAATTAAATCACCTCATTCAGGCCATAAAAGATCAAGTAGAAATAAAATAAGATTCTAGAAGATCTAAAGACCTAGTTAATAAGGTAGAAACAATTATTATACTAAAGTCTACACTTTGAAGCCAAAAAGTAAATGTTCTTTTCAGGGACAAAAGACATTTCTAAGCACAATATAAGAGTCAAAAACCAAAAAAAAAGCAGTTTAAATAGTTTTAAAATATCTGCATAGCAAAAAATATTGTAAACAAAATCAAAAGGCAATACAAACTGGAGGAAATAATTACCCACCACATATAAGTAACTTCCATGTAGTAGACATTTTGTGTTTTTGCCCAGCACCCATTTCAGCACCATAGTTTTGCCCTGGGGCTAATGTTCGGGTTATTTGCTTGTGTGGTGAGGCCCTACCTCAGGCCTCAAGATGTGTGGAACTCATCTACAGAATCGGTTCAAACATATCCATGTGACCCATTTGGGGCCAGTAAGGGAGAGTGGCTGACAGTAGTTTGTGCAGGCAATTGAAAAAGGCTCTTCCATTGAATTTGGGGGTGTAGGGCTGTGAGAGCAGCCAACTTGGTACCAGACGAGGGTTAGCCCGAAGATGAAACCGAAGAGGCAAAACCAAGGGAGTGTCAGAAATGGCATAAAACTAAATGTGCTTTATTCCCAGAGGAATTAACATTTACACAAAAGGGTATTAAAAAGAAGCCTACATATCAGAACATGCACCAGGGAGTGAGTCCAGCTGGGAGGAGAAGGGAGATTAAGAATAGGCAGGCCGTGCGTCAGTTCAAAAAAAAAATGCAGAGAAAGTTTTAAACCAGCCAATAAAATTAAGATAAATGTAAAAAAGCCTAATATAAATATATAACTTGCTTAGGCAATGTCTGGGAAAGAATGCAAACACTCTCGTACTCAGCCAATAAAGAACCAGGGGAGGGACTCCCACGCTAAGGAAGAAATTGCTTATTGTAACAGCCCTGAGTGTGCCTGCTCACCAGACACGTCGTAATGCTGCAAGACCGCCCCTACAGCCCCGCTGCGCGGCTCTCTGACTCCGTGTCCACTTACCAAGTTCCGACCAGTGAGCGCATTTCTCACAGAAGGAACCCCAGACACATATTTTGGTGCCTAAATAGATAAGATAGAAATAATCAGAATGGTCGATGTCTTTAAATGTATTAGGGTGGGGTCGTGGAAGGGCAGAGGGTAAACAAAACAATTAGAGACTTTGAGACTGAATTGTGATATATAAAAAACCATGCAAATGAAAAGGAGGTATTAGCAGATGTTGTGGGTTAAATTATATTCCCCCAAAAGATATGTTGCCCCCCCCCATGCCACCTTCAGCCTTATAATGTGTCTCATTTGCAAATAACGTCTTTGCAGATGTTATCAAGTTAAAGGGAGGTCATACTAAATTAGTGTGGGCCCTAAATCCAATGACTGGTGTCCTTAGATGTGAAATTTGGAGATACAAAGACATACAGGAAAGAAGGTCATATGAAGACCAAGACAGAGATAGGAATTGTGCAGCCACAAGCCAAGGGAGACCAAGGGTTGCTGGTCATCACCAGAAGCTTGATTTCAGACTTCTGGCCTCCAGAATTGAGAGAATAATTTATGTTATTTTAAACCATCCAGTTTATGGTAATTTGTTATGACAGGCCTAGGAAACCAATACACTAGTTAATAGTTAACTTCAAAGAAAAGCAAAAAGTTGTTCAAGAAAGCAAATGTAACTGACATAATACACAGAACATTCTGAGTAGCATTTATATAAACAGAATAATGTAAAAAATAATAATTATATAATCATATTGGGGGGATGGGGAGAGAGGGACTGGCAATTATATTTGTTTATTGGAGGTAGGAGAATTAAATTCTTGCCGCCTTTCAAAAGAACTTTACCTTCTCTCATGGGAACTCAACAGATAATGCTAACATTGAGAAATCAAGTTATACCATTATAAGCTTAGCATATAAAAACATGGAAATAGATGGCCAAACAAGTGAAAGTTGAAAATGATCACCTCTGAAGAATGAGACACAAGAAACTGGGTGTTGGGTACTATAGTAGACATTTTCTTAATAGATCATGAAGAATTCTTTGGCCTGTTAAAGTATCCATGTATAGACATTGATGAATATAAAAACGAACTGAAAGAGGAAAAATAAGCAAAAACAGGTAATTCACAAAGGAAGAAATTCAAATGATGAACATATGAATACATGCCTAACCTCAGCAATTAGACCAATTCAATTTAAAATAAAAAATAAGTCTAATAAAATAAAATTAAATATTAAATCTGCCACCAAGTATAATTAGTTTGGAGGGAAATTTGAAAATATATAGTAAAATTGAAAATATGCATTAACCAGAACTCTACTGATCCACTCTGGCTTGAATCCCAGGAAACCTTTGTGCAAGATCAGAAAAAAATCACATTTAAGAAAGTTACAGTGTTGTTCATAATAGTGAAAAACCTGGAAAGATCTAAATGCTTACCAATAGATATTGATCCATTTCAGGTAGAATATTTTGTGTTTTCATATAATAAAAATACTATATAATAATTAAAAGGAGCAAACTTTATATATATGAAGACATAAATCTCAGATAATGTTCAGCAAAAAACAAATTTGAAAAACAATGTCCAGCTTGTTACTAGTTATACAGATTTGAAAACACATAAAACCATATGCCATTTTTAAACATATGAATGCAAAAGCAAGAGAGAAGTTACCGTGGAGCAAGGGTTATAACATGGAACTGAAGGTGAATACAGAAAGAACATCCACTTCATTTGAATATTTTAGTTCTTATATTCAAAAACTTTAAAGGAAGTATGAGAAAAGACTAGTAATAGTCAATTCCGGGTGGGGTACTCAGAGTTTTAAAAAATATAATCCAAGTACTTTTCTGTATTTTTATTTCCAAAACTTAAAAGACTAGATGTAGAAGAAAAATAGGCAAAAATCTTTTGAATATAAACATGAGCAACTTTTTCCTGGACACATCTTCTCAGGCAAGGGAAACAAAATAAAAAATGAACAAGTGGGACTACATCAAATTAAAAAGCTTCTGTACAGCAAAGGACACCATCAGCAGAACAAAAAGGCACTCTACAGTATGGGAATATATTCATAAATTACTTATCTGATAAGGGGTTAACATCCAAAATATATAAAGAACTCACACACCTCAACACCCAAAAAGCAAATAACCCAATTAAGAAATAGGCAGAGAACCTGAACAGGCACTTCTCCAGAGAAGAAATACAAATAGCCAGCAGGCACATGAAAAGATGCTACACATTATTAATTATCAGGGAAATGCAAATTAAAACCACAATGAGATATCACCTTACACCAGTTAGGATGGCCACTATCCAAATGACAAGAAATAACAAATTCTGGCAAGGATGCAGAGAAATGGGAACCCTCCACACTGTTGGTGGGAATGAAAATTGGTGCAACCATTGTGAAAAGCTATGTGGAGGTTCCTCAAAAAACTAAAAATAGATATACCATTTGACCCAGTAATTCCACTCCTCAGAATTTACCCAAAGAAAACAAAATCCCTGATTTGAAAAGACATAGGCACCCCTGTGTTTATTGCTGCACTATTTGCAATAGCCAAGATATGGAAGCAACCTAAGTGTCCATCAAGAGATGAATGGATAAAGAAGATGTGGTACACAATGGAATATTATTCATCCATAAAAAAAAGAAATCCTCCCTTTTGCAATGACATGGATAGATCTAGAAGGCATTATGCTCAGTGAAATAAGACAGGTGGAGAAAGACAAATACCAAATGATTTCACTTATTTGTGGAGTATAAAGACAAAGCAAAACAGAATGAACAAAATAGTAGTCTCATAGACACCAAGAATGGACTAGTGATTACCAAGGGGGAAGGGTTGGGATGGGAAAGGAGAGAAGGGGATAAAAGGGCACAATAATTCACAATCACAATATAAGTTGGTCACAAGAATGGTAGTACAACAGGAAGAATAAGTCAATGATTCTGTAACATCTTACTACATAAATAGTTAGTGACAGCACTAGAGGGAGTGAGGATTTAATTATATGGGTAACTATTGAACCACTGTGTTTTAGACTTGAAACCAACATAAGACTGTATATCAATGATACTTTAATAAAAAAAAAAACTAGATGTAAAACTAGATGAACCAGTAATTCCACTTCTAGGAATTTACCCAAAGAAAACAAAATCCCTGATTCAAAAAGATAAATGCACACTTATGTTTATTGCCACATTATTTACAGTAGTCAAGATATGGAAGCAACCAAAGTGTCCATCAATAGATGAGTGGATAAAGAAGATGTGGTACACACACATGGAATATTATTCAGCCACAAAAACAGAAATCCTTCCATTTGAGACAACATGGATGGACATAGAGGGTATTATGCTAAGTGAAATAACCAGGCAGAGAAAGAAAAATACCATACTATTCCACTTATTTGTGTAATATAAAAACAAAGCAAAACAGAATGAACAAAATAGCAGTAGACTCAGACACTGAGAAGTTACTGGTCATTACCATGGGGTAGGAGTGGGGTGAGTGGGTGGGTAGACTGAAGGGAATAAAGGGAAACAAAAATTCTCAATCATAATATGTTGGTCACAGGGATGGTGGTACAGCATGGAAAATACAGTCAATGATTCTGTAACATCTTCCTATGTTGACAATAATAACTGCACTAGTTGGGGTGAGGATTTAATAATATGGGTTAACTGGTGAACCACTGTGTTGTGTATTTGAAACCAATGTAAGATTGTATATCAATTACACTTCAATCTTTTTTAAAGTTTCATTGGGAAACAAATTTCAAAAATTGACTCAAAAAGAATGCAAATTCCTGAATAGTGTAATAACTTACAAAAGATGCCCCAAAACATCAGAGAACTACCCCCTAAGAAAGGCACCAAGCCCTGCCTGTTTTCTGGATGAGTTCCACCAAATCTAGAAACAATGTCCTAACTCATCCTGTGAGGGTAGCCTAATGCTGGTACAAAACAGAGCCAGAATTTTAGCATTCCAAATTCAGCAGGATAGTTAAAGAAAAATGCATCATCTTGCTTGAGTGAAGTATATAAAAAGAGTGTGTTCATGATTTAGCATCAAGGCCATCTTCGTATGTACAATACTACAGTAAAATTTAAATGAGAGAAAATCGTAATTTTATAGCATTAAGCTTAAAGTTCAGTTGGCATTTTAAAAAAAAGTAAATTTCAGTAACCATTACGTATTTTTTTCAATTCTTTCCAAACTAGGAATGGAAAGAACGCCTAAGTGAGAAGAAACACCCCCCTTGGTCAAAAACAATTGAGAATGCGCTCGATCGGTTGCTAATCCATAAAACTAAATATTTTAAAGAGAAAAAGCAAATTCAGTAATTGCATATTATATAATTGTTCATTTAGAAATCCCGAAAGCATCTACTGGCAATCTTAGAAACAATAGGTCTCAAGGAGACCTCCCGATCTGGCGCCCAGCGTCCCAGGCCCGACCTGCGCCCGAGCAATTGCGCTTGCGCGGTTAGGGCGCCTGCGCGAGGGCGGAAAGGAAGAAGATGGCAGCGCCAAGCTTCCCCACGCCGCTGCATGGGCACGTGGGCCGTGGCGCCTTCCGCGGTGTGTACGAGCCCGCGGAGGATACGTTCCTGCTGCTGGACGCGCTCGAGGCGGCGGCGGCCGAGCTCACCGGGTGCGAGGAGGGTCAGGAGTCCTGTGGGGAAGGGCTCGGGCGTCCTGGAGAGGCGGCGGCGGCGAACCAAAGAAAGGGCTGTCGCCGCTCGTCCTGAGAGGAGGCGGTGTCAGCCCACTCGGCGGAGACTGACTCCAGAACGCCGCTGCTGACGGTTTTCCCGCACACTCGTGTGCCAGGGATCTGTCTGTTTTTGCCAGAGTGTTTTGGTCCCAGCAGCTGCGAACGTCCTTTTTATGCCAGAGTGTGTCTTTTCCTTTAACTTAATCTGACGTATACAGGCGCCTAAATGAAGCAGTATTGTAACATTCAAAATCAAAATATCCAAAAAACATTACTTCTTGTTAACATTAAAATGTTTACTAAATATTAAAAGCCACATGGCATTATTTAACTTGGTACATAAAAGCACCCTCTAACAACGGACGGGCACAAAAATTAAATGAGGTTGTGAGGTACTAGAGTGGAGAGGTATTTTTAAACACACCGAAAAGCATGCTCAGCTCTGCAGCAACAGCCGTTTGCCACATGGGGCTACTTTAAATGTGGCTAGAACTGAAAGTTTCATTTAATTGTTAAAAATCTAAGTAGTTACATGCAGTAACCAACCTATAGAATTTTCGCTAGCACTTTATAAATATTAAAATTGATCTCCAAATGCTCGCTATAAATTTTAATAGAGTTAAAAGCATGAATACCTACATTGTAATTTTATTTTTAATGAAAGGAATTTGGGTGATTAGATTTATTTAAATATGAAGACCAAATTGATTTTCTCAGGTTGAAACAGCCGTCAGCTTCACAGATCTTACTGCGTTTATTTATCCCTTTTAAACTTGATTAGATCTTTCCATGTGTAAAAAGCCCCAACACTTACTGCACTGGTTTTCACTGCAAACAATGGAACTTTTGAATTTACTGGAATATAGAATGGAACAGCACTGTTTTAACTTGTCTTTTAGTCTCAAGATATCCCAGAAAGGTTTACAAGCACAAATTGCGTTGCAAAGTATGCTGTAAACGCAGCTGATTTTGTTATAAAGTTGGCTTACTTCTGGTCTTGGAATTCTAATTATTTACGAGACCATGATAGTTATTTTCAAATAAAAGCTGTCTGGTAAGATTCAACAGACTCCTTCCTACAGCTTAATAAAGGCTTGTGAGATGTGTGGACTGATCCAAAAGTTAGAAATCCCTAGACTTTGTTTGTGTTGGGTAGTTGTTGGGACAGTTACGTGCTAAAGAGACCCCAAAATCCCATCAGACCTATTTCTGCAATGGGGATAATTGGTGCTTTTGATACATATATATCAAAATATGAAGGGAATTAATTGAAAGAACAATGGATTTATTATATTCAATAGCATTCTTAAGAGTATTATTGATATTCTGAGATCAGATACTGTGATCAATTTTTCCAATTCAGTATATAGCTGTACAAATCTAGAATTTCTTTGCTGCCCAAAATACATTATTAGTAGAAAGGGGAAACTTTTTTCCCCCAGGATATACTGATGGATTTATGAATGTTATATACTTTAAAATAATAAACATCTTTCATAAATATGGTAATAATATTATCCCTATCACTTTACAAAAAACTATTAACTGGGAGTTCCTTGTGGGAAGGCTTGATGTCTTTCATTTTTCCAACCCTCAGCATAATCCCATTGTTTTTATGTAATATTTTATACAAATTAATTGAAAGCCATCTATTTTATGGACTTAAACTACACACTCAAAATTTTAAGTTTTAAGTTACGCAATATTAAAGGAGCTCAAAAGAGTCATCAGAAATTATCTTGTTTGTAAATTTCTCTTGTATTTCTGTATATTTGCAGGTGAGTGATGATGCTGGAGAAATATACATTAAAAGCATGAGAGTTGTTCTCTGGTGTATTTTATGTTCACTGTGCTAATATTTATTTTATTTTTTTTTGCTTTAGAGTAGAAATATGCCTTGAAGTAGGATCAGGGTCTGGAGTTGTATCCGCATTCCTAGCTTCTTTGATAGGTCCTCAAGCTTTGTACATGTAAGTGTAAGTATATCAAATTCATTCACACCTTCCAATAAGAGATTCACTGGGGTATGACTGCTTGAATGAAATAATTTTTGTAAGTAAATAATATGTATCTGATAGTGTCTTTATATATAGTAAGGTCTCAGAGTGGGAATCATGTTTCTCTAACAATTATAATTACATGCTCAAAACTTAAACTGTATTACATAATTATAGAAGCAATGTAATAATTTTAGGTCATCTCTAAATTTGGGTTTTTTTTAGGTAAATAATCTGATTATCAGAAAAATTGAAATTTACAAAATTTCTTCTTAGAAAATTTGAGAATATAGAAAGTATAAAGAAAATTAAAATCACTGTACATTTTACCATATGTGGTCCATGTGTATTTCCTTCAGTTTTTCATTTCCTGTGTTTTTCACTTAACAGTGTATCATGATCATTTGCCTTCAAACATTCCTTTTACATTTCATTTTTGGTGGCTGCATAGTATTCCTTCATTGAGCTCTTAATTTCATAAATTCCCTCAGATGTGTGCATGTATTTGTATTCTCCTATTCTTGGACATTATGTCAAAATAACAATCTCTTCTTCAATATAACAAATCTTTGTTCATTTTTATTCACCATTATGAAAGCATTCTAATTGTTTTCTTAATCTACTTTATGTGAAAAGTCCTTGAATTTGAACAAGTAACAAATTTGTCTTGTGGGCATAGGATATCTGTAGTTTCCTTTCTTCTCTGTTTATAGGTGCACTGATATCAACCCTGAGGCAGCAGCTTGTACTCTGGAAACGGCACGCTGTAACAAAGTCCACATCCAGCCAATAATCACAGACTTGGTGAGCTGTTAATTCCTGTCCAATAATAATTAATTTCCTTTTCAAGTAAGTTAAGATCAAGATGACTGAGGTCAAAAAAACTTGAATGATTAACTTTTAACCCACTAAACAGTGTACCCTATAATCTACAAAGTAAATTCTTAACTGATGTATGTCATCCATCTTGTTCACATTTCAAAGGGAATTTCTACTGGCTTATACAGATCAGGCATCTTTTCATCAGAAGTGACAAAGAATCTAAATCAAACTGGCTTAAATAAAAGAAAATGTGGCTGCAGGCACAGCTAGTTCCAGGAACCCAAATGATATTACAGGCATTTTTTCTTACCTTTGAACTTTTCACTAGTGGCTCTATTTTTAGGCAGTCTTTCTCTTCATAGTAATAATTTGCTTTCATGTCTGTGTCTTATTTGTCAGCAAACCCCTCACCACCACCATGGAAAGAAACTCTATTCAGTTACTCTAGCAAAAGCCCCAGAATGAGTATCATTTGGATCAACTTGGGTCATGTACCTATTTCTTAATCTCTCACTGTATCCAAGGATGATTGGTTTAGCCCTGAGTCATAATTCCACCCCAACAGCTGGGTTGGGATAAATGCTACCCAAGCCACTTGGATTGAGAATGAGAGGAGGTATATCTTCCCCAATGAAGGTCAAGGATATGTAATCAGAAAAAAGAAGGGAATGGGTCCTGGGGCAAGTAAAACCAACAAATGGCAATGACAGGACATCATTTTATTTGAAGTTACACATCATGCATTTTTCAGTTGCAGTTTTTTAACTGTTTTAGATTATATTAATAAGACTTGGACAATTTGGGGTTTTGTTTAGTTATAAATGTGAAATGCCTTTTTATAAACAAAAATCATAATAGTAGTTACCAGGTGGGCATAAGGAATATAAAATACTTTCTGTGCTGCTTGACCTGTTTTATTCTTACACTGATAAGAATTTTTATCTTTTCTTTTTTAAATTCACAAGCTTTTAGTTTTTAAATTCACAAATGATTTTGCCACTTAGCAGGAATTAAGCCAAAGATGTAAGAAACTATTTACATATTACTGAAAGTTGTTACTGCTATTACTGCTATTAAAAACTATTCTCAAAAAATGTACTCAAATGATATATATAAGATCAGTGTGGTGATTTTGCTCTTCACATTTTTTAACTTATTTAATGTGTCCATAATTAGTATTAAATACATGATTTTGATAGAACAGTAAAACTTTAGATATACAAAAAATTCAGAATATCTTTTTTCTTTTTTAACTGAGAGGTAGAAACTGAGTGAGGTGTATTTTTTAAAGTCATATAACCAGTAAAGTGATACATCCAGAATTTAAGCCCAGATCTTCTGAATCCAAGTCTAGAAGTTTCACTGCTGTCTTAGAACATGATTGGTGGTACCCTCTCATATTAATAAAGTGCATTTTGCTGTATGCATTTAAAACTTATTATTAGAGGCCTTTTTGCTTACTTCCCAATTCTTGGTTATATTCTAGTTCTCTGAGACTGTCTAAAAGCTGAATATAGATAAGTGAGGGATGCCTATAATTAGCTGTTTTATCCAGTCTGTAGTGACTTTCATATTTAAATCCATTTACTTTTTAACTCCATAATTTTCCATTTTTTTCTTTATTTAAAATTCAGTACTGCAATAATTATTAGTATATAGTACTTCGGGGCCATTGTAAACAGTTATAAAGGAAATTCATTTAGAGTTTCCATACTTAACATTTCTGGAAAATTATATTTTGGATTTCTTTTTACAATTTGAGAAACTTAATTTCTTTATGGAATTGAAAATAAAGTTTTTGGTTGTTTCAAATGTATTTCCTCACTCTAATATTACTAGAAGGAACAGCAGATTAAACTAGTCATCTTCCTTGCAGGCAGGGGTACACCTGAATTTCTTCTCTCAAAATGGTTATCTTTTCCCTTTTTAAATGAGTAGAGAAAGAAAAGTTAACTTCTGTAACATCTCTTCAAAAGTACTGTTCATGGGTTCCTTTTGAACTGCATAATTAATAGGCTAGTAAGATGATAAGACTGGGATTGCTTTTAGAAATCTGGATAAAATGGAAATTCTAAGGCAGTGTTTCACCGTATATATAAGAAGCCCAGTGACATTGCCCAATACTTTGATGTTATGACTGAGTATTAAATAACTTTGAATCATACAATATAAAGGCTGTTTCTTCTTTAATTCTCTTTCAGCCATTCTGATTTACATCTAGGAGAAGGTCTCAGTTTGATGTTATTTAACACTACTTACACACTTAAATGCCCCTTAAACTACTTAAATGCCCCTTTACCAAAGAGAGAGCAGGCTTGCGTCACTCTTAGACTGACAACACAAATTGTGACAAAAACATTTTTTTACTTATATTGCCATTTATTCTTGTAGTCATTTCTGTTTCCAGAGAGTAATACTGTTTTCCATTTACAGTAGTAATCTAAGCCCTTTTTACAGCAAATTTACTTAACAAAAAAAAGTTCCATTTAAAGAAAGATACCCAGTAAATAATGATAGATACCTGTACATATATGGGGAAAATTATAAGAATGTTAGTAAAATAACCACCACTTTGGATACTACCTTGAGGTACTTCAGTTATTCCATCACAAGAAACAGGCTCAGAATTCATAGGTTAAACTCACTACAAAGTGATAATTGAAGGAAATATCTTTAGGGGTAAGTGTGCATCCAGACATGATGTTTCGACTTTACTGTGCCTGTGAAGGTATAGGACAACATAATCAGGCATGATTTTTTAAATAGCTATCAGAGGAATACTTTAAATGACATTTTGCCCCATGCACTTTCTTTAAACAGACATTTTTCTTCTTCCATAGAAAATTGTACCCAGTTTAAAGATTCATAAAATGCCAAACAATTGATACTTTCAGCGTCTCTTCCCACTATTTTCAGTTCTTTCTTTCTTTGGCATCTAAATGTTTCAGTCAATACATTTATGAGTAATTAAAGGAAAAAGAAAAAATATATATGCTAATGTTTTCTGTCATCTCATAAAACATTTCCCCTGATTATAGAAAATAAATGTTAAAATTAGCAGCTGTAGCTTTATAGCTGTGTACAAATCTATGGAGAACATACGAGGCCTTGCCTCTTTCTTATCTTAATTTCTAAAAGTGAACCCAGAGTGTAAATATATGAGCTGTTGAAAAGCAGTTTTTCTTGAACATTTTATGTTCATTCTGATAGTTTAATTCCTTATTGTTTAGGTAAATGCATATAATCTTAATCTGAATGAAAAGGTAAAAATATCTCTATTTCTGTCTAATTTTGGCCCTGTAACAGTTTTTTCTAAAAACATGGAAGGGTATTTATAAAGATTTACTTATTAATCTATTTATTTAATTCTGAGTCTGCTTAAAATTCTGACTACTATTGAACATTTAGGTCAAAGGCTTACTACCAAGATTGAAGGAAAAAGTTGATCTTCTGGTATTTAATCCCCCCTATGTTGTGACTCCCCCTGAAGAGGTAAGACATATAACAAAATTTAATTACTAATATTTTCAGCTATTTTCTTCCTAAAATCAAATGAATATCATATAATATCAGTCAGCTGCTAATTATCACAAACTGCTCTGAATTTACTCATAATTCTCAATAATTGGGTATATTGGTAGCCTTAGGAAAGAAACCTAAAACTAATAGAAATACAAACTGTGTCTTATATCTATACTTAAAAATCCCATTCATATCAGGCCATGGTGTTTAAATTCATATATGTGTGTGGGTGTCTTTGTATATCCTTTATCATAAATGACAAATTTGCAAAGCAAAGTATTTTTATCAACCTTAAATTCACGTAGGAATTCTTTGTGAAAGTCTTGGGTTACTTCCTTTCACAGGTATTACCAGGAAGTGGGGGTAGGGGACCAGTTGTCATTTCAGGTATGGAAAAGAAGTAATCTTGAAAACAAGTGATTTTGAAAATCTCAGTAATGAAGAGGTAAACCATGTTAACCATTTCCCAATGTAGAGAGAGAAAAAATGGTCAAGGCAGATACAAAGTTTAATAATGGAGTAAAGCTCACTTTCCTTTGAATTATTTTACCTATGTATTCATTAATGATTATTCTCTGGCAAGGCTGATACCTCTTAACATTTACCAAAATAGGAAAGGCCTATATAGGTGCTATTGCTGCTAGTGGCAATTACACAACTAAGAAGTTGTTGCTCTGCTGACATATGAGAAAGGAAATCATTGTTATAAGGTGAATAGCAATTGAGGGCAATGCAGCTTAGTCAACTCTTTAGGAAAACACTATATGAATAAATATCAAGAGTGATAAAATGTTTCTGTCCAATAACCTCATCTAAACTAGATCTCAAAGATCTAGTATGGGAATATCATTCAACAATAGCATGAAAATTAAAATACACAAAAATATGTTTATTACATCTTTATTTACTATGACAAATATGAACCTATAATGTAACAGAAGAGACACAGTTAGGTAAATCATGGTCTATCAGGTCTGCAAACTACTGAGAAGACTAATAAATGAAAAGGAGATTCTGTGAACATGGGAACACAAATGGGCTTCCTTTCTCCCTCATTCCGTTTATTAAGCTATGTACTCAGCTTCTCCTGAGCCTTACAGCTGCTGGGGCGTATAGATGACTGATTGTGGCAATACCTGGGCTCTGCTGCAGTCCCAACAGAAAGATCTCGTGTCATAATTCCCATGAGCTGAACAATTAGCTGGAGAGCAGAATCAACAACAAAGATTTCCTGGAGTTGAAAAATGTGTTTCACAAAATAAAATATCAGGCAATGAATTAAAGGAGAATGTGGCCTCAGTTAAGACCAGAATCAGTGCTCTGGAAACCAAATAAATGAAATATTTCAGCACAGAACATGAAGATTAAAAAGAAGGAAATCATGAAGGTAAAAGATAAGAGACTTAGAGGCTAGATCCAGGAGACATACAAATAATAGTAGTTTGTGCATGTAAAAAATTGTGGCTATACTTACTAGTATATCTAGAAACATGAGGTACTGTTGGCTTATGCCTGTGATCTGCGAAGGATCAGAAACAAGCAGGGGAAGACCCAGGAAGCAGGCAAAGAACAGACCACTAAATGTGACTTCTCTTTGAAGATGGAAACCTCCCTTGCATAAACTGTAAGAATGTTGGTGCAGGAGATCTTCCTGGAGGGCCATTTCTGTGCAAGGAGATAAACCCAGATAAGCATCCCTGGTGAGGCATATAAACCAGGTCAATCACACAGGGATCCTAGTCCATTCTGGAACAGAATGACAAGACAAGGCTTAGCAAAGAGTGCCATCACCACATACTCTGTTCACAGACCACTTTACCTGATGAAACATCCAGAGAATGGCCTCCACCAAAATAGTGGTAAACCAAAGAAGAGGGAGACATGAAGCCCAGAAAAAGCGGTCATTCTAGAAATGCCAAGAAAGGGAAGTCTCCGGGAAGGAAGCCTTGACAAGAACCAGAGAAACTGACAGATTTCCTAATGTGTTTAGCTTTATGGAAAATTGTATTGAGAAGTTTATGATAGATATGGAAATAATTTAAATTAGATACAAAAATTTAAGCAAATGGATACATTGAATGCCTATCAATAGCTAAATAAGATATGATACTTTTCCACTATAAAACATTATGCAACTATTAAAAGAGTAAATTAGAATTATAATACCTGATCACATGAAGAGATTTGCAAAAGCTATTGTTGGGTGTGGAAAGCAAGATAAAGTTAAGAATGTAAAACAATAATCCTATCTTTGTAAAAGATGGACAAAAAGATGTGTGTGTATAAGGTGAAAGAGGAGGAGACAAGCAAAACAGTAAAAGGTGAAAGTGCTGTTGTTTAAAAGCAAGTGTATGAACATATTTCTCTTATTTGTAAAATTATATATGTATATAATTATAAGTAGAAATAAATTTATTTTAATGGGGAAACATATGCCATGCTATGCCATGCTAAGTGAATTAAAGCAGAAGGCATAATTGTATATAAATAATTTAAATTAAAATATGGACAAGAACCATTGAAGAAAATAGGAAATAATTGTTAGGGTTAAGTAGTTTGTTTGTTTTTTTTAGGAGAGCAAGGTACAGGCTTTTTTTTAGAAAGAGAAAGTGGCTGCCCCCAGAGAGAGAGAGAGAGAGAGAGAGGGAGAGAGGGACAGAGAAAGAGGGAGAGGGAGAGGGAGAGAGGGACGGTGGGGGGGGAGCAGCCAGTTAAGTAGTTTTTGAGTGATTTCTTCAAAATTTTCTTTAGTTTTGAAAACAATACACAGCAGTAAGGATCTAAAGATTTTTAATACCATATACATTCTCATGGGTTTTGTCTCTAAAATAGAATTAGATTGTTAGAGCAAAAAATATTTCAGTGCAACTTTATATAAATGGGTTTCTAACAAAGGTCTGTACAATCATACTTTAATCTAGAAGAGAGTCAGTTGTAGTATGCCATTTGGAACTTTGTGCAAAGTACATCTCTTCCTAATTGTTCTGTATTAAGTGTAAGAATTACCTATGTTTCTCAATATAAACACTATATTTTAACAACTATTACTAAGACATTAATATGTACAGGGTACTATTTTGAAACTTTAAATACATTTCCTCATTTATTCCTAACAGACAAAAGTCATTTTTAATTTTCCTAATTTTGTAGTTGAAACTATTGTCTTCCTAATTTTAATGATAAGGGAGGACACTAATCACAGAGATTACAGACTTACATGAGGTCACACAGAATAGGAAATTCTGGGGGTCAGATGCAACTTTACTGCCTACTTGATGGCAGTAAAATACAAAATATATACTTGTTTGGTGAATGTTACTTGGCAGAGAGATTTAGTTTGTGATTCTAAATGTAACTTTACATGAGCTAAAAGAAAAGTCTTTCTAATTGGTCACAGGTAGGAAGCCACGGAATAGAGGCAGCTTGGGCTGGTGGCAGAAATGGTCGAGAAGTCATGGACAGATTCTTTCCTCTGGCTCCAGATCTCCTTTCACCAAAAGGATTATTCTATTTAGTTATCATTAAAGAAAATAATCCAGGTAATACACACCAGTTTATCTTCTAACCATTTTCTTTGCAGGAATCAAAAGTTAATAATGTTGACGACTGTAATTTATAAAGTAACCTGGAATGTTACAAATATAATCACTGACAACAGCTAATACAAAATAACATTCATGTTGAAAGAAAAGAGGCTTCAAGAGGTATAGTTACCTGATTTTAAAAAGTACTGCTATTTGTTGGGCAAGGGGAGGCAGTTTTTCCCCAATTCATAAACTGACTCAAACACAAAATCTATTGTGATTTCTGCTTCTAACATCTCATCCTTAATATTTCATTCCATGTTCTGGTCTTCATGCCTTTGACTCTATGCTCCTTAGTTCATCTGCAGTTTTATCATGAAAGCTGTCTCATGACATAGATTTTTTAATCATGGTTTTCAGATTACTTTGTAACTAAGTTACCTATAATCTTTTCTTTCTTTCTGTACACCTCAGATTTGATTTTTATCTTATACCTTATATTCTCACCCCCTCAAATCACATCATGATTCCTAGGTGTTTTTTGGTAACTCTATTTTCTTAGTTCAGCCTTTTTAATATTATTTATTTATAAAAGAGAAGGTTTGCTTTTTTTCCATATGCCTGAAAGAAATAAGCTACTTCATTTACCACTGTGCAGTGTCACTGTTCAGTTTGCCCATACCTTCATTGACTTTTCATCCAAAAGGAAGGATATTAGGCAGAAAAAGGAGCTGAGCAACTAAAAGCTAATTACTTACTGTAATAACAAGAATAATTAATGTTTCTGTTTAGTCTAGAGTAGGCTACCCCTGCAATGCAATCCATTCAGCTTCATTAGAATACTCAGCAACACCTTGAAAATAGGGTACTCTTATCTGTGAAGTCCAGGTTCACTTTAATAGAAATTTACATGGTAAACATTGTTTTCTCAGATGAGTAGAATTTGTAAATACTAGTCTGTGTTTATCATCTTTTTAAAACTGTTTAAAAAAATGATCATATATACTTTATCAGATGACTTAATAGATTTTACCTTTGTTTTAATTTTCATTTTAGAAGAAATTTTGAAAACAATGATGACAAGAGGTCTACAAGGAACTACTGCACTTTCCAGGCAAGCAGGCCAAGAAATCCTGTCAGTCCTAAAGTTCACTAAGTCCTAATTTACAGTGTGTGTGTATATTATAATGAATATATAGAGATAGAATATAATCAGCATACCTTGAAACAAAATCATTTCTTGGTTAACAAGTAAAATTGTCAGAAATTTGTCATACAGAAAAAGCTGGAAATGTAGGGCATTCCCTTTTACTCAGGAATCAAGGATGAGAAATATTTGCATAAAATAATTTGCATTTTATATATAAAAGATGTTTCTATTACATATGAAAGAATATTATTCTTTTCAGCATTGCCTGTAATAGCAAAACAATGAAGTCTACATAATGTACATCAGTAAATGGATTGGTAAAATAAATTACAGCATATTCATGTCACTGAACATGGGTGATTTATCTAGCCATTAATTATGAGTCAGGTCTGTATGTACTGAAGCAGAAGGGGTTCATGATGTACTCTGGAGTGAAAAACAAGCTGCAAAACAGTACTATCATATCATTATCATATTTTAGGAAAACCAACAGAGAGTGTATCCTTGTTATAATAAAATCTCAAGACAAATGACAAGAGAGAACAGCGACTTTCACTCCTGTGGTAGCATTTGCACAATAATAACATACTATATAATTTTTTAAAGTTTTAATCTAAAATTTCTTTAAATTTACTTTCTCTTGCTCATGTTAGAAAAAGCATAAAACCTAAATGTGATTTATTCCCACCAGGACGTTTAAACATTTTAACAGTAAGGTATTAACAAAGGGCCACATGGTGGAAATATGCCGGGAAGCTGCTCAGGCTGAGAGAGGGGGAGGGGAGGATTGGTAAGAGCCTGGCTATACCTATTTTGAGTTTTTTAAATCTACCAATGAAATTAAGACAAATGTAAGAGAAGGCCCAATGTGGATATAATTAGCTTACGTGACCTCTGGGAAAGAATGTGAACCCTGTAGTACTCAGCCAATGAGGAACCAGGGGAGGGATTCGCGTACTAGAGAATGAATTACTTGTGCCAGCTGCCCCTGGTGTGCCTGCTCACTAGACACCCAATCTTGCAAGACCACCATTAAAGCCTCGCTCCGCTTTTCTCTTTGTCTCTGTGTCCACTTACTGAGTTTGGACTAGTGAGTGTGTTTCTCACAATTTGGGGGCTCATCCAGGATCCTCTTGCCTTTGCGAGGTGGAGGCTCAAGCGGAGTGGGACAATGCATCCCACCCGGCTTTGGGCAGCCCACTCTGGGCATATCATCTTAGCACGGAAGCCAAGAGAAGACCAGAGACTGTTGTGAGGAGACAGTATGAGCAACACAGGGGAGAAAATGCAGGCACTGCGGCAACCAGGCAACCTCGGGCACGAGCCAAGGTAGGAAAATTGGCCTATAAGTACTGCTGTGCTGGTTGGGCATTTTTCGGAGGTCAGGTGTGTGTGACTGAGACGTGCCCTAGATATGAAGCAAGTGTGGAGTCCCGATCCACGGTTCCGTTCTCCCACAAGGGAAATGGCTGGAGACAGATGAAGCGAATCTCGGGGTGTGTGTGAGAAACCTCCATTACAGGGGGTTGAGTACACAGGGAACTCAGACACGAGGACCTCTTGAAAGATGGGAAATACAAATTCTAGGCCTAGGGAAACAGGGAAAGGGAACCAGATGAGCTCCCTTGAAATTCCCGCCTGGTTAAGATTATGGTACTGGGGGGCACCTCCTGTACCAGGGTCAAGGACAAACAGAAGATAATCAAATTTTGCTGTTTTGTCTGGATTAAAGTTGGATCGATGAAAACTGGCTTTGCCAGATTTAAGTTATTCATGAGAGTAATAAAGCCTCCAGTTCACCTGAGGAAAGGGACTATGCACTCTTGGTTAGCAAGGGCACTTCCCATATTTCTCCTCAACACCAGAGAAGGGAAAGCTAAGGAGGATGAACTACAAGAGACTTCCCAGGACAAGTCCTGGTGTTGGGGGAGCCTTATGTGTTTTCCTCAGTCCTGCCCCCACCACAGCAGAGAGTTGAGGGGCAGGGACATGGTGGGGGGGCAGAGTGAAAGTTTTGTTTAGAGTTACTTGGGGAGAGAGAAAGTGCAGGCCACCTCGGCAGGGAGGGGCGCCCTGGGAGGTTGGAGAGAGAAAGTTTGAAGTTAAAAGTTTGCCCACTTTGAGGATGCAGGTGGCCTTGGAGAGAGGAGCGCCTCAGGGGTTGGGGGTTCCCCTTTTAAGGATTCTTTAGGAGTGTGGCCAGGGGCTGGAGGTGTAGACTTGTTAGGTGGTCTCAAGTATCTTTGATGACACATTAAGTTTCTTATCAGTCCTCTACGTAATTCTGCAAAATTAGCTTAACACAAGAAATTTACTGCTTTGGTCACCTTCCTGGATAGCAGCTTCCTGGTTTGGGAGCATATCAGGGCTGTCTGCCCTTCCTCCAAGGTGGGCAGAGTTATTGTCTGTTTGCTAATGAGTAAGTTGAGAGTCTTGCTTCTTGACTTCCTGGGTATTAAAATGCAATCTTTGGGATGGAATCCTTCTTGCCTTTTGCTATGTTGTTTATGGCTGGGCCTGCATGCTGAATTGATTGCCTGGGTTGCAGACTACTTGGTTGGGGCTGGAGGGAGAAAAAAAAACAGCATATAGGTAAAGTTAAAAATATATATATGTAAAATAAAGACATGGGCTATGCTGAGGTACCTTCCTTTATCTGGGGAATATTCAAACATTCCAGGCCAAGTTGCTCCTATCTTTTTGAGCTTTAATTAATTAACTATGGGTCTTTTTAGTGGACTTTCCTGGCCTTTTTCTCTTTCCACCCGCTCATATCTATTTTCTGCCTAACATTGGGACCCGCTTTTTTGTCTCCCTCCCCCTTATAATCCTCAGGCTAGGACTCGAGGGGAACAAAGCCAGGAAGATCAAGTAAAAGACTCAGGTTCATCTGAGAGAGGCCTTTAGCCCCTACTAGGCCTCCTACAACCCCCTATTCTAACCTTAGAAAGGAATCAGAACAATATAAGAAGGACTTAGAGAGTTTCCCCCTTCCTTCTGGGGAGCACACCAGAAATCCCAAGATGTTTCCATTGAGAGAGGTCCCACTAGGACAAAGGGAAATTGGGTTTGTTAATGTTCCCCTCACTGATAACGAGGTAAAAATTTTTAAGAAGGAAATGAAACCATTGCCAGAAGATCCCCTTGGCCTAGCAGACCAACTAGATCAATTCCTGGAACCTAAATATATATACTTGGATTGAGTTGATGTCCATCATGAATATCCTATTCACTGGTGGGGAGAGGGAGATGATCAGGAGAGCTGCTATGTCCATTTGGGAACAAGAACACCCACTGGGCCAGGCTGTCCATCCAGCAGAACAGAAGTTCCCAAATGTATATCCTAGATGGGATAATAATAATCTAGGGGATAGAACTAAAATGCAGGATCTTCGAGGGCTAATAATAAATGGAATTAGGGAATCGGCCCCAAGACCTCAAAATGTTACTAAGGCATTTGAAGTACAACAGGAAAAGGAAGAGACCCCAACTGCATTTTCACAGACTCAGGGACCAGATGAGAAAGTATGCAGGACTTGACCCAGAAGCTCAGGTAGGACAGGGTCTTTTAAAAGCCAGTTTTGTCACCAAAAGTTGGTCAGATATTGCTAAGAAATTACAGAAGTTAGATGGAATGAGAAACCTATAGAGGAATCTCTGAGAGAAGCCCAGAAAGTGTTTGTTGAAAGAGAGGAAGAGAGGCTAGAAGCTTGTATTTCAAATTGTTAGAGGAAGAGCCAGACCCTCTCCAGTGGACCCCAGGGGAACTGCAAATTCTAGAGGAATTGAAAGTAGTCCCTAGTCACCGCCCCAGTCCTGGCACTCCCATCTTTAGAGAAGCCATTTCACTACTTTGTTACTGTTGAACAAAGTTCCGCTGTAGGGGTTTTGACCCAAGCCTAGGGAGGAAAGAAACAACTGGTGGCCTTTATATCTGTGAACTATTGGACCCTGTCTCTTGAGGATGGACTGAATGTGTTCAGGCCATTGCAGCCACGGCCTTACTGGTAGAAAAGAGCAGGAAATTAACTTTTGGAGGAACCCTCTGGTCAGTACTCCTCACCAGGTTTGGGCTGTACTTAATCAGTTGGCTGGGCACTCGCTGGCTAAGAGATACTCAAATTTTAAAATATGAAGCAATTTTACTTGAAAAAGATGACCTGATCTTAACCCCAGATACCTGTCTCAGTCTGGCCAACTTCCTGTGTTCAGGGAAGGCTGCAGGCCCATCAGAATTGAGCCACAATCGCATGGACCTCATAGAATATCAGACTAAAGTCAGGCCTGATTTAAGGGAAACACCTCTAGGTGGAGGTATGATATACGGGTTCTCCCAGATGCCATCTGTGAAAATGGGAATTACCCAATAATTGGTCAGCCCAAACCTGTGAGTTGTTTGCCCTTAATTGGGCCTTAAAACTACTTTTAGATAAGGAAGGTATGATTTAGACAAACTCCAAATATGCCTTTGGAGTAGTCCATACCTTTGGAAAAATTTGGACAGAAAGAGGTCTCATAAACAGTAAAGGAAAGGAATTAATTCATGGGGAATTAATCAAGGAGGTTCTGGAAAATCTTTTACTTCCAGCTGAAATATCTATAATGCATGTAAATGGTCCCCAGAAAAGAAATTCGTATGAAGCAACAGGTAATAGAATTGCTGATGCAGCCACTAAAGAGGCTGCATCTGAAGATGAAATTAGACTTTTAAATCTCACTCCTAATATCCCTAAAATTTCCTTTATCCCAAAGTTTTCTTAAAAAAAAAAAGGAAATTAAGAAGCTACAAGAGGTGGGGGCATCTCGAGATGAGAAAGGGTGGTGGACTTACCATTTACCAGATGGGAGAGAAATGATCAGCTGACCTATTATGAGAGAGCTGATGAACATGTTACATAGAGGGAGTCACTGGGGTCTCCAGGCAGGCAATGTGTGATGCTCTGCTAAAGGTTTATGAGTGTACTAGTATTTACACCATTGCTAAACAGGTTTGTAGGAGTTGCATAACATGCCAAAGAATTAAGAAGTATATGAAAAAGCCAGTACCTGGAGGGAGACCCCCCAGGAATAAGACCATTCCAAAGTATCCAAATTGACTTTACTGAGATGCCAAAAGTGGGAAAGCTTAAATATTTATTAGTGATTGCTGACCATCTCACTGGATGGGTGGAGGCCCGCTAACATCTGCAATGGCAAGATCAGTGATAAAGGTACTTTTAGAGCAAGTAGTTCCTAGGTTTGCGTTAATAGAAAATGTTGATTCAGATAACAGGAGTCATTTTACTTCAAAAGTACTACAGGGAATAATGATGGCACTCCAGGTACAATGGGATTTCCATACTTCTTGGCATCCACCACCCTCTGGAAAGGTAGAATGAATCAGAATCTCAAACATTTAACCAAATTATATGAGCTGCCATATCTAGGAGGTGCAACAGACTTGCCCTCCATGGAAACAAAGGATCAATTTCTAAGGGAATATGTGCTGGCCATGGCTTCTACCTTATCTTCTCTCAGGCTTAAAGGACTCATCACCCAGACTCCCCCAGTTGAGTTCTTCACTCACTGTTTCCAGCCTGGAGACCTGGTAAAGTCCTGGGAAGAAGATCCACTCCAGCCCAGCTGGGAAGACCCCTACTAAGTGCTCCTGACCACGGGACCCACTTTGAGGACTGCTGAAAAGGGTTGGACTCATTACACCAAAATAAAGAAATTGACTGAGGGAACTGGGAACAAAACTGAGAATTGGAAGGTGTCCCAAGTAGCTAATCAACCCTTAAGGCTAGAACTAAAAGGAACCTAAAAATGTTAACTTTTATCTTTCTAACAATATATTTTACAGAGAAGTCACAGGGAACCCTAGAATGGGAAGAACTCCTGGTTATCCTGTCAAACTGGTAATCAATATTACAAAAACATCAGGCCCTCAAACCATTAGGACTGATGCATGTCAGGTTCTGGGGATAATAAGTACCTCTGTCGTGAATGGATGAGTGCTTCCCCATGTCCAGGGTGGAGCAATGTTTGGTGGACTACCCAGTTTCAAAGATGGACAGTCCCTCATGCAACAGGGAAACCTTTAAAAGGAAAACCTTGGCTAAAGGTATTCCTCCTGATAATTGCCAGGACAGACAATGTAACCCCCTCATGTTAACTACTCAGTGCATATGTTACTGGAGTAGATCCTGTGGGAAGGTTTGGTCTTAATTTAATCAAAGACAAGACTTCATCCATAGTGACCACTCCAATCCTGAGGGAGATAATAAGCCAGAACTTCCCCGTAATGACCCTAGTTACTGTAACAGAGGTAAAGGATCTGTAACAGACGTTTTTTTTATACAGCCATTCTATTTGTAACTTTCACTACAGTATTCAATAAATTATATGAGATATTCAATACTCTATTATAAAATAGGCTTTATTTTAAATGATTTTATCCAACTGTAGGCTAATGTAAGTGTTCTGAGCAGTTTAAGGTAAGCTAGGCTAAGTTATGATGTTCAGTAGGTCAGGTATATTAAATTCATTTTTATTTATGATATTTTCAATTTATGATGGGCTTATTGGGATGTAATCCCATTTTAAGTTGAGGAAGATCTGTATTTTGCAGCTCTCTTGGTTGGTGTATACACAATCGGGATTGGTATGTCTTCTAGGTGGATTGCCCCTTTTTCATTATGTAATGAACCTATCTGTCTCTTGTAGTTTTCTTTGCTCTGAAGTCTACTTTTTCTGGTATTAGTATATCCACTCCTGTTTTCTTTTGAGCAATGTTTGCATGTATAGCTTTTTGCATCCTTTTGCTTTCAGGCCTACCTAGGTCATTGCTATGAACAATGTTGGTGTCCCCTCAAATTCATGTATTACAACCTAATCCTCAATATGTTGGTATTTGGAGGTGTGGCCTTTGGGAGGTGATTAGGTCATAAGGGCTCTCACTTATTAATGGGATTAATGATCTTATGAAAGAGACCCCAGATTCTTGCCCATTTGGCCTCAGAAGACATGTGAAAAGATGACAGTCTGTGAACCAGGAAGTGGGCTCTCACCAAACACTAAATCTGTGGTGTCTTGATTTTGGACTGGCCAGCCTTCAGAAGTATAAGAAATAAATATTTTTTGTTTATAAGCCACCCAATCTATAGTATTTTGTTACAGCAGCCCTAATGGACTAAGACTATCATTATATTTGAACTGAGTTTCTAATAGACAGTGTATATAGTTGAGTCATGTAATAGACTCTTAAAATTGAGACAGGTTATGGAGACACCATTTTACCTGGGTAAAATGGGTCAAATTTTCAGTACTAGCTTTGAACAAAAGTAATTGTTATGCATGCGCTTCTGGAAGGCCACAGGCGCAGGTGGTCCCATTCCCTCTCAGCTGGGACACAGACCCCACTGGGATGAGCTGCATGTTGGCCCTATGTCAGGACAAGGATGCTTGGGGAAATGAGACTTGCAAAAGCTTTACTCTTTCCTGCACTAAGGAAGTCAGACCCAAGAGCAATCCCCACTTTTTCCATAGGGAAAATGAATCACTCCTCATGCTTCTCTAGGCAAGGGGAAGGTTTCACAACTCCTGTGGGAAACATACTGACTTGTGCCCATGTCCTAAATTTCTCTAAAGGGGGCAACTTCTCAAAATTACGCATCCCCTGAGTGGATGTTCAGTGGTACTGTGGAAAGAGAAACCTGTGCAACTCGTTGCCATCCACCTGGACTGGGACTTCTGCTTTAGTCCAATTGACTATTCCATTTACCCTGGCATTCCTCTCCACACCCAATGAAAAATAAATTTTTCATAGAAATCGCAGATCATTACAAGGATCCTTTGATTTGACTCAATAGGAGTCCCTAGGGGAGTCCCTAATGAATTTAAAGCTAGAAACAAAATAGTTACAGGGTTTAAATCAGCACTATTTTGGTGGTCCACCATCAACAAAAATGTAAATTGGGTCAGTTATATTTACTATAATCAATGGGATTACTTACTCATTAATAGAATTAATGATCTTATGAAAGAGACCCCATATTCTTGCCTATTCAGCCTTGTGAGGCCATATGAAAAGATGACAGTCTCTACCAGCAGGATGACCTGGGAAAATAGGATTACTAAAGCCGTATAGGGACTCACCACTTTAGCTAATGAATTAGCTGCAAACTCTGGCATCAATGACCCTTTTACAAACTGGTTAGAAGGATGGTCTGGAAAATAGAAAGTTATGGTTGCCTCTGTTTTAACATCCCTTGTTATGGTTGCAGGAGTTGTAACTGCTGTAAGATGCTGTATGATCCCTTGTGTGAGAGGCCTGACTCCGAGGCTTATAGAGGCAGCCATAAACAAATACTTATGACATACACCCAGAATAATCTTCTGTTATTAGAAGGTAAATTTGATTATGAAGAAGAGAGTAAAAATCTATTAGAGAAATTTGAAAAAGGACCAAGTGTGAGTTGGAATACATTACTGGGAATAAAATCAGAAATTCTTAAATGAGAAGAGGGGGAACCATTAGAAGAAGCATAAAACCTAAATGTGATTTATTCCCACCAGGACGTTTAAACATTTTAACAGTAAGGTATTAACAAAGGGCCACATGGTGGAAAATATGCCAGGAAGCTGCTCAGGCTGAGAGATGGGGAGGGGAGGATTGGTAAGAGCCTGGCTATACCTGTTTTAAGTTTTTTAAAACCTACCAATGAAATTAAGACAAATGTAAGAGAAGGCCCAGTGTGGATATAATTGGTTTATGCAACATCTGGGAAAGAATGTGAACCCTGTAGTACTCAGCCAGTGAGGAACCACGGGAGGGTCTCGCATACTAGGGAATAAATTACTTGGTGCCAATGGCCTCAGGTGTGCCTGCCCGCCACACACCCAATCTTGCAAGACCATCATTAAAGCCTCACTCCGCTGTTCTCTTTGTCTCTGTGTTCACTTGTTGAGTTTGGACCAGTGAGTATGTTTCTCACACTCATTATCTCCATTTCTTTCTATTAACTAGAATGCCTTCTGCCTCCATTCTTCTCCCTGGTCATATTTTTCCTACCTTTTATCCTTTATCTTATATTTCTGTTTTCTTTGTGTATATAGCAAACTGTTACACATTTTTTCTTAGATCAAGAAATGCTGTGTATAAGTAAACTCTCCACTCTTGATCATATTTTTAAAAGTTCATGTGCACCTTTCAAGAAATACCAAATTACCTTTACTAAATTTAGAGACATAAATTCCACACCATTTAAAATATGTTTATCAAAATCCATGAGCAGGACTATGTAGGACCAGAGTAAAAAGTGTCTAGAATTTAATTTGGCTACATTCAGAATCACTAGGAATTTTTTTAAGATTGTAAATTCCTAAGCCCCACCATAGACCCACGGAATCCTCTGCTGAAACAGATCTAAAAACCCTATTTTTACAATGTACTTCCCAGTATTCCTTCAGGTAGCCTGCCAAATTTTAGAACTATTGCTTTAAAGAGCATTCTCATTTAATACTTAGGACAATCCATAGAAAGAGTGGAATTATCCTCCTTTAATATTCAGAAAGGTTACAAAACTCATTCAGTGAAGCACAATAGTAAAGTGTAAGGCTGTTATGGCAGCAATCAGACACAAGTCTGACTCTAAAAGCCTTTTTTACATTTGCTTATGCTGTTTTCAGCAGCAAAAATGTCAAAATTAGCATTTACTTAAATGTAAAGCTGTAAGTAGATTTTCCTTCCCAGAAATAGTGTCATCTGAAATCTTATAATAAATAACCTCTTGTATCCCTGTAATTAAACAAATAAAAAGGATTTTAAAAACCTTATAATTTTATTGTGGATTTTATTCATAATTTGGGGGCATGGGGTCTTGAAGATTTTTTTTAGATAATTAAAACACTTTAAAATTAGCATAAAGGACTTGCTATCAAGAAGTCTTCTATATAGACTTATATATAGGAGACTAAAAACATAGAAATACTATACTACACAGACCAAAAAGTTCACATACATAGCTGTCATGGATTGAATTGTTTCCCACCACCACCCAAAATGCATATGTTGAAGCCCTAATCCCCAGTATCCCAGAATATAACTATATTTGGAGATGGGGGCTTTAGAGAGGTAATTAAGTTAAAACGAGGCCATTAAAGTACATACTAATCTAATCTGATTGGTGTCTTTATAAGAAAAGGAGATTAGGACAAAGGTAGACCAGGATTGCTTGTGCACAGAGGAAATACCATGTAAGACACAATGAAGAAGCAGCCATCAGCTAGATAAGGAAAAAGGCCCCAGGAGAAACCAAACTTGATGACACTTTCATCTTGGACTTCTAGCTCCATGGCTGTGAGAGAATTAATTTCTGTTGTTTAAGTCACCCAGCCGGTGGTATACTGTCATGGTAGCCCCCTTGTAAACTAATACAATAGCCAAAGACAGGGAAATACCTACATTCTGCAAAAGAGAGAAAGCAATACTACTGTGAAAAGTAGGGGCAAATGTCCTGGTGATCAATGTGGCCCTGAGCTTCTGGAGGAAGGCTGGAAATTTAGCTCCCTTGGCATTAAAAAGTTGTTCAATATTTTTTTTTGATCCTATAAAATCACATCATTTGGCTAAAGGGAAGCAGCAAAAAAACAACTTTGGACTCTGAATGGAAAGAAAAATAGTAATATTTATGAGAAATCAGACCCCAGAAATGTGCTGCCCTCTGTTGTAAGATTTAATTTACACTATCTATGTGGAGTAGAAACAGTAACAGGAAAAAATTAAAATTACATAGTCCATTTAGCACCAAGAAATTAAGCTACAATCAGTGACAGCATCAAAAAAACAACAGAACTGGACACTTAAGGAATGTAAATAGTGCAATTGTTATATTCAAATTATAGACCATTGGAAATGTTCAAAAGTTTTAACATAATCACAAAAACACAAGATGATATTATTTGGAAAGAACAAATTCAAGGCAACTTTTAACAATGAGAAATAGAACTCCTGAAATAAAAAAAAGAATAGGCTAGGTAAACCAGTGAAAAAAGAATTAATGAACTAAAATAAAATTCACAGCATGTAGCCCAAAAAGAAACTATGAAGGGAAAATGATGATTATGGGGGATAGAATGAAAAGAGTCCCAAAAAGAATGTAAGAGAAGCAATATTTGCAAAGAAAATGGCTAATATTTTTCCAGAACTGACTTTTTAAAAAGATAGATAGATCCTGGAAGCACAAACAGAATAAAGGGAAAGCCACACCTAGACATATAGTAATGACATTGCAAAACACCAAAGACAGATTTTAAAAGGCAGTCGCAGGGAAGGTATAACACTGTTAAGCCAGGGTTATAAAACTTTTTTCTAAAAGCAAAACAAAATGTGAACAAAACAGCAGTAGACTCATAGAGAAGTGACTGGTGGTTACCTGGAGGGAGGGGGTGAGGTAGGAGTAAAATAGGTGAAGGGAGTAAGGAGGCACAGAATCTCAATCATAAAATAGTCACAGGGATAAAAGTACACCATAGGGAATATAGTCAGTTCTGTAACCTTTTTCTGTGTTGACAATAACTTTTGGTTTGAGGATTTAATAATGTATCTAACTTGAGTCACTATGTTGTATATTTGAAGTCAATATAATATTGTATATCAATTATACTTTAATAAAAACTTTTTGTAACTAAAATATTACAGGGGGCAGAGAAAAAGATGGTGGAGTAGGAAGGCAAGGTGGAATTCTCCTCCCCAAAACACATAAAACACAAAAATATAGCAACTAAAACTAAACCTGAAAATGACCTGAAGACTGCAGAACTGACTACTTACATCTGGGGAAGAAGAGAAGACCTCACAGAAAATGGTAAAGTGGCAAAGCTGAGGTCTGGTGGGACCCAAGCACTCCCCACCACCCCAGCCCACAGGCGGGAGAAAAAGGAATGGAGTGGAGAGTGGGTAGAAGCCCAGGATCAGTGAACACCTGGCCTTAGAGATCTGCTTTGGGAGCACAAGCCCACATTACATGGTGCTCTGGTGATTAGTGGGGCTGGACAACAAAGACAGGCAGAACACGGGGAGGCTGAGATTCCAGTCGCTTGTGGAGAACAGGCACACTACACCAGGCCCCCTGAGACAAAAGTAAAGTGGGCTTTCCTTTTTGAAGTTTGAAAGACTTCCCAGCAGCAGGAGGGGCACCAGAGGGGTAAGGGTTAGACAGAGCTCCCTTCTCAGAAGAAAGGGCACACGGAGGATACCTCCCCAGCCGTCTCAGCTCAAATGGTTGGGAATTTTGGGGAGCCTCAGATGTGGCATCCCCCCCTGCTGGCAACACAGCCCCAAGGCTCTGCTCAGTGTGCACAGCGGGCAGAAAACCCACTTGGCCTGGTGATAGTGTGAGACTTAGCTGCTGGGTAGGCAGAGGGAGGCCCTCCCAGCTTTCCCAGCTCCTTTTCGGTCTATCTAGGAAGGTGCCTATAGGAACTACCCCTGGAGCTCCTTCCTCCTAGCTAGCTAATGCTGGTCCTGCCAGCCTTCAGCTCCCACCACTGCTGCAGGCCAGGTGGACGGTGGCCCCACCCACAGCAACTCCAGCTGCTGGGTCCCAAGTCTTCCAGCAGATAGCTCTCTTAGCCTGGCAGTGTTGTCAGACCTTGCAGCTGGGAAGGCAGAGCGAGACCCTCCCAGCTTCCTCATGTCCATTTCCCCCCAGCAAGGAAATAACAGGGAGAAAAAAGCAAGAGTAGCAGTACTTATATCAGACAGAATTGACTTCAAAATGAAGTAACAAGACAAAGAAGAACATTACATAATGTAAAGGGGTCAGTCCAAAAAGAGGATATAACCATTATAAATATCTATGCACACAATATCGAAGCACCTAAATACGTAAAACAAATACATAATTGAAGGGAGAAATAAGATAGTAACACATTCATTTTAGGAGACTTTAACATACTCCTCACATCAATAGACAGATCAACCAGACAGAAAATAAATAAGGAAACAGAGGCACTGAACAAAACATTAGATCAGATGGACTTGAGAGATATCTATAGAACATTCCACCCAAAAGCAGCAGGATACACATTTTTCTCAGTTGTACATGGAACATTTTCCAGAATAGATCACATACTAGGCCACAAAAGAGTCTCAATAAATCCAAAAAGACTGAAATTTTATTAAGCAGCTTCTCGGACCACAATGGAATGAAACTAGAAATTACATAAAGAAAACAAAAAGCCTATGAACACATGAAGGCTAAACAACATGCTTCTAAATAATCAGTGGATTGATAAACAAAACAGAAATCAAGCAATATACAAAGACAAATGAAAACAAAAATTTATCAGTCCAAAATTTGTGGGATGCCACAAAAGCATCAAGAAACAACAATCCCAAATAAACAGTCTAAATCAGAATTAAAGAAACTAGAAAGAGAACAAATGAAACCCAAAGTTAGCAAAAGGGAGGACATAAAAATCAAAGCAGAAACTAATAAAATAGAGAAGAATAAAACAATAGAAAAAGTCAATGAAATGCAAAGAGCTGATTCAGAAAATAAACAAAATAGATAAACCCTTAGCCAGATTTATCAAGAAAAAAAAGTACACAAATAAACAAAATCAGAAATGAAAAAGGAATAGTCAAATGGATACCACAGAAATATCATTACTAGAGAATTCTATGAAAAATTATATGCCAATAAATTGGACAACCTAGAAGAAATGGACAAATTCCTAGAAAAGTAAAAACTTCTAAGACTGACCCAGGAAGAAATAAATTCTAAACAGACCAGTTACCAGTATCAAATTTGAACTAGTAATCAAAAAACTCCCAAAAAACAAAATTCCAGAACTGCTTCACAGCTGAATTCTACAATGCATTTAAAGAAGAGCTAATAACCATCCTTCTTAAAGTATTCCAAAAAGTAGAAAAGGAGGGAATATTTCCAAACTCATTCTGTGAGGCCAGCATCACTCTAATACCAAAACCAGACAAAGACATTACAGAAAAATAAAATTATAGACCAATGTCCCTGATGAACATAGATGCAAAAATTCTCAACATAGTATTAGCAAACAAAATTTTAAAATACAGCAAAAAGTTCATCCATCATGACCAAGTGGGACTTATTCCAGGGATAAACTTAATTCTAGGATAGTACAATGTTCATAAATCAATCAAAGGGATAGACCACATTAAGAAAAAGGATAAAAACCTTGCAACAATGCAAGGATCAATGCAACAGATGCTGAAAAAGCATTTGACAAAATTCAACATCCATTCGTGATAAAAACTTTCAACAAAATAGGTATAGAGGGAACATACCTCAACACAATACAGGCCATATATGACAAACCCACAGCTCACATTGTACTCAATGGCAAAAAGCTGGAAGTTTTTCCTCTACTATCAGCAACAAGAAAAAGATCTCACAACTTTTATTCAACATAGTACTAGAGGTCCTAACTATGGCAATCAGACAAAACAAAGAGATAAAATGCATCCAAATTAGTAAGAAAGAAGTTAAACTATCAGTCTGCAGATGGCATGATATTATACATAGAAAACCCTAAAGACTCCACCAAAAAACCGTTACAACTAATAACTGGTTTCAGCAAAGCTGCAGGATACAAAAGTAATACACAAAAATCTGTTGCATTCCTATATACTAACAATGAACTGACAGAAAGAAAAATCAGGCAACTGAACTGAGTCAAATTAACAATCATATTGATAATTATGAAATGAAAAAGTGCCACATATCACCACTTGGGGAACATAGTTCAAGAAGTTTATGTAGAGAAATACATCCCACAAATATTTCTATTAGAAAACAAAAAATATAGAAAATTATTGAGTAAATATTCAATTCAAGAAGTTATAAAAAAATAAGCTCTCATAAAGTACAAAAGAAATAATAGGAGATATTAATGAAATGTAAAAAAAAGGATCTGACCTGTTAAAACAAAACCTTTTCTCTGAAAAGTTAGTAAGATAAACCTCTAGTAAGGTTGATCAAAAAAAAGAAATAGGGCACAAATAATATTAGGGATGAAAGAAGATCATACTCACAAATAGAATATAAATATTAAAAATCATAAGAAAATATCATAAATAACTTTATGCCAATAAATTAGAATACAGGTGAAATTGGTAATTTCCAAGTTAAATAAAACACGAACTCATGAAAAAATAGAACACCGTTAAAAAAGTGTATGACCATTAAAGAAACTGAAATAGGTCAGTATCTATCCATTCCACCCTCACCCCACAAAATGAAAGCACCATGCCAGGTGATTTTACTGGTGAGTTTTACCAAACATTCAATAACTCTGACTCAGTATCTGATACTAATGATACCAAAACCAAATAGAAACAATATAAAAAGAAAATTATAGTTTAATCTCACTTATGAATATAAATATAGAATGAGAAAAACTATCAAATGTTGACTTCATTTGTGAACAAAGATGCAAAATTTGAAAAAATATTTTTTAAATCCACAAATATATTATTAGTAATAATAGTATTGATTATGACCAAGTAGGGTTTAGCCCAAGAATGCAAGGTTGGTTCAACATTAGAAAATCTATTAATGTAATCCACCAAAAGAATAGAGGGAAGGAAAAAAAACACTTGTCATTTAAATAGATGTAGAAAGAATATCAGATAGAACACCACTCTTCAGGACTTAAAAGTACAAAAAAGAGTGGAAAGAAATTTCCTAATACAAAGTATGCACCCAAACCTATAAATATAAATATATTATTAATTTAAAAAATAGACTGTTTATGGAGAAGTCTTGCCAGCACAGTAAAATTAGAAAACAAGGCAAAATTTATAGGCACTGTCCTCAGAACTACTGTCAAGCAGACTATGACAAGGCTTGTGTTATGTAGGCATGAAAGGGTATTAAATTAAGGAAGGTGTTTTCCAAAAAATAGAACTATTTAATTGCAATCTTGTGGCAATTATCTACAAAATCATTTCTATTAAGATATCAAAATGTATATTCTTCTTTTGATAGAAAAATCACTTTGTAAAAAGTTCTGTTATTAGGGAAAAATTAGGTTTGACAACATAGAGTTTTCTTTGATTTCTCTTTTCTAGCAATGGCTAGAATCCTAGCAACACAGCCTTTGGAACATGTGACCCAAGGTAAAGCAATTTCTTCAAAACTTGTAGCACTTGACTTGATTGCCTCACCTAGAAGATAATGTGACACCTTATTCATAACAGATTCCTAGCACAAAATCTAAAGTGAAGAAATATTTTAAAATCTGTATCAATAAAATTCTGTATGGGTCTGTTAACCTCTGGCATGGGGACCTGACAGCCAACAGTTCACATATCATCTGCCAGAATGGTATCTTCACACTTTACTGCTTGCATTCCACTAAACAAATTTTTGGAAAGTATGTACCACTTCAGATTTTTTTAATTGACAACTAACATTATCATCATTCACTTAAATAACTATACGTAAGATAATTTTCAAGGCATACTATAAATACTTACATTTTTAAAGACAGAAACTGTTATATCGTTCTTTTGAATGTATCTAATAAACTTTAAATTCCATGGCAATTTCATTCCTACCATCATCAACATAATAATACATAGTCAAACTTTTCAGTGAGACATTTAACATCATTTGTTAGATCTGTATTTTTCTGACATCATTAATGTACAATTAATTGAACAGCATATGGTTACTAGACTACCCTTGTTATCAACTCCCCCCCACATACCCCATTACAGTCACTGTCCATCAGCATAGTAAGATGCTATAGAGTCATTACTTCTCTGTATATACTGCCATCCCCGTGTCCCCCCCCCACTACATTATGTGTGCTAATCGTAATGTCCCTTTTCCCTCTTATCCCTCCCTTCCCACCCATCCTCCCCAGTCCCTTTCCCTTTGGTAACTGTTAGTCCATTCTGGGGTTCTGTGAGTCTGCTGCTGTTTTGTTCCTTCAGTTTTTGCTTTGTTCTTATGCTCGAGAGATGAGTGAAATCATTTGATACTTGTCTTTCTCTGTCTGGCTTATTTCACTGAGCATAATACCCTCTAGCTACATCCATGTTGTTGCAATTGGTAGGATTTCTTTTCTTCTTATGGCTGAATAATATTCCATTGTGTGTATGTACATCTTCTTTATCCATTCATCTACTGATGAACACTGAGGTTGCTTCCATTTCTTGGCTATTGTAAATAGTGCTTCAATAAACAAAGGAGTGCATATGTCTTTTTCAAACTGGGTTCCTGCATTCTTAGGGTAAATTCCTAGAAGTGGAATTCCTAGGTCAAATGGTATTTCTATTTTTAGTTTTTTGAGGACCCACCATACTGCTTCCCACAATGCTTGAACTGGTTTACATTCCCACCAGCAGTGTAGGAGGGTTCCCCTTACTCCACATCCTCGCTAACATTTGTTGTTGTTTGTCTTTTGGATGCTGGCCATCCTAACTGGTGTGAGGTGATACCTCATTGTGGTTTTCATTTGCATTTCTCTGATGATTAGCAATCTGGAGCATCTTTTCAGGGGTCTGTTGGCCATCTGAATTTCTTCTTTGGAGAAGTGTCTGTTCAGCTCCTCTGACCATTTTTTAATTGGATTATTTGCTTTCTGTTTGTTGAGGTCCATGAGCTCTTTATATAATTTGGATGTCAACCCCTTATTGAATATGTCATTTATGAATATATTCTCCTATACTGTAGGACATCTTTTTGTTCTATTGATGGTGTCCTTTGCTGTACAGAAATTCTTTAGTTTGATATAGTCCCACTTGTTCATTTTTGCTTTTGTTTCCTTGCCTGGGGAGATATGTTCATAAAGAAGTTGCTCATGTTTATGTCCAAGAGATTTTTGCCTATGTTTTTTTCTAAGAGTTGTATGGTTTCATGATTTACATTCAGGTCTTTGATTCATTTTGAGTTTACTTTTGTGTATGGGGTTAGACAATGATCCAGTTTCAATCTCTTACATGTAGCTGTCCAGTTTTGCCAACACCAGCTGTTGAACAGGCTGTCATTTCCACATTGTATATCCATGGCTCCTTTATCGTATGTCAATTGACTACATATGCTTGGGTTTATATCTGGGCTCTCTATTCTCTTCCACTGGTCTATGGGTCTGTTCTTGGGCCAGTGCCAAATTGTCTTGATTGGTGTGGCTTTGTAGTAGAGCTTGAAGTCAGGGAGCATAATTCCCCCTGCTTTATTCTTCCTTCTCAGAATTGCTTTGGCTATTCAGGGTCTTTTGTGGTTCCATATGAATTTTAGAATGGTTTGCTCTAGTTCATTGAAGAATGCTGTTGGTATTTTGACAGGGATTGCATTGAATCTGTAGATTGCTTTAGGCAGGATGGCCATTTTGACAATGTTACTTCTTCCTAGCCAAGAGCATGGGATGAGTTTCCATTTGTTAGAGTCCTCTTCAATTTCTCGTAAGAGTGTCTTATAGTTCTCAGGGTATAGGTCTTTCATTTTCTTGGTTAGGTTTATTCCTAGGTATTTTATTCTTTTTGATGCAATTGTGAATGGAATTGTTTTCCTGATTTCTTTTTCTGTTAGTTCATTGTTAGTGTACAGGAAAGCCACAGATTTGTGTGTTAATTTTGTATCCTGCAACTTTGCTGAATTCTGATATTAGTTCTACTAGTTTTGGAGTGGATTCCTTAGGGTTTTTTATGTACAATATCATGTCATCTGCAAATAGTGACAGTTTGACTTCCTCTTTACCAATCTGGATGCCTTGTATTTCTTTGTTTTGTCTGATTGCCATGGCTAGGACCTCCAGTACTATGTTGGATAACAGTGGGGATAGTGGGTATCCCTGTCTTGTTCCTGATCTTAGAGGAAAAGCTTTCAGCTTCTTGCTGTTAAGTATGATGTTGGCTGTGGGTTTGTCATATGTGGCCTTTATTATGTTGAGGTACTAGCCCTCTATAACCATTTTGTTCAGAGTTTTTATCATGAATGGATGTTGAATTTTGTTGAATGCTTTATCAGCATCTATGGAAATGATCATGTGGTTTCTGTCCTTCTTTGTGTTGATGTGGTGGATGATGTTGATGGATTTTCGAATGTTGTACCATCCTTGCATCCCTGGGATGAATCCCACTTGATCATGACAGATGATCTTTTTGATGTATTTTTGAGTTTGGGTTGCTAATATTTTGTTGAGTATTTTTGCATCTATATTCATCAGGGATATTGGTCTGTAATTTCTTTTTCTGTGGTGTCTTTGCCTGGTTTTGGTATTAGAGTGATGTTGACCTCATAGAATGAGTTTGGGAGTATTCCCTCCTCTTTTACTTTTTGGAAAACTTCAAGGAGGAAGGGTATTAGGTCTTCACCAAATGTTTGATAAAATTCAGCAGTGAAACCATCTTGTCCAGTGGTTTTGTTCTTAGGTAGTTATTTTGATTACCAATTCAATTTCTTTGCTGGTAATCAGTCTATTCAGATTTTCTGTTTCTTTCTGGGTCAGCCTTGGAAGGTTGTATTTTTCTAGACAGTTGTCCACTTCTTCTAGGTTATCCAGTTTGTTAGCATATAATTTTTCAAAGTATTTTCTAATAATTCTTCGTATTTCTGTGGTGTCTGTAGTGGTTTTTCCTTTCTTATTTCTGATCTGTTTATGTGTGTAGACTCTCTTTTTTTCTTGATAAGTCTAGCTAGGGGGTTATCTATTTTGTTTATTTTCTCAAAGAACCAGCTCTTGCTTTCATTGATTCTTTCAATTGTTTTATTCTTCTGGATTTTATTGATTTATGCTCTAATCTTTATTATGTACCTTCTTCTGACTTTGCGCCTCATTTGTTCTTTTTTCTAGTTTCATTAATTGAGTTTAGACTGCTTATATAGGATTGTTCTTTCTTGAGGTAGGCCTGTATTCCAACATACTTTCCTGTTAGTGCAGCCTTCGCTGCATCCCACAGGTTTTGTGGTGTTGAGTTTTTGTTCTCTGTCTCCATATATTGCTTGATCTCTGGTTTTACTTGGTCATTGATCCATTGGTTATTTAGGAGCATGTTGTGAAGCCTCCTTGTGTTTGTTGGGTTTTTCATTTTTTGTGTGTAATTTATTTGTAGTTTCATACCTTTGTGGTCTGAGAAACTGGTTGGTACAATTTCAATCTTTTTGAACTTACCAAGGCTCTTTTTGTGTCCTAGTATATGATCTATTCTTGAAAATGTTCCATGTGTACTTGAGAAGAATGTGTATTCTGCTACTTTTGGGTGTAGAGTTCTGCAGATGTCTGTAGGTCCCTGTGTTCTAATGTGTTGTTCAGTGCCTCTGTCTCCTTACTTAGTTTCTGTCTGGTTGATCTGTCCTTTGGAGTGAGTGGAGTGTTGAAGTCTCCTAGAATGAATGCATTGCATTCTATTTCCCCGTTTAATTCTGTTAGTATTTGTTTCACATATGTAAGTGCTCCTGTGCTGGGAGCATAGATATTTATAATGGTTATATCTTCTTGTTGGATTGACCCCTTTATCATTATGTAATGTCCTTCTTTGTCTCATGACTTTCTTTGTTTTGAAGTATATTTTGTCTGATACAAGTACTGCAACCCCTGCTTTTTTCTCCCTATTAGTTGCATGAAATATCTTCTCCATCCCTTCACTTTTAGTCTGTATATGTCTTTGGGTTTAAAGTGAGTCTCTTGTAGGCAGCATATAGATGGGTCTTGTTTTTACATCCATTCAGTGACTCTATGTCTTTTGATTGGTGCATTCAGTCCATTTACTTTTAGGATGATTATCGATAGGTATGTACTTATTGCCATTGCAGGCTTTAGATTCCTGGTTACCAAAGGATCAAGGTTAACTTCCTTACTATCTAAGAGTCTAATTTAACTCACTTAATATGCTATTACAAATACAATCTAAAGGGTTTTTTTTTCTCCTACTTTTTCTTCCTCCACCATTTTTTATATATTAGGTGTCATATTCTGTACTCTTTGTCTATCCCTTGATTGACTTTGGGGATAATTAATTAAATTTTGCATTTGCTTAGTAATTAGCTGTCCTACTTTCTTTACTGTGGTTTTATAACCTCTGGTGATGGCTATTAAACCTTAGGAATACTTCCATCTATAGCAGTCCCTCCAAAATACACTGTAGAGACAGTTTGTGGGAGGTAAATTCTCTCAGCTTTTGCTTATCTGGAAATTGTTAAATCCCTCCTTCAAATTTAAATGATAATCTTGCCAGATAAAGTAATCTTGGTTCCAGGCCCTCTGCTTCATGGCATTAAATACCTCATGCCACTCCCTTCTGGCCTGTAAGGTTTCTGCTACATCTGATTTTAGCCTGATGGGCTTTCCTTTGTATGTGATCTTATTTCTCTCTCTGGCTGCTTTTAATAGTCTGTCCTTATCCTTGATCTTTGCCATTTTAATTACTATATATCTTGGTTTTGTCTTCCTTTGGTCCCTTGTGTTGGGAGATCTGTACATCTCCATGGCCTGAGAGACTTATCTTCTTCCCCAGATTGGGTAGTTTTCAGCAATTACCTCCTCAAAGACACTTTCTATCCCTTTTCCTCCCTCTTATTCTTCTGGTACCCCTATAAAGCGAATGTTGTTCCATTTGGATTGGTCACACAATTCTCACAACATTCTTTCATTCTTAGAGATCCTTTTTTCTCTGTGCCTCAGCTTCTTTGTATTCCTCTTCTCCAGTTTCTATTTCATTTATCATCTCCAATCTGCTTTTAATACCCTCCATTGTGCTCTTTATCGATTGGATCTCCAACTGGAATTCATTCCTGAGTTCTTGAATATCTTTCCATACCTCCATGAGCATGTTAATGATTTTTATTTTGAACTCCCTTTCAGGAAGATTCATGAGGTCAGTATCATTTAAATCTTTCTCAGGAGTTGTATTAATAATTTTACTTTGAATCAGTTTCCTTTGGCATTTCATATTTCTATATGGCGCCCTCTAGTGTCCAGAAGCTCTACTCTCTGAAGCTGCTCAGCCCCTGAAGCAATGTCGGGGTTGCAGGGTAGTGGTATTGGTGCCTGGGGGAAGGAAAGAGCTGTTTCCTGCTTCCCGGCTGCTATGCCTGTTCCACTGCCTGAACCAGTGGGCCAAGCACACAGGTATAAGCCTCTATGCTTTGCGTTTGTAGTTGCTGTAGATGGATCTTCCTTCTGGCTGGCCTAACACCAGGATAGGGTTTGTCAGTTTGCGAGCCAGGTGGGGCTGGCCAGGAGAAATGTGCAGTAGGCTGCGTATCCCAGAGGGGGTCCTTGGAGCTGTGTAGCCTGCCAGGGAGCTGGAGCACCTGAAAATTGTGAAAGCTCCCAACTACTGGGCAGAATGGACCCAGACAATTTTTTCTATCTGTCCTTTCTCCTGAGTAGGAAGCTCTGTGCAATCCTTGCCCCTTTAGCAGCCCTCTGTTAGGAAGTCTCTCAGACTCCCCACCTTTCTTTTGTCCCAGAGCAGCTGGATATGGATCCCTGCTTTCCACAAACAGCTGGAATCTGTCTCTCCAGGAATTCTGCCTATCTTATTAGCTTCCCAACCCCCTATTCGCAAGAGTACCATGCAAGCACCATGAAATGTTGGTTTGTGCTCCCAGAGAAGATCTCCAGAGTTTGGTATTCAGCAGTCCCAGGTCTCCACTGCCTCCCCGCTCTGTTTCTCTTCCCCCAACCCATGAGCTGGGGTGGGGGAAGGGCTTGGATCCACCAGGCCACAGCTTTGGTATGTTACCCTGTTCTGTGAGGTTTATTCTTTCTCCAGGTGTATGCAGTCTGGCGCAGTCCTATGTCCTGTTGCTCTTTCAGTATTAGTTGTATTAATTATATTTTCATATTATATGTAGTTTTAGGAAGAAGCCTCTTTCTCACCTCACATGCCACCATCTTTAATCCTTTCTCTATAGTGGGAACTTCTCCATGTAATAGATTGTGGGGGCTTCTGATTTGGACTACAACACAGTTTTATCAAATGAACTACTCTAGGCAAAAGTTAGATACAGAAATACAGATGGAGATACCTGCTTGAATAGGGCAGAGCTACCTAGGCATTAGAACTTGAAAAATCAAATCAAAATCATGCCCAGGAAGGATGTATGGAGGTGAGACCGACATTTAGTACTTGTTTTCCCCTTAAAGCAATTAACCTCCAATTCATAAGCAACAACATGACACAAAAAGCTCAAAGGTGGGAAGAGACAAAAACTTTTTGGCCCAGAGGTTGAAAAGGAAAGCAGAACTTAAGGCAGTCTTACAGTCTGGGGATTAAAAAAATGGAGTTCAAGTGAAAGAGTCCTGGATGAAATGTAAATATGCATACCAACCCTCAAAAGGACTAATGCTCAGATTTAAACCAGCTAATTCTCACACTGATCAGCTCTTATCCAACCTGTCTGATAGAAGCAAAGAATAAACCCTCTATGAAAGAAGATATACCATCAAGACTTAGTGCCATCATCTCAATAATTTTTTTATGCACAAGGTCAGGCATTCAGGCAAAAATTACCTACCATACTAAGAAGATGAAATGATTGAAAATCAAGAGAAAAACAGACATTGGTGTTAAGAATTATGGACCCTAGACTATCAATAATTCCCAACTTACTGTAATGTGTTCAAGAAAATATACAAGATGAATTTTAACACAGTTGAAATCAATAAAAAAGACTACAGACTATAGAAATGAAAAATACTTGTAACTTAAGAACTCAATAGATGAGTTAAATAGCATATTTAACACAGATGAGAAGATTGGTTAATTAGAATATAGGTCAATAAAAAAATCCAGACTGAACATGAAAAGAAAAACAAATTAAACAAAAAGAATCTCAGACAAAAGTGGTTCATGGTGAAAAGTCCTAATTGAATAGGAGAGGTGAAAGAGAATCAGAAAAAAGTAATACTTGAAGAGTTCATGCCTCACAATTTTCTAAAAATTACTAAAGACATCAAATTGCAGATTCAAGTAGTTTTACAATCCCAAATGGAAAAAAATTCACACCCAGAGACACCAGAGGAAAACTGTTTAAAACCAAAGACAAAGAGAAAATCTTAAAAGCCACTGAGAGCTGTGTGGGATGAGGGACACATTTCCTTAAAGGGAATAATAAAATTTACAGATTCTTTGCAACAGTAACAATGTAACTCCAAAAGACAAATGAATGACACTGTCAAGATGATGAAAGAAAACTACCAAAGTAGAAAAGATGAAGAGCAATACAAAGAGTAACTATGATGGCAAATATAAATATATAGACTTAAAAAAGAGTGTCTTCTGCATTTTAAAATATAAAGAAAAATAAAATACTTTAAAACTATAGTGTAGAAGTTATTCTAAGGTCCTTAAATTTGTCCTAGAAGTGGTAAAAGTATTATTTATGTGAAATGTTAAGTATGAATGTTGTAATCTCTATAATAATCTTAAATAATAGTACATTTTATTTATAATGCAAAATAAGGTAGTAAGACAAAATGAAAGTTAACAAAAAGTACTCATTAATTCAAAAGACAAAAAACACAAAAGAAACAATTAGAAAACTATAAAATATATCCATAATTGTATTTATGTAAATGAGCTAAATATTACAATTAAAAAACTAAGACTTTAGACTGGATAGAAAATATTGCACATTTTAAAGGCACGGGAAACTCTAGAAAATTATTGTCATCCAAGTTGCAAATATTCACTGGTATTAGGAAAAGCAACAGTGCTTTAATACCAAAGGTGTCTAAGAGACAGTGTTAGTTTTCCTCCCTTATCTGTTCTTCTATCTTCCTCAGCAATAAAACTTATTTTTAGCCAGACATATAGATGCTTGGAATAAAGACTACATTTTCTAGCTTCTCTTGCAGCTAGGGATGGACACAAGAAGTAAATTCTTTCCAATGGGGTAAATGTTGTGTGTGACTTGAGTGTCCTTGTAGTTGATACACAATCTTATTATTAGTTTCAAGTATATATAACACAGTGGTTCCACAGTTACCCACATTATTAAATCCTCAAAAGGGAGCCTGTTCTTTTTACTTTTTCTTCCTTTGTGCTGACGGTAAAGTATACAAAATGGGTGGAACTTGAGCAGTCATCTTGGCCCACATAGTGGAGTCACACATTGAGACTAAAGGAGCAACAACATAAGAAATCTAGGTCCATATACATTCATAAGAAACCTACATCCCTGATGATTATAGAGCTATCATAACATTCCAGAACTGCTTAAATCTGGACCTCACTTACAAAAGCAAAATTTCTTTCCTGTTTAAGCTACATTTACTTTAGATTCTTTTTGTCACTCAGAGCCAAACCTAGTGAACACTGAATTCTCAAGAACTTGTCCAAATTTAAGTTGACATCCTTCTAAAAAAGTATACCTTACTTTAGTATCCAGAATACATTTTTAAAATCTTACAACAAAAATCCCCAACTAAAAAATGAGCAAAGGATTTGAATAGATGTTTCTCTAAAGGAAGAAATATAAATGGTCAACAAACATGAAAAAATGCTCAATCTCATTAGAGAAATTCATCAAAACCACAACGAGATACTAATTCACAACCACTAGGATGGCTACAATTTAAAAAATGCAAAATTACACGTGTTGCAAGGATGTGAAGAAATTAGGACCCTCATACATTGCTCAATGGAAATGTAAAATGTGGCAGCTCCTGTTGAAAAGTTTGGTGTTTCTTCAAAGAGATAAATACAGAATTACCAGCAATTCTCTTTCTAGGTACATAGCCAAAAGAATTGAAAACAGATACTCGTAAAAGCATTACTCACAACAGCAGAAAGGTAAAAACAACCCAAATGTCCATCAACAAATGAATGGATAAGCAAATTGTGGTACACATATGCAGTGGAATATTAGTCAGCCATAAGAAGGAATTAAGTACTGATATATGCTACAATGTGTATGAATCTCAAAAACATGCTAAGTGAAGAAGCCAGACTCAAAAGGTCACAAGTTGTATGACCCATTTATATGAAATACCTAAAATAGGTAAATTCATAGAGACAGAAAGCAGACTGGTGGTTCCCAGGGATAGGGTGGGAGGTTGGGGAGTAACTGTTTAATGTACTAAATTACACTGTACACCCTAAACTGTCTACCCTAAAATGTACGCCACTCAACTGTCTACCCTAAAATGGTTAATTTTATGTTACGTGCATTTAACTTCATAAAGAAAGTAAATCTACATAACCAACAAACCTATTAAGAATAAAAAAGTACCCCCCCGAGTCCTAATAAGATTGTTCTATAGCTAGTACAAGTAAATCAGAACCAGTTTTAATTCTGTTTGATCAAAAATAACTTGCCCCAGTTTAATCTTAATCAATCAGTGACAACTTGCTTTAGTAACCTTGCCTCTGGAAGCCAGTGGCAGTCTCATACTTTTGAAGTCAAACAATCAACAATAAACTTAATCAGTAAATCTTCTGAAAGCTGGCTGGCCAACATGTCTTGCCAGAATAGCATGTGTGTAAGGCCGACATTAATCTATTTAACCTCTGTAACCAATACACCAAAACAATCCCACTCAAAAATCTGACATGAAACTAACAGCTGGATTTACTCAAAATGAGGGGCCTAACTCTCCCTTTCTTAAGTAATACAGTTTTGTTTCAGATACCAAATGGTAATCTTGATATCTTCCTTGGACAATTCTTACACCAAGATTATTTATAATACTTCACATAACAGTATTCCAATGGACCCTTGGGCCATCAGAAAAGATCAGTGGCCTCTTAAGCCCCAAACTCTGATAGTCCTCAGATCTGTTGCCAGGTAAGTTTCTCAAAAACAATCTGAATTTTTATGAGTTTCATTAAGCCCTTATTGCTGAATTTATCTAAACTTTCTAAACAAATAAATCTTCACATATATTTATTACACTTAGGTCTGTCTTTATGATAATCAGACCTTCTGATTTAGAAGTGAACCACTTGATAAATTTTTTTTTGCCATCATCCTATGGATTCTTCCAATGCTTGGCTTGCTTTTACTGTTTTGTTCATCTGTTTATACAAATTATTGTGTGTTCTTGTTTTGTCCCTTATTGTCTTATGTCTGTTGAGTGCTTCATATGGAACAGATGGAAGCATAAGGCTAAGTCTCCAAATCAATACAAGTTGACCCTATAGATTTAATGGTCCATTAGCATTATGACAATCAGCTGCTAAAATGGTCAAACTTTGCTTTGGGTCCTGTACGGAACCTAAGAGTACACCCCAAGGCCTGGTAATTTGTGATAGTTCACTTTGTTTAGTCTGTATTTCATTATCATTAGTTGTTGGGGTCACTGATCACATGGCTCCTTCCTATCTTCTGTTTGGTGGGGTACCTCAACTATCATTAACACACTCACTTTTGACTAACATAGTGCCCTTTTCTTGCATGGTCATTGATTTATCTGTGTCAAAGGCACAATTTTCATAACCATCCTAACTTGTACTTAACTTGGCAAGTGGCAACATTTTGCTAAAAAATTTTGCTTAAGTCTAGGAGATAAATTGCTGCAGAATTCAGAATTCTGTTAAGATATGTTATTGTACTGGACTACCAAGTCTATACCAACCAGTTCACTTAATCACTAGCCCCTCAGATGGGAGACAAAATGATTAAAAGCAGCAACACACCAACAATGAAAAACTAGGAGATGGTTTGTAACCCAGCTGTTCATAATTCAAGAAATTGTTACGGAAAACCTGGACTGGATCTCTGACAGAAGAACCAAGCAACACTCAGAGGTCTTGGAGGGTGAAGGTTTATTTCACACTGGCAGGCTTGGAGGACAGTAATCTCCAAAGTCTAAGCCCCAAACAAAGGCAAGGGGAGCAATTTCTATTTTTCTACTTCCATATCTGTGGCATTTCTAAGTGTGCAGCAAGCAGGGTGAAAGAGGATCCCAGGGGAGTGTGAGATCCTGGAGGAGTGAGGATGAAGAGGAGGGGGACTGGGAGTTTTCTGCTATCCTTGCCAAAGAAGATAAGCCGAGGGAGCCGAGGATTTTCTGCTGACCTTGTCAGCTGTGTTAAATATTTTCCTTATCAAAATGACTTTGAAAGGGTAAACATATAGGAAATTAATACTACATAGGTGCAACTTCGGTGGAAAATCCCAGAGCAAAATACCTTTGAAACCAAAATCAAAGAGAAAAATAAAGTGGGAGAAGCCATTTATTTCTTACAAGCAGGCATCCACTTCTGCTCTCCCATGTCTCTCTCTACTTGCTACAGAAGAGACCCCACCCAGCCTCTCCAGTCCAGATAAGTCCTTGATCGCCCTTGTAATTACCTATTGATATGGAGATGGACTACTTCTCTCCACCCTTTGGAAACACCTATTAATATGGAGATGTACTAAGGCCAGCCAAGAGATTCTAGAAATATTGCAATTTTACCCACAATAGGCCATTTTAGAAGCCTTTTCCTCATAGATTGGACAAAAATGCAAAATTGTAAACAAAAAAAGGTGAGTAAGTAGCAGACTCCAAAAACAGACCAAGGAAAATTTCCAAAGAGCATTCTGGGATACAGCCAAGGGCTAATGTAAAGGCAGACAGGCTTGTCCATTTTTTTTTTAATGTACTCAGAAATGCCAGTTTAGATCTCAACATGTCACTGAACATTTCAAAAAGCTATAAATAAAAGCAAACTTCAAGATAAAGCAACTGATACCCAAAATAAAACCAAGACCAAAAGGTTCTTTAAGAATTGGGCAGCTATAGTTAATAATACCATAAGCAAAAGGACTGGGGAAAAAAATTAATGTCCTATAATGGCAAAAAATGGGACAACTATGCAAAACTTCTCTAGTAATGCCACTCCAGGAGATATTAGTACTTAACAATCCTCTTACCACCTTCTAAGCATGCCAGGGAGGAAGGTCTATAAATATATATGAACAACAAAATATAGATAGGGGTCACTTTATCTACTAATAATCCCACTTCTACAAAACATCATATCCTTCAGAGTACTTAATCTACCAAAGAGTGGAAATGCCCAACAACCTGCAACTATTATTATGGGACCATTATCGGTATATTATTTTTCTTCACGATACAACCATTTAATAGGTAAGAGTCTACTTAATTAATGAAACTGCCAAGGGAAATTTACAGCAAAAAGATTTTAAGTTATGGAAAATTCTGCAAATGACCAAAGTATATCTGACTTGTATATATAACTACACTATCTGTGAATCAAAAAATAACCAAAGTATAAGCTATGATCCTAGAATTTTTGTGGGCAGACTCTCAAGGCATAGATAAAATATTTGGAAGTGAGTTTTAACAGTCCAGATTGATTCTTCCTAGATTATTATAAACCGTTTTTTGTTATTTACATGTAAATTAGGCCTGAATTGTCCAATACCATAGCCCCTAGCCACATGTGACCAATGAGCACTTGAACTGTGGCAAGTGACTGAGTCATAAGAAATATTCAGATGGCCAAACATATATTTCCCAGGTATATTTGGTCTTCATTCACAGTTCCTGAAAACACTGCAGTCTTAAAAGTGAAACTGGTGTTCAGTTATGTTAATGAGAGGCTTTGAACCCCCACCTAAGGGTGGGGGCCAGAGGTTGAATCAGTCAATGGCCAATAATTTAGTCAATCATGACTATGCAATGAAGCCCTCACAGAAACCCGGGAGAAGCTTCTGTAAGAGAGCTTCCATGCTTGGGGAAACAGAACATCTCCATATGCTAACGAGCCAGGCCCCAAGCTCCACCAAAGACAAAACCTCCTTTATTTGGGACCTTGCCTTAAGTATCTCTTCATCTGGCTGTTAACTTGTAATCTTTACGGCAGCCTTTATTAAACTGTTAAATGAAAGTGTTTTCCTGAGTTCTGTGAGCTGCTCTAACAAATTAATCAAACCTAAGGGGGAGGGTCGTGGGAACCTCCAATCTGCAGCCAGTAGGTCAGAAGCACAGGTTGTGACCAGCACCTGGAGTGGGGGATGGGGGCATTCTTGTAGGATGGAGCCCTTAACCTGGAAATCTGGTGCTGTCTCCAGGCAGATAGCATCTGAACTGAGTTCTCTGACACCCTGCTGATGTTCAAGAATTGCTAGGTGTTATGTATGGAAAGACCCCCTCTCACACACATACGACCATGGGAATCGGGTTCAGGAACCCAAAAGGAGTTACACTGTTATTACTGCTGTATGTAATATTATTAATTGTATATGAAAGAACAAATAACACTGAGGAAATAAATTTAAATTTTTATTTAATTTTAAAGAGGACACTCAATCCAGTTATTGGAAAATGTGTTTGGGAAAACCTGGGTTTGTGAATTTACTTAACTATAAATCTTCTGAACTCTAAATGCAGGTAAAGTTATTTCTGTGAAAATTTCATACCTGAATTGCTATGTGCTATAAATTTAAAATATACTGGATTTCAAAAGCTTAATATGAAAAAAAGAATGTAAAATATCTTGTATTAATAATTGTATTAATTTTTATATTGATTACAGTATGTTGAAATAGTAATTTGGATACTGAGTTAAATAAAATAAAATGTTATTAAAACTAATTTCATTTTTTTACATTTTTTAGTATGACTACTAGCAAAACTTAAAATACTATGTGTTTCACATTATATTTCTACTGAACAGTGCTTGATTAGTCCATGTTCTAAGACTACAGTACTCATCTGGGGGCAATTTTGCTACCCAGAGGATATTTGACAATGTCTGGGCATTTTTGGTTATCACAACCAGGATGCTGCACTGGCATCTAGTAGACAATAGGCCAGAAATACTGTTCAACATGCCACAATACAATGCACAAGATAGTCCCTAAAACAAACAATTACACAGCTCAAAGTGCCAACAGTACTGAAGTTGAAAACCTCTGTTCTAATGGTTTTTCAACATCGTGGCATGCATCAAAACTCCACTGCCTTTTATAGCCTATCCTTTGATCCAAAAGCTTGTTTTGTGTCAAGAAACTTCCACCTAATTAGTTGAAGTATCTGCAGAATTTGTATTAAGTTCACCTTTAAATCTGATTGTAACAACCACAGTTAACAACAGTGTTGAAATATTAAAAGCTCACCCACTATGATCAGAAACAAGACAAAGATCTCTGCTCTCACCACTTCCACTCAACACTGGAGACTCTAGCCATGGCATTTAGGCAAGAAAAATAAATAAAAGGCATTTAGATTGGAAAAGAAATAAAATTATCTGTTTGTCAATGATTTTAAATATAGAAAGTCCTAAGGAATCCACAGAAAAATTATTGGAATAAACAAGTTCAGCAAGTTTTCAAGTACAAGATCAATTTGGAAAAGTAAATCTGATGCACCACATAAAGTATATTATCACTTTCTCCTTCTCATTTTACCTTCAACTGGTGTAGACCTCTCAAATCCAGAAACTCTATGACCTTCAGCTGATGGATAATCCCATGATTATGGTTCTTCAGCTGGAGAAGTATCCATGCCCAGAACACAAATTTTGAACACTCCAATACTACATTTTTACAAATATTGCTTGTTAACGAATCTTAAAGAATGAAATGAATAATTCAACTGGTTATTATACAATAACTACACCTAGGTCTTTTAGAATCCAATACCTTACCAGAAGCCAAATAGGTTCAAATGGACAAACTTGTGATCTTTTTATAGGGCACAAAACATTGTTGAAAATAAGAGAAAACTGATGTGCTGTAACCTGTATATTTTGAAATAAATTATCAATTTGGAATGCCATGGAAACAGGTTTCTTAACCTCCTCAGGTACCCCTATAAATATCTAGACACCAAATATACAAATTATTTGATGCCTTAGCACTACCCAAAGAAGTTGCTAAGTTGCTATCTTTAAAAATAAATCCACAGTAAAAAAAAGACATTGTCAAAACTACTGGAATAGCAGACCCCCAGCTCAGTCAGTCCTTTTACAAGGAACTTTTATAAAACAGAAAGACAAATTCATGGGAGGTTCAAGGATTCTATCACAGATATGCAAAATTTTTCACCTCCAGAATTTTGAAAAACAGACAATAACTGGGTTATAAGACCTTTTAAGTATAAGATCTGGCAAAGCCAGAAAAGCCACCTGTTTGCACCAGATAAAACCTAAGATGAGCACTTGCCAAATTCTTCCATAAGAAAATTCATTATAGTAAAGACAAATTGGCTGTGATAGTAAATAAGCAGCTGAAAAGGAGAAGGAGAGTTTTGGAGAAGAACAAGAGTAGAAGATTACTCACCAACTCTTTGAGATTAATTATAAAGCTTCTTGTTAAAGATAAGAATTGTGTAGAATTAACACAGATAAACAGAACAATGGAAAAGAATACAGAGCCCAGAAACCAATCCACACATGCAAGGGGATTTGGTAACATAAGAAGAGGTACTACAAAGCTAGTGGGGAATGGGTGTACTATTTAATACATGATTCTATGAGAACTGGCTATCACTATGTGATAACATTTCTATCTTACAACAGTCACAAAATTTAACTTCAGGTGAATTAGGCATATTTTGAAATATGTAACTACTAACAAATAGAATTTTTTTAAGCCTCAGGGAAGGAACAAAATTTTAAAACCTAACATAAAAAAGGTTCAATCATAAAGGAGAAAGACAAATTTGACTAAATTTAACTGAAAAACTCTATAATTAAAGACAGCCACAGACCATGTTAAAAGTCAAGCCATCTACAACATCTTACTATGCCGATGGACAGTGACTGTAATGGGGTTTGTGGGGGGGACCTGGTGAAGGGGGACCCTAGTAAACATAATGTTCTTTATGTAATTGCAGATAAATGATAACAAAATTTTTTTTAAAATAAGTGATCAGAAAAAAATAGTCAAGCCACATGCTAGAAGCCCTGTAACAGATAAAGCATTATGATCAATAAGAATACAAGTAATCAAAGAGAAAACCGACATTAGATAATAAATTTACAAAATAATGATCAATAACTATATGAAATGAAGAGTCTTGTTAGCCAGGAAAATATAATTAAATTACCAGCTACTCTCACAGTTCTGACTGGGAAATTTTAAAAATCTGGTAAGACTAAGTGATGAGGTAGGGAAACCAGAATTCTCTTACATTGCATTGAGTGTACAAACTTGCACCTCACTTCAGAGAGCAATTTGACATCTAAATTCCATGCTGGGGCATACGTCCAGAATATCTAGTATCTTTGCATGAGATCACTAGTGGGAGAATTGGTAAACTGATACAATATGATTCTAAACAGCAGTTACGTTGAGTATTTAATAATGTAGATACATGTTGAGTAACTATGTTTTATACATGAAACCAATATAATGTATAGCAACTATACTTCAATTTAAAAAATTTCTTTAAAGCTAACATATAATAGGATATCACAAATATAAATTTTTTAAAGACTGCAATATATTATTTATGGATACAAACATGAGGTAAAGTATAAAATCTCAAATAGTACGGAAACACCCAACTTCAGTAGGTTAGCTCTAGGGAGGGAAAGAGGAGATGGCGTCAGGGAGGAGTACAAAAGAGTAACATTTTATTTCTTTAAAAATCAGAGGTAAATACGGCAAAATAGTTTGTGAAGAATACAAGGGTATTTATGTTATTATAATTATTATTATGTATGTTTGAAATATCTTGTAATTAAAAAGAATTTTAATGGGCACATATGGTATAACAATCAAATAACATTAATTATTCACACCATAAAAACTAATCAAATAATAACATTACTTAAAGCCAGAGAAACTTATGTACATACATTAGAGCATGTGATAAATAAGAGTTAAAAATAAATCTAAAACTTGCAATTTACATTAGAATTTTAAATTATTAATTTATGAATGGGCTTTGAATATCATGCAATTTTAAAACATTCTTATGCTGGAATTTTAAAGGGTACTCTGTAGAGTTGTCAAAGCTGTATAAGTAAAACTTTAATTAATGTGGTATTCTAAATTTAGTCTTATTTTGGAAAGGTTTTTCTTTAGCATATAAACAGTAAAACAAGCTTTACATTTATTTACAAGTCTCAAAGAAATGTGTTAGAGTCCTAAGTATGAAGAGTAGGTACCGCACTGTGTTCCACCCAGAACCTGATGCCCTAAATACTAACGTGGAAAAGCAATGCTCCATTATTCCTTTTTCTTTTCTACTTGGGGTTTGGGTCAGAAGCCAAGAAGTACTAATACTGGAAAGTTACAAACAAAGTCTTATTATAAAACCATTTTTAAAGGAAGTGTAACTTTCACAGAGGAGTAACACAATCCTTTCGGATTACTATGTCAGAGAGAGACATAGACAGAATATTTTCAGAAAGGGTTGTTAAGAAGAGGTAGTAAAATTTTGCTATCTGTACATCACTTACTGACTCCTTGAGCCTCAAGGCTATAATATACACTAAAGCAAAAAATTTAGGACACAGAAGAAATTAGGTAGGACACTGCATCTACAAATACAACTCAAGAGATCACTGACTCATGTAACACCTTATTCTCAACTATAATACTCTGACCACATTCATACTATTTCAATAATAACCATTTACCCAGTTGATGGTAAGCATAATTTTATTTAACATGAGTTGCTTTTTGCCAAATTAAACATCTGCAAGAGAGATGATCAGCTGATCTTTCAAGTGACCTTGCTATTAGATATGCTAGTATTTCCCATGTAATGGAAGACTGCAATAAAATTATTACAAGTTCCACACTTTTACATTTCGGGCACAATTTTAGGCATAACAGTGTTGTGGCAAAAGGCAGTTCTTCATTTACTCTACTTCAGTCTGTTATACTGAATTTTGCTTAGTACTAAAATTCTTAACTTGTACTTCTGAATGTTGCAAAAAAACTAACTCCCACAGATTTCTAATTTAGTGTAACTCTGGCCAGAAAGAACACCAAATCTTGCTTACAAAATTAGAAAGCTTCCTACAACATTTTTAAAAAATTTTTTCTTCTGCCAATCTTAAGTTTCAGAAATACTAATTTATTTATTTCTTCTCAATAATGGCATAACTACCACTCTGCTTCATGAATAAAATAATTGAATTCCTGTTTGTCTCAAAGTCTCACCCTCTGGAGATTCAAACTGAGTAATAAATTCACAGATAGGTCACTAATACATGGAAATTTGTCTTCCACAGCAAAAGGTCAGTGTTATTATGAACTTAATTTTCTGAATTTCATAACCCTTGATATATGGAGGCACCTTAAAGTTCAGTTTACTCTTTTATTTAGAATTTCAGAGCATGCTTTAAAATAACTTAAGCTATATTAATATAGCTTAGTCTCATTTTATCATTAAAATATCTACAAAATCAGAATATTAATTTTGTTGTCATAACTCATAAATAAGTCTTAAAATATCTGTGGCTGTAAATCAACCCTCTTAATTCATTTGCCTCCCTTGGACTATTCTAGAACATAGGTCAACAAACTAAATGGATTTATCAGTATAATACAGTTGCATAATGCTTTCACAAATTCCAATTCCGTAATTTAGGCTTTTTCCACATTTATTTTTAAATATACAAAGAGATTATTAATATAAATATTTTCTCTCAAATATGTAATATTCTTCTGTCAAAGAAAAGGTTTCCAAACATTTACAACACAATCTAAAGATAAGTAAAACTGATTTTAGGATCATTACATTAACCAAGATACATTTTCCAGAGAAGGCCCTATTTATAAGTAATGCTCACTGGCCTCCTTACATCAACACTTTAAGATGGATCCAAATCCACTGCCTTTGCTTGATTTACTTCAGGGATTACTTCTGGTGGGGAAAAAAATCTCAGAAAAAGGTCTCACGACAGAGTGGACAAGTAGATTTGTTGCTAGATGTAAACCATTTGTACTGAAAAAGAAAATATTTTAAATGTTAAAAGGACTTTTAAAAGCTGTCATTTTATATATATATCTAAAGAAGCCTTAAAATGATAAAGTAAAAAAAGGGAAAATTTCAAAATGTTTGCTTTCTCCACCTCCATAATCAACACAACTCAGTATTACTTCCTCTAGCTACAGTATGCTTGCCTCTACCTAGACTCATGCACATAACCACTAAGATACATAAGGAAGACCTCTTGTGGAACAACGAAACATACAGCAACTTTCTCTTCAACTGATGTTTAAAAAGAGAAAAACCTCTGATGCCAGATGGCCCACAGTTCCAATTTTTTCAGTCTCCTTTATGGTCTAGATCTTAGAAGATCATCTGTTTTTTGAGAGCTAAAAGCTGTATTAGAAACACCCATTTATTAAAGTGTTTTGATGCTACCAGTCTCAGTAAAGTACTAATTATGTCTTACAGCTTTTGAAAAATTATTGTTTTCCATTAACTACAATTAAGACTTTAACATGTTTACTTTTCTGAAGTTAGACAGCATACATATGTAATACACATAAAATATAAATAAATAAGTTCATTTCTCCTTAACAGACTTACCAAGCAGGCTGAATGAAACTTTTTCTTGCATGTTCTACATGCTTTTTTGGGAAGAGAGTAGTTGAAACCATGAATGACTGAGAAACAGATCATGCAATCTTCAACACCCTCAAAACGTTTGTCTACATTGTTTTTCCATAATGCCAAGCCTTCCATAATACTTCCATTCTATCAACAAGAAGGAAAAAAAGTCAATTTGCATTCAGGATCGCCAATGTAATTTTTATTCAATTTCACAAATTTTGAAGTTAAATTATAATTTGGAAAGAAGAATATCTGCTTAGCTATGTTCACATGTCCGAAGTTTTATGAATATTTTTTAAATGACCCCCAAGTTTTAAGAACCAGATATAATTTGTCTCCATTAAAGGCAGACTTGAAAAAAAAGGCTTCTGCACCAATACTTCAACTTTTATAGTCTCAGAATGTTTTGAGGAAACTCTTTTAATAAATAACTTGGGTCAGTTTTCCCAATTTTTAACTAAAATGATTAAATTATTTCTTCACCTTCTCAACTGCTGACTTGTTTCAGCTCTACAATACTGGTGAATGTATTTGTTTTAAAATACTTTTTCCTTATTGTAGAATGCCTGAGATACAGTACAATTATGCCAACAAAGCTAGAGAAGACTGTCATTTGTTTAAAAGTCATGGTTTTCGTTAGTACTGGGATTTCTCTAACTACATAGGAGAAGAGATTAAATGAGTAAAATAGCTTGGAAAACATTCATCTGTCCAGAATCTTATAAAAGATTCCTTTTCAATGTCCTTAGTACCATGTGTTGTTCTATATCATCTATAATGACAATGAAGTAAAGTCAATTAATCACACACACCAAAAAAGAAATTACAGACCCTTAAAAATTAAAACAGCTTGGCAAATTCAAGTCATTTAAGCATGTATGTGGGTTTATCCAAGGAAATATCTGCCTTAAGCAGGAAGATACATTTTAAGTTTTATTGCCCTTTCAAATGGTAGATCAGCAGTTTCCCTCTCTAGTTTGGCAAGCCAAATGTGTACACAGAAACTTACTTGATGGGTGAGGTAAGTGCTTAACTGCAGCATCCAGTTCCGCCACTGCTGAACAGCCACTCCAACTCTTTTCCCACTTTCCACTGTTATTGAACCCAATGGATAATTTGAAGGCAGTTGTATTATAAGTTCAATAACTATGTCCTCAATAGTATAAGTAGCCATTACTTCTCGAGTAGTAGCTCGAGCTTTAACCTGCAACACATGAAAGGTAATTATTTTGCCAAACTTCTTTTCTTGCACTCAAAAAAACATCTTGACCTGATGACTATTAGAACAGTCTTCAAAGAAAACATAAATGGGTTAAACACCTGACATTTTATAGTGACTTTATAACAAAATTTGTTTCAAAAGAAATACTGTTCATAAAAAAAAGTATGTTTTATTATATTAGGCTTGACACACAATAGTTATTTTTAAGAGACCAATGCCAGAATGGGTTATTTCTTCCCTTCTATGCCCAGGGTATCAAATATCACTTCTATTTAGATGTCTCCCAAGTCTTTCTCTACCACAGAATTCTCCTGAGCTTTAAAGTCAACCATCAACTGCCAGAATATTTATACCTGGTTTTGATTTCATATTAGCATTGAAACAACATAAAACACAAACTGTCATCCTTGACAAATTTATTCTTCTGAAATTTCTCCTTCTACCTCATCCCAGGCATTAACGAGTTACAAATTTGGAGAAATCACCACAAAATTTCTCACATCCCTCCCCTTTTATGGAATATTCCCACTGACACTGCCTCACTCAGGCCGTCCTTATTGCTCATGTCTCATACTTTGAACTCTAGCTCCATGTCAACAGTCCATGCAATTTATTTCAGTCAGAGCAACTTTACAAATTGTAATCTGACAGTGTCACTGCTTCAAAGGATTCCATGGCAAAATAAAACCAAATACTTTAAACTGTTATTTGAGTCCTTTCCCAACATGGCCCTAATTCATCATAGAAGCAGTCTGCTCTCTATTCACCTTCAGGAATCCTGCTTTCTATGAATATTGGGTTATTCATCATTTCTTGGGCAATCACAGAAATTACATTCTCATCTCCAAGCTTTCTGCTTTTCCCTACTGTTTTCTCTATATTAAATGCCTTTCCCCTCATTTTCCCCAAAAACACATCCTGCCCACCTCAAAGTAATCTTCCTCTGTAAAGTCAACGATCAATCTCTTCAGCCAGATGAATCTTTCCCACTCTGACTGCAGATAGCATTCTTCCTCTTACTGTGCCAATTTCCAGTTTCTATTACAAAAAACTATCAGTATCACTCTTTTCCCTTTATTAGATTGTATGTCATTACAGGACAGGAATCTGACCCTATTAAACTGCTCATTTTCCAGGTGATTGGCACACTGTGTCTTGATGTCTGTTAAGTATTCCAATATATAGTTTGAATGAACTAATGAATGTTCAGAAACATCTGGTGGGGGTAAATGAAATTATAGCATTGTTTCAACATCTGCATGAATATTACAATTTTATAACAGAATCAGGAAATAGACAATTTCTATAAATTCTGAACCAAGGGTTACAATTGTGATGATACTTCAGGTGACAGACGTTACCAATATTCAAACAATTTTCTAGAAAAAATTTAAGACAATACTAACCGTCATGCCATTAAATAGTTGTGTACTTGTCTGCACAGAAGATATTTCTTGAAAAGAAAGAACACTGCTGACATACTTGCTTGTAAATCTATCCACAATATTGAAAACACGCTTCTCACTACTATTCCACCACAGCCTCACCATGGCGGGCAAGTCTTTTAATGTCATATGATAGACGGAACAAGCCAAGTGTGGAATATGGTATGGAAGAGTTGCTGTTTCTGAAAAATAAACAAATTCTTAGTAACAATTATTTCTTACATAGAGTAACAGGCTAATAGTAGTATCTTCCTTAGAAAATCATTTTTAATTCCTTAACACAAGTGCTAGGACCCATTAAAAAAAACAAAACACAGAAACAAGAACTCTAGCATATGAGCTTTCTCTCACATTCAAAATGAACCATTAGAATGTCAAAAATAAGTAAAAGGAATGAAGATCTTAACTGACACTGAAATGTCTGCCTAGAAATCGCATTCTATATTTCACCTGAAAGATCACAAATAAAATGGGACACACATATTTTTAAACGGAGGAAAAATTCAAGATTTTCTCTTTCTTATAAATCATGAAACAAAGTTTGGCCTCCTTTACCTTCCTCAGAGCTCACTGATGTGATATGCAAAGATACTAGAACACCCACCTCAATACTCATGAGACAGAGTCCCATCCTCAGATCTCCAAGGCACTGTAGTACAACTGGATGCATGTACGTCTACCCCCTCAGCTAAAATATGAGCTCCCAGAATGAAGGAAATAAATTATACTCATCTTTATTTCCCCAACTGAAAGCTATTTACAGGGCTATAAAATATTATCACATAAATATTTCTTTACAGAATAAAAAATAACAGTCTCAACAAACTAAGCTTCAAGTGTTTATTAAATTCTTAACTTTGTCCACAAGATCTATTTGTTATGTCCTAGTTAGAGAAATGAGGAAAATCTTGCATGTCAACATTCTGAAAGCCAGGACTCACATTTGGAGTTACTCTGCATACCCCCAGAATAAAGCATAACATAGCTTAATCTGGACCAAGTTTCCAAGAAAGAACACAAATACACATCTTACTAACCTCTAATACTCAACCGGAGCTCTTCTGTAAAGAATGTTTTAGGGTCCTTATTTGAAAGCTCAATAGCTGTCTCTGCATAAGTTGGATTTTCTGGCATAAGCCTGAACAGGTGATAGAGCAACTTATTCAAACTTTTTGTTTTTCGAAGGTACATTGAATACAGAGCTCGAAGCTGGTGAAGAGTGAAGAATTTTTGTTAATAAACCCAATTAAACCAAAAGAATCAGTATATAAAAATAAATCTAAGTAACAGATTATACAAGAATACAAATGCATTAATTTGAACACTCAGAATTACAGAGTCCTACAAAATGTATGCCACATTCTTACTTTTCAAGCGTGTCTCTGATAGCACTGTTCCCTTTCCTCATAAACTAGAAGTTTTCACTATCCCTCTTTATTACACATACGCTTCTAACATCTTTCTCAGACTGTCTCCCCATTAACTAAGTTCACCTCCACTTGAAGTCCCTAAGCCAAGAAAATCTATTCATCATTTACCACAGATGTTCACCCACTCTCCTCCCAAATCCTCTACACATTCCTTCCATACCACAGTCCTTAATCCTTCAAAATCCTGCTTAAAACTAATTCCATTTTTATGGCTGACATCCCCTTAGAGCAAATACTCAAGCATCCCTTCAGGACAGAGAGCAAAACCTAGTAGTCCAAAGTGTCTTGGGGTCTTCTCACAGTTGTTTTATAAGTCAGGATACTTCACAGAAAAATATGGGATTCTGGTTTCTTTTTTAAAAATAGGAAAACCTGGCACCACTATAGGCACTATAGGTACACTATAGGCATCTGTGTGAAATGTGCTTTAGAACTCATCCTTTACTAACAGAGAAAATAATTCATTTGTTCACATTTACTTTGCAACTCTTTGGTATATGTACCTGTTTTAAAATGATTTCTCCCACTACACCATACATCTCTTCACAGAACAAAGAACACTATGTACACTCCAATACAAGGATCAAGCCATAGGATTTGGAATTGATTCTTCAGTGTGTTGATCAAAGTACCTTTACAATGGAGAAATCTGGAGGACACTACCTTAACCAAGTAACCAAACTTAACATCACCAATAAAAGACACACTGACATTCTGTGCCTCTTGAGATGACACACTGAGGATGCATCACCACTGTGCAGTAGGTACTCCTGCTGAAAATTAACCAGAATCTAACCATGAGGCAACAATCAGACAAATCCAAATTGTAGGACAGTCTACAAAATAGCTGACCTAGTGAAAGACAAGGAAGAGAAGAAAGGTAAGGGTTCATTATAGGTTAAAGAAATATGACAACATGGATGCACCTAAAGATGATACATTAAGTGAAATAAGCTAAAGACAAATACTATATAATTCCACATGCATGTATATATATGTGCAATCTGAAAAATAAATCAACAAAAAAACAAACAGATTCATAAATACAGAGAAGAAAATGGTGCTTGCTGGAGAAGGGCATGGTGGGTGAGGTGAAATACGTGAAAGGGATTAAGAGGCACAAACTTCCAATTATAAAGTAAGTAATTTGTAGGAATGAAAACTATAGCAAAAGGAATATAGTCAATAATACTGCAATAACTTTGTAGAGTGACAGTAACTATTGTGGTAAGCATTTCATAAAATATGTAATTGTTGAAACACTATGTTGTACAACTGAAACTAATACAGTATTACATGTCAACTACATTTCAATTAAAAAGGAAAAAAGAAATATGACAAATGCAAACATGATCATTGATAGAACTGTCAACAGAAAAGGAAATAAAACTATAGAGGACATTGCTGGAATAACTGAGAAAATTTGAATACAAATTAGATAATATTATTACATCAAAATTTAATTTGAGTATAATGATTATATTATACTTGAGTAGAAACATGTTCTTGTTTTTAGGAAATACATGTTTAGAAATACTTTTGGTAAACAATCATGACATCTGCAACTTACTTGCAAGTAGATCAGCAGAGAAAAAGTAAACAGAGGTAGCATGCTTTTAAATGTAACAACATGTTAAAAATTTGTGACTCTAGGACTTTTCATTGACTTAGTCTTCCTGTTCTCTGTAAATTTGAATTTTTTTCAAAACTACAAAGAAGGAATGACAGTAAAATTTTTTTTAAATTAATCATAAATAATGAACTTCTAAAAATATATGTATGGTACCCAGCTATACCACTCCTAGGTATACAACATGAGAGAAATGCAAACATATGTCTACCCAAAAATTACACACAAATGCTTACAGCAGCTTTATTCAAAATAGCCAAAAAGTGGAAATAACCTAAATGTCCATCAACAGATGAATGGATAAACAAACGGTGACATGTTCACACAATGGAATATTATTCAGCCATAAAAAGGAATGCAGTACTAATACATGCTACAACATGGATGAATCTTGAAAACATCATGTGCTAAGTGAAAGAAGCCCAACACAAAAGACCACATATGTGAAATGTCCACAACAGGCAAATCCATAGAGATAGAACAGAGATTAGTGGTTGCCAGGGGATGTGGGGCTTAAGAGAAAATGGGAAAAGATTGCAAATGCATAAGGGTTTTTTGTTTTTAGGTGTTGAAATGTTCTAAAATTAGATAGTGATGATAGTTACATAATTCTGTGAATATACTAGAAACCCCAAACTCTACATTTAAATTATCAAATTTGATGGAATGTGAAATATAGTTCAGTGAAACTGTAAAACACAAACACACACACACACACACACACACACACACACACACACACACACAGAGCTTTGGTTCCAGTTCAATCTGATTTACGAGGAATTTCCTGAAATGCAAGTTAAAAACAACTCAGATTTAAGCCTGATTAAAGTTTTTTTTTTAAATTCTGTTTTGTATCAAGATTCATGTAGTTAGTGTTATTTACTAGATTATTCTGGTTTATCTGTTCACAGCTTAGTTCAAATTCCTGTTCCAATAAATGCTGCTATATCATTCTTGGTACCCCCTCTCCCACTCTGGTTTAATGAAAAAGATGATCCATGGCTATTTTCCTAATTTCTGAATATAAAAAAGAACAAAATTCTTATACAGAGAAGTCTCAATGTGCTACTATTTTTTAGAGATCAACAATATTTTAAGAAATGAGTGCAAAAGCCCAACAAGGAGTTCATAAGATATAGGGAAATAAAACTAGCTCAAGTATCAAACATAAGTAGCAGGCCTAAAAAGAAATAAAACAATTTAGACATACAGATCAATGTTGCCTCTGTGATTTGATTTTCCCTTTAGATATACAAATGCCAAGATGCATACGTTGATGTATTTATATCACAGATTATTAGCAACAACATATATTATAATTTAAGAACTTTGAAAAATCACCTTAGAAATGAATGCCATGATATTCAGCCACACTTTAAATATGAAGTGATAAATGGAGTGTTTTTGTATTGACCTGTCAAAGAAGCCACACACCTTATTAAGCTGATTCAATCAACATTTGATTTTTAAGTGGAGATTGCCTAAAAGAATTTTTTTTTAATTGAGATTTTTCCAGCTTCCCTTCTGAACAATAAGGTCTATCTTCTTGAACATGAGACCACAGAGACATCTAGTGGCTGCTAGAATAATTAGGGCAAAATAATTAAAGGATACTTTATAGTTTTAATTACATAGGTAATGTTTCACAGGTCTTTCTCTAAACACTGATTTTCAAATAAAGTAAATTTCCAATCAAGTATTAACTGAAATCTCCACAAGAGTCAGAAGTTTACCAAAAGAAAAAAAACAAGCAAGATCCAATTCTTTAAAATTACTACATTGGTAGTATAAATTATACAAATCTTGTTTACTGCAATAAAAGGACTTGGTGGCTATATTCAGTTAGGAAAAAACTGATCTAATCACATTCCAGAGATTGATTAATTTTGCAAAAACTGTGTGTGTGTGCGTGCGTGCGCGTGTGTTTAAAAACAAACGGTGGGAGGGTGAAGAAGTAGGGACAGAAATAAATTTAGCAGAGTATCTGAAGTTAGTCAGAGAAGACAGGATTAAAATATGGGCATTTCCTTGCCCACCCCCACCACCCAGCTTTTTTTTTAGAAAAGGAGGGGAAGGAGGCAGTGTAGGAAAGTAACAGAGAAACACATACAAGACAGAACTGTCAAAGTTGTTACATATTTTTTTACCTGAGATGAAGCAGCTTTGAAGAAAGTAAGTATTAATTTCCAAGTGAGGAGATATCCCAGAACATAGCAGAAGTCTTCACTCATTGGCTTAATAGTCACTATTTGTCCAACAGGAATGCACCCCAAAACATTTTCCAGTAAGTTCTCTTGAGTGCTAAGAAGAGACATCAGTGCTGCCGGTGGTGACCTAAGAATCAGTGATTGAACATAAATGGCTCTATAACTTGTCCCTTAACAAATTTGACAGCATGTATAAACTTTAAGCATTTTAGAAAAATCCTTCCCTATTTTTCAATAATCATTTTAAAAGTCCCCCTTCCTAGATTCAATTTTAACTCCTAATTTTGCATATAATTGCAATTACAGAATCTGAAAGGCATAAAATGTTTTATATATACACACACATATATACACAAATATACAAAAACATAAATATAAAAGTATATCAAATATGTAAAAAAATATATAATACAATTTATTTATATAAAATATTATTTATATTTATATATTATGGATATAATATGTTATAAAAATATGGAATCTAGAAGCTAACCCTTAAAGGAAAGACCCTTTCAGAAGGCATATGTTTCAAACTTCTATTTTATAGATGAAAAAAATAATTCACACACCCAGAGACGCTAAATGATTAGTCTAAAGTTCCTCAGCTAGTTAGAGAACTGATGAAGGCCAGGGGCTACGCCTTCAAGTCCTAACAGGTCCTTTATCATTCTATAAAGAATAAAAAGGTCATAAGATTGTACATCTTTTCAGGAAAGTGAATTTAACATGCACATTAATTCATGACAGTGTAAGTTAATTTTCTTCTTGACTGAACTACTGCATTCATTAACACTTTCAGGTGAACTTAGGGGATTCTCAAAAAAGTGAAATACTTGTATATATCCTGTCAAATTCTCTTCTCTACGACATTCCAGCTTGGTCCTCCTCTCCTTTTACCTCTGTAATTTTTCTTCTGTTGTGGCTGGCTTCTTTCTCCTAGCCTATAAATATAGGTCTTCAAGATTCTGCCCTTAGGTTTTTACCTTCAACACCACCATCTTATCTATCAACCCTTTTCTAACCCATACACATAGTCACTTGATTTTACAAATACCAACCCAGACATCTTTCCACTTCCACACTGTCCTCCATTCACAGCTTAAACTTCTGGAATGATCTCTACTTCTACTTGCTTTTTTTGCATAATTTATGCTTCCTACTATTGTCAGAATCAGCTGGTGGGAGCCCACCTTCTACCAAAGAAGGCCCAAATCTCAGAAAAAATCATCTTGAAAGCCCTTCATTATCTGAAGTACCCTTCCACCTTTATCTTCCACTATATCCTCCCTGTCTACTGTATACCTATTCCTTCACTCTTTTCTTCAACAAATGAGCAATCCTCATGATGAGTAAGTCTGCTTTTAGGCCAGGAACCATTCTGGATGCTGCAAACACAGCTGGGAAAAAAAGACAAAAATGCCTGCCTTCCAAGAGTTTTATATTCTGCTAGAGGAAAATATAGACAATAAAAACATATTAAGTGGCACTATGAAACATGACCCAAGCATATCTTGAACATTCATGCCTCCATGCCTTTGTACACAGTGTTCCCTTAACTTTTTATACTACCACCTAACCTGAAGGATAAAGCATAAATGTCTCCTCCTCAAAAAAGTCTTCCTTCTAGTTGCACAGCAACTGTGCCTCCATAACCATGCTATCTATCCTTCTTTCTTAGCACTTGTCATATCCTATCTTCTATTATAAGGGTTCTCTATATTAGACTATAAGCTCCCTAAGAAAAAGAACATTTATTAAAACACAGTACTTTTCCCTCAGCATTTACTTAATACTTTGCACAAAGTGGGTGCTCAATAGGTATATGAATTGATATATTCTTCCCACATCTATCATGTTACCAAAAAAAGTTTTACTAAACAAGTAGCAAGCTGAAAATATGATTTAGGTATAATTAAGGAGAGAAACTATCTTTTTTGGTAAACTCTGTGTTTTATTTATATCTTATAAATAACTTTAAAAGATCTACTGAATGAATATATAGTCTAAATTTAGAGTTTTTGTGTTGCCTCAGTCTTCTAGAGTCATAAGTAAGATGGATTATGAGAATATATTAAAACAAATTACTAAAAAAACTTACAAGGCTGGTTCTTCTTCTTCATCTCCGTATGACTTTAGATTATCCTGATCGCACTGCGGTAATTCAGGCATCAATCTGGAAGTAAGCATATTATTTTAAATTATATTACATTAAATTTTTCATTGTTAAATCATGCTTAAGAGTAGAAAGTTTATTCTAAAATAACAACCTATGGCCAGGAGTATCTAAATGTAAATTATGTATTGAGAACAATGAATTAAAAGATCAAAAACTAGGAGTCCCTATTATTAGAATGCATGACCAGTTTACTTTTTATTTCCCTGGACTATTTTTAGTGACTAAGGAGTTAAAACTAAACATACATTTAATATTTCTAGACTACTTCAACACTGATTCAATTGGAAGAATTCTTACTTGTATAGCATATGATAAACAGCAATTTGCACAGGCCGAGCTCTGAAGAGGAGTAAGGGGGCCAATGTATTTAACAAAGTCTGGAGATATTCTGGCAAGTTTGTTTTTTGGCCAGCAACCAGTTTTGCAGGGAGTTTTTGACCCAATAGCTGATTCTTTGGGATATATGTTAGTGTTTCACACATGGGCTTTAGCACTGCATTCTGAAAGGATGTTTCAGATGTATCTTTGCTTTCTCCTGATGACAAAAAGGAAAGAAACATGCACATTGCAAAACAAAGTGAGTATACAGCTGGACTGAGTCACAGTCAATGTTATTGTAAAAAATGAACTAAAAATTTGACAAGTATTAACGCAGTCCTAACTAGAAACATGAACTGAATATATATCTCAGATAATCTCAACTGTTAAATGACTTCTATTATTTCATCCTTAAAAAAGAGAATAGTGCAAGTTAAAATAATCTATCATGTTATCCAAACTACTATTATTTTAATTTCCAATGGTCTTTGGATATCTTGCCATTGTCCAATTCTTATCTGTAAAGCAAAAGGCATACATGATGCTTCTGAGATACCAAGCTGTCTCTCTCTTTTCTTTTAGTATTCTGTATGTTTGACGTAAATATCCGAAGTTTTTGTTTTGAAATTTCAACAAGTCAATTTCAATGAATCTCACTATTCCCTTTTACACTTGCCTGTAACAGTCACCAAAAGAGGTAAAAGCATACTGTGGATGCCTTGGGAAAAAAATTCTTTCCATTCATTGATTAGATTTACAGGAAGATTGCCAATGGAGTCCAGAGTTGTGGATTCAAAAAAAGCACTGAGCTCACAGGCCAAATCACAGCTGACACAGGCAAATAGTTGTACAAGTGGAACAGAATACAATGCATGATTCTCATTTGTTGTCTGAAGAAACAAAAATGAAATAGGTGAGCAGACTTCTACCAGAACACCACAAATCAAGGCAATAAAGAAAAGTTCCTTTCATTTCTCTATAAATTTTTAAATAAGAAGCAGTTAAGTGAATAATCTTAGGAGACATTTATATATCTTACATCAAACTAATTTTTTTCCAAAATTAAATACTATGAATTAGAAGCAATCCATTTATTCTGAAACATTCCTTTTTATTTCTAAAATTATGAAATGAAACAATATAAATTACCTTAACAAGTGAAATACATTAAAAACACTTTATAATCTCAGGAGCCCTACTGATTAGGCATTATTAAGCTATTTTAAAATAAACAAACTAAGACTCAACTAGGTCAAGCTTAAACCCTAAGCCATACAGCTAAATAGCGGGCAAAACAGAGATTCAGACCAGTTCAACCCTGCTAACTCTGTGTAAAAGCCTACAAGTGTTAAACATCTGGTTGCTTAAAAGAACACTAACTCCCTCTGATTTTGCTTAATTTTTAATACATTACCAACACAGTACATTTTTTTTAAAAAGACCAAAAAGCTTGTCATGAAAAGATAAACCATGAAAGGGCCATGCTGCAAATATCATATTAAAATGAGCTAACGGGGATACATTTTAATAGCAGTTAGGAGATCTGGTCACTGAACAATATTGGCAGACATTAAACCTCTATCATTTTACTGTTCTGCCAAATAGTAGCTGGTGCTATACAGTTAATATAAAGTGCTTAAACACTTGTGAAGGAGCTAATCACAATAATTAAGAATAAGATTAGAAAATAGATTTGGCATACACATATGCACAAAGATCCAACAGAGGTGATGACACATAGGTTAATTTACCTCCAACCAAGCCAACATGGAACACATGATAAAGTCCCATTCACTCTCTGCCAAAGGAGATGAACAGTATTTCAGAAATAGGGAAAGGAACCGGATTATTTCTATGTTTACACCCAGTATCTCTGGACTTACTTCTGATAATTTACTGTGATAAAGACAAAAACAAAACAACAAAACCATTAAAGAATTACGTAGGTGTTCAATGAGAAAATATTCTATTAAATCTTAAATACTTATAAAAGACTGACTTAAATGTCTATTATCCTATCTATAAAATTATGTCTATTTTTATCTATAAAATTATGACTATAAAATACCCAATCTGGATCCACACTGTATAGGAGGGGAAAACATAGTATAAAATATCACCTACCAACTGAAAAGAAAAATATCTTCATGATCTTTTTTCCAGGATATTAGAATTTTTAATATACCATGTAATAGCTCTCCATCATCTATGCTTCTGGTTTGCAAACAAGAATTGAAAATTGCAAGATGTCCAAAACCTCCTAAAATAAAATTCAAAATGAAAAGTAAAATATTGTTTGAATTGTATTGCTACTATAAAAAAGAAAGTACTTTGAAATAGGTCAAAAACTTCTTCAAAAGTGTTTAAGAACTTTAAAAGGGGCCTATATGAATGAAAAAGTCAACAAATAAGCTCCACAGGCCAGAGACCCTGTCTATACACCTAGCACCTAGCACAGAAAGGGAGCAAGTGAATGATATTTGTGCTTTAAACTAACCTATGCTGTTTTTTGTTTTGGTTTCTTAAGTACTCAACTTAGTCAGCATACTGGCCTCTCAAATAGAAACAAAAAGCCATACCTAGAGTGCAAAGTTAAATAAGGATGGAAAATAGAACATACTGTTCCATAATTCATACATTCAGTTAATAAGCATCTATTATGTCAGAAAAGCTCTTATGAGGTCCTCAATTCTTTAGAATCCCCAGTCCGTTCTTACCCTTCAGCTCTCAGTTTAAATATTGCCTCTACTCTACAAAATTCCTAAATGTATAGATTATGCCCCTCTACATTTCTCTTTTCTCAAATATCACTTCTTTGTTGCCTTTATAGCACTGATGTGTTACCTATTTAATATTATTTCATCGATTAGGAAGTAAGTTCCATGAGGGTAGGAACCTTGTATTTTACTTAACACTGTATACTTCTTCAGCATAATGGCTAAGGTACACAGAGACACTCATTCTGATTGACAAAATGAAGAATGAATAAATGAATACCAGATACATTGCTAGATGTTGGAGAGAGAAAGATGAACTAAAATCCAGTCCCTGAAGGGACTCATCTAGCAGTACAGTCAAACTTTAAAACAAATTAGAATGTAATATGGACAAAGACCAAAAGCCCAGAATAAGAAAAAACTACCTGAATCTAAGTTGAGTCAGAAAAAGCTCCCCAAAGTTGGCATCTGAACTGGGATTTATCAAAGAATAAATGAGTCCGCAAAACTAGCAAAGCAGCCCTCCAAGAGTGCTAAGGCATAAAGTTATAAGTATAGGAAGAGTGCAGCTGTGTAAATTTTAGGATGCAAATAAGCATCCTAAAATTTTAGTCCTATTTTTAAAAAAAGCGAATCCTATATGGGTGGCACCCCATATGTAGCCAGATAAGAGATAATTTTTTATCTAGGGCTGCTAATCTTTTGCAACCTTCAATAAATTTAGACATTTAAGAGAAAAAAAAAGTATAGGAGAGCAATATCACCAACATGCTGACATAAGTTCATACTAACTTTGCTCCCCTTACAAGAACAACAACTAACAACTATTCAAGAACAAGACACCATTTAGAGAAAACTAGCACACAAGAGTAAGACTGAAGCAACCTCTTGCACCACAGAGATTAAGACAGACTGCCTTATAATGGTAAGAGAAACAGCTACACACTGACTGCTTTTTCCCTCCCCAAGGCCAGCAGAGCACCTCACGGACAGGTGAGCCTCCCATTCCTCCAGTGAGAAAAGAGAGCCCAGCGGTACACCCAGTACCACTGAAGCACTGTGGGTCACTTTGTGGGACTCCCTACTCTGATCTCACACCACGGGGATTACAGAAGACTCTGCAGGGCTCAACCACTGGAATCTGACTGTGATGGAGAAGGGGAAAAAAACTTAGCACGTGGATTTTGGTAGACCAAGTTCATACCTGCAGTGCCCAAGTAGTAGTAGTCGTCCCAACCAGCAGCTTTGCTCATCTGCACAACCAAGTCAGAAGCACATTCTAACCAAGGAACAACACAGCAGGGGGGCAGATATGCCTGGTTTGAATCATTAAAGAAAGAGTTTTGCTGGCTGAAGACTCCAGTTTGCTCACGCCCAGACAAGGAGCTGAATCACAGCCTTATCAGCGGTAGAGAATGTCTCCCAGCTTCATCTAACCAAAAGGGTTCCTGGGAGTTGTCCAAAGACAACTCCTGGAAGCTCTGTGTCCCAGCAGCACACAAGCTAAGAGGTGGGAGTGCAGAGCCAAGAGTTTGCGAAGCAAAATCACTGGCCCTGTTCAGTGAGGGAACTTGGGGTGCAAGACAGCTTGAGTTAAGACAACAAAAGACTTTACCAGCTTTAGAGCTGCTTCTCTTACTGTGCCAGGTCAGATCATCTAATTCATAGCCCCACTCATCACTGAATACAGCCTTCAGGCTGTCTAAACATGAACCTAAGCAGAGCACAGGGGAAGCTGCATAGCCCATTCAACAGCCCTATGTACAGGGTCACCTGATCAGACAACGCAGCCCAAGGCTTCCCCCATCTGCAGAGCAAAACTGGTGCCCTCCTAACTAAGGAATTTAATGCACATTCAGGCCAGATTAGGATCCCTAACCAATGAGCTATACTGGCCCGAGTCCCATCCAGCTACCCTGCCAAAGCAGGAAAGCTAATTCATAACTCCACTACTACTGAATATAGTATCCAGTCCAAACCATCTAGTAAGCCTAAACAGAGAATCCAGACAACCATGGAGCTCATCCTACAGCCTCACTTGGGTAGGGAACCAAGCCAGCAGTCCAACTGTTCTAAGCCAGTGCCACAACCCACATTGCCATCCTGAGAGCTTAAATAGTTGCCTCATCCAAAAACAGACACTAGCAGGCTATACTTCCTCAAGAATATTATGAGCAGAAACACACACAGACCCAAAATGAGCTAACTAATGAAGAACTATCTCTGCCAAATCAAACCTGTAAAGTTTGTATGAAGAACATGATTACTCAAATGCACACATACCAATATAAGGAATCAAGGATCATGAAAAATACCACCAAAGGAAATTAATAAAGCTCCAATAATTGACCATAAAAAAAAATGGAACTCTATGAAATGTCAAAAGATTCAGAATAATCCTCTTAAGGAAGCTTAGTGAATTATAAGAAAATAGAGACAACTGAATGAAATTAGGAAAACAATGGATAAACAAAACAAGAAGGTCCAACAAGGAAACAGCAACCAACAAAAAAACCAAACAGAATCCTAGTTGAAAAATATAACTGAACTGAAGAATTCAATAGTTTCAGAAGTAGATTCAACCATACAGAAGCACAGTAACCTGTAAAGCAGGACACTAGAAACTACCCAGTTAGAGAAGGGAAAAGAAAAAAGAATGAGAGTGAAGAAAGCCTATGGAAATAATGGGGCACGATGAAAAGAAACACTACTCACGGCATGGAAATTTCAGAAAAAGAGAAAGGGACTTAAAGCAATAAGGGCTGAAAAACCCAAACGTAAAGAGAGAAATGGACTTTTAGAGCCACAAAACCCAAATGACCCCAAACAGGTTGAACCTTATTAATAGGGCTACACAGGGGTATATTATAATTAAATTGTCAAAAGTCAAAGACAAAGGAAGAATATTAAAAGCAGCAAGAGAAAATAGAGAAGTTACATACAAGAGGACCCCTGAAAGACTAAAAGCAGATTTCTCAACAGAAAATTTCCAGCCAAGAAAGAATGAGCTGACATATTGAAAATACTGAAAGAAAATAACTGTCCACCTAGAAATCTATATCCAGCAAAGCTGTCCTTCAAATGAGAAAGGGATAAAGACTTTCCTGAAATAAAAAAAAAAGCTGAGGGAGGTCATCACCACCAGATCTGCCTTCCAAAAATGCTAAAGGAAGTTCTTTTAGTAGAAGTAAAAGGATGCTAATCAACAACACAAAAACATAAAGTAGTGCAAATCTTGCTGGCAATGGTGAATATAAAGGCATAGACTCTGTAATATGGTAATAGTGGTACATAATTCACTTATAAGTCTAGTTTAAAAGTTAAAAAAAATAAAAATAGCAGTAACTACAATAATCTGTTATTAGTTACACAATATTTTTAATGTAAATTGTTACAGCAATAAACCTAGCATGAGAAGTAAAAACGTAAGTTCACAAATTCTACTGAAGTTAAGTTGCTAACGGTTTAAAATAGAGTTATAAGTTTAAGTTATTTTATGTAGCCTCATGGTAACCACGAGGGAAAAGCCTGTAGTAATTTTACACAAAAGTATAAGATAAAGAAGTCAAAGCATTATGACACCGTAAGATATCAAAACACAAAAAAGCAGGATAAGAAACAAGGAACAATGGATCTATAAAATACCCAGAAAAGACCTGGAAAACTGCCAATAGTGAAATCCTAACCAATCAATAATTATTCAAATGTAAACAGACTAAATTCTCCAACTAAAAGATAGAGATGGCTAAATGGATTAAAAAGCAAACACGGATAGCTATAAAGTCATAACTCAGAGGTATTAGAGGTTCAGTTACAGACCAAACACAATAAATCAAATATCACAATAAAGCAAACAAATGAATTTTTGGTTTCCCAGTGCATATGAAAGCTATGTTTATGCTATACTGTAGCCTTTTGACTGTCTCATAGTATGTTGTCTTAAAAATCAATGTACTCATAAGAATTTAAAAATACTTTACTGCTAAAACATGCTAACCATCACCTGAGCTTTCAGTGAGTTGTAATCTTTTTGCTGGCAGAAGATCTTGTCTCAATGTTAATGATTCCTGACTAACCAGGGTGGTGGTTACTGAAGGCTGGAGTGGCTGTGGCAATTTCTTAAAATAAAACAATAATGAAATTTGCTGCAGGGTTGCCAAAAACTTAATTTGTAAAAATGCACTATATATCTGAACAGTGCAATAAAAGAATAAATAAACAAGATATGCCAATAAATGTATGAGACAGAATAGATTTTAAACTAAAAATGGTAAAAAGAGACAAAAGATGACCAGGGAGATTGAAGATGGCAGCATGAGAGGAGAGACAGAGAGCTCCTCCCAAAACCACATATAATACGAAAATATAGTTAATACAACTAATCCTAAAAGAGCAACAGGAAAGAAAGCTGCACCAGACTGCATACACCTGGAGAACAGAGCAGACCTCAAGAAACAGGGTAACAAACCAAAGCCTTGATCCGACAGAACCCAAGCCCATTTCCAACCCAAGCTCACCAGTGGGAGGAAGAGAAATGGAGGAGCAGGAAGGGGGTGGAAGCCTAGGACTGCATAACACCCAGCCCTGGACATCTGCTTTGGGAGCACAAGCCTACATTGCATGGTGCTCTGCAGATTGGTGGGACTGGAAAGCTAAGACAGGCAGAATACTTGGAGAGACTGAGATTTCAGACACTTGTGGAAAACAGGGATCCACATCCAGCCGCTATGGGACAAAAGAAAGGTGGGGAATCTGAGAGACTTCCTAACACCACCAGGGCTGCTAAAAGGGCAAGGATTCCACAGAGCTTGCTGCTCAGGAGAAAGGACGTGTGGACAAAATAGTACAGGCGCACTCTGCCCAAGTTTGGAACTTTCAGGAGCTTCAGGCACTCCATTCCCTTGGCTTGCTATGCAACTCTGAGACGCTCCCCAACACCATATGCAGCCTGCTGCACCTTCCTGCTAGCCGGCATCAGCTCACAAATCAAATGCCACCACCATTGTGCCAGGCTACCTAGAGGGCAGCCCTGCCTATAGCAGCTACAAGTGCAAAGCACAGAGGGTTCTCCCTGCGTGCTTGGCCCACTGGCCCTTGCAGTGGAAACAGGAACTGTAGCCAGGAGAAAGGCAACAGCTCTTTCCTTCCCCCAGGCACCATCATGCCTCACTGCGACCCCCGACATCACTCCAGGGACTGAGCAGCTTGAGAGACTAAAGCTTCTGGGCAATAGAGGGTGCAACATACCAATATGAATTGTCAAAGGAACCTGGTTCAAACCAAAATCCCACAAACACCAGGAAACGGTTCAGGTGAAACTGAACAGATCAATCTTCATGAAAGAGATTTCAAAATAAAAATCATAAACATACTCATGGTGGCTCAGAAAAATACTCAAGAACTCGGAGACAAATTAAGGATGGAGATTCAATCATTAGGGAATTCAATATCTAAAATGAAACATACAATGGAGGCATTTAAAAGCAGATTACACATAGTGGAGGAGACGGTAAATGGAAAAGAAATTAGAGAACAGGAATACAAGGAAGGTGAGGCACAGAGAGGAAAAAAAAGGATAACTAGGAATGAAAGAATATTGAGAGAACTGGGCAACCAATACAAATGGAACAATATTCACATAATAGGGGTACAAGAAGAAGAAGAGAAAAGGGAAAGTGTCTTTAAGGAGGTAATTGCTGAAAACATCCCCAATTTGGGGAAGGAGACATGCTCTCAAGCCATGGAGGTGCACAGATTTCCCAACACAAGGGACCCAAGGAAGACAACATCAAGACATATAATAATTAAAATGGCAAAGATCACAGATAAGGACAGAGTATTAAAAAGCAGCCAGAGAGAGAAATAAGATTACATACAAAGGGAAACCCATCAAGCTATGATCAGACATTTCAACAGAAACCTTACAAGCCAGAAGGGAGTAGCATGATATATTTAATGCAATGAAGCAGTAGGACCTTGAACCAAGAATACTCTACATGGCAAGATTATCATTTAAATTTGAAAGAAGGATTAAACAATTTCCAGATAAGCAAAAGTTGAGAGAATTTACCTCCCACAAACCATCTCCACAATGTATTTTGGAGGGACTGCCATAGATAGAAGTGTTCCTAAAGCTAAATAGCTGTCACCAGAGGAAATAAAACCATGTAAAGAAAGTAAAACAATTAATTACTAACAAGAGGCAAAATTAAATCAAATATCCCCAAAGTCACTCAAGGGATAGACAAAGAGTACAGAATATGATACCTAATATACAAAGAATGGGGGATGAAGAAAAAGGAGGAAAAAAAATAAAGAAACTTTAGATTGGGTTTTTAATAGCATACTAAGTGAGTTAAATTAGAATTTTAAATAGTAAGGAAGTTATGCTTGAAACTTTGGAAACCACGAATCTAAAGCCTGCAGTGGTAATAAGTACATATGTATCGATAATCACCCTACATGTAAATGGACTGAATGCACCAACCAAAAGACATAGAGTCACTGAAAGAATCAAAAAACAAGACTCATCTATATGCTGACTACAAGACACTCACTTCAAACTGAAATGCATACACAGACTGAAAGTGAAGGAACAGAAAAAAGATATTTCATGCAACTAATAGGAAGAAAAAAGCAGGACTTGCAGTACTTGTATCAGACAAAATATACTTCAAAACAAAGAAAGTAACAAGAGACAAAGAAGGACATTACATAATGATAAAGGGGTCGGTCCGTCCAAGAAGAAGATATAAACATTATAAATCTCTATGCACCCTACACAGGAGCACCTACATATGTAAAACAAATACTAACAGAATTAAAGGGGGAAAGAGAATGCAATGTATTCATTTTAGGAGACTTCAACACACCACTCACTCCAAAGGACAGATCAACCACACAGAAAATAAGTAAGGAGACAGAGGCACAGAACAACACATTAGAACAGATGGACCTAAAAGACATCTACAGAACACTCCACCCAAAAGCAGCAGGACATTCTTCTTCAGTGCCCATGAAACATTTTCAAGAATAGATCATATACTAGCCCACAAAAAGAGCATCAGGAAATTCAGAGAGATTGAAGTTGTACCAACCAGCTTCTCAGACCACAAAGGTATGAAACTACAAAGAAACTATGCAAAGAAAATGAAATGTCCCACAAACACAAGAAGGCTTCACAACATGCTCCTAAATAACCAATGGATCAATGACCAAATAAAAACAGAGATCAAGCAATATACGGACACAAATGAGAACAGTAACTCACCACTGCAAAATCTGTGGGATGCAGCAAAGGCTGTACTAAGAGGGAAGTATATTGTAATACAGGCCTACCTCAGGAAAGAACAATCCGATATGAACAGTCTAAACTAACAAATAACAAAAGTAGAAAAAGAACAAATGAGGCCCAAAGTAAGTAGAAGAAGGGACATAATAAAGATTACAGTAGAAATAAGTAAAATCAAGAATAAAATAGAATCAATGAAAGCAGGAGCTGGTTCTTTGAGAAAATAAATAAATTATATAAACCCCAAGCCTAGACTTATCAAGAAAAAAAGTCTACACTCATAAACAGAATCAGAAATGAAAAAGGAAAATCACTATGGACACCACAGAAATACAAATAATTATGAGAGAATACTATGAAAAATTATATGCTAACAAGTTAAATGGAGAACTTTCTAGAAAAATACAACCTTCCTAGGCTGACCCAGGAAGAAACAGAAAATCTAAACAGACCAATTACCAGCAATGAAATTGAATTGGTAATCAAAAATCTACCTAAGAAGAAATTCCCTGGACCAGATGTTTTCAATGCTGAATTTTATCAAACATTCACTGAAGACCTAATACCCATTCTCCTTAAAGTTTTCCAAAAAGTAGAAGAGGAGGGAATACTCCCAAACTCATCTCATTCTACGAGGCCAACATCACACTAATACCAAAAACAGGCAAAAACACCACAAAAAGAAAAATTACAGACCAATATCCCTGAAGAACATGCATGCAAAAATACTCAACAAAATATTAGCAAACCATATTCAAAAGTACATCAAAAAGATAATCCATCATGATCAAATGGGATTTATCCCAGGGACGCAAGAATGGTACAACATTTGGAAATCCATCAAGGTCATCCACCACATCTAACAAAAAGGACAAAACCACATGATCATCTCCATAGATGCTGAAAAAGCATTCGCTCAACATCCATTCATGATAAAAACTCTGAACAAAATGGTTATAGAGGGCAAGTACCTCAACATAATAAAGGCCATATATGACAAGCCCACAGCCACATTACACTTAACAGCAAGAAGGAGAAAGCTTTTCCTTGAAGATCAGGAAACAGACAAGGATGCCCACTCTCCCCACTTTTATTCAACATAGTTCTGGAGGTCTTAGCCAAGGCAATCAGATGACATGTACATAAAAAACCCTAAATAATCCACTCTGAAACTACTAGATCTAATATCTGCATTCAGCATAGTTGTGGGATACAAAATTAATACACAGAAATCTGTTGCATTCCTATACACTAACAATGAACTAGCAGAAAGAGAAATCAGGAAAACAATTCCATTCACAATTGCATCAAAAAGAATAAAATACCTAAGAATAAACCTAACCAAGGAAGTGAAAGACCTATACTCTGAAAACTACAAGACACTCATGAGAGAAATTAAAGATACCAATACATGGAAACACAACCCATGCTCTTGGATAGGCAGAATTAATATTATCAAAATGGCCATCCTGCCTAAAGCAATCTACAGATTCAATGCAAACCCTATCAAAATACCAAAAGCATTCTTCAACGAACTAGAGCAAATAGTTCTAAAAGTCATATGGAATCACAAAAGACCCTGAATAGCCAAAGCAACCCTGAGGAGGAAGAATAAAGGGGGGCGGGATTTTGCTCCCTGACTTCAAGCTCTACTACAAAGCCACAATAATCAAGACAATTTGGTACTGGCACAAGAACAGACCCATAGACCAATGGAACAGACCAGAGAGCCCAGATATAAACCCAACCATATATGGTCAATTAATATACGATAAAGGAGCCATGGGTATACAATGGGGAAAGAACAGCCTCTTCAACAATTTGTGTTGGCAAAACTGGACTGCAACATGCAAGAGAATGAAACTGGATTATTGTCTAACCCCATATACAAAATGGATCAAAGACCTGAATGTTAGTCATGAAACCATAAAACTCTTAGAAGAAAATATAGGCGAAAATCTCTTGAATATAAACATGAGTAACTTTTTCCTCAACGCATCTCCTCGGGCAAGGCAAACAAAATAAAAAATGAACAAATGGGACTACATCAAACTAAAAAGCTTCTATACAGCAAAGTACATCATCAGTAGAACAAAAAGGCATTGTACACTATAAGAGAATATATTTGTAAACGACATATCCGACAAGGGGTTAACATCCAAATATATAAAGAACTCATGCCTCAACAGCCAAAAAACTAGTAACCCAATTAAAAAATGGGCAGAGGAGCTGAACAGACAATTCTCCAAAGAAGAAACTCAGATGGCCAATAGGCACATGGAAATATGCTCCACATTGCTAATTGTCAGGGAAATGCAAATTAAAACCACAATGAGATATCATCTCACACCAGTAAGGATGGCCGCATCGAAGAGACTAGGAACAAAAAATGCTGGTGAGGATGCGGAGAAAGGAGAATCCTCCTACACTGCTGGTGGGAATGTAAACTAGTTCAACCTTGTGGAAAGCAATATGGAGTGTCCTCAAAAAACTAAAAATAGAAATATCATTTGACCCGGGAATTCCACTCGTAGGAATTTACTGAAAGAAAACAAGTATTCAAATTCAAAAAGACATACGCACCCTTATGTTTATTGCAGCACTATTTACAATAGTCAAGATATGGAAGCAACCTAAATGTCCATCAATAGATGAACAGATAAAGAAGATGTGGCATATATACATAATGGAGTACTATTCAAACATAAGAAAACAAATCCTATCATTTGCAACAACATGGATGGAGCTAAAGGGTATTATGCTCAGTGCCACGCAGAGAAAAGCAAGTTACAAATGATTTCTCTCATTTGTGGTGTATAACAATTAAGCAAAACTGTAGGAACAAAACAGCAGCCAACTCACAAACTCCAAGAAGAGACTAGCGGTTACCAAACAGGAGGTGCACGAGGGTGGATGGGGAGGGAGGGAGAAGGAAATTGTATTATGATTAGTACACATGTTGTGTGGGGCAGTCATGGGGAAGACACTGTAGCACAGAGAACACAAGTGGTGACATGGTGGCATCTTATACACTGATGGACTATGACTTCAGTGGAGTATGGGAGGACTTGATATTATGGGCAAATGCAGTAAACACATGTTTTTCATGTGAAACCTTCATAAGAGTGTATATCAATGATACTGTAATTTTAAAAATGGAAAAAATAAAATTACATTCAAAAAATAAAAAAGAAAGAAGGTACATTTAACTGAGGAGGTAAAAGATCAATACTCTGAAAATTATCAAGACATTGTGAAAGAGTCAAAGACAAATAAATGGAAAGGTATCCTGTGTTCATGGACTGGAGGAATTAATACTGTTAAAATACCAATACTACCAAAAGCCATCTACAGATTCAATGCAATCAATCCCTACTAAGATTCCAATGGCATTTTTTTTTTTTGAGAGGGCATCTCTCATATTTATTGATCAAATGGTTAACAGTTAACAACAATAAAATTCGGTACAGGGGACTCAATGCACAATCATTAATCCACCCCAAGCCTAATTCTCATCAGTCTCCAATCTTCTGAAGCACAACGAACAAGTTCTTACATGGTGAACAAATTCTTACATAGTGAATAAGTTCTTACATGGTGAACAGTACAAGGGCAGTCATCACAGAAACTTTCAGTTTTGATCACGCATTATGAACTATAAATAATCAGGTCAGATATGAATATTCGTTTGATTTTTATACTTGATTTATATGTGAATCCCACATTTCTCCCTTATTATTATTATTATTATTTTTTAATAAAATGCTGAAGTGGTAGGTAGATGCAAGATAAAGGTAGAAAACATAATTTAGTGCTGTAAGAAAGCAAATGTAGATGATCAGGTGTGTGCCTATAGGCTAAGTATTAATCCAAGCTAGACAAGGGCAACAAAACATCCACGGATGCCAAAGATTTCTCTCAAAACAGGGGGGGTGAGGTTCTAAGCCTCACCTCTATTGATCCCCAATTTCTCACCTGATGGTGCCCCTGCGACTGTGCCTGTCTTAGGTTGTTCCTCCCTTGAGGAATCTTACCCGTCTCTGGCTAACCAGTCATCTTCCGGGGCCATACAGGGAAATGTAAAGTTGGTAAGTGAGAGAGAGGCAATATTGTTTGAAAAGGTTAGCTTTTTACTTCTTTGCAGATTTATGCCCTGTGGGTTTTATGCCCAGCATTTGTCTTGAGGTATCTTTACCACTTGGAAGAATTATGATACTCGGTAAATTCAATATGAGGCACGAATTCTATTTAAGGGTTGTAATTAGGAAGGAAGAAGAAAAGCTATAGAAGTAGCAGACGGTCCAATGGCATTTTTTTACAGAAGAAAAAGCACTCCTAAAATTTATATAGAGCCACAAGAGATCATGAATAGCAAAAAAAAAAAAAATCCTGAGAAAGAAGAACAGTGCAGGAGGCATACTTCCTGACTTCAAGCTATAGTATAAAGATATAGCCATCAAAACAGTATGGGACTGACATAAAAACAGAAAAATAGGCCAGTGGAACAGAATTGTGAGTCCAAAATAAACCTACACCTTCACAGTCAATTAATATTTGAGAAAGGATCCATTACTCTGGGGACAAAAGACAGTTTTTTGAATAAACAGTGCTAGAGTAATAGGATGGTCACATGTAAAAAAGGAAACTGGACCTGTATCTTACACCACACGCAAAAACTAATTTGAAATAGATTAAGACCTGAAACCATGAAACTCCTAGAAGAAAACAGGAATAAATACAGCTCCTTGATAAGGGTCTAGGTAATGAAGTTTTGGATGAAACATAAAGCACAGGAAACAAAAAAAAACAAACAGCACTACATCAAACTAAAAAAATCTCTGCACAGCAAAAGAAACCATCAAGAAAGTGAAAAGACAACCTACAGAATGGGAAAAAATGTTTACAAACCACATATCTGATGAAGGTTCAAAATTCAAAATATATAAAGAACTCATACAAACTCAATAGCAAAAACACAAATAACCCAATTAAAAAATAGGCAAAGGACCTGAATAGGCATTTTTCCAAAGATATATGAAAGGGCAACAGGTACATGAAAAGATGCACAACATCATTACTCATTAGAAAAATCAAAATTACAACCACGATGAGATATTACCTAATAGCTATTATAACGGCCATCATAAAAAAGACCAGAGATAACAAATGCTGGCACGGATGTGGAGAAAAGGGAATCCTTCTGTACTGCTGGTAGGATTATAAATTGATACAGCATGGGGAATGGAAAACAGTATGGGGGATCCTCAAAATATTAAAAATAGAACTAGACTTCTTCTGGAGCAGAGGAGAAAAACGGCCCTGGACTGCAGTTTTTTACAGCCTAACGGACTTTCTCACAGTAAACATACTGTGTAACCAGCACTGAGATCCAGAAATAAATTATTACCAGCACTCCCAAAGTCACCATATGTTCCTTTCAGTTACTATCTCAAACGCTGAGGAGGAGCCAAGATGGCAGCATGAGTAGGGCAGCGGAAATCTCCTCCCAAAACCATACATATTTTTGAAAATACAACAAATACAACTATTCCCAAAGGAGAGACAAGAAGATACAGTACAAATGCCAGGCTACATCTACACCTGTGAGAGCCCAGCACCTCATGAAGGGGGTAAGATACAAGCCGCAGCCCAGCGGGACCTGAGCGGACCCCCTACACCAGCTCCCCGGTGGGAGGAGAGGAGTCAGAGTGGGGAGGGAGTGGGAGCCCAGGATTGCTAAATATCCAGCCCTAGTCATCCGCACCGGGAGTGCAGACACATAGTGCGTGGTGTGGATACTAGGGAAACGGAACACTAAAACCTGCGAGCAGATTCCCACAGCTGGTACACCTGGGACAAAAGAAAAGCGAGTGCTTTTTGAAAGTCTTAAAGGGACAGGAGCCTCACAGCTGGACAGAAGCGTCCCGGCACACTCAGCCCAGCAGCTGGGAATCCAGGGTAAATCCGGGTACCCTAGCGCCCAGAGAGGCAGCACAACTCTGAAGCCCCTCATGGTGATAAACAGCCTCCTGCCTGTTCCCCGTCCAGCGCAGCCCCACCACAGCAGAGTAGCAGCCTGAGACAAACCATGCCCACAGCCACCACGCAGAGCCTCCTCTGCAGCCACCCAGGCCAGACTCAGAGGCCCCGTGCACAGCTGCCCAGCACAAGCCGCTAGGGGTTGCCGTTCTCACAGGAAGGGAAGGTGACAGGCAAGCAGGAAGAGACTTTATTCTCCCAGGTGACACACATGCCAACTGCCTACGACTACCTCTATTGCCATGATAACGCAGAAGAATTTGATACCAACAAGAATAACCGAGACATTCCCTGAGAGGGAACCTGGGGAGAGAGATTTAACCAATCTTTCTGAAAAAGATTTCAAAATAATGGTCATAACCATGCTAATGGAGCTGCAGAGAAAAATGCAAAGGCTAACGGATAAGTTGAGAGGGAGAATACAGAAATAAAACAATCTCTGGAAGGACCCGAAAGCAGAATGGATGAGGTGCAAGAGGCTGTTAATGGAATAGAAATCAGAGAACAGGAATGTAGAGAAGCTGATGCAGAGAGAGATAAAAGGATCTCCAGAAATGAAAGAATATTAAGAGAAGTATGTGACCAATCCAAAAGGAACAATATCCACATTATAGGGGTACCAGAAGAAGATGAAGAGAGAAAAAGGTGTAGAAAGTGTATTTGAAGAAATAATTGCTGAAAACTTTCCCAAACTGGAGGGGGAAACAGTCACTCAGACAACGGAAACACACATAACTCCCAACAAAACGGACCCAAGGAGGACAACACCAAGATACATAATAATAAAAATGGCAAAGATCAAGGACAAGGACAGAGTATCAAAGGCAGCTGGAGAGAGAAAAATGGTCACCTACAAAGGAAAACTTATCAGGCTTCATCAGATTTCTCAGCAGAAACCTTACAGGCCAGAAGAGAATGGAATGATATATTTAATGCAATGAAACAGAAGGGCCTTGAACCAAGAATACTGTATCCAGCACGATTATCATTTAAATATGAAGGAGGGATTTAAAAATTCCTAGACAAGCAAAAGTTGAGGAAATTTTCCTCCCACAAACCACCTCTACAGGGTATTCTAGAGGGACTGCTCTAGATGGAAGCACTCCTAAGTCTAAACAGATGTCACCAGAGAAAATAAAATCACACCAAAGAAAGCAGACCAACCAAATACTAACTAAAGGCAAAAAAATAAAATTAACTACCCACAAAAGCAGCCAAAGAAAACACAAAAGAGCACAAAATAAAACACCTACAATATAAAGAATGGAGGAGGAGGAATAAGAAGGGAGAGAAATAAAGAATCATCAGACTGTGTTTATAATAGCTCAATAAGCGAGTTAAGTTACACAGTAAGATAGTAAAGAAGCTAACCTTGAACCTTTGGTAACCACGAATCTAAAGCCTGCAATGGCAATAACTACATATCTTTCTAATCACCCTAAATGTAAATGGACTGAATGCACCAATCAAAGGACACAGAGTAACAGAATGGATAAAAAAGCAAGACCCATCTATATGCTGCTTACAAGAGACTCACCTCAAACCCAAAGACATGCACAGACTAAAAGTCAAGGGATATAAAAAGATATTCCATGCAAACAACAGGAAGAAAAAAAGCAGGTGTTGCAGTACCAGTATCAGACAAAATAGGCTTCAAAACAAAGAAAGTTAACAAGAGATAAAGAAGGACATTACATAATGATAAAGGGCTCAGTCCAACAAGAGGATATAACCATTATAAATATATATGCACCCAAAATACAGGAGCACCAGCATATGTGAAACAAATACTAACAGACTTAAAAGAGGAAATAGAACGCAGTGCATTCATTTTAGGAGACTTCAACACACCACTCACTCCAAAGGACAGATCAACCAGACAGAAAATAAGTAAGGACACAGAGGCACTGAACAACACACTAGAACAAATGGACCTAATAGACATCTATAGAACTCTATACCCAAAAGCAACAGGATACACATTCTTCTCCATGCACATGGAACATTTTCCAGAATAGACCACATACTAGGCCACAAAGAGAGCCTCAGGATATTCAAAAAGACTGAAATTCTACCAACCAACTTCTCGGACCACAAAGGTATAAAACTAGAAATAAATTGTACAAAGAAAGCTAAAAGGCTCACAAACACATGGAGGCTTAACAACATGCTCCTAAATAATCAGTGGATCAATGACCAAATTAAAATAGAGATAAAGCGGGGGGCGGAAGATGGCAGCGTGAGTAGAGCAGCGGAAATCTCCTCCCAAAACCACATATATCTATGAAAATATAACAAAGACAACCCTTCCTAGAATAAAGACCAGAGGACACAGGACAATATCCAGACCACATCCGCACCTGAGAGAACCCAGCGCCTCGCGAAGGGTAAGATATAAGCCCCGGCCCGGCGGGAGCCGAGCGCCCATCCCCCCAGCTCCCAGGGGGGGAAGAGCAGGCAGAGCGGGAGGGAGACGGAGCCCAGGACTGCCGAACACACAGCCCCAGCCATCCGGGCCAGAGTGCAGGGCCCTCGATACTAGGAAAACAGGGCAGCAAGAACAGTGAGTGGGCACCGGAGGCCGGGTGCCAGAGGACATAAGAAAAGAGCGCGACTAATTGTTTTTTTTTGTTTTGTTTTTTTTTTGCTGTCTTGTTTTGGCGAGCGCTTTTTGGAAGTCTTAAAGGGATAGGGACCCCAATACTAGGGAAACATGGCAGCAAGAACAGTGAGCGGACACCAGAGGTCTGGTGCCGGAGGACACCAGAAAAGCGAGTGACCACTTTTCTTTTCTTTTTGCTGTTTTGTTTTGGCGAGCGCTTTTTGGAAGTCTTAAAGGGACAGGGACCCCAATAATAGGGAAACAGGGCAGCAAGACCGGTGAGTAGATGCCTGAGGCTGGCGCCGGAGAATAAAGAAAAACGAGCGGCCACTTTTTTTTTTTTTTTATTTAAAAAAAATTTTTTTTTTTTTTGGTGGTCATTGTTTTGTTTTAGTGCGTGCTTTTTGGAAGTCTTAAAGGGGCAGGGTGGGACACTTAATCCAGAGGTAGAGAATCCGGGGATCACTGGGCACCCTAACCCCTGGGCTGCAGGGAGCAGGGAAGCCCTTTACGGAGATAAATAGCCTCCCAGCCGCTCCCCCTCCAATGCGTCTCAACCACGTTGGAGTAGCTGCCCGAGCCAGGCCACGCCCACAGCAACAGCGGAGATAAACTCCATAGCAGCCGAGCAGGAAGCAGAAGCCCTGTCTGCGCGCAGCTGTGCAGCACAAAGCACTAGAGGTCGCTGTTCTCCCAGGAGAGGAAGGACACAAACCAACAAGAAGGGAAGTTCTTCCAGCCGTCACTCGTCCCAGCTCTGCAAACTATTCCTATCACCATGAAAAGGCAAAGCTACAGGCAGACAAAGATCACAGAGACAACACCAGAGAAGGAGACAGACCTAACCAGTCTTCCTGAAAAAGAACTCAAAATAAGAATCATAAACATGCGGACAGAGATGCAGAGAAATACGCAAGAGAAATGGGATGAAGTCCGGAGGGAGATCACAGATGCCAGAAAGGAGATCACAGAAATGAAACAAACTCTGGAAGGGTTTATAAGCAGAATGGATAGGATGCAAGAGGCCATTGATGGAATTGAAACCAGAGAACAGGAATGCATAGAAGCTGACATAGAGAGAGACAAAAGGATCTCCAGAAATGAAACAAAATTAAGAGAACTGTGTGACCAATCCAAAAGGAACAATATCCGTATCATAGGGATCCCAGGAGAAGAAGAGAGAAGAAAAGAGATGGAAACTATCTTAGAAGAAATAATTGCTGAAAACTTCCCCACACTGGGGGAGGAAATAATCACACAGACCACGGAATACACAGAACCCCCAACAGAAAGGATCCAAGGAGGACAACACCAAGACACATAATAATTAAAATGGCAAAGATCAAGGACAAGGAAAGAGTTTTAAAGGCAGCTAGAGAGAAAAAGGTCACCTATAAAGGAAAACCCATCAGGCTAACATCAGATTTCTCAACAGAAACCCTACAGGCCAGAAGAGAATGGCATGATATATTTAATACAATGAAACAGAAGGGCCTTGAACCAAGGATACTGTATCCAGCACGACTATCATTCAAATATGATGGTGGGATTAAACAACTCCCAGACAAACAAAAGCTGAGGGAATTTGCTTTCCACAAACCACCTCTACAGAACATCTTTCAGGGACTGCTCTATATGGGAGCACTCCTAGAAAGAGAACAGCACAAAACACCCAACATATGAAGAATGGAGGAGGAGGAATAAGAAGGGAGAGAAGAAAAGAATCTCCAGACAGTGTATATAACAGCTCAATAAGCGAGCTAAGTTAGGCAGTAAGATACTAAAGAGGCTAACCTTGAACCTTTGGTAACCATGAATTTAAAGCCTGCAACGGCAATCAGTACATATCTTTCAATAGTCACCCTAAATGTTAATGGGCTGAATTCACCAATCAAAAGACAGAGAGTAATAGAATGGATTAAAAAGCAAGACCCATCTATATGCTGCTTACAAGAAACTCACCTCAAACCCAAAGACATGTACAGACTAAAAGTCAAGGGATGGAAAAACATATTTCAAGCAAACAACAGCGAGAAGAAAGCAGGGGTTGCAGTACTAATATCAGACAAAATAGACTTCAAAACAAAGAAAGTAAGAAGAGATAAAGAAGGACACTACATAATGATAAAGGACTCAGTCCAACAAGAGGATATAACCATTCTAAATATATATGCACCCAAAATACAGGAGCACCAGCATATGTGAAACAAATACTAACAGAACTAAAGGGGGAAATAGACTGCAATGCATTCATTCTAGGAGACTTCAACACACCACTCACCCCAAAGGAAAGATCCACCGGGCAGAAAATAAGTAAGGACACAGAAGCACTGAACAACACAGTAGAGCAGATGGACCTAATAGACATCTATAGAACTCTACATCCAAAAGCAACAGCATATACATTCTTCTCAAGTACACATGGAACATTCTCCAGAATAGACCACATACTAGGCCACAAAAAGAGCCTCAGAAAATTCCAAAAGATTGAAATCCTACCAACCAACTTTTCAGACCACAAAGGCATAAAACTAGAAATAAACTGCACAAAGAAAGCAAAGAGGCTCACAAACACATGAGGCTTAACAACACGCTCCTAAATAATCAATGGATCAATGACCAAATCAAAATGGAGATCCAGCGATATATGGAAACAAATGACAACAACAACAATAAACCCCAACTTCTGTGGGACGCAGCAAAAGCAGTCTTAAGAGGAAAGTATATAGCAATCCAAGCATATTTGAAAAAGGAAGAACAATCCTAAATGAATGGTCTAATGTCACAATTATCGAAATTGGAAAAAGAAGAACAGATGAGGCCTAAGGTCAGCAGAAGAAGGGACATGATAAAGATCAGAGAAGAAATAAATAAAATTGAGAAGAATAAAACAATAGCAAAAATCAATGAAACCAAGAGCTGGTTCTTCAAGAAAATAAACAAAATAGATAAGCCTCTAGCCAGACTTATTAAGAAGAAAAGAGAGTCAACACAAATCAACAGTATCAGAAACCAGAAAGGAAAAATCACGACGGACCCCACAAAAATACACAGATTTATTAGAGAATACTATGAAAACCTATATGCTAACAAGCTGGGAAACCTAGGAGAAATGGACAACTTCCTAGAAAAATACAACCTTCCAAGATTGACCCAGAAAGAAACAGAAAATCTAAACAGACCAATTACCAGCAACAAAATTGAAGCGGTAATCAAAAAACTACCAAAGAACAAAACCCCTGGGCCCGAGGGATTTACCTCGGAATTTTATCAGACATACAGGGAAGACATAAAACCCATTCTCCTTAGAGTTTTCCAAAAAATAGAGGAGGAGGGGATACTCCCAAACTCATTCTATGAAGCTAACATCACCCTAATACCAAAACCAGGCAAAGACCCCACCAAAACAGAAAACTACAGACCAATATCCCTGATGAACGTAGATGCAAAAATACTCAACAAAATATTAGCAAACCGAATTCAAAAATACATCAAAAGGATCATACACCATGACCAAGTGGGATTCATCCCAGGGATGCAAGGATGGTACAACATTCGAAAGTCCATCAACATCATCCACCACATCAACAAAAAGAAAGACAAAAACCACATGATCATCTCCATAGATGCTGAAAAAGCATTTGACAAAGTTCAACATCCATTCATAATAAAAACTCTCAGCAAAATGGGAATAGAGGGCAAGTACCTCAACATAATAAAGGCCATCTATGATAAACCCACAGCCAACATTATATTGAACAGCGAGAAGCTGAAAGCATTTCCTCTGAGATCGGGAACTAGACAGGGATGCCCACTCTCTCCACTGTTATTTAACATAGTACTGGAGGTCCTAGCCACGGCACTCAGACAAAACAAAGAAATACAAGGAATCCAGATTGGTAAAGAAGAAGTTAAACTGTCACTATTTGCAGATGACATGATACTGTACATAAAAAACCCTAAAGACTCCACCCCAAAACTACTAGAACTGATAGCGGAATACAGCAAAGTTTGCAGGATACAAAATCAATACACAGAAATCTGTGGCTTTCCTATATACTAACAATGAACCAACAGAAAGAGAAATCAGGAAAACAACTCCATTCACAATTGCATCAAAAAAAAATAAAATACCTAGGAATAAACCTAATCAAGGAAGTGAAAGACTTATACTCTGAAAACTACAAGTCACTCTTAAGAGAAATAAGAAGGGACACTAACAGATGGAAACTCATCCCATGCTCGTGGCTAGGAAGAATTAATATCGTCAAAATGGCCATCCTGCCCAAAGCAATATACAGATTTGATGCAATCCCTATGAAACTACCAGCAACATTCCTCAATGAACTGGAACAAATAATTCAAAAACTCATATGGAAACACCAAAGACCCCGAATCGCCAAAGCAATCCTGAGAAAGAAGAATAAAGTAGGGGGGATCTCACTCCCCAACTTCAAGCTCTACTATAAAGCCATAGTAATCAAAACAATTTGGTACTGGCACAAGAGCAGAGCCACAGACCAATGGAACAGACTAGAGAATCCAGACATTAACCCAGACATATATGGTCAATTAATATTTGATAAAGGAGCCATGGACATACAATGGCGAAATGACAGTCTCTTCAACAGATGTTGCTGGCAAAACTGGACAGCTACATGTAGGAGAATGAAACTGGACCATTGTCTAACCCCATATACAAAAGTAAACTCAAAATGGATCAAAGACCTGAATGTAAGTCACGAAACCATTAAACTCTTGGAAGAAAACATAGGCAAAAACCTCTTAGACATAAACATGAGTGACCGCTTCTTGAACATATCTCCCCGGGCAAGGAAAACAACAGCAAAAATGAACAAGTGGGACTATATTAAGCTGAAAAGCTTCTGTACAGCAAAAGACACCATCAATAGAACAAAAAGGATCCCTACAGTATGGGAGAATATATTTGAAGATGACACATCCGATAAAGGCTTGACATCCAGAATATATAAAGAGCTCACACGCCTAAACAAACAAACAAAAAATAACCCAATTTAAAAATGGGCAGAGAAACCGAACACACAGTTCTCCAAAAAAGAAATACAGATGGCCAACAGACACATGAAAAGATGCTCCACATCGCTAATTATCAGAGAAATGCAAATTAAAACTACAATGAGGTATCACCTCACACCAGTAAGGATGGCTGCCATCCAAAAGACAAACAACAACAAATGTTGGCGAGGCTGTGGAGAAAGGGGAACCCTCCTACACTGCTGGTGGGAATGTAAGTTAGTTCAACCATTGTGGAAAGCAGTATGGAGGTACATCAAAATGCTCAAAACAGACTTACCATTTGACCCAGGAATTGCACTCCTAGGAATTTACCCTAAGAATGCAACAATCAAGTATGAGAAAGATCAGTGCACCCCTATGTTTATCAGAGCACTATTTACAATAGCCAAGAATTGGAAGCAACCTAAATGTCCATCGATAGATGAATGGATAAAGAAGATGTGGTACATATACACAATGGAATACTACTCAGCCATAAGAAAAGGGCAAATCCAACCATTTGCAGCAACATGGATGGAGCTGGAGGGTATTATGCTCAGTCAAGGAAGCCAAGCAGAGAAAGAGAAATACCAAATGATTTCACTTATCTGTGGAATATAAGAACAAAGGAAAAACTGAAGGAACAAAACAGCAGCAGAATCACAGAACTCAAGAATGGACTAACAGGTACCAAAGGGAAAGGGACTGGGGAGGATGGGTGGATAGGGAGGGATAAGGGGGGGGGAGAAGAAGGGGAGTATTAAGATTAGCATGCTTGGGGGTGTAGGAGAAAAGGGAGGGCTGTACAACACAGAGAAGGCAAGTAGTGATTCTACAACATTTTGCTATGCTGATGGACAGTGACTGTAAAGGGGTTTATGGGGGGACCTGATATAGGGGAGAGCTTAGTAAACATAATATTTGTCATGTAAGTGTAGATTAGTGATACCAAAAAAAAAGGGCAGTTCCTGTGTGGTAACCTCCAATGAGTTCTACACAAGAGTATAAAGGGCATATAAAAGTGTATGCAAAGGGTCTGTTTGTGTTTATACAGAGGATCAAAGCCTAATTGGGCTACTTCGAAAATGAACTAAGATACGATATGAAAAAAACTTCCAACATCAGCACTTTCTGGAAGACTCATGCCAGAAGATGATCATCAAAAAACCCCAACAAAGATCCACGCACTGCTACAGCTGTAGATGCACTCATCCCACCAGTTCCTGGACTTGCCATGGGAATGAGGAAGGAGATATCTAAGCTGGCCTGTGCATACAGTAAAACAACAAATTTGACTGGATCTATACTGTTGGAACTCAATCAAGAATTAGGAGAAGTGCAAATTGTAGCACTCCAAAATCTTACAACTACAGACTATTTACTGTTAAAAGAACATAAGGGATGTGAATAGTCCCCAGGAATGGTTTATTTTAATTTGTCTGATTTCTCTCAGACTGTTCAAGTTCAGTTGGACAATATCCACCATATCATAGATAAGTTTTCACAAATGCCTAAGGTGCCTAACTGGTTTTCTTGATTTCACTGGAGATGGCTGGTAATTACAGATATGCTTTGGTTATGTAACTATACTTCTATTATGTTAATGTGTGTGCGCAATTTAAGTAGTAGCTTAAAACCTATACATGCTGAAGTTACTCTACAAGAAGATATGTCGAAGAAATAATCAATCTTCCCATGTTTTCTTCCGCCTGCTACTTCTATAGCTTTTCTTCTTCCTTCCTAATTACAACCCTTAAAGAGAATTCGTGCCTCATATCAAATTTACCAAGTATCACAATTCTTCCACGTGGTAAAGATACCTCAAGACAAATGCTGGGCATAGAAGCTACAGGGCATAAATATGCAAAGAAACAAAAAGCTAACCATTTCAAACAATAAGGCTTCTCTCTCACTTACCAACTTTACATTTTCCTGTATGGTCCCGGAAGATGACTGGTTAGCCAGAGACGGGTAAGATTCCTCAAGGGAGGAACAACCTAAGACAGGCACAGTCGCAGGGGGGGCATCAGGAGAGAAATTGGGGATCAACAGAGGTGAGGCTTAGAACCTCACCCCCCCTGTTCTGAGAGAAATCTTCTGCATACGTGGATGTTTTATTGCCCTTGTCTAGCTTGGATTAACACATAGTCTACAGGCACACACCTGATCATCTACATTTGCTCTCTTACAACACTAAACTATGTTTTCTACCTTTATCTTGTATCTACCTACCACTTCAGCATTTTTTTAAAAATAGTAATAATAGAAAAATGTGTTATCCACATATAAATCAAGTATAAAAATCAAATGAGTATTCATATTTGAACTGACTGTTTATAGTTCATAATGCATGAGCAAAACCAAAGGTTTCTGTGATGGCTGCCCTTGTACTGTTCACCATGTAAGAACTTATTCACTATGTAAGAATTTGTTCTCCATGTAAGAACTTGTTTGTTATGCCTCAGAAGATTGGAGACTGACGAAAATTAGGCTTGGGGTGGATTAATGATTGTGCATTGAGCATTGACTCCCCTATACAGAATTTTATTGTTGTTAACAACCGTTTGATCAATAAATATGAGAGATGCCCTCAGAAAAAAAAAAAAAAAAAAAGTTCACACTTCCAATGGTAAAATAATAAGTAACCGGGATGTAATGAATATAGTCAAGATATTGTAACAGCTTGGTATGGTGATAGCTGGTACCTAGAATTGTCATGTATATAAATGTTGAATCACTTATGTTGTACACCTGAAACTAATGTAATGTAATACTGTGTGTCAACTACCCTTCAATAAAAATAAAAATAAAAAAAATAGAGATAAAGCAATATACGGAAACAAATGGAAACAACAACACAAAGTCCCAACTTCTGTGGGATGCAGCGAAAGCAGTTTAAAGAGGAAAGTCTATAGCAATCCAGGCATATTTAAATAAAGAAGAACAAGCCCAAATGAAAAGTCTAAGGCCACAATGATCAAAATTGGAAAAAGAAGAACAAATGAGGCCTGAAGGCAGCAGAAGGAGGGACATAATAAAGATCAGAGAAGAAATAAATAAAATTGAGAAGAACAAAACAATAGAAAAAATCAATGAAACCAAGAGCTGGTTCTTTGAGAAAATAAACAAAATAGATAAGCCTCTAGCCAGACTTATTAACAGAAAAAGAGATCCAACACACATCAACAGAATCAGAAAAGAGAAAGGAAAAATCATGACGGACCCCACAGAAATAAAAAGAATCATTAGAGAATACTATGAGAGTCTATATGCTAACAAGCTGGAAAACCTAAAAGAAATGGATAACTTCCTAGAAAAATACAACCTTCCAAGACTGACCAAGGAAGAAACAGAAAATTTAAACAGACAATTACCAGCAATGAAATTGAAGCGGTAATCAAAAAACTACTCAAGAGCAAAACCCCCAGGCCAGATGGATTTATGGTGGAATTTTATCAGACATACAGAGAAGATATAATATCCATTCCCTTAAAGTTTTCCAAAAAATAGAAGAGGAGGGAATACTCCCAAACTCATTCTATGAAGCCAGCATCACCCTAATACCAAAACCAGGCAAAGTCCCCACCAAAAAAGAAAATTACAGACCAATATCCCTGATGAACATAGATGCAAAAATACTCAACAAAATATTAGCAAACTGAATTCAAAAATAGATCAAGAGGACAATACACCATGACCAACTGGGATTTATCTCAGGGATGCAAGGATGGTTCAACATTCGAAAATCCATCGACATCATCCACCACATCAACAAAAAGGACAAAAATCACATGATCACCTCCACAGATGCTGAGAAAGCATTCGGCAAAATTCAACATCCATTCATGATAAAAACTCTCAATAAAATGGGTATAGAGGGCAAGTACCTCAACATAATAAAGTCCATATATGATAAACCCACAGCCAACATCATACTGAACAGCGAGAAGCTGAAAGCATTTCCTCTGAGATCAGGAACTAGACAGGGATGCCCACTCTCCCCACTGTTATTTAACATAGTACTGGAGGTCCTAGCCACGGCACTCAGACAAAACAAAGAAATACAAGGAATCCAGATTGGTAAAGAAGAGGTTAAACTGTCACTATTTGCAGATGTCATAATATTGTACATAAAAAACCCCAAAGACTCCACTCCAAAACTACTAGAGCTAATATCGGAATTCAGCAAAGTTGCAGGATACAAAATTAACACACAGAAATCTGTGGCTTTCCTATACACTAACAATAAACTAATAGAAAGAGAAATCAGGAAGACAGTTCCATTCAGAATAGCATCAAAAAGAATAAAATACCTAGGAATAAACCTAACCAAGGAAGTGAAAGACCTATACCCTGAAAACTATAAGACACTCTTAAGAGAAGTTAAAGAGGTCACTAACAAATGGAAACTCATCCCATGCTCTTGGCTAGGAAGAATTAATATCATCTAAATGGCCATCCTGCCCAAAGCAATATACAGATTCGATGCAATCCCTATCAAATTACCAACAGCATTATTCAACAAACTGGAACAAATAGTTATAAAATTCATATGGAAGCACCAAAGACCCCAAATAGCCAAAGCAATCCTGAGAAGGAAGAATAAAGTCGGGGGGATCTCACTCACCAACTTCAAGCTCTACTACAAAGCCACAGTAATCAAGACAATTTGGTACTGGCACAAGAACAGAGTCACAGACCAGTGGAACAGAATAGAGTCTCCAGACATTAACCCAAATATATATGGTCAATTAATATATGATAAAGGAGCCATGGACATACAATGGGGAAATGACAGCCTCTTCAACAGCTGGTGTTGACAAAACTGGACAGCTACATGTAAGAGAATGAAACTGGATCATTGTCTAACCCCATACATAAAAGTAAATTTGAAATGGATCAAAGACTTGAATGTAAGTCATGAAACCATAAAACTCTTAGAAAAAAACATAGGCAGAAATCTCTTGGACATAAACATGACTGACTTCTTCATGAACATATCTCCCCAGGCAAGGGAAACAAAAGCAAAAATGAACAAGTGGGACTATATCAAGCTAAAAAGCTTCTGTACAGCAAAGGACACCATCAATAGAACAAAAAGGCATCCTACAGTATGGGAAAATATATTCATAAATGACAGATCGATAACGGGTTGACATCCAAAATATATAAAGAGCTCATGCACCTCAACAAACTAAAAGCAAATAATCCAATTAAAAAATGGGCAGAGGAGCTAAACAGACAGTTCTCCAAAGAAGAAATTCAGATGGCTAACAGACACATGAAAAGATGCTCCTCATCGCTAGTCATCAGAGAAATGCAAATTAAAACCACAATGAGATATCACTTCGCACCAGTAGGGATCACCACCATCCAAAAGACAAACAACAACAAATGTTGGTGAGGATGTGAAGAAAGGGGAACCCTTCTACACTGCGGGTGGGAATTAAATTAGTTCAACCATTGTGGAAAGCAGTATGGAGGTTCCTCAAAAAGCTCAAAATAGAAATACCATTTGACCCAGAAATTCCACTCCTAGGAATTTACCCTAAGAATACAGCAGCCATAAGACATATGCACCCCTATGTTTATCACAGCACTATTTACAATAGCCAAGAAACGAAAGCAACTTAAGTGTCCATCAGTAGATGAATGAATAAAGATGTGGTACATATACACAATGGAATATTATTCAGCCATAAGAAGAAAACAAATCCTACCATTTGCAACAACATGGATGGAGCTAGAGGGTATTATGCTCAGTGAAATAAGCCAGGCAGAGAAAGATAATTACCAAATGACTTCACTCATATGTGGAATATAAGAACAAAGAAAAAACTGAAAGAACAAAACTGCAGCAGACTCACAGAACCCAAGAATGGACTAACAAAAGTTACCAAAGGGAAAGGGACTGGGGAGGATGGGTGGGAAGGGAGGGATAAGGGGGTGTAAAGGGGGTATTATGATTAGCATGTATAATGTTGGGGGAGGCACGGGGAGGGCTGTGCAACAGAGAAGTAGTGACTCTACAGCATCTTACTATGCTGATGAACAGTGACTGTAATGGGGTTTGTGCAGGGGACTTGGTCAAAGGGGGAGCCTAGTAAACATAATGTTCCTCATGTAATTGTAGATTAATGATACCAAAATAAAAAAAAAACATGAGAAAGAAAAAAAAATAGAATTACCATATGATCCAGCACTTCCACTTCTGGGAAAATCCAAAAGAAACAGAAACACTTGGAAGATATCTGCAGTCTTATGTTCATAGCAGCGTTATTTACAATAGCCAAGACATGAAAACAACCTAAGTGCCCAATGATGTTTGAATGGATAAAGAAGCTGTAGTATATATACACAATGGAATATTTTTCAGACATAAAGTATGAGGAAATCCTACTATTTTTGACAGTATGGATGGACCTTGAAAGCACTATGCTAGTGAAATAAGTCAGAGAGAAAAAGACAAATACTGCATGATCTCACATGTGGAAACTAAAAAAAAAAAGTAAAAAAACAAACTCATTTATAAGAAAAGAGATCAGACTTATGGTTATCGGAGGTGGAGGCTATAGGGAGGCACGAATAGGAGGAAGGTGGTCACAAGATATGAACAACCAGATATAAGAGAAACAAATACTATGGAGGTAGTGTACAATATGATGACTATAGCTAACACTGCTGTATGATATATAATAAAGTTTTTAAGAGAGGTAATTCTAAGAGCTGTAATCACAAGAATTTTTTTTCCTTTTTTCTTTTCTTTTTATTCTATCTATATGAAAAAATGGGTGTTTGCTGAATGTATTGTGGTTACCATTTCACAATGTACATAAATCAAACCATCAAGCTGTACCCCTAAATGTATACAATGATGTATGTCAATTATTTCTCAATAAAACTGAAAAAAAGTATATTCAAAAATCATGAAAATTTATCAAAGCTAAGATCCAGGGTGGAAATAAAAAGACGTAAAAACTGGAGATATCAGTTGCATTAAGATTGTAAAATGTCTTATAGGACAAAATAGGAACTTAGTCTTATGTAAGCAAAAGGGAACAAAGGAAGAAAGAAAAAAAGTATGCAATACATTTAATCTTCCCTTAAAGGCAGAGGAAGAATTTTTTTTAATTATCCTGACAAAATAGAAGTGGCTCAAATGTAAATAGAAGGAATGAACATTCTAACAACTAAAAAGTATTTGATAGCTAATTCTGCATCACTGTGGCTGAATGAGCAAAACTGGCTGTCAAATCTCCCAAACATTCTTCCTCCTATTAAGCCTCTGCACAGCTGTGCACCTTCTGATCTGTGTAAACAGCACACAGTTGTGTGGTACCAAAGCCCCGTCCCCATCCCCTTCTTCCTCTCTGCCATCCTTCAGTTATAATGTGCTAGAAAAGTCACCTGTACTCCCATTAGGTACTCCTCTCCTCTAAGCAGAGTCATTTAAACTGCATCCCCATTTCAGAACTACAAATCCCAACATAATCCCACAGTCTAACTAAATTTGAAAGTAAACTTGACAGTAAAGCTTGATGTCACAAAAATTTATTTTTGATGTCAGCTGACCCTTGATGCCACAGGGCAACTTTCTTTTTGACTAATGTTGTTGATGGGCATATTATTCTTCAACTATTTCAAACTCCCACTATGCTTCTTAAAATCTGTAATCCAGTCTCCACTTATTAAATTACCTAACCTGAAGAGACAGAAAGCTTATAAGTAAGGAACACAGGAAGTCCCCAACTTCCTCCCTATCCACATTTGCATCCATCTTACACCTCTCCTTATTTTGTCTCAGAAGAAAGTCACTCCACTGATACAAGGTTAGTATCTTTTAACTATGCTCTAGATTCCATCCTACTTGTCCTTCCCTCTCATCTTCTCAATGGGAGTTATCATCAAGTATTTCCTGTCTCTATTTTCTATTCTTCCTTCTCCCCTGCAACATATATTTTCCCTCTTCTCTGGTATCCATCTCCAGCTGTCACCTTTTTACATCCCTTTTTGCCACTTAGAACAGACTATCTGCTTTCACTTTCTCACCACTATTCATTCCAACAATGTCAAAGCCAATGGACACTTTTCAGTCTCTAATTTTGACTTTCTGTGGCATTTAACACAAGTGATGAATATTACTTAAAACTCCTCCTTTGCTTTTCTTTATCTTTAGTCCTTATTCTCAAGTCTCCCTCCACCTACATACCCCTTAAATCTTTGAACTGGTGTTTCCTTGGTATTCCTTTCACTCTTCACTCTCCCTGAACAAACTCATCCTCATTTACAGATTATACCACCACCTACACAATATGGACTTTGAAAGCAGTATTTCTATCCAGTCAATAGCCTATTGCTTACTGAAAATCTTCATCTGAATATTTATTCCACAGCCACCTTCATCTAAGTCTAACTTAACATCAGCTCCCTGTATACTTCTTCCCTATCTTCCTCTCAACCTTCAATTCTCCTATAGGGTTTTCTCTAAGGCCTAACAGTATTTCCATCTACCCAACCCAGAAATCTACTCACACAGCCTCATCAATTCTATATCCTTAATCTCTTTCATTTCTATCTTCTCTCCTCTATCTATACCTTGGTTTAAACTCCATTTATCTCTCATTAAGACTATTTCATATTTCTATCTGGTCTTCTCCCACAATCTCTCTCCTCTCACATCCACCCTTCAGACAGTTGTCAAAATAATCTTTCTAATGTAAATGTGATAGTGTTAACTACTCTCCTTCCAAATTTCGGCCTACAGCTCCTTCCTGCTTACCTCTTAAAGTCAAAACTCTTCAACCTACAAAACTAGGCCTTTATATTTTCCCAACTATTTCTTAAAATCCATCTTTTTGTGCATCCTAACACCCTTTGTCCCCAACCTTCTATCTTAAATGCCAGCCAAACTGAACTATCTACACTCTTTCATGTAGGAATGTCCTTCCCCAACTATGTCCATATGGGAAAGCACCTTTCATCATTCATTTGAAAGATTTCTCTTTATGAAATCAACACTGATAGCTCAAAGCAGAGTAGAAAACTCCTTTTCTGCCACTTTCACACATAGGCCATCTTTTTGCTACATCAGTTAGCACACAATATAACTTTATGTCTGTCTTCTCTATAAAAATAACTACAATACAGCCAGTGCTCAACAAGTGTTTATTAATAAACAAATGAACTAATAGTGTGCAGTGTCCAAAAAAGTTTAAAACACAACAAAACTATTTCCTCTTTTGCCTTTATATATTTAATCAGTAGTTGCTAAAGAAGAATGAGGTATAGTTTAAAAAGCTATAAATGGAAAAGAAATAATTAGAAGGTATTTGTGGCTGTAAATCTCCCTTTAAGTCTTATAGCATTTCTATACTGCAAAATGATAATACGCACTCTTCTGTGACACACGTCCTACTGACTAGCAACTTGCTATGTAGAAGTATAAACTAGAAATAAATCAGCTGTAATTCAATTTATCTCTGCTAGATTTGGGTTTAGGTATTAAGAAACACTTCTTTCATTTCAAGCAATAATTAATGAAATATTTATTATCAAGCAACTAACCATTAGTACTGCAAATATCTTCCTTAGTCCAGGCCAGAAGGGCAGGTATACATTGTGCAATGAATTCTTTCTTGTCTTCTTTTGACAAAAATGGACAGAGACTTTGAATGGTATGCATATTACCTTCTGTGAGTGGAAAAAAACTGTTTAAGGAAAAGAAAAAGTATGAATTATATTTATCCTAAATATGCAATTATTTCAAAAAATTCCTCCTATTCAGACTATTCAAAAAGACTAATAATTCCACTATATAAAATAATTGTACAGGAAAAAAAACAAAAGAAACTAGGAAAGAGATTGACAATTGCTGGTTCTGGATGATGAAATTGTGGATAATTATGTTTTGCTGCTTTCTCTTTTTTAAATGTTTCTAATTTTTCAAAGAAGTATATATAACTTTAAAAAAACTATACAAACAATACATGATTGTTCTCTCTTTAGGAGTCAATTTAAACAGTACCAGTTGCATGTCCTATGAATTGATATTCATATATGTGCATCTACACAGTGGGTTTTATTTTTAGGTATTTATAGTTTTGTTAACATTGTTAATATAATCTTTTTTCCTATGCCATTTTTAATTATTACTGGTGAGTAAGAGTTATCAATTTTCTTATGTATGTCAGTTATAAAGTATGTTGAGTGTATATCCACCTCATTAATAATTAGTTCTCATTCTATAGATAATTCTCTATTACCTTTATAATCGGAAAAAAATTTTTTAATTATGCTGACTAAAAAAGCCAATATCAAAGGATCTTATTTTGTTTTATTCCATTATATAATATTTCTAAATGATGTAATTAAAGACAGAACAACTTTTTGGTTGCCAGAGGAGAATTAGTGGAAGGGAAGAAGCTGTGGCTATAACACAAAAGGGATCCTTATGATAAAAATATTCTGTATTTTGAACTATGGTGGTGCTCACAAATGGGATCTACACAGAATACACACACAAATGAGTACCCATAAACTGAGTCAATGGATTGTATCAATGCCATTTTTTGATTGTGAAATTGTACTAAAGTTATACAAAGTAGTACTCTTGGTATACACCAAATGAAAGTATATGGAATCTTTTTGTATTAGTTCTTAAAATTACATTTGAATCTGTAACCACCTCAAAATAATAAGCTTTTTTAAAATAAGATTTTTAAAAATCATTAGTTAACCATTCTACTGTACCAGAACATATGTTATAATTTCAGAATTATTCTTGGTAAATCATTAAATTCACAATGCCTCTGGGAAATTTTTTACTAAATCGTAGTTTAATTTGAATTTTCAGCTTCTCTTCTTTGATCAACTCGAGTAGATCGCCAGGACATTCAATCCCACAATCTATTTCATCCTAAGAATTATTGTATTTCTAGAATATACATCAACAGCATGGTCCTTATTTAAGAGAAGTATAAGGCACCTTTACCTATCACTTCTATACAGCAAATAAAGTGATGGCAGAAGGATGTTAGGAAGGGGAAAACAAAAGATTTCTGGAGAAAAGATAACAAGTTTATAAAATGCTAATTGTTTAAAACAAGCATAAAATTCCACAACAGAATGTTATAAAGTTAAAAATACTTATTAAAAAAGGTGTGTCTCAAACCTAAAACAATTTAAGTTG